>NC_133150.1:35574246-36987256 GCF_048418815.1 Hemitrygon akajei
TGGTGTGGGCTTGTTGAGCTGGGAGGGCCTGTTACTGTGTTACCTTTTTATAGGCATCCGTTAGTCTCGTGAGACCATGGATTTGGGCCTTGGAAGTTTCCAGGGCGCAGGTCTGGGCAGGGTTGTATGGGAGACCGGCAGTTGCTCAAGCTGCAAGCCTTCCCCTCTCCACGCCACTGATGTTGTCCAAGGGAAGGGCACTAGGACCGGAGCAGCTTGGCACCGGTGTCGTCGCAGAGCAATGTGTTGTTAAGTGCCTTGCTCAAGGACACAACACGCTGCCTCAGCTGGGGCTCAAACCAGTGACTTTCAGATCACTAGACCGGTGCCTTTATCCACTAGGCCACGCGCCAACACAAAATAACAAAATGTTACCACCAAATAATAAAAATAGATATCCTAACAACAGGTACCAAATCTATAAACAATAATAAAGAAGATAATAATTTGTGATCATAATCCAATCCATTATAGGACATGATATCAATGGTCAAAAACAAAAATAATTCAATGATAAGCAGCCTTACTTTGTTTGCCCAGGCAAAATAGCTTCATAAGCCCAAGAGATTGCCTTTTGTTAGGGTAACATGCAGAAAAGCTAGAAGGTGTTATCTGCTTTTGTCAGGTGCTTGTTGATTGGATCTAGAATGTAAAGGAACATGAAATCTGGACCAATCCAAGATTAAGGACATATTTGTTTCTTAATTACCTAGAATGAAAGAAATTGATGAATGAAATCCTGGAATTCAAATTTTACCAGTGCAAATGTTACCCCAATAATTGGACAGAAAAGGCTTATATGTCAGATTTGCTCAAAGTTTCAATTGCTGCCTTTTGTATTTTTATTCACTGTGAACATTGGCCAACTGTTTTCCATTGCATTGAACAGAGCTCAGTTTAATGATGTTATACTGATGGGTAGAGATGTAGAGGGATAACAGGGGATTTGTGTGGAACGTAAAAACTGTATGGGTCAGCTGAATTGCTGTATGGTTGACTTCTCTGATGTAGATTTTATGTCATTCTATATAAAATTAATTGCCCTTTTTTCGGCAGAACTCCAAATGCATTGGGACAACTCTTCCTTTTGATGTATCAGTGTTATTTGCTGCAGAAGTAAAAGAAAATATTAAACTTATGATTCAGATATACCAAGTGCTATTACAGAACTTACTGATACCTAGGTATCATTTTTGAAATTATAGACTATCTATTGAGGGCATGCTATGTTGGTGAATGTGTGAACTGCCCCTCAGTAGTTCCCCAGGTCATGTTGGTTGTTAAACACTGTATGTTTCAGTACTCATTCAATAGATTAACACTGGCAACCTAGTAGTGTAGTGGTTAGCACAACGCTTCACAGTACAGGTGACCCGGGTTCAATTCCCGCTGCTGTCTCTATGGAGTTTGTACGTTGTCCCTGTTAACCAGCACAGGTTTCCTCTGGGTGCTCAGGTTTTCTCTCCCACAGTCCAAAGGTGTACTGGTTGGTAGTTTAATTGATCATTGTAGATTGTCCTGTGATTAGGCTAGGGTTAAATCAGGAGTTACCGGATGGCACAGCTCAAAGTGGAGGAAAGGACTGTTCCATGCAGATTCTCAATAAACAAACAAATAAATAAATAAAATCTGAATCTGAATCTATTACACCAGTTCTCTCACATGCATATTATCATCATTGTGTGCCACGTCAATGACATGATCTTTTGACAATGATTGTTCTTCGCCAATTTTTCTACAGAAGTGGTTTGCCCTCACCTTCTTCTGGGCAGTGTCTTTACGAGACTGGTGACCCCAGTCATTATCAGTGCTCTTTCGAGATGGTCTGCCTGGTGTCAGTGGTCTCGTAACCAGTGTTTGTGATACGCACCAGCTGCTAGTACGAGCATCCCACAGCTTCATGTGACCCCGATCAGGAGGGCTAAGCATGTGCCACACCAAGGGTGGCCTGCAGGCCAGCAGAGGGAAGGCACGCCTTACACTTCCTTTGGGTGGAGGTGTATCTCCAACCTGCTACCCAAATGCATTTAGTAGCAACACGAAAGGCAACAAAAGCCAGCCAGCAATGTAGTTAATGCACAGGCAATCTGCTGGAGGAACTCAGTGGGTCAGTCAGTGGGGGTGGTGGGGGAAGGGATTGTTGATGTTTCTAGTCAAAGTCTTGCATCAGGATATAGGTATCTTATGGATAGGGGAATCAAGGGATATGGGGACAAGGCAGGAACTGGGTATTGATAGTAATTGATCAGCCATGATCTCAAAATGGCGGTGCAGGCTCGAAGGGCCGAATGGTCTACTTCTGCACCTATTGTCTATTGTCTATTGTCCAAGATCCGTATGCTCCACGACCGCTGGACTAAGTGTGTAAACGTAGGAGGGGACTATGTTGAAAAATAAATGTGCTAGGTTTTCTAAAACTGACTCCTTCTACCATAGGCCACGAACTTATCAATGTGTGTGTGTGTGTGTGTGTGTGTGTGTGTGTGTGTGTGTGTGTGTGTGTGTGTGTGTGTGTGTGTGTGTGTGTGTGTGTGTGTGTGTGTGTGTGTTTAATTGAATAAATAGTGCAAAAAAGAGAGCCAAAAAGTAGTGAGATAGCGTTCATGGTTTGCTTCATTGTCTGTTCAAAGGTGGCATGTAGCATAATGGTTAGCATGACACTTTACAGTGCAGGTGACCCAGGTTCAAAGCCCGCAGCTGCTTGTAAGGAGTTTGTACGTTCTCTCTGTGACCATGTGGGTTTCTTTCAGGTGCTCTGGTTTCTTCCCACAGTTCAGAGACATACCGGCTGATAGGGTAATCGGTCACTGGAAACTGTCCCGTGATCAGGCTAGGATTAAATCGGGGGATTGCTGGGCGGTGTGTCTCCAAGGGCCGGAAGGGCCTATACCAGGTTAATTGGCCATTGGAAACTGTCCTGTGATCAGGCTATGATTAAACCGGGCAGTTGCTGGGCAGCATGTCTCCAAGGGCCGGTACGGTGTATTCCACGCAGTATCTCAATAAAAGAATAAATAAATCTGACGGTGGAGGGGAAGGAGCTGTTTCTAAAATGTTGAGTGTGTGTCTTCTGGCTCCTGTACCACCTCAGATTTGAAATTCCAACTAACAATTTGAAAGGTTAATTTGTTCCTTTGATTTGATAATGGCAATAAAATAATTGAGAGAGTTGATAGTTCGTCCTTCTGCCAGCCACTCACATTGCCAATGGCAATATTTTGCTAAATCGATCGGTTTGTATTATATAAGCTATCGGATAACTGCTGATAACACACCTGTGGTCATTTAACTAGGGCACAATACCTCTTATAATAACAATAATCTGGCAAATAATGAGACAGTGCTTCAGATAACAACGATGCATTGCAGAGTATAAATACTTATTAATGCAGTTTTATGTTACCAATGCATCATAAAAGTGCAATTGCAGTTTGTTGGAGATACATAACTGAGTGGCTTGCATAACACTAATGATATTGTGTAGATGTCGATTTAATAATTCATCGATATCAATGAGCATGATAGAATTACAAAATATTTCAGATTTGTTATTTCCCACACATTGTGGAGACATCTACTGTGACTGAAATAACTCTGAAGTGGTTGTCTGGCTTCGCACTCCAGTCATTACAAGTGAAATGCAATCTCAAAGTGAGGATGCAACAACTATCATGTTAAGTACGTTCCAGGGCTGGTGAAAGTCCAGGCAGAGTGGCTTTTCTGGTTTGTTTGCAGTGATAGAGTTGTACAGCACAGAAATGGCATGGTAAGGTTGCACAGTAGTGTAGTAGTTAACGCAACACTTTACAGTACCAGCGACCCGGGTTCAATTCCCCCGACCAACTGGTTAATTGATGATGATGAATTCACTTGCCTTTACAGCCTCCTCTGAGCTTGTTACATATATTCATTGCCCTCTGGCGAAAAAGTTGTCACTTAGGTCTCTTTAAAATCTTTTGCCACTTAACTCAACATCTTCTAGATTTATACCTCTGTACCCTGGAAAAAAAGACTATGACTGTTCACCTTCATGATTTTATATACTTCTATGTCAGGGGTTCCCAACCTTGGGTCCACAGACGCCCTGCTTAATGTAGTGGTCCAGGGCATAGAAGAGTCCGGGAACCCCTGTTCTATAAGGTCATTCCTCAGCAACACATACATAAATGCCAGGCATCATCTATGAAAAGGAGTAAACAGTTGACGTTTCGGGATGAGACCATTCATGAGGAGTCCTGATGAAGGGCCTTGGGCCAAAACATTGACTGTTTACTCTTTTCCATAGATTCTGCCTGGCCCACTGAGTTCACCCAGTATTTTGCGTGTGTTGCTTTAGATTTCCAGCATCTGCAGATTTTCTTGTGTTTGTGAAGATCATTGCTCAACTTCCTATGCCCCATGGAAAAACCTCCCTGCCTCTGAGATCTGGTGTTTTAAGGAAGACTTTGCATTGCTGGCTCAACGGTGGCCTTATTTTCATAGCATGCACCAACTCCAAACTCCATGAGAGAATGTCACAGAGCTACATCAATAAACAAAACTTACACATCCAGTTTCTGACTAAACCTTCTAGCAAGAAAAATACTATCTGCTGTTTCAAAGGAAATACATACACTTTGAAATGTGACTGCACAGCTTGCTATATAGTACCTTCAATGGACAAGCAAATATTGATAGATATTTACTGTAGCTTGATCTGGGTCTTTCAGATGCTATGATTATTATTATTAAATATTTCAGAACTGCAAAGTTCACTAAATGCACACTAGATCTTTACAGATTCAAAACGTGTGAGGAATTAATTTACTGTATTTGATTTTCCCAGATCTTAATTTCATTTAAACACTGTACAACTTCTGAGAATTTCAAATTATTGATATTGCGATCACTAACTAGAACGCAGACAATAAAACACCACAACTGCAGCCATGGCAACAGTCACTGGGCATTGACCAACTATTGTTTACTTAATGTGTTGTGAAGGCTTCCTTATGGATAATTTCATAGTACAGCCAGCATGGATCGGCACAGGAACAGATTGTTGAGAACTTAGCTAAAGTTAGGATTTTGATGTGATATTTCAGCCTGGCCTTAAGCTCCGCAGCCTGAAACCCCAATAAATAAACACACATGCATACATCTCAAAATACTCTTCATACATGAAGAGCGTTCAATTATTAGGTCAAGAACACAATGGGTAAAAGAAGCCCCGACAGATGGAGCATAATAGTAGAGCATCTGGCAGATTTTTGACGTCTGGTATCTTTTTGAGAATTTATGTTCCATCTGTTTAATTAACCAGTACCACTAATCTTACCAACCACTGTGTGTGTGCTTGCTTGTTGTGCTGTTTTTCACTATATTCCTCTCATGATAGTTATTCCGCATATAGTTTCGCTGGCTAGTCAAATTCTCTTTATTTCAACACTGAGATTATTAATGTGATGGGTAGATGCACAATCTTCAGTTTATGTTTGTGCTTCTCTGTGTGTTTTTTTTAAAGCAAAATGGTGATGAGTTGTATAGTATTAGGCTTACACAGGGTCTTTGGTCCAATATGGCAGTGAATGGGATTCATTAGGATGGGCGAATAAAGATAAGGCAGGAGCAAGTGGAGTGGCCATTGTGTGAGTGGGTCAGTGTTGGAGTGGCTCTGGTTCATCAGTTTTGGGTGAGGTAAGTATCTGGTAAGTTTCTTCTTCTTCTTCATTCTTCATTCCTCGTCTGTTAGGGCGCAGTTAGTGTAGGGAGAATGCCTCCAGGGGCTGTGGTTTGTTCTGTGTGTGAGATGTGGGAATTCTGGGAGATCTCCAGTCTCCCAGGTAACCACATCTGCACCAGGTGCACTGGGCTGCAGCTCCTCAGAGAACACGTCAAGGAACTGGAGCAGCAGCTCAGTGACCTTTGGTGCATACGGAATACGGAGGAAGTGATAGACAGGAGCTACAGGGAGGTAGTGATCCCTAGGTTACAGGAGACTGGTAACTGTCAGGAGAGGGAAAGGAAATGGGCAGCCAGTGCAGAGCACCCTTGTAGCCATTCCCCTCAATAATAAGTATTCCACTTCGGATACCGTTGAAGGGGATGACCTACCAGGGGAGTTGCAGTGACCGGCATTCTGGCACTGGGTCTGGTGCTGTAGCTCAGAAGAGAAGAGAGGTGAAGGGGACTGCAGTAGTGATAGGAGAATCCATAGTCAGAGGAATAGAGATAAGATTCTGTGAGCGTGGTACAGACACCTGGATGGCATGCTTCCTCCCTGGTGCCAGGGTCAGGGAAGTCTCAGATCAGGTCCATGGCATTCCAAAGGGGGAGGGTAAGCAGGCAGAAGTTTTGGCACATATTGGCACCAATGACATAAGTAGGAAAGGTGAGGCGGTCCCGAAGAGAGATTGTAGGGAGCTAGGTAGAAAGCTGAGAAACAGGACCTCCAGGGTAGTAATATCTGGATTGCTGCCTTTGCCAAGTGCAAGTGAGGATGATTTCCCAGATGAATACGTGGCTGAGGAACTAGTGCAGAGAGAAAGCTTTCAGATTTCTGATCATTGACATCTGTTTTGGGGAAGGCACGACCTGTACAAAAGGGACAATTTACACTTGAACCCAAGGGGGACCAATATCCTTGTGGGCAGATTAGCTTGAGCTGTTCGGTGGGGGGGGGGGGGAAGTTTAAACTAATTTGGCAGGGGTTGGGTACCAGAGTGATAGGGCTGAGGATGAGGTTGCTAGTTTACAAACAGAGGCAATGTGTAGAGAGGAGAGGCTGTTGATAGGGCAAAATTGCAGTCAACAGGATGAGTTGAAATCTAAAAAGGGGACAAAATTGAGAAGGATGATGAATACAGGTATTATATTTGAATCCACGCAGTATACAGAATAAGGTAGATGAACTTGTAGCACAGTTAGAGAATGCCATGTATGATGCTGTAGGCACTGAATCATGGCTGAAAGAAGATTATATAGCTGGGAGCTTAATGTTCAAGGACATGCATTGTATTGAAAGGCTGGGCAGGTACGCAGAAGCGGTGGGATGGCTCTGTTGGTAAAAAAATGAAATCAAATCATTGGAGAGGTGACATAGGATCAGAAGTTGTAGAATCGCTGTGGGAAGAGCTAAGAAGCTGCAAGGGTAAAAAGACCCTGATGGGAGTTGTACACGGACCTCTGAACAGTAAGAAAAATGTGGTCTACAAATTACAATGGAAGGTAGAAAATGCATCTCAATAGGGCAATGTTACAATAGTCCTAGGGGATTTCAATATGCAGATAGTTTCTGAAAATTATGCTGGTGCTGGATCCCAAGAGGGGGATTTCCAGAATGCCTATGAGATGGCTTTTTAGAGGAGCTGATGGTTGAGCCTACCAGGGGGTCAGCTATTGGGTGTGGAGCAATAAACCAGAATTGATTAGAGAGCTTAAGGTAGAGGAACCCTTAGGAGTCAGTGATCATAAACTGAAAGGTCTGAATGGAGATAAGTCACCTGGACCAGATGGCCCACACCCCAGGGTTCTGAAAGAAGCGGGCCAAATGGCCTAATTCTGCTCCTATATCTTATGGCCTTATGTCCATGACAACGAGATGCCTAGCTGAGTTAGTTCCACTTATTTGCATTTGGCCCATATCCATCCAAACTTTTCCAATCCTTGAACCTGTCTAGGTGTCTCTTAAATTTTATATTGAAATGGCTCTACCATTTTGTCTCGCAACTCCTTCCACTGTACCTAAAACTTGTCTTTCAGGTTCCCTCTAAATCTTCCCCCTCTCACCTTCAACCTCTAGTTTGAGACTCCCGTACTGTGATAAAAGGACTGTAACCATTCAATTTACCAATGTTTTTCATGACTTTATATACTCCACAAAGTCATCCTGCAGCCTCCAACACTCCGGGGGGGGGGGGGGGGGTGGGGGGGGGAATCTTTCCTTATAACTCAAGACCTTTAGACGCAGTAACATCTTTGTGAATCTTTTCTGCACATATTGCAACTTAATGACATCCTGTCTGCAAATAGGCAACCAGAACTGCACACGATATTCCAAGTGCAGTCTCACCAATATCTTGCACAGCAGTGTAGAAAGACCTTGATTTGTATACCATCTTTTATAATCTCAGAATAAGTGCCTCACTAATAATGAAGCATTTTTGAATTGCGATCTCTGGAGCAACATAGAAAATTCAGCAACCAATTCTGCTCAGCAAACTTCAGAAATAGCATTCTGCTAATAACTAAGTTACTTACATTTAGTTACCACTTTATTAAGTACACCTGTATTCCAGCTTGAAATGCAAATTTTACTCAGCCAATCATGTGGCAGGAACTCAATGCTTAAAAGTGTGCAGACATGGTCAAGAGGTTCAGTTGTTGTTCAGACCAAACAACAGAATGGGGAAGGAATGTGATCTAAGTGGCTTTGACCATGGCATGATAGCTGGTGCCAGGCAGGGCAGTTAGAGTATCTCAGAAACTGCTGACCTCCTGGCACTTTCACACAAAACTGTATCTAGAGATTACAGAGAATGGTGTGAAAAGCAAAAATCATCCAGTAATCATCCAATTCTGTGAGTGAAAACAACTTCGAAGTGGGTGGCCTACAGCAGCAGAAGACCACATACACTCAATGGCCACTTTATTAGGTACAGGAAGTATTTTAGTATCTGTGGTTTCAAAATCATAAGGTCTCTCTGATCCCCTGCCGGTACCTGTCTGTCAGTCTCTATCTCTCTCCTCCTCTGCCATTCATCTTCAGATTTCACCTTCAGATGGATAGCTGTGCATCTAGAATAATGGCGGAACTAACTACATCCATGGCCAGGACTTTACCATTGCCAAGTTTAGCTTTTGATTTAGGGTTCCACTTTGAAGTCTAACTCTCAAAGGCAGCAGGTGGAGGCCATTCGGCCCCCCAAATGTATTCCAACATTCAATTTGATTAGATGTAATTCTCCATTCACCTGAAGTTCAAATTTCAAGGTAATTTTTTAATCTATCTATCTATCTATCTATCTGTCTATCTATCTATATGTATGTGTGTGTGTATATATATATACATACATACACATACATACATACAGCCCTGAGATGAGAAAATACAAACCTGAGATTCATTTTCTTGTGGGCATACTCAATAAATCCAATAACTATAATAGAATCAATGCAAGACCCCACCAATAGGGTGTGTGCAAAATACAACAACATGTGCAAATACAAAAAGAAAGAAAAAATAATTAAGAATAATAAATAAATAAATAAACAATAAATATTGAGAACATAAGTTCAGGAGTCCTCAAAAGTGAGCCCATTGGTTGTGGAAACAGTTCAGCCATGGGGCAAGTGCAGTTCAGGGAAGTTATCCCCATTGGTTCAAGAGCCTGATGGTTGAGGGGTAATAACTACTAATAACCTCCCTGGGGTTCACAAATAACATCTGATTTGATTCCACCCTTAGGATGCACCTTGTTTTAACCTCAAACTCTGGCAAGTGAGTGATTAGTACCAACAAAGACTGGAATTTATTTATTAAAGATAATATGTACTGACCTACAGGCTGTACAGCCAAAGAAATGGACTTGCTGAAAACACTGGTTGTAGCATAGTCAATGTGACTGGTGAGATAGCAGGAATAAGCCCCTGTATCCGACGTCTTTGTTTTGGCGATGTAGAAGTTCCCTGTCACTTGTGAGATGAAGTGCCGGTCATCCGGTATAATGAAGTTTGGGATTTCACCGATAAACCAACGATATGAAGGACCTGTAGTGCAAACCAATATTAAAAGACAAATGAATCATTGTGGCAGTGCTTAAGGCAAGTTAGATTAAGGAGCTTAGGTGAGGATGATAAATAAATCATGGAATTATTGTACCCAAGTGATCCCACTACCTCTACATTATCCCTATACCTCTGTAAATGTTTCCTTTTGATATGCTTATCCAATTCCCTTTTGAGAGTTAGTATTGAATCTGTTTCTGACACTCTTTTATGCCGTGCATGGAAGATCATAACTACTGACATTATGATAAAGATCTGGCTTGTCCCTTGCACATTGTTTTTTTTCTATTTTTGAAGTCTTGTCTGGTTTTTGAACTTCCTGCTAGAGGTAAATTCCTTTTGCTTTACATTATCAAAGGCTCTCTTCATTTTGAACACCTCTGTCAAATCCCTAAATTCTCAGAAGTGGGACTAGGCTTCTCAATAAGGAAAAATAAAGACAAGGAAAGAAGGACTTCAGGAAATCCTTGAAATTGGTATTGGAAAGGAGAAATGCAGATGCTGAAATTTCAAATCTTTAATGCAATAAAGGTGCAGAAAAGGTTTCAGAGGTGACAATATTCCTGGCGTGAGAATTGTAACTATTGATTGAGGGAAGAAGAGTTGGCAGGACCTCCACCTTAACAATAGAAAAGATTACAAGTTGACATAATAACAGTCTTTAAAATAATGAAGGGTTTTGAAATAATGAAATATTTTTGCTTGTGAGGTGATGGGCAAGATGCCTTTGATGGTTGAAAATATATTCAATGGAGAATTCCAAGGAGTCTTCTTTACACTGAGTGCATTAGAATGTGGAATTCGCTATCTTGTGGAGCGGAGAAGATCAATAGCACAGATGCATTCAAGGGAATCTGGGTAAGTTCATGAGGGAGTACAGAATGCTGATTAAGTGTGATGAACAATGAGACAGTCAGATTTTGATTAATATTTTGGCTGTACTTCTGGGATGGAAAACTACAACCCTTGAACAATGTGGTCTAAATATGACTGACATTATTATCTTATGTATTTACATTTATTGGATTTTTTATGAACATGTTCTTTATCTTATTGTGTTTTTTTTGTGCTGCATCAAATCCGGAGTAACAATTATTTCGATCTCCTTTACACTTGTGTGTTGGCAATGACATTAAACAATCTTGAAACTTGAATCTACCTTTTGAAATGGTCTGGCAAGCCATTCTGATGCAAGGGAGTTAGAGACTGGCAGTGAATAATGGGGTTTGCCAGTGATGTGTACAGCTATGATCAAAATAAGGGAAAATAAAACACGGGAAATTCAACAAGGACGGAACAGCAAGCTGCGTGTGAGCACTTATTGAAAGCATGAAATGCAGCCTGAATGAGATTTCTGTTTCCTCTGCCGTCAACTGGCTGCATTTAACAAGGCACGTGGCTTATGTTTGTCCGCACAGTAAATCACTTGTTCTTAATCTGATGATGCATTAACTGATATACCTAAGTCAGGATGGTGTGAAACTTTGAGGAAAACAGCAAGTGTTGCAAAGTTCACACATCTGCGGACTGATAAAGTGCTGATGTTGGTGGTTTTGAACGACACACCCAGAATGCTGGATAAAATCAGCAGGTCGGGCAGCATCTATGGAGGGAAATGGGCAATTGACATTTTGGGCTGAGACACTTCAGGTGAACTGGAAAGGAAGGGGGCAGAAGCCAGAATAAAAAAAAAGGTAGGGCCAGGGGGAGAAGCAGTGGTTGTCAGGAAATTGAGGAGTCCAGGTGAGGGGGAAGATAGGTGCGTGGGTGAGGGGCAATTGGAAAGGAATAATGAGAAAATCTAGGAGGTGATAGGTGGAAGAAGTAAAGAGTTTGGAAAAGGAGAAATCTGAAGAAAGGACAGTGGGCCATGGAACATGGGGAAGAAGACATGAAACCAGAGGGAGGCGATGGGCATTTCATGAAGGCAGAATAGTGGAAGCAAAATAGAGAGAGGACCACTGGTATGAGCTGAAACTAAGTGGGTAGGTGGGGAGGGTAAACAAGGAATATATAGGTTACTGGAACTTAGAGATGGCATCATGTTGGAGATACCAAGACAGAATAGGAGGTGTTGCTCCTTCACCCTGCTTCGGGCCTCACATGTTGCTGTGGGAATGGGAGTTTTGAAGGAACCATTGAAAAAGCTCTTTATCCTGTTGATGCTAGACCCTGTAGCTGTTGTTGAAGGGAGGAAATGTTCAGTGTGGTGGATAGACACTGATTAACCAAACTGTTTTGACCTAGAGGGTGTTGCATTTCTTCAGATGTTAGAACTGTACTTATCCAGGCTAGTGGAGAGTATTAAATCACATTCCTAATTTATACCTTGCAGCCAAAAGACTGTGAGAATTCAAAAGGTGAAGGACTGACTACAGAATAATAGTCTAAGGATCTGCTCTAGTCATCATAGAATGTGTATGTGCATCCATTTCTGTATAATATTACAGTAATACTTGAAATCTTGTAAATCTTGCAATCTTTGATTTGTAAATCTTGTACATCTTATTTTTAAGGTAACTTATTTTTTTCTTCTTTCTTACTTCTTTTCTAATATTTATATCTGTGCACTTGTAATGCTACTGTGACACTCTAATTTCCTTTGGGATCAATAAAGTATCTGTCTATCTATAGTATTTATAAACTCGCTCCAGTCAAAGTTTTGGTTGTCAGTGACGGGAATGATGAAGATGGAGAGCAAGGAATACAGGAGATGGCCATTGCTTGACACTTGCAAGGTGTGATAACTTTGTCTGTCCAAGTTGCAATGAGTCTAAGTCTTTTTATATGTTGACATGGACTGCTTCATATTTTGTGGACTTGGAAAGGAATCGAATTAGCAAACATTCCCAGCCTTTCTGATGGATGGAATGCCCTTGATCCAGTAACTTTTATAACCAATGAAATCTGCCAAACTACTGCCAATATAACTAGTAGAGTCAGGGTGTAATAAAGACAAGAAACCTACACTTCAGCCCAATCCTCTGCCATCTTTGATGCCCACGTAAGCTTGTCCCATCTGGCCAAATCAACACGTACAAAATGCTGGATGAACTCAGCAGGTCGGGCAGCATCCGTTGAAATGAGCAGTCAACGTTTCGGGTCGAGACCCTTCGTCAGGTCTTGGCCCGAAACGTTGACTGCTCATTTCAACAGATGCTGCCCGACCTGCTGAGTTCATCCAGCTTTTGTACGTGTTGATTTGACCACAGAATCTGCAGTGTACTTTGTGTTTCCCGTCTGGCCAAGTTTGGCATGTATCTCGCTAAAGCTTTCCTACCCATATACGTATTCAAATGTATTTTAAATAACACTATTGTGCCTCAACTACTGTCTCTGACAGCTCATTCCATATACATGCCACCTTCTTGTGAAAAATGTTTCCACTCAGGTCCCATTTAAATCATTTCCCCCTCACCTTTAAGCTATATCCTGTAACCTGTGGTTCCCTTTCCTTGGGAAAGAGACTATGTACATTCACACTATCCATGCCCCTCATCATTTTATTACCTCTTTAAGGTCAAATGATACAAAAAAATCAGATGATGTGACTAACATCTTGCTGGTTATGGGAGCTGGTTGCGTGTAAAGTAACTTGCACCTTTTGGACTTTACAACTACCTTTTGAAAGTAATTTATTGACCATGATTTTCCAATGTTGTGAAAGATGCAATATAAACACCAATCTTTCTAGATTGCGACATGCCCAGGCATCATTCGTAAGACCATAAGATATAGGAGCAGAATTAGGCCATTCAGTCCATTGAGTCTGCCCATGGCTGATCCCGGATCCCAGCCAACTCCATACACCTGCCTTCTCGTCATATCCTTTGATATCTTGACCAATCAGGAAACTATTAACTTCCACCTTAAATTTAGCCACTGACTTGGACTCCACCACAGTCTGTGACAGAACATTCCACGGATTTATTACTCTTTGGCTAAAACAATTCTTCCTTACCTCTGTTCTAAAGGGTTGCACCTTAATTCTGAGGCTGCCCTCTAGTTCTGGATACCCCCACCACAGGAAACATTCTCTCCACATCCACCCTATCTAATCTTTCAACATTCGGTAGATTGAAGAATCCCTGTAGAAGATGGCAGAGTTTGTCATTGAAATGTCAGTTCTAATCAATACCTGGACCCGGCTGGAAGCCTGAGAAGACATTATTCGTCATATATGTTGGGAAAGCACTAGATCCTTTTTTTTTTAAAACCAATTTTTCTGTTTGTTTAAAATATACTCTAAAATTTGACACGAGAAATCTGAGTTGATGCCTCTGCCACTCTGTAGCAAATAAAAGGTCATGTTGTGTCATGATCTAGATTGGGGAGTTCTGAATCTTCACTTGGGATGCTGAGAATTTTATTGGGTTTCTGTTGCGGAGTTTACAGTATTTTGTTGATAGACGGCTTTTTGTGTGATTTACTTTCAGACTTAAATACTTTGATGACTGAACCAAAGTCCATAGTCAAGGAAACATTTAGGGCAAGTGTACGTAGCACGGTATTGCAGACCCAGGAAATGCTGCACTGTCAGCATGTGCTGTTACACCAATCTGTTTAATATCCCGAAGAATTACTTTCAGATGAGTGAATAAGTGTCCCGTCCAGAATCCATTCCTCAATGTAAAGGCTGCTAATACACTTACTATCTGTAGGATTTGTAGCATATTCTGCATTCCCTGTACAACACCAGTGACTACACTTCTAAACAGATTGGAAATACTTTCAAGAACCTTGACATACCTTCAAGTTGTGAAAGAAACAATGTTAATATAAAGTCTCCCTTTCTTTTAAAGCTTGAGAAAAGGCCGAAGTCACCAAGGAATTCCATGGTTTTTTGATTGGTTCCGTACATCCAAATTACAATAAGCTATTGAAAGGAATGCAGTTTACGCTGTACAGTGATTACCTGGATAATGTGGGGGTGGGTTGCAAGGTAGAACGACTCCTGCTCCTTCCTGTACCTTTATAAGATCCCGCTCCTCTGTTGAAAACTGGGAAAGGTCTGTCAATAAAAAAACTGTGAGTTAAGTATGGGTCAGCGAGAAATTTCAACGATGCTCGTCACATTTCTCCTCATCATTATGTTGTGGACGTATCGCAGTGTTTTGTCAGACGTCTCAGGGTCAAGGGTGACTTGCACTCCAGCACTCTTTACTTTGAGGTGACTGAGGAATCTTATTCGGATCAATAGAGACTGTTTCTCTTGGAGCAGAGGGACGGATGGAAGCCCAGTTGTGACTGTTGGGAGTTGGCTCTCGGTTAATCTTTCTGCCATGTGGTCTAACCATGTTCAAAATTCAATGCAAATTTATTATCAAAGTACGTACAGTATAGGTCACCATATACTACCCTGAGATTCATTTTCTTGCAGGCATTCACAGCAGAACAATAGAATTAATGAAAAACTCACACACAAACAAATACTGCCAAAAAAACCAATGTACAAAAGCAGACAATCTGTGCAAATCCAATAAATAAATAAAGAAGTAGATAGGTAGATAAACAGATAGATGGATAGATAGATGAATAAATAAATAGATAATACATAGATAGATAATAAATGAATGAATGAGTGAATAAATAAATAAAGCAAGCAAGCAAACAAGCTGAGAACATGAGTTGTAGAGTCCTTGAAAGTGAGTTCATAGGTTGTGGAATCAGTTCAGAGTTGAGGTGAGTGAAGTTACCCACGCTGATTTAGGAGACTGATGTTTGATGGGTAGTAACTGTTCCTAAGATGTTCCTAACACCTAAGGCTCCTGTATCTTCTTCTCAATGGCAGCAACAAGAAGAGTGCACGGCCTGGATGGTGGGCCATGCTGTCGTCAGAATAATAACAGAATAGTGACCAGGTATAATCCCAACTCCAGAACAAAATGACATCACTAAGCAGTGATTTTAGTCTTCAGAGGCTGTCGCCTTTGAAAGAGATTCTTTGTTGACCCCAATATTTAAGTGATCCGAAAGAAGGGTTAATCTACCCAATAATTGTTATGACAACAAACAATTTGATCACAGTGAATGGCGGTGCTGGCTAGAAGGGCCGAATGGCCTACTCCTGCTCCTACTGTCTATTGTCTATTGTCAATTGTCTATTGTCTATTGCTCGACTCAGTGGGTTGAGCAGCATCTGTGTGTGGGGAAAAGGAATTGTCAATATTTCAGGTATAAACACCTGGTTTTCTGTTGGAGAGTTTCGGCCCAAAACATTGTCAATTACTTCCTCCTCAAAGATGCTGCTCAGCCAGCAGATGCAATCTTCCCAAAGGTTGTTTGTTGCTCTAGGCTTCAGCAGCTGGAGTCTTATGTATCTCCAGTGATTATGGGATGGTTATGAGGTTTATTTATTTATCTGTTGAAATACAGCGTGGAATAGGCCTTTCTGGCCCATCAAACAAGGCCGCCCAGTAACCCCCGATTTAAACCTAGTCTAATCATGGAGCAATTTACACTGACCAATTAACCTGCCAACCATGGACTGTGGGAGGAAACTGGAGAACCCGGAGAAAACCCCTATAGTCACGGGGAGAACACACAAACTCCTTTTAGACACTGGCAGGAATTGAACCCTGGTCTCATATATTGTAAAATGTTATGTTAACCACTACACTACTGTGCTGCCCTGAATCACTGAAAGGGATGAACTAGTATACCTACATGGTATCTGGTGGGGATATGAGCCAATGATGAGGGGGCGGGTATGATTGGTGTTGTGGGGACGGGAGGCTGGTTGGTGGTCAACTCTTTCGCCGTGACAGGAATTCAGGATGCCAAGTTTACAGATTGTGATCAAAATAATTTCCTTCTCAGCTGTTATGAAGTAGGACATGCAGCCAAATTTTTGACATTGCCCTTTGCAGATCCCACAGGAGATTTTCCATTTGCCAATAACTCATGCAGTAAGGTATTGTTTACCAATACATTCATCTGTCTTCATTTTATCAAGAGAGCGATGGGATTTAGCACCAGAATCCAAATCAGGTTTATTATCACTGTCTTGTTTGAGGTAAAAATTTGTTGTTTGGCATCACCAGTACAATGTATGAGGTGAAATTTGTATGACATTGACTTTCTATGAGGTAAAATTTGTTGTCTGTCATCAGCAGTACAGTGCAAAGACATAAAATTTCTATAAATTACAAACAAATAATGCAATAAAAAGAACTATGAAGTAGTGCTCGTGGATTCATCGACCATTCAGAAATCTGATAGTAGAGGGAAAGAAGCTGTTTCTAAATCATTGAGTGCTGGTTTTCTGGCTCTTGTACCTCCTCACTAACGGTAGTAACCAGAAGAAGTCATGTCTTGAATGGTAAGGGTCCTTAATGATGGATGCTGGCTTCTTGAGGGACAGCCTCTTGAAGACACCTAACTTAGTCTCTAAGTAATAGATTAGAATACAGGCCAGAAGAGTGGAAGTGGCAATGGAAAATGAAGGCTGAGAGTAGAGATTGCCTATGAGCAATTAACCTGAGAGTACATTGTTGCCTATGAAATTCTGTGGCTGGCAGTGGGAGTGACTTCAATTCATTAGAATAGACAGGCTTTAACACAAACAAGGTTTGGAGGAGAGGTAACTATTTATTTTTAGTGCAATACTAACATTCTGTGAGAGCCTTCTGACCACTTGAAACCATGTATTTGCTTTATTGTCGCAGCGGAAGATTCCATTTCATTGCAGAGCAGACGGACAGTTGACCTGCTCATCAGATTTTTTCCAATAATCTTTAGGAACTAAAGGGAGTGCTGTGTGGGCTCATCAGAAATTGTGCCTCCTTGTCCAGAATGGCCTTTGGTCATAAACTCATAGATGCCATAGAGTATTGAAGAACAGAAACAGGCCTTTTGGCCCATACAGTCCATGCTGACCTGTTTTTCTGCCTAGTTCCACCTGGACTATAACACTCCAAATGTGTCACATATCTACACCTATCCAAAAAGTACCGATGAAATGTTGCAATTGAACCCTCACCCACCACTTTCACTGGTAGCTTCCTCAACCCTCATACCATCCTCTAAGTGAATAAGGTTCCTCTTAGATATTTCACCTTTCACCCTAAACCTATGACCTCTAGTTCTTGCCTCACTCAACCGCAGGAGAAAAAAAAACTGAGGTTGGGTGAGACAAGAGGTCATGTGCTTACCCCATTTATGCCCTTATAAATTTGTATATATCTATAAGTTCTCCCCTCATACTCTTACGCTCCAGTGAATAAAGTACTAACCTACTCAACCTTTCCCTGTAACTCATGTCTTCAAGTTCCAGCAACTTTCTCTGCACTTTTATTGATATCTTTCCTGCGGCAGGTGATTCAACCTCGAGTCTGAAAGAATATGCCATAGTCGTCACTGACTTCATCAAGACCTATGTGGATTAGCGTGTGCCTTCAAGAACATACGGTACCTGGCATACATATTGACTACAGCTCAGCGTTCCACACAATCATGCCCTCAGCTCTAATGAGCAAGCTCCACAACCTGGGCCTCTGCAGATGGATCCTTGGCTTCCTCACTGGGAGATCACAGTGTGGAAATAACAATCAACACTGGTACACCTCTAGGATGCCCACTGATACACTTTCTCTACACCCATGATTGTGTGGCTAGGCTCACTTGCCATCCAAAATTTGCCAATGACACAACTGTTGTTGGCAGAATTTCAGAAGGCGACTAGGTAGACCAACTGGCTTAGTGGTGTCGCAGCAACAACCTTGCACTCAACATCAGTGAGACTGAGGAATTGATTGTGGACTCAGGAAGGGGAAGTTGAGGGAACACAAACCGTCCTCACTGAAGAATCAGCAGTGGAAAGCGAAAGTAATTTCAAGTTCAACAGCTCTGAGGAACTTTATTGATGCAATTACAAAGGAGGCACGACAGCAGCTATCTTTTATTAGGAATTTGAGAAGGTTTGGTATTTACCAAAGATAATTATGAATTTCTATAGATGTACCATGGGTAGCATTCTAACTTAACTGGTTACTTCACTGTTCAGCATCGGAGGGGCCACTGCCCAGGATCTGAAAAAGCTGCAGAAAGTTGTAAACTTAGCCAGCCCCATCATGGGCACTAGTCTCCCCAGCATCCAGGACATCTTCAAAAGGCTAGGTATCAAAAAGGCAGCATCCATCATTAAGGACCCCCATCACCCAAGATATGCCCTCTACTCATTGCTGCCTTCAAGGAGGAGGAATATGAGCCTGAAGCCACACACTTAACGTTTCAGGAACAGCTTCTTCCCGTCCGCCATCCGATTTCTGAATGGAGAATGAAGCAACCCATGTGTACCATCTCAGTGTTTTTTCTCACTTTTTGCACTACTTATTTAATTATACACACAGACACACAGAGTGTGTGTGTGTACTTGATTATTAAAATATACTGCTACCACAAAACAACAAATTTTGTGGCATATGCCTGTAATAATAAACCTGATTCTGACCAGGACTGCATATGATACTCTGAATTTGGCCTCACGAACATCTTATACATACAACTTTATCATTTAGCTTGGTTTCAAGATGGCTTCTGTTGCATGTTGGAAACTGTTATTATTTCCTGTCCTCTTTAAGGTTAGAGACCAGAGAAGGAAGAGTTTGTGTTCTAAGGTAATCCAACTGAAGGACTTACAACCAAAGCGCAGGAAGGCTTCTTTGCTGATGACTGTCCCAATTCTGTTTGTTGCCAGACACTGATAGGACCCAGGATCTTTGGACCGTGTTGGGTTACTGATCACTAGATTTCCTCCAACCAAGCTGTAATGGTCATTGCCTTCGATGGTAATGTCCGTCCCATTCACTTTCCACCTGCAGAGAGGAACGAGACCAGAGACATTGATAAATTGGCTCCTGATATCACAGTGGTCAGACATTTAATCTACACTTAAAGGAAGTGACAGCAGTGACATTGACTGCAATCTAGCAACATCACCTGGACTCTGGAGAAATCGCAGAAGATTTGAAAAAGTGTAATACCAAGAAAGAAGGGAGACAGAAGTAATGAAACTATAGGTCAGTTAGGTCTGTTATTTCAGAAGATGATTTTATATATTATAAAGGAGATCATAGCTGGATGTTTAGAAATAACAATAAAGTAGACTTAAAATAGTTTTATGAAAAGGCTTTGTATTTATTTGCCAGAGTTCTTTGAGGACATAGCAAACTGTGTGGTACTGTACATGGTAATGTATTTAGACTTCCAGAAGGCACTCAATAAGGTGTTATATTAAAGGTTAATACACACAAAACCCAAGGGCTGGAAGCAATAATTTGGCATAGATGGAGCAGGGGTGGCGAATCTATGGTACACGCAAAATTCTTCTCGCATGCAGCATACTTCCTGCCTGTTGATTCATTAAACCCTTCATTTATTTAATTTTGTCTTTGTTACACTCTTATTTATAGTAAAGCAATAAATACACATGAATAAGCAACAGGACATATCCTTTTTTCCTAACTAAAGTGGTAACTATTGTTACTAATTCAATGATCAATGATAATCTCTGTTCAAAATTAGCAATGCACATGAGAGGAATTTTTAGAAGATTATTACCAATTTGGGCACACACTTTCATAAAGGTTTGGATAGGTAATTGTCAATTAATTTCAAATGAATCCCAGGATTGTATATTGTGACGTATATGTACTTTGATAATAAATTTACTTTGAACTTTAAACTATCTGACAGAAGATAAAGAGTTAGGATTCATGCATCATTTTCATGTTGCCAATCAGTAACCAGTAGGGTTACCACAGGGATTACTGCTGGGCCTCAAATATTTACAATCTATAGCAGTAATTTGAATGAAAGGTCAAACGTACTGATGTAAGGATGGTTGGGTTAGTAAGCTGTGTTAATACAAAGAGGCTGCAGAGAGATATGGAAAAGCTGAAGCTGGCAGTGGAGTGTAGAGAAAAATTATAAAAGCCAATTATCATCTAAAGAGGGTGGAAAGGTACTGAGGTGTCCTGGTGCATGAAAGGTTTGGCAAGTAATTAAGAAGGCCATTAATTAAGGAGACTCATGCAATGATGGTTTTTATTGCAGAGAGAATGGAGAATATAAGTAGGAAGTTCCAATACAACTTCACAGGAAGCTGCTGGACCTCAGCCAGAATCCTCCGGGCATTTAAGGTAGGATAGACTTGCACTGGAGCAGTGCAGAGAAGATTCATGAAGTTTATTCCTGGGATGAAGGGGTGAATGTATGAAGGAAGGTCAGGCAAATTGGGCCTTTCCTCATTGAGAATGGTGATCTTAACGAAACATGTAGTTTTGTGCAGGTGTGGGGAGTGAGTTCGAGGTGAGATTTGAAATGGTCAATACTGAGATGACAGCGGGGCAGAAGAATGAGGTGCAATTTCTTCTTCAATGTTTCAAGGAGTCATCAGATATATTTGAAAGGCGGAGAAATTTGGGGCAGTGATTGGCTTGCTCATGCTCCTGTAATGCTTTTTATGCTTCTAAAACCATTTCCATTCAAGAAACTTCACTAGCCAAAACCTTATAATTCATGCAACTCCATACCTTCCTATAGATTTTCACTAGGAGAAATCACTTCCAAAACAATGGTTAATTGTTTGTAGTTTAATACTTTATTGTTGGGCAGTATGGTGGCATAGTAGTTAGTGGAATGCTTTACAGCTCCGGGGATCAGGTTCAATTCCCACCTCTGTCTCTGAGGAGTTTGCATGTTCTCCCCATGTCTGTGTGGACTTCCTCCAAAATACCGTACAGTCCAAAACCATACGGGTTAGTAAATCGTGGGCATGCTATGTTAGTGTTGGAATCATGGTGACACCTATGAGCTTCCACAGAACATCTTTAGACTTGGTTATTGATGCAAAAACACATTTCTCTACATATTTTGATATTTTGATGTACATTACATGTGACAAATTAGGTTAATCTTTATTGGATCCCCTGATATTTCTAACCTTAAGTGTTCCAGGGCTTAGTTTTTGATTCCAAGCAAATCCAGTCAGCGGGAAGGGAACCCTCATGCTACCGAGGTGCCTTATCTCAGAAACACCAAAGGACATTTCACATTCAATAAGTCACGGTGTAGTGAAGCGACTGCTGGCCGGGCAACAAAGCAACAAGCCGACTGCCACTGTTCTCAGATGGCTCATTCCTTTACTGATTGCAAATTGAATTATTCTATTTTTAATCACACTGAATTGGTTGGATTGGTTGCAATCCTCTCTGTGCACACAAGCACTTGCTGAATCATGATTTTTACGCTGCCTTACCTGTACGTAGCAGGCGGGCTGGCACGCACTTGACAGTTCAACGTCACCTTCCCTTCTGCTGATCCTTCAGGATACAAGGTATTTTTTGGCTGCTCTGCAAACACTGGGCCAAATTCTACTTTGGCGCTTTGGACCCCTGCCCAGTCTGTAACAGAGAAACAAGCTGCATTAGTTCTCAGTGTTGATTTGTTTGTGTTTTTCTGGATCTGGCTGACAAAGGCAGCATTTGTTACGCACTCCTAATTGCCTTTGAGAATGCGATACAGAGCCATCTACAACCAGGGACAATCCAGGGATTGCCTCTGGAATCCGTGCAAACCCAGTAAATGGGAAGGGAACCCTCGAGTTTCTGAGGTTGCTATAATTTTGTTTATTTATTGAGATACAGTGTGGAATAGACTCTTCCAGCCCTTCATGCTGTACTGCCTATCAACCCCTGATTTAATCCAAGCCTAGTCATGGAATAATTTACACGGAGCTGTTAACCTGCCAACCGGTACATCTTTGGACTGTGGGAGGAAACCGGAGCCATTGGAGGGAATCCATGTGGTCCCAGGGAGAACATGCAAACTCCTTACAGGCAGTGGTGGGAATTGAACCCGGGTCGCCTGTACTGTGAAATGTTGTGTTAACCACTAAGCTACTATATACTCAGAGGCCACTTTATTAGGTACACCTGTACATCTGCTCATTAACGCAAAGATCTAATCAGCCAATCTTGCGGCAGCAACTCAATGTATGAGATATGTTCAAAAGGTTCACTTGTTGTTCAGACCACACATCAGATTGGTGGAGTGACTTTGACCATGGAATGACTGTTGGTTTGAGTATCTCAGAAACCGCTGATCTCCTGGGATTTTGACACCCAACAGTCTCTAGAGTTTACAGAGAATGCTCTAGGGCGGCACAGTAGTGTAATGGGTAGCACAACGCTTTACAGAACAGATGATATGGGTTCAATTCCCACTGCTGCCTGTAAGGAGTTTGTATGTTTGATCATGTGGGTTTCCTCCGGTATGCTCCAGTTTCCTCCCACAGTTCAAAGACATCCTGGCTTATAGGTTACACAAAGTACACTGCAGATGCTGGGGTCAAAGCAACACGTACAACACGCTGGAGGAACTCGGCAGGTCGGGCAGCATCCATGGAAACGAGCAGTCAACGTTTCGGGCCGAGACCCTTCGTCAGAACTGAAGAGGGAGGGGGCAAGGGCCCCATAAAGAAGGTGGAAGGAGGGTGGGAAGGAGAAGGCTGGTAGGTGCCAGGTGAAAAACCAATCAGAGGAAAGATCAAGGGGTGGGGGAGGGGAAGCAGGGAGGGGATAGGCAGGAAAGGTGAAGAAGGAATGTAAGGGCAAAGCACTATGCATAGTAGAAGAAGGTGGAGCCATGAGAGAGGTCATAGGCAGCTGGAGGAGGAGGCAGAGTGAAACTGGGATGGGGGAAGGGAGGGGGAGGGAGTTACTGGAAATTGGAGAATTCAATGGCTTATGGGTTAATTGGTCATTGTAAGTTCTCCCCTGATTTGGCTCAGGTTAAATCAGGAGATCGCTGGGCAGCGAGTCTTGGAGGTCAAGAAGGGCTTATTCTGAGCTGCATGGCAATGTACATAAATAAACATATAACAAACAAATCAATCAATAGATAGATAGAATAGTGCAAAAAACAAAACAAGCAAAAAAAATAAACATCCAGTGAGTGGCAGCTCTGTGGGCAAAAATGTCTCATTAATGAGAGAGATCAAAGGAGAATGGACAGAATGGTTCAAGCTGACAGGAAGGTGACACTAACTCGAATAACCATCCATTACAACAGTGATGTGCGGAAGAGCATCTCTGACTGCACAACACCTCAAACCTTAAAGTGAATGGGCTGCACAGCAGAAGACAATATTACGTTCTTCTCCTGTACCTAACGAAGTGGCCACTGAATGTAAGAGACAATACATGGAATTACATTATAAGACATAACAGGTAAGGATGGCAAATGTCTTTCACTGAAGGATGTACATAAACCAAATGGGGTTTTGCGACAATCAGTAGCTTTTTGGGGTTATCATTGGTAGATTGCTGTTTTTCCCTACTCCAGATGTAACTGAATTTAAATTTGGGGTATGAACTCAGCGTTCTTGATTGTTAGTTCCAAGCCTCTGGACCATTAGTCCAATAATCTAACCAGTACACCCACACTGTTGACAAAAGGAAGGATCTGTTCTTGAACCTAATGGTGTGGGTCTTCAGGCTTCTGTACCTCTGCCCAATGATAGTTGTGAGACAATAGCATGGCTCAGACTGTGGGAACTTTGATGGTAGATGTTGCTTTCTTAAGGCAGAGTATGGGTTGATCATGTGCTTGTATTCTGTGTTCTGCATGGTTCATCTGTTGTGCATTTTCTGGACATGAACAACTCTCTTTTCTATTCCAATAGACCTGACAGAATCTCTACTGTTACTCATATTATAATGAGATTGTTTTAAACTGTGTTGTGTTGTATGGATGGCAACATGATTTCTTAGCAGGGAAGTTGAAATTAATGACAGGAGCTGATTTTTCCTTAAACACAGTCATTTGTTACAATTTGCGAGCTCTGCCTGAAATGATGAGGGGAAATAGATTCAATAATAACTTTCACTAGGGAATTGGATAAGTACTGAAAAAAACCTTACAGAGCCATTGTGAAAGAGAAGGGGGAGTGGGACTAATTGGATAGCTCTTATCAAAGAGATAGCACAGCCATGGTGTACTAAATAGACTCCTTCTGTTATTTGATTGCTACTTTAGAAAGAGGCAGTTACTTTCATTGTAGTTGTCAATGAACAGAAATTTGGAATTTGAGATAGAGTGAAGATAGAAAGAAGAGAGGTAAAGAAGAATATAGATTGCCACATTGGGGAAGACATTACGAGGAGTGATTGATATGTTCATGGCCTAAGGTAGAAGGAGTCAACTTTAGAAAACCTAGCACATTTATTTTTCAACATAGTCACCTTCTACATTTACACACACAGTCCAGTGGTCGTGGAGTTAATAACTGATTGGGATGATTGATAAGTTATAAGTGATTGATAAGTGAGATGAGTTATTAATTTCAAACTTTCTGCCTAATCACTCAAAGAGTTGACCTGCATGCGCATGTAACGAGAGCTGTATAACTCATCCCCTTCTACCTTGGCCATAAACTTATCAATCACCCCTGCTGTGGACACTTTCTGGAGGTCCAAGATCCGTATGTTTCTTGACTGCTGAACTAAGTGCGTAAATGTAGGAGGCGGCTATGTTGAAAAATAAATGTGCTAGGTTTTCTAAAATCAACTCCTTCTACCTTAGGCCACAAACTTATCAATCACCCCTCGTAGATGAGAAAAAAACATAGACGAAGCCAATCAGATCAGAATGATAAAGGAAGGGACGAATACCAGAATCAGCAAAGACAAGGGCAAAATTTAACTGGAGATGCATTAGACCAGCTGTAAACAAACAAGAATAAATAGCATAAAAATGCAAAAAATCTAGGCAGTGCAATATTTCTGAACATGTTGGTGAAGAAGCTGTTGTGCGTCATGAGGGATGACTACAGAGGAAATAAATTTCACAATAAGCAGATTCCTTGCTTGCTGGATGTTGTCCAGTACATCTGAATGGAAGAGAAATACACTAGACTTGCTTGACTGCTGAAAGCAAAAGTAGGGTTGGGGCCCGCAGCTGGGCACAGTCTGAGTGAATTGATCATAGCACATTACCCACAATGAAATATTCATAGCAAATTCAGTTCGCTGGACTCCAAAGATGTTTGGATATCTGAAAGTCACATTAATTACGCTATCTTGTGGAGAGATGAATCGTTCACGTCCAGAAAGTACATAACAGATAAAGCATAAAGAACACAGAAAACAAACACATGGTCAACCCATATGGTGCCGTAAGGTGGAAACATCTATCATTAAAGATCCCAGTGGCTCTGCCATGCCGTTGTCTCACAGCTACAGTCAGGGAGGAGGTACAGGAGCCTGAAGTCTCACACAATCAGATTCAAGAGCAGATACTTCCCTTCAACTATTTTCTTTTTGAATCACACTTCACAACCTGAATCACTACCTTGGTATTGCAGCACT
Organism: Hemitrygon akajei; assembly: GCF_048418815.1. Taxonomy (NCBI): domain Eukaryota; kingdom Metazoa; phylum Chordata; class Chondrichthyes; order Myliobatiformes; family Dasyatidae; genus Hemitrygon; species Hemitrygon akajei. The sequence continues at coordinate 35,600,382 of NC_133150.1, forward strand.
ATGACCACTTAGCAAGCCCTACAGTTGCTGTTTAAACCATGATGATTGTTGTTTAACTTGGCATAATTTGTATTAAATTTGCCTTTTTTTGTAAAAGTTGTGTATCTCATGCTATGTGTTGTGTATGTAATATATCAGTAACATTTTAAACATGTTGCTTGTTTAAGCATTCCTTGTTTACATAATTTGTTATGAGTTATATGTAAAAAGCATGTGAATGGCATACGTTATTACGGCACCATGTCACGAGTGAGCGTCTGGGCAAAGTGAAAATGAAACTAAAACACACATTCCCAGCTCTGTAGGAAGAGGGGGGGTAAAGAGAGTGAGACAGAGACAGACAAACCGTATGAGAGGAGGACAGGGTACTGTGATAGGGAGGGAAAGAGGGAATGACAGAATGTGAGAAAATTAGAGCGAGAAAGTGAAAGGCCGCAGGAGTGACAGAATAGAGAAGGACAGAGGGAGGTAAGAGAGGAAGAGTAAGAGAATTAGTGAGAGGCAGTAACAAGGAGAATGAAAAAGGGAAATAAAATTAGGGGAAATTGACCACTTGTAAGAGAGGTCAATTAGTCATAGAAAAGTATGGCACAAAAAGCGGCCATTCGGCCCAACTAGTCCACGCTGGAAACCATCTAAACTGCTAGTTTATTGACCCGCACTGGGACCATAGCCCTCTATACTCCTACTATCCATATACCTATCTAAACTTCTTTTAAACATTGAAATCGAGCTCATATGGACCACTTGTACTGGTAGCTCATTTCACACTCCAACGACTCTCAGAGAGAAGAAGTTTCCCCTCATATTCCCCTTAAAATTTTCACCTTTCACCCTTAGCACATGATCTCTGGTTATAGTCCCGTCCAAACTCAGTGGAAAAAGCCTGCTTGCATTTACCCTATCTATACTCCTCATAATTTTGCATACCTCTTTTAAATCTCCTCTCAATCTTCTATGTTCCAAGGAATTAAGTCTCAACCTATTCAGTCTTCCCTTATAAATCAGGTCCTCCAGACCCAGAAATATCCTTGTAAGTTTTGTCTGTACACTTTCAAACTTATTTACATCTTTCCTGTAGGTAAGTGACCAATTCTGCACTCAGTACTCCAGACTGGGCTTCAACAATGTCTTATACAATTTCAGCATAACATCTCATCTCCTGTACTCAGTACATTGATTTATGAAGGCCTATGTGCCAGAAGTTTTCTTTATGACTCTTAACTACCTATGACACCACTTTCAATGAAATATGGACATGTATTCCCAGATCCCTTTGCTCTACCACTCTCCTCAGTTCCCATAATGTTCATGGTGTAAGGCCTACCCTAGTAGGTCATACTGAAGTGCAATATCTCACACTTGTCTGCATTAAATTCCATCTGTCATTTTTCAGCCTATTTTTCCAGCTGATGCAGATCCCTCTGCAAGCCATGATAGCCTTCCTCGCTGTCCACTACACCCCCGATCTTGGTGTCTTCCGCAGACTCGCTGATCCAGTTAACCACATTATCATCCAGATCATTGATATAGCTGACAAACCACAGCAGACCCAGCACCAGTTCTTGCAGCACACCACTAGTCATGAACCTCCAGTCAGAGAGGCAACCATCTACTACCACTCTTTGGCTTCTCCTGGAAAGCCAAAGTCTAATGCAATTTACTACCTCATCTTGAATGACCAGCCTCCCGTGCGGAACCTTGACAAACGCATTGCCAAAGTCCACGCAGACAACATTCACTGCCTTGCCTTGATCCACTTTCCTGGTAAGGTTGGTTAGGCACAAAGCCATGCTGACTATCCTTAATCAGTCCCTGTCTATCCAAATACTTATATATCCAGTCCCTTAGAATACCTTGCAATAACTTTCCCACAACTAATGCTGGGCTCACCGACCTGTAATTTCCTGGCTTATGCTTAGAGCCTTTCTTAACAAATGGAACAACATTGGCTCTCCTCCAATCCTCTGGTACCTCTCCTTTCACTAAGCATGATTTAAATAATCTCTGCTAGGGTCCTGGCAAGTTCTGCTTTTGCCTCTTGTAGGGTCCAAAGGACCACCTTGTCAGGCTCTTAATTTGCCTCATGACAGCAAACACCCCCTTTTCTGTAATCTGTACAGGGTCCATGAAGTTGGTGCCCCTTTCCCTCACTTCCATAGACTCCGTGTGCATCTCCTGAGTAAATACGGATGCAAACAGATTATTTAAGATCTCCCCCATCTGTTTTGGCTCCACACATGGGTTACCATTCCGATCTTCTAGAGGACCAATTTTGTCCCTTGCAATCCTTTTGCTCTTAACATATCTGTAGAATCCCTTAGGATTCTCCTTCACCTTGTCTGCTAGGGTAACTTCATGCCTTCTTTTAGCCTTCCTGGTTTCTTTCTTCAGTGTTCTCTTGCATTTCCTATACTCCACAGGCACCCAATTTGTTCCTACCCGCTTAGACCTGCTATGCACCTCCTTCTTTTTCTCTTAACCTGAACCTCAATACCTCCCTACACTTGTTATCTTTATCTTTTATTCTGGCAGGTACAAGCATGCTTTGTTCTCTGAAAATTTCACTTTCGAAGGCCTCCCACTTATCAAGTGCACCTTTGCCAGAAAACAACCTGTCCCAATCCGCACTTGCCAGATAATTTCTGATACCATCAAAATTGGCCTTTCTCCAATTTAGAACCTCAACCTGCGGACCAGACATATCTTTTTCCACATTTGCTTCGAAACAAATGGCATTGTGATCACGAGAGTGGCATTGCGATCAATTCATATGAGGCTCTAAGCTCTGGTCTATTCATGTTTTATAGTAACAGACACAGAGAATTGATTGAATCTCACTGAAACTGCCTTTGTACATTTACTTTTTTCAAAAGGTATTTGTCAAATTTCATGCTCCAGTTTACCTGTCAATAAGATAGAGTAAGTAGTCAACTTCACCTTATACAATCGGAGTTCTCATTGCTGCTGTTAACTAGACACGGTTGTACTCCAGCTGATAAAGAACACAAGGTCCACCCATGGGAGTCATTCCCTAAATATTGCATGTCTTTAACATTATTGAAAGGTGTTCTTGACTTGGTAGAAGCCATAGACACAATTTCGTTTTTGCGGGATATATTAAGTAAATACTTCCTCGGTTAAAGAAAGTAAGTTGATTTAATGCTGACTGAGAAGAAGCCTTAATACTAAAGCTGGCTGAATCAGCACAACACAATCCTGTTGTACACGAATTATTGATCCTTTGCAAATGTCATCGTTCAAGGGGAAATTCAAGAGTCGAGCTGCATCTGAGGAAGCATATTTAACCCGAAATATTCAAGGAGCAACTGGATATTAAAGTAATCCAGTTGCCGAGTCTCTCAGCATCAAATTTAGCAAGATTCCAAACTTGAGTGACGTGGCTGTCCAACAGAACTGACTGGGTGTAAGTAACAGAGGCCAGTGGAGGCCAGGTCATCGTGTTATATTTAGATCATTGAACATGACAGCCAGTACAGGGCCTTTGGCCCACAATGTTCTTTAATTTAAAGTGGAAGCTGGTAGGTACTTAACTAGTTAGGGTGTCAAAAGGTTATTTTCTAAATGTTATTTTATTGAGACAAATTCTGACCCTTCGAGCTGCACTGCCCAGCAATCTCCTGATTTAATTCTGGCCTAAATACTGGACAATTTACAACAACCAATTAACCTGCCAACTGGTGCCTCTTTGAAATGTGCAAGGAAACAAGGGAACCCAGACGAGACGCACGGGGTCACGGGGAGAACGTACAAACTCCTTACAGACAGTAGCGGGAATGGAACCCTAGTCAGTGGTACTATAAAGTGTTGTGTTAACCACTATGCTACTGAGCGGTGAAGGCAGGAAAACGGGGTTGAAAGTGCAGCCATGAGTGAATGGCGGAACAGACTCAATAGGCCGTATGGCCTAATTCTGCTCCTATGTCATATGACCTTATGAATACTGGGGAGGCTGACTGGAAGAGCACTGAAGAAATTAACTTTAAAGAGCTTTGGGATGTCCTGAGGCTGTGACAGAATACACAGACCCTGAGCTGAAATGTTAACTCTGGCTCTCTTTGCACAGATGCTGCCTGGCCTGCTAAATGCTTTCCACCATTTCACGCTTCCTTTTACTCGAGAAGACCCTGCCTGTGGCTTGCTTATTCATCCAGTGAATGTGGAGGATTTTATAAAGTTGATGCATCTGTGCCCCGAGGTGTTTGCTGTACCATATCAGATCGATGGCAAGGATGCGGCCGATCTATCATGCGGTAAATCGATCGGCCGTCTACACGCGGATGGTTCACTCTCTTTTGGGTCCAGTTTGAGTCTCCCACACTGTAAGTTGCCTAGCATGTACCATTACTAACAGGAATCAGTAAAAATGATACTCCATTGTCGTTCTTGTTCCGTGTATACATAGCAGTTGATGTCAGGAGTTCAGACTTCAGAGGCTTTTGGAGCTCGCTACGTTAAGTCCATGTGGTGGCTGATATGCAATGACTATTCACTTTAAAGGAAATCAGACAGGCAATCTCAATCCCAAGTACGTAGATTAGCCTTCCTACTCCTTCCTTCCCAATCACACAATGGCAGAGGGCTGCATCTTCTTGCACCAGAGCATTGAAGTCGCCCAGAAACAATTGGCTGTCTCCCTTTAGTAAATTGATAAAGGCCATAGTAAAAGACCCATTGACCCTGTTGTAATTCTGAGATAACTATAAGACCTGAAATGGGCTGCAAGCATGTTTTATGTCATAGAGAAGGACATGAAACAAAATGGGGTGGGGAACCAAGAGAGAATGTAACACGAAATAAAGAGGGGAGTGAAGGCTTTTTAATTGCAAATGATCTGACTGGGGTAGGTTAAATAGATGACCCAATAGCTCTGAATGTCTTGCTTGACAGCTAAACAATAAGAGTAAAATATCATACTGCAATACACACAAAATGCTGGAGGAACTCAGATCAGGCAGCATCTACAGAATTGAGTAGACAGTTGATGTTTTGGGCCGAGACCCTTCTTCAGTCTTGGCCTGAAACGTTGACTGTTTATTCACTTCCATAGATGCCCCCTGATCTGCTGAGTTCCTCCAGCACTTTTTGTGTGTTACTTTGGACTTCCAGTATCTACAGGCTTTCTGGTGTTTAAAAAATCATACTGTTAATTTTCTTTAGCTGATGTGCAAGTATAGACCTTCAAGTATGAACGAGTATCATCCAATTACAGAAAGAGAAAATGCAGGAAAGACAAAGAGGTCAGGCAGCCTCTGTGATTGAGAAATAAAGTTCATGTTTTAGAGTCTGATTCTGTTTGCCGGAACTGGGGAAGAGAGAAAACAAGTTATTTTTGGGTTATAGAGAAGGCGGAAATGGATGGGAAACTCTGATTATGCTGAGACCAAATAGATTCATGTGGCAGTTAGCATTTGTAGCCCATTTGTAAAGGAATTTGGCAAGCAGCTTCTGTCAGAGTGGTGAGTGTTGATCTTGTAGAGGTTTCACACCAAATCAAGAGAAGTAAAGCAGTAAGTGGGAAGAACGGACTGCGGTAAAACTCTATTAATCAGGCACGCACAGGACATCGGAGGTGTCGAAATGGCAGATTTTCTAGATTATTGGAGTACTGCTTCGATATGTATTTAATTTATTTTTTTGGATGTTAAGAGTGTAATAAAATTTCTAAGGAATACATCAAGTTTCCAAGGAGTGCGAGAAACAGAATGAGGTGAATTTAAAGCGACCCTGGAATCTGTTCCCCAGTGGAAGCAAGGGAACCCAAGCAATTTCAAATGGAGTGAGGGAATTGGAGTCCCAGTGTGCTATAGCAGTGGTTCCCAACCTTATCTTATGCCGTGGACCAATACCATTAAGCGAGGGATCGTGGACTCCAGGTTGGGCCCCCCTGTGCCAGAGGCAGTGCAGGAAATGGGGCCCCAGTATGCCAGAGGGAGTGCAGGAAATGGGGCCCCAGTGTGACAGAGGGAGTGCAGGAAATGGGGCCCCAGTGTGACAGAGGGAGTGCAGGAAATGAGTCCCCAGTGTAACAGAGGGAGTGCAGGAAATGGGGACCCAGTGTGACAGAGGGAGTGCAGGAAATGGGGCCCCAGTGTGACAGAGGGAGTGCAGGAAATGAGTCCCCAGTGTAACAGAGGGAGTGCAGGAAATGGGGACCCAGTGTGACAGAGGGAGTGCAGGAAATGGGGCCCCAGTGTGACAGAGGGAGTGCAGGAAATGGGGCCCCAGTGTGACAGAGGGAGTGCAGGAAATGGGGCCCCAGTGTGACAGAGGGAGTGCAGGAAATGAGTCCCCAGTGTGCCAGAGGCAGTGCAGGAAATGGGTCCCCAGTATGCCAGAGGGAGTGCAGGAAATGGGGCCCCAGTGTGACAGAGGCAGTGCAGGAAATGGGTCCCCAGTATACCAGAGGGAGTGCAGGAAATGGGTCCCCAGTATACCAGAGGGAGTGCAGGAAATGGGTCCCCAGTATGCCAGAGGGAGTGCAGGAAATGGGGCCCCAGTGTGACAGAGGCAGTGCAGGAAATGGGGCCCCAGTGTGCCAGAGGCAGTGCAGGAAATGGGTCCCCAGTATGCCAGAGGGAGTGCAGGAAATGGGGACCCAGTGTGACAGAGGGAGTGCAGGAAATGGGGCCCCAGTGTGACAGAGGGAGTGCAGGAAATGGGGCCCCAGTGTGACAGAGGGAGTGCAGGAAATGGGGCCCCAGTGTGACAGAGGGAGCATGGAAATCAGCATCTAGTTAACCTTTTAACTTAATAGAAATTTGAATGTCTTGCTCTGTACTGGTGCCACTAAACAAGTAATTTCATGACAAATTTCATGATAATAAACTACATTCTGATTTTGATTCTAAAATGGCAAATTATCAGGATTTCCAAATAACTTGAGAGCAGATTATTGGAATTTTATTGTAATCTTCTTGATTTACATATATGAGTTAGGGGTGGGGAAGAAAATACACTGGATTAAGACAGACTTCATTGGAAACTAATATGAAGTTACTGTGTAGGGGAGCAAGACCAAAAATCAATGAAAGGTGAATAAATGGGTAATACCAACCATCCAGAGAAGCATATTTATAGATTTGGTAAAAAAATATGTTTAACTGCAATTGGAATGGAAGACAGTTCTGTTTAAACTAGGCCATACACTACAAGATTAAAATAACTGTGTTTGAATCCCATAAAAGCACCAGAATTATACATAAAACAACAGGGGAGTCTAAAAATAAATAGTTTTGGTGGAGTGTAACTACGGCAACATAGATTGAGGACAAAGAAAATAATAGATTAATGTGGCTATTGATTGTTGTAATAAATATCTCCTGAAGGATAGTCAATGGATTTTTTTCCATACAGGTTGTCAATAAAACAACTAAACATTAGCTTTGCAATTGCAATCATTCTGATCATGGCCAGGAAAGCAGCAGAGTTGAACAGAAGCTATGAAGGAACATGGATTTCCATGGGAAAATTTCCACATTCAGTAATTCTTTGGACCCACATTTGTCAGAAATCTTTGACCTCAACCAATTCACTGAGATGAAGCTTCAAGTACCCACATCATCTTAATGCTGCACCCCAATTTCCCAATCTTGCATGATGTCTGGGCCAGGTATCCCCAACAATCACCTGGGAGATGGTTTGGAAGGGAAGAGGGAGGGGAGCTAAAAGTTATCTGAAATTGGAAAATTCAACACTCTTAATTCTATGATTTGTAAAAGCTCCACAAAATATAAAATTTACTGTAAACCAGTGAAGTTTCCTCCAAAAGTTTTCTTCTATAATTCCTTCTAATTTGCTGTAGGATCTACACTTACCAGACTTTGACAGAAGCTGCTCTGGCTAACTCCCTGCCAAACGGTTTACAAATTTTAATAGCCACATTAAACTATTTGGTCTCAGCACAATTAGAGATAGTTCATTTGATTTTCTCATCCATTCCCCACCTTCTCTATAACCAAAATTCAATCTCAACAAGGAAAGGGTTCCAGATGCTGGAAATGAGATTGGTCAGACCTAATTTGGAGTATTAAGTGCAGTTGTGATCACCTACCTACAGGAAAGATGTAAATAAGGTTGAAAGAGTACAGAGAAAACTTACAAGGATGTTGCCGGGTCTGGAAAACATGAGTTATAGGGGAAGATTGGATCGGTTAGGACTTTATTCCTTAGAACATAGAAAATTGAGAGAGGATTTGATAGACTTATACAAAATTGAGGGACATAGTCAGGGCAAATGCAAGCAGGCTTTTTCCACTGAGGTTGAGTGGGACTACAACCAGAAGTCATGGGTTAAGGGTGAAAGGTTAAAGGTTAAAAGTTTAAGAGGAACGAGAGGGGAAACTTCTTCACTCAGAGGGTTGTGAGAGTGTGGAATGAGCTGTCAGCACAAGTGGTGCATGCGAGCTCAATTTCAACATTTAAGCAAAGTCTGGATAGGTACATGGAAGGGAGGGGTAAGGAGGGCTATGGTCGATGGGACCAGGCAGTTTAAATGTTTTCAGCATGGACTAGATAGGCCGAAGGGCCTGTTTCTTGTGTTGCACTTTTCTATGACACTATGACCTCATTTTATTCATTTTGATGTGCAAAATGAAAAAAAATTCTTGCTTTAAGATTTTGCTTTTAGTCGGAGCTAAATGTATGTCAGCTTTTCCGGTAGTACCAAAAAGAGCAATCAGAGGGTTAGGTTCCAAATAGCAATTAGGTATGTGAGATAAAGTTAAAAAAAATCTCTCCAGAATTTCTCCAAACTAGGGCAAGCCCAGTACATATGAATAAGAGAGGCCTCGCCCCCTTTGCACTTATTACAACAGAGACTAATATCAGGATAGAACCGTGACAATTTAGTTTTAGACATATGAGCCCTGTGTACCACCTTGAACTGTAAAAGACAGTGGCGAGCACATAGAGAAGTTGAATTAACTGACTTGAGAATTGAATCCCGAGCCTCATCAGACAAAGAAAAATTTAAATCATGCTCAAAGGCAGTTTTAATTTTGTTGAAGGGGGCTCGCTTCAACTATCTCGAATAGTAGAATTTAAACCTTTACCCAATGGATTCATACGAAGAAACAAATCCACAACATTTTTATGCATTGTCTTTTGCCTCCCGTTTGGCCAGTCCTTCTGAGATGGAGAGATGCTGCCCCACCCACCCATGCTCAATGGCTCAGAGATATTATGTCCTGCTTAGACCTTGAAAAGATTCATTGTTCACTTCTTAATTCAGATATAAAGTTCCAAAAGGTGTGGGGACCTTTTCTAGAATATTTTTATAATTCCCCTTTAGATTAAGGGTGCATCCCTCCCTTTTTATTCTTTTGCATTTAAATCCCTTACTTCCAGCTTCTTACGGTTAAGATCTATGGGTTTTTTTTGATGTGTAAACATATCATAGTTTAGGTAGTAGGCAATATACCTTCTTTTTTATAAATACAGCTCTGTGGTGATATAGTTCTGATTAACTTTTTTATATATCGTAAGGTTGGCTTGGAGTTGGGTAGTGGGAGGGTGGGGTGGTAACTAACTTTATATGATTCTACTGTGGGTGCTTTGCTTAAATGTTATGAATTGTACTTTGATATGTTTGTTTTGCACTGTAAAAACCTCTTTTTTATTGTTTTTTTTTGTTTTGTTGCATTGTAAAATCTCATAAAAAATTTAAAAGAAGATTTTGCTGCTGAGATTTTTTTTGTATCTTCAAGCTTTGAAGATTCAAGATTGCTTATTGTCATTGAGTGTAAAGGAGAACAAAATGATTGTTACTCTGGATCTGATACAGCACAAAAACACCATAAACATAATGAACAGAATAAAAAAACAAAAAATAATTAATATACAAACAATCCTATAAAACACAATCTGCAAGTAACTGTTATATACATAGATTGAGTGTACATAAAGTGTGCTAAGTGATGTGTATGTCATGGTGGAGGGGTGGGTTAATAGATGGAGGTGTTGATCAGTTTGACGGCTTGAGGGAAGTAACTTTTGAATCTGGTGGTCCTGGTATAGATGCTGCATAGTGTCTTCCTTGATGGGAGTGGGACAGATTGTCCATAAGCAGGATTAGTGGGATATTTCATGATATTGCTGAAATGCAGAACTGTACATTTGCAGATGCACGTTTACACATGGAGTTGCTGTCATACCGGTGAATATCTATCTTCTGGGGTGAAGCCCAGTCTGGTTAGTGTGCTCTCTCTCCAAGATGGCTGCCTACAGAGCATCAAGGTTGCCACTGAGATGAGGGAGAATGAACGGAATGAAGGGTGAACTATGTATGGATGGCAAAACAGTGCACCTAACATCTGATGTTGCAACTACAGGCAGCCGAACCATCAGTGACTGAACATTTGCTGGAGATATACTATAATCTTTCTCAATGCTGTCTGTGTGTCAAAGGGCAGTAGATATAAATGACTACAGAGACTCAGTGAGTATAAAATCGATGTATGGGGAAGTGACATCTGCTCCTGGATGAATGGCAATAAGAAGTCATTTCCATTAAATGACAGAACACAGAAACAGGTATTTCTCCTTGCCAGTCTTGGTTGATCATCAGCCGCTCACCTATGCAATACCAATCTTCCAGACTCCTGCCCACAGCTTTGTAATCATTGGAGACTCAAGTGCCCGTCCAAACACTTTATAAGTTGTGCAAGTCTCCGTCTCCATCACCTCTTCTGGCGGTGGGTTCTGATTCCAACCACCATTCAGGTAGACAAACTGCCCTAGGCTTGGAGGCCTGTCAGGGTGGGAAATGGGCTTGTTTTGTTGTTGTTGTCCTATTTCATCTTGGTGTTGTTGCTGCTTGTGCTGTTCTGCTGACTATGGTGGGCCTGCTATGTTGGTGCTGGAACGTGTGGTGACTCTGGTGGGCTGGCCCCAGCACATCCTTCGGTGAGTTGGTAGTTGACACAAATGACACATTTCACTGCAAGCTTCAATGTACATGGGACCAGTAAATCTGAACCTGAGCAAATTCTTCCTCATTCTCCCACCATTTAATTTAAACCTATGGTCTCTTGCACTGGACTCCTCTGCTACAAGGAAAGCAGAGGAGGCCTCCTCAGTAAATGTATTTATGACAAGTTTGGATATAGATTTTTGCATAGTAGAGGAATTAAAGGTCACGGGGAAAAGGCAGAGAGGTGGAGATGAGTTCGTGACCAGGTCAGCCATGATCTCATTGAATGGTGGGTTAGGCTTGACGGGTGAGGTGGCCGACTCCTGTTCCTATTTCATATGTTCTTATTTCTTAAGATTTCTTGCTCTCAATCTTATCTACACCTGTCAGAATTTTCTATACCTCAATCAGAAAACAATCCTGCCTACCCATTTTCTTCTTGTCACTGAAAAGCACAGTCCACAGCAATATCTTGGAGAATGTGAGGCTGGAGCAGGTAAGTTTTACATCGTATCTCTGCATGTAACAATGAACTTGACTTTAAGACTTTCATCTCCTTTGCACTGTCTCCGATGCCGTTGGGTCCTTTAGAAAGTGAAGCAACTAGAATTGCACAGAGTGTTTTTGCTGTGGCCTAACTAGCGTTTTATATAGTTGTACATAACCTCTTTACTCTGACATTCAATCTCCCGGCATAGTACAGTAGTGTAGTGGCTAGCATGACACTTGTTGTGGCATCTGCAAAATCAGGGTTCAATTCTGTAAGGAGTTCGTACATTCTCCCTGTGACCGTGTGGGTTTCCTCCGACATTCCAAAGATGTATGAGTTAGGATCAGAAAGTTGTCAACATGCTACGCTGGCACTGGAAGCATGGCAACAATTATGGGTGATCCCCAACACATCTTGGACAGTGCTTGTGTTGATGCAAACAATGCATTTCACTGTGCGTTTCAATGTTTTAATGTACATGCGACAATTAAAGTTAATCTTTCTTTCAGCAAATGCAGGCATGTAATCCTTACACCTCCTTAACCTACTTACAGTTCTTATCTATTAAAGCTGTCATTATCAGGGACCTTGGCTTTGTACACTAGAGTCCGATTATTCCTTAATATTCCCCAGGGCCCTATTATTCAATGCATAACGTCAACAAAATACATCATTCAGCACTGATGTGATTTATATTCTATTTGCCATTGCTCTGCCCATTTATCAGCTCATCAGTATTGTTTTGTAAGCTGCAGGTGAATGGTTCAATTTGCTGTTAGGTGGGAGTTCAGCCAAAAATGGGAAAAGCTGCTTTAAAGCAAAGTGCTAAATGCTTTTTGTGTGTAGTTTTCACATAAATCAGCTCTCTATATTTTTGCAATCCAACTTTTAGGCACAGATTTTTCCCCTTGGTTATTTGTGAAAAAAATGCTTCTTAATTCATCTGAAAATCACAGCTGCCATTTTGAAAGTGGACCCAGTTCTGCTCATGTGTTCTGGAGTTGCCTACAGGATGGAAATGCTACGGGCTTCCGGAAGGCATCTCATTGGTACATTAAAGCAAAAAAATTGCTGGAAACACTCAACAGGTCAGGCAGCATCTGAGGAAAGAGGAACAGAATTCACGCTTCAGGCCAAAGACCGTGCATCAGAGCAGCACACACTCAAAATACTGGAGGAACTCAGCAGGCCAGGCGGCAACTGTAGAACAGAGTAAACAGTTGACATTCCGGGCCGAGACCCTTCAGTAGAGTCCTGATGAAGCGTCTCGGCTCAAAATGTCGACTGCTTACTCTTCTCCATAGATGCTGCCTGATCTGCTGCATTCCTCCAGCACTTTGTGTGTGTTGCTTTGAACTGCATCCACAGATTTTCTCCTGTTTGTCACCCTCCATCAATAAAAGGTGTAGACTTAAAACGCTAACACCACTTCTCTTCCTACAGGCGCTAACTGACACGTTGAGAGTTCTCCAACTATTTCAGACTTGCAGAGTTTTGATTGTCAATGACAGTAATGTCTGATTTTTTTTTTTCTTTTCAATTTAGAGCAGGAATAAATGCCTTAAACTCTCCCAAGAAAGAAACCAATCCAAACATTTTGAACATAGGCCTTGAGTGGAATGAAAAGATAGTAAATGTGAACAAAATAAGGACTGAAAAGATCCACACTAATTAGCAGGTGTTTAAGGATGCTTCCGGAGAGTATGAATTGAAATCCATTCCAGCAACAGAAACGCCTGTGGAAATCATTTGTTTAGTAGGAGAATTTAGCATGTTATTTACATCAGCTCAGTTCTTTTGAAAAGTAAATTGTAGACAAATGAATTTGGGAAATTATAACCGGAGCCAAAGCTAGGACGAAGTGCAATAAATGGAGGAATCGAACCTTTGGGATCCATGATTAATGAGGACTTCACGAAGAGCAATGCTTTCAAAAATTGGTAGTGAAAAGGCTGAAAGAAAAGATACCTACAGCACAACTGTGATAGTGTAAAGTTGGAGTAAGAGAATAGATACTGAATAATTGCCTCACATTTGTCTTTCTTCACATTTGAAGATGGTTTAGTGAGAGACTGTGGTACATTCAGGGACTCAGGTGCAATAGTAAGCGAATGCTGATTTATTCAATAACCGAGAAAAGGGAGGAAGGCAATTCTCCTAGCTGTCCTGAAAAATATTAATCACTCAACCATACCTTTGCTAAAACAATGTATTAGTCAAGGGATTGAGTTCAAAAGCTGTGAGGTAATGTTGCAGCTCTATAAGACCCTAGTTAGACCACACTTCAAATACTGTGTTCATTTCTTGTTGTCTTATTACAGGAAGAATGTGGAGGCTTTAGAAAGGGTACAGAGCAGATTTTCCAGGATGCTGCCTGGATTAGAGAGCATGCTTTATGAGGATAGGTTGATTAAGCTAAGGCTTTTCTCTACAGAGTGAAGGAGGATGACAGGTGACTTGATAAAGGTATACAAGATGATAAAACATAGTAAAAGCATAAGAAATAGGAGCAGGAGTAGGCCATCTGGCCCATCGAGCCTGCCCCACCATTCAATAAGATCCTGGCTGATCTGTCCGTAAACTCAGCTCCATCTACCTGCCTTTTTCCCATAACCCTTAATTCCATTACTATGTAAAAACCTATCTAACTGTATCTTAAATATATTTAGTGAGGAAGCCTCAACTGCTTCCCTGGGCAGAGAATTCCACAGATTCACCACTCTCTGGGAAAAACAGTTTCTCCTCATCTCCGTCCTAAATCTTCTCCCCTGAATCTTGAGGCAATGTCCCCTAGTTCTAGTCTCACCAAAAGGCATCTATTGGACAGCTAGAGACTTTTTACCAGGGTGGAAATGGCTAATGCTGAGGGTATAATTAAAAGGTGATTGGAGGAAAGTGTAGGGAGGATATCAGAGGTAATTTTTTTTTTATATAGAGTGGTAAGTGCATGAAACTCATTGCCGGGGTAGTGATAGAGGCAGGTATATTAGGGACAATTAAGAAACTCTTAGATAGGGACGTGGATGAAAGAAAAATGGAGAGCAACATAGGAGGGAAGCAAGCATTTAGTTGATTTTGTAGTAGGTTAAAAGGTCAGTAGAACATCATGGGCCAAGGTGGCTGTATTTTGCTGCACTTTCCATGTAAATTAGATGGTTTGGTCATTATCCCGTTACTCTTTCCATTAGCTCATTGTATTCAGTCCACCTCTGTAGATGTCACTCAGTTGTACATTTACCCAAACCATCAAACACTCTAATCCTGTTCTATGCCTCATCAGTTTTATTCACCCTGTATTACCTTCAGCTGGTACCAGATTCTGCACACTCATCTACACACAAGGATGCAGTGTAATGACCACTTTGTCTCCTGCTCAGCAGGTCTTTTGAAACCCATGCGGTCCCAGGGAGAATGTGCAAACTCCACACAGGAGGTTAGGACTGATGCCAGATGAGTCCCAGCTCTATTATACCCAGCTCTATTACACCCAGCACTATTACACCCAGCTCTATTATACCCAGCTCTATTACACCCAGCACTATTATACCCAGCTCTATTACACCCAGCACTATTACACCCAGCACTATTACACCCAGCTCTATTATACCCAGCACTATTACACCCAGCACTATTACACCCAGCTCTATTACACCCAGCTCTATTACACCCAGCACTATTATACCCAGCTCTATTACACCCAGCACTATTACACCCAGCACTATTACACCCAGCTCTATTATACCCAGCTCTATTACACCCAGCACTATTACACCCAGCTCTATTACACCCAGCTCTATTACACCCAGCACTATTATACCCAGCTCTATTATACCCAGCACTATTACACCCAGCTCTATTATACCCAACTCTATTATACCCAGCTCTATTATACCCAGCACTATTATACCCAGCTCTATTACACCCAGCTCTATTATACCCAGCACTATTATACCCAGCTCTATTACGCCCAGCTCTATTATACCCAGCTCTATTATACCCAGCTCTATTACACCCAGCTCTATTATACCCAGCTCTATTACACCCAGCACTATTATACCCAGCTCTATTATACCCAGCTCTATTATACCCAGCTCTATTATACCCAGCACTATTACACCCAGCTCTATTATACCCAGCTCTATTATACCCAGCTCTATTATACCCAGCACTATTATACCCAGCTCTATTACACCCAGCACTATTATACCCAGCTCTATTATACCCAGCACTATTATACCCAGCTCTATTACACCCAGCACTATTACACCCAGCTCTATTATACCCAGCTCTATTATACCCAGCTCTATTATACCCAGCTCTATTATACCCAGCACTATTACACCCAGCTCTATTATACCCAGCTCTATTACACCCAGCTCTATTATACCCAGCTCTATTATACCCAGCACTATTATACCCAGCTCTATTATACCCAGCTCTATTACACCCAGCACTATTATACCCAGCTCTATTATACCCAGCTCTATTATACCCAGCACTATTACACCCAGCTCTATTACACCCAGCTCTATTATACCCAGCTCTATTATACCCAGCACTATTACACCCAGCTCTATTATACCCAGCTCTATTATACCCAGCACTATTACACCCAGCTCTATTACACCCAGCTCTATTATACCCAGCTCTATTATACCCAGCTCTATTATACCCAGCTCTATTATACCCAGCACTATTACACCCAGCTCTATTATACCCAGCTCTATTACACCCAGCTCTATTACACCCAGCACTATTATACCCAGCTCTATTATACCCAGCACTATTATACCCAGCACTATTACACCCAGCTCTATTACACCCAGCTCTATTATACCCAGCTCTATTATACCCAGCACTATTACACCCAGCTCTATTACACCCAGCACTATTATACCCAGCTCTATTATACCCAGCACTATTATACCCAGCACTATTACACCCAGCTCTATTACACCCAGCTCTATTATACCCAGCTCTATTATACCCAGCTCTATTACACCCAGCACTATTACACCCAGCTCTATTATACCCAGCTCTATTACACCCAGCTCTATTACACCCAGCTCTATTATACCCAGCTCTATTACACCCAGCTCTATTATACCCAGCACTATTACACCCAGCTCTATTATACCCAGCTCTATTACACCCAGCTCTATTACACCCAGCTCTATTATACCCAGCTCTATTACACCCAGCTCTATTATACCCAGCACTATTATACCCAGCTCTATTACACCCAGCACTATTACACCCAGCTTTATTACACCCAGCACTATTATACCCAGCACTATGGCAGCCTTTTTTTTACACTACACCTGTGACTACATTTCAAAAGTACACTCACAGGTGTGAGGTACTTCTACAGTTGTAAAAAGGCACCAAATACTTTGCAACACCCACCCACTTTCCCTCTCACCCGGTTTCACCTATCACTCTTTCCTCTTTCCCCACCCTTCTTGTTCTGGATTCTCCCCCTTCCTTTTCAGTCCTGATGAAAGGACTCACCCCAAAATGTCGACAGCTTACTTTTCCCCATAGATTCTGTCTGACCCATTGAGTTCTTCCAGCATTTTGTGCATGCAGCTCAGGATTTCCACCATTCGCTGAATCTCTTGTGTTTGCAAGACTTTTGAATACTTTAAAAGAATTTTCAGGAATAACAAAAGAAAGTTTAGACAGTACTGGTGTATTCAAAGAATTCACATCGATAATGTTAAGCTAAGTGCCAACATTCGCTCAGTGGCTAACAGTCTTTGCTTTGGAGTAAGAAGATTACAGGATTAAGTCCTGCTCCAGAGACTCACGCAGTTAATCTAGGTCGACAATTCAAGCAGAGTTGCACTGACAGGAGTGACAATTTTTGGGCACTAAAATGAAGTTCTCAGATGAGCATAAGGGACTCTACCACATGATGTAAAGGACAGAGACATTTACCTGATACATTAGCCAACAGAGACGCCTCAACAAAAGCAAAAAGAAACAGTGTTATTTCACTGAATAGCTGTTTTGTCTTCTATTTTCCTTCATTAATTACACTTTAAAAGTAATCTGTTGTCTGCAATGGATATCCAAACAATGTGAAGGATGCTACACACACTAAGTGCCGGAGGTTTCAGGCTGAGACCTTTCTTAAGGACTAGTCCTGATGAAGGGGCTCGACCTTCACATCATTATTCCTCTCCATAGATGCTGCCTGACCTGCTGGGTTCCTCCAGTGTTTTGTGCGTGTTGCTCTGAATTTCCAGCGTCTGCAGAATCCCTTGTGTTTCAGAAGCATGCTACGTAAGAGCAAGGGAGAATCAAAATGAAAGTTATGGAGGCCAGAAATCTAAAACAAAAGTTCTGAAAATACGGCATTTGGGGAATGATGGAAGTTATTATTTTTTCATGTTAAAGATCCTTTGTCCGAGAAAAAAACACAGAGTGCTGGAGGAACTCGATGGGTCAGGCAGTATCTGTAGAGGGAAAGAAACAGTCGATGTTTCAGGTCGAGACCCTTCATCAGGACAACCTGTTCTCTTGTGTTTAAGAGAGAAGAAAGGTTAGATTATGTTGTAAGGAAGTTGAGAGGGGGATTAAGTAGGACAAATGGGAATATTTGTGATAGGTTCAAGCTAGGATTTTGTAGGAATGAGTTAGACCATAAGACTGTAAGACATAGGAGCAGATTTAGGCCATTTGGCCCATTGAGTCTGCTTCGTTATTTCATCATGGCTGATTTATTATCCCTCGCAACCTCCTGCCTTTCCTCGTAACCTTTGAGGCCTTGATAAATCACGAAGCTATCAACTTCCACCTTAATGAACTGGACTGCACAGCAGTCTGTGGTAATGAATTCCACAGATTCTCCACCCTCTGGCTAAAGAAATTTTTCCTCCTCTCTGTTCCAAATAGTCATCCCTCAATTCTAAAAGCTGTTCCCTCTGGTCCTAGGCTTCCCCACTGTGGGAAACATCATCTCCACGTCCACTCTATCTAGGCCTTTCAATATTCGATAGGTTTCAATAAGATCCCCTCCCCCCACCATTCTTCCAAACTGCAGTAAGCACAGGCCCACGGATGTCAAATGCTTCTCATAAGTTAACCCTTTCATTCCTGGGATCATTCTTCTGAACCTCATCTGGTCCCTCTCCAATGCCAGTAAATCTTTTCTTAGGCAAGGGCTCAAAACTGCTCACAATACTCCAAGTGCAATCTGATCATTGCCTAATGAAGCCTCATCAGCACATTCTTGCTTTTGTATTCTAGTCCTCTTGAAATGAATGAGAACATCGCATTTGCCTTTCTTACCACGGACTCAACCTGCAAGTTAACCTTCAGGGAATCCTGCACAAGAATTCTTCATGGAGTTTTGAATTTTCTCCCCATTTAGAAACTAGTCTGTCCCTTTATTCTTCTGCCAGAATGCATGAACTAGCACTTCCCCGCACTGTATTCCATTTGCCCATTCTCTCATTCTGTCTTCTGCACACACCCTGCTTTCTCAACTCTACCTGCCCCTCCACCTATCTTCGTGTCTTCCACAAACTTAGCCACAAAGCCATCAATTCCTTCATCCAAGTCATTGACATATAACGTGAAAAGGAGCAATCCCATCACTGACCCCTGAGGCTCACCACTAGTCACTGGTAGCCAACCAGAAAAGGCCCCATTTATTCCCACACTTTGTTTCCTGTAGTCAACCAAACTTCTATCCATGCATTAGGGTTTTCTGCCTTTCCTGTAACACCACATGCCATTATCTTGTTAAGTAGCCTCATATGTGGCATCTTGTCAAAAGCCTTCTGAAAATCCAAATCTACAACATCCACTAACTCTCCTTTGTCTATCCTGCTTGTCATATCCTTAAAGAATTCCAACAGATTTGTCAGGCAAGGTTTTCCTTTTAGAAAACCATGTTGAATTTGGCCTGTTCAATCATTTTTATCATGTTCCTCCAAGTACCCTGAAACCTTATCCTTAATAATCCACTCCAATGTCTTTCCAACCACTGAAGTGAGGCTAACTGATCTATAATTTCCTTTTTTCTGCCTCCTGCCTTTCTTGAAGAGTGGAGGAATATTTTCCAGTCTTCTGGAACCATTCCAAAATCTAGTGATTCTTGAAAGATCATTACAAATAGAACAGAGCTTTATTGTCATTGCTCAAGACATTGAGATTATGGATGTCTATGCTTCCACAGTCTCCTCAGCTACCTCTTTCAGAACCCTGTGGTGTAGTCCATCTGGTCCTGGTGACTTACCTACCTTCAAACTTTTCAGCTTCCCAAACACCTTCTGCTTGGTAATAAAAAAACAACGCTCACATCTGCACCCTGGCATTCTGCTAGTATATTGCACACAGAGGACTGACACAAATACTTATTAAGTTCATCTGCTGTTTTTTTTGTCCCCCATTACCGCCTCTTCATTGCCATTTTCCAGTGGTCTGATATCCACTGTCACCTCTCTTTCAGTTTTTATATATTTGTAAAAAATATTTCTATCATTTTCTAGATTATTGGCTAGCTTACCTTCATATTTCATCTTTTTTCTTTCTTCATGGTGTTTTTAAATGCCTTCTATTGTTTTTTTAATAGCTTCCTAATCCTTAACTTCCCACTAATTTTTGGAATATTATATGACCTCTCCTTTGCTTCAATGCTGTCTTTGACATTTGTTAATGAAATCTCTTAAATGGCGATGAAGAATTGTGATGTGCTGATACTGGCAGGTCAGGCTATATTAATGGTGAGCGAGAACAATATGAGCGAAATCAGACACCAGAGATTCTGCAGACGCTGGAAATCTTGAGCAACACACACACGTACTCGAAAATGCTGGAGGAACTCAACAGGTCAGGTAGCATCTATGGAGGGGAATAAACACATCATGTTTTGGGCCGAGACACTTCATCCGGGCTCAGTTGAACTGACATCACAAACTGACGAATTGCAGCAAAAGTACCAGTTGTGGTATTGATGGAGAAAACAAGTGATCAGAAGGTGGAGAATTCAATGTTGACTTGGAAAGATGTAAGATGCTTATGAAAAGATGAGGTGCTTTTTCAGTTTACGTTGTGGCACCTCTTCTACCGATAGGACTTCCTCTGGGAGGTTGGAAGGCATCTGTTTATGGTCATTGGCCTAGTTTTGTTTTCATCTCTCCCCCACCCCCACATCTTGTTTCACAGATGCTATCTGAGCGTTTCCAAACCTGTCAATTTTTCATCACATTAAATCAAGTTATTCCTTCATTTGGAGGAGAAAAGAACTGGGTGGAGAGAAGTCAATGAATAGAAAAATGGAAGACAAATTTGTGGTCTCTATCCCTATGGGAGTGTCCCAAGAGGAAATAGGCTGAAAAGTTCATTGTCTAATCAAAATAAACCTTCACTTTAACTTCATGGATATGTCATGTTACATTCTAATCCCAGATGGACACCAGAATTCTCTGCATGTACACTCAGTGGCCACTTTATTAGTGCAAATAATAGTGCATTAATGCAAATACCTAATCAGGCAATCATGAGGCAGTAACTCAATGTACATAAGCATGCAGACATGGTCAAGAGGTTCAGTTGCTATTCAGACCAAATGAAAGAATGGGGAAGAAATGTGATTTTAAGTGACTTTGACTTTGGAATAATTGTTGGTTCCAGACTGGGTGATTTGAGTATTTCAGGATCTGCTGATCTCTGGGATTTTCATGCACAACAGTCTCTAGAGTTTACAGAGACTGGTGTAAAAAAAAAACAAAACTAATGCAGTGAATGGCATTTCTGTGGGTGAAAATGTCTTGTTAATGAGAGAGGTCAGAGGAGAATGACCAGACCGAAAGACCACGAATGTATACTTAAAGTGGCTGCTTTAATAGGTACAGGAGATACAGAATAAAGTCACCACAGTGTTTATGTTGACATTATTGTTCTGTCTAAATACTGGAGCCCCCTTACCCACAGCACTTCGTCAAGGGCAATTAAGGATGCATAAATAGATGCTGGTCTTGCCAGCAGCACACACGTTTGATAAATGGACTGAAGTAAAACAGGTTTGCAAAGTTGATTCCGCTTTCCTTTCCTTATAATCCTATGTCACATCTACTCTGCTCACATTTTATACAACACTCCAGAGAGCTTCAGTTTAAAAGGAAGGCATTTGTCCCTTTGAGAAATGACTATGCATTGCGTCTGTCTCCTGTAGTTTATAGTGATGTCTTTTGGACGTGTTCGATTCGCACTATCACATTGGCTCACTGGAAGCCCTTGTAGATTAATGGCTGAAGCTGACACTTTACAATGTTTAAGAAATGTTGAGTCTTTACAGCAAATGGTTGCACAGCAGTCCGATAGGCTGAGACTCACTCCTCAAGAGCACTCACAGCATTAGCTTGTACTTGTGGATCTAAAACCTGCAAGATTAAGCATTGTCGAGAGAGGACTATATAATAGAAGTCAGAAAAACAGCAGACAAGTAAATCCATAAGCAGTTGACGTTAAGGGGCGGTGTCGTAGCATAGGGGCAACACAGTAGTGTGGCAGTTACCGCAATTGCTTTACAGCGACAGCGATCACCGATTGGGGTTCGGTTCCCCGATGAGGAGTTTGTACGTTCTCCCTGTGACCATGTGGATTTCCTCACACATTCCAAAGAGAAACTGTGGGAGTTAGAGTTAGTGAACTCTGAGCAAGCTACTGGAAACATGGTGACTCCCACAGGCTGCTACACCACAATCTTTGGACCGTATTCGTTGTTGTCACAATTCGATGCGTTTCACTGTATGTTTCGACGTTTTGATATACTTGTGATAAATAAAGCTAATCATATCAACACACATGGAAAAAACCAGGCAATTAACTGTTTTGTATTCATTTGCCTTCGATTTCAGTAAGTGTTGAGGGCTACGAGATGTTCCAGCACCAGATAATTCCCCAAGAATTGTTGAGATGCCTTTAGACCTATATCAAATGAGCTAAGATTCAGCTTTCTGCTTCTTCTGAATCTCGTTAAGAATAGATTTAAGATTGTTTAATGTCATTTCCAATACGTAAGTGTAAGGAGAACAAAATAACTGTTACTCTGGATCTGATGCAGCACAAAAAGAAACAAAAGATAAGGAACACACTAATAATAACAATAATAAAATACAATAAATATAAATACATAGCATAGCTTATATACATAGATTGATTGTATGTTCATAAAGTGATGCTAGGCTGTACTTATGGTGACTGTCAGGAGTTAGTGGGTGGAGGTGTTGATCAGCCTTACTGCTTGGGGAAAGAAACTGTTTTTGAGTCTGGTGGTCCTGGTGTGGATGTTACACAGCCTCCTCCCTGGTGGGATTGGGACATACAATCCATGGACGGGTGGGGTCCTTCGTGACGTTACTGGCCCTTTTCTGGCACCTTTCTGTATATATGTCCTTGATGGTGGTTAGGCTGGTGCCACTGATGTGTTTTGACTCTGCAGTTCTGTTTCCACGCCAAGCAGTGACGCAGCTTGTTAGGATGCTCACTACTGCGCGTTCTCTCGAATGACATGAACACGGATGTACAAAGCCCAGCTTTCTCCAGCCACCTCGGAAAGTGGAGGCATTGGTGAGATTTCTAGACTGTGTAGGATGTGTACTGGCACTGTGAGAGGATGTGTGCGATGTGCACTCCCAGGATTTTGAATCAGCTTGCAGTTTTGACTGCTGTGCCGCTGATGTAAAGTGGGATGTGAGTGGAGCGATTTCTCCTGAAGCTGATAACCATCTGCTTTGCCTTGTTGTCATTAAGAAGAGGTTACTTGCCTGGCACCAGGCCTCGAGCTCTTTCACCTCCTCTCTTTTGCAATCGTAGCAGCATACATTCAGTGCCTAGTGAACTAAAACCACTGAAACAATTTGACCTGCACCACAGATAGGCAAATGTTTTTTACTCTGATGTATCAAGCATGAAATTTCTCAACAATTACAATCTTGGTTTGTTCATTGGGTGATACAAACTATTAATTATTTGTATCTTACCAGCACTGCATGCTTGTATACCTCAGAAGAGATTTAAAATGTCTCCAGCTCTCTTCCTTGAAGGGCAATGCAGTGGACTGATGGAGGTCTCTAAAATGATGTAGGATTTGGTAGTGTGAACAGACCATAAGACAATAGGGCAAAGGAGCAGAATTAAGTCATTTGGGCCATGGAGTCTGCTCTGCCATTCCATCGAAATGAGTTAGTTTCCCTATCTATCCAACCCCCTTTCTCCTGTCTTCTTCCCGTAACCTTCGGTACCATTACTAATCAAGAACCTCTCAACCTCTGCTTCGAATATACCCCATGACTTGGGTTCCACTGCCGTCTGTGGCAACAAGTTTCACAAATTCACCACATTTTGGCTATAGGAATTCTTCCTTATCTCTGTTCCAAGTGGATGTAGGTCCATTCTGAGGCTGTGCCCTCTGGTCCTAGACTCTCCCACTAATGAAAACATCCTCTCCATGTCCACTCTGTCCAGGTCTTTCAATATTTAGTGGGCTTCAATGAGATTCTTCTTCATTCTTCTAAACCCCAGTGAGTACAGGCCCAGAGCCATCAAACGCTCTTCATATGTTAACTCTTTCATTTTCAGGACGATTATCATAAACCTCCTTCGTACTAACTTCAACACCACCACATCCTTTCTTAGAATCCAAAACTACACACAATACTCCAGATACAGTCTGACCAATGTCTTATAAAATCTCAGAAATAAGTGTTGAAATATGTTATTTAGTTCAGAAGTTAATGGTCAATATTTATTGAAATAACAGCTGAAAAAGATGCTGGAAAGGGCAAACTGAGCCCTCAGAATGGAGGAATGTTGGAGAATTATAGCAATGAGGATAGCCCATCCTGCTCAGTGTTGTAATTTTTGTGAGAAGTTAGACCAAGGTGAGATTTAATTAAGATGTGCAAGACTATGAGAAGCTGAGGCAGATGAATAGAAATTCAATTCAGTTCAAGATTAATTGTCATTCAACCATGCATGAATACTCTTAAACACAGTCAAAAGAGACAGCGTTACTTCGGGACCGAGGTGCAAAATGCAGTACCAACAGTCACACAGAACACAAAGTACACACAAGACAGCAAGCAGAAATGGTATCACAGTCGTGCAAAGAAAGGGTCCCAAAACTCATGCCATCAATCCATAGTCGACTGCAATAGAGCCCCTCTCCTGCTGAGCGAACACTAGGGGGCAGCACTGACCCCATCTTGCACACCTGCGTCGATGCACCCTCCCCAGGCAATACCGTGACTTGAGGCCCATCCTCCCACATACAAGACAACATGCAGAATATCAGTAAAATACAATGATGTAGAATATGCATGTATGTATAGTCTAGACTCCCTAGTCTGAAGTGTTTAGTTTCCAACAGCAAAACATTGTAGAGTCCAGAGTTAAAATGAATTAGTAGGATAAGAGGTGAACTGGAGGTTTTTATAATAGTTCGTAAGTACAGGAGGTCTGGGACTCACTGCCTGAAAGGATGGTGGAGGCAGACACCCTCACTACATTTAACAAGGACCTGATGTCAAAGTGTCCTTGAAAAGAACTGTGATATTGTTGTAGGGTTTGGAGGCTTGTGTGCTTCAATGACTAGGAAACCTATGTTGGCTGGAGTCAAGGCTTTGTGCCTTGGCTCTTGGTAGGGCCATCCATGCCAAACAGGTCAAAGGGTAAAGGTCAGACTAAGAGTGGTTTGCTGGTCCCCCGGGTTCAGGGGTTCAGCTCAAAGCTAACAACCCTGACTGGTAAAACAAAATTGTTATGAAAATGCAGTGAAGAAACCTTCTAAATCTGTGTGCGATAATATTCCTGAATCTCCTCCTGGAACTTGAATGGCTGACAGAAGTGAAAACCGAGCTACTGAGATGATGAAGGAAGCCACTAACACCATTGAGAATGGAGGGCCTTAATTACTGCCCTAAACGCCAGTGGGTAGTAGAGAGATGGCAAAGTGTAGCCTATTCAATGGGACAAACGATCTCTGGCTTGGATGATCTAAGCTTTGGAAAGCAGGATGTAGATTTTGATTAACTCTGTTAGAGAGAGGCTGATTATCCTTTATTTGATATTAACATAATTAGAGAGAAGGCACGCCAACTGCTATACTTCATGAGGAGTTTGAAGAAGTTTGGTATGTTACTAAAGGCTCCATCAGATTTCTACAGATGTATGGTGGAGAGCATCTTGACTGGATGCATCATTGCCTGGTGTGGAGGTGCCAATGTGCAGGATCGCAAGAGGCTGTGGAATGTCACAGACTCTGCCATCTCCATCAAGGACACCCTCACCACCAGCAAGGACATCTTCAAAAGTTGATGCCTCAAAAAGGCAGTATCCATCATTAAGGATCTTCACTACCTGAGACATGCCTTCTTCTGATAACTGCCAATAATCAGAAGAGGTACAGGAGCCTGAAGACCCGCACTCAATATTCCTGAATGGTGGCTGAACACTATCTCACGGGTTCTCTTTTGCAGTGATTTGTTTTTTGTAACTTGTAGTAATTTTAGCCTGGCAGTGTACTGCTGCCAAAAAATTTTGTGACATATGTCAGTGGTACTAAACCTGATCTGGAGTAGGTGGCTTGGGAATGGGTTGGTAGGTGCGGTGTAGAGAGGTGCTTAGACCCAATAGTTCTGAATTTCTAGCTGCTTGATTCGACTGGAGACTTCCAAAGGCTTGTAATAAGTCAAGGAGTGCAGACACTCTTTGTCTTCAGCCCAGCATTTTCCAACATAGTTCAAGCTTTGTGCATTCAGAAGAAATGACCTTGATTTAATAAAGGTTAAATGCTATTATTAACAGATCAATTGAAGTGTGTACTTTCATAAATAAGGCAAAGATTCCTTCACTGGGAAGATTATGCAGGATGATTAGTGTCAAAACAACTGTACAAATTCATTGAATGGTAATAGATTGAATGGATCATTAAAAGTCAGATCCTAAATCTAAAGATAGAGATTATAGATGCTTTGGAGCAGGACCTTTGTTTAAAATGGCATTCTAATCCTCCTCTGATTACTGAGCCAGCTGAGGTGCATAATGTAAATTGGATCAAGTCCCTTATTTCAGGAGCTTAACCATGCTGACCCCAATGCAACACTGAGATAGTGCCTTCTTCCTGATGTGACATTAAACTAAAGATCCCAGGACATTCTTTATTGTAAAAGGGAACTCTCCCTTACCTTTGCAATTTTAAAATGTTTTAGTTCCCGTTTTTTGTGATTAATTATACAACTCGCTGATGAGCACCTGACACCCAATAGTAGCTTTCTTTGTTGCTACACTGACTTAATAGACAAAGTCGGATGCATACTCTGTCTTAAAAAATACACTCTGTGTTCTTAAAGGGCAAATGCAGTAAGAGAACCAAAAGTTGGATCCATTACATTCGGTCATTTGTGTACAAATGTGCATAAAGTGAGTCAACCCAGGTTAGACTGTGCTAGTTATCATTTCAAAGTTCAATGTAACTTTATTATCAAAGTACGTATACGTCACCGTACACTACCCAGAGATTCATTTCCTTTAGCGATACAGCACGGAATAGAACCTCCTGACCCTTCAAACCGTGCCTCCCCAGCAACCCCCGACAAACCCGATTAACCCTAACCTGGGGCTGAAATGGTTTCCACAAGAGGACACAGGTTTAAGGTGCTGGGGAGTAGGAACAGAGGAGATGTCAGGGGTAAGTTTTTTTACTCAGAGAGTGGTGAGTGCGTGGAATGGGCTGCCGGAAACGGTGGTGGAGGCGGATACGATAGGGTCTTTTAAGAGACTTTTAGATAGGTACATGGAGCTTAGTAAAATAGAGGGCTATAGGTAAGCCTAGTAATTTCTAAGGTAGGGACGTGTTCGGCACGACCTTGTGGGTCGAAGGGCCTGTATTGTGCTGTAGGTTTTCTATGTTTCTGTGTTTCTAATCATGGGTCAACTTACAATGACCAATTAACAGACCAGGTACATCTTTGGACTGTGGGAGGAAACCAGAAGACCTGGAAAATTACCCACACATTCCACGAGGAGAGCGTACAGGGACTCCTTACAGAACAGAACAGAATCAAGCTCCAAAGTCTGGAATGCCCTGAGCTGTAATAGTGTCGTGCTAACTGCTACGCTATCGTGGCACCTGTTTCCTTGTCAGCATTCGCAGTAGATACAAAAAGGCACAATAGAATCGATAAAAAACTACACACAAGCAAAGAAAGACAAGCAACTGATGCACATAAGACAAAAAGTGCAATTACAAAAAAATAAACAATCCAAACAAACAAACAATTAATATTGAGAATATGTGTTGTAGAGTCCTTGAAAGGAGATTGTAACATTTGCCCACATCTTGCTCCATATCCTCTAAACTTTCCCTATCTATGTACTCATCCCAGTGTCTTTAAAATGTTGTCTTTGTATCTCAAGATTTAATGTAATTTCCAATATACAATTGTAAAGGAGATCAAAATAATTGTTATTTTGGATCCAATGCAGCACAATAAAACTACAAAAGGTAAAGAACACAGGGCCTGTCTAGAGTAACCCATCACTCTATAACTCTCTGTGAGAGGAGAACAACAAGTGGGAAGGTGGGTGAGTGGGGGAGGGGGCAATGATATAAGAAGCTGGAAGGTGACTGGTGGAAGAAGAAAAGGACTGAAGAAGGAATCTGATAGGAGAGCAGAGTGGGGCAAGGAAGAAGGAGGGAAATCGGAGGGAAGTGATGGGCAGGTGAGGAGAAGAGAAGAGGTGAGTGGGGAACTAGAATAGGGAATGAAAAAAGAGAGAAGGAGAAGGGGGAGAAATTACTGGATATTAGAGAAATTGATGTTCATGTCATCAGGTTGGAAGCTACCTCGCTGGAATATAAGGTGTCACTCCTTCAACCAGAGTGTGGCTTCATCATGACTATAGAGGAGGCCATGGATTGAGATGGGAATGGGAACTTGAGTTGAAATGGGTGGCCACTTGGAAATCCCAACTTCTGTGGTGGACATATCAAAGGTGCTCATATTACCTGGCTGCTACCTCATTTCCATTTATGCATAACGGTATGTTATCACGTTAGCATAGAGTCATACGGTACAGAAACAGGCCCTTTGGGACCAGCTTGTTCGTGCTGACCAACGTGTGACAGGAGATGGAATAGCAACAGTGCGGTGCACTGGCAGATCTGGACCAAACTTGAGTCACAGAGGACGTTCAACCGCAGTGGCAGAGCTTGAAAGCTATCACCTCCTAAAAAAGTGAAGCCAATCGACATAGGTGACAAAAAGGCCTCACTCCCAGATGAGCTCAATGACTTCTACGCTCATCAAGACATAGAGGAGCCTTCACGAACTTCCACAAGACCTGACAACCCTCTGATTTCAGTCTCCGAGGCCAACATGAGAGTACCTTTCAGGAGGGTGAATCCATGGAAAGCATTCGGCCCAGATGAGGTACCTGGCCAAGTAATAAAGGCCCATGCTGATCATCTGGTTGGAGTATTCACCGATACCTTTAACATCTTGCTTCAGCAGTCTGACTACCCACCTGCTTCAAGCAGGTTTCAATTTTATGGTAACATTCCTCAATGACTTTCATCCAGTAGTATCTACATCCACTGTGATGCTGCTTTGAGAGATTGATGATGAAACATATCAATTCCTGCTTGAGGAATTGGATCTGCTCCAATTTGTCTGCTTTCACAAATGGTCAACAGCAGATGCCATTTCATTGGCTCTTCACTCGACCCAGGAACATCTGGACAGTGAAGATGCATACATCAGGATGCTCTTCATTGATTACAGCTTGGCAGTCGATACTACCATCCCCTCAAAACTAATCAATAAGCTTCAAGATCTGGCTCAATACCGCCTTGTGCAATTGGATCTTTGATGTCCTCACTTGCAGACACTGGTCAATTCGGATTGGCAACAACATCTTTCCCACGATCTCCATCGACACAGGGGCATCACAAGACTGGGTGCTTAGCCCACCTGCTCTACTCACTTTCCACTTATGACCGTGTTGCTAAGCACAGCTCCAAAGCCATATTTAAGCTTGTTTTCGACACACCGTCATTGGCCGAATCAAAGGGGATGACGAATCAGCATATAGGAGTGAGATTGAAAATCTGGCAGAGTGGTATCACAACAATGACCTCTCACTCATTGTCAGTAAGATCAAGGAGCTGATTATTGATTTCAGGAAGGGGAAACCAGAAGTCCATGAGCCAACCCTCATCGGGGGATCAGAAGTGGAGAGGGTCAGCAACTTCAAATTCCTCAGTGTTATCATTTCAGAGGATCTGCCCTGGTTCCAGCACATAAGAGCTATTCTGAAAAAAAGCATGGCAGAGCCTCTATTTTCTTTGCAGTTTGCATAGATTTGGCATGACATCTAAAGCTTTGGTAGATTGCTATAGATGTGCGGTGGAGAATATACTGACTGGTTGCATCACGGTCTGATATGGAAACACCAGTGTCCTTGAATGGAAAATCCCAATAAAAGTAGTGGATATGCCCCAGTTCATGATGGTAAAGTCCTCCCCACTACTGAACACATCTGCATGGAGCATTCCCAGGAAAGTAGCATCCATCATCTGGGACCCCCACCACCCAGGCCATGCTCTCTTCTCACTGCTGCCATCAGGAAGAAGGTACAGGAGCCTTAGGACCCACAGCACCAGGCTCAGGAACAATTATGAGCTTTCAACCATCAGGCTCTTTAATCAGAGGGGATAACTTCACTTGCCACATCACTGAACTGTTCCCACAACCTATGGACTCACTTTACAGGACCCTTCATCTCATGTTCTTAATATTTATTGCTTATTTATTTATTATTATTTATTTTCTTTTCATTTTGTATTTGCACAGTTTGTTGTCTTTTGCACATTGGCTGTTTGTCCAGCCTGTTGGGTGTGGCCTTTCATTGATTCTATTGTGTTTCTTTTATTTACTGTGTATGCCCACACAGCCTGGTGACATATATATACTTTGATAAAAAAATAATTACTTTTAACTTTGAGTCTGTCAGTAACCATATAACCATATAACAATTACAGCACGGAAACAGGCCATCTCGGCTCTTCTAGTCCGTGCCGAACGCTTACTCTCACCTAGTCCCACCTACCTGCACTCAGCCCATAACCCTCCATTCCTATCCTGTCCGTATACCTATCCAATTTTACTTTAAATGACAAAATCGAACCTGCCTCTACCACTTCTACTGGAAGCTCATTCCACACAGCTACCACTCTCTGAGTAAAGAAATTCCCCCTCGTGTTACCCCTAAACTTCTGCCCCCTAACTCTCAACTCATGTCCTCTTGTTTGAATCTCCCCTACTCTCAATGGAAAAAGCCTATCCACGTCAACTCTATCTATCCCCCTCATTATATTAAATACCTCTATCAAGTCCCCCCTCAACCTTCTTCGCTCCAATGAATAAAGACCTAACTTGTTCAACCTTTCTCTGTAACTTAGGTGCTGAAACCCAGGTAACATTCTAGTAAATCTCCTCTGTATTCTCTAAGGTGTGGGGCTTCCATGAATGACAGTGATGCGTGTATATTCTGGACTTACTGCTGTAGAAGTGGCTAATTAGTAGCAAGATCTGACCCTGTGAGGTCAATAAGTATGTCAGGGTCCTGATCATCTACGACTTATCCCAGTCAGGGAATGGACATGAGAGTTGGGAGTATTTCTGAGTTCCAGATGCACATGTTCAAACTTCCACTTGTCAGAGGCTCCTCTCGCTAACCAAGTGTATGTTACGCATAGCAGAGCTTACCTGTTAGCCAGCTTGTGACTGAAAGCACCAAGGCGGGGCCGATTGACAATCTCATCCTGAAGACCGCACGAGACGGGCCGCCGCCAGCGAACTGTGAGAGGGTTTCTGGCACCGCTAATTCCCCACCGATTGTCAGTGCTCACCTGCAAAGCAAACACCATCAGTTCACACTTAAGATGAGATTAGTCGGTCTGTGAAGAACTAACTCTTCGTTCTTTGAGCAAGCACACAGCACTGCATCATTGGAGTGTGGAGGTGGGCAGAGACTGGGTGGATATCAGCTAGACGTTTGTCTCTAGCTGGATTTGATCAGATGTCCGTCTTAAGAAGCATTTGATATTTAATTCCATTGACAGCAATAGACAGTTTGTTTTACTTGTACTCACTATGTGGACATTGCTGGCATGGCAAACATATCTAATCGGTTTTCTATTTAAGAGTCAATTATATTTCTGTGACTCTGGATTTGCAATCGAGTAAAAGTGGCAAACAGGTCCCCTCTGGGCTACTAACAGGACCTGTTTTTAAAGAAGTCCCTATGTAAATATTGCCCATAAGTTGGTAAATACACAAAATTCACTCAGTATGTAACCAGACCTCCACAGCATTGTAATGAATGGCATCAAAAACGCTAAGGACTGAAAAGAACGAACAGTTCTTTAAAGTGGAAAGAGCATGGAAGCTGGTTCTGCCATTTTTAGGAATAAAGGTATCTATGGATGATGGACTTTGTAGGAGTTTGTAAGTGTGTCCTGCA
The DNA here is from genome assembly GCF_048418815.1 of Hemitrygon akajei. Taxonomy (NCBI): domain Eukaryota; kingdom Metazoa; phylum Chordata; class Chondrichthyes; order Myliobatiformes; family Dasyatidae; genus Hemitrygon; species Hemitrygon akajei. The sequence continues at coordinate 35,632,346 of NC_133150.1, forward strand.
GCGCAGTAGCACAGCGATTAGCTCTACACTTTAGAGCGTCATCTGTAATATGGGGGTTTGATTTCCACCCCTGTCTGTAAGCAGTTTGTGTGTTCTCCCTGTGACGGCATGGACCAGGGTGCTCCAGTCACCAGGATATCCACTTAAGTTGATGAGTTGTGGGCACACCACAGAAGTGTGGAGACACTTGCGAGCTGCCTAGCACAACCCTCGCTGATTTAATTCGACTTAGAACAACGCATTCCACTGCATGTTTTGATGTACAGTACATATGAGAAATAAAACTAACTTTTGTCTCTAAGTGTTCATAAGCTGGGGAAGCCATGTATTTCCTTTCTTAAGGAACACTGAAGAACCAGATTCATTTATTAAAGGTAGATCCAACTATTGCTAACTTTAAATTCTACATTTACTTCAATTTATATAATTCAATGTAAATTCGTTACCTGCAGTAAAGGGATTTGAACTGGTGACCCTGCATTCCATGTTCAGTTTTCTTAATTATAAGGCCAGTGGCGTTACTGTTATTGCTACTAGAAGCCTTAAAATGGCGAGCTCTGCTTATTGACTCCAGTGAAACTTAATATTGGCCCCTTCATTTTGCGCAACTTTTTGAGCTAATGACTGCAGAACTATACCTGCTGTAAGATTAATCTAACCTTCTCTCCTACACAGCCCTCCATTTTTCCTTCATCCATGTGTCTTTCTAAGAGACTCTTCAATGCCCCTGATGCATCTGCCTCTCCCACCCCTCCTGGCAGCACGTTCCACACACCCACCACTCTAATGACAGAGCCGCTATACTTCCCTCCAATCACTTTAGTCACGTCAAGTCATTTCTTATTGTCATTTCGACCATAACTGCTGGTACAATACATAGTAAAAAGGAGACAACGTTTTTTCAGGACCATGGTGTTACGTGACACAGTACAAAAACTAGACTGAACTACATAAAAAACAACACAGAAAAAAAAAACTACACTAGACTACAGACCTACCCAGGACTGCATAAAGTGCACAAAACAGTGCAGGCATTACAATAAATAATAAGCAAGACAATAGGGCAGTAAACACGAGGAAGTCTGCAGATGCTGGAAATTCAAACAACGACACACACAAAATGCTGGTGGAACACAGCAGGGCAGGCAGCATCTATAGGGAGAAATGCTGTCGACGTTTCGGGCCGAGAAGTTGGTGTCAGTCCAGGCTCTGGGTATTGAGGAGTCTGATGGCTTGGGGGAAGAAAATGTTACATAGTCTGGTCATGAGAACCCGAATGCTTCAGTGCCTTTTCCCAGACGGCAGGAGGGAGAAGAGTTTGTATGAGGGGTGCGTGGGGTCCTTCATAATGCTGTTTGCTTTGCAGATGCAGCGTGAAGTGTAAATGTCCGTATTGGCGGGAAGAGAGACCCTGATCATTTTTTCAGCTGACCTCACTATCCGCTGCAGGGTCTTGCGATCCGAGATGGTGCAATTTCCGAACCAGGCAGTGATGCAGCTGCTCAGGATACTCTCACTACAACCCCTGTAAAATGTGATGAGGATGGGTGGTGGGAGATGGACTTTCCTCAGCCTTCGCAGAAAGTAGAGACGCTGCTGGGCTTTCTTTGCTATGGAGCTGGTGTTGAGGGACCAGGTGAGATTCTCCACCAGGTGAACACCAAGAAATTTGGTGCTCTTAACGATCTCTACCGAGGAGCCATCGATGTTCAGCAGAGAGTGGTCGCTCCGTGCCCTCCTGAAGTCCTTTAAAGTTATGCTCTCTTGTATTAGCCATTTGAACCCTGGGGAAAAAAAATCCTTGGCTATCTATGCCTCTTATCATCTCTATCATGTCATCTCTTATCCTTTCTGCTCCAAGGTGAAAATCTTTGTCTTGCATAGCCTACCTTCATAAGTTACGCATATAGTAGTCCAGGCAGGATCCTGGCAAATCTCCTTTGCTCCTTCTCCAAGTTTCCACATCCTTCTTATAATGATTTCTCATGCAATTTTGCAAACAAAACCAAGGAAATTTCCCCACCAGGTCTGAGATAACATCAATGCAAAATGACTAGGGGAATCTGGTTAACTCTCATCAAGTCAGCAGGCAAGTTATCCAAAATCAATTCAAATAATCATTAGCTATACTTTGTTTCTGTTGACCCTTTCCAACTGCCGATGCTCTGCTGAGTCAGAAGAGTTGGTGCCAGACAATCTAACTGGGGTAGCTGTGCAGTAATTTCCTTTAATTGAGTATTTTCCTTTAATAGGAAGCTAATGGTCGGTGTATTGCAAAAGCAGAAGATGAGTATATGGCTTGTGGATTAAGGTGCAAAGCTGATGTGTTTATCATGCATCCTTTGCAACAGTTCATAAGCAAGTGTGCTTGGGCTTTGAATGATTTGAATAATACCTGAAGAAGTGGAAGAAATGGAGCAAAATGGAAATTAGATACAGTTCAGTAAGTATGTGCTTATATTCTGAAGAAGAATTAGACCATAAAATGCAGGAGCAGAATTAGGCCATTTGGCCCATTGAGTGCTCTACTATTTATTATCCCTCTCAGCCATATTAATTATTGATGCACTTACTAATCAACAACCTATCAACCTCCACTTTAAATGTGCCCAATGACTCGGCCTCTACAGCCGTCTGTAGCAATAAATCCCACAGATTCACCACCCTCTCGGGGGGAGAAATTCCTCCTCATCTCTGTGTTCTAAAGGGCCATCCTTCTGTTCTGAGTCTGTGCTCTCAGGTTCCAGACTCTCCCATTATAGGAAACATCAGTTTAAAAGCAAGAAATTAAAGAGCTTGCTAATGGACTTGTTAAAAGCGGAAACGGCTTCTCTCGGTCTATACTATTAAAATGCATTTGCAACATTAAAGCAGTTGCAATTTTTTTGTGATAATATTACACTGTTAAATGCAACAAAAAGATTGATAAGAAATTATTATTTTGGAATGATCTCTGTCATCTTTAAGATTCATGGAATCCTGGCAAATGCACTCTTTTCTCCTACGTCCGCACTCATCTGTATAAATATGACTGATCACTGCAAGCAATGGCATCGCTGTTCATAAAAATAATAGTTTCTGTACCACTACAGTGCTAACTGATCACAGCCCTGTGAAGTAAATGGCAAGAACTGTTGGCCACCATCTCTCCCAAGCCGCAACTTCCCTTGCTGTTTACTTCAATTCCAATTTTGTTTGGATTACAATGATACACAGAGGAGACTCAAACAACCATGATGTTAAAAATATAAACTGCCTGCACAATTCTCAGGTCTTTCTGGACCTGCTTGTGGTATGGTTGAACAGCGTCGATGTTACAGGCCTCTGAGCCAGTGCTCGTGAAGTGTTTGCTCAATGAAATATGGGAATGTTCAATTCAACTAATTAAAAAACACACAACTCGAACAACAAGAGCTCGCCAACGGTGACAACAAAGGTAGCACTTTGTTATGTAGTTTATAAGTGTCCTTTTAGGGAAGGGATCTGTTGATTTTATATGGTCTGGCCTAAATGGGATTTCAGACCCACTCTGGTATGGTTGACATGATATTGTCCCTTAAATGACCCAGCAGCACTTCGTTTAAAGGCAGTCAAGAATGTGCAATATATTACCCCTTTTCTTTTCACCCGCCCTTTGATACCACTCCTCTGTCCCTTGACCAAACACTACCTCTACCTTTTTGAAAATTTAACTATTTTAAAAATATATATTATATACTTACTGCAATTCACAGCTTTTTTCTATTATTATGCATTGTACTTCTGATGCAAAGACGACAAATTTTTATGACATATGCTGTTGATAATAAATCTGGTTCTGATTCTTCCATAGTCCACTCTCCTGTCCCACCAGATTCTGTCCTCTTCAACCCTTTTCCACCTTTCACCACCCAGCTTTTCACCTCATCCTCCCCTTCCCCAACCACCTGCCTTCCCCCGTAATTGGTCTTTCACCTATCACCTCCCAGCAAGTACTCCTGCCCCACCCCTACCTTCCTTGGCTTCATCGTCCTTTCCTTCCAGTCCCGATGAAGAGTCTTGGCCTGAAATGTCGACTGTTTATTCCTTCCTGTAGATGCTGCCTGACCTGCTGAGTTCCTCCAGCATTTTGTGTTTGTTAGCAATACTCATACTCTATGAAAGATGTAGGGTAGAATCAGCCACAATGGCATTGCTGATTCCCATATGAATGTGAACCTGCTGCAATGCTCTCAGAAATGTCTTCATCCAGTTTGCAGCTTCCTGTAAATCTCCCACTATTGCAGCATCTTAGACCCAAAATTCCCTTTGTCTCCTTAAGCCTTTGTCCTCCTTTAAAACTACTTAAGAGTTACCTCTTTGACAAACAGTTGGTCAATTTTTCTAATTTCCCTTCGATACTCTGATGTCAGTTTCCATCTGAATATGGTCCTACAATGTTTTGTTATCTTAATGCCTTCAAAGTTCAAGATTTGATCGATTTAAGAGCCGAACTGAATTGGAAAGGTTGGGTTCTGGCTGAATCTAAATGGTGGAGTCTGAGCCCGAGGGCATATTGAAGTGACAGAGAGTAAGGAACAACCCAAGATGAGGACGATTTAAGCGCTGGGCCAGATTGAAAGGGTGAAGGATCCGGTTCGGCTTGCTGCTCCTTGTCTCTGCACTGGCTGGAGTCTGTGTCCTGCAACTAGTGGACTTCAGGATTGGCTGCAGTGATGCCGGGTGTTGTGAACTTCAGTTCTGAATGCTGTGTGCTTGCTTTTATAGTTTACGCAATTCTCTCTCTCTTTGCATGCTGGGTGTCTGATTTTAATGGGCTCTATTGGGTTTCTTTGTTTCGTGGCTGCCTGTAAGGAGACAAATCTCATGGTTGAATCAAGTATACGTACTTTAATAATAAATGTACTTTGAAACAGTAAATGTGTTTCAACCTCTCAAACCTTTTCCTACATTCAATTATATTTTAGAATTTCTGAATTTTATTTCCATTTAACTGTTTTGCTTACATAACCCTTAATAACCTTGTCCAAGAAAAATCTCAAAACATTTTTGGTTTTGTCTATCTTTAATTGTAAAAGAGGTACATCCTAAAATCAACAATGCATTTTGATTATCTCCCATATTAAGTTTACACCCGCGTTCTTTGTATTCTCCCACAAGCTGTTCTAGATGGAGGTCCACCAAATACAGGTACTTCTGAAGTTAGCACAGTTCTGCATGCTTTTGATCAACGGCGTAGCTTGGTACCTGACACAGAAATCTTCATTCTCACTAATTGTCGGTAACCTGGGCAACTATCTGTGACGGTGAACATTCACTCTTTGCCACAGCGGTCCAGGGAGCAGCAACATCTTAAGGCAAATGGAATCATCCCTGCAACACCAGGACACCAAGATGCAGTAGCATAACCACTTTATCAAGTTCTGACCCATTAAGGCAGCATTAAGCTATTCACAAGACTGTCTCTTCCAACACAATAATTAACTATTAATAATATACTTAACAATGAGAGGTAGCCATCAGACATCATTAATGTTCTTCAAATGCAATTCCTTTCCAATTCCTTAAAAGCTCAGCAGCCCCTTGTGATTTAGAAGTATTAGTTAGTAGCGCCTTTTTTCTGTAATGGATATAGAGAGATCAATACTGCCTATACATGGCTGATAAATATTATATTTCTCTTTGTCTGACCAAAGTCCTTGCATTACTCATTCACATTGACCCATTCTCCGGAGGCACTTGGCTGTCTTAAACTACTTTTTCTATCTTAAACCACTTCCTCCTGCTTTTCAAAACCATGTAATGGTCAGGAATCATAAATGAGATGTATTACTTCTCACTACTCCTGGAACCAAGAGCATTTATTTCAATTATTCAAATAAGGAATTAGTAAAAGCTTCGTATTGTGTAGATATTTTATAGTCAAGAGAAAATCTGCAGATGCTGGAGATCTTTTGCAGTCTCTGATACACAATAACATTTTTAAATGTTCCTCATTTTGAGCTACAGAATATATAAAAGTCTATCGCAGGCAAAACTCTCCCCGCCATTGAACACATTTACAAGGAGTGCATCCACAAGAAAGTAGTATCAGTATCAACGACGCCCAGCATCCAGACCATGCTCTCTTCTCACTGTTACCATCGCAAAGGAGGTGGAGGAGCCTTCGGTCCCACATTACCAGTTTCAGGAACAGTTATTATCTACAAACATCAGGCTCTCATGACCAGACTATGTAACAGTTTCTTCCCCCAAGCTATCAGACTCCTCAATATCCAGAGCCTGGACTGACACCAACTTACTGCCCTGTTGTCTTGTTTATTATTTATTGTAATGCCTGCACTGTTTTGTGCACTTTATGCAGTCCTGGGTAGGTCTGTAGTCTGGTGTAGTTTTTTTTCTGTGTTGTTTTTTACGTAGTTCAGTCTAGTTTTTGTACTGTGTCACGTAACACCATGGTCCTGAAAAAACGTTGTCTCATTTTTACTATGTACAGTACCAGCAGTTATGGTCGAAATGACAATAAAAAGTGACTTGACTTACTGAACTCGCATGGATAAATTCATTCACCACAACTCAGAACTGATTCCACAACCTACAAATCAGAAGCATCTGGCAGCTCCGGGCCTGTACTCACTGGAATGTAGAAGATTGCGGGGGGATCTCATTGAAACCTACCAAATGTTGGAAGGACGAGATAGGGTGGATGTGGAGAGGATGTTTCCTCTGGTGGGGGTATCCAGAACTAGAGGGCACAAATTGAGGGGCGACCTTTTAGAACAGAAGTAAGGAGGAATTTTTTTAGCCAAACCTGTGGAATGCTCTGCCACAGACTGCAGTGGAGGCCACGTCTGTGGGTATATTTAAAGCGGAAGTTAATAGATTCCTGATTGATCGGGCCACCAAGGGATATGGTAAGAGGGCAGGTGTATGGGGTTGAATGGGATCTGGGTTTAGCCACGATGAAATGGTGGAGCTGAACGGCCTAATTCTGCTCCTATGTCTTATGGCCTTATGGTGTAAATTCAGCTTCAAGGACTCTACAACTCATGTTCTCAGTATTATCTCTCTCTCTCTCTCTCTCTCTCTCTCTCTCTCTCTCTCTCTCTCTCTCTCTCTCTCTCTCTCTCTCTATCAGTCTAGATATCTATTTGCACAATTTGCCTTCTTTTCCACATTTGTTATTGGTCAGTCTTTATTTACATATAGTTTTTCATAAATTCTATCATATTTTTTTATTTCCCTGTAAATGCCTGCATGAAAATGAATCTCAATGTAGTATTTGCTGACATATACATACTTTGATAATAAACTTACTTTGACTTTGACTAACTTGCAGGGAGTGGTTGATAATTCTTCCCAGGTTTCTACATTAATGGCACTTGGATGAAATAAGGCGTAGGGAGGCTGATGTGAAGTAAACGGTCAGGGTTCTGCAAGGTCCATTCAGTACGATGAAAAGATAGCCAACACGTTTGAGGAGAGAGGCTGAGCTATCCGCATGGATCAGTTCATTGTTATATACCCTGGAAAGTTTTGGTCATATCAGGCAAACCAGCATAATGACAGCTATCTTATGCCTTGGTCCTCATTGGAAATTTCCCATTTTCCTCCATCCCACCACCTGAAATAACTGGACAAAGTTCACAGATAAAATAAGTATGAAACATCTGGGATTTCTTTGCAAATCAGAGATTCAGTGCAAAGACAATCACTCGTCTGAGCCCATGTAGACATCTTCAGAAAGTCAATTATAAATTGTCTTTTTATTAGAATCCCAGGGAGCAAATTACGCCCAAATCTCTCTAGTTGTGAAGGATCCTGATAGACAAAATCCTCTCTCTTCCTTCAGATGTAGGAATTTTATGGACCAAATCCTTAACCATTTCATTCCACTACGGTACCGAGAATTCCAATGGATTAAATTCTATCTTTTCCCCTATGTCTCTCTGTGGTGTGGATACCTTGACCCAGAATAATCCACTGGTGATTGTGTCATACTGTGTACATGCAGTGGCCACTGTATCAGGTACACCTGTACACCTGATCATTAATGCAAATAAAAATATCTAATCAACCAATCAAGTGACAGCACCTCAATGCATAAAAGCAAGCAGATATGGTCAGGAGGTTCAGTTATTGTTCAGACCAAATATAAGAATGGTGGAAGAAATGTGACCTAAGTGACTTGGACTGTGGAATAACCTTGACCGTGGCCAGACAGGGTGGTTTGAGTATCTCAGAAGCTGCTGATCTTCTGGGGTTTTTACAGACAACCGTCTCTACAGTTTACAGAGAACAGTGTGCAAAACGAACAAAAAAAATCCAGTGAGTGGCAGTTCTGTGGGTGAAAACACATAGTTAATGAGAGAGGTCAGAGGAGAATGGCCAGACTGGTTCAAACTGACTGGAAGGTGACAGTAATTCAAATAACCATGGATTACAACAGTGGCATGCAGAAGAGCATCTCTGAATGCACAGCATGTCAAATGATAAATTGAATGGGCTACGGCAGCAGAAACACATGATTATCCACTCAGGGGCCATTTTATTAGGTACAGGAGCTACATAATAAAGTGTATATTGAGATAAGCAATGTAAGCCCTGGTTGAGCATGTTCGTGCCAATAGTAAAATAAACTAAAATAATTAAAATAACTCATCCCAGAACATACACACACACTCTGACAAAATCAAACCATCCACTGTTGTCCCAACCAATCAGCCTTCATGCTATAGGGCTGCTTTGATGACATCAACTAGAATGTCTTTCACGATGAGGATGTCTCCAAGTTCACAGAAGGGGTCACGAGCTTCATCCGGAAGTGCATCGAGGACGGTGTCCCCCAAAAATCGGCCAGGGTCCATCCCAACCAGAAAGCCTGGATCAACAGTTCCGTGTGCACTGTAGTCACTGCATGAGACAGAACTTTTTCATCGCTGGTAACCACCAGGAACTCAAGAAATGCAGCTACGAATTATGCGAAGTCATCAAGTCAGTGAAACAACAACACAGGGACAAGATCCAGACATGTTTCTCCACAAACAGCACCCGCAGCTTATGGCAAGTTCTGCAAACCATCGCAGACTTCAAAGCTAAACACAGTGGTGTTTCCAATATTGCTGCCTCTCTCCCAGATGAGCCAAATCTTATTCACACTCAATTCAATGTCACCAGTACCTAGCCCCTGAGGAGACCTGCAGATGATATCATCTCTGAGTCTGAAGTACGCAGGCATTTCCAATGAGTGGACAGCCGCAAGGCTGCAGGACCGGATTACATCCCAGGACGGGTATTCAGACTGTGCTCAACACAACTGGCTGGTGTGTTTGCAGACATTTTTAATCTCTCCCTCTCCCAGTGTAGAGTGCTCTCCTGCTTCAAAGCATCCACCATTGTCCCTGTGCCTAAAAAGACCAAGGTAACATGTCTGAACCACTGGCATTCTGTTGCACCCACCTCAATAATAAGCAAATGCTTCCAGAGGCTGGTCAAGGATTACATCTGCAGCATGCTACCACCCACAATGGACAGCCTACAATTCACTTACTGACACAACCAATCAACTGATGACACAATAGCCACAGCTCTGCACACTGTCCTTACACATCTGGAGAAGAGGGATGTTTATGTGAGAATGCTGTTCTTGGACTATAGTTCAGCATTCAACACCATAATTCCATCCAGGCTTGACAAGAAGCTCAGAGACCTCGGCCATCACTCTGCCTTGTGCAGCTGGATCCTGGACTCCCTGTCAGATCGCCGGTAGGTGGTAAGAGTGGGCTCCCTCACCTTTGCCCCTCTGACTCCCAACATAGGTGTCCCTCAGGGCTGTGTACTAAGCCCCCTCCTTTACTCTCTGTACACCCATGACTATGTTGCCACCCACAGCTCCTATCTGCTAATTAAATTTGCAGATGATACTACATTAATTGGCCTAATCTCAAATAATAACGAGGCAGCCTACAGAGAAGAAGTCATCATCCTGACTAGTATCAAGAAAACAACCTCTCCCTCAATGTCGCAAAAACAAAGGAGCTGTTTGTGGATTACAGGAGAAATGGAGCTAGGCTCACCCCTATTGACATCAATGGATCTGGGGTTGCAAGGTGAGCTGTAAGTTCCTCAGTATACACATTACTGAGGACCTCACTTGGTCTGTACATACCAGCTGTGTGGTGAAAAAAGCACAACAGCGCCTCTTTCACCTCAGATGGTTGAAGAAGTTCGACATGAGTCCCCAAATCCTAAGAACTTTCTACAGGGGCACAATTGAGAACATCCTGACTGGCTGCATCACTGCCTGGTATGGGAACTGTACCTCCCTCAATCGCAGGACTCTGCAGAGAGTGGTGCGGACAGCCCAGTGTATCTGTGGATGTGAACTTCCCACTATTCAGGACATTTACAGTGACAGGTGTGTAAAAAGTGCCTGAAAGATCACTGGGGACCTGAGTCACTCCAACCACAAACTGTTCCAGCTGCTACCATCTGGAAACGGTACCACAGCATTAAAGCCAGGACCAAAAGGCTCCAGGACAGCTTCTTCCACCAGGCCAGCAGACTGATTAATTTACATCGACACAATTGCACTTCTAAGCTATATTGACAGTTCTATTGTACATCTTACTGTACATACTATTCATTACAAATTACAATAATTTGCTCATCGCACGTTTAGACGGTGACGTAACATAAAGATTTTTACTCCTCATGTGTGTGAAGGATGTTAGAAATAATGTCAATTCAATTATTTTTCTTGTGCGCAAGCAGAACAGTATGGCCCCTGTCACCACACTGTGCTGAAGCCAAGACAGGAAACTTGCTGTTTTTGTACAGATTTGGCTTATCAGTTAGGGATAAATTGTATATCTTGGATTCCTTGCTTGTAGGATCAATTCACAGTAGAGATGTTAAAAGTCAATCAAAAGTTCAAGTGGACGGTGTTTGATATTTTGAAGTTAGTAAAGGCCATGGGACACTATGTTTTAGGAAGACCTTTCTGGGAAAGTCTCTCTACAGACACCTCACTTTTCTGGCTTGAGTACACACTGTCATGGTCACCATAGTTACATCTGTAGTAAGCAGGGTTGTCTCCATCTCTCTTACTCTGTTGCCTCTGATCTTTGCCTCACTGCATCTTCCACACTGGTACATTCTGTATATTTGTTACCAATACTCTTTCAGTATTGTCTTGTTCGCTTGAACAAAACTGAACTGCTGAGTAAAACCTTTAATGTGCCTCTTTGCAAATTTTAGGAGCCATGAGTCCAGCATTATAATTTCTTGGCAAAGAAACTCCAAGACTCAGCTCCTTTGCAAATTTGATTGTGGTGGGAAGCCTATGAGCAGCTCTGACTTCCGAGGAGGACTTCCAAAGCAGCACATTTGGAAGACAGATCTGGATTTAATTGGACTCTATTATTTTCTTAGCTAGTACTACTACTTTGCCTAGACATGCATTTTCTGTGACAGTTACAACCAGGAGCTAAAAGGCATGATGCCTGACAGGACCATGCTCAATTTAGCACAGCATTAGACAAATTACTGAACACCAGTCTAAGGACAACAGCCTTGAAAGGCGGCACAGAGAGGCAACATACATTATGATGCTGCTAGGCAGCAGTGCTTGCAAGCCACGGTCATAAATATTAACCTGAAAACAAACAGCAACATTCTAAAACACACATTAGGTACCAATGAAGGGCCCCTGCCCAAAACATCGTCTGAGAGATTGAAACATTGAGACTGAAGACGCTGCTGTCGGGTGGCCCCTGCACTCGAGCAATTTCTCTCTCTCTCTCAACTCGGCGGGGTGGGGAGGGTGGTGGGGGGGGTGCTCGGAGAAGTGACGCAGAAGACTGTAATATCAGAACAGTGAGCTGTTGGGTTCCCCGCTCGTTGTTGCAGGAGTGATATCGCTCTCTCCTTCGCAAGTGAGAGAGAGACTGTCTGAGATGTCGAGGTGTTGGGACAGACAGTTGTTTTTGATGGGCTCTGGTAAATGGTCTCTGGGGGTTTTACTACTGCTCGCATGGTGGCTGGGGGGGGTTGATGCTTTTACTGGAGCAAGTGGGGGGGGTTTGATGCTTTTGCTGCTGCTTGTGTGTGGGAGGGGAATGGGGGGGTTGAGGGTTCTAACATTTTCTGTCATTCGTTCTTTGGGATCTTTTCCCTGTTTTGTGGATGTCTGCGATGAGTAAGAATTTCAGGTTGTATACTGTATACATTCTCTGAGGCTAAATTGAACAGTTTGTTTATTCCTCCAGCATTTTTGTCTGTGTGCTGCTCAACATACATTATGAATACCATTACAGAGACAGAGGCTGCTCTCGCGTGCACTTACATGGACACACAAGGACCGGTCAATGAAACACCTTCCAGGAGGCAGGTCATTTGTCCTGGGAGTCAGGGACAGTTGCTGGGCCAGCTTAAGTAGGAGGTGGCTACAACTGTGCCTTCTAAAGCCACAACAACAATAACAAAACAAGATAACAGCAGCAAAACAAATCCCTTTCCCTCTCTTAACCCCATCACACAAACCTGCTGCCTTGAGGAAGGTCAATGTAACGGTATAATTACTATTATATTAGCCTTCATCAAGGTCAGAATCAGAATTAGGTTTAATATCAATGGCATATGTCTGAAATTTGCTGTCTTTGCAGCTGCAGTACAATGCAATAAATTATGATAGAAAAATATGAATTACAGTAAATACAGTATATAATTACAGTAAACAGTTAAATTAATTAAGTAGTGGAAAAACAGAAATAAAAAAAGTAGTGAGATAGTGTTCATGGGTTCAATGTTGATGCACCATCAATAACTCTGAGACATGGGTTAAGGTAGGCTTTTATTGGCTGGAAGAAAGAACAAGCAGCAAGTGACCATCACACAACATCCTGGAGACTGAGGAAGGGTCTGTGGCTCCAATCGCCTTTATACCGGGGTCTGTGGGAGGAGCCACAGGAGCAGTCAGCAGGGGTCTGTGGGAGGAGCCACAGGAGCAGTCAGCAGGGGTCTGTGGGAGGAGCCACAGGAGCAGTCAGCAGGGGTCTGTGGGAGGAGCCACAGGAGCAGTCAGCAGGGGTCTGTGGGAGGAGCCACAGGAGCAGTCAGCAGGGGTCTGTGGGAGGAGTCACAGGAGCAGTCAGCAGGGGGTCTGTGGGAGGAGCCACAGGAGCAGTCAGCAGGGGTCTGTGGGAGGAGCCACAGGAGCAGTCAGCAGGGGTCTGTGGGAGGAGCCACAGGAGCTGTCAGCGGGGGGGGGGGGCGTGTCCAGACAGGCATATGTAGATCACCACAAATGTTCATTCAGAAATCAGATGGCAGAGGGGAATAAACTGTTCCTGAATCGTTGAGTGTGTACCTTCAGGCTCCTGTACCTTCTCTCTGATGGTAGCAATGAAAACAAGGCATGACCTAGGTGATGGAGGCCCTTAATGATGGATGCTGCCTTTTTGAGGCATCGCTTCTTGAAGATGTCCTGGATACTACGGAGGCTTTTATAATATACTTTGTGCTGCTGCAGAAGTCTTAATGAGTGCGCCTCACTTCACTGTCTAATTCAATGCAGAAATCCTATTATGTTACAATTAAAAAGTAGTTGATATTGTTGCTCCGTAAGCTGTTTATGCAATTTGTGAAATTGTAATAGTTACTAAGCCTCTGCTTAACTGCAATAAATAAGCTGGGAAGGAAGACACAAGGGAAAATCAAAGCGAGATTTATTATACATGAGGGATAGATCAGGAATCTGCCCCTTTCATTCAAAGCAAGAGAGATACAAGAGAAATCCTTGTGCCAAAGGACATAATGTGGAGGAGTTTTGATTGAAACTCATTCCCTTGGTATATGAAATGTTTATTCATATAAACAGATGAACAATGAACAGGAATAGGACCCTAATGTCTATCACAAGATAAAATGCTCCACAAGTTCCTCCCTTTCAGTTGTTCTTACTCAAAGTTTGCCATTGAACTTTAATTTACCTTATTTAATATTCTGAAGTGTTTGCATCGGTTCTGAGAATAACGGACTCCCAAATCCACCAATTTAAGAAAAAGCTTTACTTCTTAGGGAGACGGTACTTTGCAGAATTTAGTATGCATGATTCTGACCTTTTGTCTTTAAATTTTATTCTTCTGATTTCATGAAGCAATTTGGGTCAAAGGGTAAACATATCCCACTCACTAGAGTAAAAGATTAAAATGTTTGCTATTGAATTTTTTTTTTCTCTATCTAAGTGGTTTGACTCAATCAGAATTTGGCACTCAGGGCTAGGTCACTACAATCTGCTAATGGGTAAACTATTCAACCCTCAGCAACATCAGAGAGGAATTAGAATTGTTGCACAGAGTGAAAGGGAAATTGGAAGGAGCTCCTCGCCGTATATGTCTCCTGTGCTTGAGTTCCATTGAACCCAATTGACCTTTTCCTTTCCATTGTTTCTCCATTCATCATTTCTATGTTCCTCTACCTCAGCAATCATCCAAGAAGTCTCTTGTCCTCCACAGTCCATGTTGGTCATTTGCCACTTCTATTGACCCGCCATTGTGCCTCTCACAAGAGAAGCGGAGAGTTATTTATTTAGAGATAAACTGTGAAGTAGTCCCTTCCAACCCAACAAGACACCAAACCAACAACCCACTATTTAACCTTAGCCTAAAACCGGACAAATTGCAATGACCAATTAACCTTCTAACTGCTACATCTTTGGACTGTGGGAGGGAACCAAATTACCCAAAGGAAATCACAGTGATCCTGGGGAGAATGTACAAACTCCTTACGGACGGCATCGAAATAGAACTCCGAACTACAATGCCTCGAGCTGCACTAGTGTTGTACCCCTAAAGTGAGCACAAAAGCAGTCCCCCATTACCACAAGTTTTGCGGTTGAGTATCCCACAGTTAGAGTCATCGCAGGTGGCAGCACATCCAAAGTGCAATGGAATAGCCTCACCTGGGAGAGTTGCCTTTTTGATTGCGGTCTCTCCCCTGCCTGGTGTCAACACACCCGACGTCCAATGGGATAGCCATATCCTGGGAAAAATGTCTTTCTGATCACAGTTTCTCCCCTGCCAGGGAGGTTGAAGGAGGGAGTTCTACTGCTCTACTGGTCCACAGGAGATGAATGTGAGAGGTTGAAGGAGGAAGGAATAGAGCTCCCTCCTTCAAACTCGCAGCTTCTCCGCTTACCTTTCTCTTTCTTAAAACCATCCCACAGGGATAAGAAAGGCTTAGAGGGATATGGGCCAAGCATGAGCAAAATGGGACTAGCTTAAATTGACAACTTGATCTGTGTGGATGAATTGGGCTGAAGGACCTTTATCAATGTTGTCTGACTCTGGGACTCTATGACTCCGGAACTCTTTTACCAAATCTTTAGGTACCTATCCTCCATTTTTCTCTGAAAATTGTCTCAGAATATCTTAAGTTGTTAATCGCAAAGCTTGTTGAGATTGGGTACAGTTATGTTCTCCAGTACCAAAATCAGGCTATTTTTTGCTGAAGTATTTATTTTTATTCCAGTATGACAATCTCTGGAGCCCTGCTGCCATGCTATCTTCAGTACGCTGTGTCTCGGAACACCATGCTGTGCTTCCATAGAAAACAGTGTTGTCAAGTTGAAGAACATACCTCCAACTATGAGACTTGTAAAACCAGCTACAAATTGTTAGTCTTGGATCGGTGGATAATACGCTTGTGGAAGTCAGAAAGTTGTGAGTTTTAAATCCAATTTGAATAGAAATCTATGGGTATAATCCAGTGAGGGAAACTATTGAAGGAATTCAACACAATTGGAAACACTGTCTTTTGGGTGAGATTTTAAATGTGAAATTATGTCACTCCTCCAAAGTGAATGGAAGATATCATGTAGTGACACTTGAAAAAGTCCTGATAAATTGGCTAATATGAAAATTAAAACAAAACATACCTGAAATCTGAAATAAAAGCAGAAAATACTTTCCTACCTACGAGGGCTGACTGATAAGTTCGTGGCCTAAGGTAGAAGAGTCAACTTTAGAAAACCCAACACATTAATTTTTCAATATAGTCCCCTTCTACATTTACACACAGTCCAGTGGTTGTGGGGATGAGTTATACAGCTCTCGTTACATGCACATGCAGGTTAACTCTTTGAGTGATTATGCAGAAAGTTTGAAGTTAATAACTCATCTCCTTCTACCTTAGGCCACAAACTCATCAATTACCCCATATGAGTTATTAACTGGTGAGTTATTAACTTAAAATTTTCTGCATAATCACTCAGAGTTGACCTGCATGTGCATGTAATATGGGCTGTATAACTCATCTCCTTTTAGGCCACAAACTTATCAATCACCCCTGCTGTGGACACTTCCTGGAGATCCAAGCTCCACGACCGCTGGACTAAGTGTGTAACTGTAGGAGGGGACTATGTTGAAAAATAAATGTGCTAGGCTTTCTAAAATTGACTCCTTCTACCTTAGGCCAAGAAGTTATCAATCATCCCTTGTACTTCTGACAAAAAGTCTTTGATCAAAAAGCTTTGTTTCTCTGCTCACAGATATAGTTAATTTCAACTAATATTTGTCACCAAATTATCAATAATTATTGTTTGTAATCAATAATTCTTTATTGTCTGGTAATCAATAAGCAACACACACAAAATGCCAGAGGATCTCAGCTGGTCAGGCAGCATTTCTGGAGGGAAATAAACAGCCGATGCTTTGGTCCGAGGCCTTTCACCAGGACTCAGGTTCTAATGAAGGGTTTCAGCCCAAAATGTCAGCTATGGATTTCCCTCCATAAATGCTGCTTGACATGCTGAGTTCCTCCAGCATTTATGTGTGTTGTTCAAGATTTCCAGCATCTGCAGAACTTATTGCGTCCCTACTGATTAAGGACCATATAATGCTCTTTATGGGTCTTGTTTCTACATAAAGTTTCTAATGTATTTTGTACATTACAATAGAAATTATATTTCAAAGATTCAAAGTACAGTTATTATCAAAGTATGTATGCAGTATACAACCCTAAGATTCGTCTTCCCACAGACAGCCACGAAACAAAGAAAACCATGGAACCCGTTCAAAGAAAAACATCAGCCCCCCCCACACGCAATAAGAATCGCTCAAATGGCAACACAAAAATCGAGCAATAAACACAGAATATAAAACACAAAATGGAAAGAATCCATGCATATTTTGTTCAGCTCAGTGTTCGTTATCTGTAGGCCGCCCCAATTCAAAATCACCCAAAAATAGCAACAAAAAAGGAGTGACCAGAAAGCAGAAACACATCATAACATGAACTACAGAGCCCGATCCACAAACTGCGTCGATTAAATCTTGTTCAAGGTAATTTATTGGTTACAAGATTTTAAAATCAAGGGAAGTGCTTCAGAAATGTAGGGAATTTCCGTTTGTTTGCTTGTGTGGTGTCCCAGTTTAACAGAGCTGTCAGAATGGGTGGAAAAACACTGTTTTCCCCTTTTCTAGTGCTGTTTCCGTCACACACTGAGATAGTCCCCGCTCAGGGAATGAGACAGGGTATGGGTCTTCACGTAGATAACTCCTCATTTTTCATTCAAACATCAGGGTATAGTCCTGCCTGTTTGCTTTATTGGGAAGCATTTTCAACATCGTGTGATTTTTATAAGATTCCATTCTCCCCGAAGTAGATTTTGTAGGCAGGAGTGAAAAATAGAAGACAATATCTCTGGATATGAATGGAACATCTCCATGTGTAACAAACTGGAGAGACTGGGTTTACGGTGGTAATACTCAAGTGAAGTAGTAAGTATTGTGTCTGAACCAGACTCCTTTTAATTGGGAAATAAATTGCACCATCAGAGAACTGCAGATGACAAAGACTTCATTTATCACTTTATTCACGAAAGTCTATTAATAAAAGGATATAGAATATGCATTCTGCAGCACTGGAAGGATAGTAGTTTCTGTTCCTATAACCTGGGGCTATCTTCGCAGTTTAGTCATTAGAATGTTAGAAGCAGCTCACAGTCGAAGCACAATTCCACTTAGTGAATTGCTACATACGCCTTGAAGTTAACACTATTACAGATGCCTACTCCCACAGTCAAAGATAAAAGTCTACTGTAGATTTGCTCTAAATCAACTTGGGAAAAAACTTGGTCATGATGGCCAAATCTAGGGTTCTACCCAGGGGAGTTCCAGTGAAGCTAAGGCCAAATATGGGTGCTGAAGTATCTTCCTGCGCAACAGTGTGATCGCTGATCTGCTCCTGTCAAATACTGACCCTTATCAGCCACACTCAATTCAACTGTAACTCAGCCAGGCTCTCCCCTCAGTCTCAGTGTCTAAGTTCAGGTACTTGTTAGTGTATATTGTGTGTACGTGTGACTCTCTCTCTCTGTACACGTTTGTAACTTAGTGTGTAAATCTGTGTTCATGTGTCTATAGATGTTGGGCTTTATGTGTGACTAAGTTTGTGTGTGAATCTCTATGTGTAGTAAGAATGTGTGTGTGTGTGTGTGTGTGTGTGTGTGTGTGTGTGTGTGTGTGTGTGTGTGTGTGTGTGTGTGTGTGTGTGTGTGTGTTTCAGTGACTGTGCACATGTGTGGATTTGAATCTGAGTGTGTATGTGCCTGGTTCTTTAAGGTGTCAGAGTCGGGGGATACCAACCCCCTCATCAAAACCTGTGGCTTCAGTCTGTCATTGAAAATGATACTTGACACTCCAAGCAGTTTTTTTTTGCACTTCCATAAAATAGATAATTCTAAAATTATCTCATGGAAATTTACTAAATAATTCTGAGAAAGGTGGATGTTTCAGTGCCCGGTTATGTCTCCCACTACCTATTAAATGCTCCCAATGGTGTGCATCTCAAATAGCCTCTAACAACAAAGGTCAGCTCCTGGCCTTCACTATTAGGCCCGGCAGAGCCGGAGAAGAGGCAAAGGCGGGTTACAGGACCCGAAAAACCAGTCGCTTTGGACAGGTGGGGCTCGTCAGCCATGGTTGGCAGCTCATCTAAGAGAAGCAAAACTCTGATCTCAGACCTCCGCTGTCTTGATGACATACCCACTCATGGGGAAGGCTTCGGGAGTAAACCCTGAGGAAAAATCCAGAGCTGGAGTGCCCAAGACAGTCCTATGGTGAGTTTGTGCAGACTGAAAGATCCTGTGTCACTCTCTGCCGTTCGTTTAGATTCACCAACTGTGGGGGGAGCCTGCTATCTGGTAAACAGCTTACTCTCCATATTGTACCGTTCTGGCTTACATATTACATTCGACAGCTGGGACACAACATTCATGATCGACCCTGACCGATGTGTGTGTGTGTGTGTGTGTGTGTGTGTGTGTGTGTGTGTGTGTGTGTGTGTGTGTGTGTGTGTGTGTGTGTGTGTGTGTGTGTGTGTGTGTGTGTGTGTGTGTGTGTATGCATTTTCCACAGGTTGCACATTTCCATCATCTACAATATTTTGCCTTGGTTTTAATTTAGAAATCTCAGGAGTCGGCAGTGGCTGAGTTGTAGGATCATTCTACAGCAGACCCATTGATCCAGCAAGACTGGACTGTGTGTAGAATCTTTTATATTTACACATGCACAGCTAGGATATGCATCCATGTGTTTTCTCTCTCTCTCTCTCACACACACACACACACACACGAAGGCACACATATCCATGTGCTTATATGCACACATGCAGACACACACAAGGGCACACACAATGCGTGCGTTTGCTCATACATATACATGTATCGACGGAGCTGCATAGCCAGATATACATACATGCACATATCTATATCTGTGTATATATATATATATATATATATATAGAGAGAGAGAGAGAGAGAGAGAGAGAGAGAGAGAGGGAGAGAGAGAGAGAGAGATACACGTATGCACACACATTCGTTAGCCAGAGGGAGGTGAATCTGTGGAATCTGTTCCCACAGGCAGCCGTGAAGGCCCGATCATTGGGTGCATTTAAGGTGGAAGTTGATATGTTCTTGATTAGCCATGATGTGAAAGGATACGGGGAGAAGTCAGGAGAATGCGTTTGAGAGTTTGAGAGGGAAAATAGATCAGCCAGGATGAGATGGCAGAGCTGACTCGATGGGCTCAATGGCCTAATCCTGCTCCTAACTCTTATGGATTTACATGCGCTCACATATTGCAGAGACCCATTGAAACATCATGCACTGATCCATTTCTTTACTATCATATGCTTTGTTTATGCGTACTTTGGGATTTATTAGTGTGAGAGTTTTTGTTGTTGAGTAGTGGACCTTTTCCTAAATTTTCCAAATTTACTAACAACAAGTTCATGGGTCATTTCAGTCTGCTTCAACGTAGTGAGGCTCTTTTTACACTGCCCATATGATAAGTTCTCTAAAGAGAGACCAATTACTATATGTGTCACCATAAATCTTCCAAACTATAGTCTCTAAATGGGCAACAGTTTATCTCATGCTGAGTTAAAAGCACATTCTCATTAGGAAATGCATAGAAATTGGCTTTACTCTCTTCAGAGGGAAGCCTTGGAGCCAACTCCCATTCTATACACCTGGTCTCTGTCAAACAATGATATAAAACACACCAAGACATTCAACACAAAGTACACTGCAGATGCTGTGGTCAAATCAAGACGTACAAACAAGCTGGATGAACTCAGCAGGTCGGGCAGCATCCGTTGAAAGGAGCAGTCAACGTTTCGGGCCGAGACCCTTCGTCCTGACCTGCTGAGTTCATCCAGCTTTTTTGTACGCCAAGACATTCAAAACAGGTCCTCATTCCTTTCTCAGTGTAAGAAAACATTGCACAACTCCATATGCTCCCCATCTGCTTTGCTGTTTTTTTTTATCTAGAGCCATTTGCTGCCAATTCTTCAGAAAGCTGATGCCAGGTAATTACTGGTCCCTTGGTGCCTGATTAAGTTCACCTGCTCTGCAGCAGGTACGAGGTGAGTCAGCCACTGGTCCCTGGAGACGGCGATGAGGTAACCCAGCAAAATCTTTCTCCCAGCTCTGGGCTTTGTCTCACTTCACACGAGAAGTAGTCTTGGAGACCATCAGTCCCTTGAGTGATCATTTTAAAAAAAGCTCTGCGGACCCTGAATGGTGATAGGAAAAGGGTGATGGAAAAATACTAGGGAGTGAGCCCCTCCCACAGCAGCATGTTATCTCCAGACTGGGATTCACCTTTAGATACATCGTAATGTATAAGTCACTCCATGATCTTGGCACCTCCCTGTCTATGCACCTTTTATCAATACCTACTAACCCCTGAGAACATGTGGGTCACAATACATCTCTGGCTTTCTTTGCCTGACATTGGCAACCATACCTTCTCCCACCTAGGCACCAATTTTCACTCCAAAACTCTGAACATATCTTCCTCTCTCTCCCATCTGACCAAGCCTTTGATCATGTGTTCCTTCCTCGGTGTCAAACATAGAAACATAGAAAACCTACAGCGCAATACAGGCCCTTCGGCCCACAAAGTTGTGCCAAACACATCCCTACCTTAGAAATTACTGGGCTTACCTATAGCTCTCTATTTTGCTAAGCTCCATGTACCTATCTAAAAGCCTCTTAAAAATCCCTATCGTACCACCTTTGCCGGCAGCCCATTCCACGCACTCACCAATCTCTGAGTAAAAAACTTACCCCTGACATCTCCTCTGTACCTACTCCCCAGCACCTTAAACCTGTGTCCTCTTGTGGCAACCATTTCAGCCTTGGGAAAAAGCTTCTGACTATCCACATGACCAATGCCTCTAATCATCTTACATACCTCTATCAGGTCACTTCTCATTCTCCTTCACTCCAAGGAGAAAAGGCCAAGTTCTCTCAACCTAATCTCATAAGGCATGCTCCCCAATCCAGGCAACATCCTCATAAATCTCCTCTGCACCCTTCCTATGGTTTCCACATCCTTCCTGTAGTGAGGTGACCAGAACTGAGCACAGTACTCCAAGTGGGGTCTGACCAGGGTCCTCTATAGCTGCAACATTACCTCTAATGTCTAAGTAATTTTATGCTGCTGTGAAGTATCAGGGGATGTTCTATAACATTGAAGGTGTTCGGTAAATGAAGCAAATGCTGTTGCATGGCAGCTGTAGCCAGGGCACTGTAAAGCGAAGTTGAGACAACTTGTAATAACGAGATTAGGTTTTACTTGGTAAATTTTAAACTGGTTGATGCAAGTCTTTTTCCGAGGGTGAAAAAGTCATATAGCAGAGGGCTTAGCTTTGGGGTGAGAGTCACTGAGTCGTAAATCAACACAACACAGATACAGGCCGTTCAGCCCTCCCAGTCCATGCTGGTCACCCTGTCCACCCAGCTAGACCCTAATTCCTGCATTCGGCACAAACTCTTGAAGCACGTAAATGGGTGACGCTGCAGCGCAGTAGTTAGTGTGTCGATGTTACAGTGCCAGCTACCTAGGGTCAGTTCCGCTGCTGTCTGTACGGAGTTTGTACATTCTCCCCGTGGTCGCAGGGCTCCCTCCAGCTGCTCCAGCTTCCACCCGCATTACAAAAGACGTCCAGGTCTGTAGGTTAATTGGTCACACTGGGAGGCACAGGCTCATCTGGACAGAAGATTCTGTTACTATGTGTGGTGAACTAGATATACCTGTCTGACTGCTCCTGTGGCTCCTCCCAAGACCCTGCTGACTACCCCTGTGGCTCCTCCCACAGACCCCTGTATAAAGGCGACTGTGGCCTGCTGCTCTCCCTCATTTCCCCAGGATGTAGTGTTGTTCTTCAGTCAATAAAAGCCGATATCTCACTTCCTAAGTCTCGGCGTGAGTTATTGATGGTGCATCACTATGCCTACCTCCAAATAAATAAAAATTAAATGATGCTCTGTGTCTGCCTCGACCACTTCCTCTGGCAGTTTAGTCCATATGCTTACCACTTTCTGCATGAAAACATTGCTCCTCAGGGCTCTTTTAGATCTTTCCCCTCTCACCCTAAATCTATGCCCCCTAGTTCTGGATTCCCCGATACTGGGGTGAAGATCATTACCGTCCAACTTAACTATGTCAAGGAGAGGGAAAGTTTAAAGAGGAATTCTGGGTGCCTGGAACGCAATGCCGGGGAGCAGATACAACAGCAGCATTTCAAACATATCTAGACAGACAGGGAACGAAGGGATGCTGGCAGATGGGATTAGTTTAATTTCGTATCACAAACACCAAAGACAGAATGGGCCAAAGGGCCAGGGAGGTACTGTTCTAAGTTGTAACATAATTTTAAAATGATGAGTGAAAGCCTATGGAATGTTCACTTGAGCTGTCGCTGTCTGGACAAAGCCTTAAGTAGTGTACGGATGTTCCTAACTCCTCAGGTCCCCACAGACCCCACCCAACGCATCTTTTACATCAGGCAGCTAGTCAAGTGAAGATCTTCACAGACTGAGCCTGGATTTTAGCGGCTCCCGTTATCGCTTCCTCATTCCAACCAATGCAGATCTGGGGTGCCGCGGTAGGGGAGCGGCGAGCGCGGTGCTGCTGAGGCTCACGCCGTCAGAGTTCGGAGTTCAATTCTGTGAGACGTTTGTATGTCCCTCCTGTGAGCATGTGGATTTCCTCCAGCAGCCCTGATTTCCTCCCGTGTTCCAAAGACAGGCTGGTTAACTGGTCGGTGTAAATTGTCCTGTGATTAGCCTAGGGTTAGATTAAGCTGTTCCCCCCTCCCTGATTGTGGCCCTCACAGTGGGATAGACGGTTAGTAGAGTATGGACTGGCTGTTGCCCTTGGCTGTGCTAGGAAACTGGGTAGGTCGCTCTCGGTCGCTACAGTTCCATATGGAGACACTAATGCATCGACAGACTTACTGCCTGCTTTGTGACCGCTGGCCAGGATGGTCACATGATGCGAAATTCTGACCCATGTGGGACTGGTCCCTCCATCACACAAGGCTGCCCGATTTCCTGAAGTTCTTCTCCAATAGGATTTAGGGTTGATGAGAAGGAGGGGCCCTCCTTTAAAGAAGCCTCCAGGGAAGCCAGAGAGGGGCGTGATTGTCATCTCTTGGGATGTGTGAGGAAATTGGAAAAACACTTGAAGTCACACACAAGCTCCTTGCTGACAATTCTCAAGGTTCGGATTGAACCTGGGTTTCTGGCACTGTGATACAGCACCATAGTGGTGAACTGCTACATCACCCGCCAACTACAGAATAGGTGGTCGAGATTTACCACCATATCGAACAGTGTTCATGATCTGTAAACCAGCACCGTCCAATGCCCCACCTCCTTGACGTTGCTCTCCATTGTAACATGGTTAACTGAGCTAGCTTGCACTATTTTTATGGGACGGAGTTTGCACTTTGACAATGCACCAATTAAAGGAAAGTTTTCACTCCTCTCTCCTAAGTAGCATTCTGAAACTGGACTCCCATGGTAAAGGAAATGATTAGCATGGACCTGCTGAGTTCCTACAGGATTTTGAGTGGGTTGCAAAGAAAGCTACTTCTAACTGGTAACCTTATTAATTCCTCTCTAGATCCTAAACACCTCAACTGAATAAGTAATTAATCTTCTGTAGTGCAAGGAATACAAGTTTGATTTATGCAATCTTTCTAATCTTTGAGAACATCAGAATCCCCTCTGCAATTCTTCAAAAGTTATATATTTTTTAAAGATACAGTGTCCAAAAATGTACACAGCTCTGCAGACTTCTAGATAATTGCTTTAGAAACATAGAAAGTCTGCAGCACAATACAGGTCATTTGGCCCTCAAAGCTGTGCTGAACGTGTACTTACCTTAGAAATTACCTAGTGTTACCCATAGCCCTCTATTTTTCTAAGCTCCATGTACTGAGTCTCTTAAGATACCCTATTGTATCCGCCTCCGCCACCGTTCCACGTACTCACCACTCTCTGCGTAAAAAATTTACCCCTGATATCTCCTCTGTACCTACTTCCAAGCACCTTAAAACTGTGCTCGCTTATGCTAGCCATTTCAGCCCTGGGAAAAAGCCTCTGACTATCCACACAATCAATGCCTCTCATCATCTTATACACCTCTATCAGGTCACCTCTCATCCTCCGTCGCTCCAAGGAGAAAAGGCCAAGTTCACTCAACCTTTAAAGCATCCTCCCCAATCCAGGCAACATCCCTGTAAATCTTGTCTGCAACATTTCTATGGTTTCCACATCCTTCCTGTAGTGAGGTAACCAGAACTGAGCACAGTACTTCAAGTGGGGTCTGACAAGGGTCCTACATAGCTGCAACATTACCTCTCGGCTCTTAAACTCAATCCTACAATTGATGAACGCCAATGCACCGTATGCTTTCTTAACCACAGAATCAATCTGTGCAGCAGCTTTGAGTGTTCTATAGACTCAGACCCCAAGATCCCTCTGATCCTCCACACTGCCAAGAGTCTTACCATTAATACTATATTCTGCCATCATATTTGACCTACCAAAATGAACCACTTCACACTTATCTGGGTTGTACTCCATCTGCTACTTCTCAGCCCAGTTTTGCATCCTGTCAATGTCCCGCTGTAACCTCTGACAGCCCTCCACACTATCCTCAACACTCCTAACCTTTGTGTCATCAGCAAATTTACTAACCCATCCCTCCACTTCCTCATCTGGGTCATATATAAAAATCAAGAAGAGTAGGGGTCCCAGAACAGATCCCTGAGGCACACCACCGGTCACCAACCTCCATGCAGAATGTGACCCGGCTTTCTGCCTGGTCATTCCCTGTTGGCATTCTATTCCCTGTTGTCCCTAAATCTCTTCAGATTTCCAGCTGACCTAACTTTGTTCCATGCATCATCTTTGGTGAACCCTTGGGAGAGGGAAACAGAAGTGAATGAAGTCATTATTCATCTCCGCGTTACCCCAGTTTATGTTCTGCTGTCAATTAAATCAATGAGGATTGTGAGGGGCAGCCCGCATGTGTCACCATACTTCCAGTGCCAGCATAGCATGCCCGCAACTCACTAACCCTAAACGTACGTGAAAGATCCCACTCGTGCTCCCTGAACATTCTTCTTTTCTCAAAGACCTAAAAGCACACATCACCGGGCTCAAGGGCAATTCCTATCCTGCTGTTATAAGACTGTTGAATGGTTCCCAAACACTATAAAATGGACTCTTGGCCTCACAACCTACCTTGTCATGATCGTACATGTTATTGTCTACCTGCTCTGCACTTTCTCTGAAACTGTATTCTGCATTCTATATTGCCTTACCTTCATCCTACCTCAACATAATGAACAAACACGAGGAAATCTGCAGATGCTGGAAATTCAAACAACAACACACACAAAATGCTGGTAGAACACAGCAGGCCAGGCAGCATCTATAGGGAGAAACGTCGTCAACTTAATGAAATTACCTTTATAGATGGCATGCAAAACCATGGTTCTTTTTTATTCTACCTCAGCACATGCAACAATAATAAACTGATTAGACAATATTGCTAAATGTTAGCAGCCTTATTAAAGCAAAGCAAGTTCTTATTCAGGCATAGATTTGCATGATTACTTCATTGCACTGTTCCTTGTTTGATGATTATCAGAAATGGAGCTTCATCACCTTAACTTTTAGTTATTTCAGGAGAATTGCAATAAGCCTTGGTTAGACTGCATGGTTAGTTGTTCTAATCTTCACATCATTATTATATAGAGATGCAGTGAATCAGCAGAATGGTTAGGCTGGAACTGAGGGGATGCATCTCTCAGAAAGGGCTCAACAGCTGAAGCTCCTTTCTCTTGAGAAAGTTGAGGCGTGATACACTGTAGAACATAGAACATAGAACAGTACCTTGGCCCACAATGTTGTGCTGACCTTTTAACAGAGATTAATTTAATGCTTCCCACTCACATAGCCCTCCATTTTCTTTCATCCTTGTGCCTACCTAGGAGTCCCTTAAGTGTCCCTGATGTATCTACCCCTGGCAGCTCGTTCCATGCAACCGCTTCTCTGTGTAAAACCTCGGCCTCTCACATCTTGCCTATACTTTCCTTCAATCACCTAAACTTGCTCTGATGTACAAGTCATTTTCACCCTGGACAAAGAGGCGCTGTTCTTTATCTCAAAGTGCAAAGTTCAAAGTAAATTTATTATCAAAGTCCATATTCTGTGTTTCACCAGATACAACCCTGGGGTTCATTTTCTTGCAGGAGTTCATAGTAAATGCAAGAAACACAACAGAATCAATTGAAGACCGCATCCAACAGGATGGTCAGGCAACCAATGTGCAAAAGACAACAAACTGTGCAAAGACAAAAATAATAATAATAAACAAGCAATAAATATTGAGAATATTGACAAAAAGTCCTTGAAAGTGATCCATGGATTGTGGAATTAGTTTAGAGTTGAAGTGAATGAAGTTGTCCATGTTTGTTCAGGAAGCTGGTGGTTGTAGGGTAATAACTATTGCTGAACCTGGTAGTGAGATTCTGTTAGTAAATGAAAGGCACAGTCTCAGGGAGTTGCACCAAATAACAGAACTGCTTTTAAGCACAATCTGGACAAACCCTCCTGAGGGATCAAGGAACAGCGTTAGCTGGAGGCTGAGCTGAAGGGGTGTAGGAGATTTACATGGACCATTACTTCATTCATTCATTATGTGCCAGGTTGTACAACACAGGTGATTTGGTCTTGACCATGATTGACTCTGACAAACTTTTCCACAGAAGTGGTTTGCCATTGCCTTCCTCTGGGCAGTGTCCTTACAAGACGGGTGACTTCAACCATTATTAATACCCTTCAGAATTGTCTGCCTGGCATCAGTGGTCACACAACCAGGACATGTGATATATAGCAACTGATCATACAACCATCCACCATCTGCTCTTATGACTTCTTGTGACCCTGATCGGGGGGGGGGGAGGGAGGGGGCAAACAGGTGCTGCACTTTGCCCAAAGGGTGTTCTGTAGGGTAGTGGAGGGAAGGAGTGCCTTAGACCTCTTTTGGTGGAGATGCATCCCCATCACCCAAGGACATTATTACCAGAACAAAGATCTTGGGTCTACTTGTCTGTGCCATGCTGTATATTGTACGTACATGCCTTACCACATTAAATTCTTAAAGATTATGATGTAATGATTGATGCACGCAGACACTAGAGAACATTATAAAATTATACAATAAACACCCACTCAAAAACTAAGCATTGTTATCAACTACCTTGGAATGTGTTGCCTGGCAGAGAAGTAGTTTATGGGCATACCTCATATCTTGGCTTTGAATAGTTTCATGCCACTGGGCATTTGTTATTTTAATTGAATACTCCCATTTGTGAAAGAGCTTTATGAGCTTTAAAGCAGGCAGTGAGGTGAGGCAGTGCACAATGTTTCAGCCGGAGATGAGGGGGAAATGGGTTTTGTTGTATCTCAGCTCTAAGTATTGTGCCTTCTCTACGTTACACTTCAATAGCAACTGGTATCACTTCAAGGCACATTGCCAGTAAGGGAAGGCATGTTGCCAAAGTGTGAGGTATGTTGCTATTAATAGAAGGCAAATTACTAGTCTTCCAGTCATTGAGGTTTGGGGCAAAGCTCTAGATGATTGGAGATCTCTCTGCTAAAACTAACATTCACATTTATTCTCGCCTACATTCAATTGTTAGCTCCTTCACCTGATAAAGTGGCCACTGAGTGTATGCTCATGGTCTTCTGATGCTGTGGCCCATCCACATCAAGGTTTGATGTGTTGTACAGTCAGATGCTCTTCTGCACACTACTGTTGTAACGTGTTCTTAGTTGTTACTGTTGCCTTCTTGTCAGCTTGAACTGGTCTGGCCATTCTCCTCTGATCACTCTCAGTAACAATGTGTGTTCACCCACAGAACTACTGCTCTCTGAATTTTTTGTTTTGTTTATCACACCAAACTCTAGAGGCTGTTGTATGTGAAAATTCCAGGAGATCAGCAGTTTCTGAGATATTAAGCAACCCCATCTGGCACCAACAACCATTCCATGGCCAAAGTCACTTAGATCATGTTTCTTCCCCATTCTGATGTTTGGTCTGAACAACAACTGAACCTCTTGACCGTGCCTGCATGCTTTTACGCACTGAGTTGCTGCCACAGGATTGGCTGATTAGATATTTGCAATAACGAGCACGTGTACATGTGTATACAGTAAGTGACCATTAAGTGTACAATGGCAAGTGAAGAACAAGTCTTTCAATCAGAGAAAAATGAATAATAAAAATATAATGTTACTCTATAAGATAATTGGTCGGTGGGACTAGGTGAGAGTAAGCGTTCGGCACGGACTAGAAGGGCCGAGATGGCTTGTTTCCGTGCTGTAATTGTTATATGGTTATAATCTGCAGAAGGTCTAAATTAGTAATCAAGTCATTTAACTTTATCAGAGCATTCAAAATATTGAACACTCTCAGGCCGAGAACAGCAAAGCTCACCTTCAACAATATACGTCAGCTACAGCCGATGATAATAACTGCTATCTAAACTCAGCGAAATTCCCGCTTCATCATGAATTGGGGCCTGAAGTCCAGAATTCTTTGCCTAAACCGCACTGTTCTTCTCTTGGGATGCCTCTTAAAATTATTGATCACTTATGTTATAGTAGCTGAATGTCAGATTTTGTGAGATGACGTTTCTGTGAAATGCCTTTCAGTACAGGTTCTGTACTATTTATAACTGCATACCATGTGCAGTTAGCTTTCTTACTAAAGGAAAGGCGCACCAGCCTGTGATGCGGCACTGTGAAAGTTCATTAGACTGGTCTTGGGCTGAGGGAATTCGTTTATGATAACAGATTACACAGAGTAGGCCGATATTCTCTTGAGCTTAGAAACATTAATGGTTCTGAAATTGCCTTAAAAGAGAGATGTTGAAAGGTTATTTCACCTTCCGGAGGAGTCCGCAACAGGAGGTCTTGGTCTTGGAATGAGGGGTCATTTATTAAGGAGCGGACGAAGAGGATTTTTTTTCTTACAGAGGAATACTCTACCTCAGGGATTTGCAAAGACCGAACCACTGGATGTGTTTATAATGGGAAAAAGAGAGCACTGGACTGAAGGGGAATCAAGAGTGCTGGGGTTCAGAGAGGAAAGTGGAATAGATCATATCAGTCTGGATTAGACTGCATAGTGGAGCTTGTTTCTGTTAGTTACACTGTACAAGTGCAACTTGTTGCCATACCAACAATGATTATTTTTGCTCTCTCTGTCTCCTTCATTGAGAATTATAGAGATACAGTATAGCATAGGCACTATCCCTTCAGCCCACCAAGTCCAATCTAACCATTAGCCAGTGCACAAAGAAAGAATCCTGATGAAGGGTCTTGGCACAAAACATCAACTGTTTATTTCCCTCCAGACATGCTGCCTGACCTGCTGAGTTCCTCCAACAACTTTGTGTTTTGCTCAAGATTTCCGGCATCTGCAGAATCTTCTTTGTCTCTTAACTATCCTCATGATCATGTGCACTGTCGTATCATCATGGTCTTCCTCTCTGTGTCCATGACCATGATTATTCTTGGCAGATTTTTTCATAGAAGTGGTTTGCCATTGCCTTCTTCTGAGCAGTGTCTTTACAAGTTAAAAGCCCTTGGAATTACAGGGGAGTTACTAGCATGGGTGGAGCATTGGCTGATTGGCAGAAAACAGTGAGTGGGATTAAAGGGATCCTATTCTGGCTGGCTGCTGGTTACCAGTGGAGTTCCACAGGGGTCAGTGTTGGGACCGCTGCTTTTTACAATGTATATCAATGATTTGGACTATAGCATTAATGGATTTGTGGCTAAATTTGCCGATGATACAAAGATAGGTGGAGGAGTGGGTCATGTTGAGGAAAAGAGAGCCTGCAGAGAGACTTAGATAGTTTGGGGGAATGGGCAAAGAAGTGGCAAATGAAATACAATGTTGGAAAGTATATGGACATGCACTTTGGTGGAAGAAATAAATGGGCAGACTATTATTTAGATGGGGAGAAAATTCAAAATGCAGAGTTGCAAAGGGAATTGGGAGTCCTTGTGCAGGATACCCTAAAGGTTAATCTCTAGGTTGAATTGGTGGTGAAGAAGGTGAATGCAATGTTGTCATTCATTTCTCCAGGTATAGAATATAAGAGCAGGATTGTGATGTTGAGGCTCTGTAAGGCACTTGTGAGACCACACTTGGAGTATTGTGTACAGTTTTGGGCTCCTTACTTTAGAAAAGATATACTGACATTGGAGAGGGTTCAGAGAAGATTCACAAGAATGATTCCAGGAATGAAAGGGTTACCGTATGAGGAATGTCTGGCAGCTCTGGGGCTGTATTCCCTGGAGTTCAGGAGAATGAGGGGAGATCCCATACAAACATTCCAAATGCTAAAAGGCTTGAACAGATTAGATATGGCAAAGTTATTTCCCATGGTAGGGGAGTCTAGGACAAGAGGGCACGACTTCAGGATTGAAGGACATCCATTTAGAACAGAGATGCAGAGAAATTACTTTAGTCAGAGGGTGGAATTATGTGGGATGTGTTGCCATAAGCGGTTGTGGAGGCTGTGTTCTTGTTTAGCCAGGGCATCAAAGGATATGGGGAGAAGGCAGGGGAGTGGGAATGACTGGAAGAATTGGATTAGCCCATGATTGAATGACGGAGCAGACTCGATGGGCCTATTGGCCTACTTCTGCTCCTATATCTTATGGTCTTATGGTCTGAGACGGGTGACCCCAGCCATTATCGATAACTCTTCAGTGGTTGCATAACCAGGACTTGTGATATGAAGACACGGGAGGGGGGGTGTGGAATAAGCGGGTTCTACACCTTTCCCGAGGGTGAGCTGCATGTTAGTGGAGGTAAGGAGTGCCTTACACTTCCTTTGGTATCTCCGCCCCACCACCCATTTACACAAACCTTATGTTATTCTATATTCTCATCAACTTCCACCAGGTCCCACGCTCACCTACACACTAGCAGCAATTTATAGTGGCCAATAAACCCACAAACCTGCATGTCATTGGGCTGTGGGAGAAAAGTGGAGCACCCAGAAGAAACCCACATGGTTACAAGGACAACGTGCAAACTCCATGCAGATGTTGCAAGAGGTCGGGATTGAAACTGGTCCCTGGAACTGTAAGGCAGCTGTTCTATCAGCTGTGCCCCGCAACCTCCCTTTGGAGAGTGCCAATTTACTGCAGATTCCTGTTCACTTTTCGATGCATTGCTGATGCGGCGTGGGTCATAGGGTCATACAGCACTGAAAGAAACCCTTCAGATGATCTATTCCACGCTGCCCACAGCATCCTTCCTGGCAGTCCCAACAGTCCGTGTTAGGTCCCTAACCTCCAAGCCTCTCTGCTCCATGTCTCTTAAATGCTGCAATTCTATCCACCACCACCACTTCCGCAGGCCGCGTAATTCAGGTACTCACTACCCTCTATGTAAAGAACTTACTTCTCAGTTCTCTTTCAAACCTCTCCCCTCTTACCTTGCATCTGTGCTTCTAGTTTTGGATTTTCCCCACCCTGGAGAAAAGACTCAGACCATCCACCTTACCTTTACCCCTTATGTTTTTATAACCTTCTATTAGGTCACCGCTCATTCTCCGGGGTCAGGGCATCCTAAAAGTTGCCTCTCTGCCGCTTTTTCCAAATTTGTATTCACACCACAAAGCAGAAGCTTCATTATCTTCCTTGTTGGAAGTAGGTGTTGGTTTGTTTTTGCTGTCAGCTGAGCACAGAATATCACTGAACGGAAATTCAAAGCTCAGAACTTCGCACCCTCACACCAGCCTGCCTGCTGCTTTGTAACAATGGTAATTTAATAAAGGTGAGTAAATCTAAAAAGAAGTACAGGGGGATATACACTGAACGGACACTTTATTAGGTATCTCATGTATTTAGTAAAGCGGCCACTGAGTGTATGTTCGTGGTCTTCTGCTGCTGTAGCCCGTCCACTTCAAGGTTCAACATTTGTGTTCAGAGGTGCTTTTCTTCACACCACTATTGTAATGTGTGGTTATCTGAGTTACTCTCACTTTCCTGTCAGCTTGAACCAATCTGGCCATTCTCCTCTGACCTCTCTCATTAACAAGGCGTTTTCACACACACAACTGCTGCCTACTGGATTTTTTTTCTGTTTTTTGCACCAACCTCTAAAACTCTACTGACCGTTGTGCCTGAAAATCCCAGCAGATCAGCAATTTCGGAGATACTCAAAACACCAACAACCATTCCACGAGTCCTGACGAAGGGTCTCGGTCTGACTGTTTACTCTTTTCCATAGGTGCTGCCAGACCTGCTGAGCTCCCCCAGCATCCTGTGTGTGTCACTTTGGACTGCCAGCATCTGCAGATTTTCTCGTGTTTGTGCTTCTACCGCCAGTCACTTAGATCGCACTCCTTTCACCATTCTGATGTTTGCTCTGAACAATAACTGAACCTCTTGACCGTGTCTGCATGCTTCTATGCATTGAGCTGCTGCCTCATGATTGGCTGATTAGATATTTGCATTAAAAAGCTGGAGTACAGGTGTACCTAATAAAGTGGCCACTGAATATAGGTGGCAGTCCCATGTGAAAGGTTAAAGGCAAAGGAACTAATGACCAGTGTATACGCTTATGGTCTCTTAATGATGCTGGATAAAAGAACTGGCTTATGTCAGAGGCATCATCCGCATTCTAGTGAAGTTGACGTCTGTGTGGACACTAGATTGGTAACAGATGTCAGATAGAATGCTGGCATTCAATTCGAGAGGACCAGAACATAAAAACAAGGATTTAATGCTGATTCAATAAAGCATTGGTCAGACTGCACTTGGAATATTCTGGGCAGTTTTGTGCCCCTCATTGAAGAAAGGATGTGCTGGCACCAGTGGCGATCCAGAGGAAGTTCATGAGAATGATCCTGGGAAAAAAGGGTTAATTATGAGGAGTGTTTCATGAATCTGGACCTGTACTCGCAGGAGTTTAAAAATCAGGGGGCCGGGGGGGAATCATTGTGCACTGCAAGGCCTGTTCCTATTGAATATTGAAAGGCCTAGATGGAGTGGACATGGAGAGCATGTTTCCTGTAGTGGGGGAGTCTAGGACCAGAGGGCACCGCCTCAGAAAACATGGGAGTCTCTTTAGAACAGGGATGAGGAGGGATTTCTTCAGCCACAGAGGGGGGTGAATCTCTGAGATTCATTGTCGCAGATGGCAGTGGATGCCAACTGACTGGGTATTTCTAAAGCTGAGGTTGTTGTATTCTTGATTAGTAAGGTTATTGTAGATTACAAGAAGGCAGGAGAATGGGATTGGGAGGGATAATAAATCAGCCGTGGTTGAATGGCAGAGTAAACTCAATAGGCCGAATGGCCTAATTCTACTCCTAAGTCTTAAGGTCTAACTCATGCATGTATCAGCAGCTGTGTCTGCCTTTAGAATCAAGTTAAAAATAAAAACAGAAAATACTGTAATTACTCACCAGGACAGGCAGCGCCTGTGGAAATGTAAAGATAATTAACATTTCAGGTCAAGTAACTTTTTGTCCAAACTTTCCCTGTTTTTCTTCAAATTGCTTAATGTGTTTCAATTGTAAACAGAACATCTTAAAAGCAATTACCCACCCAGCACTGCAAATATCTCTAAAATCCTTCTATCACAGAAATAATAATTTTAAAAGATTGATACATTCATAACATGGCTGTTAACACAGCTAGTGAATTTGTTGTGCTATTGTAGCTGCAAAAATTGAATGGAACAATTTGTCCTGCTTTTTTTATGAGAGCTAATCTTAAAAAAATATGATGAAGAGAACAATACATGCTTTTAAAAACTAATTTTTATTACTTTTTATGCACATAATAACATTGCTGGAGGTGCAAGGTTCTTTCAGGGCAGGATTGGGTAAAAACAGGTCAGTGATTTTCCCTTGCCTGAGGAAAATTAGCTAGTCTCAAAATACTGGATGGGCCAGTTGAGACCAAATGGAGGAGAAACTTTTTCAGGTAAATAGCAGTGAGTTTTTCCAACTTCTCTGGAGGGCTGTGGTGGCCCAGTCAATGACTGCACTCAAAACAGAGATTGATTGATTGATTTTTCATTATTAAAGGAATTGAGGGGTTATGGGGATAGAGCAGGAGAATGGAAGGTCAGCACTGTTATTGTTACATGATAGATCAGGCACAAGGTATATATGGCCATTCCTACTCTTTCTTCCTTTGCTCTAAAGATGTAAAAAAACATAGGACCTCCATCATCCAGGCCATGTTCTCATCTCACTACTACAATCAGGCAGGTGGTACAGAAGCCAACCCCAGCGGATGGGAAACAGTCATTACCCTACAACCACCAGGCTCCTGAACCAGCGTGGATAATTTCACTCTCCTCAATGCAAACTGATTCCACAACTTATAGACTCACTTTCAAGACCTCTTCAGCTCCATATTATTTTGTTACTTTTAAAAAATTATTTGCATGATTTCTCTTTTTTGTACATTGGTTATTTACGGTTTTTACAGAAATAGCTTTGCATATCTTTATTTTTCTGTCAATACCTGCAAGAAAATGAATCACAAGATAGTATACAGTGATATGTACTGTCCATACACGCTTTGGTGATAAAATTACTTTGAACTTTTAACTTTGGGAAAAGCACTTTAAACATGCTGGAGGAAATGGTGTGAGATCGCTTTATGAACCATGCACTCTTGCGGGGGGGGGGGGGGGGAGAGAGAGAGAGAGAGAGAGAGAGAGAGAGAGAGAGAGAGAGAGAGAGAGAGAGAGAGAGAGAGAGAGAGAGGGAGGGAGGGAGGGAGGGAGAGAGAGAGGGAGAGAGAGAGAGAGAGAGAGAGGGAGGGAGGGAGGGAGGGAGAGAGAGAGGGAGAGAGAGGGAGGGAGGGAGGGAGGGAGAGAGAGAGAGTGTCTTGGGCGACAATGAAAAATTAGAGGAACTGAAACAACTTGGAATCACTGGCAGCCACATATGCTCCTTTAATGAAGACCAAATCTGGCCTCAACCATCCATTCAAGACAAGTTCCACTTTCCACTGCCAGAAGGTAACTCACTGCTGGTTACCCAGCAATGAACTTATCCTTGTGCCTGCAGTTTTGATAGGCTGTGCGAGCTAGGGCTTTACTCTTTGGAGCAAAGGACAATGAGAGTCGACATGATAGAGGCGTAAAAGATAATTGATGTTGGAGTATGTTAACAGGTCAGCACAACATTGTGGGCTGAAGGGCCTGTACTGTGCTGTAATATTCTATGATTGGTCCAAACATTTCCTCCATGATCTCCATCAGCACCAGTGCAACACAAGGCTGTGTGCTTAGTCCCCTGCTCTACTCACTTTATGCTTATGACTGTGAGGCTAAGCATAGCTCCAAAGCCATATTTAAGTTTTCTGACGACACCACTGCAGTTGGCAGACATCAAAGGTGGCGACGAATCAGCATATAAAAGGGAGATTAAAAATCTGGCTGAGTGGTGAACAGCCTCTCACTCTATGTCAGCCAGACTAGGGAGCTGATTATTGACTTCAGGAGGAAGGAGCTGGAGGTCTATGAGCCAGTCCTCACTGGGGGATCAGCAACTTTAAATTTGATGCACCATCAATAACTCACTCTGAGACGTAAGAAGCGAGGTATCGGCTTTTATTGACTGGAAGAATGAACAACACTACATCCTGGAGAATGAGGCTGGGCAACAGGCCTCAGTCGCCTTTATACCGGGGTCTGTGGGCGGAGCCACAGGAGCAGTCAGCGGGGGGAGGAGTCACAGGAGCAGTCAGCGGGGGGTCTGTGGGAGGAGCCACAGGAGCAGTCAGCAGGGTCTGTGGGAGGAGCCACAGGAGCAGTCAGCAGGGGTCTGTGGGAGGAGCCACAGGAGCAGTCAGCAGGGTCTGTGGGAGGAGCCACAGGAGCAGTCAGCAGGGGTCTGTGGGAGGAGCCACAGGAGCAGTCAGCAGGGGGTCTGTGGGAGGAGCCACAGGAGCAGTCAGCAGGGGGTCTGTGGGAGGAGCCACAGGAGCAGTCAGCAGGGGTCTGTGGGAGGAGCCACAGGAGCAGTCAGCGGGGGTCTGTGGGAGGAGCCACAGGAGCAGTCAGCAGGGGTCTGTGGGAGGAGCCACAGGAGGAGTCAGCAGGGGTTTGTGGGAGGAGCCACAGGAGCAGTCAGCAGGGGTCTGTGGGAGGAGCCACAGGAGCAGTCAGCAGGGGGTCTGTGGGAGGAGCCACAGGAGGAGTCAGCAGGGGTCTGTGGGAGGAGCCACAGGAGCAGTCAGCAGGGGTCTGTGGGAGGAGCCACAGGAGCTGTCAGCAGGGGTCTGTGGGCGGAGCCACAGGAGCAGTCAGCAGGGGGTCTGTGGGAGGAGCCACAGGAGCAGTCAGCAGGGGGTCTGTGGGAGGGGCCACAGGAGCAGTCAGCAGGGGTCTGTGGGAGGAGCCACAGGAGCAGTCCAGACAGGTATATGTAGTTCACCACAAAATTCCTCAGTGTTATCATTTCAGAGGATCTGTCCTGGGCCCAGCACGAAAGTGCAACTACAAAGAAAGCACACCAGGTCCTCTACTTTCTTAGAAGTTTGTGAAGGTTTGGCATATCATCTCAAACTTCTACAGGTGTGTGGTGAAGAATATATTGATTGACTGCATCACAACCTGACATTGCAATGCCAATGCCCTTGAATGGAAAAGCCTACAAAAGGTAGTGAATATGGCCCAGTCCATCTTGCATAAAGCTATCTCAAACATCGAGCACATCTTCATGGAACGCTGTCGCAGAAAGTAGCATCATCAAGGACTCCCACCATCCAGGCCAAGCTCTCTTCTACAATCAGGAAGAAGGATAGGGTCGTCAGGACCCACACACCAGGTTCAAGTCAAGTCAAGTTTATTGTCATTTCGTCCATAAATTGCTGGTACAGTACACAGTAAAAGTGAAACAATGTTTCTCAAGGACCCTGGTGCTACACGAATCAACACAAAACTACACTAGACTATGTGAGACAGCACAAGGCTACACTAGACTACGTAAAACAACATAAAAACTGCACTGGACTACAGACCTGCACAGGACTACATTAAGTTCACAAAACAGTGCAGGGCAGTACAATGATTAATAAACAAGACAATAAGCACAGTAGAGTACAAATTTCAATATAATAATAAATGATGTAGATGTCAGTCTAGACTTTGAGTATTGAGGAGTCTGTTGGCTTTGGGGAAGAAACTCTTGCACAGTCTGGTTATGAGAGCCTGAATGTTTGGTACCTTTTGCCAGATGGCAGGAGGGAGAAGAGTTCATATGAGGGGTGCGTGGGGTCCTTCACAATACTGCTAGCTTTGTGAGTGCAGCGTGTGGTGTAAATGTCTGTAATAGCGGGAAGAAAGACCCCGATGATCTTCTCAGCTAACCTTGCTATCTGCTGCAGGGTCTTGCGATCCGAGATGGTGCAATTCCCGAACCAGGCAGTGATGCAGCTGGTCAGGAGCATTATTGCCCCTCAGCCATCAGGCTCTTGACTAAGAGGGGATAACTTCAATCACCCCATCACTGAACTGTTCCCACAATCGACTGTACGGACCCTCTTTCAAGGACTCTTCATCTCATGTTCTTAATATTTATTGTTTATTTATTTCTTATTATTTATTTTTGTACTTTCACAGTTTGCTGTCCTTTGCACGTTGAGATTTTGTCCGTCCTGTTGGAGGCAGTCTTTCATCAATTCTATTGTTTTTCTTGTTTTTACAGCTATTGCCTGCAAGAAAATGAATCTCGGGGCTGTATGTGGTGACATATATGTATTTTGGTGATAAATTTACTTTGAAATTTGAACTAACTTTTAGGTCATTTTCCATTTGTGAAATTTAACTTGCTGGGAATTTTTCTCTGGTGATGATCAACTCAGTGGTGCCTTCCAGCACTATAATACGAAAAGAAATGAAGAAAAAAATTCTTTGTTCAGTAATTAAGAAATACATTTTAGGGTTGTCCACTCATCACCAATCCACACATTTTCTGATGGCTAGAGTGTTCAAGCTTCAGTAGAGTTTAAAATTGTGAATCCCCTGTCAGCAGTTGTTGATAACACAGAACCTTTTCTGACATCAGTACAAATTAATTGGACACATAGTCCTTTGTTTTTAGTATGAAGAATGTGATCAGCAATAACAAAGCCAACTTGTACTTGTGGAGAATTCCTCATTCATGGGGGAGATTGTGAAAGGTCTTTACAACAAAGGAAGGGAAAGAGCAAATGTTGAGTTGGAAAAACCAACGGGAAAAGAAGGGTTTTGCAGCAGAGGTTTCATAGAACATGGACTCGATACCAGCATCGAATAAATGAATTATTTTATGCCAGTTAATCACTTTTGCACTGAGGAGAAGCTA
Organism: Hemitrygon akajei; assembly: GCF_048418815.1. Taxonomy (NCBI): domain Eukaryota; kingdom Metazoa; phylum Chordata; class Chondrichthyes; order Myliobatiformes; family Dasyatidae; genus Hemitrygon; species Hemitrygon akajei. The sequence goes on from NC_133150.1 coordinate 35,671,598, forward strand.
AGGGGTGGTGTTGTCTTGGACTGCATACAAATAGGTAGGAGGGAGGTACTGGAGACTTAAAATGGACAAAGATGGGCCTGGACCTGGCGCACTTTCAGACCCTGTGGGAACCTGGAGAAGAAATTGCCGAGCTTTGCTGAAAGTTTTGTTTAATTTCTGGGCACATATGAGGTCCCAGAGGATTGGAGAGTTGCCAGTGAAGTAACATTACGGACTGTATTTAGTTGGGATAGCAAAAATGAGCCAGGAAACTAGAGGCCGATGAGTGTGATATCAAGGATGGGTAAATTGCTGAGGGGATTCTGGGTGAGAGGGGCTACCAATATTTGCAGAGATAGATTTCAGTTTGGAACAGAATGGCTTTTTGTGTACGAAGTCATGTTTGACGAATCTCTGGGAGTTCTCCAAGGAGGGTAGATGGGAATAGGCGGTGAATATTATCTACATGGATTTTAGCAAGTCCCTCACGGCAGGGTAATCTGGAAGATTATATAACAAGGGATAAGGAAGATAGTGGATTGAATTCATAATTGTCTGAGTGACAGAGGATGAGAGGTGACCTGATAGAGGTGTATAAGATGTTAGGAGGCATTGATTGTGTGGATAGTCAGAGGTTTTTTCCCCAGGGCTGAAATGGTTGCCACAAGAGGACACAGGTTTAAGGTGCTGGTGAGTAGGTACAGAGGAGATGTCAGGGGTAAGTTTTTTACTCAGAGAGTGGTGAGTGTATGAAATGGGCTGCTGGCAATGGTGGTGGAGGTAGATACGGTAGGGTCTTTTAAGAGACTTTTGGATAGGTACATGGAGCTTAGAAAAATAGAGGGCTATGGGTAAGCCTAGTAATTTCTAAGGTAGGGACGTGTTTGGCACAACTTTGTGGGCCAAAGGGCCTGTATTGTGCTGTAGGTTTTCTATGTTTCTATGTTTCTATGGTAGGGAGCAGAGGGTGATGGTCAAAGGTTCCACCATCAGATTGGAGGCCTGTGTCAAGTGGTGTGACCTTTATTTTGTGTAATTTATATGAGCGATTTGGATATGAATGTACAACGCAAGGTTAGTCATTTTGAGGATGATACTGAAGTAGATGGTGTTGAAAATAACAGAATATTATGAGAAATTTCTGGGGAACCTTGATTAATTAGGTATGTGGGATGAGAATGTGTTTCAATTATGATAAATATGAGTATTGCATTTTGAGGGATTTAACCAGGTTAAGGCTCTGATGGTAAATGGTGGGGCCTGGGAATATCACGGAGCAGAGAGACCAAGGTGCACCAGTGCATACAGCAGTTCGCTGAAATCAGCATCACAGGTAGATAGGGTGGTGAAGGAGTTCAGCATGCCAGTCTTCATCAGTCAGGTCACTAAGTATAGGAGTTAGGAAGTTGTGTTACAGCTACAGTACTCTCTAAAAGTCTTACACACATATATATATAGCTAGGGTGCCTAAGACTTTTACACAGTCTTGTAGTGATTTTATCGATTGCACTGTTCTCACAAAAAAAACCCATTTCATGACATATGGGATAAACCTGATTCTGATATGGGTCTCTATTGTGGACTGAGAGTGGGGAAGGGGGCAGGAAGAGGGGAAATCATGGTTGGGAAAAGGGGTAGGGAAAGGGGGAGGGAGCGGGAAGCACAAGAGAGACTTTCTGTAATGATCAATAAACCGATTGTTTGGAATCAGATGACCTTGTCTGGTGTCTCAGGGCTGGCTGTGTCTGCACCTACGACGTACCTTGTCCCGACACTCCTCCTCTGCCACCTGTCCCACACCCCTCCCTTACCATTCCCAACATCCGATGCTCCCGCCAGGTTTACAAACTCAGTCTACGCTCCACATTGACAAATACAGAACTGCCCAAAAGTCTTAGGCAGCCTTGCTATATATAAATGTGTGTCTCAGACTTCTGCATAGTACTACATATAAGACTCCAGTGAGATCACACTTGGGGTATCGTGTACAGTTCTAGTCACTGGTTCTGGTTTAATAAAAATTTATTAAACTAGACAGAGTGTAGAAAAGATTTATCAGGTGGTTACCTGGACTTGGGCGTCTGAATGACAAGGAGAGGTTTCACGGACTAGGAATTTATTCCCTGGAATGCAAAAGATTGAGCGGTGACAGGGTTATAAAAGATCATGAGAAGCATAGACAGGGTGAAAGCACATAGATCTTTTCTCAGGGAGGGGGTTGCTATAAACAAGGGGGCATAACTTTAAGATCAGAGGCAAGAGATTTATAAGGGATATCAGGGGCAGTTTCGGCACACAATGAGTGGTGCATGTTTGGAATGAGCTTCCAGGAGGAAAGGTTGAGGTGGGTATGTGAGCAGCATTTACAAGTCATCCAGATGGATAGGAGAGGTTTAGAATGCTATAGGCCAAATGCAGGCAGGTGGGATGAGCTTGCTGGGCAATACAGTTGGCATGGGTGAGATGGGCCGAATGGCCTGCTTCCCTGCTGTGTGACTCTATGACTCTGGTTGTTTAATTGCACTTTGACACAAACTCATGCTCTCTCAGGGATGTAATGCTTTTCTCCATTCTGATGGAGGGATGAGGTGGTGCAGTGAGTTGGAACATTGCCTTTTCATTTTGAGAACACTCTGTTAAAATCAGCATAAATCGAAGAGATGAAGTGCAATAAGAAGAGCCACAAATTATTTTTGTACTTCTCATTGTCCTCTGTGTCTCGGCCAAGGCGACAATGAGGTGGCGTGCTCCACTGTATAAGGCCATCTTTTTCTTGATGAAACAGTAGGTGCACAAAGAGGAAATCAGGGGCTTTCCTTGGGATTACAATCCCTCACTAAATGGCTATCTATCTGCTGTAAAGCCAATCCCCATAAAGGGTTTCATGTTGTCAGAGATATCATAAAAAAATAAAATGAAGAGAGGAAACGTGTTATTGTATTTAGTCACTTCACATTACCTGGCAGCCGAATCATCATCTTTGGCACAACTGGTCAATTTCTCCCCATCCATTTTTATCACCCCAATAATATATCCATTTACTTTTACCTCTAGTGCATTTATCCAGACCCACTTTAAATACACTCAGGCTAACTGCCTCCCAATCCACCTTAGAAGACAAAACTTAGAACATTACAGCACAGTACAGACCCTTCAGCCCCCGATGTCGTGCCAACATTTTAACTTACCGCAAGATCAATCCTTCCCTCCTACATAGACCATTTTTCTTTCATCTATGTGCTTATCTAAGAGTCTCTTAAATATTACTAATGTATCGGCCTCTACCATTACCTCAGCAACTTGTTTCACACACCCACCACTCACTGAGTAAAAAAACTACTATTGTTTAATGTTGCTTGTTGCTTCTGAAGTAGGTGGCCACCAATCTTACGGCATCAAGTGGCTGCACCCGAGAGCAGAGAGCTGACCCCATGACTGGTTTGGTGCATTTAGAGGGGATGTCTTAAAGGGGAGGTGCACAGTTGAAGTCAAGTCTTTTATTATTAAAACTGACCCAGGACGTTTGAGGAAGGACACAAAGGGTGGACTTCACAGAAGATCTTAATGCAAGGGTTGTCATGATGCCTTTGGAGTTTAGAGGAATGAGGGGGTGGAGGAATCTTAATGAAGGTAATAGAACACTGAAAGGCCTAGGTAGAGTGGACTTGGAGATGATGATTCCAATCTCAGTCCAGAGGTCACAGCTTCAGAATAGAAGGTTTAGAACAGAACTGAAGAGGAATTCCTTTAGCTAGACACAATGTTCCCTCTAATATGTAACAACCAGTTTGCGCAAAAATCTTGTGCCGTGCAATTTTTTTGCCCAGCGGCAACAACATGTGTGCACTGAATTTTTTAAGTTGATGTAATCCTGAAGCTATTGTGTGGATAATAAATTACCAAGTCCATTTTGTTGTCCATTGTTTAAAAGAAATAGTGGCTCAATAACTCCTTCAATAAAAACACTGTAACTAAGCCAGTTTGAAAATCTGCGGACAAATCATCACAAACTCCACGCTGTCAACACCGTCCGCATCAGAAACCGGAAAAGGAAATGTGACTGTGTACGATCGTGAAATATACTTAACACACCCATGAGGTGGAGGGTGACAACCTTTTGTGGGCCATTTAAATTCCGTAGTGCGCTAGTAGGAAAAGATAGCGCACGCGTGTACGCTTTAGAGGGAACATTGGCCAGAGGTGGTGAATCTGTGGAATTCATTGCCACAGATGATTGTAGAGAACAAGTCATTGGGTATATTTAAAGCAAAGGTTGATAGGTTCTTGATTAATAATGGTGTCAAAGGTTACAGGAAGAAGGCAGGAGAATGGGGTTGAGAGGAATAATAAAAATCAGCCATGATGGAATGGCAGAGCATACTTGATGGGCTGAATGGCATAATTCTGCTCCTATGTCATATAGCCTTTTTAGAGAGCTTCATGGAGATGCTGCATACTGTTGTAGGAGAGTTTAGGCTGATATTTAATAGAAGGAGATATCCCAATGAAGAAAAGTGGAATTAGTACAGATATGGAAAAGGTCAGCATGGATCAAATGGGCTGAAGGACACGTTCTGTGCTGTACAAAGATTTTAAGGCTCAGTGTTCTATGGGATGTTCTCAGAGACAAATGCCAACTGTTGCTGGAAAATTATAATCTTGGTAAGGGTAGTTGCCAACTGCCAGCAATGCCCATGTCTTGCAGTGAAAGGAACTGTCCGTGATAAAACTTTGCAGAATGACGCAATCCAAGGATGCACTGAACTCTGGACAGATAAACCCATGAATATTACCTTATTCTTTTGGCTCTCTTTTTGTACAGCTTATTTACATTTGCTGTACATATATTTTTGCATTTATATTATGTATTATACTGTACTACTGCTGCAAAATTTCACATGTATGGATGATAATATACCGGATTCTGACTCTGAATAGCACTCGAGGGATACTCATAGTTAAACGGTACCTATAATTTTAATTGGTACAGGAGTAAAATCCCAGGGATGTGCTACAAGGTCATTTGTCTGGGGGTCAAGGTGACAGAATTCTTTTTTAAGTGGGTGGGACAGTGGCCAACGTTCAATCCTAACCTCGGGTGTTCTCTGTGTGGAGTTGGCATGTTCTCCCTGTCACTATGTGGATTTCCCTTTGACTGTTCCAGATTCTTCCCACAGCTGGACGTGGTGAGTTGGTTGCTTAATTAAAAACACACAAAGGCCTACCATAGCGATTACCGCATCACTTTACCACATCAGCTGTAAGACTGGGGCTCAATTCCCATTGCAGTCTGTAAGGAGTTTGCACCTTCTCCCTGTGACTGTGTGGGTTTCCTCCGGGTGCTCTGGTTTCCTCCCACATTGCACAGACATAGGGTGAGGTTTAGTGAGCTGTGGACATGCTATGTTGGCATCGGAAACGTGGCCACATCCTTAATGATTTGACTTGATGCAAATGACACATTTCACTGTAGATTCTGATGTTTTGATATACATGTGACAAATAAAGCTAATCTTTAAAAGATTCTTATCTTTAAAGTGCTGGAACTACATGTCATGTCTCATGGTGGGAAGAGAACCAATGTTACAGGTCGAAAACCCTTCATCAGTCAATTCTTCACACTGAAGCATTTACTCTTTCCACCGATGTGGTCTGACTTGCTGAGTATTTATATAATTTTCTGTTCTTATTTTAGAGTTCTAGCACCTGTATTTTTGTTTTGACTTTCACATTCACGGTGGAAATGGTGGATGCGGGCTTGATTGCAAAACTTGAGAGAAGTTTAGCTAAGTACATGAATGGGAGGGGTATGGAGGGCTATGGAGGTGCAGGTCAATAGGACTAGGCAGGTTAAATGGTTCAGCATGGACTGAATGGGCTGAACTGCCTGTTATTGTGCTGTTATTAGACACTAGTTCTATGACTCTTAACAGTTTAGGCTGGACTAGATGGGCTGAAGGGCCTGTTTCTGTGCTGTAGTTTTCTATGAATATGACTAACAGTTTAGTATGGACTAGATGGGCTAAAGGACTTGTCCCTGTGCTGCAGTGCACTATGACTCTATGATGTGTAGGTTAATTAGCCTCTAAATTATCCTTAATGTGTTGGTGGGTAGTAGAATTTGGGGGAGTTGATGGGAATTTGGGGAAAATAAAACAAATAATGGGATTAATGTAGCATTGTTGCCAATGGATGCTTATCATGAGCACAGAGCTATGGGCTGAAGGACCTGTTTCTACGCAGCCTGACTCTATACATCCATCACTCTAATGCTCAGTTTGCCACCTGCCTATCACCCACCTACTACAGTATTTTGAAATATCCCCGATTTTCCTCCCCCCCCATACACTCAGCACTCCTCCTAACATACCAGCTTACATACACTGCCATCTCTTCAACCATTACTACTGCACTGTACAATACGTGGCTGGAGAAGATATGGGCTGTCAGGGACATGGGCACTGACATGAACTTAGTCATGAGGTAAAGCAACCAACTTAATCAACAAACCGTCCAACCTTCTAACCTTGGTCATTGTCTCTCCTTCCTTCTCCCACTGGGCCTGAAAGCATGTACCACCAGGTTCAAGGACAGCTTCTATCATAAGACTACTGAACAGACCTTGTATGAGACGTTGGACTCCTTGACCTCATCGTCTATCTCATCAAGGCCTTGTACATTACTGTCTGTCTGCATGGTATAAACTTTCTCTGCAACACTATACTGTAGTCCTTATTTCATTATTGATTTTCTCATTTATTACCTCGATGTACTGGCATGATGAAATGATCTAAGTGGCTTGCATGTAATGCAAAGTTTCCACTGTATCTCGATAAAGATAAACACAATTTACCAATGCTCATCATCCTCAGCAAAGTAGCTATAGCTGACCATCACACACAGAATGCTTGAGGAACTCAATACCTCAGGCAGCATCTGTGGAAATGAATGAACAGCTGACATTTTGGGCCAAGACCCTTCATCAGGACTGGAAAGGAAGTGGGGAAGAAGCCAGAATAAGATGGTGGGAGAATGGGAAGCTAGAAAGTGATAGGTGAAGCCAGGCTGGTGGAGAAGGGGGGGATGAAGAAGGAAGCTGGGGGGTGATAGGTGGAAAAGGTAAAGGACTGCAGAAGAAGGAATCTGATAGGAGAGGATAGTGGACCATGGGAGAAAGGGAAGGAGGAGGGGCGGCATGGGGAGGTGACAAGCTGGTGAGGAGAAGAGAAGAGGCAAGACGGGAGCCAGAGTGGAGAATTGAAATAGAGTTTGCTACGGAATAACTGACCATAGCCAGGGTCATGACTGGTATTCTCATTCCAAATCTTCACATCCCCTTTCCCAGCTCATCCCACAATCTTTCCAGCTGGAGAACCTGTGGTTGGTGTAAGAATCCACATATTACATCTCAATCCTTCCCCACTCCGTTACTCTTGTGCAATGTTCCCTTCAGGTGGCAGAGCACTAAACTTGATCAGATAGACAGAGGACGGTGAAGAAGAAGACAGACTATCAACCGGATTTAACTCCGTATACCCCATAAGCAATTTTGAAGACCTTGTGGAACCAGTTTCTGCATGCAGTCAACCAATTGGCAAGAAATGGCAGCAGTCAGAGTGGCCACGAAATATGCAGCAGGCGCTAGATCAATTGAGGGTGAGGCACAAGAGGCAGCAGACGGCAGAATATGGAGGAACAGACAAAGATGTCGGAGGAACTCAGTGGGTCAGGTAGCGTCTATGGAGGGAAGTGAATAGTTGACATTTATCTGACCCATTGAGTTTCTACAGAGCTCTGCATATTGCTAGTGAGGTAAGTTTTCACACAAGCTTTGAAATGGAAGACTCAAAGAAAGATACCAGCTTGTGGAAGAAGGTTAGCCTCCACTGAAATTCTTTGTATATTAGCAGACTCACCAGGAATCCTTAGTTCACATCAAGGAGCTTGGAGGAGTCTGGCACTAACTTTATAGTGAGCTTTCAACAGAGTGAGAAATCCCTTCCTACCAGTATGGATGCTGTGGGCAACTGCATTAAAACATGCGTGCATGCACCCCGCTTGCTGATATTGTCACGTCCATCGGAAACTCAAAGTACTGAAATGGAGGTTCAGACTCTGGCCATGTTAACTCAGGTCACGTAGTGTGGTTGCCCGGTGGGTACGCTGATGTGTCGTGAGCTCTGCGGCGTGCCGGAGAGCATTGGGCTTCTAGGTTTTTCGAGCACCTGTATTTAGTAATTGTGGTGTTAAGTAGAGCTGTTATGCCCTCCTGCTTTCTGTTTAATCTTAACAATTTAACTAACCCAAGCTTTCTGTTTTCCATGATTATTTAACGCAGACTCTTGTTTAGCGCTGTGGCAGAGTCCTTGTGTTTGCGGAGAATGATTTGTCTCGCGGCATCGCTTGGCCGTGCCGCCGATACTCTACTGGTATTCCTGTAGCTAACCTTGTGTTTCTGTCTCTTTGTGGGTATCTGCCACTCCTCCGCACCTGCGTTCAATTTTGCCAGCGCTCACCGTGACAGATTCTGTCATTTCTCCGCACCTGGGTTCAGTCCTGCCAGCAACCACTGTGACACTGATGGGCCAATAATGAAACCTGTGAAGGCTGCGGACATGATTTAAATAAATACATTTTGAAGGCGGATTTTTTTTTTAGTAAAAGTGGGCAGGAAACTATCAGGATATCATGAAATTTATCTGGTTTAGTTATTTCTTCCTGGGAAGGTAGCCTGCCATTCTTACTCAATCTGACAATTATTTAGATCCAGACCTACTGCAGATGCATTTGAAGGAGCGTGTTAGGAAAGGGCTGTAAATGGCATTTTCAACAGCTATCGACACCCATGCGTAGAGAACGTCCTTTTGCAAGTGCGGGCTCCTTCACTGTGGCTCTGAACGCGAATGTTCAGAGGGATTTCAAGGTCTCACCGCTGGTTGAAGAATGACAGTTACATGGACAAGTGACACCTATTTTCATTGGAGGCACAATCTTTAAGTGGAGCTTTGACTGAGATGATTAAAATCATGAAAAGTTTATATAGAATAAACCCAGTAAAATGTTTTCAATTAGCAAAAGAATTCAGAAGCAGTAGGCAAAAATTAAGATGTCCAACAAATAAACAAATGCACACACGAAATGAAATGCAGAAAGAATAAGTAAATTTAGGAAGGACAACAAAATTCTAGGGGCGTATAGCCCGATGGGAGTTCGGGGAGCTGGGTTAAGCACAATAGGCAGCGATTCAAACAGAGAGAGGAGAAATGGGCTAAAAATTCTATATCTGAATGCACGAAGTGTCAGAAATAAGGCGGATGAGCTTGAAGCTCAGGTGCGAATGGGTAACTATGATGCTGTTGGGATAACGGAGACATGGCTGCAGGGAGATCAGACCTGGGAAATGAATGTACAAGGATATACGTGCTATCGTAGGGACAGAAATGTGGGCAGAGGGGGTGGGGTGGCCCTGTTGGTGAGGAATGAGATTCAGTCCTTTGCAAGGGGGGTCATAGGATCAGGAGAAGTAGAGTCTGTGTGGATAGAACTGAGGAACAGTAAGGGCAAAAGGACCCAAATGGGTGTTGTCTACAGGCCACCAAACAGTAGCATGGATATTGGGTGCAAGTTGAATAGGGAGTTAACATTGGCATGTGGCAAAGGTAATGTCGCAGTAGTTATGGGGGATTTCAACATGCAGGTGAACTGGGAGAATCAGGTTGGTGCTGGATCCCAGGATAGGGAGTTTGTAGAGTGCCTACGGGATGCATTCTTGGAACAGCTTGTACGAGAGCCGACCAGGGACAAGGCTATTCTGGATTTAGTGTTATGTAATGAACAGGATTTGATAAGCGATCTTGAAGTAAAGGAGCCATTAGGAGGTAGTGATCATAATATGATAAGTTTTTATCTGCAATTTGAGAAGGATAAGGGCAGCTCGGAGGTGTCAGTGTTGCAGTTGAACAGGGGAAACTATGGAGCCATGAGGGAGGAGCTGGCCAAAGTTGACTGGACGGATATCCTAGCAGAAAAGACAGTGGAACAGCAATGGCAGGTATTCTTGGGAATAATGCACAAGGTGCAAAATCAGTTCATCCCCCGGAGAAGGAAGGATTCAAAGGGGGGAAAGGGGCCACAGTGGTTGACAAAGGAAGTCAGAAATTGCATAGCATTAAAAAAAAAGGAAGTATCACAGAGCTAAGGTGAGTGGGAGGACAGATGATTGGGAAGTTTTTAAGGAACAACAGAACTTAACTAAAAAGGCAATATGGGGAGAAAAAAATGAGGTACGAACGCAAGCTAGCCAGGAAAAAATAAAGGAGGATAGCAAAAGCTTTTTTAGGTATGTGAAGAGAAAGAAGATAGTTAAGAACAATGTTGGGCCCTTGAAGAATGAATTGGGTGAAATTGTTATGGGAAACGGAGAAATGGCAGAAGAATTTAATAAGTGCTTTAGATCTGTATTCACTAAGGAAGACACAAGCAATCTCCCAGATGTATGGATGGGCCAAGGACATAGGGTAACAGAGGAAATGAAACAGATTGACATTAGGAAGGAAACGGTGATGAGTAGACTGATGGGACTGAAGGCTGACAAATCCCCAGGTCCAGATGGTCTGCATCCTAGGGTACTAAGGGAGGTGGCCCTGGAAATTGTGGATGCATTGGTAATCATTTTCCAATGTTCCTTAGATTCAGGATCAGTTCCTGAGGATTGGAGAATGGCTAATGTTATCCCACTTTTTAAGAAAGGAGGGAGGGAGAAAACAGAGAACTATCGACCTGTCAGCCTGACATCGGTGCTGGGGAAGATGCTAGAGTCCATTATTAAAGATGAAATAGTGGCATATCTAGATAGCAGTGATAAGATTGGGCCGAGCCAGCATGGATTTACCAAGGGTAAATCATGCTTGACTAATCTGTTGGAGTTTTTTGAGGATGTAACCAGGAAGTTAGACGGGGAGATCCAGTGGATGTAGTGTACCTCAATTTTCAGAAGGCATTTGATAAGGTCCCACATAGGAGATTGGTGGGTAAAATCAAAGCTCATGGCATTGGGGGGAAGACATTGACATGGATAGAAAACTGGTTGGCAGATAGAAAGCAAAGGGTAGGGGTGAATGGGTGTTTCTCGGAATGGCAGGTGGTGACTAGTGGGGTGCCACAGGGCTCGGTATTGGGACCACAGCTGTTTATGATTTACGTCAACGATTTAGATGAAGGCATTGAGAATAACATCAGCAAATTTGCTGATGATACTAAGCTGGGTGGCAGTGTGACATGTGATGAGGATGTTAGGAGAATTCAGGGTGACTTGGATAGGCTGGGTGAGTGGGCAGATACTTGGCAGATGACGTTTAATGTGAATAAGTGTGAGGTTATCCACTTTGGGAGTAAGAACAGGAAGGCAGATTATTATCTGAATGGTGTAGAGTTAGGTAAGGGAGAAATACAAAGAGATCTAGGAGTCCTTGTTCATCAGTCACTGAAGGTGAATGAGCAAGTGCAGCAGGCAGTGAAGAAGGCTAATGGAATGTTGGCCTTTATTACAAGGGGAATTGAGTACAAGAGCAAGGAAATCCTCTTGCATTTGTACAGAGCCCTGGTGAGACCACACCTGGAGTATTGTGTACAGTTTTGGTCTCCAGGGTTAAGGAAGGACATCCTGGCTGTAGAGGAAGTGCAGCGTAGATTCACAAGGTTAATTTCTGGGATGTCTGGACTGTCTTACGCAGAGAGGTTAGAGAGACTGGGCTTGTACATGCTGGAATTAAGGAGATTGAGAGAGGATCTGATTGAAACATATAAGATTATTAAGGGATTGGACAAGATAGAGGCAGGAAATATGTTTCAGATGCTGGGAGAGTCCAGTACCAGAGGGCATGGTTTGAGAATAAGGGGTAGGTCATTTAGGACAGAGTTAAGGAAAAACTTCTTCTCCCAGAGAGTTGTGGGGGTCTGGAATGCACTGCCTCGGAAGGTAGTGGAGGCCAATTCTCTGGATGCTTTCAAGAAGGAGCTAGATAGGTATCTTATGGATAGGGGAATCAAGGGATATGGAGACAAGGCAGGAACCGGGTATTGATAGTAGATGATCAGCCATGATCTCAAAATGGCGGTGCAGGCTCGAAGGGCCGAATGGTCTACTTCTGCACCTATTGTCTATTGTCTATTGAAATGTTTTTATGCAAATCTCTAGGTTTTGGAATCATAAACATGAGATTCTGTAAATCCAGAATAACGCACACAAAATGCTGGAGGAACTCAGCAGGTCAGGCAGCATCTATGGAAATGAATAGACAGTTGATTTTTCAAGCTGAGACCCTTCATCAGGATTGGAAAAGAAGGGGGAAAAGGCCAGAATAAGAACATGATGGGAGGAGAAGGCATACAAGCTAGAAGGAGATAGAGGAAATCCTGATGAAAGGTCTTGGCATGAAACAACGGCTGATTATTCATTTCCATAGGTGCTGCCTGAACTGCCGAGTTCCTCCAGCATTTTGTGTGTTTGCCTCTAGGTTCTAGTGTGGGGAATACACTGGGTTCAATAGCTCTTTTGAAGCCAAGTTAAAGCTCCAGAGATTTTGAGAAGATGCTAAAAATGGGATGAACTGGAGTCTTCCCTCTTCCTTTCCAGCCCTGAAGAAGGGTCTCAGCCTGAAACGTCAACTGTTTATTCATTTCCATAGATTGCTGAGTTCCTCCAGCATTTTGTGTGTGTTCAACTGGATTCTTTTATGACAGCATTAGCATGAACTTGTGGGCTGAAGAAACTCTTTTACTGATGTAGTGGCCTATATGTCTTGACATTCAAGACACATGCACAGGAGAGCAAACCCTGCCAAGAAATAAGCAGACTGAGCAGATCTTCTACGTCACAGGGTTCTTTTCATCTACAAAGAGTTTTGCACCTTCAGATCTTATTCCAAATTTCAAGCCTTTAGATATTTTTCTTTATATAACAGATGAACAAGCAAACAAGGCGTGTAATGTTTTCAGATTTACAGTCAAAAATCAAATGGGTGAGGTTATAAAAACATAATTCAAAGGACAGAGCTAATCCTTTTCATGAACTTTGAAGTGCACACTTTGTTGTTTCCATCTGATTTTCTTACTCATATGGGAATTCTAATAATTAACATTAAAATTCAAACAGATTTAATCTCTTTCTGGAGTTTCCCCGTGCATCAACGCGGCTTCAAGCTGAACTTGACATTTAATAAGAACACCACTTTTTAAAAAATTTCCCCAAATAGAGTTTTCATTCAAGATTCAAGATTGTCTAATGTCATTTCTGGTACACAAGTGTAAAGGAGAATTAAATAATTGTTACTCCGGATCCAAGGCAGCCAAAAAACAAACAGTAAGGTAAAGAGCACAATAATAAAAAAATAATAAATATTAATATATAAGAGAATGTACATAGTGTAAGGCAGACTCCGCAGATGCTGGAAATTCAGAGCAACACACACAAAATGCTGGAGGACCTCATCACGCCAGGCAGCATCTATGAAAATAAATAAACAGTCAACAATTTGGGCCGAGACTCTTCATTAGTCCCAATGAAGGGTCTCGGTCCAAAACATTGTTTATAAACATTGTTTATTGCTTATTAACTTCCATGGACCCTGCCTGACCTACTAAGATAGGTTATATAATAGATTGATTGTATGTACTGTAGTGATCCTAGGTACAAGAGAGTCTGTACATAAGGAGACTGACAGGAAATAATAATGTAGTGGTGGGGGTGATGTGGAGGGGTGGGTTAATGGACAGAGGTGTGGGTCAGGTTACTGCTTGGGGAAAGTAGCTGTTTTTGAGTCTGGTGGTCTTAGGGTGGTTGCCAAATACCCTCCTCCCTGATGGGAGTGAGGCAAACAATATTGAATCATTCACACTCAAAGCTAGCTTGTTGGTCGGCAATGACACCTTGGCTTCAAACAGTGTTTATAATGTAAACGAACGTTCAGAAGTGCTTTACGGTACAACATCAAATAAAATTTGACACTAAATTTCAAAAGGAGATGCTAATATCTTTATGCACAGGATGTGAGTGTCTGTGACAAGACTGGCTGTTTTATCTCATCCCGAATGTTAATTTTGAAATATTAAACATTATTGATAAAACTTGCATTACACATTATAACGTGTGGTATATTCACTTGTTAACACTCACAGTAATGTAAGCTCAGCTGTACTTTCATTTGTACTTACTGTAACCTTACATCCCCTTGTCCCTAAAGTGTCCATCTATCTCTGCCTTTAAAGTATGTAAAGTCTTTGTCTCCACTGCCCTTTCAGAATAGGAATTCCAATGACTCCTGACTCTGAGAAAAGGAAATGCTTTGTAGCTCTTTAAATCAGCACCCTCTTATTTATAAACAGAGATCCCTAGTCCTGGATTCCTTCCCGAGAAGAAATATGCTCTTCAGTTCACTCCATCTAGACCACTCAGAGTCATTTATCTTTCAATCAAGTCTCCTCTCATTCATCTGCACTCCAGTGCGTACTAGACTTGCCTGTACAACCTTTCCTTTAATGTGACTGGTCCATTCCAGGTATCAGTCTGCTAAACCTTCTCTGAACTGCTTCCACTCCATTAGCTCCTTTCCTTAAATCTAGAGACCATTGTCTTTTATAACTGAACCCTAACACACCCTATTTTAGTTTCAGTCTCTCAACCAGAAACAAAGTAATTCTGTAAAGCTTTCTAATTATTTATTAGAGCCAGATGCTAGTCTTTTGCAAATTGTGAACTAATATCACCTCATCTATCTGCTTCTCAAAGCCCTGCAATCTCTCACCATTTGGATAATACTGCACGGGTTTTCTCTGGGTTACAATTTTATGTACGACCCTACAAATGAGCTCCCATAATATTACTAAATTCACAAGTCTGACGTAAGTGCAGATGTTCATTCCTACAAACAGCAGAACTAGTTTCCCCACTCTTGCTCCCTCTCTACACTCAATTAATGGAAGCAGAGAAGATTAGCTTTACTGATTACATGTTCTCCAAAACAGACATTGAAATGACTTCTTGCGTCAGCTCCATCATTGGCACTAGCCTCCGCAGTATCCAGGGCATCTTCAAGGAGTGATGCCTCAGAAAGGCGCCTTCCATCATTAAAGACCCCTATCACCCAGGACATGCCCTCTTCTCATTCTTACTATCAGGAGGGAGGTGCAGGAGCCTGAAGGCACACTCAACGATTCAAGAACAGCTTCTTCCCCTCTGCCAGCTGATTTCTGAATGGACAATGAACCCATGACCTCACTACTTCTTTTATTTCTATTTTTTGCACTATTTAATTTTATATATATATCTATTTATTTACTGTAATTCGGAGTTTTCCTCTGTTATTACATATTGCATTGTACTGCTCGAAATGTTAACAAATTTCACGACATATGCCGGTGATATTAAACCTGGCTCTGATTCTGATTCAAATCTAATTGGTGAGGAGTGTACTGGGCATCAACACCACATGCCCACAACTCACTAACCCTTTCTGTACGCCTTTGAATTTGGGAAGTAACCAGAGCACCAAGAGGAAACCCACGCGGTCATGGGGAGAACCTACCAGCTCCTCGCAGGCAGCGGCGGAATTGAACCACAATCACTAACTGCTAGCGCTATGACGTGGTGTGTGAACCTCTACGCGACCTTGCCATCCTTATTACACTTCCAGTAATTGTTCTTGCTTATCGATCCTATATATTTTCAATGCTACTCATTATCATGCCGTGGAGGCATGGCTACCATACTGGGTGATTTTTGTATATTTCTACTTATGGACCAAATTTGCATGTAAACAGGACCCATTTGATTCCCAGGGAGGGCCTGTTTTTGATTTTCTCACATTTGCTGCGTTTTTGTCCATCCAATTAACCTCATAAATCTGGATGACATCTGTTTCCCTTTTACATAATTTCCTTGACCTGTCCGAATATGTTCACATGTTTCCTGGCCTCTCAGTGTCCAAGGCATCAGGCAATTTAACTTTGCCTCACCCACACCAGGCTTCAGTGCAGCCTGGACTGGGTCAGTCTGTAAAGTTTTATCATGGGCAACTCCTTTCATTGAAAAATCCAGGGCAATGCTGGCTGTTGACCCTCTTCTCATTGCTACCATCAAGGTACAGGAGCCCGAAGGCTCACCCACTACGATTCAGCAACAGCTTCTTCCCCTCTGCCATCAGATTTCTGAATGACCTTGAATCCATGAACACCACCTCACTACTTCTTTTTGCACTACTTATTTAATTTAACTATCTTATATTTATATAAAATATAAATATAATTCAGTTTTTATTATTATGTATCGCATTGTAGTACTGCTGCAAAGACAACAAATTTCACAACGTATGCCAGTGATATTAAACCTGATTCTGATTCCGACAGCAACCTTTACCAAGATGATAATTTTCCGACAGCAGTCGGAGCTTGTCTCAATTCTAAAGGCGAGATAGACGGGTAGTTTAGGGAGATGAGTGTGTACGGTTACAATGAAAATGGAGCTGAGTTTAAAATAGAGCAGCCATAATCTTATTAAATGGTGGCGCAGTCTGTAGGGTGAGTGGGTGGGGTCTTTGTAGTTTTGCTGGCTGCTTTATGGAGACAGTGCCAAGTGTGGGCAGAGTCCACAGAGGGGAGGGTGGTTGTTGTGATATGCTGAACTGTGTCCAAACTTGCTGCACTTTCTTGCAGCCATGTGCAAAGCAGTTGCCATACCAAGGCTCTAGGTCACTTATCTAAGTAAAATCAGCACTGAGCTTTCAGGACTCTGTTGGCGAGCCTCTTACTCAGGAGAAAGTTTTGAAGTCGGGAAATTTGGGGAAGAAATTCCAGCACCTTGGTCCTATCAGGTCAACATATTTCCCACCATTTTTTAGATGGAAATTGTAATACAATTTCGGCATAGGATTAACTGAAGAATCTGACTTGTAGTCAGATTTTAAGCAGTTTATGTGATCAAATTTATTGGAGCATCTACGAAATTAAAGCTTAAATAACAACACTTCATTTTATTCATCGTCACCGATACAAGGCACGAGACTCATATCCCATCACTCTGCGCTGGTAATCCAAACCTCATTAAAAAGCTTTCTCTTGTAAGATGATTATCTTTGTCAGGAGATTAACACGCTCATGAATCTGCACATTTGTCCTGAGTTTTATGATGCACATTATTAGAAATTAAGAGACATTTGTACGAGAAGATCGCATTACATGAGGGTGAAAGCAGAGAGAGATCTATATACTGCAAAGCCTCGGGCTAAAATGAACTAATTCAGTGTGGAGAATAATCCGGTTCAGCTACACAAAATGCAAATAGATCTTGTATTTCACCTGTGCGCTTAGTAATGCAGGATCAGAGCTAAAGCCAAAAGTACTTTCTAAATCTTAAGACATAACTCTTCGACCAAACTATTGGTTACACTGCTAATTGTTTCCTTATGGTATGGAATGAAACTATTTTTATTTTATTTTATTTAGACATGTAGCATGGTAACAGGTTCTTCCAGCCCAATGAGCCTGCATTGCCCAATCATACCCTTGTTACCAATTAACCAATCAATCGGTACATCTTTGGGATGCGGGAGGAAACTGGAGACCCACGTAGTCATGGGGAAAATGTACATACTTCTCATTGACAGTGGTGGGAATTGAACCCGGGCTGCTGGCACTGTAATAGCGTAATGCTAACCGCTACGCTACCATCAGTAAAATGATTTGGGGCACTGTCACATTTAAGATTATCAATATAAATTGGACAATCATTTGTTCTGTTAATACATCGCAATTTTCCAGCCGCGAAGTGTTTTAGAGCCGTCCAACCTTTCAGACTACCTACAGAGTATTGTGTATGCATGGAAAAGAAGTGAATCGGGACTCTGAGGCTGATTAAAGGAAGTGTGGTAAAGGTGATCAAGTGTGTACTGTTTATGGAAATATGGATGGCTGTAATATGTACTGAACATGTATCTATCAGGATGTAACAAAGCTCTTCCCACAATCTCCCATTATGTGTGGAGAGTAGGAGGAACTGTCTATTAGCATTTTCTGAAAATTAGTTTAGTTTTGTTCGAATTGAGATATGGGCAAAATGCAAGAGGTACTGCCAATTTGCAAAGCCTCTGCCCGACCAGTTAAGTCATTTTATCAGCAGCTCCCTCTAAATAATAACAAAACGCTTAAACAAACACAATTTACATAATAATGTTAAGCCTTCCAGAATATGCTGATGTCTCTAAAGATCTATTTCAATGAGAACTGTCATGTGGCTTGAATTCATAAACAATGCCGCTGTTAACTGTGTGCATTCAGAGCTTGGATTTCAAACTTGAAGCAATGTTTCTCAGAATGAGGGTGACTTGTTTCAGTGGGGGCATGCTGCAAATTGGATCAATGGTTATGTTCATTCTGCAGCCAAGAGGCT
Source organism: Hemitrygon akajei (assembly GCF_048418815.1). NCBI lineage: Eukaryota > Metazoa > Chordata > Chondrichthyes > Myliobatiformes > Dasyatidae > Hemitrygon > Hemitrygon akajei. Next base: position 35,690,016 of record NC_133150.1, read on the forward strand.
GGGTGGCCTCTCATTTCTCCCACTTCTTTTCATTTTATTCCTCTTGCATCCGTTGAAATGTTGAAGAGAACTTTGAAGCATTAAAGAGTAACTGTCGACAAACCAGGAGAAGCTCAGTTCAAAGTTCAAAGTAAATTTTATTATCCAAGTATAGAACATATACATCACCTGATACAACCCCCAGATTCATTTCCTTGTGGGCATATTCAACGAATTTATATTTATTTAATGAGATTTAGTGAGCATGGAGTAGGCATCTCTGGCACTTCGAACCACACCACCCAGCAATCTCACAATTTAACCCTAGCCTAATCAAGGGATAATTTACAATGACCGATTAACCTACCAACCGGTACATCTTTGGACTGTGGGAGGAAACTCACGCGGTCAGCAGAGAGAATTGAACCCAGGTCGCTTGTACCGTAAAGCGTTGTGCTAGCCACCATGTCACCGTGCCACACTGTATAAAATAATAACTATAACAGAATCAATGAAAGACTGCCAGCTAGGGTGTTCGACCAGAGGGCAGAAGCTGTGCAAATTCAAAAAGAAGAAACAATAATGTAAATAACTAAGCAATAAATATTGGGAACATGAGGTGAAGAGTCATTGAAAGTGAGTCCATTTAGGAACAGTTCCATGATGGGACAAATGAAGTTGAGTGATGTTGCCCCCTTTATTCAAGAGCCTGATGGTTGAGCAGTAGTAACTGTTCCTAATCTAATGCCACTAGCACATTATTAGGGCAGTTAACCATCTGTTGCAGCACCAAAGCAGTATTTTTTCTCTAGTGTTTGTGTTAGAAGTTATTTAATAAAATAGCTTTGCCATTTAGAAATAAATGACTGTGTAAAGCAAGGTTAAGGATCACATACAAAGCTCTCTTACCCCCACCCTTCATCCCTCTCCCCCCTCCTCCTCCATTCATCGTACAAGTTGACTAATGGCTGAGCAGGTGACATGGCTCCATACACCTACCCCCTCATCAGTAGCCTTCCCCTCAATATTTACACTTCAAAGAACAAGCCCAGCATCAGCTCTCTATTGGAAAATTCAGGATGAGTAAATCAGTAAAATTCCTAGTTTCACATCTCAGAGAAGCAGTTCTCACAGTCCAAAGACGCATAAACAACTTTCTGCCTTTAAAAGAGAGACCGCATTGAACTATCACGGCACTGAAATGCAACAGGTAGCACTCACTTTCCCTCGCAACAAAGATTCTCTGCATTCTTTTGTGTTCAGCTGCAAAGTGCAACTCATATATACTGTATCCTAATTTTAGACCAGGTTTCCTCTGCTATCAATCTGGCTGCTGGCTAGATAGTCTTATATAATTTAAGACACACAGAAGGATCTTTCAAGATGAGAATGTAATGGAGAATTTAACAAGTCTGTTTCCAGATACGTCAATTTGAGGTAGGATTCTATGTGATGAGTGCATCACTTCTCGACTTTCCAAAGCCTTTTTACAGGGCATATGTCAAAAACATGATTCCATACTTTCCACTTGAATGCCTAAGAAAATTGGTACTATTGAAGATAAAGTTACATGCTTGATCATCACCCCATCACTATCCTAAGCATGCATTATCTCCAGCTCTGTTCTGTGTTCACCATCTACAAGATAAACTCTGTCACCTTGTCCCTTTGACAGAACATTTCTCTTTCCAGGTTCTTTTGGACAGAAAGCTTTCAAGCCTCGGTTGCATGGGAACATCACCACCCCTAAGTCATGTGACTTCGACTTTAATTATATACACCACACACACAAAATGCTGGAGGAACTCAGCCCGTCAGGCGGCATCTATGGAGGTGAACGAACAGTTGATGTTACGGGCCGAGGCCCTTCATCAGGACAAGAAAGGAAGGGTGCAGAAGCTAGAATAAGGTAGGGGGAGAGGAAGGAGTATAAGCTGGCAGGTGATAGGTGAGATCAGTAGAGGGGGTAGGTGGGTGGGAGAGGAGAGATGAAGGAAGAGGAAGAGACAAAGGGCTAAAGAAGATGGAATCTGATGAGAGGACAGTGGAACATGGGAGAAAGGGTTGCAGGAAGGGAATCAGAGGGAGGGAGGCCTAGATGGAGTGGATGTGGAGAGGATGTTTCCTGTAGTGGGGGAGGGGGGTACAGAACCAGGGGCCACAGCCTCAGAACAGAGGGGCACCCGTTTAGAAGAGAGATGAGGAGGAACCTCTTCAGCCAGAAGGTAGTGAATCTGTAGAATTCATTGCCACAGATGGCTCAAAATAGAGGGATGTCCACTTAGAACAGAGATGAGGTGGAATTTCTTTAGCCAGAGGGGTAGTGAATCTGCAGAATTCGATGCCACGGACGGCTGTGGAGGTCAAATCATTGAGTCTATTTAAAATGGAGGTTGTTACATTCTTGATTAGTCAAGGTGTCCAAAGTTACAGGGAGAATGGGGTTGAGAGGGATAATAAATCAGCCATGGTGGAATAGCAGAGCAGACTCGATGGAGCGAATGACCTGATTCTACTCCTCTGTCTGTTGGTCTTACAGTGACAGGCAGCTGAGTACAAGAGGAAGGGTGTGAGGCTAACCAGAATGGGGAATGGAAAAAGTGAGAAGGAGAGTCCTGATAACATTCTTCATCAGGATGGATTTAATGATTAAAGAATGAAGTCCAGTGCACAGCAAGTTGTGGCCAGGTCAGGTCACACAGTGATAATTATATATATCATTATAATGAGATATAATGATGAGTAGGTCCTATTGGCCCACGTCACCCAGCAACCCCCGACTTAGAAACATAGAAACCTAACAGCAAAATACAGGCCCTTCGGCCCACAATGCTGTGCCAAACATGTCCTTACCTGAGAAATTACCTAGGGTTACCCATAGCCTTCTATTTTTCTAAGCTCCATGTACCTATCCAGGAGTCTCTTAAAAGACCCTATTGTATCCGCTTTCACCACTGCCACTGTCACCGGTAGCCTATTCCACGCATTCACCACTCTCTGCATAAAAACTTACCCCTGAAATCTCCTCTGTATCTACTTCCAAGCACCTTAAAGCTGTGCCCTCTCGTGCTAGCCATTTCAGCCCTGGGAAAAAACCTCTGACTATCCACACGATCAATTCCTCTCATTATCTTGTACACCTCCATCAGGTCACCTCTCATCTTCTGTTGCTCCAAGGAAAAAAGGCCGAGTTCACTCAACCTGTTTTCATAAGGCATGCTCCCCAAACCAGGCAACGTTCTTGTAATTCTCCTCTGCACCCTTTCTATGTTTCCACAACCTTCCTGTAGTGAGGCGACCAGAACTGAGCACAGTACTCCAAGTGGGGTTTGACCAGGGTCCTAGATAGCTGCAACATTACCTCTCGGCTCCTAAACTCAATCCCATGATTGATGAACCGTATGCTTTCTTAGCCACAGAGTCAACCTGTGCAGCAGACTTGAGCGTCCTATGGACTCAGACCCCAAGATCCCTCTGATCCTCCAAGAGTCAACCCTAGCCTAATCACGGGACACTTTACAATGACCAATTAACCTACCAACTGGTACGTCTTTGGACTGGGGGATGAAACTGGAGGAAACCCACATGGTCACAGAGAGAATGTACAAACTCCTTACAGATAGCAGTGGGCATTGAACCTGATTTGCTGGTGCTGTAAAGCGTTGTGCTAACCACTATGCTACCATACTGCCCCACGGTACATATATAAAGAAAAGTATTATCTCCAATCACTTATAAGAGAAAATCTACAGATGCTGGAAATCCAAGCAACACACACCAAATGCTGGAGGAACTCAGCAGGCCAGACAGCATCTATGGAAAAGAGTACGGTTGACGCTTCAGGCTGAAACTCTTCAGCAGGACTGTTTTGCCAAAGGCACAAAGCGTTGACTGTACTCTCGCATTGCAGGGTTAGGGTTAGTAAGTTGAGGGCATGCTATGTTGGTGCCAGAAGTGTGGAGACACTTGTGGGCGAGTACAATCCTTGGACAACGTTGGCTGTTGACACAAATGATGCATTTCATTCTTCGATGTACATGTGAAAAAATAAAGCAGATCTTTAATCTTTTCTATAATTTTTGATATTAACTTGTATAAAAGGTGAAGGTTTTTTTTAAAATTCTCACTGTTTTTATTAAATATTCCATGTCCTCTCCCTGCCCTACCTCCGTAACCCTCATCAATCTCTTCATGCCTCCAATTCTGATCCTGTGTACCTCTCTGATTTTAATTGCTCCAAGGAAATGGGCGTATTTTCCCCTAATTACGGCCCTAACTTGCTTTCCCAAAGTTCTCCATGTTTCTTGCTCCTTTAGAATGTTTTTTAAAGCCTACATTTCAGGTAAAACTTTTGGTCATCAGCTCTTATTTCACCGATCATGGGCTTGCCTGTGAAGTGTCATGGAATGCTGTCCAAGGATTGCCTGTAAAAATGGAGTACTTCAGAATATAAATCATACCCTGCAAACTTTTGGATGACATGGAAATTGTCTAAGGAGGGTAGAGAGTAATTTTACACATACCTAAATGCACAGACTGAATAATTTAATATGGACCTTTGGCTCTTGTTTTACATTGCTAAAGTGCAGGCACTGATAAGAAAGCATGCAGCAGATGAGATTGTTACATTTTCCTATCATAAATACATATATCACTGTCTGATCAGCAGTTTGCATTCTGTACTTTTCCCATCACTTCAATACTCTGAATTCTGCCTGTTAATGGCCACTGAGCAATGACAGCTTTGTACCACAGAGGTACAATTATTATCAGAGAGTCACTGAGTTAATCAGCACAGAATCAGGCCCTTCGGCCCAGCTTGTCCATGCTAACCAAGATGTCACTGTCATCTATTCGCATTTGCCAGTGTTTGACCCATATCGTTTAAATCCTTTTCAATCCAAATACCTGTCAGTTCACTGCATATGTTAGAGTGATTTTTGGGTTTAGCATATAGACATTTAGCAATTGACTTTGGCTACCAGTCTTCACATCTGAATGTTGTATTGCGGATTTAATTTGGAGTGCAGCTCTGAACAATGGGTTACTAAAAGCTGTGAGTCCCGGTCCAGGCCACGCTGATTAAAATTCAGATGGACGTCTGTGGTGGGGAAGTGAATCAGGAGCGGTGAAGGTTGTATGTAGTTTCAAAGAAAGCATTGTCCACACATTGTAAATATGGAGCTGTACTTTGATGTTTGGCACATCAAATACCGAGCCCCGTGTTGGTTCAGCGAGACCTTTCCGCCAAAAGCATCTCCATATGATGCCTGCTGTACCTTGTTTTGTCAAATAAAGAAGCTGCTTTGTATCTACCAGTAATTTCCTCTGGTAACTTCATTCATGCAACAGCATATACTCAACATTTTCAGTGTCAAGTATTTGCCACTTTTAAATATTTCCCATCTCAACTTAAATCAGGGGTTCCCAGCCTTTTTTTTATGCCACAGACCCTTACCACTAACTGAGGGGCCTGTAGATCCCAGGTTAGGAAACACCGCCTTAATCTATATCCTCCAGTTTTAGACTCCCTTATCCTGGGAAGAAGACAATCCACCTTATGATTCAATATACTTCAATAAACTCATCCCACAGCCTCTTATGCTCTAGGGAAAAGAACTCCATCCTATCTAGTCTCTCCCTTATAACTCAAGTCCTACAGTCCTGATGATCCTTGTGAATCTTTTCACAGATTATACAGCCCTGGTATGTTAATGCTCTGTAAGATTTAACATCTATTTCCAGCAGTCTATTACTCTTCCATCCCATGTGATCATGAGATTCATTGCACAACTATCACATGGACTGTTCCGTCTGCACAATGCATTGCCACTTGACGCTGGTGCTCTCTGTACAATACTAACGTTTCACTACGCTTGTCTCACTGTACTCGGGGATTTATCATAAACATTTTCTCCTGTCCTATATGAATCAGTTAAGACCACAGAACCATGCTCCTCCACAGTAATTCTGCCTCCTCCTCTATCCTATTATTAGAGACTTCCTAAATTGTGATTGCGACAGAAATCATCTGGGATTCTGTAACCTGTCCATGGCCCTAGCCGATTGGAAATGAATGCAAAAACTACCATGAAAGACAGGACTGGCAGCTTAACACAGCATGATATTTTTTTTTAGCAAATACCACAGATTTGTGTATTTAATGGCTGCAGACTATGGCAATTTTCACTAGAAAGACCTAAAGGCAGCAACCGTGTTATTTTCTGTGTAGATCTGAATGGCTTATTATTGTGTAGAATGAAGGGGATAAATAGAACAAGAATGAAAGTAGGAAAAAATGCTCAAATAAGCAATGGTCAGCCTCTGGGAGATAATTGCAATTCAGTTATTTACACTATTATTATGCTTAAGAGTATTGAAAAATAGTCAAGGAAGAACATTATAATGCCTTTCAGAACCTTAGAATATTCCAAAATACAGCATCCTGACTACTTGAACACTGAATTCTCCAACTTCTCCAAACTGCTGACTCTGTTCCTTTTCTCTCTCCTGATCCACCCAGTTCTTCCTACATTCACACCATCACCTTTCACCCCATCTGTTTCCCCTCCTTTGCACATCACTCATTCCACTCACTACCCTTACCACTCTCCTCCCTTGATACCCTGCTCCACCTTCTGCTCCTGTCAGGTTCTACTGTGCTCAGCCCTTTGTCACTTCCAGCTGTCACCTCCCACCTTCGGGCACCATTCCTAATCTCCTCTCCTCCACCTGCTTATCACTCTCACTCCATCTGGATCGATCTATAACTTTATATTGAGGTACAGTTTGGGATAGACCCTTCCGGCCCCTCAAGTCATACTGCCCAGCAATCCCTCAATTTAACCCTAGCCTAATCACAGGACAATTTACAATGACCAATTAACCTACTAACTTGTACATCTCTGGACTGTGGGAGAAACTGAAGCACTCAGGAGAAACCCACATGGTCATGGGGAGAATGTCCAAGATCATTACAAGCAGTGGCAAGAATTAAATCTGGGTCGATGGTACTGTAAAGCGTTGTGCTAACCACTGTGTTACCATGCTTTAACTCCACCCCTCCCTCCAATTCTATATACTGACTATCTCTCCTCTTATCTTTCCAGATGAAGTGTCTTGACCTGATTTGCCCATTAATGCTGCCTGAGCCATGGACCTCCTCCAGTTATTTTAGGTGTCATACCAAAATATTACATAGCTAACACATTGAAGAATAGCTACTATTTTAAAGGAGAAAGTGCAGGAGCAACATATCTAACTCAGAAGAAAGAATGTGATCATCTGTTAGTATTTATTCATGTAGGTTGGGGGATAAATAGTAGTTAAAATACACCATGGAGAATTTCTTTGACCTTGTTCCATGGAATCTTTTGAGACCATTTAAGAAAGGTGATGAAGCCTTGGCTTATCATCTGAGCTGAAAGATAGAACCTCTGACATTTTCACTAGGAGTATCAACCCAGATTTGGCCTTAACTCTCTGGAGCAGAGCTTCAACCCACAACCTTCAGATTCAGAACCAAGAGCACCAACCACAGCAAACTACGTGGGAAGGAAGGGTTCGTGTGAATACGTCTTCTTTCCAGCTTTCTCAGCCAAAAACCAGATGAAACATATAAACCCAGGAGTGAACCCACTTCCAGTTTCCCTCAAGCAAAACAAAATAAAGAACAGAATCTGTGCAAAAATTCTTATTGACATCAGAGTAGATGGTAGATAATGGCTTAACATGGATATTCAATTGAGGCAATGTCGCAAAGACTGCATTAAGAACAAGAGCATACCCTCATTTCAATCATGATTATTTCTCTGTGTAGTGCTTGTTGGTATTTATATATTGAAAACAATTAGCAGAGATATTATTAAACAGTAAATGCTTCTCTCTAAAAAGCATTAAAAGTCATTGCATAATCTTTCCTATATGTGTGCTTGGGTTATCTACTTCTGTCTCTAAGTTTATATGCTTTTATGTAAGTATAATGCTCCTGTATAACTATCTGAATGTTAATATGTTTTCACTGTGCAACTATCTGTGTGTGGTATTTACATAAATTAGTTTGTCACAATCCTTCATATCCTCCAGAACAACCCCTCCACTGAAATTCAAAAGAGATACGTAAAAGAGATTAATGATCAGATCAGCTTTATTTGTCATATGAACATCAACACGTGTGGTGAAATGCGTCATTTACGTCAAATCAAAACAGCGCACAAGTGTCGTCCAGCACCAGCATAGCATGTCCACAACTCACTAACCCTAACCTGTACTTTTGGATTGTGGGAAGAAATCCACGTGGTCACAGTGAGAATTAACAAACTTCGTACAGACAGCAGTGGGAATTGAACCCCTCTAGCTTTTCTTCTTAATATTTTTCTTTCTTTTTAAATCTTTTTATTAATTTTTAAGCAAACATAAATGAAACATGAATACAAAGAGTTTGAGAGTACATAGTTAATAGTTTAAGTAGGCATTCAAATATATGATAATCAATATATATAACCTCCCAAACTCATAGTATTTATGAACAAAAGAAATTTAAAAAAACCCCAAAAGAAAGAGAAGGAAAAAAAACACTAACCAACATGGGCCATTGCATAATGTCAAATATATACAGTAGTGCCAATAACTCCGTACCTCCATCCAAATAATTAAGGATAATAAAAGTGAGGTTTAGGAAAAGACAATTTAACTCATAAGAAAATGTTGAATAAATGGTCTCCAAGTTTCTTCAAATTTAACTGAAGGATCAAAGACAAATTAATATTTTTATTTACATATTTTTGCACCATTAGAATTTTATATATACACTCAGTGGCCACATTATAAGGTATCTCCATCTCCTGTACCTAATAAAGTGGCCACTGAGTGTATCTTTGTGGTCTTCTGCTGCTGTAGTCAACCACTTCAAGGTGTTGTGCATTCAAAGATGCTCTCCTGCACTGTTGTAGCACATGGATATTGGAGTTACAGTCACATTTCTGTCAGCTTGAACCAGTCTGGCCATTCACTTCTGACCTCTGTCATTAACACATTTCTGCTGCTCACTGGAAACTTTTTTGTTAGTTTTTTGCACCATTCTCTGCAAATTCTAGAGACTGCTGTGAGTGTAAATTCCAGATCAGCAGCTACTAAAATACTCAAACCACCCTGTCTGGCACCAACAATCATTTCATGGCCAAAGTCACTTCGAACACATTTCTTCCCCATTCTGAACAACAACTGAAACTCCTGGTCACGTTTGCATGCTTTTATGCATTGAGTTGCTGCCACACGATTGGCTGATTAGATATTGCGTTGACAAACAAGTCTACGGGTATACTTAATAACATGCCCACTGAGTGCACACAGCAAAAAACAATCATTTGGTCATCTTGCTTCTCATCTTGGTCCTTAATAGTACTCTGGTAAAGCACAGTACAGCATGGGTGACGTGGTAGTGTCATGGTTACTGTAACACTTCATGGTGTCCGCCTGCGAAGAAAGATGGTTTCAGCGGAAGCGGAATTACCTGAATAAGTTTAATGAATAAGATGTGATGCTACCAGGATTTACTTTGATGCATGAGATCCAATCCCTAACAGATGAGCAACTACACCTGTTTATTTTGTCAAGACTTTTTCATCAGCATCTACCAACAGCCCAGATGAAGTCAGAGGCCACAGGAGGATCCACTCTCACCTACAAGTCACACAGCACCCTGAATCGAAAATATATTTTCCCTCATTGCCGAAAATCCTGCAGCTCTTGAGTCAACGAAACCATGGGAGCAATTCCCTCACGACAGCTTGAACATGCTCTTTAACATTCTGAACCATGCTGTTTACTACTGCTTTAATATATTCATATATGTAAAACCTCCACTGGTGCATAAAAAAACCTCCTAATGGCAGAAACCTCCATTTCCTGGATGCGTAGTATGAAACCAGATCATACAAACAGGCCTCGGCTGTACTGTCAGATTCAAGTCGTTCTTCAAAACATCAGATGCTTTTTAATGAGATGTTTAGCTCTGAAATTCAGGAACATTATAATTCCATATTAAGATGCATGCAAGTTATTTCTCATGCAGTGATGGGAAACGGAGAATCACTAGGTTGGGACTGACAAGTGTGTTCCTTCTTCTTGGCCCCATATTTTCAATAGAACTATCTTCTAAATATTTCTTACTTCCTGTCAGTTTCTCTCATACCATACCTTCATGTACACATCACCTGGAAGGGAACTATCAGTTGGGTTGAAGAACCGGGCTCTATGCTCTGAGACTTTATCAGTAATCCTAATTCATATGACAAAGTCATTGTTCATATAGGGATACCAACATATTACTATAGATATAAACATGCAAATTAGGAGCAAAAGAGGTCACTTAGTCTCTAGAGCATGCTCCCGTATTTAATTAAACACTTGATTTTATTATTGTAACCTCAGCACTGAGTTTCCTTCCACCCTTTCCTTGAAAATATGCATTTAACTCTGCTCTTAAAATATTCGAAGCCCCAGCCCTTTCCATCACACTTTGAAGAAGAGATTTACTAACATTCATGACCCTCTGAGAATAAAATGTTGCCTCATTTTTTGTCTTAAACCTCTTCTTTTAATCAGTGGTTCTCCCAGAGGAGGAAAGATCTCCTTCACATCCACCCTGTCTGGATCACCTCAGTCAGGTCCTTTCCTGCTCCTAAACTGTAATGAATACAAGTTCAACCTCTCCAACCTTTTCTCATAGGACAATCCATCCATTCTAAAACTGAGTTGAATAAAACTCTCCGAACTGTGAGGATGCATTAAATTCCTTACCAAGGTAAGGAGAGCAATACTGCATACAAGGCTTTGCAGATGAAGTACAATCTCCCTAGCTTTCCATTCAATTCTTACAGTCATTTTTAACTCTCAGTATTTCCTGCTATATCTGTACCAATTCTTGGCAAATTATGCACATCATGCACCTGGATACTCTGAGAGCTCTGCAGTATCTCACACTTAGATATTGCACTTCCTATTTTTAAAACTTTTCCTGATAAAATTATCAATCTAATACTTGCCCACATTATCGTCAATTTGTAAGAACTTTGGCCATTCACTTAACATGCCAATATCTGTTGGAGGTCTCCTTCTGTCGTCTTCATAACTTACTCTCTTACATTTCTCTGTGTCATTCAAAAACTTAACAATGGTACATTTGGTATCTTTATCAAGTTCATCTCTACCCCACCTGCACCATCTGATTCCTAGTTAAGCAAAAGTTATTTTTAAATTTGTTCATGGCATCGCCCCTCCCTAGTTCTGTCATGCTCAACACTGAGGAAACAAAATTCTTCAAATCTGGCCTGTTGGTTACACTGGACAACAAAGATTTTGCTTCCTGAATACCTTTGGGTGTATCTTATGGATTTTAGGCTGCTGATCATGAAAATTACCATGAAATTTCCCTATCACGCACCATTAAAAATCGCCTATATTTGTAATTCCAATTCATGATTCACGTCAATGTAAAGTGAAACCATGAAGTGCAACATGTCAATAAAGATTCATTTTCTTCATTCCACTTAGACTCTTCTTTGCAAATCTTGGTGCTGTCTGTGATGAACATGGTGCAAGGTTTCACCAGGACATTGCAGTCATGGAGAAATTGGAATCCATCAGTGCTGGCTGATTATTGTTGGGCACTTAAGCGAGAAGCCTCAGACACTGAGTACAAATGAAAATCATCACCAAAACATTTTTAGTTTAGTTGACCTATTGCAAAACATCACACCTGGTATGCAATTAAATGCATTATACGCAATAAAAGTTAATTTCCTGTTTCTCCAAATTCCTATGTGACACAACTAGTCTGAAATTACATTTGTGTTCAGCTTCAAGTGGTCTATCATAAACAAAGAAAAATTCTGAGGAAGCAATACTTTCGAAAAAATTTGTTGCCCAGTGTTATTGGTAGCTGCATCTTAATTGTTGGAGACCTGAAGAATTTCCTTCTAGATGCATTTCTTTCCTCCCTTATGGTGTCACTTAAAGGCTAACTAACTAATCTTTTGGTAATCTGGCCTCACCTCTCCTTGGTCTTTGATAGTACTTCAGTAAAGCACAGTATGGTATTGGCGACATGGTAGAGTCATGGTTAGTGCAACACTTTGTGGTGTCAGCCTATGAAGAAAGATGGTTTCAATGGAAGAATTAAATTACCTTTAATGAATGAGATGTAATGCTAACATGATTTACTTTGATGACCGATGAGTACAGTAACTGCACCTATTTATTTTGTCAAGGCTTTTTTGACAGCACCTACCAACAACCCAGATAAAGTCATTGGCTGCAGGGGGATCCAATCTCACTGACAAGTCAAACAGAAACTTGAAATGAAAACATATTTTCCTTTATTGGTGAAAGTCCTGCAACTCCTGAGTCAATGGAACAGTGGGAGCAATTCCCTCACAAAGGACTTGCACAGCCTGAATATGTTGCTTACCATTCTGAACCATACTGCCTTCTCACGGACAGACAACGAAGGGCAATAAATGCTCGTTTTAAAAATGCAGTTTCCCATCTTGTGAATGGGTGTAAAGAAATTACCTTTGGTGCAAAAATGCTGAAGAATAAGCATCTTGGGAAGATAGAGTGTGTAGGTGTTTTGTTTTAGAACCTAGAACAGTGCAGCACAGCACAAGGACTTCGGCCTATGATGTCAACACCAAGCACAATGCTGAATTAAACTAAATGGCTTGTGCCTATATGTGATCCATATCCCTCCTTTCCCTGTACATCCATGTGTCTACCTAACTGTTTCTTAAACCCCATGATTACATTTGCTTCCACCACTACCCTAAGGCAGCTGGTTCCAGACACCCACCACTCACTCTGTAAAAATCTTGTTCCACACATCTCCTTTGAAATACCTCCATCGTCCTCTTACATCCTCTAGCCTCTAGTACCTGGTCTTTCTACCCCAGGAGAGGTTCTGTCTATCCTATCTACGTTTCTTATAATTTTACAAACTTCTAACAGGCTTCTCCTCACTCCAGAGAAAACAAACCCAAGTTTACCCTAGAAGACATGAAGAGTTTACTGATGGATTTCTTCAATAACTTTGCTAAGAACATTGTTACAGTTAACAGAAGAGAGAAGATAATTCTCATCACCCTTGCCTTTCCACTTCAAAATCCAAAAAAAAGAGTATGTCTGCTGGTGACTGTAAAAGAAATAAACACATTTTTTCCAACTGCATCAACTTGACTTTAAATCAACTACCCGGGCTAATTTTTTTCAGAGTGCTTGCAGTTCTTTATACATCCCAAATCCTCTAACTTATCTTCCAGAGAGCATGAAATGGCCAACATTACTACCTTGCAAACCTTTTACTGTGCTTGCTATCTGATCTGGTAGTTGACTTTGACAAGTATTTCAATCTTCAGGTTCCTGAATACCCAGCTGGACCTGATCCTTATGGGAGCTTGACATCGATGGATGTTCTAATGCTCAATATACTTGAGCCAGCCTTTCAATAATAAGGCTGCTTACTTTTTAAATGATTGTAAAGGGATAAAGGCTTTTTTTTTACCCTGCTGTGTCTACTCTGAAGAATATTGATTCACCTATCATTCCAAATGAAGAGATAGCAACTTCCTAATAGTTTTCCTTCCATTCACATCCCCCCTTAAATGTCTACTGATGGAATAATGTTATAGAGAATGAAATTGTATTTATGTATCACCTTTCCTGATCTCAGGATGTTCCAAAGACCTTTATAAAATAATTAATTGTCTCTGAAATGTTGTGACTTAGAGAGTACAGAGCAGCCAACTAGAAGCTGCTTGGTCCTGTAAATGTGATTATGATCAAATTCATCATTTCTTAAAAAATCTAGATTGGCCGTGACACGGGGAGAGCTTTCTCATTGCTTTTTAATAGTATCCCAAGCTGGGCTTCAGTTTATCTACCTTGGAAAGGTATTTAATTGTCTGGAATAGGGCTCAAACTCAATACCTTCTGAGGCAAAAGCCTTAGCAATGGAGACAAGCATGCCATCACATTGTGTTAGACCACAATGGGAATTAACGCTACCCACTTGGCTCCTTTGGCAAGCATTCTGTTTATTACCGTCAGTCAGCAAAACAGTTCAAATGGAACTCAAACTAGTTGCCCATCATTTCAAGGGCTTGGTGGCAATGGTGTCATACAGTACAAAAACTGGCCATTCAGCCCATTTTGTCCATGCCAACCATCAGATACTAATGCACCCTTATCACATTTTCTTTTTCACATCTCTATGTCAACGCTCTCCTTTATTTTCCTGCTGCCCACCTTGACTTGGGCCAACTTGCAGTGACCAGCTACCTCATCAAATGACGCATCTTTTGCGAGCGGAAGGAAACTCATCCAGCCATGCCGGCAAGCTCCATGCCGGCACCACGGTGACGATCAACAAACGCCATCTTGTTGGCATGGCCAGGTGGTAACGCCAACCACGGTGCCACTCATAACCACTATAATCACCAAATGATATGTCCGTTAAACAAAATATTGAATTGTTTCTGAAAAGTTGTGATTGAGGGAACAGGACAACCAATTTGAAGACTAATTGGTTCCATCAATGTGATTATGAACAAATTCACGATTTTTTAAAGTAGAAAGTTGCGACAAACTTGGGTCCATCGTTAAGACTTTTGCCTCAGAAGTTACTCTTTGAACCTTTTTCCAGACTCTTTAATATCTTTCTGAGGTGGGTAAGCAGAAGCCTAGATCAAATGAACCTGGGAGACTATTGAAAAGCAAGCAGTGTGTCAGGAACATAATGATCATAATGATATTGGTTAAGAATAACTATTGCCAGAACATCAGAGAGAACTCTCTGCATGTTGGTGAAGGGTTTCACATGTGCATCTGAAGAAAGGCTTCAGTGCAAAATAATCTATACACGTAGAAGTCTATAGCCTGTGGGCAATGTGGAGACAACAGCCTAACTCCAGTAATTCAGCTCTGTTTTGCTTCATGCATCTCAGCACAAGCAGAATGAAAATCCCTCACTGTCAGTGTCCTTATAGGCTTTATTACTTACTGTCGATTAGGCAGAAAACTCATACCGCTAAGCCTTGTCTTCACATGTTATCAATGACCCGCTTCTGTGTATACTCCAGAGGACTGAAATTTGAGTTTGGGAACTCCAAGCTTTGCCGACTTTACCTTGTCAGTCGCTTAGACCACGTGACTTCGCGCAGGATTTTAACACGGAATTAATGTTCTGAATGCGCGGGCCCAGGGGAGTAAGACTGAAATAACATTCTAATCCAGTTCAACAGAACGGGGCAAAACGCAAGGTAAATAATTGGATTGCGAATCCGGGGCAGGCAGGGCTGTGATCAGTGAGCATTTTCGCATGCTGTTTGTTCAGTGAGCAAGCTACAAGCTCTCAGGCGTCAGTGAGAAAGATCTGCGTTTATATAACGCTCATCGTAAGCTTAGAACACCCCAAAAGCACTTCGCCACCAATAACGAGCAGTCACCATCAGGAGGTGCAGGAGCATGCATTATAAGCCACGTCCTCCTGCAAACAGTAACGCAGTGAAAGCCCAAATTATCATTTCCCCCCCCTCCCCCCCACTCAGTATTGCCGATTGAGACACAACATCCCCGCTCGCCTTCAGAAAGAGCTGCGGGATCTTTTTACGTCCATCCGAGAGTATGGGTAAAGTCTCTGCTAATGAGCCGTACTGCCGTGGAAAGGATTTGGGACGAGGCATTGTAGCTAAGTGTTAGCTTTGGAAATTCGGCTCGGATGTTGCTGTGTGTTTTGAATAACAACCTGCCGCCAATGAGCTGAAGGCAGAGTAGCAGCAACCTTAATGCATCACAGCTTTATTCAAACCGATTCCGCATTTCTGTGTACCTTCGTGAATCATTTATTCTCATCCATCACACTCCTGAATTCCCTTGAATGACAAACCCACATTGTTGCGTCCCCAGTCTTTCCACGACCTTGCTCTACCATATCGTTTCAACACATCCCAAAACCAATTCTACACTTGCGAACCACTAGTGGTCCGTTGTTGACTAAAAGGTAATACTCTTACTTATAGACCATAAGACATAGGAACAGAATTAGGCCGTTCAGTCCATCGAAGTGCTCCACCATTTCAACCCAGCCGCTAGGTTTCATTAGGAGTTTGAGGAGATGCGGCATGTCACCAAAGACGCCCCCCCCCCCCCCCCAATCTCTACAGATGTACTAGGGAGAGTTTTCTAACTGGCTGCACCACCGTCTGGCTTGGGGGGCGTGGGGTGGGAGGGGGACTACTGCACAGGGTCCAAGCACGCTGCAGAGAGTTGAGAACTCAGCCCGCTCCGTCATGGACCACTAGCCTCCATAGTATCCCGGACATGTTGGAGGAGCGATGCCTCAAAAAGACAGCATCCATCTTTAAGGACCCCCATTACCCAGGACATGCTCTCCTTTGGACTAGGAGGAGAAGGAGGTAACAAATTCAGAAACAGCTTTTCCTCTCTGTCATTAGATTTCTGAATGGACATTGAATCAATGAACAATATCTTTTTTTTCTCTTTTTTCCTTACTTATTTAATTTAACCTTTTAAATATATTATTACTGTAATCTCTTTTTTACTATTATTATGTACCGCAATGTACTGCTAGGGCAGAACAGCAACTTACATGACAGTGATATTAAACCTGATTCTAATTCTGATTCACTTGTCTCCTTCCCATAACCCTTAACACCCTGACCAATCAAGAATCTATCACTTAAATCAAGAAGCTTCCACTTTAAATATACGGTACACAATAATTTGGCCTCCACCACCATTTGAAAGATTCACCGGCTCTCTGGCTAAATAAATTCCTCCTCATCTCCACTCTAAAGGGATGTCCTTCTATTCTGAGAACCTGTGGCCATACACTCTTCTACTATTGGAAATACCTTCTCCAAGTCCACGCTATTTAGACCTTTCAATATGCAATAGGTTTTAACGAGATCCCCCTTTTGAGCAATGTGGTTCTGGATTCCGGTCCTGCAGATGTGAACCGAGTTCATCATTCAGGTGATGTCCTGATGTAGTACTGAAAATGTGCTGCACTATGAGGGATACTGCCTTTCAAATGAGACTTATTGTATATCATGACTAGTCCGTCTGCATTATCAGGAAGACAGGTAATCCTAGAACACTATCCAAGATGAACAGTGAATTCTTTTCTGGATAACATTTATTGCCCGGTGAACATCACTGAGACGGATTATTATTGCTTGTGGGATTTTGTTCCCTGCAAGTTGGCTGCTGTATTTCAACTGTGGCATGATTGCAAGAGTCTTTCTTTAGCTTTCAAAGTGCTTTTGGGTGTCCTGAGACTGGGTGAGCAGCTCGAGCAACACATGGACTCTGAGATGAAATGTTCACTCTGTTCTCTTTTTCCACAGATAAGGCCTGACTAGCCTGACTAGTCCGTGTGCCAACATTTGCAGGCTTCCCCCAGATCGTCCTTAGGTGTGTCGATTATCAACGCAAATGATACATTTCACTGTGTGATAAATAAATGAAACTGAATCTAGTGTTTTCTGTTTTAGATTTCCAGCTCTGCATTGTTGTAATATTTTATTAAGGAATAATTCTTTCTCAGTTTCTCATTTTTGCTTTCAGTTTCGGAGTTTTTAATTGCCTCTTCTTTACCATCAATAGCACTCTCCCCAGTCCTTGGCATTCTACTCACTGTCAAACCCCATTTTGAAATCAATCTAATTCTCCCTGTTATTCATCATATGTTTCAAAACTCTCCAACATCACTGCCTGGCATCCCTTTTTAGCTCTGTGAATGATAATTGGCTGTTCACTATGTTCAGAGTTATAGAACATAGAAACATTACAGGGCTTTCTGCTCATGATGTTGTGATCACTAAACCTACTCCAGATCAATTTAATCCTTCTCTCCCAAATAGTCCTCCATTTTTCTTTCATCCATTTGCCTATCTAAGAGTCTTTTAAATGTCCCTGTTGTATCAGCCTCTACCATTACCTCCGGCAATGTGCTCCATTCACTCACCACTCTCTGTAAAAAAAAAGCCTATCTCTGCATCCCCCCTATACTTTCCTCCAATCACCTTAAAAATATCCTGGGAAAAGGGCATTGGCTGTCCACCCTGTTATGCCTCTTATCATCTTATACAGCTAGATCAGGTCACCTTTCCACCTTCTTCACTCCAAAGAGAAAAGCTCTGGCTTGCTCAATCTGTCTTCATAAAACATGTTCTCTAATCTGGGCAGCATCCTGATAAATCTCCTCTGTGCCCTCTTTAAAGCTTTCACATCCTTCCTATAATGAGATTATCAGAACAGAGCACATTACTCTAAGTGCAGACTAACCAGAGTTTTATAGGGCTGCAACATTACATCGCGGCTCTTGAACTCCAACCTCTGATTAATGAAGGCCAACACACTATACACCTTCTTAACCATCCTATCAACTTGCACGACAACTTTGAAGGGTCTATGGAGATGGACCTTAAGATCTCTCTGTTCCTCCACACTGCTAAGAATCCTGCCATTAACCTTCATGTTTGAGCTTCCAAAGTGAATCATTCACACCTCTCTAGATTGAACTCCACCTGTCACTTCTCAACCCAGCTCTGCATCTTGCCATGAACCTATGGCAACCTTCCACACTATCCACAGCACCACTGACCTTCATGGCATTTGCAAATTTACTAACCCACCCTTCCACTTCCTCATCGAAGTCATTTATAAAAACACAAAGAGCAGGAGTCCCAGAATAGATCTCCGTGGAACACCAGTAGTCACTGAACTCCAGACAGAATACCTCCATCTACTGCCACCCTCTACCTTCTGTGGATAAGCCATTTCCAAATCCACACAGTCAAATTTCCACGGATACCACGCCTCTTGACTTTCTAAACCAACTTGCAATGTGGAACCTTGTCGACCGCTTTACTTAAATCCATCTGGGCCACATCTACTGCTCTACCTTCATCAGTTTGTTTTTCTTCCTACTTCTTTGAAAAGTCAATCGGGCTCATGAGGCATGACCTGCTTCTCACAAAGCCAGGCTCACTATCCCTAATCAAACCATGCTTCTCCAAATGCTCAGAAATCCTGTCTCTAAGAGTCCTCTCCATTAGTTTTCCCACCATGGATTTAAGACTCGCTGGTCTATAAAAACTTGAGGTCATAGCTCCCTATCTATTTCCCTCTTAGAGTTAAATTCCTCAGTATAACCCCTCTTAACCCTCTCCTTCTCCAGTGAAAACACTCTATTTGACTTTGGTAGTCCCTTGTTTGCAAATACTATGGGAGGATGGGATGAATCAACAGCTATGGCCCCCCAACCCTGCACCACACTGTAATGTTCCATTTAGTCATGACAGTGGAAAGAATGTTGTTAGACTTATGGATTGGGAGAGTCACGGGTACACATTATTGAAGGTTGGTGGGTTTAGCTAGGATGGGGCTTGGATAATCAATAACACCAGATACTGTGGAAGAGCCAAACTCTTTGCTGTTGCTTTGTTACTCTGTGAAAAAAGGGTCAGTTTAAGCAACAAACATGGACAGGCTCTTTTTTGTGCTGAGCCTGATGTCAAATTGAGTTAATCCTTTCCGCCTGCTCATGATCCACATCCCTCGTTCCCAGCATATTCATAAATGCCACTGTCGTATCGGCTTCCACTACCTTGTTTCAGGCATCTACCACTCTCTACGTAAAGACACTGGGAAAAAAAAGATTCCGGCTACTTTAGCAGAACTTAGCAGAACACTAAAAGTGCCTGTTTTTTGTCTTTTTTTATGAGGAAGTGGGTGCCATAAAATAATCTGGAGTTTTTTCATATTTTAATGGAAGGGGACATTCACGAAGGCACTCACTTTGAGTATGGTCAGCCTGCCATGCTCTGTTAATTACCGACAACGAAAGCATATATTGCATTCCATTGTTACTACGTTCACTCTTTAGACTCCAAATTGCCTCAGAGTTCAAACCAAAAGCAAAACAGCCAACATTCTGCTGCTGTAACATCATGGGATTGCAAACCAACATTAATCTTTCCAGAGGCTCGCAGGTAATGATGTTGTCACTGTACATTTTACATTCATGCTGCTTGGCGAATACTACACCATGTGGTTGAAAAGGCTGAGGAATGGAGAAAGAAAGGAAAGAATGAGGAGAAAGTGGGGTAGAAATAGACAGGGAGAGGAAGATAGAAGGACGGATAAGATCAGAGGGAAAGGGAAGAACAGAAGAGGGATAGAAGGAGAAGGGGAGTGGTAAATTAAGTAGATGGGGAGATGGATGGAGGCTAAGAATGTGGGCAGAGAGAAGATCAGGAAGAGTGAAAGAATGAGGTAGAACGATAGGAGGAGAAGGAAAGAGAGAGGGTGTTAAAGGAATGAGAAAGAAGTAGGAAAAAGGAGATCATGCACAAAAAGAATCACAGAGGAAGAGGAAAAGAGTGATAGAGAGAGTGAATGTGAAAAAGAATGAAGGAGATAGAATCAGGAGGGAATATATATGAAGTGTGAGCATGAGGAAAAAAGAAATAAAGGAGGATGAGAAAAAGAAACAAAGTGAGGGAAGGACAGTGAAGGAACACAGGAGGAAGAGAGAGTGTGTGAAAAAGTAAGAGAGAAAAGGAACAGGGAGGAAATGGCAAGGAATAAAAGAGAAAGGGAATGATAAAAATAAACACAGAGGGATGGATGGGGAGAGGACACAAGTACAGAGTGAAACCGGGGAGCGAAGGAAAGGAAGGGAGAAGGGAGGAGAGGGAAAGCGGGTTCAAGGGGAGATGAGAGAGAGCTAAATAAAAGACAAGTAGAAAAGTGGAGAAAGCGTAAAATAACTAATAACACGGGGGGGGGGGGGAATAATGAGAGATAAAAAGAGAGAATGGACAAGGGGAAGGATGAAAAAGAGAAAAAGAAGAGAGGATGGGACAGAATGAGAGTGAGAGTAAAAGAGGCAGAAAATGGAATAATGAGAACGAAAAATAAACGGACAGCAAAGAAGGGATGTGAAAAGACGTGCAACTGCAAAAACGAGAGAGGAAGATAAATAAAGAGAGAGAAAGTGAGCGGGAGAGCGAGGGAAAGTGAGAGTAAGTGAGGGAACGAGGGAGAGGGAGAGAGAGGTAGAGATAGAGAAAAAGAGAGAGGGGTAAGAGAGTGAGAGAGAGGAGAGAGAAAAAGTGAGAGAGAAAGTGAGTGAAAGCGATAGGTAGAGATAGAGAAAGAGAGCGAGAAGAGAGGGAGAGGGTGAGAGAGAGAGAAGAAGAGAGAGCGAGAATGAGGGAGGGAGATCAGAAAGGCTGTACCATATGGTGAAACGGGTGCCTTAGAGGATGCTGCACGAATGCTGACACGATGGAAAGTGACCGAGCCTCTTTCCCCAGCTGCACATTGCAGGCGAACCAACCCGAATTATAGGCAGAAATGTCCAGTGGCCTTTCAGTACAACAAATACTGGCAGCAGACGCTTGCTTGCGGTCTGTGCTCAGTGCTACAGAATGTTGCAGCTCATCTCAGCGGCGGATGAGTGACACTGATACAATGCTGCCTCAGATGTGCATTCAAAAGAAAATCAGATCTGTTCTTTAAGAGCACGCACTGACTGAAGAAGATGACCCTACCTTGAGCATCAAAGAACTCCAGCAGCCTTTGCACGTCCTTGAAGCAGAGTACCAGTCTGTCAGGAATATTTTTGATTCCCCCCTTTCCTGAAATGTTATTCAGAGCCCTCTGCATGTGTTTCACTGGGCACTGCAGCAACTGCACTAGGATGAGCTCCTCCTATTCCAGTAAACGTAGCAGCTCCTGGGAGCCTTCCATTTGCTCAGCCCGAGGACCACTGAGAGGAGCTCTTCATGCATGATTCATACACTGACAGTATTTACATCACAGTTATCCTCTCCCTCTCCCTTTCTCCATCACTTTCTCACATTCTTTCCCTTTTTTCTCTTCCCATTTCTTTCATACACTCCTTGCTCTCTCTTTCTTTCATTCTTTCCCACAAACTTCTTTCTATTTCACTCCCTCTCTTAAATATCCTTTTCTCTCTCTTCCTCACTCTTTCTACCTCACTCACGTCTCTAGTTCTTTTTTTACTTCCCCTCTGTCCCACAGTTTCCTTCTTATCATTTTCCCTTTCTCACCCACTTTCCCTTTTCTTCCTTCCTTGCTCATACACCTATACGCTCTTCTCTCTCTCTCTCTCTCTCTCTCTCTCTCTCTCTCTCTCTCTCTCTCTCTCTCTCTCTCTCTCTCTCTCTCTCTCTCTCTCTCTCTCTCTCTCTCTCTCTCTCTCTCTCTCTCTCTCTCTCTCTCTCTCTCTCTCTCTCTCTCTCTCTCTCTCTCTCTCTCTCTCTCTCTCTCTCTCTCTCTTATGCTTCTTAGCTGCTACAGGGAATGTTACGGCTGGTGTTGTTAAGAGTGCCATGGATCTTGTTGCATCGTTTGAACCATGCCTGTAGCTTGGTCAGAGACCGTCAGATACAGATAGAAGCCAAATTTACTTAATGGCTAAGTGGGTTAATGAGTAACAAGACTCTGCTCCAGTGACCAGCTCAGAACATACTACATTTCTTACATTCTCACTTTTTCTCAATCCCTCTATCATCAATCTCACATACTTCTCTTACACACTCACATACTCTCTTTCCCATTCCCTTTCATTCTCTTTCATGCATCTTTTTCCCTTTCATTTATTGTCTCACTTGTGGACTGTCTAATGTACTTGTCATTCACACTCTTTCCCTTACATTCCCTTTGCCTCTTTAACACTCCTCTTATCTTTCTCTTATTTCTTCCTTCAATCCCTGACATCCTTCCTCACACTCCCTGTCTCTTGTTCTTTCATCTTCTCCTCCTCACCTTCCCTCAACCTTCTACTTATCTCTTCCTTTTTCTCTCTTTCACATAATCAAACACACTCTGTTTCTCTCTCTCACACACAGCTATATTCAAACACACTCTGTTTCTCTCTCTCACACACACAGCTATATTCAAAACACCTTGTGTTTCTCTCTCTCTCTCACACAGACACAGAGCTATATTCAAACACAGTCTGTGTTTCTCTCTCTCTCTCTCTCTCTCTCTCTCACACATACACAGAGCTATATTCAAACACACTGTGTTTCTCTCTCTCTCTCACACACACAGCTATATTCAAAACACCCTGTTTCTCTGTCTCTCACATACACACTTACACACACAGAGCTATATTCAAACACAGTTGTGTTTCTCTCTCTCTCTCTCTCTCTCTCACATACACAGAGCTATATTTAAACATAGTATGTGTTTCTCTCTTCCATAATTTTTCCCATACAACCTGTGTCCTTTACCAATTCCTCCCACTTCAATCTCTCTGTCCCTGACTCTCACACACACCTTGCCTCCTTTGTCACACACACATGTAGGTCTATACTCACACATGCCTTTGCCCCATTTACATAAAAAGTTGGAACAGAAGGCCTTAAAAAAGAGGCACAAATTCAAATTAAAATTCAGTTCATCTTTTCTCCAGCTGAAGCTGGTATGTGACTTATGTTTAAATATCCTTGGTATTGAATCTTTTATAAATATCTTTTTAAATTTAGATTTGCTGCTCACTGTTTGAGATGCAGTTACCGGTAAGGTGGCAATGAAGTTGGTCAAGGTAAGGGAAAAAAATTGAAATATGTTTTGTTATCTCCCCACTCTTTACCCAAAAATGACAACACGCAGCAAAAACAATATCTTTCAAAGCTGTAGAGACATCTATGGTTTCACCTCTGAGGAATGGTCCCACATTGACTGTTAATCAACATTATGACTTAACATTATTTTCTCATTCCTGCTGGCTTTCTCAGTCTGTAACTCTATCCAGTAACTTTTCAGTATTGGCCTCTCAGCCATCCTCATTGGTGGCTGTGTGTCATCTGCTGTCATCTTCTGTTTGCCTCCCTCTACCACCCTTTAAAATGTTCTTTAAAATCTATATCTCTGACCAAGTCTCTCACTGCAATCTCGGCCTGTGGCCTGGTGTCCTATTACAGTATGTCCTGTGAGTTACCGTCATGAAGTTATAGCATGATATAGCACCAAATCAGACCCTTTGGCCCAGCTCATCCAAGTTTCCTTCCTGAGGTAGTCCAATTTGACTGCATTATATCCCTCTAAACCTTTCTGATCCATGTAACTGTTTATATATCTTAAATACTGTAACTGTACCAGCCTTCACCACTACCTCTGGCAGCTCATTCCATGTACCCATGCCCTCTGTGTAAAAAGCTTCCTCAAAGTTCCTCTTATATTAAATCTATTCCCTTTAGTTTTAGTCTTCTCTATTCTGGAAAAAAAGACTGTGACTATTTTTTTTCTCTCTGTCCCCCTCATGATTTTATAAATCTCTATAAGGTCGCTGTTCAGCCGTTACTGCTCCAGTGGAAACTGTCCCAACCTAGCCAGTCTCTCCTTATAACTCAAGCTCTCCAATCCCGGCAACATCTTCTTAGTCTTAAATACAAGGTTTCTGCAGATGCTGGAAATCTTGGGCAACGTACAAAAAATGATGGTGGAGCTCAGCAAGTCAGGCAGCGTCAATGGAGGGGAATACACTGGAGACCCTTCATCTTGTCCGCACCTTAGTGATATCATTCAGGCCAAGACCCTTCATCTTGTCCGCACCTTAGTGATATCATTCCTAAAGCTAGGTGATTTGAACCGCACACGGTACTTCAAGTGCACTCTTCCCAATACCTTGTCCAGCTGTAACATAACGTCCTAATTCTTGTACTGAATGCCATATTGATGAAGGCAAGCAAGCCACATGAAGATCTTTCTTCATCACCTTGTCTACCCATGTCACCATCTTCGGGGAACTACCTGCTTGTAATGCAAGATCTCTCTGTTCCACAGCACTCTGGTATTTGTATATGTGTGTCATGCTCTTGTTTAGCTGACCAAAATTATGAATGTGAATGAAGGTTGACCCAGAATCTCCAACACTGCAGGTGAATGTCGTTCGCTGCCTTTGGAACATTTCGATCAGAGCTGCAGCTTTCACACAACAATTGGCATGGACGTGGACAGAGTAACATTACAGTATTGGCACAGACGAAGTGGAGCCAGTGGTACTTAATAGACTGACTGTTCAAGCACCGAGGAATGGAGCACTGTGCACCAAATGTTGCCATGGCATAAAGGGACCTTGTGTTTCACGTCCATAGACCTCTTAAAGTTACAGTGCAACCTGATCAGGTGGTTTAGAACGTGTCTGATGTGTTGGCCTTCATTAGTCGAGTGGACGAGTTCAAGAACTCTGAGATAATGTTGCAGTTCTATAAAATTCCTGGAGTATTCTATTAGTTCTGGTTGCCACGTGCAAGGAAGGATATGGACGCTCTGGAGAGGGTGCAGAGGAGATTATCCAGGATGCTGCCTGGATTAGAGAATATGTCTTTTGAGGATAGGTTGAGTGAGCTAGAGCTGTCCTCCCTGGAGAGAAGGAGGATAAGAGATGATTTGATAGAGGTGTACAAGATGGTAGGTGGAAAAGATAATGTGGACAGCCAGAGACATTTCCCAGGCCAGAAATAGCTAATACAAGAAGCATAATTGTAAGGTGATTGGAGAAAAGTGTAGGGGGTATGTGAGAGGTAGTTTTTTTTACACAGAACATGGACCACAATGCCATGGGTAGAGACGGATATGTTAGGGACATTTAAGAAACACCTAGATAGGCGAATGGATGAAAAAAAAATGGAGGGCTATATAGGATAGAAGGGCTAGATTGACATTGGAGTAGGTTAAATGGCCTGTATTCTGCTCTACTGTTCTGTGTTCTATGTTCTGTAAGTATAGTGATCAGCATAGATACAGTATGAAGGAACAACACACACAAAATGGCCAGGACGGTCCTGACGAAGGGTCTCGGCCCGAAACGTCGACAGTGCTTCTCCTTATAGATGCTGCCTGGCCTGCTGTGTTCCACCAGCAATTTGTGTGTGTTGTTTGAATTTCCAGCATCTGCAGATTTCCTCATGTTTGCACAGTATGAAGGACTTGCTTCTCTGCTGCACAACTCTGTGACTCTGTGATTCCACGGCAGTCAGTGTCATTTCAGTTAGATGTTTTACATAAATATGTTGTTGTCGATCTCCTTTCTCCAGGGGAAACGGCTAATTCCACATTGTCTCCTCCTCAAAATATCTTGGTTGCATTATGATCTCACAGCTCCTGGTTCTTATTCTGAGTGACTGTGGTTTGTAGCCATACCCTGTCCTTAAGGGTATGGATTCTCATTGCCACCATCAGGGAAGAGGTGCAGGAGCCAGAAGACCCGCGCTCAACATTTAATAAACAACTTCTTCCTCTCCACTATCAGATTTCTGAATGGTCAATAAACCCATTAATATTACCTTACTGTTTTTGCTGTTTTTATGCTACTTATTTAATTATTTATTGTGTGTGTGTGTGTGTGTGTGTGTGTGTGTGTGTGTGTGTGTGTGTGTGTGTGTGTGTGTGTATGTGTGTGTGTGTGTGTGTGTGTGTGTGTGTGTGTGTAGAGAGAGAGAGAGATAATGTAATATATGTGTAATATATACATTTATATAGTTCTTTTTGTAATTTATAGTATATTTTATGTATTGCACTGTACTGCTGCCACAAAACAATAAATTTCATGATGTATGTCAGTGATAATAAACCTGCTTCTGATTCTGACAGGTTATACAGTTAGAATTTAAGTATAGAACATTGAACTGTTTTGACATTTCTGCCCTGAGAAAAAGTTTCTGACTGTCTTCCCTAACTATGTCTCTCATAATTTTATGAACTTCTGTCTGGTCTCTTCTCAGCCCCGATACTCCAGGCAAAACAATATTATTTTGTCCAAGAACTTGTTATAGCTCATACCTTCTAATCTCGGAATCATCTCCTGTACCCTTTGCAAAGTCTCTTTCTGTAATGGGGGTGACCAGAATTGTGCCCAAGACTCCAAGTAACTGTTCCAATAGAAATGTCAGTGCTTCACTTTCGATTGTTATGCAATCAGTCAGGCACATTTCCCACTGTTACAATGCCCTATAAAACAGCACCCCCCCAGAGAATGGATGGCAGAATTCCAGTAAAGAGTGACTTGGTGCAACATGCCTTGTATGAATAGAACTAACTTTAAATGCATGGGAGAAGACAACTGCAATTTGACTTTATGCACTTACTAGATACATCTGTACATGCTTGTTAATGCAAGTATCTAATCAGCCAATCATGTGGCAGCAGCTCAATGCAGGAAATACAAGCAAACATAGTCCAGAGGTTTATTTGTTGTTCAGACTGAACATCAGAATGGGGAAGAAATGTGATGTAGGTAACTTTCACTGTGGAGTGATTGTTGGTGCCAGGCAGGGTGGTTTGAGTATCTCAGAAACTGCTGATCTCCTGGGATTTTCACACATAACAGTTTCTAGAGTTTTCAGGGGATAGTGTGAGAAACAAAAACACATTCAATGAGTGGAGGTTCTGTGGGTGAGAAAGGAAAAGTATAGGCAATCTGATTCAGGTGACAGTGATTCAAATAAACACTTGTTACAACAGTGGTGTGCAGAAGAGCATCTCGGAGTGCACAATTTGTCCAACTTTGAAGTACATGGGCTACAGCAGTAGAGGTCCATGATCATACACTTGGTGTCCACTTTATTAGGTACCAGATGTGTCCAGTCTAGTGCCCCCTGAGTTGTACAATACCTTGAACGGAGTAAAACATGTCAGGCCATTTCATGCAGATCCTAACAAGAAAGAAAATAAACTTGAAGGTATTAAAGTGAGCAAATAGCAGAGGTAGCTTGAACGAAGGGAGGAAGAAGGCAGAGAGATTTAGATGTAGAAATTTCGGAGGCTAATGATGCGGGAAGATGTATATCTTCTTGCAAAGGTGCGACTGTGGAAATAGGACAAATTGCGAGAGAGTTGGAGGAACTCAGGGATCTTGGACGCTGAGAACCTGGAAGAGCACAGCATAGAAACAGGCTCTTTGTTCACACTCTCCGTGTCTATCACAATACCCAATTAAACTAAACCTATTTACTTCCATATCCCTCCATTCCCTGCACTGCGCAGGGCTGTCTAAAGGCCTGTTTAATGCTGCTATTGTGTCTGCTTCACCATTACTCTTGGCGACCCATTGCAGGTACCTACAGTGTTCTGTGTCTTGCACACCTCCCTCTGTGTGAAATACTTGTTTTGCACACCACCTGCTGTGTGAAATACCTGTCCTGCACACCTCCCTTAAACTTTTGCTGTCTCACCTTAAAGCTATGTCCTCTAGAATTTGGCATTCCCACACTGGGAAAAGGGGGTCTCACTCTCTGACCCTCTCATTATTTTATAAACCTCTATCAGTTCTCCCTTTAGCCTCCAACATTCCAGGAAGAATAACTCCAGGCTTTAAGGATTAGAGAAAGTTGCACAGGTAGGGATTTGGCACAGGGAAGGAAGGATTTGAATAGCTGTAGTAAATGAAGCCAACAATTCATTAAAAAAGGCCATTGACCCAAAATCCTCATTTTTTAAATCTCTGATTTTCCAGCGTTTTCTACTTTTCTTTCAGAATTCTGCAATTCAAGATCTCTGCACCAATCTGATTTTGGCCTCTTTCACCTCACCCAGTTTCCTTGGCAACACTCTTTGGCATATCATCCTTGTGGCCCTGTAGATTTTCCCTGGATGCCCTGGTTTCTTCTCACAGCTCAAAGGCACGTTGGTTGTTTACGTTAGCTGATCACTGCAAAACATCCCAGTGTGGGTGGGGGCAGGAGTTTATGGGGAAAGTGTTGGGGGGGTGTTAATAGGCATTTGTGGAAATAGGTTCCAGGAAAGGGACTAATGGGATTGCTCTGAGAGCTGGCATTGACGTAATAGGTCAACGTTTGCTCAGCTCCATGCTGAAAAGCAATGGCGGCTGCAGTAATGCCTGGCTCACGTCAGTGACCTCACAACATTTGCTCAGCTTTGCGATGAACTGTGGCCGTTGCCTGCTCTGGCTGCAGTGAAACCTGGCTTTGTGTCTTTCATAAAACTCCAGCTCAGAAGCTATTTGCTTAGTTTTATTGTTTGTACAAGTTGTTTTTCTCCCCCCTCTCTGCGCATTGGGTTTTTGGGTTTTCCTTGTTTTGTGGCTGTCCAACAGGAGATGAATCTCAAGGTTGTATATAGTATACAGACTCTGATAATAAATGCACTTTGAACTTTGAATGGCCTCTTTAGTTACAAGAAAATATGAAATATAAAAGTACAAATGGTGGAAAGGCAAGTCAAGCTTATCCTTGCAAGCAGGACAAGTACTACAACACCTCCCTCACTTTCCTCCCTTACCTCCCCAAGCAGTCCTTCCAGGTGAGGCAACACTTCACCCATGAGTCTTTTGGGGTCATATACTGTATCCGGTGCTCCCGGTGTGGCCTCCTATATATCAGAGAGACCCGACCAATCTGGGAGACTGCTTCACCAAACATCTAGGCTCCATCCACCAGAAAAAGCGGGATCTCCCAGTGGCCACCCATTCAATTCCACATCCCATTCTCATTCCGATATGTCTATCCATGGCCTCCTCTACTGTTGGGATGAGGCCACATTCTGGTTGGAGGAACAACACCTTATATTCTGTCTGGGTTGCCTCCATCTTAATGGCATGAACATCAATTTATCAAACTTCCAGTAATGCCTCCCCCAACTTCACCATTCCCCATCCCCTTTTCCCTCTCTCACCTTATCTCCTTGCCTGCCCGTCACCTCCCTCTGGTGCTCCTACCCCTTTTCTTTCTTCCATGGCCTTCTGTCCTCTCCCATCAGATTCCCATTTCTTCAGCCCTTTATCTCTTTCACCAACAACTTCTCAGCTCTCTACTTCACCCCTCTGCCCCCTCCCAGTTTCTCCTATCACTTGTGTTTCTCCCTCCCCTCCCCCCACCTTTTAAATCTACTCCTCGTCTCTTTTTTTCTCCAGCCCTGCTGAAGGGTCTTGGCCTGAAATGGTGACTGTACTCTTTTACGTAGGTGTTGCCTGGCATGCTGAGTTCCTCCACATTTCCAGAATCTACACATTTTCTCTTGTTTCTATTTTTTTGCAAAGTTGTTTACTGTGGAATTTGCTGGGGAGACTCTCTCTATGGAGAAAGCACCTGTATGAAGAATGGGGCCCTGTCTGAAAGATTTTATGGAGTGAAGTACCCTTGCTATTTGAATCACTGACTGCCTTCTGTATCTAAGGGAGAGGGATGGAGTCACAGCATGGAAACAGGCCCTTTGGCCCAACTCATTCCTGCTAACCAAGAAACTGAGTCAAGATGCCTGAAGTTCAGGATGATGAAACCAGGAGATGTGTCAGGTTACTGCAAGTGAGGAACAAGTCCTGCTGGTTGAGAAGGAGATGGAGGAATGCGTGATGTGATGGTGGGAGCACACAATGGAACAAATAAAGCTGCAGAGTTGCTAGATTTCCAATGCAAAGGATGGAGACAGTGGAAGGACGAGTTCATACTCAGTATTGACTGGCCATGGTGGGTAAACAAGAGCAGAATGACATAAAGGTATTATTGTTTCTCCTTTGTCACAAGGGAGAGTATTGAAACAAACCATGTGAGAATCTCTTAGTTACACCACAAGCACATTGCTACCTTCCTAGAGATGGAAAAGTCGTCAAATCTCAAGCAGTTGAGATGCACAGCACAGAAACAGGCCATTCAGCCCACTGAGGCCATATTGACCACCAACACACATTTACACTATTTCCTACATTAATCTCTTTTTTTATTCTCCCCACATCCTCTTCCCCATCTGATATGGTGGGGGAGGGGGAGGTGGGGTGGGGGGGGGCTACTGCACAGAATTGGAATAAATTGCAGAAGCTTGTAAAATTAGTCAGCTCCATCCTAGGCACTAGCCAATATCACAATATCCAAAACATCTTCAAGGAGCGGTGCCTCAATAAAGTGGCGTCTATCATTAAGGAGCCCACCACCCAGGACATACCCTCTCCACATTGTTTCCACTGGGCAGGAGGTACAGAAGCCAGAAGACACACACTCAGCTATTTAGGAACAGTTTCTTCTCCTCTGCTATCGGATTTCTAAATGGACGTTGAATCCATGAACACTACCTCACTATTCTTTTAATTTCTGTTTTTGCACTACTTATTTAATTTAACTATTTAATAGATATGTATATATTTTAACGTAATTCACTTTTTCTCTATATTTATCATATATTTCCTTGTACTGTTGCTGTAAAGTTAAATTTCTTGACATATGCTGGTGATACTAAATCTGATTCTGATTCTAATCAGCTCGCCCCAGATTTGACCATCTCCTACATGTTAAGGGCATGTTACAGTTATCCTACCAAGCCACACACATACAAGGCTTCGGGATGTGGGAGATAACTGGAGCGCTCAGTAAGAAACCTATGCACTCACAGGGAGGAGGTGCAAACTCCACACAAACAACTCCTGACCTCAGGATTGAACCTGGATCTCAGGTACTGTCAGGCAGTGGCTCTACCAGCTGTGCTACTGAACCCAGCATGGAAGGGAGTGGGAGAACCTGGGGGCTCTCAATGAGAATGAAGAGATAATGACAGACATGTTTTCCCTTTCCCAAAGGAGGTTTATTCAGTAATATTATTATAACAATCATATTATTACAATAAAAGTTCAAAGTAAATTTATGATCAAAGTACTTGTATGTCACCATATACTACCCTGAGATTCATTTCAGTAGGTTTCTATGGGTACATTTAATGTCAGAGAAATGTATACAATATACATCCTGAAATTCTTTTTCTTCGCAACCATCCACAAAAACAGAGGAGTGTCCCCAAATAATGAATGACAGTTAAATGTTAGAACCCCAAAGCTCCCCCCAGCTTCCCTCCCTCCTGTGCGTAAGCAGCAGCAAAGCAATGACCCCTTCCCCCGCCAGCAAAAAAAGCATCGGCACCCCCCCCCCCAAGCACTCAAGCGTGCAGCAAAGCATCAATAAAGACACAGACTTGCAGTACCCCAAAGATTACTCATTCACCTGGTATTCGACATATCACAGGATCTCGCTCCCTCACTGCCCGAAAGGGGAGACATAAAACATCTCGCTGATTTATGGTGTTAAAAGTCTGTTGCGTCGCTTGCTCCGAGCTGTGTGCCCAAAGAGCTCGGGTCCCTGGGCATGCAGTCAGCAGCCAGCTCGCTGCTTTCAGTCTTACGTGTACTCCCCCAAAACACTGGGTGGCAGCACCGGCCTTGAACCAGCCGCGAAAATCCGGCACCCTGAAGGCGTGCTGGTCCTCCAGGCCGTGTCCTTGGGATGTCGAAAACCGGCCGGACGTGAGGCCCTGAGAGCGGGTCCCATTTCCACAAAGAACGGAAGTCAGAGTGTAACTCCAGGTCTGGGTTTCCTCACAGTAGAACAACAAAATATAATAGAATCAATGAAAACCTACACTCAGAGACTGACAAACTACCAATGTGGAAAAACTAAACTGCGCAAATACAAAAAATGCCAAGTAATAAATAAATTAAAAATAAATAAATATTGAGAACATGAGGAGTAGACTCCTTGAAAGTGAGTCCCTAGGTTGTCGGTTCATAGTCGAGGTGAATGAAGTTATCCACACTGGTTCAGCAGCCTGAAGGTTGAAGGGTAAGAACCTGAAGAACACTATCCTACCATCCTGGGATTCACCCTAGTTACAGTTTCAAATGATAACACAGTCATCACTATCCAGGACACGCTGAGGCTCCGTGAAGCTTCCTGTTCCTGGAAAGCCCCCGTTGCATCCATGGACACCATGTGCTTGTTCTCCAGGGACCCACGGGCATGGACATAACCCTGAAAAGAGGCTCAGGCAGAATCCTTGGGTGCAGACATTTTTGACAGAACGGAAGTAGTAAGAAGTCTAATGAGTGCACTGGAGACTAGTTGGAGGATTGTGTAACGCTTCGAGACTGGACCACCACTGTGACTGTGTGCTTTAAACTTCTGTTTCCTCACTTCTATTGGAAGGATATAACAGCGGCAACGTAAGTAATATTGATTCATATCAGGTTAAGATTTGTATCCCATAACTAACTATTCTCTTTGTTATTGCTTAATGTGGAACCTGCTGGGAGGGTGTGTGCCTCACATTGGATCTCACAATAAGATACATTTGTTTGTTTTGATTTACCCACTGTGGAGGGCATTAACCTGCCAGGAGTCCAGTCTCTGGAATTTGTTCCTTAAATATTACGATACCAAATAACTGTTAAACAAAATTAGAGTGGAAAGAATGAGCTGCTTCAAATTCCCGGAGGAGGTTTGGTGTGTCAGTAAAGGCTCGGGTGTACCGTGCAGAGCATTCTCACTCCTAAGTCACTGTCTTGTACAGAGGTGCCAATGGACAGAGTCAGAGTGTAAACTCAGCCATTTCCATCACGGGCACTAGCTTCCACATCACTGAAGACACCTTCGGAGGGCGATGTCTTCAAAAGGTGGCGTCCATCTTGAACATTCCAACTCAGGCCAATGTCTACATAATCTGAGCGATGTGATCGACAGGCATGAAAGAGCACACACCGATGCCTTCACCATCATCTTGGGAGATATAAACCAGGCCAGCTTGAAGAAGTCACTAAATAATTAACAAATCACTTGTGGTATCGGGGTAAACAACACACTGGACCACTGTTACGCCACCATGCCCGTCATGCTATTCCACGCCCACACTTCAGAAAGTCTGATCACCTGGCTGTACTTCTAATCCCTGAATACAGGCAGAGGCTAAAGACTGAAGCACCAGTAGTGAGGACCATGAAGGTATGGACAAGGGAAGCACAGGAGTGCTTATAGCTCCTTGGAATTGATGGACTGGACTATATTCAGGGATTCATCTTCGAATCTGGATGAATATGCGCAGTAGTTCCTGACTTCATTAAAACCTGTGTGGATTGGTGGATGCCTATGAAAACTCGCTCTACATTCGCAAACCAAAATCCGTGGAGGTGCATCAACTGCTGAGGGCTAGATCTGGGGCAGTTAATTCTGTTGACCCAGGTCTGTACAAGAAAACCAGGTATGCTTTGTGGAGGGATATTTCAATAGCAAAGAAACAATTCCGAGTGACGTTGGAGATCAGATACACATCAACTGTGGCAGGGTTTGCAAGACATTATTTCCTACAAAGTGAAATCCGATAGCATGAATGGCAGCGATGCTTCACTACCAGACGAGCTCAATGCCTTCTATGCCCGCTTTGAAAGGGAGAATATAACTACAGCTGTGAAGATCCCTGCTTCACCTGGTGACCCTGTGATCTCTGTCTCTTGGAGGCCGATGTTAGGCTGATTTTAAAAAGGGTGAACCCTCGCAAGGTGGCAGGCCCTGATGGAGTACCAGGTAAGGTTCTGAAAACATGTGCCAACCAGCTGGTGGTAGTATTTAAGGACATTTTCAACTCTCACTTCTGCAGTCAGAAGTTCCCACCCTGTTTCAAAAGGGTGACAATTATACCAGTGCCCAAGAAGATTAGTGTGAGCTGTCTTAATGACTAACGTCCAGCAGCACTCACTTCTATGGTGATGAAATGCTTTGCGAGGTTGATCATGGCTAGAATCAACACTTGTCTCAGGAAGGACCTGGACCCACTGCAATTTGCCTATTGCTACAATAAGTCTACTACAGATGCAATCTCAATGTCTCTTCACACAGCCTTAGATCAGCTGGATAATACAAACACCTATGTCATGATGTTGTTTGTTAACTATAGTTCAGCATTTAACACCATCATTCCCACAGTCCTGATCGATAAGCTACAGAACCTGGATCTCTGTACCTCCATCTACAATGGGACCTTTGACTTCCTAACCGGAAGACCACAATCTGTGTGGATTGGTAATAATATCTCCTCCTTGCTGGCAGTCAACACTGGTGCACGTCAGAGATGTGTGCTTAGCCCACTGCTCTACTCACTCTATACTCATGACTGTTTGACTAAGTATGACTCAAATGTCATCGATAAGTTTGCTGATGATACAGCCATTGCTGGTAGAACCTCAGATGGAAATGAGAGGGTGTACAGGAGCGAGATATATCAGCTTGTTGAGTGGTGTCGCAGCAACAGCCTCACACTCATCATCAGTAAGACCAAAGGGCTGATTGTGGACTTCAGGAAAGGTAAGATGAGGGAACATGAACCAAACTGCATAGAGGGATCAGAAGTGGAGAGAGTGAGCAGTTTCAAGTTCCTGGGTGCTATGATCTCTGAGGATCTAACCTGGTCCCAAAACATCAATACAGCTATAAAGAAGGTAAGACAGTGACTATATTTCATTCGGAGTTTGAGGAGATTTCATTGTTACCTAAGATACTCGAAAACTTCTACAGATGTTACCACGGAAAGCATTCTGACAGGCTGCATCACTGTCTGGTATGGGGGGGGGTGGTGGGGTGGGGGGGACCGCTACTGCACAGGTTCAAAAGAAATTGCAGAAAGTTGTAAAATTATTCATCTCCATCTTGGGTACTAGTCTCCGTAGTATCCAAGACATCTTCAAGGAGCGGTGCCTCAGAAAGGCAGCATCCATTATTAAGGATCCCCATCACCCAGAATGTGCCCACGTCTCATTGTTACTGTCAGGAAGGAGGTATGGAAGCCTGAAGGCACACACTACGATTCAGGAACAGCTTCTTCCCCTCTGCCATCCGATTCCTAAGTGGACATTGAACCCATGAACACTCCCTCACTTCTAAAAATATTATTTCTGTTTTACAGTATTTTTAATTTAACTATTATATATACACACACATACACACACACTTAATGTAACTGACTTTTTTTTCTTTCTATATTTATTATTTATTGCATAGTTAACAAAATTCATGACATGTGCCGATGATATTAAACCTGATTCTGATTCTGAAGGATCCCCAGCACCTGGACATACCCTCTTCTCATTGCCACCAGGGAGGAGGTGCAGGAGCCTGAAATCACACTCTCAATGTTTTAGGAATAGCTTCACTCCCTCTGCCATCTGACTTCTGAACTGTTCATGAGCCCTTAACGCTGCCAAACAATTTTCCTCTGTTTTTGCACTACCTATTTATTTTTTTCTTGTATTTCTTCCAGCAACTTACAGTATTATTTTATGTACTGCACTGTACTGCTGCCATAAAACAAGAAATTTCACAACATACTGTATGTCAGCGATAAAAAACCTGATTCCGATTCTGATTTGAACTTTTATTGCATTCAATCACCACAGCGCACACAAAGGAGAGTTATGAATGTCAGTTCAAAGCATTTTGAGCTGCTTCTGGATGATTAAACAAATTATTGGTAACTTCTATTTGGACTTCTTGAAGAAAAGTGATTATATTCTTAAAAGGGAGAGACCCGTCTGAGCTCAAACACACAGTGACTGCCTCGGGATAATATGTGTGGCCCAAGCACCACACCTGCTCCGGCTGAAAGCAAAATTAAATAGGATCCTTTCATTCAACAGTCATTTCAAATAATGACTGGCCTTTAGGAAAAAAATGGGGGAAAAAGGAGTATTCATATCTTGCCTTCATGTTTGCTAAGTATTCAAGACTCCAGATTGTTTATTGCTGTTTTTCAGTGCTCGGGTGTAAAAGAGAACAAAATGATTGTTTCTCCGGCTCCGATACAGCATAAAAAACAATAAAAAAAACAAATAAACCCACAATAAATTAAAATATGAAAGCAATCTTATAAAATACACTGTACGACTCACTGAGTGTGGCTATGTAGACGTAAGATTAGCTTAGATACATAGATTTATAGTTAATCAAATTCTTCTGAAGTCAAGTCATTATAATGTAGCAAACCCGACAGCAAACTTGTACTGTAAAATCCCTCCAGTGAGATGGTTTGCTTTGATAATGTTGGCTGGGGTATAAATATTGGCCAGGTTACTGGGTGTGCTACTTCTGGTGGATTGTACTATGATAGATCAGATGTGGCCTTCGTTTAACATCACCCACCTTACTCATTAACTGTTTGTCCCACTCCCATCAGGGAGGAGGCTACGTAACATCCACACCAGGGCCACCATTCTCAAAAACATTTACATCCCCCAAGCAGTAAGGCTGAGCAACACCTCCACCCACTAGCCCGCCCCTCTACACCACCTACCACGACTTTATCATCTCCTGTCAGTCACCTTATGTACAGACATCCCTGTGCCTAGCGTCACTTTACTATACATACAATCAATAATATGTATATAAGCTATCTTATGTATTATTTATAGTTATTGTGTTTTTATTGTTATGTTCTATATATATATTATTGTGTATTTTTAGTGCTGATCTGGAATAATAATTAGTTTGTTCTCCTTTACACTTGTGTACTGGAAATGACATTGAACAATCTTGAATCTTTTACAGCCATGGAATTTGAGCTGTTCAAGGAAGAGGTAGATGTGAATACACTTATGACTCGTAAAAGCCATTTGGACAGTTACATAGATAGGAATAGTTCTGAAGGACATGGACTAAACACAGACAAATGGGACTAGCCTAGTTAGGCAACTTACATTGCTGGCAAATTTCCACAGCTGTACTGTGGAGAGCATTCTTACTGGTTGTATCACAGTCTGGTATGTTAGTGTACAAAGCAGTGATGATCCCAATGCTCCTTATGCATCAGAAACCTGGGCAACATACCGATGACATCTGAAGGCACTTGAAAAGTTTCATCAACGCTGTCTTCGAAACATCTTAAATATCAGCTGGGCAGATAGAAGAACCAACGTCAGCGTGCTAAATGAAGCAAAAACAACGAGCATTGAAGTCTACGTAATCGAGAACCAACTAAGATGGAGCGGTCACGTTGTTCGGATGAAAGACGAACGTCTGCCAAAACAAACCTTCTACTCCCAGCTTAAAGAAGGCAAACGTAAAAGAGGCGGACAACAGAAGAGATTCAAAGACATCTTAAAAGCCAACATGAAGAAATGTAACATCGACATCAACAATTGGGAAACCAATGCCAAGGACAGGAAACTCTAGCAAGCCATCATCCGAGAAGGAACAGCAACTTTCGAAGCCAACAGATGTGGAGAATTGGAAGAAAAGAGAAGAAAATGGGAAGAGAGGCAGCAACAACCAAAGCCCGATCTGCCATCTGGAACTACCTGTGCTGAATGCGGAAGAACTTTCAAAGCCAAGATTGGACTCATAAGCCACTTGAGAGCCCATAAATAGATCAATGGAATGAAGACCATCATCCTCGACCTCAAGGGATAGCCATGACGACGACGACAATGTACAGGAGTGAGAGAGGCTTCAGAGGACATCTGCAAAAGAAGGCAGTGCCTCAAGAAGGTGACGTCCATCATTAATGATCCTCACCATCCTGGACATGCCTCTTTGCATTACAACCATAGATACAGGAGTCTGAAGACACACAGTCAGTGTTTTAGGAACAGGTTCTTACCCTCAGCCATCAGATTTTCTAACGGTCAAAATAGGTTCCCTATGAACAATACCTTGCTGTTCTTTTGTACCATTTATTTATTAACTTTTTAATTCTAATTTATAGTAATTTTATTTTTCTTTCTTGCACTGTACTGATAAATAAAAGGACAAATTTACATGATGTGTGTCAGTTTTATAAAACCTGATTCTGATTCAGCTCGTTTGGTGTGGACAGGTCGGGCAGAAAAGATATGCTGATATTGGAGAGGGTCCAGAGGAGGTTCACGAGAATGATACCAGGAATGAAAAGTTAATGTATGAGGAGTGTTTGATGCCTCTGGGCCTGTACTCGCCGGAGTTTAGAAGAATGAGGGGGGATCTTGCTGAAACCTATTGAAAGGCCTAGATAGAGTGGATGTGGAGAGGATGTTTCCTATGGTGGGGGAATCTAGGATCAGAAGGCACAGCCTCAGAATAAAGTGATATCCATTTAGGACAGAGATGAGGAGGAATTTCTTTAGCCAGAAGATAAGGAATCTGTGGAATTTATTGCCTCAAATGGCTGTGGAGGCTAAATTATTAGGTAGAGGTTAATAGGTTCTTGATTAGTCAAAGGTTATGGGGAGAAGGCAGGAGAATGGGGTTGAGAGGGATAATAAATCAGCCATGAAGAAATGGCAGAGCAGGCTCGATGGGCTGAATGGCCTAATTCTGCTCCCATGTCTTATGGTCTTCCGGCTTGGACTAGATGGGAAGAAGGGCCTATTTATGTGCTGTATTACCCTATAATCCTTTAAAGGTTAAAGATTTCCTTTATTTGTCACATGCACAAAGAAACGTTGAAACATACTGTGAGTGGCCAACACACTCTGAGATGTACTGGAGGTAGTACACAAGTGTTGGCCACACTTCCTCTACCACCATAGCATGGCCAGTAACCCATACATCTTTGAAATTTGGGAAGAAACCAGAGCACCCAGAGGAAACCTACAAGGTCATGGGGATAATGTACAAACTCCTTACACACAGCAGTGGGAATTGAACCTGTGTCAATGGCCTGTTATGCTTTATGCTAACCGCTATGTTAAAATACCATCCTGTAAGGAATAGAAATTTTGCCACATCTGTCACAAATAAGCTGGCTGATAAAATTATCACAGACTAATTTGCTTAAGTGTCCTACTACCAGAGATTTGATTGAGGGTGCAATGACCCAGAAACTGATCTGAGATTACTTAGATATTTCCTTATGCTGTCTCTGTCAGCTGGCACTTCAGATTGCCCAGCCCTGCTACAGTACCTAAGACATCTGATATATAAGTTATTGTCCAGTTATTGTCAAACTCAATCGCTCAACCCTTGCCAGTTAGATCTTCAGCTGCTATAACTATAAACTTAATTAGTTTCTTCACAAACCTTTTCACTTTATTTTAAAGACATGTCTGTCTTTAACCAAACTTATGGTTATTTACAAACTGTCATAACTTTTTTTTTTGTCAAGCACCAAGAGACATTTTGAAATTAAAGCTAACATATTATTAAAGTATATACAGCATATGTTATCATATACCGCCTTGTACCTTGTTGTATACAGTTTACCTCGTTGTATACAGTGTACGTTACCACATACTACCTTGAGATTCATTTTCTTGCAGGCATTTACAGGAAAATGTTCAAAATGCAATACATTTTTTGAAAAACTACATAAACAAAGACTGAGAAACGACCAATGTGCAAAAGAAGACAAATTGTACAGAAAAAAATACTGAGAACATGAATTGTAGAGTCCTTGAAAGTGAGCCTGTGGGTTGAGGAATCAGTTCAGAAGACATTTTGCGACTGAAAGTGGCTATGTAAGTACTGATCTTTGTTTCAGGGAGGAGGCATCAGCTGGCACTATGGTACATTGGGAATAGGATTAAATGTGACTGATGAACTGGGGCTAAATAGATAATCCACACACTGTGAAAGAAAATCACAGGCCTGGAAGAGAGGGGAGGAGGAGTCCATGGCAGAAAATACTGCAAGATGCAGATAAGGGAAACAAAAGGGGAGTGTGGATGATAGTTGGAACTGTATCCTCTTTTAATCTCCAAGCACTAAGAAATCTCCAGGAAGGAAAATGAGGCTAGATCCCATTGAGCACTGCACAACACCACAATGTGTAATCAGCTAACATACTAATAATACTGGTAAGGATTAAATGATCACGCCTGACTCCCTGGAATATG
The DNA here is from genome assembly GCF_048418815.1 of Hemitrygon akajei. Classification (NCBI taxonomy): domain Eukaryota; kingdom Metazoa; phylum Chordata; class Chondrichthyes; order Myliobatiformes; family Dasyatidae; genus Hemitrygon; species Hemitrygon akajei. The sequence goes on from NC_133150.1 coordinate 35,730,679, forward strand.
GAAAGCCTGGCTTGCACCGTTTACACCCTCAGGACGTCCCAAAAGACTTTGCAGCTGATGGAGCACGTTTGAAGTCTAATCACGGGGAGCTTGGTGCAGCCATCACAAAAGCTCTGTGGGGAAGGTTCCACAGCCAAGAGTCCTTCTGCTACATGACGTTGAGGGGCTGAGTCAGGTGGGGATGCCCCTCAGACGACAAAATGGTGTATCGTCCTAGGGGGCCACATGAGTGGCAATGAGGCAACGGTGAAAAACGCTCAATGCTTCTGAACATATTGACGCAATGAGGCTAAGAATGTAAAAGGTTTTGCTCTTTTGTTCCTTTTGTATATATAATTTATTATTAATAGAATGTTTTAAAAATAAATGATTGGCCATGAATGCAGCCTGGAAATCTGGTACCAAGGTGTGTACAATGAGATTTAACAAACGTCAACTCAAAGACGACCACAGATTGGCCACACTTACGCACGTTGGGCATAGTGATTGGCGCGACAATATTCCAGCTCGGGCTGTTCTGCGGTTCGGAGTTCAGTTCCGTCACTGTCTTTAAGAAGTTTGTACGTTCTGCCCATGAACTGCATAGGTTTCCTCCCGGTGCTCTGGTTTCCTCCCATAGTCCAAAGGTATACTGGTTGGTAGGTTAATAGGTCATGGTAGATTGTCCTATGATTAGGCTAGTGTTAAATGGGTCTGTTCTGTACTGTACCTCTAAATAAATAAATGGTTTTAGGTGCATTTTGTCCTTAAAACCTATGTTAATAACATTAGATTGTGCTTGAAAAAAATTCCAAGCAGGGAAGGTGGAACCTGTACAGAAGGGACGGTTTGCACCAGAACCGGAGGGGGGCTAATATCCTAGCTGAAAGGTTTGCTGCTGTCACACAGTGGGGGTATTAAACTAGAGTTGCAGGGGGATGGGAACCAGAGTGCCAGAAGAGATGCCGAACAGCAGACTCCCCTGTAGAGACAGAAACATGAGGTGATACATTGGAATTCCAACAGGACGTCGGTGCAACGACTGAGAGACACCGCGAGACAAATCATTCTCAACACAAGGACTCCCCAGTGAGTGCTAAACAGGAGTCCACATTAAAAGGCAGAAAACCCGTGCCAGTCACGTTTAACTTGACAAGATGAAACAGAAAGCACAAGGGCTTAACGACTCTAGTTAAGACAACAATCAGTAAATGCAAGAGCTCGAGACACCTAGAAGGCCAAAGCTCTATGGCACGCCGGAGAGGCCCACAGGGCTCATGACATTCATGGATCCCTGGATTTCTACACTGAGGTCCCTCCCTAAGGCCTAACCATTCTTCATATTAGTTTTACTAATTCTCAAAAATGTATTAGTTAATGCCTATCTGGATTAATGTTCATATGCTATTACTCTGTCCATCTTACCGATTCATTAAAATTGTCAGATAGCCTAAGATAACCTTTCTCACGATCAACAATTCCTCAAATTTTAGTGTCATCAGCAAACATAAAAGAGATATATAATATTAAAGGCCATCATGCTGATCATAATACAAACACAATCAATTATATAGATGTATAAATAATGTATCGAATAGTAAATCATTAATTACATTGGTCAGGGGGTATCGATAAATAAATTTTCAGTAATATGGAGAACTGCGTTATTCAAGCCCAAATTGAAGGATTAATATTCAATGGCTTCCATAAGTGTTTTTACACAAATGTACATTGAATGATAAATATTAATATTAAAATACTAATATTAAAAATGAATTATTCAAATATGAATGAAATAAGTTACTCTATAAATTGTTCAAACCTTGTACCTAATCTGATTCCCAATGATCATTGCTGTATCTATAGTTTTGTTTCACTTATCTTTATTCAGCAGGAGGATAAGTGTTTGACCATCAAGATATAAATTCAAGAGGGTGGTTATTGGCAGAACCTATCTGTTCACTGCACAGTCTGAGATAACAGCCCGTCACCACCTTCTGATGGGTAACAAGAGACAGGGAATGAATGGCAGCCTTTCGAGCAGTACTTACACCTAAGGAAGAATTAAAAGAACACTTTGCATTTCGGGAACAACAGCCTTCTCTATCCTAAACTCAATGGCATTCAGAAGAATGAGAGGTGATTGTAATTAAAGTTCTGAAGTGTAGCTGCTGAGTGCCTGTTTACCTTCGTGACAGAATTTAGAACTGGGGGATATTGTGTTCGGAAAAGCTGTCACACATTTAAACGAAGGTGAGTCCTTGAAATTCTCTGTCTCAGAGAAATGTGGGGATACTGTATTGGATATATTCAGGAATGAGATGGGTAGTTTGCTGAACTAAAGGCCACAGGGAAACAAGCAAGAAAGTAGACAAAGACCAAAATCAGATCGCATTATCTCTCAGGATGACGGAAGAGACTCAAGGGACTATGTAAACAAGTACTGCTTCTATTTATTAAATTCTTAATATTGTAATGTTTGTTTTGATGCAGGTGCTTGACTTGTACCCCAGCCACAGTGACAGGAAAAATAAACCCTATCAGGGTCTGCATTCTCTTCCTCATTCCTTTCCTCTCTGAGATTGTTTAATTTGAGAAAAAAATTCTTTGCCCAGACAATCATACCAGCTGAAGGCTTCTGACCTTTGATGAATGGGGAGGAGCTGATGATGGATCAATACCTTTATTTTCCCAAGGAAGCATATGGGTCCTCGGTTTAGTATTCCTTCTGACAGATGGACCTCAGGCAGTGCTCTATTAGATTGGACCGCCCACTCTTTGTGTTTGAGTCATGATTGTTGATTTTTCGAGAGCAATTCAAACTCAATCGGTGCTGAGATACCTGAAGGTAAGCCTATTCACACTTTGTTAATACAGCAATAAACTACATGATTAACATAACCACAGTTTATCCACAGCTCAGCTGACATGAACAAAATTGCAACATCGAAACAGAAACCATCCAGGCCAAACAAATTGTGTTACCATTGTGGCAGGAGCTCACATACACCAGACCAATGCAGGCTTAAATGTGACACAGAAAATACAACAAAGTAAGAGACACCAGGCCATCAGACGGCTTAATTCATGCTGACACACTCTATTTCTATGTTATATTGACTGTCCTGTTGTACATACTATTTATTGCAAATTACTATAAATTGCACATTGCACATTCGGATGAAGACGTTATGCAAAGATTTTTACTCCTCATGCATATAAAAGATGCAAATAATAAAGTCAATTCAATTCAGTTCAATACAAAGAGCAGGTAAGGCAGACAAAAATAAATGGACTGCACAGGGAAGAGAGAAAGATAAAAAGTCAAGTTGCAGTTTCAAAAAGAGTGCTAATCTGCAAGCTGATGATGAAAAATCTGATAATGATGAGAGTGATAAAGGACTGGATAGCCTTGAGGTTTACTATGTGAAAACCAACAGGAGACAAGCTATACAGCTATACCAGAAGTGAATGGCAAATGAACTAAAATGGAATTGAACATTAACTAGAGTGTTCCAGTCATTTCACAAAATGAGTTTGAATGTCATTTCAAAAATTCTAAACTGAAGCTTGCAGATATCCAACTAAGAACTTATACTGGAGAGAAGGTAATTCCTGTGGGAATGGCATTAGTAACAGTGAAATGCAACAACCGACCAACCACATTGGACTCGTTTGTGGTAAAAACTGGAGCTTCAGCATTGTGGGGTCATGAATGGCTGAGACAACTACAATTTGATTGGAGATCCATCCATCATTTGCATGCCATATCCACTACAACTGGGTCAATTGAAAGCAAATTAAGAAAGATACTGGATGAAGCCACAGCAAAGTTCAGGGATAGCATTGGAAAACTCAAACGCGTCAAGGGTAAAATGGTGTTGAATGAAAATGCAACAACCCAGTTTTACAAAGCCTGTCCAGTCCCTTATACTATCCGTGATAAAGTAGCAAGTGAGAAAGATTACATGGAGGCTGAAATAATTTTTTCAAGCTTGAGTGGATCCCATGGACACCACCAGTGGTCCCAGTCCCAGTAGCCAAGAAGAATGGGTCTGTCAATATCTGTGGTGATTTTAAGGTCACCATCAACTCAGTACTGAAAGTAGATCAATAATCTCTGCCCAGAATAGACGGTATCTTTGCAAACCTTTCTGGAGGCACACTTGAGCAAGGTGGACTTAGCTGAAGCTAACCCACAGATGGAGATGGAAAGAGTCTGAAATGTTTCTCACTATAAACACTCACAAATGGCTTTATCAATGTAATAGGGTTAATTTTGGAGTAGAATCTGCACCTGCACTCTGGCAGAAAGCTATGGAACAAGTGCTACAAGGCTGCCCAAGCACTCATTGTTACCTGGATGACATCATTGGTGAGGATGACAAGGAGCATTTCCAAAATCTCAAGACAGTTTAAAATAGACAATATTGGGCTCAGAGCACAACATGATAATTGTGAATTCTTTAAACCAATCATCAATTACAGTGGTCACACCATTGACGCACAAGGTTTTACACAAGTATGCGGAGAAAATTCAATCAGTGATGGATGCTCCATGGTGTCACAATTGTGGTCTTTTTCTGGATTTGTTAATTAGTATAACAGGTTCCTGCAGAACCTGGCTACTGTGCTCACCCCTTTACCTCATTACTATAGATTGGGGAGAATTGACAAGAACAAAGCTGTGTGAGGTGGCTTTCCAAAAGACAAAGGAAATAGTGACATCAGACACTGCACTCACACATTATCATCCACATCGTCTAGAGAAGCTTACCTGTGATGCCTTACCCTATGGTGTTGGCGCAGTTATGTCACAAGTAATGAGTAATGAAAGTGAATGCCCTATAGCCTTTGCATCACCTTCTCTTACTGCCGCAGAGAAAAGCTACGCACAGATTGACAGAAAAGCCTTGGGTCTGGTTTGGGGTGTAAGATGTTTCAATGGTACCTGTATGGGAGAGAGTTTACCCTCATCACTGATCATCACCCACTAGTGTCCATTTTCCACAGAAGGGTGTTCCACTGACAGCAGCAGCACAAATGCAGAGATGTTTCTGGGAGGACACAATTACAAGATGGAATTCAAGAGGGCAACTAATCATGGAAATGCTGATGTATTGTCCCATTTACCCTTGGAAAAGCCAGCCGGAGATGTAGTGGCATTCACATCGGACTTCAAGGCGAGTGGTCCTGGGTTCGAACTGGCCAGCTCCTTGCACGCTTTCCACCTGTGCTGGGCTGAATTTCGAGCTAGTAACTCGGCCTCGTAAAAAAAAAAGACAAAAATGAAAAAGAAATGGCAAAGTTGTTGCACAAAGGCACAAAGAGGCACAACAACAATTGGAAAAGGAAATACCTGAAAACTTTACGAAAGAGGACACTCCCCTTAACACATTTTTCCTAATACAAATCGAAAGTCTCCCCATTATAGCAGAGGGAAACCAGAAAAGATCCCACACTGCCTCAGATCTACATGGCAACCAAAATGGCTGGAATGTGTAGCAGAAATTCCAGTTCGCCCATTTCGAGATGAGCCTGCCCTAAACGGGGGTTGACTTATGTGGGATTGAGAGTTGTTGTACCATCCAAATCTGAGAGCTAAAGTGCTACGTGCTGGTCATCTAGGTATGGTAAAAATGAAAGTGTTGGCTTGATGCTATGTCTGGGGTCCTGGGAAAGATAGCAGTTCGAACAGTTTGCCATGCACTAATTACAATGCCACAACATCCAGAAGATGCCAAGCACAGCACCCCTTCACCTCTGCACTGCTCTGGCAGAGGATTCATGTGGATTTTGCTGGACCATTCACAGGCAAAAATGTCTTGATACTAGTGGCTGAAGCTACAATATGGTCATAAGTGTTTCCAATAGCCCCCACTACAGTCTCACACATTGTTGATGTGTTCAGAAGCTTCTTCTCAAGGACTGGTGTTCCAGAGCACTCAGTCTTTGACAATGGACCACAGTTTGTTGCAGAACAGTTTCAGTCATTCCTGAAAATGAATGGAATAAGACAAGTGCACCGTACAATGGTTTTGTGGCAAGGTTTGTCCGGAGTCTGAAGAATGCACTGTGAGAAATGTCCGCAGAACACACGGCTCCGAATCAGAAGCTCACCAATGTCCTCCTTGCATATTGCAACGCAGCACACTCCACAAACAAAAACTCACCTGTTGTGCTTTCTTAGGTTGTCCCTTGAAATCGCCTTGGATCTCCTCAAACCCAGTCTCAGAAGGAGTACGCAGGACAAACAGCTGAGACAAATTGAAGGCTCCTCAAACAAGGAGGTTTGATGTTTCATTCCTGGACAAGCAGCCCTGGAGAGAGAGTACAGATATGATCAGAAGTGGCTACTTGGAAATAGTAAGGACAGAACTCCGCCACTCTCCTATACAGTGGAAATCGTATCTGATATTAACTGGAGACAACACATCGATCGGTTAAGGATAGCAGAGTCAATTGTTAGAGAAGAAAGGTGTGCAGAGCTGTCAGAACCACTTCCTGGAGTCCCAAAGTCAACTCCTACAACCACCATGGAAGAAGCCCCAGGACTTGAGATTGTTTCACAGCCACAGGTCTCACCTGCCAAGCAGAGTGACCTCCCCTTGTCAGGAAAGTCATTAAGTGTAAGAAATCCTCAAAAATGATTAAATCTTTAGGCCTGAATGGGACGATTTAAAATTTACAGTGCTGTGGATATCTGTATATAGTAGTTGTATTATAAAGTCTATATTGTATATATATATAATGACTAGAGAGCAATATGTTACATAAATCAGTTGAGATGAACTCTACATTGAGTTGGAGTTTATAGCTGAGCAGGGAGGAGTGTAGCGTATTTAATATTTCAGTAATATTTGAGTAATACTTTGAATATATTGCTTGATCAAGCTTCCTTTGTTTACGTAATTCATTATGGGTTAAAAGCAAGAAGTAAATGAATGTCATACGTCATTACGCCAACTCGTCCTATGTGAGCGCCTCACTAAAAAAAAAATTAAGTACTGTATACAAATATCCCGACTCTTGTGTTTTTTTTAACTTTCAATTACTTTCTGGAGTTACAAAATGTAACATGCACCATTTAACTCATTTCCCTCTACTGATTTGTTGCTGCGTTTGCCGCTTGTTCTACAATGATTTATAAAAGCAGGTCATTGGTTGCATCTTTAGCAGTGAATTTTGCTGGCAGTCAAGGAAAAAGCCACTGCACATTTGATGACCTTATTAGATGCATATTCACCACTGGATAAACATCCCAAGTGCAAAGATGGTTGCTCCCAAGAAGACCTAGGACAGTTTCTCAAAGGTCACTAACATAAGGTCATAGAAAATTACAGCGTAGTAACAGCCCATCAGCCCATCTAGTCCATGCCAAACCATTTAAACTGCCTACTCCCATTGTTCTGCACCAGGACCATAACCCTCCATGCCTCTACCATCCATGTACCTATCCAAACTTCTCTTAAACATGCATGCTTGCATGCACTACATGCGCTGGCAGTTTGTTCCACCCTCTGAGTGAAGAAGATTCTCTTTGTGATCCCTTTGAACCCTTCACCTTTCAACCTTAATCCATGACCTCTAGTTGTAGTCTCACCCAACCTCAGTGATAAAAGCCTGCTTGCATTTACCCTATGTGCACCATTCATAATTTTATATACCTCTATCAAATCCCCTCTCAATCTTCTACATTCCAAGGAATAACGTCCAAACCTTTTTAACCTTTCTTTATGACTTAGATGCTTTAAATATCTCTACCTAGGCCCATGCAATTTCTGCACCCGTCTCCCACAGGGTCTGAGAGAACATCTTGTCAGTCCCTAGGGATTTATCCACCCCCCTACTTGCCTCAAGATAGTAAACATCTCCTCCCATATCTGGACTATTTCAGATATGGGAGAGACTGGCTCGGCTGGACTTGTTTTCCTTTGAGTTGAGGAGCCCGGCAGGGAAACCTGATTAGAGGTATACACTCAGTAGCCACTTCATTAGATACACCAGTACACTTGCCCATTACCACAACTATCTAATCAGCCAATCATGTGGCAGCAACCCAAAGCATAAAATCATGCAGACACAGTCGAGAGGTTCAGTTGTTGTTCAAACTAAACATCAGTATGGGGGAGAAATGTGATCTAAGCGACCTTGACCATGGAATGATTGTTGGTGTCAGATGGGCTGGTTTGAATATCTCAGAATCTCCCGGGATTTTCATGCAAACTATGGAGTTTACAGAGAATGATGTGAAAAATGAAAGACATTCAGTGAGTGGCAGTTCTGTGGGTGAAAGTGTCTTGAGAATGAGAGAGGTCAGAGGAGAATGTCCGGATTGGTTCAAATGGACAGGAAGGTGACAGTAACTCAAATAACCTTGTGCTAACAACAGTGGTGAGCATAAGAGAATGTCTGAACGCACAACATGTTGAACCTTGAAGTGGATGGGCTACAGCAGGAGAAGACCTCACCACGTTCCACTCCTGTATCTTATAAAGTGGACACTGAGCGAATAAAATTATGTGGGGGATAGACAAGATAAATTGTAGGAAATTTGTCTCTATATCAGAGGTATCAAAAACCATAGGACATAGTTTTAATGAGATGGATCAAGAGATTAAGTGGGGATCTGAGGAAAATAATTTTTACACAGAGGTTGCTCGGAATCTGGGTGGATTTACTGAGGATATGATGGAGTCAGAGACTCTCAAAATATTTGAGGAAGATCCAAATATGATTCACCTAGGTGTTGAAGGTTAAGGCTTAAATACTAGGAAATGGGATTATTATAGATAGTTTTTATTTAGAGATACAGCACTGTAACAGGTCCTTCTGGATCAATTCCGTGCAGCCCAATTGCACCCATGTGAACAATTAACCTGCTAATCTGTATGTCTTTGGAATATGTGACCCATGCAGTCACAGGGAGGATGTACAAACTCCTTACAGGCAGCAGCGGGAATCGAACCCTGGTTGTTGGTCCTGTAAAGAGTTACACTAACCCTTCACTTCACTCGTCCTTCCCCCACACACCTACCTTCTAACGATACCTGGCTTCACCTATCACCTGGCAGTTTGTACTCCTTTCCCTCCCCCTACTTTCTTATTCCGGCTTCTTCCTCCTTCCTTCTCAGTCCTGATGAACAGTCTCAGTCCAAAACTCTGACTGTTTATTCCTCTGCATTGATGTTCCCTGACTTGCTGCGTTCCTCTGGCGGTTTGTGAGTTTTCCTGTGGGACTTACTTTAACCTTAAACATTAAATGCTGGCAGTTCTGTTGAGAATGACCAATCGCCTTCATCAAGATTCAGCTTTCGAGCTGGGGCAGTTGGATTGCTTCTGAACCAACATGAAACTGTACAGTAAAAGTAAAATATGTCCATTTGGTGTCATTGCAATAACTAATAAAATCCTCCATAATGTTAAAACAAAATGCTGCTTTTCAAGCAAACGTACCTGTTGGGATTCTAACTTCAAGGTTAGTCCTGACGAAGGGTCTCGGCCCGAAACGTCGACAGTGCTTCTCCCTATAGATGCTGCCTGGCCTGCTGTGTTCCACCAGCATTTTTTGTGTGTTGCTTCAAGGTTAAATGCTGGCTTTGTATCAATAAACTTCCACCCCATCTCAAAGTTCATAGCTCCATTTAGGAAGTCAGGGATTACAGTATGTCGAAAACAAGAACGAGTAATTTAAGTGGAGAACAAAAAGTGCTGGAGCCAGGTGGCAGGTCAGGCAACACCAGCGGAGGGAAAAACAGAGCTGTGGTTTTGGCTGATGTCCTTTCACAAGAAGTTTTCTCTGTTCTCGATAATAAAAAAAAGAACATTAATTCTGCTTCTCCCTCCATGGAAGCCCGTTGACTGGTTCCAACATTTCTGCTTACAAAAGTTTGCTTTTTGTTATCCTGGCCAGGGAGACCGTTTCCAATCAGGACAGACAAACTTCGCAATAGGGCAGACACAGGAAGTAAAGCCAATGGCATGAATTAACACTGGTGAGTCATAATCACCCATTGTTAGAACAAGTTAATTTTACCCTTAATTTAGTTCTATATATTCAGTAGCCACTTTATTAGGTACCACCTTGAAAAGAAATTTCAAAACTGTGAGTTTTTTTGAAGGCTACGTATTAAGGGTATACATTTAATGGATATATTTCTAGTAACAGATGGAAAGGCTTCAAGGGGCTGAATGGTCTACTCTAGTTGCAACATTAACCCTTTGTAAGCTTTCCTGGGGCTCCTTTAAAATTACCAAAAAAGGAATGGCAAGTCATTTGCAGTCTTTTTCCTCAGAAAATTCTTAAATCTTCTCGTGACTCCTTCGGAACAGAATTTCAGTGGAAAAATATAAGGTAGAGATTTCCTTACTCACTCAACAACTCACTCAACACTCAACATGGTCTAGACGTCACAGAGCTATGGTCTCTGTTAAGGTTGTCGCTCAGACTTAGTCATTTTTTCGGTTCATAGGTACAGCTTTGGGGACACAGCAGGGAATTAGGGATCAGATTGGTGTTTAGCGGTAGGGTTGTGGGGGAATTAGAGGTCATACCCGCCTTAAGCATCTGCCCCATGCTCCGCATTCGAGGGCCAGTGACTTGGACGTGGGATGAAGGACATCCCTTGTTGGATATCAGTCTAGCAGCCCAGCCCAGGATTGGAGCTCTTTGTGGGAGGCACAATGGCCGATGAACCCTGAGGTACACAAGTCTAGGAGACCTGAGTTCGAGACCTAATGTTTGAGGTCCCGTCACCAGTGAGCCCAGAGTCTGAGGCCTAGTGTTTGGGACCCAGTCATCGGTGAGCCTAGAGTTTGAGGCCTAATGTTTGGAGTCCCATCATCAATAAGCCCAGAGTTTGAGGTCTAGTGTTTGGGGCCCCGTCGTCAGTTAATCCGGAGTTTGAGGCCTAGTGTTTGGGGCCCCGTCATTGGTGAGTCCGGAGTTTGAGGCCTAGTGTTTGGGGCCCCGTCATTGGTGAGTCCGGAGTTTGAGGCCTAGTGTTTGGGGCCCCATCATTGGTGAGTCCGGAGTTTGAGATCCTCATCCAGGGTCTTCATTCGCCAACATCAGCAAGTCCTATGGTTAATATCAAGGACTGAAGCCTGAAAGTTGATCAGAAGTCCGGAAGTCAAGGCTCATTAGCCAAAGCCCTGAGTCTGTGAGCCTACTGGGGAATTTGAAAACCTGAAGAGTGTCTTTGAGACAGCTGGAGGCCTGGATCACTGTCTGTTGTATACGTGGGTGGGGAGGTGGGTGGATTGGTGGGAAGGAGGTCAGAGCTATTTTGCTATTGTTGTCTCGTTGCTGTTCTGTTATTGTTGTTGCATGTGTTGTTCTGTGAATACAGTAGGCATGCTACGTTGGCATCAGAATGTGTGGCAACAATAGCGGGCTGCCCCCAACACATCCTTAGGTTTTCTTGGTTGTTAGCATTAACCGTGCGTTTCAATGTGCATGTGATAAAATAAATGAATCTGACTCAAAATACAAAAATACCAAAAAAAAACACCTTCAAAATTGCTTATTAAAGTAAAACCTGTCTCTGCTGGTGGGAGGGTTGGTAATTCAGGAAAGATGGTTGAACAGAATTACTGAGAGAAACAGAGAAGAGCAACACACGCTAAAAGCTGGAGGAACTTAGCAGGTCAGGCAGCATCTATGGAGCGAAATGGACAGTTAATATTTCGGGTTGAGAACCTTCATCTAGATTAGAATATAGTGAGGGGGTAGCCAGTATAAAAAGGTGGAGGGAAGGGTTGGGGCAACAGATGTTTGGCAGCAGGTGGGGTAATTGATGGTTGGCAGTAGGTGAGGCGAGGTGAGGAGATCCACATGCATCCTCAACTGGACTGATTTACCTCCAGCTTTTTGTATGTTGCTCTGGTTTCTAGCATCTAAAGAAAGATTAAAGATCAGTTTATTTGTCACATGTACATTGAAACATTGAAACATATGGTGAAATACATCATTTGAGTCAGTAACCAACACAGTCCGAATGTGTGCTGTGGCAGCCTACAAGTGTCTCCGCACTTCTGGTGCCAACATAGCATGCCCACGACTCACTACCCTGTATGTCTTTAGATTATGGGAGGGAACCAGAGCACGCAGAGGAGACCCAAGTGGTCATGGGGAGAATGTAAGAAACTCCTCAGGCAGAGGCGGGAATCGAACCCTGAACTCTGATTGCTAGCATTCTAAAATAGCATTATGCTAACCGCTGTGACACTCCTGCATCTGCAGTCCCTTGTGTCTCCAGAGATGAGAATGGTTTTTAACTTAACGTGGTGTCTTGCTCTGGACTACACTGCGTGAAATAGTGGTGGAGTAAATTTAACAGGGCAAACCAATATACACTTGAAATATAAAAACTTTGCAATAGTGTGCAAAAAGGGCAAGCCTAAACATTCTTTTAAAGTATTGGCACAGGCATGAAGGGCTAGACTACATTCTTCTCTGTCGTCAGATTTTGAGATGCAAAGTTTGACACCATCCAGGTCAGAGCAATAATTCACATGGACACAGAGTCATAGCGATGCGGCACGAAATAGGCTCATCAGCCCAGAGAGACACAAGAGGTTCTGCAGATGCTGGAAATCTTGAGCAACGCACACAAAATGCTGGGGGAACTGAGCAGGTCAGGCAGCATCTATGGAGAGGAATGAGCAGTTGACATCTCAGGGCAAGACTCTTCATCGGGACTGGAAAGGGAGAGGGCAGAAGCCTGAATAAAAAGGGGGAGGGGAGGTGCGGGTGGGTGGAGGAGCACAAACTTGAAAGTGATAGGTCAGTCCAGGTGAAAGGAGCAAGGTAGCTGGGCGGGGGAAATGGCGATGAAAGGGAATGATATGAGAAGCCTGGAGATGTTAGGTGGAAGGGACGAAGAAGAAGAAGAAAAGAGGAATAAAGGGAAGGTGGTGGGAAACCAGAAAGACATGGTAGGCATGATGGTGGGGAGGGGAAGAGAAAGGGAGAGAGGCTCACAGGAGTGAGAGAAAGGAAAGGAGAAGGAGAATGAAATCAGAGGAGTGGTTGTCAGATTTTAGAGAAATCGTAGGGTGCATTGCTCTTCAGCCTAGTAACCCACAGTGACCATCCAAAGCCCATTTACTAATCCTGCTCTAATCCCATTTTATTCTCCCCAGATTCTACCCAACCCTTCCATATTCTACCAGTCACCTTCACTCTCGGAGCTATTTACAATGAACCCACTACCTCACGTACCTTTGGGATGTAGGAGGGAACTGGAATGCCTGGAAGACACCCGCACAGTCCCAAGGAGAATGTGCAAACACCACACAGCACCAGGGCCCAGGATTGAACCTTGGTTGTCCTAGCTGTGAGGCGGCATCTCCACTGTCTACAGTTCCGGTCACCTGGCAAGATATCTCTAAACTGGAAAGTGTGCAAACAAGTCTTGTGAGAATTTTATCGGGACTCGAGGGCCTGAGCGAAAGGCCGAGATTGAACAGGGCTCTATTCCTCTTGGAGCCTCTGAGGCGTGAACTTACAGAGGTATGTAAAATCATGAGGTGCGTAGAAAGGGTGTATGCACCAAGTCTTTATTCACAGGCAAAGGGAACCAAAAACCAGAGGGCACAGGTTCAAGCTGAGAGGGGAAGGATTTAAAGAGGACCTGAGGGGAAACTTCTTCATCAGACAAAAGTGATATATGGTTCGAGCTGATAGAGGGAGTGGTTAAGGCAGGTACAATAACAATATTGAAAAGATACTTGGATAAGTCCATGGATAGAAATGTTTAGAGGTATACGGGTCAAACGTGGGGAAAAGGAACTAGCTAAGGTGAAAACCATGGTCAGCATGAATGAGTTGGGCTGAAGGGCCTATTCCATGCCATCTCACTCTATGGTATACTAGCTGTGCCACTCTGCCACACGAGACAGTGCCAGTGTCTGTTTCTCCGGCGAACTCCATCTCTGAGAAGTGCGGGGGCATAAGTCCCATTGAGTTTTGTCGCAGCTCACTTGGATCCCGAATGCTTCGCCTTCACTTCTTGCTAGGTCCGGATCTCGGGACTTCCTTACACAATTGCAGATGCGCCATCTTCGGTGCGAAAGGGAGAAGAAGAAGGCGGCCATCCACTAATTTCTCAGGACAGCTTTGCATGGGTAGTAAGGAGAGCCTAGCCAACAATGTCCATTATCCGGAAGCTAAATGATAATGGAGAAGCAGATGGTTATCCTCCATTAAGCAGCAGCAGCTACACATGATACTGGAGTCAGGGATTCTGCTCAGCCTGAGAAGACTAAGTAAAGAGGTTACAATTGGACTTGCTGTTCTGATTCACTTATCATGTCAGTAAAAGGAATGACTCTCCAGTTATAATGACATTGTGGCCCACTTATAGTGAAAATCTAATTGCCAATCTTTCATAGTTCAGTTGGTTTTAAAAGACATTGAAGGCCCCTTGCAAGATCAATGGGAACCAACGTCTCTAGTCCAAAAGCACTTAATCTCTCACCATGCACTGACTGAATCTCCTAATTACTCTTTTTTAAAAAATCTTTTATTCTCAATTCAACCTTAACAACCGATCTATCCAAGGATGACAACCTCCGGTTGCCAGGCAATCAGTACATTTTAGCTGACGGAGGGAGTGCGGATAACGGTGCAATGAGATCAAGTTCAGCCACTTTTTGGAAAAGCCGGCATTAGCATCGGAAATGTTTGCCGTGTTTCATAATTAAAGCTGCCCTCTAAAAGCCTTGATCACAGTCAGGGGCACAATGTTAACGGCGGAAAGTTTCAATAATAGTTATTTTTTACCCTACAGTGCCTTCAGAGCTTTGGTCTTTTTCTTTGGAGGTTGGAAGCACAGTTATATTGCCACATTGAGCACTTAAAAACAGCTCCATTGCTATTAGGCCATAAGACCTAAGAGCAGAATTAGGACATTTGACCTGTCGAGTTTGCTCTGCCTTTCCATCGTGGTTGATTGACTAGCCCTCTCAATTCCATTCTCCTGCTCTCTCCCCGTAAACTTTGGTGTCCTTACTAATCAAGAACCTATCAGCCACTGCTTTAGTATCCCCAGTGACTTGGCTTCCACAGCCATCTGCGGCAATGCATTCCAACGATTTACTGCTCTGTGGATAAAGAAGTTCCTCCTCATCTTTGTTCAAATGGGACATCCTTCCTTTTGGAGTCTGTGTCTTCTGGTCCTAGATGCCCCCACCGCTATAGGAAGCATCCTCTCCAACGCCCACTCTGTCTAGCTCTTTCAATATTCTGAGAGTCTGGGGTCACATATGTAAAACTGGAATAGCAAAGGGTGAGAGGACTGCTTCCAATCACTGGCAATGTTTTTAACATTATTCCATTAGTTTCATGGTCCACTTTATTGGTGCTAATATTTTCAATGAATTTTAATTGAAAATTAAATATCACTGCTGTTATGGTGCAATGTGACCTCAAAACTCTTGAACATCTGTCCATATCTTTGATTACGAGCTGAGTACTTTAACCACAGCGCTGCCATTCCCCTTCCCCAGTGAGCCTTGAGTTTCCAGAGCCTTGGTTTGACTTGAGTTCTGGGCGAGTTTCCAATAATATGTCAGGAAATCAGACGGCTTCAACTCACAAACTTATGCTTTCAACAGAACTCATTCCAATATTTGAAATTGATAGAGTTTCCAGAGACAGCAGCTTAGACCTAGAAATGAAAAGTGGACTCATGTTGAGATTGCAGTTAAGTTAGAAGAAACCTGAATGCAATTAAAAAAGTAAAATAAGCTATCACATTACATCAACAATAACTTGCATTTAAACTCAGTGCCCACTTTATTAGGTACACCTGTACACTTCTTAATGCAAATACCTAATCAGCCAATCATGAGGCAGCAACTCAATGCATAAA
The DNA here is from genome assembly GCF_048418815.1 of Hemitrygon akajei. Taxonomy (NCBI): domain Eukaryota; kingdom Metazoa; phylum Chordata; class Chondrichthyes; order Myliobatiformes; family Dasyatidae; genus Hemitrygon; species Hemitrygon akajei. Next base: position 35,746,536 of record NC_133150.1, read on the forward strand.
AGCATGCAGACGTGGTCAAGAGGTTCAGTCGCTCTTCAGACCAAACGTCAGAATGAGGAAGAAATGTGATGTGAATGACTTTGATCATGGGATGATTGTTGGTGACAGACGGGGTGGTTTGAGTATCAAAGGTTCCTGAACTCCTGGGATTTTCACGCACAACCGACTCTAGAGTTGAAAGAGAATGGTGTGAAAAACAAATAAAAACATTCAGTGAGTAGTGGTTCTGTGGGCAAAATGAGAGAAGAATGGCCAGACTGGTTCGAACTGACAGGAAGGTGACAGTAGCTTACAACAGTGGTGTGCAGAGGAGCATCTCTGAAAGCACAACCCGTTGAACCTTGGTGGGGGTGGGCTACACAGCAGAAGACCACAAATAAACACCCAGCATCATTTTATTTGGTATGGGGGGCAAAGTGGCCACTGTGTGTATATAGCACTGCCAGTGCAGTTAAACACAGCTTCAGACAAAACTTGGAAGCAGTCCCAAATTTCCAAGCACTTGCAAGCAAGCTAAGGAAATGTGATCAACAGAGGTCACAGAAGTTGGTTTTGAGGAGCAAACGGGGCATTAGGTGCTGTGATAAAGCTATCCGCATCCTGAACAGAGCAGAAGTTGGTAAAATTTCATCTTCCCCAGAACATACTGGTGCAGTTCTACAGGGAGCGTTCTCATATCAGCTGATCTGGTTTGGTGCACATTGCTCTCGGAATACACAAAAACTACTGTGAACTGTCAGGTCAGCTGAAAAGGTCATTGGCAGCAGTCTACCATCACTGCGGGATTTATTTGTGTCTAGGACAAAGAAGCAGGCAAGAAAAATCATTGCGGCCACTACCCCTGCAGCAAACTGTCTTTTCCAAAAGCTCCCTTCTGGCAAGTGCCATAGGGCTATTAAAGGAAAAACTTCACGCCATCTTAAAGGTAACTTCCCCCAGGCAATTAATCTGATCAACCATTCCAGTCAGCCTGTCACTGCACTGGACACCTCAAACCCATTTTTATAATGCTATTTACGTTGTAAATAAGTGCTGAGATTTGTGCATTTACACATATTTTATTCCATATCCATACTTTAGCCTCTAACATTATTTTATACAGTATACAATTCTTTATTCTTATTGTTGAACGTCGATTTTTGTCACATGTTGTGCCCTGACCAACCTAACACAACAAATTCCTCAGACGTTAAATGTACTGGTATATAATTCTTTAGTTCTACCATTGTTGAATGTTGTGGCTTTTTGTCGCATGTTGCGCCAACACACCGCAGAAAATCCCTAATACAGCACATGTAAAATGTACATGTCGCCGGTCAGCGGTGCAGTGGCATCTGCACCAGACTTTGAGACGAGCGGTCCCGGGTTCGAATCCGACTGTCTCTTTGCACGCTTTCCATCCGTGCTGGCAACTCGGCCTCATAGAAAACAGACAAAATGCTAAAGAAACAGCAAGGTTGATACCCCGTGCACAACAAGGCGTGGAAAGGAACAACAATAACAAAATGTATAAAGTTGATCCTCTCTCCGTCTAATTTTAACAAGGCCATTTACAACTTGGCCTATTTACCACAGATTTAGCGGTAATATAAAGAAATAACAAAGTATGAGAATAACTTCTGACTTTTTTAAAAAAACTCACAAACTGCAATATTTTTGAACTGTTATCATTTTATTCCTGGTTGCCTCTTGGAGATGTTCAGCTGTCACGACCCATGGGGCTGATTCCATCTGTCCTCCAGTTCAAACAACATCAGATTTGATAGATCTAAGTACAAAACCAGAACTTCCAGGATTTTGCAAGTTTAGCCACTAATACATAAACAGAATATTAATTACAAACCCAACAGTTTGGCATTGCATCAGTTAAAACTATCGAAGCTGCAGTTCCAGACAGGTTCAATGTTTCTGTTAAAACTCTGCAAGTGGAAGCAACAGGTTTTACTCCCTTTCACAGGGGTAGAACTGGCATCAGTTCTTGCTTCTAAATAGTTATTGACTCATTTGTGAATGCTGCCTGGTCCAAGAGGTGAAGTCTGAAGAAAATACATCAGTTTTATCAGAACAACCAGCACACAGCTAAGAAACACAGCGAAGCAATCATTTTAGTCCCGGGTCTGTGCTGCGTTAGCTGATCTTTATAGCATCCAGAACCCTGAACCGTGGTTCTTCAATTAAAAGAAAATGTCATTCTTTTAAAAAGCATGATTTTCATGTTGTGGGTGTTGCTGTTATTTATTCTGCATGGCCGGCTGACCCAACAGCATGTGCTGTTCAGTGAGCTCCCTGAATCATCTGCGTTGGTGTGGGACTGATGCCACAGAAGGCCCAGATGGAATAACAATATATGATTAAGCTTCTCCATCTCCCAGCTGACTTTCTTTGATTCTTCATGGCCAACCACATAAGGTTCAAAATCCTTGTTCCCAGCTACAAGTGCCTTACTTGCTTCTCCTCCCTGCCATCTGCCTTGGGCAATATCCTGCCAGCTCAAATCCTCTATCCTTCTGAAGTATCTTCTTTACACATAGGAGCACACAAACGCGAATTATGAGGATGGATAGGTCACCTAGCCCTTTGAATCTCTTTGCCTGTTTAATAAGATCATGGTCAACCTAATTGTAACCTTAATTTTCATTCATGCTTACCGGTGGTAACCTCTTACCGTTTTGCTTATCATGGATCTATTAAAATATGCCTTAAAGTTGTCAAAGACTGTGAAGAGGAAAGTTCTAAACATTTACAGTCCTCACTTTATTTTGCTGTTGGTGTTTCGTTGCTTGTTCTCTCCTGTTTTGTTGAGTACTCCATGATTCTGCCGAACGCTGTTGGCGTGTTGGCATGTGTGGCCACACTTGTAGGCTGCCCCTAGCATATCCTTGGATGCATTTTACTGTGATCAATAAATCTGAATCAAAATTGCTGTCTTATATGGACGATTCATTGTTTTAGACATCGGTCGCTAAGTTTTAGATTCTCCCACAATAAAAGTCCCCTCCACATATACTCTGTCAAGACCCCTCAGGATATTATATGTTCAGGGAAGTCTATCCCTGTTCTTTTAACCTCCAACAAAGACAAACCTAGCCTGTCTCATCTTTCCTTATAAAATACTATCCCATTCCAGATGCTAGTCCAATAAACGTTCTATAAATTGCTTCCAGTGCATTAACCTCTTTCTTAAATAGGGAGAGCAATACTGTACATCGTACTGCAGAATTATCTCATCTGAAACTTAACCTGTCTACAAATCCCTAGCAACAAATGGTAGCATTCTGTTAGCATTGTTCTCTTCTTAATATTAACCTTCTGTGAGGATACCCAGATCTCTCTGCATCTCAGATTCCTGCAATCTCTAATCATTCTTTTTAATTCTTTCTGCCAATCACGGCAGATATTAACAGATTCATAATATGTGGAAAGGTGAGAGGTTACCGCAGGTAGATATGGATGAAAATTGATGTCATAGTTAGGTCGGCCATGATCTTATTAAGTGGCGGATCATGCTCAAGGGCTGTGTAGCGTGTTCTCCAGATTATACTCCCCTTGCCATATCTTTGCCGACTTCAATTATTTATATGCCTCTGTAACCTCCTTTCTTGTCCTCTTTCCTTCCTGACTTTGCATTGTTGGAAAATGTAGGTGCTTCATCCCAGTCATTTATGTAAATTGGCAAAATTGAAGCTTCAGCACCATTCCCTGAGAAATACTACAATTTTACCAATCAGAAAAAGATTCACCTATGCTTGTTCTCTTTTTCCAGGGCTGCCTTCCATCCAGGTGAATGGTCTTGACCTGACATGTTTACTGTCCATTTCTCGCTACAAATGTGCCTGATCTGTTGAGTTGCTCCAGCGTTTCTTTTCCTTGTTAGTCAGTCAATCCTCTATACACATTAAAGTTCAAACCAACTTTAAAATCGAAGTGTGTATATGTCAACCTGAGATTCACTTTCTTGCAGGCATTCATAGCAGAACAAAGCAATAGAATAAAACCCACTACCCACAACCGCTGTGCTAAAGAAGGCAAACTGTGCAAATACAAAATAAAATAATACTAATCAATATTGTTTAATAATATTTTAAATAATAATTTGTTTTTTTATTTTTAACCAGCTTGAGCTCAGAAAAAAATGAATAACTAACACTGAGAACATGAGTTGTGGAGTCCTGTAAATAACTGTTGTTATTTCTTCAATACTTTTCACATAAAGCCTTATCTAATACCTTCAATAAGTATTAATAGACTCATCCTATACCCACAGCGCATGTTACTTTTCGAAAGGCACAACTGAGCTGGTCAAACATCATTTTGCTTTCACAAAACCATGCTGACTATGCCTAATTACCTTAATATTTTCTAAGTGGCCTGCTATGCCATCTTTAATAATGTCTTTGACAGTTTTCCCAATGACAAGTGTTATGCTAATCGGCGTGAAGCTTCTTGTTTTTTGCCTCCCTTCATCCTCCCTGCTCCGCATCAACTCACTGAACCTTCTACCAGGTTAGACCTGTATTCTCCTTGATATCTGCACGTCTGCCACTTTGCTCTGCTGCGAACGCTGTGGTGTGTGAATCTGTGAGTCTCCAGTCGGTATTGGTCTGAGATCAGAGGAAGCCCAAGACCACAGGTGCAGGAATCTAGGGAGTCTGGAGCCAAACACCTACTGCTGGAAGAACTCAACTGTGGAGGCAAGGAGTTGATCAATATTTTGGGGTGAGACACAGCAAAACTGAGAGGGAAGAAGGAAGACAGCCAACATACGATGGATGATTGATACGTTCGTGGCCCAAGGTAGAAGGAGTCAATTTTAGAAAACTTAGTACATTTATTTTTCAACATAGTCCCCTCCTACATTTACGAACTTGGTCCGGTGGTCGTGGAGCATACGGATCCCTTCCTTGTGGTCCACGCAGGGGTGATTGATAAGTTCGTGGCCTAAGGCAGAAGGAGATGAGTTATACAGCTCTCATTACATGCACATGCAGTTCAACGCTTTTAGTGATTATGTAGAAAGTTTGAAGTTAATAACTCATCTCCTTCCACCTTGGGCCACGAACTTATCAATCACCCCTGCTGTGGACCACCTGGGGGTTCTATGAAGAAGGGATCCATATGCTCCACGACCTCTGGACTAAGTGTGTAAGTGTAGGAAAAATAAATGTGCTAGGTTTTCTAAAATTGACTCCTTCTACCTTAGGCCACGAACTTATCAATCGCCCCGCGTATAGAAGTGAGAGGGTGGCCTGTGAATAGAGACTGGTAGGTGCTTGGTGGAATCTGATAAGGAGGGGGCATGGGGGGGGGTGATGATGGACACAGAGCATGGAGTGTTGGGAAAGAGGCTGGTGGGTGTGAGGTGGAAGCAGATAAGGGGGTAGGGGGTTGATGGCAGATGGAGCTAGGAGGGGGAGGGAGACTATGGACTGTTGATGCCGAGGTGGAATTAGGTGGATATAGACAAGGGCTACAAGGGCGTGAAAGGGTAGGAGAACTAGGCTGATAAAACCAGTGTGGGACAGTGGAGACTCAAGCTAGTGTGAGGATGATCGCCAGACAAGGGAGGGATGAATGGAAAATAGAGGCAAATGAGCGAGGGAGAGTATTCAGTGAACCCAGAGAGTAAACCCAGCTGGGTTAGTATGTGAGTGATGGGACGTGGGAACCAGGTGAGGGAGGACAATGAGTCTAGGTGGCAAGTGGAGGGAGGGATGGATTAGGTGAATAAACAGAGTGAGAACCTGGATGAACAGGTGGGAGCAGGAAAGAAATACAAGGGGAATGTGACACCTGAAATAAGAAAGTTTAGTGTCTGTGCTCATTCTTATGGATATCATAATGTATAAATATTTCTTTTACTGATACGTTCTGAATTAGTTCACCTCCAGACTACTGCAATGGCGGAACATTGAGAATTTATGAAGCTTTTGATCCGTTATGCCTATTCTTGGCTGGATAGATTTGAAAGGATTGGAAAATCTTTTCGGGAAAGCCAAACCATCCATGGACACACCAGTCCTCATCTCCAAAACCTGCACAACTTTACAACTTGTTTTGAACAGTGGTTCACAGTGGAGGATGTGCTTGTTGCCTTATTTCTGGGAAATAGTTTAAAAGGTTGGCACAGCATTGTGGGCTGAAGGGCCTGTACTGTGCTGTACTGCCCCATGTTCTATTAGCATCCTTATGAGAAAGAAATGCATGCACACGTGAATGATATTAGTTGGCTCTTAACTTTCATCTTCAGGGTCCTAGCAGACTGTTTGGTCAAGACAATTAGGAACAAGTAGCCAGTCCCTATCCTAATGACAAGAATTCAAAATTTTGCAGCCCAGGCAGGTGCTCCAAGGTAAAACGATGACAATCAGAGAACAGATTTGGATAGATGCTGAACTGAAAGAATTGAAGGGCGGGGGAATCCATGCAAACACACCTACGAACTATCCCAATGAAAGTTTGTCACTGCCTGCTCCATAAGATCACAGGTGTAACTGTAACCTGTACTCCACATTCCCATTCATGCACAATAACCTTTCACCACCAACCCTCCTCCCTCCACCGCCTTGATTAATCTGCCTCAACCTTCAAAATGTTCAGAGACTCTGCTTCCACCATATCTTAAAGGGGCGAGTTCAGATCACTCTCTGCCTTTTCTCTCCATCTGCTTCTGAGGTCAGGTCTCTCCAAACCTGCTTTGGGTTATCTGCCCTGGTATCTTTACAGGTGCTAGCTGTTAATTTTGTTTGATGATGTCTCTGTGACATGGAAACACATTAAATGTCAATTGTTGTCTTTCGGTCTTTCTGGCGTTAGTTTTGAGAGGCAGAGTGAGGTATAAAATCAATAGTGTTCAATGTCTAGCTGATGCCTTTCCATTGTTAATGTATGTAGTTGCTTCCCTTTCATTCTACCTGCTAATATATGTCTATCACTTTCTTTCTCTCATCTGTCACTGAGAACTGTTACTTCATCTATTCACTCCTCTTTGTGATTGTCTCTCTGTTGCTCTGTATGATCACATCTCTCTCTTAGTGTTGTTACTTGTAATCCATTCTTACCCTTCGAGAATACTGGGGCCCATGAACATAGAGATATTTGTCTTACTGCCCCAGCTAGAATTAAGGATGATCTTAAATCCTCTATTAAAATTTTCTTATTTATTCACTGGAATTAGGCATAGGGAAATAGTATCCTGGAAAGTCACAGAGGGCATTGATCCTCTTTGATGGAAGCAAGAGGCCAAGTGAAAATGGTACAAAAAGCACAAAAACTCCCAAACTTTATGCATTACAACTTTTTTTTGTTGTTATTTTGTCCTATGAAATCATTGTTATAAATGATGCTTTTTGTTATGTTTGTACCGACCGAAATAAATTTCATTCGTTCATTCATTCATTTAATTCATTCATATCTATCAGGAGCCTCCCAACCTGTTCCTGCCAGTATACAGATCCCACACTGATCTCCTCAGTGCCCTCAGATGCTACAACTCTGGAGTGGAAACAAGTTAATGCTTGTGTGCAAGAGAGCCTGTACTCACTGGAGTTTCAAAAAATGAGGGGAGGACCCTCATTATTGAGTATTGAAAGGGCTAGATAGAGTGGATGTACAGAGGATATTTCCTATAGTGGGTGAGTCTAGGACTAGAGGGCACAGCCTCAGAATAGAGGGATATCCCTTCAAAACAGAGATGAGAAGGATTTTCTTAAGCCAGAGGAATGTGAATCTATGGAATTCATTGCCACATATGGCTGTGGATGCCCTGTCATTGAGTATATTTAAAGTAGTGGTTGATAAGTTGTTGATTAGTAAGGGTATCAAAGGTTATGGGAGAAGGCAGGAGAATGGGATTGAGAGGGGTAATAAACCAACCATGATTGAATGGTGGAGCAGACTCGAGGGGTCAAGTGCCCTCATTCTGCTCCCATGTCTTGTGGTCTAAATATGAGGACAGTATAATGCTACTGTCATCTGTATTTGCATATGGATGTAAAATAAAATATTCCTTATCTATTTAATTCTTACCCTTTGCTAGAACATGAATTCTCTGTAGTGTTTTTGACATGTTTCAGAATTAGTTGCATTTATTGAAGCAACTAAGCAAAGTTGAAAAGAGTGTTAGGAAACAGAATATGACATGGGCTCATACGGGAGGGTGGAATTCTTAAAGCAAAATACTGCAGTACCCGAAAACCTGGAATAAAAGCAGTATATGCTTCTAGGATGTGAGTGATTTGAACTTTTCCCCTTAAAATATGGTGGAATCAGGGTCTATCTTTACTTTTAAGGCTGAGGCAGGTTAAACAAGGGAGGGGTGAAAGGTTATGGCGGTGGAACAGGAACACGGAATACAGGTCACAGTCAGAACTCTGTGATCTTATGGACCAGGCTTGAGGCGCTGTGATAAGCTTCCATTGGGACAGTTTGTAGGTGTGTTTGTATGGGCTCCTCCCGGCCTTCAATCCTTTCAGTTTGGCATCTATCCAAATCTGGTCTCTGATTTTCATCGTTCTACCTTGGAGCACCCGTCTTCAATGGGCTGTTTTCCAAGATTTGTCATAACAGTAGAGACTTGCTATCTATTCAGAATTGCCTTGACCAAATGGCCTACTAGGACCTTTAAGATGGAAGTTAAGAGCCAACCAACACCATTCATGTGTAAAAGCATTTATTTTCCATAAGGATGTTAATAGACCACAGAGCAGTACATCACAGTACAGAGGCCCTTCAGCCCACGAGGTGGTGCCAACCTTTTAACCGATCAATCTAGTGCTCCCTTCCCACAAGTCTCAGGAGGAACATGCTAACTCCACACAGTCAACACCCAAAGTCAGGACTGAACCCAGGTCTCTACCGTTGTAGGGCAGTGGCTTAACCAGTTCCAACACAGTTCAACAAATTGAACTGTTAATCACACTCCAGCTAACACGTACTGAAATTCTCAAATCACACATAATTACTCTGCACATTGTAGTTCTTCCTGGGCTCCAGCACCAGCTTCTGCAAGATCACAGGGTCATGATATGTTATCACACACAGTGAGAAATGAGAAGTAATGGGATCACCTTGGGACTAATTTGTCTTTTACTGTAGGTGGTTGACAGACCATAAGACCTTTAGACCAGCACTTTGACTTTAATGGCCATAGGGTACTGTGTCATTGAAAGCTGAGAAGGAAGAACTATCACTGGAGCCCAGCAACAGCAAAGGAGGGCAACATGGATATGGACCACATCTCTGAAGACTCTAGGCTTTGCTTCGCTGCTGAATTTTCTGAGTTCCTGGGGCTGTAAATTATTGCTGTGGGACACTTCCACCTTCTTTTGAGATCTGCTGAAGCTTTCAAAGCTGACACATAACCCGTGTTCCTGTTTCAGGATTGAAGCTCCAGAAGTGGTGGATACAACCCAGTCTCCTACCCTCCCTAGCAATGAGCACATTTACACGGTGCACTGTCACTAGAAAGCAGCATCCTTTATCAAAATCCCCCACCACCAGACCATGCTCTCTCTTCACTACTGCCTCAGAAAGAGAATCTTTAGGTCCCTCCAACCATCATGTTCCTGAACCAGTGTGGATAATTTTATTTACTGCTACACTAAACTGATTCTATGACTCAGGTTCAAGGACATGTATAACATGCTCATTTGCAGTTGTTATGCCGTTGGCCCCCTCCTTTGTGAAAATCGCAAGAACCCTAGTTAAGGGGGGTCAACTGACCCAAAAAGAGAGAGAGACCATGTTCTCCCAAGAAGCAGAATGAAGGTGACCTTGACTATTGTCTCATGGAGACCACGTGAAAAGCCCTCGGGCAAAGTGGGCTGGTTGAGAGAGAGAGCGCATTACCTGCAACTTGATTGACACCTGCGATCCCGTGAAGAAGTATAAAGGCGGGTCTGAGGGGGGGAACCCTCAGACGCACCCAGGAGACACGATATCGATTCCCGTGGGAGCGGGACGCCATTTTGAAGGAAGCCACGTGCGTTAGATTCCGAATTTGAATCTGTGGCTAAAACCAACGAAAGACTGCTTTTAAATAACAACGGGGAAGTCTGCTCCCCTGATTCCAAGGATTTGCTCTGCCAAGACGACGGGCAAGTGTTCATCTTTTCTAAATCATCTCTTTCTCTCTACAACGTAAAAACCCCAGCGGGTTCCCAGAAAGGAAAAGCCTGCAAACTTCTGAGTGACTCTTTATACTTCCGTTGGACTCAGTATTACCCCCTAGACAACTGTAGAGCTTATTTCTGATTGATTATGGTTACACCGGTGTTTTAGATTGAGTTTTGACGACGTGTATGATCTGAATGTTTTATATTAACCATACGTTAGTGCCCTTGTTGAATAAAACGTTTGAAAATAGTAGCATCCGACTCAGCTGATCCATCTATCTTTGCTGGTAAGTTACCTGGTTACGGGGTTTTCGTAACACAGTATTAATTGTATTAGCACAGTTTGTCTTCCTTTGCACATTAACTGTTGATCAGTCTTTGTCTGCTTACAGTGTATATCCAACATACTGTAGAACAGCACAGTACAGGCCCTTTGGCTCACGATGTTGTGCCAACCTTTTAACCTACTCGAAGATCAATTTAACCCTTCCCTCTTACATAGCCCTCCATTTTTCTATCATTCATGCACCTATCTAAGAGTTTCTTAAATGGCCCTAATATATCTGCTTCTACTACTTCCCCTGGCAGGGTGTTCCACCCATCCACTGCACTCCATGTAGACAACCTCCCTATACTTTCCTCCAATCACTTTAAAATTATGATTCCTTGTTTTAGCCATTTCCGCCCCAGGGAAAAGTCTCCGGTTGTCCACTTAATCTATGCCTCATGCCTTGTAAACCTCTATCAAGTCACCTCTCATCCTCCTTCAATCCAAAGAAAAAAATAAACTCTATCTCACTCAACCTATTGACATAAAACAGATTATCTAGTCCAGTAAATCTCCCCTACCCCACGCTAAAGCTTCCACATCCTTCCTATACCGTGCAGCATGGTAGCATAGTGGTTAGCACAATGCTTTACAGTACAGGCAACAGGCAGCATGGGTTCAATTCCTGCTGCTGCCTGTAAGGAGTTTGTGCGTTCTCCCTGCTTGGGTTTCCTCTGGGTGCTCTGGTTTCCACCCGCCCACCAAAGGTGCACTGGTTGGTAGGTTAATTAGTAAACATAGTAAATGGTCCCATGATTAGACCAGGATTAAATCAGGGGCTGCTGTGCGACGTATCTCGAAGGGCCAGAAAGGCCTGCTCTGTGCTGTACCTTAATAAATAAGTAGGTGACCGGAACTGTACGTAATATTCCAAGAGTGGTCTAACCAGGGTTTTATCAAGCTTATGTAGAATTTTTCATAAACTTCTATTATATTTCCTTTTTCCTGTAAATGAATGAATCTCAAGGTGGTATGTGGCAACGTATACACACACTTTTACAATAAATTTACTTTGAACTTTGAACTTCGAACAGGCACATGATTTATCTGCTACACATCATTAATGTCACTGAAGCATACCAGACATCCTCGGTGCACACAGAGTTATTGATCGCATTTACAGATCCAGAACTATCTTACTGCACATGAAAATTTTCCACTGTATTACCAGGACAAGACGCTTTTTCAGAACTCTGTTCCTGTTAGACCATAGTTTGTAATGTTGCTTGTTATTCCCCAATCATTATAAAATTTCCAACAATTTTGCGTTGTGCCAATCCTCTTTATACGTAACTTAAAAGTATACAAACTAGGATCAGGAATAGGCCATGAGATCCCTTGGGTCTCTCTAGTGCTTAGAAAATTCTCATTGTTAATTTAACTGTGCTTTCAACTCCAGTTTTCTATCACCCTATCTGTTCCCTATCCCCCGCGATCCAGTTCTCTCAGCCTTCAATATATTCAATGATTTTGCCTCCCTGACTCTCTTAGACAAAGAAGTATAAAGACGCACAGCACTTAGGAAGACAAAATTCCTTCACAATTCCATCTTAAATAGCTGAACTCTTACTCTGAATATATATAACCCCACGCTTTGGACTCCCTGACAAGCAGAATTATATTTTCAAGTTTGCTCAAAATCTTAAATGTTTCAGTCAGGATTACATTGTTAAGAACAATCAATGGACTAGAGTAATGATCAGTACATAACAATATTGAGACAAGTTCCAGGAGTATTAATTTATAACTGGAAACTGGGAAATTCCCAACATGGTCTCGTTGTTTCCTGACTCTTGCTCATTGCCCTCTATCCCTCTCTAAAAGGAAGCTGCTTTAGGACGGCACAGAGGGTGCATTAGAAAAATAGATGCAACCTGTATCTTGATAGCAATGATTTTTCTTTTTGCAATAAATGCCTGTACCTCTGTCTGTTATTTGTGGAAAAGAAAAGAAAATTTCTGGAAAACTTATTGAAAGGAAACTAACTAAGCAGCCTGGGTTTTTAAATGAGCTGCTTTGTCTTTACAAAACATCAATAGAACCATGATGGCAATGCCTAAGGCCTGTAGGTCACTTGAGAGTAATGCTGGATCCTTACAATAGTCTTAACACTAGGAACAACACTGCCATACACGATCGCAGTTGATGCCTGAAGCCATTTTAAGGTTGTAAGCAGCTAAATCAGTTTGTCCATTATTGTTCAGCTGCCTTTCACCATCTGTTCATAGGCAAGGACAGAGCTATTTTGTCCAATTTGATCCACCGAGCCAGCTTCCTGAACTGAGATAGGGGACTTGCCACTGAGAATATCCATCTGTGCAGAAACTCTTTTATTTGGTCTCCCCACCACTTTGAAAATGTCAGGAATCTCAAAGGGATCATTATCTGAACGTGCAACAGTAAATCTCCAAATTAGAAAAAAATGATGGAGTTAATTCCCAGGGTCATTGAGTGGGCACCAGGGAGGAGGTGGGCTATAATGGCATGGTGGTTATGACACTGGGCTAGTAAACCAGAGGGTTGGACTAATGTTCCAGAGATGAGACATCAAATCTCACTTTAAAGGAGGTATTTAAATTACATTAAATAAATACAGTAATTATATAATTAATATCTCCTTCTATGAAACTACCCAATTGTCAAAATCCAGCTGGTTCACCAACCCTGAGGGGGAGAATACTCCCTCCCCTAACTCGTCTAACCTCTATGTGACTCCTAACTCAAAGCAATATTGTTAACTTTCAACTGCCCAATCAAGAGACCCAGCCTGCCACATTGTTCCAGAACAATTGGGGATGGAGAGTAAATTCTGATCTTGTTAGTGACATCAACATGCCACCAACAAATATTAAAGTAAATCCCTTCTGATGTGGCCTCAACCATCCACATAATGCTCTGCACTGTTATAAAGGAAGTTGAAGAGCAAAAATAGAGGATTAATTGTCTTTTCTTGCAAGAAGAATACTAGGATGAGAGTAAGCTCTCTACCAATACACTGTTGCCCATTACAAACTTCACCTCAGTTGCACGGGAAAGCTGATTTCTTTGCAAGGTCCTCAAAGGCAGCAGTGGCTGAATCCATTATCCATTAAGTTGTTAATAATTCGTTAAGGTTATTGGGGTCTCCCTACCTTTTGTCTAAGACCTCTTTCAGAGTCGATGCCTCCAGAAGACACGGTACATCATTAAAGACCCCTCACACCCTCTCCATGAACTGTTTGTTCTTCTGCCATCAGGCAAACGTTACAGGAGCATCAAAACTAAAACCACAAGGCTACTAAACAGCTTCCTCCCACAGGCAGTCAGACTGCTAAATAGCTGCTCTACCTGACTCTGCTTTGGACACTTTTAACTTGCACTGGACACTTATAACTTGTTTTTAACTGACATGTGGCTGTTGTGTTTTACTATTTATTGTTATGTTTATTATTTAGTGTTGCGTTTGTTATGTTATGATTGCACTGCTCCTGGGAAACGCTGTCTCATTCTGCCCTGCAGAGCTGATGTACGGTTAGAATGACAAAGTTTTTGAATCTTGAATCTTGTTGGGTCCTGGGAGGTCCGTGTCATTTGGCTCAGAAGGTAATTATTATCGACCTGAAGCAAGGTTTCTAGTGTGTGCAGTATGGTCTAAGATATCACCCAGGCTCATCCCTAAACAAACCCCATTCCCATCCCTCCCCAGGCTCCCAAAGCCCTAAATGCCACGGTGGGAGGTTGTCTCTTATACCCATCAACCTATGACTGATGGGAAAAACTAGTCTAGGCTCCCGGAGTGACACAACCCAGAAACCTTTTAAATGTTTATTTAGTCGGAGCAATCTGCACAAATAAAATGATCTAACTGCAAGCACGAGGAATGATGTGACATAATGTATTATATACTGACGTAAGATACTGCAAAGGTTTTGTATATTAATATGACCTGCACTCTGTACTTAGAAAACTTTAAACCTTTAACTGTAATTATGAGTTCTACTCATATTTACTTCCCACTCATAATTCATGTCAGGGGTTGTTTAAAGGAGCCAGTCCCCATCCGTAAAATCAAACCTTACTTGTGTGCTGTTTCCTTATAAGCTGCCCTTACTCCCTCTCTGGTTTTGAACATTACTCACCCTGGAGGAATATTCCCAAGTAAACGGCCCTATCCTCAACTGTGAGGTACAGGCCATGCCTCATGAACCTGCTTGAATTCTTCAAGAGACTGGCAAAATTAACTGATGAAGGTAGAGTCTATGGAAAAGAGTACAGTCAATGTCCCGGGCTGAGACCCTTCAGTAGGTCGATTTTCTCTTGTTTGCAATGAAGGTAGAGAGGATGGTGTGGTGTATGTGGATTTTAGTAAGGCTTTGACGAAATCCCCCATGGTAAGTTCATTCATAAAACCAGGAGGCATGAGATCCAGGAAAACTTGGCTATATGGATTCAGAATTGGCTTGTCCACAGAAGGCAGAGGATGGTAGTAGATGGAGCTTATTCTGCCTGGAGGTCTGTGACTAGCGGAGTTATGCAGGGATCTGTCTGAGGCTCCTGGTCTCATTTATATAAATTTTCATTAAAAAATTGGAGGAGGAAGTGGAAGAGTGTGTTCGTAACTTTGCAGAATGTTGTGGATAATGAAGAAGGTTACTACAGGACTTTGATAAGATACAGAGCTGGGCTGAGATGTGCCAGATAGAGTTCAGTCGGGAGAAGTGTGGAGTGATACATCTTGGAAGGTTGAATGAAGGCAGAGAAGAAGGTTAAAGATAGGATTTTTAGCTGTGCGGAAGAACAGAGAAATCTTGGGGTCCATGTCCACAGATCCCTCAAAGTTGCAGCAAAAGCTGATCTGGTTGTTAAGAAGGTGTATGGTGTGTTGGCTTTCATTAGTCGGGGGATCGAGTTCAAAAGCCACAAGGTAATGTTGTACAAAAGCCTGGTTAGATATCACTTGGAGCATTGTGATCTGTTCTATTTGCCTCATTGCAGGAAGAACATGATTGCTTTAGAGAGGGTGCAGAGGAGACCTACCTGGATTAGAAAGCATGTCCTATCAGGGAAGGTTGAGCGAGCATGGAATTCTCTATTTGGAGCAAAGGAGGATGAAAGGTAACTTGATAGAAATAAATATGGAGTGGACAGCAAGAGCATTTTCCCAAGGCGGTAATGGCTAATGCGAGAAGGCATCACTTTAAGGTGATTGGAGGAAAGTATAAAGGCGAATGTTATAGATTTTTAAACAGAGAGTTAAGTGAATGGGACAAACTGCCAGGGGAGGTCTTAGGAGCAGATACATTTGGGATATTTAAGAAACTCTTAGATAGGTATGTGGATGATAGAAAAATGGAGGGCTCTGTAGGAGGGAAGAGTTATATTGATTTTGGAAAAGGTCAGCACAAACAAGGTGGGCTAATGTGCCTGTACTGTTCTATATTCTATCTGCTAAAACTACCGTGAGTCCTTCTTTATAATACAAAAAATAAAATTTGTAAATGTTTTTATTTATTTCACAGGCTCCACCCTGTCTGTCTACTGCAGGTCCATAACCTGCTTGCTATTCAGCCACAACACAACAGAAATGCTTTGATGGGGAGAAGTACCTGTATCATGTATCAGCACTCTGTAAAGATGGTGAATGAACTTTACTCAGTGATGTTAACCATTTTGTGACATGAGGCCTTGACAAGGATGATTAGGACCCAGGTGCTGGAGTACCTGAGGCTAGGATCAGGATATGGTACGAGACTGAAACGCGAACTGAGAACCGAACAAGATGCTAGACGATAACCCAAGCTGAGCTAACGATTGGGCACTGAACCTCCATTCAGGTTTAAATACTGAAATCCTGGTGCCAAATCCTGGCAGCCAATTGGCAGGACGGTTCTGAATCCTTAAAGGGGCTACACCAACTATCCATACTCCAGGGAGTTAGAACACCACAATTACAGAAGCTGGCATGGTTGGTTGTATATCATAGCAATTTAGAAAATATTGTTGGGCACAGGCCTGCCACACTGACATCATTTATTACATATGGCTTGCAAACACTCACTGATAGTCACACCACAAGGGGTTCAGATAAGAACACATGTAGTTAAATCCAACCGCACCATTTGTGTTTGTATAAACACTTCAGTTTTCCATATCAACTCTCAACGTAATTGAAAGATCCAGTACAGAACTACTCACAGCACATCCAGCAAAAATATCAGTCGATTTGCGGTCTCTGTTGCTTTACTGTCAGCTAAATTTTTCCTAGCTGAAGGTTTCTGATTACAGACTTCAGTTTCGGTATTGCAGTTTGCTCATTTTGGCTGGTGGAGATGAAGTCATAGCTGAGATGCATATGGAGATTGCAAGGCGGAGGAGGAAGGGGATTAGGAGAAAAAGGTGAAAGGAGAAGGGGAAGAATAATGAAAGGAGGGTAAGGAAAGGTGAAAGGGCAGATAAAGAGAGGCAAAGAGAAGAGAAAATGTTGGGGAAGAGGGTAGAGGAGGTGCCAGAGAAAGAGGCAGAGAAAGGAGAAGAGGCTAGAAGAAAGGGAAATGGCAGAAGAGTACAGAGGAAAGGAAAAAGGGTAGAGGAAGGGGAAGAGGGAAAAAGGAAAGGGAAGGAAGTAGAGGAAGGGGAAAAGGGTAGAGGAAAACATAGAAACATAGAAAACATACAGCACAATACAGGCCGTTCGACCCACAAAGCTGTACAGAACATGTCCCTACCTTAGAACTACCTAGGCTTTACCCATAGCCCTCTATTATTCTAAGCTCCATGTACCTGTCCAGGAGTCTCTTAAAAGACCCTATTGTTTCCGCCTCCACCACCATTGCCGGCAGCCCATTCCACGCACTCACCACTCTCCACTCTCTGCGTAAACAACTTACCCCTGACATCTCTTCTGTACCTACTTCCAAGCACCTTAAAACTGTGCCCTCTTGTGCTAGCCATTTCATCCCTGGGGAAAAGCCCCTGACTATCCACATGATCAATGCCTCTCATCATCTTGTACACCTCTATCAGGTCACATCTCATCCTCCGTCGCTCCAAGGAGAAAAGGCCAAATTCACTCAATCTATTCTCATAAGGCATGCTCCCCAATCCAGGCAACATCCTTGTAAATCTCCTCTGCAACCTTTCTATGGTTTCCACGTCCTTCCTGTAGTGAGGCAACCAGAATTGAGCACAGTACTCCAAGTGGGGTCTGACCAGAGTCTTATAGAGGAAGAGAAAGAGGGTAGAGGAAGGGGAAGAGGGAAGAGGAAGGGGAACAGAGTAGAGGAAGGGGAGGTGGCAAGGGAAGAGAGCTGAGGAAAATGAAAGGGAAAGAGAAAAGTGAAGGGTCAGGAAAAGGGAGAAGAGTGAAGAGAAACATTTTGCTGCAAGTTGAGAGTTGCATAATGGTTAGTATATAAATATAAGAGATTCTGCAGATGCTGGAAATCCTGAGCAACATTCACAAAATAATGGAGGAGCTCAGCAAGTCAGGTCAGAACTTTGACCTGAAATGTTGACTGTTCATTCCTCTCCATAGATGCTGCCTGACCTATTGAGTTCCTCCAGCCTTTAAAGTGTCTGGCTAATGGTTAAATTGTTGAACTAAAACTGAGACAAAAAGCCTATTTATCCACAGACACCACTGTGGTATCTCTTACTGTTAGTTCAAATCCCACTATGGTAAATGGAGAAATTAAATTTTAATTAAATAAAACTGCAATTTTAGGAAAAAAAAATCTAGACTCAGTAATGGTAAGCCTTCAACATCCAGGCTATTGTAAAAACCCATTTGATTCACAAACACAATTAGCGGAAGGAATTCTGCTGGTGTGGCTTCGACGTGATTTCAACCCTCTTAGTCCAGAGATGAAAGGGATGCATAAGAAATGCCTGTGTTTCCAGAATCTCATAAATGGATACATCATAAAAATGATAATTCTAGCTCTGCGGAATTATTCCACATTGCTAACTCTTTATCTGTCTGCTTCACCAGAGCAGCATTTTTGCTGGTCAAAGTTCCACCTTCTCGATGAGATGTTAAGTGCCTGTAAATTATTCTGCAGAAGAAATGCAAATTCTATTGGGCATCCTAGACAATACTTACTGCTCAGCCTATAATTGTGAGTATAACACATAGTAACATTACAACATCACTATAGGATCGCACCATGCTACAAATTTGTAACTTCCTTCCACAATGCTAAGCTAATTGGCATTTGTGGAATCATAATATTCATTGAGTAATACAACAGGGAAACAGACCATTGGCCCAACTCATCCATGTTGATTAAGGCACTCATCTATGTTAGTCCAATTTGCTTGTGTTCGGCCCATATACAGTATCTCTGAAGTTTTCATATTGATGTACTCATCCATATAAGGTGAAGCTCATGGATTTGAGAAAACTAAAACATTTTCAACTGTTTGACAGACTTGAGGATCTAAATGTCCATCTCCCGTTCCCATCCTACTGGTGGGAACTCGCTATGTGGAAATGTGAACCCACTTGGATGAACATTTACATCACCAAGGCCATGTAACAAGTTCTGATAACTGGGATTACTATGGTTAGATACTTTAGTGTAGGCATGGTGGGTCAAAGGACCCATTTATGTGTTCTGCAACTCTACGATCCACGATTAGTAGCTGTAATGAAAAGTAATTCACTGAATTCACTGACTGAAAGGCACTTTGGGACATCTGAGACTATTATGGGTTATATAAATGCAGTTTATGGGAGACAACCCACGTGGAGCACAGACAAGTTGGACCAAATTGTCTATTCCCCTTCAGGATTTATATGCAAAACAAAACCTCTGTACATGAGTACACTCCTGTCTGTGCATATATGCACATTCCTCTTGCTGTCACAGCCCATGTCAGTCTGTGTTAGAATGCCTATTTGCATCTCCTCCCCTATCTTCATGCCTTGATCTTCTCCCCTGCATTAAGAGTGCTCAACTTAGTCCCTCAGACCATCTGGTGATGTTAGAATGGGGGTCCTGGATCAGTTGTGGGGGGGTTAACTGCGTGCTGTCAGTTCATGTAAGCGCCACTAGATGGTTTAACCTCAGAGGAGTGGAGTTCTTTGTGAGCTAGTCATGAACTGAGAGCTGAGTTTATTTTATAATCTTTTCAGAGACTGTCGAGAGCTCCAGCTTCATCGTGGGCACAATTCTCCCCACGGTCGAGTTTATCTTCCGGTAGCAGTGCCTCAGAAAGGAGGCATCCAACATTAAGGACCCCCATCATCCGAGCTAGGCCATCGTCTCATTAGGTAGGAGGTGCAGGAGCCTGAAGACCCACACTCAACAACAGAGCAACAGTTCTTCCCCTACTCTATCAAATTTCCGAATGGTCTATAAACTCATAAACACACTACCACATTATTCTTTTTAAAGGTTCAAAGGTACATTTAATGTCAGACAAATGTATACAAAATACATCCTGAAATGCTTTTTTATTCACAACCATCCGCAAAAACAGAGGAGTGCCCCAAAGAATGAGCAACAGTTAAATGTTAGAACCCCAAAGTCCCCCCCAGCTCCCATCTCCTATGCATAAATGGCAGCAAGCAACAATCCCCCCGCCCCCACTGGCAAAAAAAATGCATTGGCACCCGCCACCGAACACTCAGGTGAGAGCAAAGGCAATGGCAAAGACACAGACTTTCAGTTACCCCAAAGACTTTGCGTTTCACCTGGTATTTGACATACCACAGGTTTTCTGTCTCTCCCCAAGGGAGAAAGAGATGTCTCCCTTTTCCCAGCGAGCGGGGAGACATAACAAACAACTCGTTGGTTTACGATGTTAGAAGTCCGCCACGTTCCTTTTCTTGAGCTCTGTGCCTGATGATTGCAAAGATCCCTGGTCTCCAGGCACACGGTCTCTTAATTTTCAATACTTATTTATTTTGAGTCGGATGTGATGTGATGACTGTCTACCAGAAATGCAGAATAAAAGTGGACAATGCTAGGAATAGTCAGCAGGTCAGGCAGTATCTGCGGAGTAAACCATTTCAGGTATCATTTACCATTTCAATCATTTCAATGTCCTTCATCAAAACTCTGTTTCTCTCCTGTTGGTGTTGACTGACCTGTTGATAATTTTCACTATTTTGTATCCTGATACCTACTTGAGTTTTCTTGGGGGGTAATATTGCTGCTTTGAGGCCCCTGAAGCGTTTCATTACATTGAGATTGTCATATAAATACAAGGTGCTGTTGCTAAAACATGCACTTCAATATTGCCTCGAGGTAACAGTCTGGAGTTGAAGGTTTTGAGTTTGTTCAACCATGAGACTGCAGGCTGGAGAGCTTACTCCCTCGCTCCCTCTGCTCTGGCCCAGTTCCTGTAGATCCCTAAGAGAGCTGGTCTCCACAGTCAGTTCCTGGCTTAACTCCAGCCCGAGTTAAGGCTTTAATGTAAAGATGCTGTTGCGTTTGAAGGAACACAAATGGTCACCTTCCATACTCCCCAACTCCCTCTCCTTGTGCCACAAAGCTCTGCTCAGGACCTGCCTGTCCGCAGAGAGTGTGCGATGCTTTTCCAAAACCAACAACAATGTAGGGACAGGGCTGCAAAATACAATCCCTTCGGCTAGTTCAACCATGCATTGCGATCCTGGCTGATCTGTGACCCAACACAACCACAAGAGATTCTGCAGATGCTGGAAATTCAGAGCAACACACACAAAATGTTGGAGGAACTCAGCAGGCCAGGCAGCATCTACGGAGAGGAATAAACAGTTGACGTTTTGAGCTGACCTCCAAGAGGACCACAACCCTGTCATAGGGTTTGGAGGTTTTGGGCTGAGACCCTTCATCAGGATTTATGATGAAAAGGTGACCCACCTTTTACCATGTCTTCGGTCAGCAAATATCTATCAATCTCAGTTTTAAAATAAACATCTCTTCCCACCTCAATTCCTATTTGAGGAAGAAAATTCTAAATGCAGCAACAAAAAGATCCCTGATCTTCTTTAACTGTTTTGCTCCTTTGCTGAGGTTTATTCTCATGATCCAGACTCAGAGCCTCATTAAATCAACCCTTACGATTCATATTGAACATCTGAATTCATATTTCTAATGACTATTTCCAAAGATGCTATAACATCTGGGATCTCCAGACAGACTGTCTTCCTGTAGTCTATTCCCCCCCCAAAAAAAAACATCTGCTCCTCTATTTACAAGCTTCCCTGCACATCTGCGCACAGCCCACGTCTTATGGTAAATTTATTGTGACAAGGGAGCATTAGGTTTCCCGTAACAAATATTCTCTTACAAAGGCAGATTTGACATGTATGAATTTTTAAATACGTAATTAGAGATAATGTGCTCCTCTAAGGTCAGACATCAAGCTGCCAGGAAATCTATCAAAGACCGACCTGATTCAAAGCTTGTTTTCCAGAAGACTCTGTTCAGTGAGGGATCGATCCTGACCTAATGTAGAAATTACCACAGGAAACAGGTAGTAATCTCACCTGCAGACCTGAGGGTAAATTGGGACAGAACACATAACAGAACAGTACAGCACAGGAACAGGCCCTTTTATCCACAATCATAGTCTGGGTAGCCTACAACCTGATGGCATGAACATTGACTTCTCGAACTTCCGGTAACTGCACGCTCTCCTCTCCTTCACCATCAATTGTGGAATTGAGTTTAGGGGCCGAGAGGTAATGTTGCAGCTATCTAGGACCCTGGTCAGACCCCACTTGGAGTACTGTGCTCAGTTCTGGTTGTCTCACTACAGGAAGGATGTGGAAGCCATAGAAAGGGTGCAGAGGAGATTTACAAGGATATTGCCTGGATTGGGGAGGATGCCTTATGAGAATAGGTTGAGTGAACTCAGCCTTTTTTCCTTGAAGCGATGGAGGATGAGAGGTGACCTGATAGAGGTGTATAAAATGATGAGAGTTATCGATCGTGTGGATAGTCAGAGGCTTTGTCCCGGAGCTTAAAAATGGCTAGCACAAGAGGGCCCAGTTTTAAGGTGCTTGGAAGTAGGTACAGAGGAGACGTCAGGGATTTTTTTATGCAGAGAGGGGTGAGTGTGTGGAATGGGCTGCCGGCAACAGTGGTGGAGGCAGATATGATAGGGTTTTTTAAGAGACTCCTGGATAGGTACATGGAGCTCAGAAGAATAGAGGACTATGGGTAACCTAGGTAATTTCTAAGATAAGGACATGTTCAGCACAGCTTTGTGGGCTGAAGGACCTGTATTGTGCTGTAGGTTTTCTATGTTCCTATTCCCCATTCTTGTTTCCTCTCACACCTTCTCTCCTTACCTGCCCATCACCTCCCTCTGGTGCTCCTCCCCCCGCTTCCCTTTCTTCTGAACTCTCCTATCAGATTCCCCCTTCTCCAGCTCTTCATCTCTTTTGCCCCTCCCCCTCTCCCAGTTTCACCCTTCACCTACCACCTCGTACTTCTTCCTCCACTCCCTCCACCTTACACTAATCTCTCCCCTTCTTTTCCAGGCCTGATGAGGGGCCTTGGCCGAAACGTCAGCTGTTTACCCTTTTCCATAGTTGCTGCCTGACCTGCTGAGCTCCTCCAGCATTTTGTGTGTGTTATTTGGATGTCCATAATGTTGTGCTGAAACATTTAAATGGTTAACTAAACTAATCTCTTCTGCCTACACAATATCCATATCCTTCCATTTTCCTCATGTTCATGTGCCTATATAAAAGTCTCTTAAAAGTCTCTAATCTCTGTCTCTACTACCACCCCAGTCAGCTCATTCTAGGCACCTACCACTCTGTGTAAAAACTTGCCATCATATCTCCTTTGAAATTACCCCCTCAAACCTTAAATGTGTCCCCTCTAGTGTTAGACATTACAGCCCTGCTGAAGCAGGAAACCAAGGACATGGGAGGATTCTGGAGATTGGGTATAACATTTCCCTGGGCAGGCTACATAGAGGCTGGAGTTGTCCTCTCTACAAATTTGATAGCGGTGTGCAATATTATAAAAGGTATGGCTAGAGAAAATGGTGAAGGGCTGATAACGGCAGAATGCATGTTAAAATAAGAGGTGAATGAGCTAGAAATTACATGAAAGAAAATCAATATTTTTACATTATTGAGGGTAGCACAGTGATGTAGCGGGTAGTTCTTCCCTACACCTCCAGCCCTTCAGGTTCAGACCCGATATCGGAAGATGTCTGTGCAGAGTTTCAAAGCGAACAAGTTGGTTTCCTTCATGTTTCATTATTTGATTTTCATACATTCTATTATCTCCTATTGAATTTCTTTAAATGCCTGCAAGAAAATGAACCCCAAGGTAGTACGTATAAAGTATCATACTGTATACGTGGTTCCAAAGGTGGTTATAGCCGGGTGTGTTAATGGGGACAAGCTCCCGCCACCTATTAAATGCTCCCAATGGCGTGCAACTCAAATAGCCTCTGATAACCAGGTCCAGCTCCTGGTCTTCAAGTGTGGCTTAGCTACCGAGCCCGGCGGAACCGTCTCTACCGACAGGAGAAGGGGCAAAGGCGGCTTACTGGTGCCTTAAAACCAGTTGCTTCGGGAATATGGGGTCCATTGGTCATGGCTGGCAGTTTATCGAGGAGAAGGAAAGCGCTGATCTCAGTCCTCCACTCCTTCTCACTGGGAAGGCTTTGGGAGTAAAGCTTGAGGGAAAAAAACGGAAGCTGGAGTCTCTAAGGTGCTCCTACATTGCCTTCAATGCTGACCGGCAGCTCCTGTGACACTGGTGGTGCCAAACTGTATCGGTCTCTGCCATCCCTTTGGGTTCATCAGCTGGGTGGAGGGGTGGGGGGAGCTTGCTTTCCATATTGTACTATCCTGGCTTGCATATCCAGACATCTAGGGTGCAACATCCATGGTCTATCCTGACCGATGGAGGCCTCATTTACTCACTGTAAACCTATTTTGATAATAAAATTACTTTGACTTTGTGTGCTCTGATATCCCTGAAATGTTTGGCCTGCTGAGTATTTCCAACAGTTTCAGATTGTGCTTTAGTGGAATTAGGCGCGTGTCTACGACAAAGACAACTCACCCAGGTCCGCTGATGACATCATCCAGTGCAGGCCCTGTCCACGTTGATGCTTTGGCCAAAACACAAGAATGAGTAACTGTAAATTGAGAGTAGGGGAGATTCAAAAAAGAGGACATGAGTTGAGACTTGGGGGGCAAAAGTTTAAGGGTAACATGAGGGGGAATTTCTTTACTCAGAGAGTGGTAGCTGTGTGCAACAAGCTTCCAGTAGAAGTGGTAGAGGCAGGTTCGGTATTGTCATTTAAAGTAAATTTGGGCAGGTATATGGACAGGAAAGGAATGGAGGGTTATGGGCTGAGTGCAGGTCAGTGGGACTAGGTGAGAGTAAGCGTTCGGCACAGACTAGAAGGGCTGAGGTGGCCTGTTTCCATGCTGTAATTGTTATATGGCTATATAAATAAAAAGACTGATCAGGCAATGACACAGACAATAAATGCAAACTCAAACCAAACAACTCTTCATCAGCTCAGAAGGTACTAGATAATCCACCCAATTATATTCTGTTTCTCACTAATTTGCCCAGAGAGACGAAGGAGATGATGCTATTTACGTTCTTCAATCAATTTACCGGACAGATGGGACTCGTCAGTCACGGTTGGCAGCTCATCTAGACAGAAAACTCTGATCTCAAAACTCCGCTGCCTCGCAGCTAGTGAGCCCCGAGAAAAAACACGGAGCTGGCGTCCCCGAGGCAGTCCTACGTTGAGTTCACCACTGACTGGTAACTCCAAACAATATAGGTCTCTGCCGTTCCTTCGGGTTCATCAGATGTGTGGAGAGGAGGAGCCTGCTGCACGAGCAACAGCTTGTTCTCCATATTGTACTGCCCTGGCTTGCGTATCGACTTTATCTTCGTAACGTTGACACTATCAGGAGAGGGCATTCCTGCTTCACATCATGGCATTGACACAACACGGGAAGCTGCTGTTACCGGTTGTAAGACATTACGCTTGATTTACATATGGTGTGGGGACAGAGGTTGCTTCTGATGATGGGAGAGATTCTTGGATCTCACTGAAAGGCTACCACCCTACCCCACCCCCATCCCTTAAAATGAGCAAACCACAGTCAAAAAGTTGCTGTTGCATCATGGTCTGCTTTCCCCATTGGGTCTGCAATGGGATTAGATATTATCCAAAATGCAGACGAAAAGCACTGCACCAGGCAGGAGAACACAATGAAAGAGACTATTCCAAAACTTGGATGTTGGGATGTTCAGACAATGACGACTGGCCTCTGTTATAACCTCCAAGACATTAGTGATGTCAGGAAGACCATGTAATAAATGAGGAGCTCAGGGGACTTCATGTCTTGATCAAGTTGGATAATCCACACCAGTGGTGCATGAAAAGAGTTACTTTTTGATCAGGGCGGCAATCGAGATTTTGAAGGCAAAGTTTTGCGGCAGTTTTTCTGAGTTGAGGAGCGACCAATCAGCAAGAGGGATTTATTAGAAAGGGCCAATAAGAATAATACAAGCACAAGCAGAGTGCTCTCATTTGGAGTGTGTCAGTCTTTAGAGTGGCTTTGACTCCTCAGGCTTGGGCGAAGTTGGGTTTCGGTGAGGTAACTTTTCTTGTAAGTTACTCTCTCTCTTTGATCTCATTTGTTCATTCCTCATCTGTTAGGGCAGAGAAGATTAGTGAGAGTGGCTCCAGGGACAGTGTTTTGTGCTCTGTGTGGGGGATGTGGGAAGTCTGGGAGACTTCCAGTCTGACAGATAAACACGTCTGCACCAGGTGCACCGAGCCACAGCTCCTGAGGGAACGTATTAAGGAACTGGAGCTGCAGCTTGATGGCCTTCGACTCATATGGGAGAATGAGGAGGTGATAGACAGGAGCTACAGGGAGGTAGTCACCCCTCGCTTGCACGAGACAGGTGACTGTCAGGAGAAGGAGGGGAAGTGCACAGACAGCACAGAGTACACCTGTGGCCATTCCCTACAATAATAAGTTGAGAGGACCCGCCTACTGAGGCGATGGGGAAGGAATGGAGAAGCCACAGTGACTGGGTCTCTGGCACTGAGTCTGGTGCTGTGGCTCAGAAGAGCAGAGAGGTGAAGAGGACTGCAGTGCTGGTAGGAGATTCCTTAATCCTTAATTCCTTAATCAGAGACAAGGTTCTGTGGGCGCAACAGAGATATCCATGTGGTATTCTGCCTCCCTGGTATCAGGATAAGGGCTGTCGTGGATCGCGTCCATGGCATTCTCAAGGGTGAGGATGAGAAGCCAAAAGTCTTGGTGCATATAGGCACCAATGACCTAGGTAGAGAAGGTGAGGAGGTCCTGAAGAGAGATTTTAAGGGGCTAAGTAGAAAGCTGAGAATAAAGGATCTCCAGGGTAGTAATCTCTGGATTGTTGCC
Organism: Hemitrygon akajei; assembly: GCF_048418815.1. Classification (NCBI taxonomy): domain Eukaryota; kingdom Metazoa; phylum Chordata; class Chondrichthyes; order Myliobatiformes; family Dasyatidae; genus Hemitrygon; species Hemitrygon akajei. Next base: position 35,773,345 of record NC_133150.1, read on the forward strand.
TGTACCAATTACCAGTGAGGGTAAGAACAGAATGATCTGACAGCTGAATGCATGGCCAAGGAATTGGTGCAGGGGTCAAGGTTTCGGATTTTATGGATTATTGGGATCTCTTCCGGGGAAGGTATGACCAGTACAAAAAGGATGGGTTACACCTGAACCGGAGGGGGTCCAATATCTTTGTAAGCAGGTTGGCTAGAGGTGTTCAGGTGGGTTTAGAGTAATTTGGAAGGGTGAAGGGAACCAGAGTGATAGTGCTGAAGATGAGGTAGTTGGTTTACAAAGAGGCAATGTGTAGTGAAACTCCTGGCAAGGAGAGGCCGATGATAAGGCAAAACTGCAGGAAGCAGGATGAGTTGCAATGTAAAAGGTGGACAAAATCGAAAAGGGTGAATACAGGTCTGAAGGTGTTCTATTCGAATGTGCACAGTGTACAGAATAAGGTAGAGGAACTTGTAGCATGGTTGCAGATTGGCATGTACGATGTTACAGGCATCACTGAATCATGGCTTAAAGAAGATTATAACTGGGAGCTTAATGTCCAAGGATAGACATTTTATCAAAAGTTCAGACAGGAAGACAGAGACGGTGGTGTTGTTCTGTTGGCAAAAATTGAAATCAAATCATCAGAATGAGGTGACATTGGGTCAGAAGGTATTGAATCATTGTGGATAAAACTAAGGCCCTGATGAGAGTTATGTAGAGACCACCAAACAGTAGTAAGGATGTAGTCTACAAATTACAATGGGAGATAGAAAATACTTGCCAAAAGGGCGATGTTACAATACTCTAGTTATGGGGGATTTCAATATGCAGTTAGTTCGGGAAAATCAGAGGGGGAGTTTCTTGAATGCCTACGAGATAGCTTTTTAGAGCAGCTCATGGTTGAGCCTACTAGGGGATCAGCTATCCTGGGTTGATTGCTTTGCATGATCCGGAATTGATTAGAGAGCTTAAGGTAAAAGAGCCCCTAGGGGAAAGTGGTCATAATATCATTGAATTCACCCTGAAATTTAAGGGGAAGCTAAAGTCAGATTTATCAGTGTTACAGTGGAGTAAAGGGAATTACAGAGGCATGAGAGAGGAGTTGGCTAGAATTGATTGGAAAAGAACACTGGCAGGGATGATGGCAGAGCAGCAATGGCTGGAATTTCTGGAAGCAATTTGGAAGGCACAGGATATATACATCCCAAAGAGGAAGAAGTAATCTAAAGGCAAGATGACGCAACCATGGCTAACAAGAGAAGTCAAAGCCAACATGAAAGCCAAAGACAGGGGATATAATAGAGCAAAAATTAGCGGGAAGTTAGAGGGTTGGGAAGTTTTCAAATACTAACAGAAGGCAGGCAACTAAAAAAGTCATTAAGAAGGTAAAGATGGAATATGAAAGTAAGCTAGACAATAATACTAAAGAGGATACCAAGAGTTTCTTCAAATACATAAAGTGTAAAAGAGATGCAAGAGTGGATATCAGACCATTGGAAAACAATGCTGGAGAGGTAGTAATGAGGGACAAAGAAATGGTGTATGAACTAAATAAGTATTTTGCATCAGTCTTCACTGTGGAAGACACTAGCAGTATAGTGGAAGTTCCAGATGTCAGGGATCATGAAGTGTATGAAGTTACCATTAGTAGGGCAATGGATCTTGGGAAACTCAGAGGTCTGAAGCTAGATAAGTCACCTGGACCAGATAGTGTACACCCCAGAGTTCTGAAAGAGGAGACTGAAGAGATTGTGGAGGCATTAGTAATGACCTTCCAAGAATCACTAGATTCTGGAATAGTTTTGGAAGACTGGAAAATTGCAAATGTCACACTACTCTCCAAGAAGGGACAGCGGCAGAAGAAAGGAAATTATAGGCCAGTTAGTCTGACCTCATTGGTTGGGAAGATGTTGGAGTCAATTATTAAGAATGAGGTCTCAGGGTACTTGTAGGCACAAAATAAAAAAGGCCATAGTCAGCATAATTTCCTCAAGGGAAAATCTTGCCTGACACAGCCTCAAAATAGAGGGGCATTCTTTTAGAATGGAGTTGAGGAGGAGTTTTTTTTTAGCTGGAGAGTGGAGAATCTGTGAAATTCTTTGCCACAGGGGCAGCTGTGGGGGCACTGTCTATATGTATGTTTAAGACAGGGGTTGAGAGATTCTTGACCGGTCAGGGCATGAAGGGATATGGGGAGAAGGCAGGAGATTGGGGCTGAGAGGAAAAATGGATCAGTCATGATGAAAATGCGGAGTAGACTTGATGGGCCAAATGGCCTAAATCTGCTCTTATGTCCAATGGTCTTTGGTCTTATGTGGACGTATTCATCATCAAGCTGTCTTGGGCATCCTTTCTTCTGGCAAGGGAAGGGCCCTTATGAGCCCAGAATGCATGGAGTAGGTTTTGCAGTGAGGAACACATTGTTGAAAATGATGGGACCAGGCAGCCATGGATCTGAGTGACTTCGTCCACTTCACCTCAACGCCACTGAAGGTCGAGTTTGTCTTGTCAGTGTGTATGTTCCCACGCTGTGCTCTACAACTGAGGCAAAGGATGAGGTACATGAGAACCTTGGGGCCACCATCAGAAATACTCCAATCAAGGAACGTCTTGTTCTCCTGGGTGACTTCGAGGCCAGACTGGGTGCAGATCATGACCCATGGCCCTCCTGCTTACGTCAATTTGGCATGGGCAAGATGAATGAGTGCAAGATGAATTCTGCACCAGCTGGACTTGATCCTGGTCAGATGCTCCTTCCTGAACAATGTGCTTTTCACACCAAGGCACAGAGTATGACACAGACCACTTGCTGGTGGGTTGCGAGATCAGACTGCAGTCAGGACAGTTTCATCATGCTAAACAAGAAGGGAATCCTTGCATTAATGTCAGCAAGATGTCTCACCCAGACCCACTAGAGCAGTTTGCTAAGTTGTTCATGAACAAACTAAGTGGCCAGCAGCCTGGAAATTCCATCACAGAGAAATAGGAACTTTATCAGAATACTACCTACAGCAGAACTTTAGCAACATCAAGGAAGAAGCCCTCAAAATCAAATGGCTGGTTCAAAGCCAAATCCAATGACCTCCATCATTGAAGCCAAGCGCGCTGCCCTAGCCGAGTATAATTGAGGGGAACCTACAGATGCTCAGGGCTGCTGGAAGTAAAGTTCAGCAGACTTCCAGGCACTGCGCCAGTGAGTACTGAATCCGGCTCAGTGAAGACATCCAGACCACAGCACTGACCGACAATATCAGGGGTATATATGATGGCATCATGAAAGGCCTCGGCCCCTCTCAGAGTGAGATGGCTCAAGTCCATCACGGGGGTAAACAGAAGGAGAGATGGGTGGGACGTTACTCTGACCTCTAGTCCAGAGCAAACGCTGTCAGCATCTTAGTCCCGGACACCACTGAGTACCTGCCGAAAATGAAAGAACTGGATGCAGAGCCAACCCTAGAGGAGCTCAGCCAGGCCGTCGACGGCTTGGCCTCAGGGAAGGCACCAGACATTGATGGGGCTCCCCCAGGCCTGATCAAGCTCTGCATGACTACACTACTGCACCCGCTGCATAAAGTTATCTATCAGTGCTGGCAGGAAGGAGCTGTACTACAGGACATGAGGGATGCCAAGATCATTACCCATTACGAAAAGAAAGGTGAGGGAAGTGACTGTAACAACTACAGGGGCATCTCACTCTTGAGTGTTATTGACAAAGTCTTCACCTATTTCTTTGTGGTCTTCCTTTAGAAGTTGGATGAAACTTACTTGCTGGAAGGTCAACTGTGGACATGATTTTCTCACACCACCAACTCTAGAAGTACAGAGAAGACAAGAAGCTCCTCTACATTGCATTTATTGATCTCACAAAGGCACTTTACTCAGTCAGTAGAGATGGGCTCTTCCAGATCCTCTTCAAGGCAGGCTGCCCACCTAGACGGCAGAGCATTGTTGAATCCTTCCACAACATGAAAGGGACTGTGAAGTACAATGGCAGCTCATTCAGTTAAATTTCAGGACTAGTTAGTGGAGGACGTTTGATATTGTCCTCATCTGAAATATTTCTCTTCTCACTGTTGCAGCCTGACCTGCTAAATGTTCTGAGCATTTTCTATTTTTATTCAGATTTCTAGCATCTGTAGCTTTAAAACCTTCACTAATTTAATTTACACTACTCATTATATTCTCGTATTCCCATCAACTTGGCCCCAGATTCCATTACTCACCTATGCACTAGAGGCAGCTTATAGGGCAACTCAATGTACTAGCCCTCAAAGCTTTGGGGATGGGGGGGGGGGGTGAGGTAAATTCAGATTGCATTGTAGTTGCTGAAGAATTTAAATTTAAATAAATAAATCTTGAATATTAAGAGAGAAGTAATGTCAATTACAATGTCATGAAACCAGCAGCTCATTGTTAAAAAATATATTCCTTTAAAGAATTCTTCTATCATTCTCACCAGCCTCTACTGACTCCAGATGTACTCAAGATAGGATTTCAACCATCTCCTCAGATCAGGAACAATTGGAGAAAGATTATCAATAGCAACATAAGTATGGATGGGAACATCCAATCAATGGATCAATTCAAAGTAAGAGTTGGTTGTGAAATCTTGCTCTATGAAAATGGAGTGGTAGGGGAGAGCACTAAAAATAATCGCTAGTTACAAAATACTTTGTTCATCCTGAGCGAGTCAAGGGCAGTAAATTATTGTAAGTTATGTAAGTTATTTCATTTTTAGAACCAGGAAAAGAGTTTGATTTAAAGGAACTGACAATATTTTGTACCATTTGCTAAAATTAGCATATTGCCTGTAGCAACTCAGTCATTCATACTCAGTTTCCTCATTTCCATTAGGATGGAATCGGACATGCTTGTCCTCAAAAACACACAAAGCTCGTAAGGATTTCAGCAGGCCAGGCAGCATCTATGAAGGGACTGACCAGTCAATGTTTTGGGTCAGGACCCTTCACTCGGACTGCTTGCACTCAGTACCTCTGGGCAAGGGTTGATTTTGTCATCAACTCCTCCTCTGGCTGTGAAGAGGCTAAAAAGAAAGGACAGGATGTGCAGGACTTTGTTATATTCAGTTGGGGAGGCTGTTGTGTGGCATTGTCAGGCATTGCTGGAGTTAACTCTCTTGAACTTTCACCTTCAATCTCCTTGTCGATCCATATTTAGGAACTATGATCCAAAGGCAACAAGCTACTCGTCACATTTTGTGGTTTAATGCCACTGGAGCACCTTATGTCTATAAACAATGCCACGAGATAAAATCAAGCTATTAGAATCTATTGCACTTTGACTGTGCTTCGGGTTAGACTGTGCTCGCTAATCCCAGATCTTGTGCCTTCTGCACAACAGTGAAACCCAGAGAGAACTAGTATAATGGTTCTGTCATTACGTGACTTAACCCGAGGCCTGATCTAATGATTGAGATTGAGTCCCAGCCTGAAAGTATGGGCAGTTAAATCCAGTTAATTAAATGAATCTTGGAATTAAAAAGCTACAATCTGTAATGGGCCCAGGGAACTAAAGGACTGTCATACAAACCAGTCTGGTTCACTAATGCGCTACAGTCAATATTTGTCTCCAGACCAGCAGTAATCTGGTTGATGGTTCAAGAGAAATTAAGAATAAGTATTCACATCCAGTAAAGGAAAAGGAGAAAGGCTCATCAAAAATTAATAGGGAGCTACTTTTATTGCGATTTATTGGAAGGCATCAGTGAGGAAGGAAATAACCTATGGTTATCCCCCAATGATTGAACATGTTGGATATTAAAAGTTAATTGAGCTTGAAATTCACCAACACCAAAGTGTGGTGTCTTTAATAAATTGCCAAGAGCAACCTGCACTGAAGATCTGAGCCACATTGTGCACACTGTTTACGTTTGAGACCTAATCTGCGCAGAATGCCATGATAATGAAACAGCATACATTTATATTGTGCTGTTCATCCCTGTAGAATGATGCAAATTGGTTTATAGCCAGTGGAGCATTGTGAGGCCTACCCATTGTTGAAAAGGCTACAGTCAGTTCATGTCCAGTAAGCACCCAATGGCCAAATACTGTGTTTCCTAATATTGTTGAGCATTAACTATTGACCAGCATACTGGCATAAGGCATGAACTGGCAGTCCATTGGAGCTGATGGAGTGTAACTGTAGCCTTGGTGTTGGGAATGTTACTGAGCCACAGAGTTATATTGGCCCTTTGATCCAACTCCTCTTTGCCAAGTAACTGTGTTAGTCCCACTTGCCTGTGTCTGGCTCATATCCCTCTAAACCTTTCCTTTCCAAGCAGTTGGCCAAATGTCTTTTAAGTGTTTCAATTGTACCCATCACTGCAACTCGTTCCAAATACACACCAACCTCTGAATGAAAAAGGTTTCTGCTCTACTCCTCTTTAAATCTTTTCCCCTCACTTTAAACCCATGCCCCTTAATTTTGGACTGCCCTAGCCTGGGGAAAAAACTGTGGTTATTAACCTTACCTCTGCCTCTCATTATTTTAATAAACTGCTATAAAATCGTGAAGAAGGGTTTCGGCCCGAAACGTTGACTGATTGCTCTTTCTCATAGATGTTGCCTGGCCTGTTGAGTTCCTCCAGCATTTTGTGTGTGGTTCTATAAAGTTGTTCCTCAGTTTCCTACGTGCCAAGGAAAAAAATCATAGCCTATCCAGCCTCTTCTTATAATTTAAACCCTCCATTCCCAGTAACATCTTCATAAATCTCTTTTACACCAGTTTAATGAAGTCCTTCCTTATAGCAGACTGACCAGAACCAGGAAGGACCAGGAAGGAAATAACTGTGTACAGTAACCCAGATGTGACCTTAACAATATTCTATACATCTTTTTTCCAATCCTGAAGGAGGGTCTCAGCCTGAAACATTGTCTGTTTACTCTTTTCCATAGATGCTGCCTTACCTGCTGCGCTCCCTCAGCATTCTGTGTGGAATTCCAGCCAACTGCAGACTTTCTCATGTTTATGTTCTTATACATCTGTAACATGATGTCCCAGCTCCTGTACTCAGTACTTTGACTAATGAAGACAAGTATGCCACATACCTCCATTGTCATCCTGACGACCTCTTACATCTCTTTCAAGGGACCCTTAACCTTAACCTTTAACTCACTGTCTCACAACACATCCCAAAACCAGTCCTAGCCTGGTTTGCTATACTGATATACAGCACCTTGTACTTATCAGAATTAAGCTCCATCTGCCATTCCGAGTACAGTCAAACTTGAAGAGTTGAGGTAGAAAATTATCACACAACATCTAATATGCCCGGAGCAGATGGTCTAATACTTAGTGGATATGACATCTGGGTCCAAACCACAGCCACATTACCACTGGGTGTCTGGGTGGTGTAGCGGTTAGCGCAACACTATTACAGCGCGAGGTGTCGGAGCTCAGAGTTCAATCCTGGCGAACTCTGTAAGGAGTCCATACGACCTCCCTGTGGAATGCGTTGGTTTTCTCCAGGGTCCTCTGCTTTCCTGCCACCTTCCAAAGACGTAAGGTAGGTTAATTGGTCATTGTAAGTAGGCTGGGGTTAAATTGGGGTTCTTGGGTGTTGCTGGGCAGTGTGACACAAAGGGCCAGAAGGTCCGATTCTGCGCCGTACCTCTAAAGAAATAAAGTAAAATAAATAAACCACCCTCATCCGAGATGTGGAGAAGTTGTCAGGGAATGCTGTAATCATAATCTTCGTTAAGAAAAGTGCCAAATTTGATTGGAGTCAACTGAGCAGGACTTTCCTGCTTCTCCTGTAAGGAACACCTTTGCAAGCATCTACTTCAACTGCCACCCACAGTTCGCTGAAAACCATCAGAATTTCAGATTCGGATTCACAGTCAGATTTATTTGTCACATGTACATTGGAACGTACAGTGAAATGTATTGTTTGTGTTAACAACCAACACACCCAAAGATGTGGGGGCAGCACATAAGAGACTCCACACATTCTAATGCTAACATAGCATGCCCATCAAGTTCAGCAAAACAACACAAGCACCAAAAACCAATAACAAAAACAAAAACAAAAGAAGAACAGAATGAAGCTTCATTCCCACCCACCCACTCACAGAGAGAGACAGGCCTCCAAGCCAAGTGCAGGCCACCTCCAGTCCTTGGCCCTGGACTCTCAGACATTGGTCTTGAGACTTTGCTGACCTCTGGATATCAACCTCAGGACCCCCATCACAGGCTTGACATCGAGGCCTCACACGGACCTCCATCCGCAGTGAGCTGAAGGGTCATAGATTTTGTGACTCCTACCCTTTGGGGCCTCTGACCAAGGACTCACTAGCCTGGGGTTTGCTGATCTCCTCAGTACCTGCTAATCTGACCTCCAGGATCGCTGACCTTCGGCTGCAGAACACTTTGACTGGACTTGAAAATTGTCTCCTGCCCAGAATCTTTATTTACTGCTCCTGACATTTAACTCCCCTACATCTCTCTCCCTAAACCCTAACTCCCAAAATTTTCCTCAAAACCATCCCTATGAACCTAAAACTGATGCCTAAATCTGAGCCGAGACTTCAACAGACGTTGCCGATCAAGACCATTTTGACAAATTACATCACCTGAAATTACAATGGACAGAATATTCATTGGCCAATTCCAAGACGGGACCAGCATCAAGAAAATTCATGTTTTGTTTTGACTTCACTGAAGTCTTTGAGTCCAAAGAAGTTTATGGAGGATACTCCTCAAGTTTGACCGTGCCTTGTCTGACACTTGCAGCCATGAAACTAATGAGTGGATTCATCACAGACCCAATCTCAATGGAGGTTAGGATCAAGCGAGGTTGTGCCATTGCTCCAACAATCTTCTAGGTATTTTTCCCTGTAACACCACATGCAAGCCTCAACGAGCTTTTGAATCAGGCCAACATCCCCAGCACAGAGGTTACACTGACACTCAGCTAGCTCCAAAGTACTATCATTTCAGATGGCAGACTCCCAGAACATTCAGGAGATATGAGACTGCAGATGCTGGAGATCTGGAACAATGAACAACGCACTGGAGGAAATCAATGGGTCAGACTGCATAGACCATAGCATAGCACAATGCAGTACAGGCCATGATGTTGTGCCGGCCTTTTGGTCATCGTCACATGTACTGGGATACAGTGAAAAATCTTTCTTGCATAGTTCACATAAATTGATTCAAAGTACATTGCATTGTAGTACAAGGTAAAACGACAACAGTGTGCAGAATAAAGTGTAACAGCTACAGAGAAAGTGCAGTGCAGTTAGATAATAAGTTGCAAAATCATAGCTAGGTAGATTATGAAATCAAGAGTCTATCTTATCATACTAAGGAAGCATTCAATAGGCATATAACAGCAGGATAGAAACTGTCTTTGATCTTGGTCGTGTCATGGTCCCTTCTGGCAATGCCCCACCTTGCTATTTACCTCAGGAATTGGGCCTCAATCCCCTCCTTTAGTTTCCAATCATTCCCAGGTTCCACTAACCACACACACCTGCTTTCCATCAGAAATTGCTGGATAAAGACCCTGTGATCACAACAAGGAGCTGCCAGTTCGTTGGTTGACTCTAGTGTGAGTAACCTCATTTCATGGTTCTTAGGTCTACCAGGTCTAAGTCTGGCATTGCTCCTGGATACTGATTCCACGCTCGCTACATCAAGAATGCCTCCTGACTCTGCCTCTGTGCCTGTGTTCTGCACTTGGGTTTGTCCACTGCCTTGCTTGTGTAACAGGTAGTATGTGCTTTCAGGCTTTTGTATCTTCTGCCTGATGGGAGGGGGAGAAGTGGAAATATCTGAGGTGGGTGGAGTCTTTAATTATGCTGGTTGTTTCACTGAGGCAGTAAAGTGATTAGACTAGTGTTAAATAGGCTGATGAATAGGCAGTCTGACTCATTGGGCTGGAAGGGCCTGTTCTGAGCTATATCTCTAAGTCAGTGGGTGTTCCCATCCTGGGGTCCACAGACTACTCAGTTAATGGTCAGGGTCCATGGCATAAGAAAGGTTGGGAAACCCTGCTCTAAATAAATATGGACAGTCTATGGAGGGGAGGGTGGTTTTTTGTGATGTGCTGAGCTAGTCCACAGCTCTCTGAACTCACTGATCCATTAACACACAAAGATGGAAAAAGAGGTAATGTTTCAGGTATATAAGACCATGATTAGACCCCACTTGGAGTACTGTGTTTGGGTCTGGTCACCTCACTACAGGAAGGATGTGGATACCATGGAGAGAGTGCAGAGGAGATTTACAAGGATGTTGCCTGGATTGGAGAGCATGACTTGTGAGAACAGGTTGAGTGAACTTGGCCTTTTCTCCTTGGAGCGACAGAGGATGAGAAGTGACCTGATAGAGGCGTATAAGATGATGAAAGGCATTGATCTTGTGGATAGCTGGAGACTTTTTCCCAGGGCTGAAAAGTTTTAAGATGTCTGGAAGTAGGTACAAGGGGATGTCAGAGGTAAGTTTTTCACACAGGTGGGTACATGGAATGCACTGCCAATGAAGGTGGTGGAATAAGGTCTTTTAAGGGACTCTTGGATAGGTACATGGAGCTTAGAAAAGTAGAGGGCTATGGAGTAGGGAAATCCTAGGCAGCTTTTAGAGTACATTACATGGTTGGCACAACCTTGTGGGCTGAAAGGCTGTAGATTTCTATGTTTCTATGACTGTTCAGTGCAGCAGCTTGAGTCAGATTCAGGAGCACACAGAAGCCAAGCAATAATGATGCAAACTACCCAGGAACCCAGACTGGCCCATAGGAGAAATCAGAACTCATGGAGCTGGAGAATAGCCAAGTCATCCTCATCCTGAATGTTCTTATGCACACCCACCAATAAAGGGAGAAGGATTTACTTCATTTTAATGGCTAAATTAAATAACAGTGCCATACTGGGATTGTCAGCCTTGATTAAGTGCTCAGTATTTGGGACATTAAACCTTTGACCTTCTGATTCAGAGGGTAAAGGGTTTCAACAGAGTTCCCGTCCACAGTCTGCGCTTAGGTTAGGCAAGATGAAGAAGTGATATAATTGATATCAGTAAAGAGAAAAATGGAGGAAAGCTCTCCAGAGCATTTAGTATTAAAGATGTGAGAAATTGGGAAGGGCAACAGGTAACTGGGGTAGACAGCTCTCAGTCAGTTCTTGTGCTTTTAAACTCAGTTGCTATTTCATTAGGTATACCTGCTTGTTAATAAACATATCTCATCAGCCAATCATGGTGCATCAACTCAATGCAGAAAAGCCTGCAGACACAGTCAAGAGGTTCAGTTCTTCAGGCTGAACAACAGAATGGGGAAAAATGTAATCTAAGTGACTTTGACCATGGATTGATTGTTGGTGCCAGATGGGGTGGTTTGAGTATCTCAGAAACTGCCTATCTCCTGTGATTTTCACACACAACCATTCCTACCGTTCAGAGAATGGTACAAAAAAAAACCCCAAAAAGAAAATCCATTGAGTGACAATTCTGTAGGAAACACCTTGTTACAGAGAGAGGTTAGAGGAGAATGGCCAAACTGGTTCAAGCTGACAAGAAGGCAACTATAACTCAAATAACCATGTGTTACAACAGTGGTGTGCTGAAGAGCATCTCTGAATACACAACCCATTGAACCTTTAAATGGATGGGCTACAGCAGTAAAAAAAAATTAAAAAAAATGAACATACACTCAGTGGCCATTTTATAAGGTACAGGTGACAGGCACAGTCTCTGGGACCTTGTGGTTGTAATAATGGCGGAACTACGAGGGCTCTCCCTCACTGCTCGGTAAAATTGATGGCACATTTGGTGTGCTCTTATCTAAACTCTGACAGTGAAATTCAGCTCTTTGTCAGAGTAGCTGCTTCCAGCCTTAGCAGGTGAAATCAGTTCCAAACAATCCTTATTGTAAGCACCATAAAAGACATTTAATGATCTATAATTGAGTCATAACTATTTCTGAACAAAGGTGACATAACATGGTGGATGGAGCCCAGTCCATCTCGGGTAAAGCTCTCCCCACTATTGAGTAAATTTTCCTGGAGCACTGCCCTAAGAAAGCAGCATCCACTGTCAAAGACCCTCACCATACAGGCCTTGCCCTCTTCTCACTACTACCATCAGGCAGGAAGTACAAAAGCTTTGGGTCCCATACCACCAAGTTCAGGAAGAGTTATCACCCTGCAACTGTCAGGGTCTTAAACCAGTATGGATAACTTAATTTTTCACAACTCTGAACTGATTCTACATCCTACAGACACACTCTCACTGACTCTTGTGACTTCCACAACTCGTGTTCTTAGGATTATTTTTGTTTGCACTGTTTGTCACCTTTTGCACATTTTTCGTTTGCATATGCAGTTTCTCATAAAATTCTCTTGATTTTTCTCCTTTTCCTGTGAATGCCTGCAAGGAAATCTATATCAGGGTATTATATAGAAACAGACAGGCATATGTACTTTGATAGTATAGTTTGATCTTTGAACAACCTCTCTAGCTCTGAATATCTAAATTTGTGCGAACAACTTAATTCTTAGTATTATTTGATAGTTCCATTATTTGTAAAACATTAATGTTTTTTCACATATTTATGATATTTCAGCTTCTATGTTAACCACATATTTAATCCATAATCAGCAACTTATTTCCAAACATTTTATAGAAAATGAAGAGTTTTAAACATTTTTCCTTGTGGTCTGTGAGATGGACCCTTGCCACCCAAGTTGTGCTCTCTTGTTGCTGCCATCAGGAAGAAGGTACAAGAGCCTCAGTTCTCATGGGTGCAAGAACAGTTATCACCCCTTAATCTTCAGGTTCTTGAACAAAAGGAGATATCTTCACTTGCCCCATCACTGAAATGTTCCTACAACCTATAGAATGACTTTCAAGGACTCTTCATCTCATGTTCTCCATATTTAATGCTTATTTATTTATATATTTTTTATTGTATTTGCATAGTTTGTTGTCTTCTGTACTCTGGTTCAATGCCCTAGTTGGGTGGCCTTTCATTGATTCTGTTATATTTACTATTTTATAGATATGTTGATTATGCCCACAAGAAAATGAATCTCAGTGTTGTATAGGTGAAATACATGTACTTTGATAATGAAATTTACTTTGAACTTTGTTCATTTTGGATAGCTAACTTCGGGAACAGTTACCGTGCTACAACCATCAGGTTCTTGAATCAGTCTGCACAACTAGAGCCCTACATCTGCGCCAACCACCACAGACGTGGCGTCATTGTTTTTGCTCGCTCTCAGGTTTTGCTTTTGCACGGTCATTTTTACACTCTGTGTAAAACATTATGTATTATTTCTACATAAGTTAATTTCTGCGTATTGTCTGTGATGCTTCTGTAGAATTTTCACTGTGCTTAAACACGTGGCAATAAACTCAACTTGAATCTGTTTGTAGATGGCAGAGTGAGCCCCTTCCCCCTCCCCTGTAGCTGACGCATGAGAGCACTGAACCCTCAGAAGCGGGACTCCATGCTAGAGTGATTAAAGATCCTTCTGGTCAGCACCAGACACCATCACCGGTTACAAAAGAGAGAGCAATGAGCCAGCTGAGCATTCCTGTTTCTGATGTAGAATCTCTAACATAAAAATGTTCAAAGATAATTAAGGGAGAGGCTGTTGTGGTTTGTCTTCAAAGAAATATGATTTAATAAAGTCTTGGGTGTACTGAGGGAAACCTCCGAAGTAATTTCACTTCCCAATAACACTGCATTTATAATTTTAGCACAGCCTTTCTGTGCACACTTCGGCTGCCTGCTTCAAACACAAGCTCCACTTCATATCCACTGCGGCTTCTAACCAGAGTATACAACCAAACCTCTGTTGCAGTACATTGTCAGTTGTACTATTCTGTGGTGGCTCTTTCAAACACCTGGGACATGCTCCCTTCTCTTTAGTGACATCAAGGAGGAGGTACAGGGATCTGAACACTCAGACGTAACAATTTAGGAATAGCTTCTTCCTCTCCGCCATCAGGTTTCTGAATGGACAATGAACCCATGTACACTACCTCAACACTTTTCCCTCTCTTTTTGCACTACTTATTTAATCTAATTTTTCTGTATTTTATATATATTTATAGTTTTATTATGTATGACTGCTGCTGAGTAACAGCAAATTTCATGACATACGCCTTCTGATTGTAGACCTATTCGTCTTTGGAATGTGGGAGAAAACCAGAGCACCCAGAGGAAACCCACATGGTCACAGGGTTAAATGCTGTACTTAATGTGCTGTACTGTTCTGCATTCTATTTTAATGTAATTGAGACATTTCACTATATGCTTCCATGTACGTGTGATAAATGAATCTGAGATATTAGAGGAGGCAGATTGGGATTAATTCAAGTTGGCTGCCGCAGTTACAAAATGTGCCACTAGGGAGGCTGTTTCCTGAACTTTGACAGACTTTCCCCGTCATTACTATAAACGAGGAGTAGGTACAGGAGCCTCAATGATTCAGGAACAGCTTCTTCCCCTCCGCCATACGATTTCTGAATGAACATTTAACCCATGAGCATGACTTTGTCAATCTTTTTGTTTGTACTATTTATTTATAATAATTTTTTATGTCTTTGCACTGTACTGCTGCCATAGAGCAACAAAATGCCAAATAATTAGGCTTGATTGTGAACCTGAACTCAGTGCTGGCCAATTCTGGGGTCAGGCCCCTGCTCCTAGACTTGAGGACAAAATTCTAGACTGACAGTTCAGTGAACACTAAATCAAGGTCTTCTTTGCTGTTAAAGGCCCCAAAACATTGTTGTGAAACAGGACAAGAGGTCTAGAGTTCCTCTTGGCCTTAGCTAAACCCCCTCACCCCCCCCCCCACGGGCCTCTGCACCCAACACATCATTCTCCGCAACTTCTGCCATCTCCAAAGGGATCCTACCACCAAATGTACCTTTACCTAAACTCCACTCTCCACTTCCTGCAGAGATTGCTCCTCCATGATTTCCTTGTCACCACCAAACCCCCCCCCCCCCCCGACTAATCTCCCTCCCGGCAAGCAGCTAAAGTGCTACATCTGCCCACACACCCCCTCCCTCACCTCCATTCAGGGCCCCAAAGAGTCCATCCAGGTAAGACAACACTTCGCCTGGGAATCTGCTGTGGTAATCTACTGTATCCAGTGTTCCCGATGTGGCCTCCTCTACACTGGTGAGAACCGTCATAAACTGGGGGACCACTTTATCGAGCATCTCCGCCTTATCTGCCAAATGCAGTTTTTCCTGGTGGCCCACCGTTTTAATTCTGATTCCCATTCCCGTTCTGACATGTCAGTCCATTGCCTCCTCTTCTGCCATGCCACGATGAGGACATCTTCAAGGAAAAGGAGGAACACCTTGTATTGTGTCTGGGGAGCCTCCAACCTGCTGGCATGAATATCGATTTCTCCTTCAGCTAAAAAAAAATTGCATTCACCCTCCCCTCTGCTTCTATCCCCCACACTGACTTCTTACCTCTTTCCATCTGTCTATCACCCCCCCTTTGGATCCCATCCTCCTTCTCTTTCTCCTTTGGTCCACTCTCCTCTCCTATCAGATTCCTTCATCTCCAGCCCTTGACCTTTCTCACCCACTTGGTTTCACCTATCACCTTCTAGCTAACCTTCTTCCCCTCTCTCCACCTTTTTATTCTGGAATTTTCCCCTTTCCTTTCCAGTGCTGAAGAAGTCTTGGCCTGGAACGTTGACTGTTTATTCTTTTCCATAGATGCTGCCTGACCTGCTGAGTTCCTCCGGCATTTTGTGTGTGTTGCTTTGGATTTCCAGCATCTGCAGAATCCCTTGGGTTTAAGAGATCTTGTTGGTATTTACCTATCAACCAATGTCTCAAAAATGGGTAAATTGATCATGGCTTTGAAAATCAATAGATTTTTTTCTCGTGGGGTGAAACACTGAACCAAAAAAGAAAATCTTCTAATCCTCCAAAGTATTTTATGCCTCAATGTCCCAAATTGTTCTGATGGTTCCTTTGATTTGGTTTCCTCCTTCAGATCCTGAAGTTCTGCCATTTCTTTGACATCCTGAATACAGAACCTGGTGTTCTGAGCCCAAATCTCTATCTTTCAATACTGCACTGTTTTGACCAGGGATCTTTGTCATCTGACCTGCTGGGCTTTCTTGTGGCTCAGAATATTTTCCATCTCTTTATAATGCTGTGGTTTAAGATAAGCAGCACTATATCATTGCAAGCTTTCAAATGAGGCATCTTCATAAATAATTTGCTGTTAGCAAGCAATTCATAAAGATGCCTCATCTGAAAGCATAGCCTTGCCTCCATTTCACACAGAATTATTAGGCTAAATGATACATTTAAACCTCATCACCTGACGATTAGAGAGAGGAGAGTTATTGATTAGAACACCAACATCTCGCATTATCTAAGTACTGGGGCTAAAGGACACACACACACACACACACACACACACACACACACACACACACACACACACACACACACACACACACACACACACACACACACACACACACACACACACACACACACACACACACACACACACACACACACACACACACACACACAGCTCGGTAACTACAGGATGAGGTTACCAAAACTGTACAGCAGGTATGAGAGGAATCAGAAATCTGATTTTACTAAGGCTGTTTGAAAATCCATTTGAGCCTGTGTTCTGTGTCTGGGTTTGTGGCTCAAATCACTTTGCAATTCATCTCAGTCAAAGAGCCGACCAGGGTGGCTGGTGTGTGAAATGGAAATTTCACACTCGTGTAGTAGCTTTGCATCTCAGTCAAAGCTCCGTACAAATGGTTCCATTAAATTCTTTAAAGAATCAAATAATATTAAAGCACTTGATCGCTGCTCTGCATTGTCTTTGGGAGGTAGATCAATGGGCAGTACAATTACCCAAGAGATACTGCTCAACAAAGACTTTAAACTCAATGATAAATGTCCCTTATTAAATAGCAAAGATCTAAGTGGATGTACTTCTGCAGAAACTCGTTGCTAACGTGGTTATGATCACTAGGTAAATTCAGCTTTCTCTAATTGCTTTTGGAAAATATGTGATCTTTGGGTTACTATTCCGAATTATTTTCAGGCAGTTCTTATTGGTCATAATTAACCTCTGTGCCTAAATGATTTTTTACATGACCTCAGTAAACGATGAAATCACAGAAGAAACGGAGGCAAGAGTTATGTCCTCCTGAGTCTGCACTACCATCAATGAGATCCTAACTAACTCTACATCAATTCCATTCTCCTAGCCTTCCCTTCACACATCAACCCCACTTTCCTAGCTTCCCTTCATTCCTTCCAGGCCCAAAAATCAATTGATCTCCATCTCGAACTTTGTGTATTTTATGGCCTCATTGAAACCTATTGAATGTTGAAAGGCCTAGCTAGAGTGGATGTGGAGAGGATGTTTCCTATTGTAGGGGTGTCTAAAGGCCAGAAAACATGGCCTCAGGATAGAGGGGCATTTTAGAATGGAGATAAGAAGGAATTTCTTTAACCAGAAAGTGGTGAATCTGTGGAATTCATTGCCACTGGTGGCTGTGCAGGAAAAAAAGATTGGGTATATTTAAGGCAGAGTTTAATAGATTCTTGATTAGTCAGACCATGAAGGGATATAGGGAGATGACAGGAGAATTAGGCTGAGAGGAAAATTGGGTCAGTCATAATGAAATGACAGAGAAGTCTTGGTGGACCATATGGCCAGATTCTGCTCCTATATGTTATGGTCTTATGGTCTAATATCCACAGCCATGTGGGATCCACATCCCAAGATTCCATTTCCTTTGAGCAAAGACATTTCTCCTGTGCAACAACACAAAGTGCTCGAAGAACTCAGCAGGTCAGGCAGCATCTATGGAGAGGAATAAACAATTGACATTTCAGGCCAAGACCCTTCTTCAGGACTGGCAGGGAAGGGGGCAGAAGCCAGAATAAGGTGGTTGTGGAGGGGAAGGAGCACAGATGGCAAGTGATAGGTGAAACCAGGTGTAGGGGAAGGTAGGAGGATCAGGGAGGGGGGATGAAGTGAGAAGCTGGGAAGGGGTAAAGAATAAATCTGGTAGGAGAGAAGAGTGGACTGTGGGAGAAAGGGGAGGAGGAGGAGCATGCTGGGGAAGTGATGGGCAGGTGAGGAAAAGAGAAGGAAGCCAGAATGGGAAATGGAAAAGTTAGGAGAGGGAAGTCAGAGAACTTACCAGAAGTTAGAGAAATCGATGTTCATGCCGTCAGGTTGGAGGCTATTCAGATGGAATATGAGAAGTTGATCCATCAAGCAGAGGGTGGCCTTATCATGGCACCAGAGGAGGCCTTGCACTGACATGTTGGAATAAGTAGAATTAAAATGGATACCCTCCAGGAAAACACCTCTTCAGTTTCAGATGCAACTCCGACTGGCTGATTCCTTGGCCTTGCTTCCAGATTCTTCATCTATGGTCTTTTAGTTATATAAGGCTCTTCCTTTATGTAGTTCCTCTCAGCGCATCCCAAGGTATCTTACAGCGCTTGAGAGTAATCGCTTGGGAATGTGTGCGAAACAGCAATCTCCCAAAAGTAGTGATGTGATGATGGTAAAAGATCATACTTCTCTGAACTGGAGCTGGGAAGTTTGCTTCTACATTGCACTCCTTTGAGTACAGGTGATCCAATCAACTGATTAAGTACTTGATTCGATAAAAAGTATTTCGTCTGGTGGAAGGGTCCCAAGTGAAGTGCTTACGTCTTGAAATTATGGAATCAGATTAAGACCACTAGTTCACAGTCCATGTCAGAGTTAATCCAGTAGAATTCTTCCATTCAGGGATGATGTGAATTGTCCTTCTTACAAAGGTGGGTACCTTGAGTTGGAGCTCTTTCTAGTTGCTGAAGTTGGAGAAACGGTTGAAAAGCTGATATAGTCATTCTTGGTTCCAAGGTTGTCAAGCCGAGGAGTGGTAGTGGGGACAAGCTCCCACTACCTAGAACTGCTCCTCATGGCATGTGCCTCAAATAGCCTCTGACAACCAAGACCAGCTCCGGGCCTTCTCGTGTGGCTTAGCCTCTAAGCCCGGCGGAACTGTTTCTACCGACAGGAGAAGGGGTGAAGGCGGGTCCTGGTGCCTTAAAACCAGTGCTTCGGGTAGATGGAGCTCATCAGCCTGGGAAGGCAGTCCATCTAAGAGAGGGAAAACTCTGATTTCAAACCTCTGCTGCCTCACAGCCACACCCACTCATGGGAAGGGCTTCGGGAGTAAACCCTGAGGACAAATCCAGAGCTGGAGTCCCTAAGGCAGTCCGACGTCGTCTTCAACCTCGCTCTGGCAACTCCTGCGACGACACCGGTGCCGAGCTGTATCGGCCCTTGCCCTTCCCTTGGACAACATCGGTGGCATGGAGAGGGGAGACTTGCTGCATGGGCAACTGCCAGTCTCCCATAAACCTTGCCCAGGCCTGCGTCCTGGAGAGGGCACAGATCCATGGTCTCACGAGACTAACGGATGCCACACATTCTATACAAAAACAGACCCTTCATCCCATTGACTCCATGCTGACCACTGAGCACACACTTGCATCTCTACTAATCTTGTTTTATTCTACCCGCATTCCTATTGACACCCTACAATTCTGCCCCTGCTGTGATCCATTTACCTGACTGCCAGTAAAGCTAGAGCAGCTGGGGGAAACCTACATGGTCACTGGGAGTATAGGTTCCAAACAGGCAGGATTTGTTTGATAGGTAAGGGCTTTAACAGACACTGATAAGGACAGGAAGAGGAGGTTGAATAACAGATGAGCCATAATTAAATCGAATGGGGAGATGAGCTTGAAGAAGCTTTTGGTCACCTGTTTCTAAATCCTAACTTATACTTCAGTTGCTCTTTTGTGTAAGGTTATTTACCTCAGCTGATCACAAGAATCAAATCTACTTAACCTACCACTATCAAGAACAGGCTCCAAAGCCCATCCATTCCTTTGCCATCTGCTGTGTGAAAACTGATTGGTGCATTGACTACATGAACTTTACTAAAATTCAAAATAATTCATTGACTATGAGGCATAAATGAATATCTCATAAGGGCATAAGAAATAAGAGCAAGAGTTGGCCATTTGGCCTGTCCAGCCTGCTCCGCCATTCAATAAGATTATGATTGATCTGGCCATGGACTCAACTCCATCTACCTGCCCTTTCCCCATAACCCTGAATTCAAAGGTTCATTTATTATCAACGTATACAACTCTGAAATTCCCCTTCTCCAGATAGCCATGAAACCAAGAAAATAAGAATGGCAGGACAATCATCAACCATCTAAATCCCTCCTCCCTGCACAAAAAAATGAACAAAAAATGGAACAGGCCCATCAACCTCTTAAACCCTTTCCCCCACACACAAAAAAACGAGAAATATAAAAAGCTGTATGACTGGAAAAAAAAAGTCTATAGTCCAGGTCTATATCCAAAATGTAGAAAATCTGGGTAACATTCTATGGGTATATTGGCAGGCCTTTCCCTCTCCAATAGCATAATGACCCCCAGCGATCAAAAGGCAGTCTCCCCTCTCCGTAGCAGAGCGATCCCACCAGCGATCAAAAGGCAGTCTCCCCTCTCCGTAGCAGAGCGATCCCACCAGCGATCAAAAGGCAGTCTCCCCTCTCCGTAGCAGAGTGATTCCCCAGCGATTAAAAGGCAGTCTCCCCTCTCCATAGCAGAGTGATTCCCCAGTGATTAAAAGGGAAGCAGCCATCGCTCACCTTCTGCATTTGCCTCGATGTTTCAACCTCCCTCATCACCTTAGTCGACGAAGTGGAGTTAAGCACTGGCTCGCGGCCTTCTCGCCACAAGATTCGAGCATGCTGCCTCTGCCTCCTCGGAATCCTCTCAGAGACTGCAGAGTGCTGGAACACACAAATGATCTCCAAACAGAAAAAACACAGGCTGCAACAGTTTCAGAGTCACATTCAAGATGAAAAACTAATGTAAAAGATGTGAAGGAGTGAAAATTATGGTCTCCTGATCTATCCAGAAGATATTGACTGAAGGAGAGTTGCACGCAGGCGCCATCTTGACCGGAATTCCCTGACGCTATGCAAAAATCTCTCTAACTGTGTCTTAAATATATTTAATGAGGTAGCCTCGACTGCTTCCTTGGGCAGAGAATACCACAGATTCACTACTTTCTGGGAAAGACAGTTTCTCCTCATCTCCGTCCTAAATCTATTCCCCCAATCTTGAGGTTATGTTCCTTAATTCTGGTCTAACTCACCAGTGGTAACAACTTTCCTATCTCTATCTTGTCTATCAGAATCAGAATCAGGTTTATTATCACCGGCATGTGACGTGAAATTCGTTAACTTAGCAGCAGCAGTTCAATGCAATCCATATCTAGCAGATAAAAAGAATAATGAATAAAATTTTAAAAAATAATAATAAATAAACAAGTAAATCAATTATGTATGTTGAATAGATTAATAAAACATGCAAAAACAGAAGTGCTGTAAAAAAAAAGTGAGGCTGTGTCCAAAGATTCAATGTCCATTTAGGAATAGCATGGCAGAGGAAGAAGCTGTTCCTGAATCACTGAGTGTGTGCCTTCAGGCTTCTGTACCTCCTACCTGATGGTAACAGTGAGAAAAGGGCATGTCCTAGGTGCTGCAGGTCCTTAATAATGGACGCAGCCTTTTTGAGACACCGCTCCTTGAAGATATCCTGGATACTTTGTAGGCTAGTACCCAAGATGGAGCTGACTAGATTTACAACCTTCTGCAGCTACTTTCGGTCCTGTGCAGTAGCCCCTCCATGCCAGACAGTGATGCAGCCTGTCAGAATGCTGTCCATGGTACAACTATAGAAGTTTTTGAGTGTATTTGTTGATATGCCAAATCTCTTCAAACTCATAATAAAGTATAGCTGCTATCTTGCCTTCTTTATAACTACATTGATATGTTGGGACCAGGTTAGATCCTCAGAGAACTTGACACCCAGGAACTTGAAGCTGCTCACTCTCTCCACTTCTGATCCCTCTATGAGGATTGGTATGTGTTCCTTCGTCTTACCCTTCCTGAAATCCACTATCAGCTCTTTTGTCTTACTGACGTTGAATGCCAGGTAGTTGGCATATTTCACTCCTGTATGCCCTCTCATCACCACCTGAGATTCTACCAACAATGGTTGTATCATCAGCAAATTTATAGGCGGTATTTCAGCTATGCCTAGCTACACAGTCATGTGTATACAGAGAGTAGAGCAGTCGGCTAAGCACACGCCCCTGAGGTGCGCCAGTGTTGATCGTCAACGAGGAGGATATGTTATCGCCAATCCGCACAGGGTGTGGTCTTCCGGTTAGGAAGTCGAGGATCCAATTGCAGAGGGAGGTTTTGATAAAATTTGCTCTCATACTTCTGAATTCCAGTGAGTATATTCCCAGGCAACTCAGTCTCTCCACATAAGCTCATGTCTGGAATCAACCTGGTGAATCTCCTTTGCACTGCCTCCAAAGTTAGATGAAGGACGGTTTTTTTAAAAAAGCACAAGAATTTCTTTCTTCATTATCAGAACTAATTTTGGGCTAAATCTTTGCTAGTGGCTCATTCAGAGGAAGATGAACAGTACATAGCATTCTTTATTATCTTCTGAGGAATTATGATGCTTATCAGGACAAACTTCACTCCATTGGAATGGGTAGTTTGTTAGCAATGCCAGAAAATGGAATGTACTTTCTTTTAAAAAATTATTGAGTTATAAGTAAAAATGGAGATAAAATAGCATACTATCCATTTGAAAGCAAACTGAGTCACGTTTAGGTGCTTTTGAAACATTGAAACTGATAAGATCATAAGACATAAGCAGGAATAGGCCATTCCACCACAGCTGATTTCTTTATCCTCCTCAACCCCATTCTTCTGCCTTTTCCCTGTAACCTTTGATGCCCTTACTAAACCAAAAACTTATTAATTCCTGCTTTAAATATACTGAATATTTTAGTCTCCCCAGCCGTGTGTGGCAAGGAATACCACAGATTCACCATCCTCTGCCTAAAGAAATTCCTCGTCATTTCTGATCTGATCAGAGCCAAAACAAGGCCTCTTCACAGTTTTAGTTGGGAACAAGTGCGGGGGAGGGCAATAGGGCAATGAGGAAGTGAGAGTGTGTGGGAGTGAGAATGGGGAAAGGTGTATGTGTGTGTGCGTGTATATATAACTGAGAAAGTAAATTATGTGTTCCTGAGAGAGAGAGGGAGAATGAGATAGTGAATCCTAAAGTACGTGAGGAAGGGTGTCAGTGAGAATGGGGGAATCATTGTGAGAGTGTATCAGAGTGTGAATACTTCAGTGTGTGCGTGTGCGTGTGCGTGTGTGTGTGTGCATGTGCGTGTGTGTGTGTTTGCACTCATATGACTTATCTGAGGAATTAGCAGTCCACTGCTGCAGACAGGTACTCAGACAGCCAGACTTATTTCATCACAAGAAACAGCTTACAGTGTGAAGCATGTGGCAGAGAAAAGCACTTTTTATAGATCTCTGGTTAGATTTCTGAAACAAGGCAGATAATCCATAACCTCCCACGCCAGCAAACTCTAAAAGTTTTTTCCCACTCAAAGAGCATTACTCTTTCTCTAATCCCTGTTCCAATAAGGCTTGATTCTGGCATCACAACACAAGGCTCCTAAGTCAATTAGGCGTCTGATTGATTGTCTGACACACGGGACTGTTGAGGGCAAGACTTACATCTGTTAGGCCAAAGGTTAATTATAAACCCACTGGACATCTGAAGTTCTATATACTAAACAGCCATTATGCACTGGGATACTGGGCTATTAGGCAACTAAGTGCCAATAGGTCAAAATCTTTAGCTACAGCCAGCTGAATGTCTACAAACAACATTACCAAGAGGTGAGGGTCAAGCAACATTACACTAAATGGGTCTTGTTGCTGATCCCTCCATTATACCTGAGCTGGATATTCAGTCCTTTTTTTCCATCTGTTTGTAAGATGACAACTTTGGCACAGGAATGTGAGGCTACACCTGCGTGCTGCTCCCAGAACATCCTTGTGTCCCAACACCTGTTGGTTGTTGATGAACTATCAATAACTCCAAAAGACTGGAAGTAGAGTAAAGGCTTTTATTAGCAGTAAAACGGAGCACGTCCATGCTGGATGACTGTGGGAGGAGCAATGACACAATCACCTTTATACAGGGGTCTGTGGGAGGAGCCACAGGAGCAGTCAGCAGAGGAGCGTGTCCAGACAGATATACATGGTTTACCACAGTTGTTAATGCAAACGATGTAATTCAATATAAGTTTTGATGTACATATGATAAATAAATCCAAATCTGAATCTGACAATGTACACAGCGAGCATGCGGTCTTTCCCCAGTGAGGAAAACTTAAAATGCCGTGGTTTGCATCTGTAATTACTTGATGTATCTACAGAAGACGTTGACTTCATTTGGAATGCCAGTGAAAAAATAAACAGATAAGTTTATGTTTTAGGTATATACGGCAACTGACTAGCTAACACCAAAATTGTTTGAGACAACCAGCTAGTGGTCAAATGGACTGAATTATGGGCATGCATGTAATGTTTGGTAATAATTTAATGTCTGCTTACCATGAACACCCGAAGATGAATTTCTACCCACCGCACAGATAGGCATCTTGGTTAGCTTGGACAAGATGGGCCAAAGGGCCTGCTCTGTATTGTGTAACTTTAGTAATCACTGGCTGTACTTCTTGCAAAGATTTGTTCTCAATTCCACCTTCCCTTTCCCTTGTTCGTTATAATCTGCTAAATCGCTATCTCATCCCAATTCTGATCTGATCGTTCACTGTCCGTAGTTAACACAAGACTTCCTGAGTGTGTTATTCCTAACTCGCGTTAGCGGTAATGGGTTGCACAATAGTGTGATGGTTAGAGCAACTCTTTGCAGTGGTTCAATTCCCACCGCTGCCTGTAAGGAGTTTGTATGTTCTTTCCCGTGACCGTGTGGGTTTCCCCTCGCTGCTCTCAATCCAGAGACCTACGGGTTAGGGTTAGTAAGTAGTGGTTACGCTATGTTGGCACAAGAAGCATGGTGACGTTTGCAGAATGCCCCCTGCACATCCTCGGACTGTGTTGGCACATTTCAGTGTTTTGATGTACGTGTAACAAATAAAGCTAACCTTTATAAAAGAATATTTACGGGAATGAAATACACTTTATGTCAATGATAGTAGAACATGGAACGTAGAAATCTACGGCACATTTAGGCTTTTTGGCCCACAACGTTGTGGCAGCCATGTAACCTACTCTAGAAACTGCCTAGACTTACCCTACCACATAGCCCTCTGTTTCCCTATGTACCTATCTAAGAGTCTCTTAAAAGGCCCTTTTGTATCCTTCCCCATTAGCAGCCCTCACCATCTGGGAAATGTTCTCTTCTCATTATCACCGTTAGGGAGGAGGTACAGAAGCCTGAAGACTGACATTCAATGATTCAGGAACAGCCTCTTCCCCTCTGCCATCAGATTTGTCAATTGTCCACAAACTCTACCTTGGTGTGTTTTTCTTGCACTATTTATTCATTTTGTAATTTATAGTAATTTTATGTCTTTGCACTGTACTACAGCCTTACAAACAACAATTTGCATGTCATATTAGACAGTGATAACAAACCCAATTCTGATTCAGATTCTGAACTGATTTATGCTACTCCATAGTGGATTTCACTTCACCGTATCTTAGCTTGTGTGCATGAAAGAATCTCCACTGCTCCTTCCTTGTGTTAATGCTCTTTGAGACCCAGAAGCAGAAACAACTGAGATCAAAGAGTGAGCACCTCCATTCTATCCCGGGGAAAATCAGTTTCAAAGCCACTTGCACACAGGGGAGAGTTGAGAACCCTGACCCTGGATGCCGCAATGAAGCAGAGGACAAATAAAGGGGAGCACTGTAACACAGCGGTTAGTGCAGTCATGTAACAGCACCAGCAGCCACCATATAGGGTTCAATTCCCGCTACTGTCTGAAAGGTCCTCCCGTGACCTCTGGGTGCTCTGGTTACCGACGGTTGGGGTAGAGTTGTGGGCATGCCGTGTTGGTGCCAGAAGCATGGCGGCACTTGTAGGCTGCCCCCAGCACAATGCTCAGAAAGTCTTGGTCAATGACACAAATGGCACATTTCAATGTTTCAGTGTACATGTGACAATCAAGCTAATCTTGATCTCTTCTTCAGTCTTGAAAGTGAAAGTGGAGCATGAGAACCAAAGTATATGATGAGGGAAGATCAAGAAAACTTGACGGTAACACCAAAGCTTAAGAAGATAGGAACAGGAGTAGGCCACTCAGCCCTTCAAACCTGTCCCACCATTTATTATGATCAAGACCAATCTCTTCTGATCTCCACTCCTCTGCCAGTTCCCCATAGCCCTTGATTCCTTAACCTTTCAAATATTTATCTTACCTCCACCTTCAATATATGCCGGCTGATGGCGTAGTGGCCCTGGCACCAGACTTCAGGGCGAGTGGTCCGGTGTTCGAATCCCGCCGGCTCCTTGCACGCTTTCCATCCGTGCTGGGTTGAGCGTCGAGCTAGCAACTCAACCTCGTAAATAAACATCAAAATGCTAAAAGAAATGGAAAGGGTGTCACCTGATGCCCCCCAAGCTGCAGCGAGGAACAACAAAAAACAAAGAAACCTTAATTACACCTCGTGATCTGGCTCCTACCACTTTCAAAGACAAGGAATTCTACAGCTTCACTATCTCTAGCCTGCTTCAAATCTGTACTAAGTTCAAGGTGAGAGTGTAACAATTGAAAGGTCTTCCATCTGCCAGAAATGATTTCGAATACGAAATTCAACCAATATCAAAGACAAGGGGTAAGCAATATTAAATTTTGTTCCAACTCCCGAAGAAGTTGACGTGAACACAAGTTCCAGCTGCCTGCAAGCCAGGTACAAGAGTCTCGGTATAACACGGCTAGGCAGCAGAGGGAAATGATTACTTCACCTTGTGCCGGTGTTACAGAAATTCAGAGCCAAATTACAGCCTGTGGAGGAAATGTCAAGTGAGCGTATCAATAATCAAATTGTCCTTGACGGGAAAGTGAGTCTAAAACCAGGCACCGTTGTTAGCATGATGCTATTACAACTTGGAGCTTTCTGGAGCTGGGAGTTCAATTCCGGGGCCATCCCTAAGGAGTTTGTATGTCCACCCCGTGAACTGCCTGGGTTTCCTCCGGGCGCTCGGGTTTCCTTCCACAGACCACAGACGTACCCGTTGGTAGGCTGCATTGATCATTGTAAATCGTCTGTGGAAGAGGTGGGGCTCATTGAGCGGGAAGGGTCTGTTCCATGCTGTATCTCTGAATAGACCCGATCCACGCCACTCAAACTGCCGCAGGCCTCATCCATCATTTACACCAGACACTCTCTTCCCCACCCCTCTCCCACCCCAATCAAGACCGGCAAATCCAACAGCACTGTCATAATTATGGCCCTCTAAATAAGCTTAAAAGCTTCCCCTTGTATCGAAACAAGATTTATAGAATCAGAGAATATTACAGCACTGTCAGAGCCTGCTGGACTGGTGCCAACTCCCCTAGAGGACTGTATATCCACTTAGTCCCGTTCCCTTGTGCTTTCCCACCAGCCCTGTCCAATTCCGCCTGATCTTTTTACATTTTCATTTTTCAAATCCATTTAAAAAGTTATTATAGACTCTGCTCCAGCCCCTGTTACTAATGGAGTAAACATCTGAATAAATCAATTGCTCCTGACCACTTCCTTCTATTCGCATTATCATTCTATGAAGTACATTCAGTACAAAGAGGGATCCCCACCGGGATTTTGCACTACAAGCCTTTCCATATATAATCCTTATGCACAACTTGCAACAGACACGCACTGCCAGTTTGGGAGTTTGTGTTCCCAATCTGTTTCAATACGTGCCCCAACTCTCTCACTAACTGTAATAAAATCACGCACCATCCTGTATTGTTAATTAGTTTGGGAGGCTTGCTGATAGTTCACAACAAGATCAATGTGATCTCAGAGGGCTCACTGGATCGCTAGCGGTAAAACTAATCCAAGCTTCAATTTAGGAGCAAGATACAAGGTTGTGATTCATAGATTCACAGTGCTATGCTGCACAGAAACTGGCTTTGGCCTAGCGTGTCCGTCTAGATGAAGGCTCCCCAACCTTTTTTATGCCATGGACCAATACCATTAAGCAAGGGGTTGGTGGGCACCAGGTTGGGAACTCCTGATTCAGATGAAAATCCGGATTATGGCTGGCATGAGAGGGCACAGTTTTAAGGTGCTTGGAAGTAGGTACAGAGGAGACGTCAGGGTAAGTTTTTTATGCAGAGAGTGGTGAGTGTGTGGAATGGGCTACCGGCGACGGTGGTGGAGGCAGATACAATAGGGTCTTTTAAGAGGCTCCTTGATAGGTAGATGGAGCTTAGAAAAATAGAGGGCTATAGGTAACCCTAGATAATTTCTAAAGTAAGTACGTGTTCAGCACAGCATTGTGGGCCAAAGGGCCTGTATTGTTCTGTAGGTTTTCTATGAAGGCTGAACAGATGGAATAACTTCAGTGATTACAAACAAAACCAGTGGAAGAATATATTAAGAGATTAGCGGGTATTAGAATCTTTCATTACAGATTGACTAAACGAATTACAAGGAGCAAATAAAGATTAAAAAAGATAAAGATTAGCTTTAATTGTTACGTACATCGATACATCAAAACATGCAATGAAATGTGTGGTTTGTGTCAAATCAGATCAGCACGGATTGTGCTAGGCAGTCTGCACCACGCTTCCAGTGTCAATACTGCATTCCCACAACTCACTAACACTAATGGCACATCTTTGGAATGTACGAGGAAAGTGCAGAAACCAGAGGAAACCCACTTGGTCATGTGGAGAGCGTACAAGCTATGTACCGACGGTGGTGGGGATTGAACTTCAGTCTTACAGTGTGGAACAGATCTTTCTTCCCAGCAGCGCACCTTTTTACCCCTAATCTAACCATGGGACAATTTACAATCACCCATTAACCTATTAATCAGTACATCTTTGGATCTTTGGTGGTGGGGGGGAACCGGACTACCCAGAAGAAACCCACATGCACAACGGAAGATGTATAAACTTCCTCACAGAGTACACCGGAGTTGAACTTTGATGCCCCAAGCAATAATAGTGTTGCACTAACCACTACATAAATACAAAAAGCTGCTATATAAATACATAATAGAGAAACGGCTGAGGATTCAGGACATTAAGGGGAAACTTGAGCAAAATTACTGAGCTATCAAGACGACAGCTGGAGAGACTATTGTCACAGCTTTTGGAAGCCCTGAGAAAGAGGCTGTTTCAGAAACATAGATCTCGCCCTTTCAGGAGCAATGTCAGGAATATCTCTCACATAAAGAAGACAGTACAAATTTGAAATTAATGCAAGCACACTTTTTCCATTGAGGTTGGGTGCAACTAGAACTAGAGGTCATGGGTTAAGGGTGAAATGTGAAGTGTTTAAGGAGAACTTCTCTCAGAGGGTGGTGAAGTTGTGGAATTAACTGCCTGCAGAAGTGGTGGGTACAGGTTCAATTTCAACATTTAAGAGAAATTTGAACAAGTACATGGATGAGAGGGGTGTGGACGGCCATGACTTGGTTGCAAGTTAATGGGGCCAGGCAGATTAATATCTTGGCGTGGACTGGATGGGCCAAAGGGCCTGTCCCTGTGCTGTTGTATTCTGTGACTCTTCTGGAAATGGCAAGCCATGATAGATCAGCAGTTCTTTTTAAATCTCGGATAGCTGTTAATGAAATGATATGTGGCAAGATGACCTGAGGGTGTTAAGTAGATATTTCCTTCTGATGTACAGTAACACTGGTCACTTATCACATACAAAGATGGGAAACTCTCTATAAAAACAGTATGGATTTTCTCAGCCCTCTTGATGAAATCACACAGAAGCATTTGTTCCAGAATTGACATCTCTGTAGGCTTTTTGTCTGAGCCACTTGAGATAGATTGAATGCACAAGTGTGCACTTCCTTTTAAAGACTGACTTATGTTTCTTTTGTAAGCAAGACTTCTGCATGTTCTGCAGGATGCTGAAACTAAAGCAATGTTTTATGAAGAGAAAGTCAGCACTCTCCAACAGCAATGAGCCCAATGAACACCTGGTAGCTGATGGATAACTATTTGGACAGGTCACTCGGAATAACTATTTCCATCTTCAAAGAGTGCCGTGAAATCTTTCCGTGTAGCAGAGAGGGTGTCTGGGGCCTCAGTGTTACACCACTTCTACCCTAGGTTTGATGGCCAGGTCGTGGAGTGGAACCTAAAATCATCATCAATCGGTTAACCAGGCGATCGATGAAGGAAATGTTTATAACACTGAGCCAAGAAGAACAATAATGAAGGGCCTGCAAAGGCACAGGCCCTTCAGCCCATCTATTCTGTGCTGAACTATTCTGTCTAGTCCCTTGCATTGGACCATACCTCTCCCATCCATTTGCCTATGCAAATTTCTCTTGACAAGAGAGTCATAGAATTTACATGTCTAGTGTTAGGCATTTCAACCCTGGGATAAAGATATCAACTGTCCATTCTCTCTATGTTTCTCATAACCTTATAAACCTTTGTCAGGTCTTCACTCAGCTTGCAATGCTCCAGAGAAAATGACTCAAGTTTGTCCAAGTGGCTTCTAATCCGGGCAACATACTGGTAAACCTCTTCTGCACCATCTCCAAAAGCCTCCACATCCTTCTTGTAATGGGGCAACCAGAACTGAATCCAATACCACAGATGCAGTTTAACTAGAGTTTCATGAAGTTGCAAAGTAACTTTCTGACTTTTGAACTCACTTCCCAGACTAATAAAAGCAGGCATGCCATACACATTCTTTACCACCTTGTCAACCTGTGTGTTGCCATTTGCAGGGAGCTATGGTCTCAGGCTCCAAGATCCCTCCGTACATCAACAACATAAAGACTTGCCACTAATAGCGTTCTCTCCCTATGCATTCAATCTCCCAAAGAGAAATCACTTATTCTTCAGAGCCACGCTCGAGTGAAGGCCATCTGTACCCCTGGACTTAAAGCCCAGTGGAAAGCAGGAGGGAAGGAAACCAATCTAGAACAAGATGGTGAAGCAAGACATGACCAGATGAAATAATATGACAGTCGTTTGTCTCACATTAGGCTATTGAGGTTATTTGTACATAACTTAGTCAAGCAAGGGTAGATGCTTGTCTCGTTTACATATTCTGCATTAAAAAAAGCAATGGTCCAAATGGGATTCTGATGCCTTGTGTAACGTACTCAGGCACAAAATGTTGTATCATGGCTCCCTCTAGTGCTGTATTCTCTTACAATCACATCTAGCCACACATGTGCACAAGCATGTTTGTGGCCTGGCTGAACCCTGCTCTTCTATTGCTGAAATCTTGTGGCTAGTTATGCACTTACTTTTCTCCGTTGTCCTGTATATAACTATCTACTTTCTCATTTAATTTCAGCTGTGAGTTGCATTCCATTTCGTTACCACACACATCCCGATGAAGGGTTTTTGTCCCGAAAATGTCAACTGTTTATTCCCATCCATAGATGCTGCCGGTTCTGCTGAGCTTCTCCAGCACACTGTGTGCATTGCTCCACCTCGTTACCGAAGATCGTGAGTTCAAGACCCACTTTGGAACTGGCAATCCCTGGTTGTCGGCTTCTGTCTCGAATTGAGCGAAGCCTCATGGTTAGAGGATTCACTCTAACCAACTGCTACTCACAGACCTCCATTGATACCCCTGCCCTTTCCCCTTACCCCATTCCTATCTTTAATTTTTGTCTGGTTCTCTTTCTCTCTCTTCCCCCCCCTCACTATAATCTCCCCCCAGCCCTACCTTTATTTCTCTTTTATTTCCCATAATTCTCCACCTTCCCCCTAGCCCATTTCCCTTCAGCCTATCACTTCCCAGCTCTCTACTTCATCCCTCCCCTCCCACTTCTTATCCCCCCTCGACCATCCCATGTTACTTCACTCCTGATGAAGGGTTTCGGCCCGAAACGTCGTCACTACCTCCTCCCATAGATGCTGTCTGGCCTGCTGAGTTCTGCCAGCATTTTGTGTTTTTATTTATTTCCAGCATCTGCAGATTCACTCGTGTTGTCATTCTACAGATGTGTTGTTGGAAGTATCCTGGCTGGTTGCACATCCTCTAGTACGGCAGTTTGAATGTGCAGGAATGTGTGAAGCTGCAGTCTTTAATGGTCTCTGATCAATGCATCATGGGCACATCCTTGCCCACGATCGATAGGATCCATAGGAGGCAGCATCTATTATCAAAGATTCCCAACATCCAGGCCATGCCTTCTTTTCACAGCTACAATTGGACAGGGGGTACAGAAGACATTTCAACCCTGGGAAACAGACAGTACCTGTCTACTCTATCTATGCCTGTCATAATCTTGTAAACCTCTATCAGATCTCCCATCAGTCTCTGCTACTCCAGAGAAAAAAACCCCAAGTTTATCTCGACCCTCTAGACCTGGCGGCATCCTGGTAAATCTCTTCTGCACCATCTCCAGAGCCTCAACATCCTTCCTATAATGGGGTGACCAGAACTGTATGCAATACTCCAGATGTGGCCTAACTAGAGTTTTATAAACTTGCAACATAACCTCCTGAATTTTGAACTCAACTAATAAAAGAAAGCATTCTATAAGCCTTCTTAACCACCTTATCGACCTGTGTAGCCACTTTCAAGGGGCTATGAACTTGGATCCCAAGATCTTTCTGCTCTGCAATGCTTGGCTATGGACAATCTTGCCCTTAACAGTGTACTGTCAACTTGCATTTTCCCTACCAAGGTGCAACACTCTACGTTTATCTGGGTTAAACACCCTCTGCCATTTCTCTGCCCATATCTGCAGTTCTTTGTCAATCTTCTACACTCTCCATAATTCCACCAAACTTACCAACCCACCCAACTACATTTTCATCCAGGTCATTTACATACATCACTAACAGTAGAGGTCCCAGCACAGATCTCTGTGGAACACCACTAATTACAGACCTCCAGCTCCAATAAGTTCCTTCAACCATTACCCTCTGTCTTCTATGCACTAGCCAGTTCTGAATCCAAACAATTTGCCACAGATTATCCTTCTGGATTAGCCTCCCATGAGGGACTTTGTCAAACACCTCAATAAAATCCATGCAGACAACATCCACTGCCCTACCCTCATCGATCTCTCTCGTCAACTTGTCAAAAAATTCAATCAAGTTGGTAAGACACAACATGCCCTGCACAAATCCGTGCTGGCTCTCCCTCAATTGGTCATGGGTTTCCAAATGTTCATATATCCTGTCCCTAAGAATTTTCTCCAGCAATTGCCCTACAACTGACGTGAGACTCACCGGCCTATAGTTTCTGGGATTTTCTCTTGTTCCCTTCTTAAATAGAAGTACAACATTAGCCACTCACCAGTCCTCTGGGATCTCGCCTATGCGTAGAGAGGACATGAAGATGCTGGTCAAAGCC
The DNA here is from genome assembly GCF_048418815.1 of Hemitrygon akajei. Taxonomy (NCBI): domain Eukaryota; kingdom Metazoa; phylum Chordata; class Chondrichthyes; order Myliobatiformes; family Dasyatidae; genus Hemitrygon; species Hemitrygon akajei. Next base: position 35,806,830 of record NC_133150.1, read on the forward strand.
CCAACAGTCTCATTTTTTGCCTCCTTCAATAACCTCTGGTAAATCCCATCAGGCACTGGGGTCTTATCCACCTTAATACTCTTTAGGAGGCCCAACTCTTCATCTTCCTTGACCTCTAAACACTCTAACATATTTATACGTCACTCACATTCTCCACCTTCAAGCAAATGTTCATCTCCCCTTTATCCTTGAGTGGTCCTACCCTCTCCCTATTTATCCCCTTGCTTTTGACGTATGTATAGAATGCTTTGGGATCCACCTCAACCCGACTTGCCAAGGACTTTTCATGGCCCTTCCTGGCTTTCCTAATTCCCTTCTTATGTTCTTTTCTGGCTTCTTTATACTCCATTTGATCATAACTTCCGAAGCTTTACATTCTTTTCCTTTTTTCTTGTTAAATTATTTTTAATTGATGTTCGTCTTTTGAACGTTGTGTCTCTAATGCTTTGTGCATGTGGTGCTGTTGCAAGTAATTTCCTTATTGCACCTATCCATACATGTACTTGTGTCTATGACAATAAACTCAAATTTGACTTTGATTTTGTCTTTGTCTATAAGACAAATCATCACAATATGCAAATATATTGTCTTTATGCAAAGTACAAAATAAATTTATTATGTAAGTACTTACTGTATATGTCACCATATACAACACTGAGACATTTTTTCTTGTGGGGTACTCAGTAAATCCAAGAACCATATTAAGACCAATGGAAGACCACACCCAACAGGGCGGACAAACAACCAATGTGCAGAAGAGAGCAATGTGCAAATATGAAAGAGAGAGAAAAAATAATAAATAATAAGCAATAAATATCAAGAACATGAGATGAAGAGTTCTTGAAAGTGGGTCCATAGGCTGTAGGAAGAGTTCAGTGTTGGAATCTTCCACTGTGGAATCTTGCTGTGTATAAATGGCCTGTTGCACTTGCTGCATTCTAACAGTAGCTGCAGATAAAGAAGCCTAGTATTAACATAAAGCATTATGGGATGATGTGGGCCTTTAGAAATTCAAATATTTCCTTCCATGAGTTATATAGATTCCTACAATCCCAGTTGCAGAAGAACCTACAATTGCAAATTGGAGTATTTCAGGTCAACTGGGTCAAATTCTTCCTTCAGCCTTATTGGTGGGTTGCATCACTGTGAACCAGGGCTCAACCAATGGCTTGAGGGAATATCTCTGACACCCCCGCCCCCCAGCCCCGTGCCCTCACTAAAAGCCTGTACCATGATAGATTCATCCCGACACATTTACTCCCTTCTGAATTGTTATCTGCCTTCAGTTTTCCATGCAAGGTGAGTGTTTAGAATGATCCCAGGTGACGTGGGGGTCAAGGGGTGGGAGTATAATCAAGCAATATGTTAACCTGACTCACTGGCATCGTTAAGAAAAAAACTCAAGCCTTTACATCTCAATACAGCTCCAAACCAAGTAGCATAACGTATCTGATTATCCAAAGCTACACTGTTCCACATGAACAACTAACTGGAGCTGGCCTAACAATGCAAGATGCAAGAATTTCCAATTCTCTGCTAGTGTGCACGTCATCTGGGATTTTCAGGGTCGCTACAGGCTAAGTGTGTGAAGAGTGAGATATACCAGTTAGTTGAGTGGTATCACAGCAACAACCTTGCACTCAATGTCAACAAGACCAAAGAGATGATTGTGGTTTTTAGGAACGGTAAGACGAGGGATCAGAAGTGGAGAGAGTGAGCAATTTCAAGTTCCTGGGTGTCAATATTTCTGAGGACCTAACCTGGGTGCAACATTTTGATGCAACTATAAAGAAGGCAAGACAGTGGCTATATTTCATTAGGAGTTTAGGAAATTTGGTTTGTCAATTAAAACACTTGAAAATTTCTACAAAAGTGCCATTGAGAGCATTCTGACTGGCTGTATCACCATCAGGTATGGGGGTGGTGGGCGCTTCTGCACAAAGCTCAAATAAGTTGCAGAAACTTTTAAAATTAGTAAACTCCATCATGGGTACCTGTGTGGTATGTGGCCAAGTGGTTAAGGTGTTGGACTAGCGATCTGAAGGTCATGAGTTCGAGCCCCAGCAGAGGCAGCGTGTTGTGTCCGTGAGCAAGGCACTTAACCACACATTGCTGCAGTCCATGGGTAATGAAAATGGGTACCAGCAAAATGCTGGGGGTTAACCTTGCGATAGACTGGCATCTGTCTCGTACTCTCAGTCGCTTCACACCATGGAAACCGGCATAAACCGGTTAATGAGCCTATAAGGCTCGGGACAGACTTAAAAAACAGGCTTTCTATTGAGTTTCTCAATAGAAAGCGTTAACATGATGGGCCGATTGGCCTGTTTCTGAGCTGTATGATTCTGTAACTCTAAATAACGGACTCTCCATTATTCCTTTTTATTCTGTCATCTTTCTTCGTCCTTTTCAGTCCCGAAGAAGGGTCTTGGCACGAAATGTTGACTGTTTATTTATTTCCCAAGATGCTGCCTGACCTGCCGAATTCCTCCGGCATGTTGTATGTGTTGCTCTGGATTTCAAGCATCTGTAGACTGTCTTGTTTTTATGGCTTTGTCATTGTAAGTATGTTTAACCCCCATCTGCCTTCCCCAAGCAAACCTGAGGTCTAAGAGGTAGACAGTTGGTCAATTACTCCTCTCTCCAATGCATAAGTGAAAGAGTTCAGTGTTCTGTAGGCAGATGGTCTTCTGAGATAATGCAGTGATTCATAAACACTTGGACTTTGCCAGAGATGACAAAACTAGCTGTTTTTCTGCCTTCTCCATTGTTTTATTTTAAACTGTGGATAGAATATTTTATGCCAGTTACTGGCCTATCACACGAATGAACCTGCTTATAAAATTGCTTGATGGTCAACTTTGGGGAAAAGGTGCTCAACATACACTCAGCGGCCATTTTGTTAGGTACATCTGTAGACCTGCTGGTTAATGCAAATATCTAATGTAGCAGGAACTCAATGCTTAAAAGCATGCAGAAATGGTTTAGAGGTTTAGGTATTGTTCAGACCAAATAGCAGAATTGGGAAGAATGCTATTTAAGTGACAGTGACTATGCAATGATTGTTGGTGCCAGAAAAGGTGGTTTGAGCACTTCAGACACCGCTGATCTCCTGGGACTTTCACACACATTGGTCTCTAGACCAGGGGTTTCCAACTTCTTTAAATTTCAGTGACCAATACCATTAAGCAAGGGGTCCGTGGACCGCAGCTTGGGGCTCCTGCTCTAGAGTTTACAGAGAATGGCGCAAAGCAAAGCCTCCAGTGAGTGGCAGTTCTGTCGGCCAAAGCGCCTTGTTAATGAGAGAGGTCAGAGGAGAATGGCCAGACTGGTTCAAGCTGACAGGAAGGCGACAGGAACTCAGATAACCACACGTTACAACAGAGGTCTGCTGAAGAGGGTCTCTGAACGCACATGCTGAACCTTAAAGTGGATTGGCTACCGCAGCAGGAGACCATAAACATATACACTGTGGCCATTTTACATGGAGGTAGAGGCCCACAATCCCTTATCCAAAATCCTTGGGGCCAGTTGCATTTCGGAATTCAGAATTTTTCGGATTTCAGAACATTGATAATTATATTGATAATTAACCTGTCTCAGTGCGGGTGGACTTTAGGACTTGGTAGAACTCCAGACCGACGCATATCCTCCTGAATACTTTAAATCATCTGTAGATTACTTATACAATGTAAATGCTATGTAAATAGTGTTATACTGTATTGTTTAAGCAATAATGACAAGAAAAAAAGTCTGTACATGCTCAAACAATGAGTGCTGGAGGGAAATCTGGGTTTTCCTGATCCGCGCTCTTTTACAAATACTATTACAGTTTATTTAAAGAGTAATATACTGTAAATGAAATAGTGGGATAATTATAGACCACAAATACACTAGTACATCTAGGAAGGTGGCCACTGAGTGTATGCTGTATTATGGTCTGGAGATCAGATTCAGAAATGTAGCAACAAGACTAGGCCATTCAGCCCCTTGAAGTCTTTCCATCTGTTACAAGAAATACGTACATTACATCTATCCCCTAAATATGTAACCTTCAAAACAAAAATCATGGTTTTGAAATTTCTTTTCCCATATGATCCAGGGGACAGAAAATAAAGCTCAATGAACAAAAATCACTAAATGCTACATAAGGAAAAACCTTATACACAGCGAGTGATTAGGGGTCTGGAATATACTGCCAGCCATTTTATTCAAGGTTGAGTCATTTGCAGTGATTGAATGGGAGCTCCTTCTGAACTGCAACCATTGTGTGATTGTCTGATTTCATGGTGCCATGTTTGGTTCAATAATTCATTCTTTCTTACTCTTAATTAGAGTTCACCGTGAAAGCCCAACAAGGGAATTATTTTTATCTTGCTCTAATAATGTTTCTTGGTTGAAATATTTTGTACGAAATGCTACTGTATGCAATGCACAGGCATTTGGCTGACCTAACACTTGATTTTCAATCAGTACATTCAGCAGGAAACTGAATGTTATTGATTACTGCAAGGGTATAGAGTTATCGTCTTAGAGCACTACAGCACAGAAACGAGCCTCTCGTCCCAACCAGCTTGGATTTCTGCCTAACTGCACCCAGACCATGGCCCTCTATACCTCTCTCATCTATGTACCTATCCAAACTTCTCTCTGAATATAGAAGTAGGGAGATTATGCTACAGTTATAACAGCTACCAGCAAGGCCAGATCTGGAGTACTGTGTACAGGATAACACTCCTTATTTACCAAAATATATAAATATTTTGGAAACAGTTCAGGGAAATCTGAGAGGATTTATAAAATAGGAGGCGTTTCCAAATGTGGTAAACTATGTATACCTGTCTGGACACACCCCTCTGCTGACTGCTTCTGTGGCTCCTCCCACAGACCCCTGTATAAAGGCGATTGGAGGCACTGCTCCCCCCTCAGTCTCCGAGATGCTGTGCTCCATTTTGCTGCTAATAAAAGCCTAGCGTTCGCCTCCCATCTCAGAGAGTTATTGACGGTGCATCACCAAGGCTTGTATTTGCTTCAGTATCTGCAGTCTCTTGTAATTTCTGAAATTTAGAAGAGCGAGAGGTAACCTGATTGAAGATCATGAGATCTTAAGACATAGGAGCAGAATCAGGCCATTCAGCCCATCGAGTCATGGCTGTTTTATTATTGCTCTTGATCCCATTCTCCTGCTTTCTCCCCTTACTGATCAAGAACCTCACAAGTTCCACTTTAAACAAATATGTTCCTGAGGGTTCTTTATAGGATGGATGTGGAAGAGAAGTTTGCTTTTGGTGGGGGGGAGGGGAGATAATCCAAAAATAGGGGCCACTGCTCAAAATATAAGAGTCATCCATTTAAAGTGCACATGCAGCACTGCTTTTTCAGTCTCTAAGGTCTTCCTCCAAGTGCAAATGGAAGACATTGCTGATTATTTTTAAGGCAAAGGTTGTTGATTCTTCAGGGGGTGAAGGGTTAACTGAGGAAGGCAGGAATGCAGAACTGAGGTTTCAATCTAAATCATCCGTGATCCTATTAAGTGGCAGAGCAAGCTCAAGGGACCAAGCAGATTCTCCCATTCCCAATTTGTATGCCAGAAGGAAGAGCCAACTTTCAGCACAGAGCATGAGGGTTCAGGTGATAATGATCAGCAAGACTTGTACTTGACTGTACTGGAACAAAGGTGTGAATGCTAATCACACACTACAGCCCTCACGACTGCATAGACCCCACTGTATTTATATTCCAGTGGTGTGCATGGCTGAGTGAAAATGTACAACAGTGATATTTCTGTAGATGAAGTCAATGGCCTAGAAAATGCCACAAAACCAACGGCCAGTTTAATATTTCTCATCGTTATTAAAAGAGCAACCGACTGAGATTCACAATTCATGACATCTCCTCATCACAAATTGCCGTGCGGTTTGTACTGCTCCACTGTTCGCATAATGAAAATCCTAGCCTGCCGAAACGCTCCACACCAGTTTACAGAAGTTGCCAGATTTGCACGCTAAACACAGAAATTAATCCATAAATCTGTAAGTACCCTTTCAGCAAATCCATCATTATTAAAGAAATGTCAAACTATTTCTATGGTCCAGAAAGGGAACTTTTAAAATCATTTAAATATTATGCATGCTGTGTTATGTTGGCATTGGAATGGGTGTTCTGCCCCCAGCACAATCTTAGGTTGCGAAGAAGGATATCAGCCTGAAGCATCGACTGTTTATTCATTCCCATGGATGCTGCCTGACCTGCTGAGCTCCTCCAGCATTTTGTGCGTGTTGCTTGGGTCGTGGTGGTTGTTAACTTAAATGACACATCTCACTGTATGTTTTGATGTATATTGAATGTAAGTCTGAAATTCGGGGTTTTGTAAATTACTCAAGGCAATTAAAAGCTGTTATATGTAAACAACTTTTTCGGAGGTCTCTGGTACTGGAACTAGGGGGCATAGCCTCAAATTTGGGGGAGTAGATTTAGGACAGAGATAACGAGGAACTGCTTTACCCAGAAGGTGCAGACTCTGAGGAATTCTCTGCCCAATGGAGCAGTAGAGGCTACCTCAGTAAATATATTTAAAACAAGATTGGACAGATTTTTGCATAGGAGGCGAATTAAGGGTTATGGGGAAAAGGCAGGTAGGTGGAGATGGCTTCATGGTCAGATCAGCCATGATCTTATTGAATGGCAGAGCAGGCTTGATGGGCCAGATGGCCGACTCCTGCTCCTATTGCTTATGTTCTTATGACTCATTTTTCTCTCCCTTCTCAATTTGATACTAATGCACCTCTTTATTGATTCTCCTTTATTCTTGTTCATCATTAGAATTCTTTGGGGTTGGGGGCTGGTCGTTATTGGCATGTCTGTTCACTGAGGTCCCAGATATCTTTGTCTATTTCTGATGCTTAAAATCATGCAGTTTCTGGAAAACACATGAGTAAGTATCTTTAAGAAGTGCATCTCAAGCAGTGCATATGGTCAGTTGATGATCCATACATTCAGTAAAACCCAAGCAGATTTAAACATGACACTTACCTACTTCCTGCAATGCTGGCAAGTCAAAGGAAGTTAATAAAACAGGAAGTTACCTCAGGGGGCATGATGTAACATTCTCAAACCCCAATACATAAAGAACCAAAAATTTGGGAGCAATGAGCAAAATATTTTGTATTTTCCCTCCTTTACCCTTGAGTGGACCTATTCACTTCCTAGTTATTCTCTTACTCTTTATGTATGTGTAGAATGTTGAAGGATGCTCTTTAATCCTACTAGCTGATAACTTTTCATAGCTCCTCCTTGAGTTCTGGTACCTTCAAAATCTTCAGGGGCTATGTTTGAATTTAGCTTCGTAAATCTTACATAAACTTCCTTTTTCTTCTTGACTAAGTTCACCATCTCAAACGCACGTTTCCTTTTCCTCGCCATCCTTGTCCTTCCTTCTTACTGGAACACGCTTGTCCTGTTCTCTGAGCAAACACCCAAGTCAGGTGTGGACTTGCACAAAGACAGCTGTTCTCAATTAACTCTCCCTAAATCCTGCCTAATACTCTCGTAATTTTCCTTGCTCCAATTTAATACTCTCCTGTAAAGTTCATACATATTGTCTATAGCTATCTTAAAACTTAAGGAGTTCTGATCACTGTTCCTTACCTATTCTTCCACTGAATCATTACCCAACTCCAGGATCAGTATTGCCAGTCCTCTTGTTGGAGAATTTACATATTGATTTAAGAAACTTTAGGATACACCTAACAAATTCTGCCTCATATATACCAATTGCACGATGTAAGTCTCAGTCTATATTTAGGAAGTTGAAGTCACCTGCTAAAACAACCCTATTATTTTACACCTTTCCCTAATTTATCTGCATATCTGTTTCTCAGTGTCCCAGTGGCAATCAGGGGTCTATAGTATAATCACATCAGAGTGATTGCACCTTTTTTTATTTTTGAGTTCTACTCATATAGACTCATTGTGTGAGCCCTCCATTATGTCCCCTCTGAGTGCAACTCGATCCCCTCTTTTACCTGCTTCTCTTTCTTTTCAAAAAACATCAAAACCCTGAAACATTAAGTATCCAATCCTATCTGTCTCTCAACCAAGTCTCTGTTATGGCCACATCATAGTTCCATTTACTGATCTAAGTTCATTACCTTTACCAATAATACTCCTAGCATTAAAATAAGACTTTAAGACACAGGAGAAGAATTAGGCAATTTGGCCCATCAAGTTTGTTCTGCTTTTACATTCTAACTGATTTATTATCTCTCTCAACCCCATTCTCCGACTTTCTTCCCATACCCTTTGACACCCTTAGTAATCAAAAACCTACCAACCTCTGCTTTAAATATACCTAAAGACTTCACAGCCATCTGTAGCAATGAATTCCACATATTCCCTACACTCCACCTAAAAAATTCTTCCTCATTTCTGTTCCAAAGGGATGACTTCTGGTCCTAGACTCCCTGACTTGGAAACATCCTTTCCACTTCCACTCCATCTATATCTGGAGAAATGTTTTGGCCTGAAACGTTGACTGTTTTTTTCATTTTCAACATCCTTGCTGCCTGACCTGCTGAGTTCCTCCAGCATTTTGTGTGTGTGTTGCTTTAGATCCTCCAATGTTTAATATTTCAACCCATCAGTCTATTACCTTGCTTTGCCCTGTTCTTATTGATCATGACATCTATCTTGCTCGAAATCCCTCCACTTTCAAATCTGATGCTCTGCTTCCCATCCCCACCCCTCGACAAACTAGCTTAAATCCTCCCGAGATGCACTAGAGAACCTCGGGGTCAGAATTTTGGTTTCCCATCCAGTTAAAGTGACCTGGATCTAAAGTATTGATGGTTGCCATGAACATCATTCCAACACCTGCAAACCTTCGTCCTCAACACAGCGAACAGTATCAAGACAACAAGTTGACTTTCAGCAGTCGGGCACTTTGGAATGACAGTGCAAATTATGAAGGAAAAGAATCAGATGTGCCGCAAACTTTGTTTGAAGAACAATATGCTTTTATTTTATGTTTAGTTTGTTTCTGTACAAAAACAGTCAGTTTTTCTTTTTACAGTTTTCCCAGAGGAAACAGTATATCTGGATGGCTTGGCTATTTCAACCTTCCATGCAGTCAGTTTAAATAACCATGTTTATTAGACTCATCTATGCGTTCTATGACCGCCTTGTGTTACTCTTGGTTGCAATCTGTTGGGAATGTCAGGTTTTTTTTCAGCAATAGGTATATCTTATATAGGGAATATATTAATCTCTTTATAAACAGGAGAAAAGGAAAATGTGCAACTTAGTCCAGTATTCCTCATTCTCACACGAGCCAAAGTTGTTACAGACCCAGCAATTTTGGTTAATGCACACAAGTTAGTTTCAAACCAAATGCTCATATCAAGACGACATCCTCACTAAATGGCAACAAAGGTAGGGTTTACTCACATCTGATTGTTATGATAATTGTTCTGGGACTTTTACTCTGCACCCCTCGGACAGTGATGGACCCCAGCAAAGAAAAAAGCAATTACGCCTCAGTAATTCTGCCTTGCCTCTCTGAAGAAGCAATCCAAAACTTTAAGATTTATTCACCTTTACTTTGAAAAGCCCATTAGTAAGTAAACATTCAATGTTCCAACAGTTCACTGCATGAAGATACTTCTCCAGATGTCGTTCCTCATTCTCTTAATGATAATGTTACACTTGTGGCCCCTAGCACCTTGCATCTGTCTAACCACAGATATCGACTTTTCCTTCTACACCTCCTTAAGTTCAAGAACATTGGTTAACTCTTGTCCCAGTCCTCCTTGGGGAAATGATCTCAATTTCACATCTCACCTCATAGCAAGGTTTTCCAAAAATTATCTCTGAACTGGCACTGTGTAGTGGCTGTGTCCTTTAATATAATAAAGCTGAATGACAACAAAATATAAACTTCTATTTGGCCTTTTTTATTCCAGAAGGTCACATTTCCTAGTATTTAAATGCCTTGTTTATGTATTTCCAACCCTTTCTATGCCCTGTTCCCCAAACTTCATTTTCCTCTCATAGAATCAATGAGTTATACTGCAAAGAAAACAGCCCCTTCAGCCTAATTTATCCATGCTGACCAATTGAACGACTGGCTGATCCTCCTCTAAACTATTCCTGTTCACAAACCTGTCCAAGTGTCTTTTAAATGTCAAAAAATCAAAAAGGACCCCTTTATCTTCTTACATTAAATTGTATTTTCTATCCCCCTTGTCCTTACAGTCAAACTAATCTTCCAAAGTATTTTAATCCCACTACATTACTATGCCCAAACTCGAATCACCCAAATGTTTTAGTAATGAAAGTGGATTCAGTATGTTGGTCAGAAAGAACTAAGATCTGCAAATCAGTGAACAGGAATGAGCCAAGGACAATGGAAGCAGAGAAAGCAAATGTCTTTGTTTCTGCTATGCTGTCGAAGGAATGGAGGCTGCCATTTTGTGAACTGTTTAGTGAATTGGTTCTTGCTCAGGAATGGATTAACCAGAGCAATTGAAAATGGTCACCCTGAATTTCCTGCTTATTATCTGCCATTTCCCCGTAAGCAGCGGTTCATTTATGTAAAAGTGACAGGCTTGTAGAAAGGACATCCTGTGATCTGGAACAGTCTGAGCCCATTGTTTGTGTGACTTGGCTGAACTGGTTTGATTTAGAAAGAACAAACGATGTTACCTGAGGCACAAATCTGGGGGGAAAAGCCATAAATAATATTGTTTATAACCCTGGGCTAGATCCAATGAGAAGCTGACACAGGTCAGTTAGAGGATTCTGAACCAACAAAGTTGAAACATAACAAATTGATCTGATAAGGAAAAGGATAAGAATGAAGGATTTTGGGAGTACATGGGAGTTTGGAGACCAACCATCACACAAGTGGATGACCCCATGTCAGAAATGTGGAAATTATGTCAGGATCAAGAAAAATGCCAGGGCAGTGTGCACTCCTTTTCCCAGATAGTAACTTTTCTGTTCCTAGACTCTTCGTGGAGATTCAGGGAAATATAGTGTATTTGTACACAGCTATTTAGTTTTGTAAATTCATGCACTTGCATTTAACTGAACAAATAAAGGTATTTGCCAGTTAATATAGATTCTTCACTGAAGGGTCTCCACCAGAAACATTGACTGCATATTTCTCTCTATAGATGCTGCCTGACTTGCTGAGTTCCTCCAGCTTTTCGTGTGTGTAACTCAAGATTTCCAGCATTTGTAGAATCTCTTGTTTAAGAAACAATAGCTCTTCAGTTGCATTGAACTAGAGCAGAAATGAGCTGGAATACAAATTGGCAACACTGCATTCCCAATATACAGCAAAGAAGAATACTGAACAAGTATGAAGCCAAAATCATTGATGCTAATGGATCCTCTCTCATCAATAATAAGAGACCCAAATAAGACTCTGAATTTATTAGGATCTAATCAGAGTAAAGTCTGATTGATATTATTGCATCAATGACTACTGGGGATATTCTATCAGAGTGCCCAATACTCAGCTAGAAAGTGCCTCTGTAATTGTTTTAATTACTGTGGTTAAATTGTTCGTATATAAAGCCACAATCCTTGCATCCTGGATATGCTGGCATACAGTCTCCACCCTACACAGAAACAAGGAAGTACTAGGAGAAACAATAGCACTCTGTGTTTGACAAGAGTAATCAGAATAGAATCATCACCTTCAGCTTTGCCATTGGCAAGCAAGTCAGAAGCTTTACTGAGATCCAGCACTGTGGGCACACAAGAGAGTGCAGTTACTCAAACAACACACACTAAGTGCTGGAGGAACTCAGCAAGTCAGAAAGCATCTATGGAGGGGAATAAACAGTTGTGCTTCCGACCGGGACCCTTCATCAGGACTAGAAAGGAATAGGGAAGAAACAAGAATAAAAAGCTAAAGGAGAGGGGAAGATGGCTGATGGTAGGCGAAACCAGGTGAGGGGGAAGGTGGGTGGGTGGAGGAAAGATGGCTGAAGTAAGAAGCTAGGAGTTTGGCTGACCTGGCTAAACTGGTTTAGCTATTCTGAATTGGAAAGAACAAAAGATATTACTGTTGTGTATTTAAATTTCTGCAATAATGTACATACATTGTTTGGCTAAGCATTCTTTGTTAACATAGTTCACCACAGGTTATATGTAAAAGTATGTGAATGGCATACGTCATTGTGCCATCGCGTCACAAGTGCACACCTCACTAAAGCAAAAATGAAGTCAATGTGTTTTCCCCCGGGCTCCTGTGTCTTTCTTGCAATTTTTTTTGGAGTTACAAAACATGGCAGTTACCAAAGGTACAGGTCTGAGGGAAGAGCAATTATCAGAACACTGCTTGTAGCCTTGGGCAATCAGAGGACACAGGTCAGTCAGAAGAGCCTGGGCCAACAAAATTGAAATATAACAGATTGATCTAACAAGGAAAATAATAAGAATGGAAGATTTCAGGAGTACAGGCAGCAAAACTCTGGAGACCAACCACTGCATACATTGGGATCAAGAGGAACACATGGCCAGTGTAGACCCTTTTTCGAGGGAATTACCTTGTCTATTCCTTGACTGTTCAGGGAGGGTCAAGGAAACCTAGTTTGTGCACAGGTGTCTAGTTTTGTAAATTCATGTGCTGGCTGTAAATTGAACCAATAAGTATCTGTCGCTTAACACAGATCCTTCACTGCACCTAACTGATCATTATTGTTGAGGGATAGTGTCTGTAACAAGTATTTTTAGCAAGATTAAGTTCCTTTCTGCATCTATTAGTGTAATCATTTCTCTGTTCATTAACAAGGTCATATCTACACTGATCATTTACAAATGTCTTTGCTATCCTTTATTGTTCCATCATGGACCATCACTGGTACACCTGTCCCAACCTTTAATAGCATCAGGAAGGTGGCATCTATTATGAAGGATGCCTACCATCTGGGTCATGCTTTATCCTCCCTGCTATCATCAGACAGGTGGAACAGAAGCCTGAAGTCCACACCACTAGGTTCAGGAACACTTCCTTACCAACCACCATCAGGCTCTTGAATCACCTTGCACAACCCTAACCTCACCTCAGCAACAGAATACCACAGACCACCTCTTGCCTTGCAATGGACTTGTACCTGAATGTGTCTGTTCTTTGTACTAATGTCTTGTTTTTGCTTCTCTTTTAACTGCCTTGTAAAATACATGAAAAATTAATTTATAATTTATATTGAATGTCTGAACCACACGCCTGTGATGCTGCTTCAAGCAAGATTTTAATTTCATCTGCATTTCACTGAACTTGCACAGATGACAATAAACTTAACTTCCTTTGACTGTAGAGAAACATTCTCTCACTGACTGACTGGTTAGCATAATCAGAGCACCTCTGCCAAAAATGCAGAGTACTAATTCATTGAATCATGTACTCAAAACCAGTCATTTCAATCCAGAGCTGAGAAATGCTAGAAATCAAACATCTTTTAAGTGCCAATGGAAGGGAAGGAATGGAAAGTAAAATGTCTGAGGTTGGGTGAGATCCAAGAGAGGGACTGCTGGAGAAGTGATCCTGGTGCTGGCTGAGAGGGGATGGTGAAGGCTTGTAACTCATGATATTTATGTGGAGAAGATGAATGAAAGCAGAGAGGAAAATGAAATAAAAGAGCTCTGTTTGGGACCATGAGATACAAAACTGGAAATGTTGGAAAACTGAAATAAAAGCTAAAAATTTCAAATCAGAAGATGAAATACCATGTCTTGAAAAGTATAGTATCACCATTTGTAGTGGGATATGTTGAAATACCAGGAATGTTGAGTGGCTGCAGTTTACAGAGATATCCTTGATTACTAGAGTTTTATAGATATAATTATAGCCTGAGAGAAGCATGTGACAAAAGAGAGGGCGCTTTCTCTATCAGCAAGATTAACATTTAACGAATTTCCCCTGCGTGTATATGAAGACAAACATCTTGCACGAGCAAAAAGAAAGTTCAACACTAATGAATTTAATAATGATACATGAGGAATGTTTGCACATTGGTTGTCTGTTAGTCTTTATGTATAGTTTTTCATAAATTCTATTGTATTTTTCTTTTCTGTAAATGGCAGCAAGAAAATAAGTCTCAAGATAGTATACATTAACATATACCTACTCTGATATTCATTTTCACTTTAAATTACTTTGAAAATCACTCGAGCATTACTACAAATGGTCAAACACATCGGTTTTTAATAAGGCTACTGGGACTCTTGGCAAAAGTGTCAAGGAAGGTTTCTGCTGCTGTGATATTGTTTTTAGTACTGACTTATTGTACCTTCAAATGAGGGAGAGAAAATATCTAGACAGAAAGAATGGAAATAGCTTGTAAAGAAACATGTCAATGAATACATACATTTAATACAAATATTTTAATGAATCTTCAGTCACTTGCCAAATATATTCTGTCATTATCCTTTTGATTTTCTCAGATTAGCAGTATCCAAAGGAGGAAGGTCCTCTCTTCTACCAATTAATCAATCACCAAAGGTTACTCTCTCACCTGCTCATCACCTCCCTCTGAGGCCCCTCCTCCTTCCCTTTCTTCTATGGTCTACAGTCCTCACCTTTTGGATTCATTCTTCTTCAACCTATCCAACTCTTCCATCTATCCTTGCCCAGCTTCTTGCTTCATCCCTCTGCTCACCCACATTGTCCCCTTACCTTTCATGTATCTGCCTGTATTCCTTCCCCTTCCCCCCAGCTTCTTACTCTGGCTTCTGCTCCCTTCCTTTCCAGTCCTGACGAAGGGTCTTCTCCTCCATAGATGTTGCTTGACTTGCTGAACTATGTATGTTGCTCAAGATATAATTTAATTTTCTCAGTGAAGGTTCACACAATGGCTGTGCTTACTCTTGCTGACTTTTATTTTCAATTTGACTCTTTCCTGTGATGCCAGGTTACTAATATCACCAATGGTCTGTGGCAGGGTACTAATGCAATGGCAAAGCCTCAGCTTAAAATTCCTCAACTTCAAGTCCCTCAACAGAGCCAACCTGTAACCTTTGCAACATCCCCCAGGCTTAGACCATGTGACTGCACTTCTTATCTGCATTTCCTTCAGATCAAAGATCCAATATGTGTTTGACATCTCCATTTTCATCATTCCACCACATGGCCCTCAGCTGCCTGGCTTCCAACTCTGGAGCTCCATTGTCTCTTCAACACTTCAGGGTGGTTTTCACAAATTTTGTCCAAACCTTTTTATCACTGTCCCAATATTTCCTTAAGGTTGGCACGTGGCCAAGTGGTTAAGGCGTTTGTCTAGTGATCTGAAGGTCACTAGTTTGAGCCTTGGCTGAGGCTGCGTGTTATATCCTTGAGCAAGGCACTTAACCACACATTGCTCTGCGACGACACCGGTGCCAAGCTGTATGGGTCCTAATGCCCTTCCCTTGGACAACATCGGTGGTGTGGAGAGGGTAGACTTGCAGCTTGGGCAACTGCTGGTCTTCAATAAAAAAAAACCTTGCCTAGGCTTGCACCCTGGAAACTTTCCAAGGTGCAAATCCATAGTCTCATGAGACTAACAGAGGCCTACACACATACATTTCCTTAAGATTTGCCCCATGTGAAGCACTTTGGGATGAGTTACCACACTGGGATTGCTTTATAAATATGAGTCATTTGGCAGGTATGCCAACTTCCAGTAGGAAAAAAAACAGAACCACAACTAGGTGCCTTGCCTAGAATAAGTGCAAAAACCAGAACACAAACATTGCAGTGAATTGTAAGGTATAAGTCTTGATTACACCTAACACCCATGTGGATTTTTAGAAGGAGGCAACAATACATTTCTACCAAGGAGGTGTAAGTCATTCCTTCCCTCTACTAGCCTGCTGGTCACCCTTCAGCAAGGTGTAGCACCTACTTTGGCCCCCAATCAGAGTCACATGAAGCCTTGGGAGAAGCTGGTGCATATCACAAGTCCTGGTTATGCGACCACTGACGCCAGGCAGGCAGTCTCTGAAGAATATGGATAATGGCAGGGGTCACCCATCTTGGAACAACACTGCCCAGAAGAAGGCAATGGCAAACCATTTCCATAAGAACGATTTGCCAAGAACAATCATGGTCATGGAAAGACATGACACATAACAAACAAACGAATGATGGGAATAGACTGATGATTCAGATCTCAGTTAAGGGTCCAATATCTTTTTTGCTGCAGACAGGAGCAAGAGGTGGTCATTTGGCCCCTCAAGCTTATTCTTCCTGGAGTCTGTAAGATGATGGCTGGTCAGTGTTCTAACTCCAACCTTACCTTCTATTGCACATGACATTTATCAGTCAGATTTAAAATCGTTAACTGAGCTGGATTCTATACAAAATGCACCACAACATTTAGTAATCTCAATGATTGCCATGTGAAACCAATGGGGGAAAATAAATGCACAGTCCTCTGACATGGGTTACATTTAACAACTGGAGTATTCAGTTCAACCAGCCTAGCCTGTCCTGCTTTGTGAGAGAAGATCCATTGATTTAATCACTGAGCCAAAAAAGGTTCTTAAGAGCTATTAATGCCATGTAAATTATATTTCTTTTTTATATATTAAATGTTTAGTCTTCACAGATCAACAATGTTTTCCACTGACATGGTGTCTATTGGAGCAATATCCTGAGGTTCCTCAATCAAAATTTGGCACCAAATTGAAAAGTGATTATTTACACTTATGTACAGAAACAAGCAGCAAAAGAAACGATATAGGGTGCAGGACCAAAGATTGGGAGGCAGCAGCTCTTGCATAGGAATTTACTCATCTCAGTTAGGTTAACAATTGACTATCAAGTTTCATTGTCTCTCTGACCACCTCCCTCACCTGAACAGTGTGAAAGTCCTGTCCATAATCCATCCCAGAAATCTAAATGACTTGCTGACTGAACATAAATAGGGCTCGTCAGAATAAACAAATGAGCCGTGGGCTTTGCCAACAAGTAAAACATTAAAATTCAAAATATACGTGCTCGAATATATAAATATTTCTATAGATGAAGAAGTTGCAAATGATTAACTGATACACACAAGTACGTTGGTGCAATAGATATGCGATGGGCTGTTTTCTTTTCCCTCAAGGCCACTGTTAAAACGGACATTCGGGGAGAAAGCATTATGATTCCACTGACATGTAGCAGAGCAGAAGACAAGAATCAAAGTGATGAAGAGAAGAACAAACTGGACACTCTTCATTAAGATGTGACTGTTTATGGGTTTAAACCAAGTGGCAAGGTACATTAAAACAAGGCACCATCCATGCACAATGTACTGCTCCATGTGTGCAGTTGTTCCTCATAAAGAGGAAGTGGGAATTTATACCAGGGAGGATGGCTGGCTGTGCTGGTGAGAAAAGTACTGATTTGCTCCAGTTCCTGTAATGGCACATAATGACAAACACTCTTTGTGTAAAATGTAGACCTCTCTCGTGCATAGGACAGGCAGGATATATGTGTGAAATGGGCTACAGCTCGCAGCTACCCCTGGTATCTCCTTGAAACTTCGCTGCGTCTGCAATGTCAATCTGACCGACGTTTGCAGGCAGCTTACTTCTTCTGACCCTGCCCCAACAATGAGTTATTGACATGGCCTGAGAAGAGCTGGTAAGTGGAACGGAGCGAGGTTGGGGATAGGGTGGGGGTCAGGTATGGATTGCAACACAGTGCTTGTTATTTCACCATGGTTACTGTAAACATTTTAGTCGACTAAGCTTACTATTAAGTTGCAGCAAAGGCAGTGAAAATTCTTTGAAGTTGGCTCCTGACAATACTGAGCGTGAGCATAACACCTCGTATATATGTCATACTCTTAACGCAGTGAAACATCCTAATGCGCCTTGTAGAAGTGTTGTCAGGCCAACACATAGGTGAATGTTCGGTCAAGGAGTTAGGTTTTAAGAACTGGCTTCAGAATTCCTTTAAAGTAGGGTAGAGAGAAGGAGATACCGTGAAGGAACTCCAAAGGTCTCAGCATTAATACCAGCCAAGTTTTTGAAAGAATGGGGAATTAAAGACGATGGGAAATTGGTGCAGGAGTTGAGGGCTGAGGGAATTTGGTGGTCACATAGATTATCAGAGCAGGACTGGAAGGCCAGGTTGCCCACGCTTGCTTCTATTTTCTTGTTTGAAGGGATGGCTGTCTAATCAGAACTGTAAGGATCAAAAAGCAACAATAGAGAAAGCACAGGTATCTTGGAGAGTTGTTGGTCTGGAAGGGATTACGGAGGCTGGGGAGGGGACATGCAAAAGATTTACCACAATCTTACTCTCTGATGAAGCAGGTGGGGGGGAGGAGGTGATGAATGGTCTCCTCCTGCTTCTCTATGTACTGGAAGGATTGATAAGAGTGAAAATTAGATCTTAACCAGGAGCACATAATAGGCCTTTGACCTCAGGGAAAATATCCGACTTTATTAATTTAGAGATACAGTGCAGAATAGGCCCTTTGAACCGCACTGCCAGAAGCCCACTGGTTTTATCCCTAAGGTAATTACGGGATAATTTATGATTACTAATCAACCTACTAACTTGTATGTCTTTGGACTGTGTGAGGAATCCAGAGCACCTGGTGAAAACCCATGCATTCCACAGAGAGGATGTACAAACTCCATACAGAAAACATCAGACTCCTCAATACCCAGAGTCTGAACTGACACCAACTTACTGCCCTCTACTGTGCCTATTGTCTTGTTTATTATTTATTGTAATGCCTGCACTGTTTTGTGCACTTTATGCAGTCCTGGGTAGGTCTGTAGTCTAGTGTAGTTTTTTCTGTGCTGTTTTTACGTAGTTCAGTGTAGTTTTTGTATTGTTTCATGTAGCACCATGGTCCTGAAAAACGTTGTCTCATTTTTACTGTGTACTGTACCAGCAGTTAAGGTTGAAATGACAATAAAAATGACTTGACTTGATCAGGGTTGAACTCTGAACTCCAATGCCCCAAGATACAATAGCATTGCAATAACCGCTAGCGATCTGAGTTAGCCACACAGGTGGGCGAACTTTGGATAATAAGTATAGAGAAAATAAAACGAGGCTGAGTGATCATGAGATATTGGACAATTCAGGTCTAGAGGAAACAAAGGAACAGAGTTTTCTGAGCAGTGGAAAGGATGTAAAGAGCTGGATGAAAAACCACTCTGGTGCAGCAGGTAGAGCTGTCGTGACCTGCCTTCATTCCTGACCTCTGGTGCTGTCTGTGTGGAGTTTGCACACACTTCCTGTGACCCTGGGAGCTCCAGTTTCCTCCCACATTCCAAAGATGTATGTTGGTGAGTGGGAATTGACGGGAATACGGAGAGAACCAGATGGGATTCATGCAAAGATGGGTGGTTGATAGCTAGCATCCACTTTCTATGCCGTATAATTGTATGGGACATGGAACTCTTTAGCAATTTCAATTAGGAAAGTAGAAGGAATTTGCTTTATGCAAACAAAATGAGTTTTAAGGATTAAGGAGCCGAAAATTCACTATCTGTTGCACGCAATACACACATACTGTAATGACCTATACACAGTGAAATTTGCTAATAGAAATGTGGTTGCCTCGAAGTGGCACCACATATACATCACTACGTTGCAGGTTAAAATAAATAACAAAGGGTGAATGGTTCGATCAAGGACTTTGATTTTTCCTCTTTCCAATATATGCATTTTTTATCAAAGCAGATAATTCTGCACTACTTGTTTGTTCTTAATATTTCCTATTGTGGCACATAGTAATTATGTTTTAGATATTACATTGTACCACTGTTGCAAAACAATAAATTCCACAACATATGTCAGTGATAATAAACCTGATTCTGATTTTTTTTTAAAAAGACCTAATTTTCTGGTTGGAACATGTTGATATTCCTGTCTATCCCAGCTGCTGGATGGAGAGCTGGAGGATCAACAGTGATAGAAGTTTGAAACCCTCATCAATGTTAATTTTAAATGTCAGATTGATGTCTCTTTTATTAACCAAAACTATTAAGGGATTGTGGAGGGCGGAAGTGGATACATGTTTGCAGATTAGCATTGTTTTAACTGCTTAAGCAGTCATTGAAGGTCTAATAACCTTCTCTACCTGCCTTCCTGTTGAATCTGGTGGCCAGATGACTATTGTAGTGCTTATCTCTGAATGCCGATCTATCCAACTCCATCGGTGCTGAGTCAACAACAATTGGGGAGCACGAGCTCACAGACTAGGGGAACGTGAGGGGTATCTTCTTCACTCAGAGGGTGATGAGAGTGTGGAATGAGCTGCCAGAGGAAGAGCATGGATGAGAGGGGTATGGAGTGCTATGGTTCAGGCACAGGTCAATGGGATAAGGCAGCATAATGGTTCAGCTTAAACTAGATGGGCCAAAGGGCCTGTTTCTGTGCTGTACTTTCTATGACTCTACAACTTTGGTTACATGTGCCCCTCTTCGTCTTTGCCACTGCTATCCCATTGCCCCCCACCCCAGAAGGAATCGAAGAAGGTGGAAAGCAGCATAATTAAGAAGGGCAGCAAAGTGTTCGAGAGTCTGAACAGAGTAGGTAGAACCTGTGAGCTCTTAACCAGAGTGTCAAGGAACTGATTAAAATGAACAGATTGGAGCTGAAAACCTCTACTTTAAGAATAACATCACAGCACAGAGAATTTGGCACAGAGATTCTAATTTTAGGGAAGCAATCTGAACTGTTAAATATAAAAATCTTCCTGGACATCATAAATATAGTTGCTTCTATGAATAGGAAATTGAATCTTGACTTCCAAACATCTGATTGATATTGGCACTAGAATAATAATTCTCAGAATGGTGCCATGTTAAGTGTGGTTCAGTGTAAGGTCACAAGCTGTAGATTAAGACAGCACATGTCTTGATATTTTTAGTGCTTCATTGGTCTTGGGATGTTAGATATGGATCATTAAATGGCTGCCTACTCTTCTTGTCTGTTCCACTAAGCTGGACAAAAATCAATACAGAACATAAGTTACAGTAGTTGATGTGTTTATCTGCAAGGAACAAGGAGCAAAGATGTCATTAACTTGACAAAATGAATCTGAGCAGAGGAAATATCAAGAATTTTTAACTGGAGGATGTGCAATCCGAGGTCAAGAATTAAAATTGCTGAAGGATGGAGATATGTCACCATTGGGATTGGAAATGTTGAAACTTACTTCTAGATGGGAGCTATGGTTTATCTCACAAGCGGCTGGGAGTCGGAGCCCTGCCATTTTGAATATATCTGCAAATGACTAAGGACGCCTGAACTTTTACAGGAAGCCAGCTGAGAAGAGTGTGAGAAATTTCAGCAGAAGTCTGCCCATTTGTATCTCAAACCATATGAAGCAAAATTATCTGTGGAATGATGGCGACTGCCTAGTTTCCCTTTGCGAGAAACAGATTCAGCAAAGGGCTCTCTTGGGTGAGACCGGGGCATTTTGCTCTGCTGATTCTGGGGATGGAAACAAGGGGTGGAACTGATCCTTCAATGATAATGCTGCCAACTAACAATGCCAAAATGTGAGATGGAACTTTTCTCCCTAAGGCTTGACCTGAAAAATTACGCCTGATGAATTTGTTTCTGTGCACCGTACTTAAGTAATTCCATGCACGCAAGAGGTTTTACAAGTCCAGTTGCTCTTAATAAACATCACTCCCAAGTGTTCCTTAACATCCGCTTGGCCTAACCTTTGGTTTTGAAGGAGTGTATAGTCCAAAACAAGAGAGGGTAGTGAGGGGGACCAGTGAACACAACCATCTCCCCTTATATCATTTCAGTTGTCATATCCCAGAGTACGCTTTTTGTCAAAAACAGCATAATGATAAAAATCCTCCCAGAGCTTTCTTCTGATGTAGAGCTGTGGTCAGCTGGCATCTAACACACATGGCCAGAGTGTATAACTGGAGAATGACAAGGTGCTAGCTAGCGACATCTATAGACAGTGTTACACATTACCCCAACGTGGTGTTACTTGCAATCTAAAGTGAATGGGGAGAAAAATCAGCATTTCTTACTCTTGCGGGCATGATTATTGAATACAGTCGCAATAAACGGTGGCTACATTTTTCCAAAGCCCAGTAAACCGCTCTAATTTCCACACTGCATCCTTTCATTCCCTCCTTTTCTTCAGGTGTTATCTTGTCTTCTTCACTGCTCGGCCTTTCAAATTTGGATAATCAAATTTTTGTTTTTCCATGGTGTACGAATATTGGTAGGTAAATCAAATGTATTTACTGCCTTGGTAGCACCTGTGCCCATATGCTCTGGTGTCATTTCTTCCCTTCACATCTGTGCCAAGGAGTAGGCCGGGTTAACTGGAGACGTAGCCTCTGAGCTGTCATTGCCCTCTGTCTCCTCTTTGTCTTTTTTGACCGTATACTGGCCGATGAAGGAGCCGTCCTCACCAAAGCGGGAATTTTCATCACCATCACCATAAATGACGATGCTGTCATCGCTTTCCTCTTGCTTCACCGTCCCATCCACTGAAGACTGGCTGCCCTGAGGTTTTTTGCTGTCTTCGTTGTCACTGGAAGAGATGGGATGGGGGTACAGCCAATGTCAGTGGTAATCTAATTGATACATCAAATTCATATGGCACAGAGGAATGCCATTCATTCCATGATGTACATACTGTCTCCCAATGGAACAAACATACCAGTCACAATTCCCCATTTTTAATCTGTAACTCATGCAAATTCTTTCCAGCAACCCTTCTATTTCTTTCCAACAATCCTCCACATCATAACTCTTCCTGGCATAAATACTTTTTTCCATATCTCTCTTGGAACTATTGCTTAAAGTTTAACAACTGTATCTTGTTGTCCTTAAGCCATCTCCTAATGGCAGTGACAGCTCTCTACCCATCTTTAACTCAACCAACTACAAGGTTTCTATTTCAAATCAATGGTAATGTGCTGTTGTTCCATTCCGTGCCTTGTGGCGCATCGGGTGGCAACCTTGCCACTTCTTTAACATTTTTATCTGTTTTTTATGAGGTTGAGTTGCTAGCTCGATGCTCAACCTAGCACGGATGGAAAGTGTGTAAGGAGCAAACCAGATTCAAACCCTGGACCAGTCACCTTGAAGTCTAGTGTGGATGCCACTACACCACCACTGTAATCAATGTACAATGATCAATGTAATGGCCATTTTCTCCTAGTGTTAGGAGAAGCACCAAAAAGAATGTGCCATAAGGCTTGAAGGTTGGGTTTTAATTGGCTTTAATCTAAAACACAGCCCAAACATTGCCATAAAATGACATATTCACTTTGTGATCCTGATAATTCAATGACCAAATATCATTCCCAGCCTGATATCAAGACTTTTCAAAAACACTTCAGAAGCAAGCATGTTTCCTTACCTTTCTAGAGACCTGCATTTCCCATTGGTGGAATGGAAGAGAAACAGAACAGAACAGCAGTGTAGACAAAGGACAAGAGAAACAGAACAGGAAGATTGGTTAGAATTGTGATATTTAAGCTCATGGACATAGTTTACTGTTATTTTCTCAATTTAGTTCTAAAGAACATTTCATCATTTATAAAAAGTCAAACAAATCCTTTCCAAGTCCAAACCGCTGGTAGCCATCCACTTAATCCCAATGTCAACAACAAACACAAGGAATTCAATCTTAATCCTAAAGCCAATGAGAAGACGTTAAAGCAAATTTTGAAAGTGGATTCCCATTATTTAAATCAAAAGTTTCCAAATTCTTAATTGTATTCTCAAACTCCTATAAAAATGTTATTCTTGGTTTGTGAAGGCTGAATACACAAAAATAAAAATAGAGCAGAAATTGAGGCTAATAATAATTTTAGAAGGAACTGTACTCTAACATCATCATGGTACATCAAGGAAATTATATTCAAACTAAGATTATCACCAAAAAGCATTGTCTATTTTTTGTCCCTCGGCTGAGGTTGGTGCCTCTGGTTGGCAAGGTAGGGATTCTTTCACTTGTTAAAAATTCCGCTTGATGGCTCAGAGCAAGAGCAAATAAACTTTACTTCCACCCCCCCCATCATAATTTACACTTATTCTGAGTAACATGAATAGATATTAGATTCTCTATGATTATTGAGTGACTGAGAACAAAGATGTAAACCTTTGGATCTCTTTTACTGGCCAATCGTTCCACTGGGCTACAGAGGTTTGGGGACCACAACATTATTTTATGCTCAGCACAGACTGTTTCAAAATATATTAAGTCATTCTGCTCAGATTAGAATTTCCATTGCCTTAACAAGGCAATAGATGAAGGAGGAAGATAAATCACACAAATGTTTTCTCTTTGGCCTTTAGAATAAAAATTCCAGGTTTCTTTTACTAAGCACAGTTAACTTGATTATCTTTCAATAATGCTGCTTTGTCCAGAATGTAAATCCCCTCCATGCCAATCTCACTATCTTAACTTGATGTTTTCAATGCAAGACATGCTCTTATGGACATTATGATGGAAATGGAGTACAGTGTGGCCATGCACATAATGCTTACTTACAGTGAGCTAAATGCTTGGGGATGACCAGCGACTAAACTGAATGAGGCCAAAGAAATAGCCAGGGCCTAGCCTCTTAAAGATTTCAAAGAGGCACCCATATTCTAGGCATTAGTTGATGTTTGGCTTGAATTGATATCAAGATCACGATTTATATTGGCCAAGATCAGCTTGGTCTATGATCATAGCCATGAAAATTGCACATGCATTTATTTTTAGGTAATGCTGTGGCCATAGATTGTTTCTTGAAATCTTACATCAAGTTGAATATTATGTGGATATCAATCGATTAGCAAATTACTTCACTTATGAAAAAGTGAAACTTAAGGTGAGCTTTGCCCAGGGTATATATATATTTTTGGATCTTTTGCACTTGCCTTTGTGTTCTACTTGAAGTTAACTGGTTCAATGCATTTCTATCTGGCTATAAATATCTATCAGCAGTAAAGGCAACTACCATATGGAATTCACAAATTCATGCTTTTGCTCATCACAATAACATATCCCAGCACTTTTCTCACCCTACCCTCCCCCATTTTTACTATGTCCTAAGTACCTGCTGATATATCCCACCTAAAGATTGTGAATGCTGCTATTTACATGCAAAGGTGTCCTCACTAATGAAGAAGGTAACATGTAGAGAAAAGAACTTTGTGTAGACAGAAGAAAAATTGATTCAAACAGCAGCAATAATTGGTTTAATGGATACCATTAGATAGTACTACATCTACAGTATGTTTCTTTCTGTCTGCTTTAGTTAACTCCCAAGAATAGCTAAACCTATAGGTAGTCAACCTTCCATAAACTTTCCTAACAAATAGGAGTAGGCCATTTGGCCCCTCAAGTCTTTCAATTAGATCATAGTAAATCTGCACTCTTCCCCCTTAATGGCCAATGGTTTCATGCCCCTCAGTACTCTTGCCTTAAAAACAAATCTGCTAGAGGTGAGGACCTACAAGTACCAGGCATGCTCACTGCCCACTTATACTAGTCTGACAGTAATCCCATTTCTTAGTTGCTCCACAATCTCCTTCCAGATTCTATCACTCAATCGTGGTTGGAGCAATTTACAGCTGCCAATTAATCTACCAACTTGCAGCTCTTTAGGATGTGGGCGGAAGGCCACAGCACTCTGATGAAGTCCATGGGGAGATGCAAACTCCACATAGACGGCACATGAGGTCAGGAATAACCCCAGGTCTCTGGTGATATCACTGAGCCACCCCAACAATCTCTGAGGTGGTCACTAAGACCTTGAAGTGTGCCCTAGACCCTGTGTTTTCAATAAGTTCTCGAGCCTGTTGCATCAATGTTGAATTAAAAATGCAGATTGAGGGGCACTTTTGGTGATGGATGGCCATTTCTTTCTATTGCAAAGAGACCCATTTGAGATAACCCAATCTTTTCCTGGATTCCTCAAGCATCTCTTGCTCAAAACAAATTCCATGAGGAGAGAGACAGAATATCCCCAGGGTCTCCTGCTTATAAATGAAAGTAATTCAGAATCAATCTCCACCCACAAATGGTTCGTGTATAAGTGAAAGTCATCTAATTGGAACTCATGAGCAGGACGGATAACTGGTTTGTATAATTCTGAAGATCACAGTAATACCTTTTGTCCAGCCTGGGTCTAGGGAGCGGTGAATAAAGAAACATAAAGGCATCGGTGAGTGTAAGCATGCACAAAGACACTTCTACAGCAGAACAAGACTGGGCCAACGCGAACTACAAATGTCAGAAGATGGATTGCGACACAAGGAATGAATGGAATTCGAAAATGAATGAATGAGGCAAAATCACCACCTCACAAGCAGGGAGAGGAGAGGGGACTGAAATTGAACTTTTTCAAACTTGACAACTTTAACATCCCAATGCTACCCAGCTGCCAACACCAATGGATCTGTGGAGAGATGAGCCCTGTGTCCTGAGGTACACTGGTCTATAAATGGACCAGATCCAGTTGTTGTCTTAAGATGAATTAACTGATCCCTGCGAGAACTTGAGCAAGGCAAGTTTCAAAGTGGCTGCAAATGACCCAGGGCTAGGAGCACAGTATGTGTTAGTGCGGCCCTGCGCTGGACACATTGCTTTAAAGTTCATCAGACCTTCTACAGTCATCCTTGACCCTTAAGCATGCAATGGGAGTTTACTGGCCATAGCGGACAAGAGCTCAACCCCAGAAGGGGTTGAAAGTGTAAGCTGGCAGGGCTGAAATAGGAGTTACACATGACTGAAATGATTTAATGACCTATGCACTGATCTGGTAGAAGAACATGACGGGAATTATGCCAAACTCCTTCATTATACATGCTCAACTGATAAAGAGAGGAGTCCTTTTCAATCAACATAGCAAGCATCTCTATATGAAATTGCTTTGCCATCTATTTTCACGGAGGAATTTAGCTCTGTGGGAACTCTTTTCAGCAGTACAACCACCTTCAATTGTACACCAGTCCATGGTGACTTGACAGCAAAATAACTGTTGTCATAAACATCAGGGATTGAATGCAATGGAAACTGGAACTAAATTAAAGATAAGGTTCTCACGGAGGGAATATGCAATTTAATTTCCAGTCTGGGCCAAGTTTGCCAATATTATATAGAAACCCACATATGTCTTTGTTCAAGGCTCCCATTTCTCATGGTTTCCCAGTAAGTCCTGTCTGGGCAGGGATCAGGAATGGCTGAAGACAGGGGCAGGGAGTCAGAATGGGTGTGTGAACCAAATGTGTAAGTTTAGGATTCCCTCATTCAACACACTCTAGATGGTCTTAAGCAATGAACATGAAGAACAAGAGTCCGACCAACAACTGTTGAGAGGAGAATCATGACACCAAATAATACATAAGGTAGCACAGTTCTGATGGGCTGAATGGCCCCTTGCTGCGCTGTACCTCAAACTGTTTATTCCAATATGGATCAAGCAGCAAGAATGGTCAGACTAAGCAAACCTTGGTATGAAATGTAAAACTGGGTGCAACTACTGAACGTCACTCTGATGGAAAAAAAAACATTAAAGAATGGAGCTGATTGTTTGAAACACTTATTTACAGACATTACTATCAGTGTTTTTGTACCACCAGACTAAATCATATAATTTGAAGGAAATGTTCTTTATCTTATAAAAAAGGTGAATTTTATAGAAATAATCATGATAACAATTTAGTTATGTTCCATATTAAGTTAATGGATTTTGTATCTCTAAAACTTTGAATGAGTTTAGTCTTAGTCTGAGAGTTGTGAGGGAGAACTTTGATCGACTACAAAAGATCAGAGCTTGTATGTGGTTTGGCTGACAGATGCTAAGTATGCAGATAATTTTGTTCTGGCTTAGGATTTGTTCCTCAACGTGGTAGCAGTGCTGACTGAAGGAATGACCCAGTCTTTGCAAAGGAGGCAGACAGATCTCATACATTTTACTGCAGTTGACTGAACGAGCCTGCAAATTGTTGCCCGACACGCTGCCGTCTCTTGAAAAGCAAAGGAGCTTTTAGATTGCAGCTTGTGTTTTACATGAGCTAGGAAGCCATAGCTGGGTGGGACAATGATGATAGACCATGTAGCAGGAATTCATACTGCTACTTCAATATAACTATACTAAAAAGTCCATTTATCAATGGAACACTTGAACTTCCAATAAGATCCTGTCGTGAAGATCTCTGGGGCACGTAAGGTGACTGAGGTTACACAGCTGCTTCAGCACAATGACTTTGGGCCAGATGGACATTACTAAACTCAGCTCCCATTGAATGAATTCAAGGGTTGATCTCTGAATGATCCCTGCCTGGGTTTACTGAGTGTAAGGCTATCCTTCTAGCCACAGACAACAACGTGGTGCCGTGTGGCAGGGTGCATGCACTGTGCAATTACTCATACCATCAACATCAGGCAACCTGGCCAAACCATGGCTGGGCTCAGGAGCACTGGGATGGGGAGGAAAGCTGGAGGTAGGTGAAACTCTCTGTCTCATTGGAAGCATTTCAATAAGTCACAAGGTGATGACCTACAGGTATCCATTGTCATCCTGTGAAGGCCGATTCTCTTCTGTGGTTTTAACTGCACAAAGAAAAAGAAAAGAGAGCAGGTGTTAAAATTCATGAAAAAATGATGCGATCAAGGTCTTGGCCCCTACTGCATCTTTAATGACCAGAGGTCTCAATGCCCTTTGCAGCTAATGAAGTACTGTAGACAACTGCTGTAAAAAAATGTACAACAGACAATATGTGGTCAGGAGCTCCCACGTACAGCCACATGATATAGCAGAGGCTTTGGACGTACTATGCTTAGGGTATTGAGGGCAGTTTTGGGCCCCTTACTAAGAACTGATGTGCTGGTGTTGGAGAAGATCCAGAGGAGATTCACGAGAATGATCCTAGGAACAAAGGGGAAAATGCCTTGAGATGTATTTGATGGCTCTGGGCCTGTACTTGCTGAAGTTTAGAAGAATGAGCGGGTATCTCATTGAAGCTGATTGAATATTGAAAGATCTAGATAGATTGGACTTGGTGAGGATGTTTCGAGTGGTAGGGGAGCCTAGGGCCAGAGGGCACAGCCTCAGAATAGAGGGGCATCCCTTTAGAACAGAGAGGAGGAAGAATTTCTTGTGCCAGAGGGTGGTGTATCAATGGAATTCATTGAAATAGACGGGTATATTTAAAGCAGAATTTGATATTTCTTGATTAGTAAGGGTGTTCAAGGTTACCTGGAAAAAGCAGAGAATGGGGTTGAGAGGAGTAATAAATCACTCATGATGGAATGGCAGATCAGACTCAATGGGCCAAATGGACTAATTCTGCTCCTATGTCTTATGATCAGGCGATGTTTTCTTAATTGGTGGTTGAGACGATAATATTAGCTTGGACACCAGGGAGAATTGTGTTAATCTTCCTGGAAACAGTGACATGCAATCTCATACAGCCACCTCAAAGAGAGGTAGTGACCTCAATTTCAGGTCTCATTTGAGAGATCGCACCTCTGACTGTGCAATACTCCCTAATCTCTTTTAGGTGGGAGGATGGATGAGCTATAGGCCCAGCTGTGATGTTACTGGATTGGGGAGTAAGCTGGGGGGGCCTGCGTGACCGATTACTATTTCTCACGTCCTACCGCTATGTGCTTGACCCTATCCCATCTCCAGTCAACACCTTGAGCTTCGGTTTCTGAAACAGGGTGCGTAACTGTGCCTGCCTTGGCTCGACAAGGACAGGAGAGACACCACTGAAATTTGGCCTTCAGCCACAACTCTCCGTATACACTCACCCGCCTCCTCATTCCTACCTTAGTGATCAGTAAAGCAGTCAGTGCACACCTGATGTGTGAAGGCCCTGAGTTGAGCTGAGCCCAGCTGAATTTCATGGTCAGTCCACCTCCACCAACTGGGGCTGTTCCAATGCGGAAACCACTTCTCTGTAGAGACCTGCGTCCAAAATCGCAGCCTACGAAATAGCTAACCTCAGAAATTTTAAGTTTTGAATTTTTTGCCCGGTGGATCAGATGTACATTCAAGCCTTTAGTGAAATGATTTTTGGATCCAAGGAATATCAGGATAAGCATGGTAGCGTAGTGGTTAACGTTAGACTTTACAATTCCTGCTGCTGCCTGTAAAGAGTCTGCACACTCTCCCTGTGCCCACATGGGTTTCCTCTGGGTGCTTTGCTTTCTTCCCACATTCCAAAAAAGATATATGGGTTAAGGTTAGTAAGATGTGGGTGGCTATGTTGGCACCAGAGCCATGCCATTACTTGCAGGCTGTCCCCAACTATTCGGACTGTATTGGTCG
Organism: Hemitrygon akajei; assembly: GCF_048418815.1. Classification (NCBI taxonomy): domain Eukaryota; kingdom Metazoa; phylum Chordata; class Chondrichthyes; order Myliobatiformes; family Dasyatidae; genus Hemitrygon; species Hemitrygon akajei. The sequence continues at coordinate 35,837,094 of NC_133150.1, forward strand.
TTGATGCAAATGATGCTATTTTGATGTTTAAATACACATGTGACAAATAAAGCTAATATTTTAATCTCTTTTAGGTGGGAGATGGTTGAGCTATAGGGGAGTTACTGAACTGGGGAGTGTGTTGTGGGGCCGTGTGGCCGATGACTATTTCTTATGTCCCACCACTATGTGCTTGACCCTATCCCATCTCCAGTTATCATTCTGAGCCCAGATAAACAAGGCTGGGAATGCGTGACATCACAGAAACATGAGCACATTGAGAAGATCTTGGACCAGATGAACTTGCTCTAAAATCCCGCTCCACGCACAGCCACAATGAAACTGTACAGAGCAATGGTGTCAGAGACCAATGCTTTCCTTTATTCCTTGGGCAAGAAGAATACGAAAACCAACATTTATTGCTGCTTCACAAATGGTCTAGGTCCACCATCCAGGTCCAGAGCTATTGGAGGGACAATATCAATCCCTCACCATCAACTTTTAACAGACTGATCTATTTTTGAAACTTCCTCTTGAAGATACATGTCCTGACATGATGGTTCTAAAGATTTCCATTTGGGTTACTGCGAGAAAGATGGGTAAGAGATTCAATGCCTGATCTTGATCTAACCGGCCTATGTCTAAAGAACAGGATGTGCCAACACTGCTAATCAAATCACCCTGATGAAAGACACTGACCAATAGAATCACACCATGGAGGCAAGGTGGAAGGTCTTCAAGGCTAGCATCATCAGGAAACTGTCCACCCTGCTGCCTGGTTGGAACTAAAGCCAAGAATGAGAGGCAGGGCCTTGTGAATGACAGATAGGCCCTCACCCAATGAGATCACTAGAATAGAGAGCAGGGAGGAGTGGAAGGTTACGGTTTCTGCTTCTTACCTGGGTACTTGCCTCCTTTGCTCCTCTTAATGAAGCCCACGATCAGTAGGATGAGGACCAGGAGAGCCACCGCACACATCAGGCCGATGAACCAGCCTTGAGTGGCGATGGAAACATGGTTGTTGGTGTAGGCTGGAAAAAATAACATGGTGTTATGTGGGAGAATCTGCTCACAGTAATCTCCTGGACTGATCTGAAGAGACCACAGTGGACCAATAATTGTTAACACTTTCCAATCAAACCTTGATCTGAGTTTCAAAATCCTGTTTGTAAAATAGCCATAAAAATTCTTCATAAATTTGTTTATAATGTGTTCTGTTTCTCCGCTCATTAATTTACTATTCCGTCACATGTAATCACAGCCTATTTGATAAGTCAGTGACTCTTTGGTTTCCTGCTTTGGCACAGCTAATTCTAACCTAGCATATCCTCTCCAGCCCTGCTGGAAAGGAGCAGCTGAGGAACCCACCATGTGGTAAATCTCCATGCTGCCATGGTGAAAGCTCCTAGATTCAACTTCCCACCGACCAGAACCCCAATGCACATCTCATTTACACAAGGCTCTCCGCCAATATGGGATGGATTCTGAGATTCTCATTAAAATCCATTTATTTATCACAAGTACATTAGAATATACAGTGAAATGCATTGCTGTGCTAACGAGCGACACAACCCGAGGATGCTCTGGAAGGAGCCTGGAAATGTTGCCAGCTCAGCATGCCCACCGCGTTCAGCAGCACAACACAAGCGGCAGCAGCAACAATAATGGCACATCAGCAGAACAAACCTCCTTCCAACTGGTGTTGGAACTGGATGCTGTCCTTTAGTGCCAACACCATCACTATGAGGTCCACCAAGGTCCTGAATGGCATGAGGTTCTCTGAGGTCCTTCACAATCAGGTTCCTTTCCGTGCTGGGGACCACCAGCACTGAGGTTCTGAACTGCTCTGAAGCACACCATCCCTGTCAGAGGTGGCAGGTGTCGATCACCACTGTGTCCTGAACTTGAGTCCCTGGACTAAGGGCTCGGCATTCCACCAGTGGGTTTTTGGAGCTAAAATGAAATGGATCCTTGGGATTGGGTGAAAATGGATAGTGTTTGGATTCAAGTTCAAATCCCTTCTGTACTGTTGCCTGAATGGATGCAGAGGAATCTCTTCACACTTCTGTACAACTTCTGTCATAACAACTTGCCGAGATATGTTGTATACCTGCAACATTCCACAAGTCTACTGCTTGCTTGGTACAGCAGAATATCACCCCATGTATTCATGGCATGGATTGTTAGCACAACCAATGGGCTTCACAGCACAACTCTGGTACAACAGGTACACAGAACAGCTCTGACAAAACAGAACTGCAATGTCTATCTGAAGCAGCAGATGGTTCCAGCATACAAAGAGCGACATACATTGTCTGCAGCAGTCTACAGTAATACACACAGTCACCACCAGAGGGTGCAGCTAACTGAAGTGCAGTGGTAAAGCAGATGCTGGAATCCTGAAATTAAAAAAACTGGGAAAAAAAAATAACACTCAGTAGCTCCAGCAGCATTTTTGGGATAAGAAATAGAATAAGCATTTCAAGGAGTGGGTAATGAACACTTGTTAAGTTACAGAGAGGGAAACGGGCAGTAAGGACAATGGATTGGTAAATGACCAGATTTTCCTGGTTCAGTTATAAAAGGCCAGTTCTGCTGTAAGGCCATCTACCTATGACAATAATCCGGTGTTTCTCTCTCCACAGCTGCTGTCTGAATTGCTGAATACTCTCAAATTCATCTTTAGTTTGAATACAAGGTTAATGGCAGGAGTCTTAGCAGTGTGGAGAAACCCAGGAATCTTAGGTTCCACATCCATAGATCTCTCAGCCTTGCCACACAAGTTGACAGGGCAGTTAAGAAGGTCCTGTGGTGTGTTGGGGATTGAGTTCAAGAGCGGAAGGTAATATTGCAGATTTATACAAATCTGGTTATAAATCACAACACCAGTATTGTGTTCAGTTCTGGTCACCTCACAGGAAAGATGTGGAAGCTTTAGAAAGGGTACAGAGGAGATTTACCAGGATGCTGCTGAATTGAAGAGCATGCCTTATAAGAATAGCTTGAGTGAGTTAGTGCTTTTCTGTTTGGAGTAAATGAGGATGAAAGGTCACGTGTTAGAGGTGTACAAGAAGATAAAAGTCATAGATCGAGTGGACAGGCAGAGATTTTTTCCCCAGAGCGGAAAAGGCTATACAAAGGCGCATTATTTTAATGTGATTGGAGGTAAATTTAGGGAGGATGTCAGAAGTATTCTTTTTACACAGAAAGTGATGGGTGTGAGGAATACACTGCCCACAGTGGTGACAGAGGCAAATACACTAGGGACCTTTAATAAAGACTCTTAGATAGGTCCTTGGGAAAATGGAGGGTCATGTGGGAGGGAAGGGTTAGATTGATCTTAGAGTAGGTTAAAAGGATGGTACAACATGGTGGACTTAAAAGCCTGCACTATCATGTGATCTTCCGTGTTCTATTTTCAGCATCTGCTGAGTTCTGTGTCTCACGGGTCTAGAAAAATCAGCTACAACCAATAAGCATTAATGTTCCAATTCTGGACAGCACCAGGAGTGATTGTGTCCTCTCCACCCCCAGCACAGACATTCCCTTCGCTCTCTCCACCCCACCCCATCTTCGCAAAGAAACACACGTGCACTTTCCCACTCCTCCAGCTCTGGTGCTGGAGGAACAAACTGAAATGTTAGCCCTGTTTCTCTCTCCGTAGATGCTGTCTGATCTGTGGAGCATTTCCGGTTTTTACCATTGAAAAGTAAAACTGAATAATGAAGCAACTGAACATGAAGGAGGCAAAATCACCCCCAAAACAACTCAGCAATGTTCAAAGTGGTGCTTTTTTTTTGGCCAGAAGTTCACTACAGTAGTTCTAAAACATTTATTGATAAATGGAGGGGACATAAAACTTTGCAGGTGACTTGACCTTTAAATTCGAGGGTATGTCAATGTTTACTTTAATGCTACATTATTGAAAACGAACCTTTTCTGGACTGGTGCCTCAGTGACCATTCCTGGGTTGTTTTGCATCTTTCTGAAAATCAACAGGACCTTCCCAGTGAGGGCAGCATTTGCACCTGACTCAATTTGCTACGTAGCTATCAAATTATATGCCTGCTTCAAATATGCACCCCTGGCGAGCTTCATCAAAGTCCCGGCTCCCTATTAGAGATGATGAGCTACATCAAACTAAGCAGGCTGACACCTACTGGTCTTTCAATAACTGAACTGCCCAATCCCAACCTGATAACTGATTGTGGTCTCCCTGTCCTCCCCGATCCCGATCTGGATGATCTATACCCCCTTGTCATCTGTGAACTATGGATGACAACAGTTCAGCATACACTGCGGTTACCAACACTGTTCTTAACCAAACTCCCGCTGTGATCAGGCTCTCGTATGATAAGATAGACTCTTGACCTCACAATCTACCTTGATATGATCTTGCACTTTAGTGTTTACCTGCATCTGTAGCTGTTACACTTCATTCTGCAATATTATTGCTATATCTTGTTCTACTTTCAATGCACTGTGCAATAATTTGATCTGTATGAATAGGATATAAGCTTTTCATTGTATCCTGGTACACGATGGATTGTTTTCTCTTTCTTTTTGTAAAGCATGGCTTTTTTTTTGCACATTGGTTCTGCCCTGTGTGTTTCTTGTATTTACTGTGATTGCCTGTAAGAAAATGAATCTCAGGGTTGTTTATGGTGACATGAATGTAGTTCGATAAGTTCGCTTTGAACATGTAACAATAATAAGCCAATACCATTATCAATGCCAGTACTTGCTGAGAGAGGTCCTATAAGCAAGCAGCTGTCTGATACTTACACAGAAACGTGCTTACAGCAGAAAGCCATCATGTGATAAAGCCACTGGCAATGCAGTCAGGCAATCGAGCAGGAAATGGCAATGAGGTTGTATTGTGGAGCAGATGGAAATGCATGTTGTTTACACCGGTATTTCGGACAGTAATCAGGTAGAATGCAGGAAGCAACAGCTCCACAGGTAACGACGTGCACTTGTAAATGTACGCACCCACCCTCTCACATGCACAGCAGATGCCACCTGCACCTTCATCATGCAGGCTTGGTCCATGATACATGCAGAGCATGGTGAACGGAGCGGCTTGGTGTCGCGAGTGGGAGACGCTTCTGAAATCAGGACTTGTGGGGTTGGGGGCGGGAGAGCATACTATACTGGAATATTAACTGGTTGGAGGTTTCCTTCAAAACATTCCCGGGAGGAATTGCTGTGGACAGTGAATTCTGAAGGAAACAACTCCTCTGCACCAGTCTGGCTGTTAAATGGCATAAAGAGCTCACTGCTAAGCCATGTGGGACACAGAGGAAGTGTAGTGGAAGTTTAAATAAGCTAGTAAACTTCTGAATCACTGCGGACAATAGACCTGAGAGGGACAAGACTGTGGAAATATCATAGGAATAGGAAAAGTCTATCTATTACGATAAGATGGACTCTTCACCTCACAGCCTACCCTGTTATATCCTTGCATCTTGTTGTCTGCCCACACTTCCTCTGTAACTAACACTTTATTCTGCACTTTGTTCTTGGTTTTCACTTGTACTACCTCAATGTACTGATGTGATGTAATGTATGGGCGGCAGGCAAAACAGAGTTTTTCACTGTACCTCTGTATGTGCAGCAATGATAAAACTACTTAAAATAATGTATAAAAGACTAGTGACATCAGGGGGCACTCCTTCATACAGAATCTTCAAGAGGTGGTCCTGGAGAGGGCAAAATCTGTTTGGGGAAAAGAAGGACCAATCGTTCCAAGATGGATCGGACTAGAAGGGCCGAGATGGCCTGTTTCGGTGCTGTAATTGTTATATGGTTACATGGATGTCCCAAAAGTCATGTTTGTGAAGAAGCTCCTGTCTGAGTTGCATCCCTGTCATTACCGACTGGAGCCATGGAGGATGTGGCCTTGTGACCTTGGTCCATCTCCCATTTTTATTTCTAATGGACACATTCCTATTTGGAGTTGCTGATGCAAAGCCTCGAGGGGTGGGAGGGCACATGGAAGTTTCAAACGCAGAGGCATGGTGCTGAGAAGGTGGTGGAGGCAGTTATCCTCACAGGAATGTTCAAGTACAAAAAGTACATCAAGGAGAATCTGGAGAACTGGAATTTTATGAGCTAAATGTGGATAAATAGGACTAGTATAGATAAGTCCAACGGTTAGCATGGATTTGATGTGCCTAAGGGCCTATTCCTGTGCTATACAACTCTTCACATATGCCTGATGTCCCAGCGAGTCAAGAATGAACATACAATAAGAGTTTCAAGGTACAAATGAGAGGAGGACATCATGTTTATGCTGTTGGAGGAGACTGGAATAGGATGGCCTTGCCAAATAACTCCCTAAACTGCTCCTGCCTCATGGAGTTTGGCTCCACTGGTCACTGTCCCACCTCGGCTTTAGGTGACTTGGATTCGTCCCATCAGGAGGTGCCCACTCTTCCTGTTGGATTTTATCAGGCAACCTCCTAGTGCAAGGAGCAGTGACAAGCCATGCACGGCCAAACAAGGGTAAAGTCTGCACTCTCCGTTGGCCTTCGTGCCCGTGCCTGGTTCCACCGTGCCGTGAGCAGGAGGACAGTGGGAGGTGCAGAGGGAGGGCAGCGTGGCACACAGGCATGCAAGTGCAAGGGTTTGTCCAACCTCACCTGGGCTGGTCTCAAAGGTGGTGGTGTTGCTGGTGACGAACGGGAACAGGGCGGAGTATACTCGCACTTTGTACAGGATGCCGGGCGTTAAGCCCAGGATCTGGGTAGAGTTCTGACCGACCTTCACCTGCTGCTGTTTCGCCGTGCCATTACCTGTCAGTCGTGCGTGAAGGAGACAAGAGATTCAGGTCAACTCCTTGGAGGCTGCCTCTGCTGGGGGGGGGGGGGGGGCAGCATTACAACTCTGTCCTGCAGTGAGGATGGTGAGACAAAGCTCCCTGCACTCCACCCCTTCCTCAGAGCCTTCCATCCCCCACCCCCACAGCCCAGAACAGACCTCCTGCTACACACTTCCTGCCATTTATCACCAACCTTCCGATCTATCCCAGGAGTACCAGCTTGACAGCAGAGCTGCTATGTTCTGGGTCATCACCTAAAGGGGTGTAATCCACAAAGCATGCTGACCAGTACCCACACGGAGGGGTTAGGGGGGGATTCTAGCCCTTCTGTTGCTGACTGGAGCTGATCGAGATGCCATCTCCAGTGGGACAGGCAAATATCAGGATTATTCAGTCAACGGGGAGATGAGGCTCCCCTTTTCTTGAGCTGAATGTAACACAGGGACCATCTGTTGCCATTAAAGAGCTGACTTCGATTCTGATCCCCCACTTTGGTCCCATTGCCGACCTTCCACTGGGCCAGGGAGAGTGGACATAGTGCTGCTGTTCCTGTGAATGGACCCAAAATGTGTGTGGTGGGGTGGAGGGGTGTATTGGGGATGGCCCAAGTCCCCAGTGTCAGAAATCCCACTCCAGAGGCTTTCTGACCTCTTAAATGACACCCCGTCTGGTTATTTTCCAACCCCTCCACTCTTCTCTCGGAGATCTGTAAAATGCCCAGTGCCCCCTCCACTGATAATGTTTCCCCTTAATTCCAACCATGTACTAGCAGTGTCTCACCACCTGAAGTTCCCCTTCCTCACTGACCATACCACAAGGGCAAGGCTCTGTAGTTCTGTATAGCAGCGACTCCACCCAGGGCCAGACTGGGACGCAGAACTGCGGTTGCTAGCGCTGCACTCCTGTCCCATCCAGATCAATGGCTGCATGTGTACAGAGCATAGAGCAGTGCTTACTGTGAATGTATTCAACCATAAACTCGGCCATTTCACTCGAGAAATCGTGATTCCACGTGATATTGACCAAGTCATTGCCTGCTGATGTAGTGAGGTTCCAAATTCTACCAGGAGCTTCCACTAAACAGGCATCAGAGAGAAAGAGAGAGAGAGAGAGAGAGTTAGGTGGAGGGGAGCAGAGGTCAGATTCCCAACCAGAGCATGCAACGATTGTCCAGTCACTGTTGGGTTCATGCCTACAATACAAATTCTTTCTGTGGGATTATATCACCTTGACCAGAAGCCTAACAAAACCTGGCAAAGGAGCGTAATGGTTAGCATAATGCTGCCACAGCATCAGTGACCAGCTGTCTGTGAGGAGTCTGTATGTTCTTCCCAGGTCTATGTGGGTTTCCTCTGGATGCTCTGGTTTCTTCCCACATTCCAAAGATGTACAGGTTAATAGGTTAATTGGTTTTGGATGCAGGCCCCTGAAGGTATTCTGTATCTCTAAATAAAAATAACCACTGGATCCTTCCAAACAAGCTGTCACCCTCACTGTCAGAGTTCAACTGAAGCCTGGGGTATTCACTCAGCACCTTCAGCTATTCTGCTTAAGCTGGCTGTCTGTAGGAGGTCTCCAATTCGTCCCCCCTCTCCCCTGGTCTTCCCATGTAGCTTTATGCTGGCTGTTTGAGGTCTCCAATTTGTCCACCCTCTCCTCTGGTCTTCCAATGTAACTTTATACTGGCTGTCTCCAGGAGGTCTCTAATTCACCTCTGGTCTTCCCATGTAGCTTTATACTGGCTGTCTGAGGTCTCCAATTCGTCCCACTCCTCTGGTCTTCCCATGTAGCTTTATGCTGGCTGTCTGAGGTCTCCAATTTGTCCCACTCCTCTGGTCTTCCCATGTAGCTTTATGCTGGCTGTCTGAGGTCTCCAATTCGTCCCACTCCTCTGGTCTTCCCATGTAGCTTTATGCTGGCTGTCTGAGGTCTCCAATTCGTCCCACTCCTCTGGTCTTCCAATGTAACTTTATCCCGGCTGTCTGTAGGAGGTCTCCAATTTGCCCCGCTCCTCTGGTCTTCTCATATAGCTTTTCTCTTGATGTTATTTACAGAGTTTCCTTTGGAACTTTCATCTTTAATCTGGTTCTATTACCTTTCAAGTAGGCAGTTCTCTCCACAGAAGCTTGCTGAACTTATTCACTGAATATCCCCTCTAATTATTCTGCCCTTTATCTTCAATTTGCCTCCTGGCTAGAAACCCTTCTGCCTGATAGAATAGTTCATCCCTGTTTACTTTCTCAGAGCCCAACGCTCATGTTCAATGCCCCCAGTAAAATCTCTGCACAATTTTCACTGTGCCAAAGCAAACTATTCCAGCTCTTCACAGTAATGGTGCCAACTTGGTCAATCACACTGAGATGCAAGAGACTGCGGATGCTGGAATCCGGAACAAAGAACAAATCACTGGATGACCCCAGCAGGTCAGGCAGCAACTGTGGAGGTCTATCTTTTAGACTATTGAATCCTGGTGCAGAGCTGTGACCTGAAATGTCAATCAAACCTTTTATTCCACAGATGCCAGTTCTTCCAGCTATTTGTTTCTTGCTATTGGTGCCCCGCAAATTGTCTTGTCGTCCTTTCAACATACCATGCCCAGAACTGGGTTGCACATTAATTGCAATGAAAAAATCCCTGCTTCAAACAAATTCAAGCAGTTATTTGGCAGATATTGCAACATTGGTTAACAATCTCCGGAGAATTAAGATGTTCTTCATCTATACGAAAGATGTAGACTTCACAAAAAGAAAATATTTTGGAATGGATTTTGCAGTAAATTGCTGGCAAATACCCACATAACTAAATCGTCTATATGCGTACTTGTAATTTCTGAGATTCAATAATTCATCCAATTAGCCAGAACAACAAATTCTGTTAAATTGTCCCATTCAGTTCCGTACCAGGTCATATTGTTTGGTATAATAGTTACAGTATGATTAAATACTTACAACGTATTTAATACAAAAGAAAGACAGGTAAGTGATTTCTTGAACGAACATTAAGATAAGAAAAGTTGGTGCGGACTTGATGGGTCAGAAGAGGCTGTTACTGCGCTTCATCTTGAAATCTACAAACACGAATCTAAACGCAGCACACTATAATTACTTAATAATGAGTCCTGATGAAGGTCTCGGCTCGAAACGTGGACTGTTTATTCCCATTCTTAGATGCTTTAGATACATCTTGTGCTTCACTGGTTCACTGCATTCTTTGTCATTAATATATAATGGCTCCCTTTCACTACGTGGATTGCAGCAGTTATAGGAGGAAGTTCAGGGATGGACACTAAATACAAGCCTCTGCAGACATGCTCGTAATGTATCAGCATAGTTTTCAGCAGACCACAGGAGCAAAATTAAGCCATTTGGCCCATCGATTTGGCTTCGCCATTCAATCATGGCTGATTTATTTTCTCTCTCAACCCTGTTCTCCCTGTTTGATACCCTTACTAATTGAGAACTTCTACCATCCTCTGCTTTAATGACTTCGTTTCCACAGCCACCTGCGGCAATGAATCCCACAGATTCACCATCCTTTGGCTAAGGGAATTCCTCTTCATCTCTGTTCTAGAGGAATGTTTTTCTGTTCTGAGGCTGTGACAGCTGATCCAAAACTCCCCCACTATCTGAAACATCCTCTCCACGTCCATTCAATCTAGATCGTTCAATATTTGGTAGACTTCATGAGCTCCCTCCTCACTCTTCTAAACCCCAGTGAATACAGGCCCAGCGCCCTCAAACACTCCTAGTTAAACAAAAAGTTAACAATTTCACTCCTAGGATCATTCTTATAACCTTCCATTCCATCCTCTGCAATGCCAGCACACCCTTTCTTAAACGTGGGCCTAAAACTGCTCACTAAACTCCAAATACAGTCTGACCAATGCCTTATGAAGACTCAGAAGTAGCATGCCTGTCTGAACAGCATAATGCTAGACTTACAAACACATGCTGTGGGTTTGAGCTGTCATTGAGCTAACAGTGACAGGTAGTTAGGTACTGCTGAGAAGGTGACAGCACAGTGAGACTATCACTTGGAAAACTTCCTTAAAAATGGCACTGTTTCCTGCAGCAAACTCACTCCATTGCACTGCACCATCAGTGTACATTTGGTTTCCACAGTTTTTAATTTATATTTTAAATCAATCCTTAGACCACAAGACCAGAAGACATAGGAGCAGAATTAGGCCAGTTGGCCCATCGAGTTTGCTCCCTCATTTCATCATGGCTGATCCATAGAAACAAAGAAACACAGAAAAGCTACAGAACAATACAGGCTCTTTGGCCCACAAAGTTGTGCCAATTTTCCTCTCCCCCTAATCTCCAATCTTTCCGCTGTCTCCCTTCAAGCCTTGACCAATCACAAATCTATCAATCTCTGCCTTAAATATTCATAAAGACTCAGCCTCCGCAGCTGCCCGTGCAATAAATTCCACAGATTCACCATTCTCTGGCTACAGAAATTCCTCCTCATCTCCGTTCTAAAAGGACGCCCCTCTATTCTGAGGCTGAGTCCTCTGGTCTTAGACTCTCCCACCGTAGGAAACATCCTCTTCACATCCTCTCTGTCAAGGCCTTTCACCATTCGATAGGTTTCATTGAGATCACCCCTCATTCTTCTGAACTCTGGTGAATACAGGCCCAGAGCCATCGTATGACAAACGCTCTTCGTATGACAAACCGTTCAAAACCAGAGGTGCTTGAACATGTAAGCACCAATTAATTCAATGGGATTGGTGGCAACAGCTCAGAGAATGTTTACACTCATCATGGATATAAGACTTAATAGTACCAGCAAAGATCAGATACCATATATACGAGTGCCTGTGACGGCTGGCGGAACGAATTCGGTGACGGTGGTGGTCGGGGGCGCGACGCTGGTGGTGGTGGTGGTGGTGGTAGTGGCTTCGGTTGTTATGCTGGTTTCAGCTGAGATGGTTGGCATGGGAATAAATCCTGAGATGACTGAGACGAAGGCAGGAAAAAAAAAGAGAAACGGCAGAATTGAATCACCGTAACCTGGCTGAATTGAAAATGACACTAATCCTGGGATGTACTGATGGCTCTTAACAACTTTTAAGAGAAATTTGAACAGGGACATGGATGAAAGAAAAATGGAGGTGGGGAAAGGAAAGCATTAGATTGATTTTGAGGTAGGTTAAAAGGCTGATATAACATTGTGGGCCAAAGGCTCTGTACTATGCTGTACATGTTCTAAATTTAGTAAAGCAGATACTTTGATCATGATTTTGGCAGCTTTATTTAAGGATGTTGTTACCGTGTAAAATGAATGCCAGCCAATTAGCTCATAGCACAATCAACAGCATGATAAGAGCCAGATTATCTGAATTGCTGTCCTTGCCTCCAGGATTACTATTGGACAGGAAGGCAGGAGAAAATCCCTGCCCTAAATCTGAGTGGAGCTCTGTCCAGCTGGGAAGGCAGAAGAGGGTCTCCATTTCACACCAAATTGGAAATGTCTTTGACAGCTGGGCCCTCCAGCTGAGCCCTAAGGCAGCATCGACTTAGATGTTGTGCTCAAATGTCTGGAGTTGCTCAAAAAGCCAAAACCCCAGGAGGTGGAAGGAAGCCCTAAATAGAAAGTGGTCATGAGACCAAACAGGAAAGAGTTAATTTATATTTACCAAGCTTTTCTTTTAAGCGTGTCGCACCAGAGAGTCAGCCATTCTTGTCTGGCGCGTGATGCCAGGATCGGTCTCCTTTCGGATTAACCGGGTGACGGTATGAACGTTCCTGACTCGACCCTTGTTTTTGTTTTTTTTTAACGAGGCCGAGTGGCTAGCTCGATGCTCAACCCGGCACGGATGGAAAGTATGCTCGGGGGTGGCCCGACTTGGATTCGAACTCGGGACCCTTCGCTCCGGAGTCCGGCGCTGATGCTGTTGCGCCACCAGCCGGCCATTTACCAAGCTAAGAGAATTCAAAAAAAAATCAGGGAGTTGAATCCTGGGTGGAATTTGTTGCTTTAACTGAGCATGATTAGATTAGGATTGCCAATAGATATTCTGAGGTAAACCACGAACTGTCCAGGAGGTACAGGCGTAAGGGATAGAACAGCAGTATTAATTGGAGAACAGCTTAATCCAGAGTTCCATCAGACTAAGTCTGCGGTATCTGGCTTCAAGGGCTTTGTTGCTAGTGTGGGCTGGTTGGCCCTTCCACTGAGATGTGTCTTGTGACAAGCTCTGTTGTGTGTTCGATGATTATTCAGTTGTTTTGTGTGGGTATGGATTCTCTTTCTGCATAACGGGGAGGTTGTTGCAGCCAGTCAGCATGAATCAGCTAGAGAATGACACCTCTAGGGTTGGGTTGTCAGATCTAGACTTGTACAATGGAGATTTCATCATATCCGCTCCCCTTGCCACTGGCTGGCCCATGTGCTGCTTACCCATGGCAAATTGGACATTGTTCCTTCTGATGTTCAGGTAATCAAGCATATTCATTACCTTAGCTTAATTAATTCTTATGAAAGGTAAAAAAAAATTATAGAAGATAGCAGATTTGATAGAAATGAATTAAATTATGCTATGGATTGAGAGAGACAGGCAATGTTTTTTTCTCCAGGTCTTGACACTGAGTGGTGGTGGGTGTGTGGAATACCCTGCGAAGGCTGGTGGTAGAGGCAGATACATTAGGGGCATTTAAGAAACTCTAAGATAGGCATGTAGATAACAGAAAAAAATGGAGGGCGTTTAGGAGAGAATGGTAAGCTTGATCTTAGACTAGGGTAAAAAGTTGGCACAAGATTGTGGGCTGAAGGGCCTGTACTGTGCTGTAGTGTTCTGTGTTCTATGAAGTGTCTCATACTAGGGGGCATATATTTAAGATGAGAGTAGGAAAGTACAAGGGAAGTTATTTTACATAGAGTGGTGGTGGCCTGGAATGCACTGATTAACATAATGGGTCAAAGGGCCTGTGTTGTAATGTTCTATAAATGAAAAAACGAAAATACAGAAAGAAAATGAAAAGGTCCCACTATATATATATAGATATATTTTACTGTTCTTATATTTCCCCCAGTTCTGCCACAGAGGATTCTAACAATCTTCTCCAAGACAACACTGGAGAACGGTAACCTTACCAGATGTTCCTGAGAGAAGACTGCGAGTTGACCTGCATGAGTGAACTGAACTGGCAAGAAGAAAAAAGTCCTTGCATTGTGAATAATCAGAAGTTGGGAGACCCAGGTAGCAGCAGAAGCCATTGGAATCGTACTGATTCACAGAGCAAAGTCTTCGTCAGTGTGTGAGGCACACTCACAGTACGTCCACTGGTCTTGCATTGTGTGAGGTTATTTCGGGGGAAACAGAGTGTCATCCAACCTGATAACTGGCTGTCCAGAGCCATCACTGCATCACCACACTGCACACAAGAGGGCAATCAATAAACAGTTTCGTTTAAAGAGACATCATCCTTTCTGAAGCTCCACACAGGCTGAATCAACACCATGAATTCCTTTATCAATACAAATTACTTTACTCCATTCTGGTCTGGACAGCAAGTGTATTACTTGCAAAATAATGTTAAGGTTTATTATTTTTAAATTAATAAACTAACAAATAAACCACCATTCATTTTTTAGACATGGAAGCAAAGTGATTAACTCTAAAGTTTTGTAAACATGTCATGGTTCTATAAATAACATTCCAATTAAATTCAAAAAACATATTCTGTTAAAAGTTACAATAAATGCCTGCTGTTTGTAGCTTGTCAAAAGGATGCACTGTCTTGTTAATTGGCAGCACTTGTTTTAATCCCTTTTACAACTTGGTTCATTCTATTTGCAAATAGAAGCACTTCCGCCACGAGTAGTGAATTTGCAAGTCTAGAACATGCTGATGAAGGCCATACATGAATGAGAGTGGAAATGGGGAATGAGTACAGTGACTGCCCTTGTTGCAAAAGCATCTTACAAAATATTGGCATCATTCCATGGTCAAGCGCTGCCATGCTCCAGCACAGAGCTACAACATGCCCGCTCACTTGCATTTCACTGATGGTGTTAGACAGCATGCAGCCACCTCCTGTATTTCAGAATGGATTTGAGTTTATATATACATGCACACGCAAACACACACACACACACACGCACGCACGCACACACGCACCAAAGCTTCTACAAGTCGGACCAAAAGAGCAATTTCTAGTTTCTCAGCAAAGGGTAAGTAAATCACATTGTTTTTTGTTGGGGTCCTCATATTCTTTCACAAATATAGAATTAAATCTAACTAGACATAGAGCCTAGTTTTTCTTACTGACTGGCATGCTCCCATTCATTAAACTTCTAATTTCTAGGACTGAAGTTTTATTGCAATGTGCCAATATTTTCTAGTATAGTAGACATTTGCAATCTGTTGGAGAAATTCAAGGAGTTGAGCAGTATTTGTGGGTAGGGGTGGGGGGGGGGGAAGGAAAGAGAATTGTTGACGCTTCAGGTTTTGACCTGATATGTTGACAATTTCTCTCCCCCCCCCCCACCCCACAGATGCCATTTGACCCATCGAGTTAATCCAACGGTTTGTTTGTTGCTTGGGATACTCATTCCTGTTAAACACACAGTCAGTTCTGAAAAATTCGGTACTGTTACACAAGTAGTCAGCAATAGGACACTCAGTACTGTAACAAGCAATTATTCAGAGGTGTTAAGGCATCCAGACAAAAAAGGGATACTCGGTGGTGTTACAAACTCAGTCACACTGGGATGTTGTGCTTTAAAACACAAGGTTGGATGCAGACAGGAGTCCAAAAGGACACTTCTGGTCAGTTGATCAGCTGAGGGGAATGCTGCCTAAGCTAACTGTTCTGAATCAGACTGGACTGTTGGAATGGATACAAAGTGCTTTTAAAAAATGTGGCCGGTTCTAGGACAGTTAATCCTAGCACATCCTGTCCTCTTATACACTTACCAGCAGAGAACATTGGAAAGAGCTGTATAAGTGGAGGAAAGAGATTCAGAAAGAATGAAGAAGGTTGCATCCATGTAGAGTCAGTGTACAGAAATTCCCTACTTCTTGTTAATCTGATGGAAGGTTAGAAGATCAAAGTGGGATTGAGACACAAGTCCAAAAAGATGCTTCTGATCAAATGATTTTCAGATGTAGAGTGTTTCCTAATCCAGCTCCTCAAATCAAGCTGGACTGTTGGAGGAGTAGAAAGTGCCTACGGATGGTGGGGTTGGGGGCATCCAGATTGTGTGTTCTGCAGTGGTCAATCACAGCAAAAGCCAAAGCAACTTTTCAAGTGTGCTGCCAATCTCCCCACCCCAATCCCCAGATTATAGGAAGGTGCAATTGACACCCAATGAATATTGAAAGGGTTACATAGAGTGAATGTGGAGAAGATGTTTCCAATAGTTGGAGAGTTTAGGACTAGAGGGCAGAGCCTCAGAATAGAAGGATATCCCTTTAGAATAAAGATAAGGAGGAACTTCTTTAGGTAGAGGGTGGTGAATCTGTAGAATTCATTACCACAGATGGGTGTGGAGGCCAAGTCATTGGGTATATTTAAAATGGTGGTTGATAGGTTTTTAATTAGTAAGAATGTCATAAGTTAAAGGAAGAAAGCAGGAGAATGGGGTTGAGAAGGACAATAAATTAGCCATGCACGAATGGTGGAACAAACTCAATGGGCTGAATGGCCTAATTCTATGTCTCATGGTCCCATTGGAGTCAAAGGTTGGTTACAGACTAAACCTGAGTATCCCAGTGGTGACCACTTACAATAGAACAGACAACCTCAAATGGCAGGATAGAATCTATTCAGTAAAGTTCCACAGAATAACCTTTCCATTTTGGGCAAAACACCTTGTAATCTGAAGATTCTGATGGAGATAATCATCAGTACAGCTGATAATTATGAGCAGTGTTAGACATGAACAAAACTAAGTGATTCCGCAATTGTGTCGAAAACGGGAACTCCTTAATTTAATTCCAAATCCGCCCTTCAATTTTTAGCCTCACCACCAATTTACAGCTTTGTGCTTAGCATGAGCAAGAATCTTAGAATCCAGATACTGCTAAGTTCTACCAAAATGTGGTCCAATTAAAAGCAGGTTCAACTCAAATCTCATCCAGGCTGATTTAAGATTTCTGAAAGTAAATTTCTGATCAGTGGTACTCTTTTAACGGTGAATAATATCAGCTAAAGACTGTCCTACCTAAGGTCAGGAATTAAGCAGTTCTCTTTATGATTGTCTGTTTGGACTGAACTGCTGTTTTGCAGTGTTGAGTGACTTAAGTGGCATGGTAAAGGTCATTGTCAGGTGATTGGGCATGTCTACCTCCTCCCTTCTGTCTCTGAATTGAGCCCACTCCTCACCAGAACTTTTCTTAACTGGCCAATTCCTATGTACTTACGAAATGTTCCGCCCTTTCCTGGAGATGTGTGTTATTCTCAGACATCCATTAGTGGCATCGATGTTGTAAATACTGGATCCATACCAGATGTGGAATGATTTTAACTTTGGAATTCTTTGCAGCAGAGGACAATGGATACTCAAATGCAGATGAATTCAAGGTTGAACTATGGGATATTTTTAGTGAATAAGAGGAGGCAAGGATGGGTTATAATTATGTTGAATAGTGAACAGCTCAAGACCTATCCCTGCTTTCTTGTTCCAGGACGTCAGTTTCGTTCTCATTGCCCAAGTAAAACAAATAAGATGCAGTCTAGTCTCCTGCTGGGCTTCATTAAGATCGGAGACATTCAGGCCACTTCGAGATATGAAGCCTGCAATCTGGAAACAGTCAATTCAGCCCAATTTGTCAATACTGACCAGCGGGTACTCTTCCAGCACTTGGTCACCTAAGCAAATCAAGTACTTGTCTTAATTGCTGAAGTGACACAGTTTCAGCCATTCATTCAGACAGCAAGTTCCAGATACAGGTGGTTTTGCTATAATACCTTTCTATAACACAAAACTGTTATATTGCACCTGCTGGATTAAGGAACACTATTTGCATTATGTAGGCAGCATCCGTTTATTGAACAACTGTGACTGGGAAAATCTGTGCTTTAAAGGCAACCACAGCAGACTACTCTTGTATAATGTGAACTTTTAAAACAAGGTTTCATGGGAATGAAACAATTATGTTATAGCAGAACTACCTATACTTAACATTCTTTGGGTGAAGAAAGTCTGCCTTATTTCCCCTTTAAATCTCTCCCCCCTTATCCTAAACCAAAGTCTATCTACCATTCATATGCGGACAAGTTTTCTGCGGCCTGCACCATCTATACCCATCACGATTTTATAGACCTCAGTCATGTCCCAACTTAGCCTCATCCATTCCAGAGAGTAAAGTCCTAGCATCTCCAAATCTCCCCTCATAACAGAACTGCTCCAACCCGGGCAACATCTCGGTGAATCTCCTCAGCAACCTCTCCAGCATAGTAACATCCTTTCTATACTTGGTGAATAAAGCTGTACACAGTACTCCAGCTGAGGTCTGA
Source organism: Hemitrygon akajei (assembly GCF_048418815.1). Taxonomy (NCBI): domain Eukaryota; kingdom Metazoa; phylum Chordata; class Chondrichthyes; order Myliobatiformes; family Dasyatidae; genus Hemitrygon; species Hemitrygon akajei. The sequence continues at coordinate 35,855,367 of NC_133150.1, forward strand.
TCAAGGTTTTATAAAGATCGAGCATAACCCCCACCCCCACTCCTGTGTCCAATGTCTTGTCTAAGGAAGGCCAGTATCCTCTATTCCTTCCTTGCCTACCTGCGCTGCCCTGCTTATGGTTCAATGGACTTTCACTCTGAGGTCCTTCAGTTTCTCAATATTCCAGAAGAACCCTGGTGGAACTTGATATAGTTAGCACATTGTTTATGTTCTCATGAATTTCTAAAAGTCTAACACCTTTGTTTCATTCATGAGGCTCTTACTTTTACTTCATCCCAGAGGTTCAGTCTGCCTCATCCACTCTAATCTACTCCTGGGATTCTACATTTCAGTTTGCTATTGGTTAGCCCAAGGGATTCCTACACTAGCTACTCTGCTCCTTGCTTTCTCTAAAAGGTTCTGCATTGTACAGATTTCCCAGGATGCACCCGTGGGGTCACAGAGGTCCTTTCCTTGTTGTGAGCTCTACATTATGTAGGAAGAAGCTGTGGGATCATGGGCTGTACTTCATTAGTCAGTCTTGCATTGCTCACATATTTTCCTTTATATTGAGCTGACAATTCAAGGCTGTGTGGACAGTATACAATATACAGAGAACACAAATGCACAGGAAATAGCTGAAGGAGCATACACTTGTCCATTCAAGTCTGGCCCACCATTTAATATGACCATGGGTGATCTTCCCCAGGTCTCAATTCCAGAGCCCAGAATTTACTGACTTTCCAAAGTATCTTAAGGCATCCCTAGCAATCTAACCTTCACAGCCCGGCACAGTAGTATAGTGCTTAGCACAATGCCTTACAGTACCAGTGACCCAGGTTCAATTCCTTCTGTAAGGAATTTGTACGTTCTCATCATTTCTGCGTGGGTTTCCTCCGAGTGCTCTGGTTTCAGCCCAGAGTCCAAAGACCTACCAGTTGGAAGGATAATTGGTCATTGCAAACTGCCCCGTGATTAGGCTAGGATTAAATTGGGCGATTGCTGGGCGGTGGGCTTGATGGACCAGAAGGGCCTATTCCTCACTGTATCCCAATAAATAAATAAATAAAACCTCCCACACTACAGAATTCCAGACACCACCCTCTACACGGAATTCCTACACACTACAGTTTTAAATGACAGTCACTTTATCCTGTAACCACATCCCCTCAGCTGAGGCCTTGAATTCATGTTTAGTGACCTGAACTGTGAATGATCAGAGGTCAAACATCTTTGCCATGACATCAAAGCCTCACACTAACAGTGTAACTGCGCTCCTCTTGTGGGTATGAATCATATTTCAATGCAGAACACCATTATCAGCGCATTAATTGAAATCTTGAGCTTGGGGTTGTTTTATCCATTTTCAATAAATAGGGTACAACACCATCCAATCATAAGACCATAAGGTATAGGAGCCGAATTACACCCATTGACCATCGAGTCTGCTCTGCTATTTCATCATGGCTGATGCAATTTCCCTCTCGGCCCCATTCTCCTGCCTTCTCTCCATATCCCCTTATGCCCTGACCAATCCAAAATCTATCAACCTCTGCCTTCTCTATGTATATCATCCAGAATGTGTTGGTTGAGATGCAGTCTGAGAAGAACAAAGAACTCATGTGGCCTTTAACTTCAGAACAGGTAGTTCATGGTCCTTAAGATATGATAATTGTCAAACCTATTTGCCAGACTTCATTGGCACGGAGTGATTAAACAGGAATAAGCTGTCAGAAAGGAAATGGGAGTGTAGGAAACCGAAGGGTGATCTAATAGAAGGGTACAAAAAACATAAGGGGTATAGAGAGGGTGAATGCACATAATCTTTTTCGCATGGTGGGGAATAAAGAACTAGAGGGCAGAGGTTTAAGGAGACAGGGTAAGAACTTAATAGGAACCTGGGGGACAAATTTTTCCAGAGACAATGGTCTGTAAATGAAAATGGCTGCCGGAGGAAGTGATACAATAACGACACTTAAAAGACACTTAGAGAGGTACATTTATAGGAAATGGTTAAAGATGCAAATTAAATTTATTATCAAAGTACATATATGTTACCATATACTACTTTGAGATTCATTTGCTTTCAGGCATTTACAGGAAAAATAAAGAAATACGATAGAATCTACAAAAGACACAGGCATAAACAGAGACTGATTAGCAACCAACGTGCAAAAGAAGACAAACTGAGCAAATAAAAGAAATAATGCTGAGAATATGTGTTGTAAACTCCTTGGAAGTGAGTGTGTAGGTCAGAGAAGGATGCTCAGAGGGATATGGGTCAAATATAGGCAAACGAGACTAACTGAGATGGGCATCTTGATCGACAAGAACCAAATGGCCCAATAATCCTGGTCCTATTGTACTCTGTGTCTGTAATGTCACAATGCACCCACAATCCTGTCACATTTTTTACATATGGTAGGCATTACGTTTCCCAGTTTAATTAGCAAGGGTCTAAGAAACCAGATGCTTGCCGCTTCTGCAGGTCAAAGCTGGTAAACCCTGCAATTCCGGTGCTGCAACAACCCTGCTGGGTTATTGCATGGCACAGACGAGCTTCATCAGAAGGTTCAGATGCCCTGCTCAAAGGGGCGAGAGATTCAGTACAGCCAAACAGCAAAGGGACACCAAGAGTCACAGAGTATTTGACAGAGACTCAGCTCCAACCCGTGATCCCAATCGGAGGCTTGACTTCAGTCCAGAACATTTTTTGAAAGTTGAAGATAGTTGTTTCACGAGCAAATGATTCATTTCTCAATTTTGTCTCAGAAGTGCTGTTTTGAAATATAAGGAATTGCATAAAATCCTTCCCTTATGAAGAGGAAAAGGGAGAAGCTGCAAATGCTACAGCTCTCCTCTATTCTTTCCTCCATCAATTAACCCCAGAATGTTAAAAAAATATCCAGGCCTCTGCATAATATCACTGTAGATCTGGTGATCCCCCACTTAGAATGGCTGTGGAATGATATGGGAAATGTGCAGGCAAGTTGGGCCAATTGGCCTCCTTCTATAGTACATTGTTGTGAGTTAATTGTGGTGTTGGGGGGGCGGGGGGGGGGGGGGGTTGAGTGGTCCTTTTATGGTAAAACCGGAGGAAAATTGTGGGGGAAAATGGGAGGGAACTATGTTCTGCATTGAGCTCCATCCTTGAACAGAGATTTTTAAAAAACTGCAGATGCTGGAAATCTGAAATAAGAAAAAAAGAGAGTGCTGGAAACACTCAGCAGGTCACATAGCAGTTCCAATGAAAAACTTTGACTTGAAATGTTAATTGTGCCTGTCTCGCAAAGATGCTGCCTGATTTTCTTAGCATTTCCAGAACCTTCTGATAACCTTTGACTGCCTGATAATGATAATTGATAGATGATTGATTGATCAATAGGTAAGTGGTAGATACCCTATTTCCCAGTATACTATTCCTCACCTTGTTGTGTATGTATACAAGTGCACACCACATAGACATGTACGCGCGCGCGCACACACACACACACACACACACACACACACACACACACACACACACACACACACACACACACACACACACACACACACACACACACACACACACACTTGTATAACTTTTCCTTCAGGGGATTTTTATAACTACAGACACTTAGGACATGGACATCCAAGGACATACTGTAGTCTGCGCCCCAGATATGAAAGGAATTCAAAGAGAAGGTGTCTACCCTCTCAACCACCCCCATTCCTTTCAGACATAGTACGACTCTGAGGTACATGAAACACAAGTGGATGCATCACAGAATGGTAGGAACAGCAAGTCCCCATTGGATGAAAATGATGATTCAGCCACAAGCACGAGTGTATATCAAACTGAGGAATGTGGTATTGATGTACATTCAAAGCATTAAAGCTGGGTTGAATTCTGTGGCACACACTATCCCTGTAATGTCACAGTCAGTGTGGCCTAGTTATAATATATACTGTGTAAACAGCTCTCTGGAATTTACACTATATTCTTGCTGCACAAAGGATATCAAATCCCCTCTTGATAATATGCTACTCAACAGATCCCAAGTAAAATTCAAAAGGACATCAATGTCTCAACTGCAAACAGTATATATTATAGAAGGATAGCAGATACTTAGAAGCAAGTTTAAGGCTCTAACCTAATCTCTGGCCTTAGAAAACTGTTATAAACATGGCTGAGATTTGCTTTGCCTACTTCTGATCTTAAACTCTTTCAGATTAGAGCCTTTGACCCACTTTTGTTCCAGTACCTGCTTCTCCAATGTTCCAACACAATGCCTTTTTGTGTGCAAGCAAACCCTATTTCCTTGCAGCCCCATCTCCCACTCCTCCCTTTACCTCCTTCTGTTATTGCAATCTCAGCAGTAGGGGTGACTTCAGAGAAAGGCAAAGAGGAAGAAAGAAGGAAAACAAACAAGACTCTACATTAAAAAGATATAAGTTACATACAGGCATAGAATTCAGATTGGATTGCCATTTCTCAAGAGCTAAATATTATATTGGCTGATAGAAGTATACCTGACAGTACATACGGCATATTCTGGATTATACAGAACACACTGTGATTTCCTATGAAATATTCAATTGTTATGCTGACAGGCATTAATCAAGATTCTTTACGCCTTAGGTGCCATGATCACATCTGTCAGCAGCAAGGAATGTCATCAGTTCAGACCACATTACACTGTATACAGAAAAAAATTGTATACACTGAAACAATTTGAATTCTAATCATAATGACTTAAAACAAACTTGTTTATTCAAACACAGATTTGGTTCTTTTTTGTGGCTCACTCCTAGATATCACTTATTTATAAACTATCTGAAACTTTTGATTACTTTCTGGTTTGCAGTTCACTTTTAAATATATGTACATACAGTACTGTGCAAAAGTCTTAGGCACATATTTGTATAGAGCTAGGGCACCTAAGACTTTTGTACAGTACTGTAGTAATTTTATTTATTGTACTGTACTGCTGCAAAAATAAAAAAACAAATTCCATGACATGTGTGAGTGATGACAAACCTGATTCTGATATGGGTCTCCATTGTGGACTGAGAGTGGGAAGGAGCAGGGAGAGGTGAATCACCTGTCCCACATCCTCCCGTGGTACTCCACCCTCACCATTCCCAACATCCTTTGCTCCTGCCAGATTAACAAACTTGTTCTCCGCTCCATGTTAACAAGTACAGTACTATGCATTCGTCTTAGGCACCCTAGCTGTATGTGTTCCAAAGACTTTTGCACAGTACTGTCATTCTACGTTACAAACTTTTTTTGTTTTTAACATTTACCTCACTCCACTTTATCATTTTTCTTATACTTAAGCTACTTTGAATCTCTCAATAGATTCTGGAATGCAGCTCATTCCACAGTCTTTACAACCTAAATTAACCCATTGATTTGACTGCAGCTTGCAGCTTATTTGTATACAGGGTATATTCTTTATCTGAATTGATCTGAAGGCTCAATTAAATTCTTTCTAATAAACCTCTCTAAGGCATCCAAAATTCTTTGTATAAACTAGCTTTTTTTTAGATTGAATTATTCACAACTCATGGGAGGAATGTTATAAACCGGGGATTGCTTTGTGATTGCACATCTGTTTTGGGCAGTATGACTTTGAAATCATGTTGCTTCTGTTCACTTTACTCCAAATTGCAAAGGTCCCTAGTTGTACCAAATGCAAGTCCCTCGATTAGGTTCTGTGGTCGTCTCATTCCCAGTATTCATTGCTCGGTATACGTAATGAGAAGGGTTGGTTTAGTTGACGGTTGGCCTGTTTGAAGGATGCATCAGCTCGTTCCCATTGGTTGCCTCGTGTGTCACAGCACTGGTGTTTGGTTTCAGTTCCATCCCTTTTTCTCCAGGTACATGAGGTTCCAACCAGTGCTGAAGAACCATTGGGAAAGTACACTGCAGATACAGGAGGGTCCATGCACTCTCTTAGCTAAGTATCTGTTTGTTGAAGGTTTACTTTTGTAGTTTGTGTAACTTAGGATGGCTTAGCTGTTTGGTTGAACATTTTACTGTTTTGCCTGTAAATAAATGACTAATGTACTTATTTGTAATGAGTGTCTCCTGTCTCACTCACCAAACCCGTGAACCTGCTTCCTTGTAACGGTATATGAACCTCTTCTGATCTCCTAGATAACCAACCTTAAGCCTTCTGAATTTCTGCAGTTTTAACAAGTTAGAAATTTTCACAGAGAACCAGCAAGATGTGTTGCATAATAAGCATCTGATCACCAATCCACTTACAATCTGCAAATTATTCTCAGATATCAACAATATTCCCTTTATAACTTTCAGTAGCAGACATAAAGCGCCTATAGAAAGTATTCACCTCCCCCTTGAAAGTTTTCAAGTTTTATAACATTGAATCACACCGGATTTAATTTGGATTTCTTTTGATTGATCAACAAAAAAAGATTTTCATGTCAAAGTGAAAACAGATCTCTACAAAGTGATCTAAATTAATTACAAATATAAAACACCAAATAATTGACTGCATAAGTATTCACCCCCTTCAAGTCAATATTTAGTAGATGCACCTTTGGCAGCAAAGAAGAAGTGGAGCAGAGTAAACGGCGACTCCTTTGCTTGCATCTTCAGAAACAACTCTATTTCCATCTTTAATATCTTTATTTTTCCCTTTCTGGGTTCTTTGGAAGATCTTGACCTGGAGTTACACACTGACTTCGGTTCTTTGCAAGAATAGGACCCGCTTTTGGGGTTTCGTAACCAACCGTTGTTGTTCGGCACACCAATGGCTCAGCCTAAGAGTCCGTCTCGGATGTGGAAGCCTAAGATCTCGGGGCTCTGGAGACAGGTGGATCGAGGGTTGGTGTCACGGCAGGAGACCCGTGTGTTGTTGGGGGAGTCGGGATATCTGCTGTGCCTGAAGACCGAAGATCTTTGAGATCTTCCGGCACAGTGCTCAGAAAAAGCAGATTTTTAACATTGTAAACCAGTGATTGTTTGTTATGTCTCCCTGCTCACTGGGAAAACGCAGACACCTCTTTCTCCCTTATTAGGAGAGAGAAAGCCTGTGGTATGTAGTATACCGGGTGAAACACGAAGTCTTTTGGGAAACTTCAAGTCTGTGTCTTTGCTATTACTTTGCTCACACTTGAGTGCTCGGTGGTGGGTGCTGTTGCTTTTTTTTGATGTGGGGGGAGGGGGGTTTGTTGCTCGCTGCCACTTAATGCGCGGGAGGGAGAGGAGCTGGGGGGGGGAATTTGGGGCTCTAACATTTAACTGTCGTTCATTCTTTGGGACACTTCTCTGTTTTCGTAAATGGTTGTGAAGAAAAAGCATTTCAGGATGTATATTGTATACACTTCTCTGACAATGAATTGGACCTTTGACCTTTTGAATTACAGCCTTGAGTCTCTGCGGAAAGGTCTCTTCAGCTTTTCAATCCGGACACTGAAATTTTTCTCCATTTTTCTTTACAAAACTGCTCGATCTCTGTCAGATTGCATGAGAATCATGAGTGAACAGCCCTTTTCAAGTCCAGCCTCAAATTCTCAACTGGATTGAGATCTAGACTCTGACGTGGCCACTCCAGTATATCAACTTTGCATCAGGTTTTCATCAAGGATTTCCCTGTGTTTTGCTGCATTCATTTTACCCTCTACCTTTGCAAGCTTTCCAGGGCCTGCTTCAGCGAAGCATCCACACAGCATGATGCAGTCACCATGGTAGGAATGGTGTGTTTTTGATGATGTGGGGTGTTTGGCCAAACATAGTGGTTTAGTCTGATGTCCAAAAAGTACAATTTTGGTTTCATTAGACCAAAGAACCTTCTTCCAGCTAACTTCAGTCTCTCACATGCCTTCTGGCAAACTCCAGCCAAGATTTCAGGTGAGTTTTTCCAACACTGCCACTCTCCCATAAAGCTGCTACTGGTGAAGCACCCGGGAAACTGTTTTGTATGCACAGTCTCTCCCACCTCAGCCACTGAAGCTTGTAACTCCTTCAGAGTTGTCATAGGTCTCTTGGTGGCTTCCCTCACTAGTCCCCTTCTTGTACAGTCACTCAATTTTTGAGGATGGCCTGCTTTAGGCAGATTTACAGCTGTGCCATTATCTTTCCATTTCTTGATGATTGACTTAACTGTACTCAAAGGGATATTCAGTGAGTTGAAAATTTTCTCGTATCCATATTTAATAACCTTTTCACGGAATTGCTTGGAGTGTTCTTTTGCCTTCATGGTATAATTTTTGCCAGGATGCTGACTCACCAGCAGTTGGACCTCGCAGATACAGGTGTATTTTTACTACAACCAATTGAAGCACCTTGACTGCACACAGGTGATCACCATTTAACTAATTATGTGACTCCTAAGACCAGTTGGCTGCACCAGTAATGATTTGGCGTGTCATATTAAAGGGGGTGAATAGTTCGGCAATCAATTATTTTGTGTTTTATTTTTGTGATTAATTTCAATTACTTTGTAGAGATGTTTGCACTTTGACACAGGAGGGTCTTTTTCTCTTGATCAGTGTCAAAGAAAGCCAAATTAAATCCACTGTGATTCAATGTTGTAAAATAATAAAACATGAAAACTTCCGGGGGGGGGGGGAGGGGGTAAATTATTTTCACAGGCACTGTAAGCAGTAATGCTACCTGGACTATTCCTGGGGAATTAGAGAAAGATATTTCAGCTCCCTGAAATTCAATGTTTCATTAGGTATTTCAGTCCTGGATTGAAGATTGATACGGAAAGTTGGATGTTGATGCCTGTCCTACTGGAATACCAATCTAGCTCCAGCAGGGAAAAATGGCAGATAGAATTTAATGCAGACAAGTGTGGGGTGTTGCGCTTCAACTGGACCAGCCAGATTAGGTCTTACACAGCGAACGGCAGGGCACTGAGAAGTGCGGTAGGGATCTGGGAATACAGGTCCAAAGTTCATCGAAAGTGGTGGCACAGGTAGATAAGGTCACAAAGAAAGCTTCTGGCACATTGGCTTTCATAAATCAAAGTACTGAGTACTGGTGATGGGATGTTATGTTGAAGTTGTACAAGACATTGGTGGGGCCTAATTTGGTCACCTGCCTACAGGAAAGACGCAAGTAAAGTTGAAAGAGTACAGAGAAAATTTACAAAGATGTTGTTGAGACTGGAGGATCTAAGTTATGAGGAATGATTGAATAGGTTAGGACTTTATTCCTTGGTACAAAGAAGACGAAGGGAGATTTGATAGAGGTATACAAAATTATGAGGGGTATAGATAGGGTAAATGAAAGCAGGCTTTTTTCGCTGAGGTTGGGTGGGACGACAACCAGAGGTCATGGGTTAAGAGTGATAGGTGAAACGTTTAAGGGGAACACGAGGGAAACTTCTTCACTCAAAGGGCCGTGAAAGTGTGGAATGAACTATCTGTCCAAGTGGTGCATGCGAGCTTGATTTCAACTTTTAAGAGAAGTTTGGGTAGGTACACGGATGGGAGGGGATTAGAGGGCTATGTTCTGGGCACAGGTTGATGGTACTGGACAGTTAAAATGGTTTGGCATGGACTAGATGGGCCGAAGGGCTTTTTCTCTGCTGTACTTTTGTAGGACTTTATGAATCTATGGATACAGCAGATTACTTGAAGAGGCTGGGAATGGGACATGCCAGCACAAACATATAGACAATTTCCACACTGGCATCCGAAGGACCGCGGGTCAGCCTACACTGTACAGAGCTAGTCTGAAGAAACAAAACAAGGACCTCACTTTACTTGGCGAGGGAAGACAAAGACAGGTGGATTATCCTAACCTCCATATGACACAGGCAGATCTCACTGCATGAGAGTCAAGCCAGGAAAGTGACCACTTCATAAAAAGTACCTCCATGATATAAGGGGTCCAATTATGGGCAGAGAGGCCATTGAAGACATCTTCAAGAGGCAGAACCTCAAGAAGGCAACATCCATTACTAAAGACCCCCAACATCTGGGACAATGCCCTCTTCTTGTATATTATTGGGGAGGAGGTACAGGAGCCTGAAGATCCTCACTCAAAGATTCAGGAACAGCTTCATCCCCTCTGCCATCATTCATTCACCTTTCAAACTATTTATTTGCTGTTGCAACTTACAGCATTTTTTAAATGTGTTGAGCTGCACTGTTGCACAAATCAATACATTCATGGTATATGTCAGTGATAATAAGCCTGATTCTAACTCTAATCTTCCTTGGGGGCCAAGTCTCAGCTGGCAAGAACATGGGGTCCCATCAAAAGGAGGTGTCTTCTTATACTTCCCTTAACAGTGCAGGTTGGTGCAATCCTGGAGAAAGCACTAGCATTGCAACACAGAGGTATTCCATGATTAAACAGTCACGTCACTGAATTCTGCAGTGAATAGTCACCTGCTTCAACCTGACTGAGCAGAAGTTCTATATCTCTGATAAGAATTAAAAAAACTCACTCCCATCAAAAGACTCAGAATGGTCAGCCAAGATCTCCCCAATGGCCAGATAACCTGCCAATGCTCATCCCCACAACTCAACTCACAAGAAGAGAGGTTACTCTTCATGGACTTTTGACCCAAATGAGAGAAAGAACTGGGGAAAGATTAGCAGCAATGTTTGCTTAAGAACAATTTTGTGAGGACATCACTGAGAATCCATTGAAGCTCATAGTGTCGGAGGGAATGATTTTGGTTTCTGAGAGGAGGCAGCTCTTACTTTCAACACTCCATCCTCTGTTGAAGAGGCTTGAGACTGGAGTAGAGATGACAGGGTGTTCTGGAGTCTTATTGAAAAATACTAGGTATACTGTATGTTCCTACTTGGGAACCACCAAGAATAACTCTGCCATATTCTTCCAAGGACTGAAACTCCCAGCAAAGGATGGTGTCCACTATGATTTGGATCTCTCATCATTTCTGTCATTCCTCAGCTCTTCCACGTGGCTTGCTTTGTTTTAGTAGATGCACCCACCCTATCCTCATGGTGGGGCTTAGCTGAGACTTGTGGTCTTGAGAACTAGGGCAACGCTATCACTAATATCAAGAGCAGTAGAAACTCCTTCACAAAATTTCACCTCTCCACTACCAGGGTAAGGCCAAATACAAACTAGAGGACCACCGCCTTATTTGTCCACTTGGGTCAGCCGCAACCTGATGGCATAAACAATGATTTCTCAAATTCCAGGTAACCTGCTCCTCTTCAGTCCCCTTCTTTTTTCTCTTTCTCAACCCAGTTCCTCCCGCACACACAAACCCAGACCCCCACACCCCCAGTTTCCTTCCCCCTCTCCACTTGCCCTATCTGCCCATCACTCACACACTCCACCCACTCGGTCCCCGCCTCCCAAAATTCCCATTTGCACACATCACTCTCCATGTTCCACTTTCTTTTCCTTTCAGATTCTATCATGTGCAGCCCTTTGCTAAAGAATCATAAAGGTGTACAGCACAGAAGGAGGCACTTTGTCCCAACTGGTCTGTGCTAAGCAAGAATCTCATCTAAGATAGTCCAATTTGTTAGCATTTGGCCCTTATCCCTCTAAATCAACCTGAGGACTACGGGCCCCTCGGTTAATGGCATGGCATAAAAAAGTTTGGGAATCTCCATTCTAAATGTTTCCTGTCCACGACCTATCCAAGTGCATTTTAATTGTTGTTAACGCACCTGCTTCAATTGCTTCCTCTGGCAGTTTATTCCATATACAAACCATCCTCTGGTGAAGAAGTTGCCCCTCACGTTCTTATGAAATTTCTCCTCTCACCTTACACCTATATCCTCCAGTATTTGATTCCCCAATTAGGAAAAAGACTCTGTGCATTCATCCTTCCGTGGTCCTTGTTATTTTATACACCTCTATAACATTACCCCTCATTCTCCTATGGTCCAATGCGAAACGTCCCAACTGCTCGACCTCACTCTGAAACTAAGTCCCTTGAGGCCTAACAACATCCTCGTAAATCTCCTCTGTCCTCTTTCCAGTTTAAAGGATTCCTTCCAGCTGCCTCCCTTATCACCTCCCAGCCTCCGTCACCACTTCCATGATTTCTTCCTCCATCTGCCAATCACCACTCATCACGCAGATCCATTATCACTTTCCAGCCCTTATCCCACTCCTCCCCCTCACCTCTTCATACTATCTTTGAGTCCAGATGAAGGGTCTTGACCTGAAAAGTCAGCTGAACATTTCTCTCCAAAGATGCTGCTTGACCTGCTGAGGTCCTCCAGCAGTTTATTTCATTTCCCCACTGGAAACCGATAATTTTAGAGGATTCTTGGAATGACAGCTCAATATCAATCCCCTCGTTTTCACTTTTTCTTATCTGATGTTATGACATGGTTCACCTTTCCCGATCTCAGGTGCTGCTGGAATTCTCAACTCTGATCAGTATGGAGCCCGGAACGTTTGACCTCTCTGGTAAATTGAGAGGGTATGATGAAAAAGGTAATTAGGAACTGCCAGGTTTTGGTCTTTTCTTCAGAAGCTTTGCACAGTGTGGAGCCTCGCCTACTCACTAGGACAGCAGGACTCACTTCACTGGTTGGCATTAATTGTTGGGAGTGCTTGTAATACACTGACTTTCAAATATCTGCTGGAGGTTTGCAGGTTGGCTATGCCGAGAAGAAATTAATATTCTGCCCCATTTCAGGGTATGAGCTGGAGCCAACTCTTAGGGGAATTCCAAGACAAGATCACATTAATGCCACTGAGGGCTGTAACAAGATATAGGAATGCCGGCCCCATGCTAACAGAGATATGGGTTGCTGGGAACATCCATCAAGCTCCCAAGGTTTCCCTGGACTTGTAGCAAATGCCTGGTTGAAAATGAATTATAATCAAGTGGACCAAGATAAAACCCTTCTGGTTTTGAGACACCTAGTGATATCTTTCTGAGATCCCATCACTTGCCTTTTCCCATTCTGGCAGAGACAGAAGAGTTTGGGAGAGTGGATGGAACAGTGGGGAAGAATTGGATGTGGTTACACTCCCAATAGGAACATAAATATAAATAGCCTTTGCCTTGTTTTGGGCCACTAACTGATAAATTATCTCAAAAGCTTCAGATCAATGGCACCAGTATGTGAAAAATGGTTGAACAGTTATAGTTTACAGACAACGGGAATCTATCTCCAAACTTACCGGAGTACAGAAAGTCAACCAGTTGTTACTGGTGGCACTGAACTGCCTTTATTCTCTCTGTACAGTTGGGTCACTGAAGTCAGAAAGTCATAAAGAACCAAACCTTGGGCAGCACGCCTTGATATTACTTAAAAAACCTGTTTAAACTGGCAAATTTATTAACAGATTTGGACCACCAAAAAAAAAAGCAGGTTAGAAGGAAGGGTTTAAGTACATCAGATTTTGGGATCACAAAGACCTTCTTACATTTGCATGAAAATTTATCATGCGATATTGCCCAAAGAATGAAAAGAAGATATCTAGTCTGCTATGTATATGTATGGTGGATGTCCCACAGGCACCACAGATATCACCGTAGAGTGACACACTAATTAAGCTCAGAAGGAATTCTTCATTCTACTGAGCTGCTGGCGTATCTGCTCCTGCTGGAGAGTGGCTGAACAAGATCTGATGCATGACCAATCAGCTGTGCAGAAGTGAAACTGACACCAGGGAAACGTTGTTCCCTCAATTTGTATTTGCATCGCTTTCTGACTTTGGATTAAAGTTTGGATATACTGTAGGTAAAGAGTTGCATTCCAGGTGTGATCCTAAAACCTGTTGCTCTTATTAGCAGGTATCACAGCAGTGGCTTGCTGATCAGAAACGCAAGAGATTCGGCTTATGCTTGAAATCTAGAGCAATATACACAAAATGCTGGAGGAGCTCAGCAGGACAGGCAGCGTCTATGAAGGCGAATAAACAGTCAACGTTTTGGGCTGAGACCCTTCATCGGGACTGGAAAGGAAGGGGGCAGAAGCCAGAAAAAGATGGTGGGGGAGGGGAAGGTGTACGAGCTGGCAGGTGACAGGTTAAACCAAGTGAGGGGGAGGGGAGATGAAGTAAGAAGCTGGGAGGTGATGCTTGGAAGAGGTAAAGGACTGAATTGAAATTGGTGACCCTAATGTAGATTGGGGGGACTACTCTGTCCAGTACCTTCACTCCGTCTGCTGATAAAGGCAGGATCTCACAGTGGCCACACATTTCACTTCAGCTGCCCATTCCCATTCTGACATGCCTGCCCATGGCCTCCACCACTGCCATGATAAAACTGTACTCAGGTTAGAGGATCTTCTCATCTTCTGCCTGATTAGTCACCAACCTGATGGCATGAGCATCAATTTCTCTGACTATAGTAATTTCTTCCCCCCCACCTTCTCTCTTTTTAAATTCCCCTCTCATTGATTCTCTTCTTCTCATCTGTCCATCTCCTCTCTTGCTTCCCTTCCTTCCATGGTCCACTGTCCTCTCCTATCAGATTCCTTCTTCTTCAGCCTCTTACCTCTTCCACCTATCCGCTCCCAGCTTCTTACTTCATCCCGTGTCTCCGACCCACCCACATTTCCCATCACCTGCCAGCTTGTACTCCTTCCCTTCCCCCTCCTCCTTATTTTGGCTTTTGCCCCCTTCCTTTCCAGCCCTGATGAAAGGTCATGGCTCAAAATGTCAACTGTTTGTTCCCCTCTATAGATGCTGCCTGACCTACTGTATTCCTCCAGCATTTTATGTGTAGTAACTTGCTGATTCCAGGTTGGGAAGGACCATACACATGCACAGAGTGTAAAGGGAATAAACTGTGCATGACCCATTCAAGGTGTGCATTGGCGTGTGTAGTGTGCAATTGGTGGGGAAGGTGAGGCGAAAGGTTGAGCCAATAGTACTGAGTGATTTTAATGTGTCTTCAGAGGAAATTTTTTGTCTTTTCAGTGCTTTCAACGACATGAATGTTGCTGTTCTCTTCAGACGCTAATCCGCTTACAAGCATTGATTTCATTTTCTCTTTCTTCCCACGCTTTATCTAGGACGCAATCTGCTCTCAATAGTGTAATGTGTGATTCATACCCGAAGGAGGCACTGTGGTATTTAATCAGACTGAACAGGCCATGCTCTCTTACCTTCATTTTCAAAGAGGGGCGAGTCCAACATGATTGCCTCTCCGTTACCTTGACTGGTCTGAGCGAAGACGTAAAACCTGTACCTGGTACTCGCATCAGCCCGCTCCAGCTTGTAACTAGTCATGTCGGGCGGAAGTCTGGGAATTGTGGAATTGCGCCGTGCCCGGGAGCCAGTTACTAAACGAAATAAAGGAAATGAGGTTAACAGTTCTCTTGGTAGCTGATGTTGTAAAATCCGTGTTTAAATATAATGAAGAGCCAAACCTATTGATGTGCAGCACGGTAGCAAAGCGGTTAGCGTAACATTATTACAGCACCAGTTGTAAGTCAGATTGGGGTTCAACTCCCACCGTGTCTGTAAGGAGTTTGGACGTTCTCCCATGACAGTGTGGGTTTCCTCTGGATGCTCCGGTTTCATCCCACTTTCTGAGGATGTACAGTTTAGGGTTACTGTACGATGTTGGTGTAAGAAGCATGTTGACTCTTGCGGGCTGCTCAGCACAATCCTTGCTGATTTTACTTGTTTATTGAGATGCAACATGGAGTAGGTCCTTCCAGCCATGCTGCCCGTGGCAACCCACCTACTTAACCATTGCCTAAACTCGGGACAACTTACAATGACTGAATAACCTTTGGACTGTGGAAGGAAACTGGAGTGACTGGAGGAAACCCGGTCATGGCAGTGTCAGGAATTGAACCTGGGTCTCCAGTACTGTAAAGCATTGTGCTAACCACGACACTACTGTGCTGCCCCTGCTTCGATGCAGACAACGCACTTGTATTGATGTACACGTGATAACTGCATATGCATCAAAATCTTAATCACCTTTGATGATTCTTCATAGTCTACCACAGAACAACTAACCTTCCTATATTCAGGCCACCACTCACTAGTGCCATTTCAGAAAGACAGAAAGAACTTGTAATTCCAGGGCAGTTTCCTAAGTTGTGTCCAATAAACTAATTTTCAAGTCCAATAAAAGATGAAATAGAAGAAAACAGTTTCTATTTGGTGTAATCCCAATATTCATTTATTATTTGTTTGGCAATGTTGCCTTGGTTCAGCCCATTGTTGGCACATCAGTGCCCACTGGTTCAATTTACTGATTTACCCGTCATCTTTTCCTCTCATTGCTCAGATTACTGAATGGTCCATGAACCCATAAGCTAAGGGAGATTTGGATTGTAGGAGATTTCCATCAAGTTCCCAAGGTCTCCCTGGACTTGAGCAAGTGCCTAGATTGAAAATAATCTTCGTTAAAGGTAGACCAAGATAAAACCCTTCTAGCTTTGAGACACCTGGTAATATCCTACTGGGATCACCACCACTTGCCTCTTCCCATTTTGGCAGAGACAGAAGAGATTGTGGAGGGTGGATGGGCAATGGGGAAGAAATGGATGTGGTTACAATTCCAACAGAAACACGAATATCACTGGTCTTTGACTTGTTTTGGGCCCCTAACTGATGAATCATCTCAAAAGCTTGAGACTGATGGCACCAAACATGATAGAAACTGAAAGGTGTTGAATAATGAGCACTGCCTCATGATTTATCCTTTGCACCATTTATCTAATTTGCAATGTTGTGGTGATTTGCACTGCACAAACAACAAATTTCACAACCTATGTCAGTGATGGTAAACCTGATTCTGATTCACTGTTCTGTGTCGCGACTGGCAACCGCTGCGGTCCTACCTGCCACCTAATGGTTGTCTGCAATTAGACTTTACACCCTAACTGGCACAGGCACAGGGGAAATAATTTTACCTGGACAAGATTTCATCTCAAGTAAGCAAACAGACCAGAAATCTCACCTTTGGCAGGCTCTCCTCTCCTTGTCACTTCCTATAGCCCCAAATTACACTTACAAAGTATGGAGGACTCATAATAAAGGCAGCAGAAGGATCATATTCCTGCAATAATAATCCTTTAACATTTGTGTGGCAAGAATCAAATCACTTCAGACTACGTAGTGTAATGATAAACTCTCAGCAAAAGTGCCCATCAGTGGTGTGCTACAGCTGTGCAGAATATACAACAAATACACTTTAACTTCACCTTGTAGTTCTTGTACATTTGTTTTGCTTTACACACACTGACGATCAAATTGGAGAATACTCAGGATACATACATGGGTGGTAATTTATCATGTAGCCGGTGATAATCCCATTTGGATCCCTTGGGGGAGTCCATTGCAACGTGATGGTTTCCAAATCCGGTTGCCGGATCCGAAGGGAAGCTGGCTTCCCAGGCACTGTGGGAGAAATTGGACAGGAATGTGAATCGGGAAAGATATAAGGCAGCTCATGAAAGATAAATCTTTACTGCCGGTTCCCAGTACTGACATCCAGCTTAAAGTTCAGCAGAATCCAACCCTTACTTTTTTGTTATCCAGGTTTCCCCCACAATCTGAAGGTAGAGCGTTCCTATGAAATGGTTTGTAAGCCGGAATATCGTAAAGTGAAGAAGCAATTACCATTTATTAATATGGGAAAAATTTCAGAGTGTTCCCAGACCCAGAAAATAACTTACAAAATCATGCCAAATAATACAAAAACCTAAAATAACAGTAACATATAGTACAAGCAGGAATGATATGATAAATACACAGCCTATATAACATAGAAATACTTTTCTGCAATCATTGCAGCACTGTCTAGCGTAGTGAAAATCCTCCTACGTAGTGTATAATCTCACTATGTAGCACTACTAGCATAGTGGAAGCACTCTCTCCAGTAACCTTTAAGCTATGAAGCTGCCAAATGATAACAAATAACACATAAAAATACACAGCCTATATAAAGTAGAAATAATGTATGTACAGTGTAGTTTGACTTACCGGAATCGGGAAAACAGCGAGCACACTGATGATGGGGTGTTGGGCTGTGTCGTCAGAGGTTGGGGTGCTCGGCAATTTTAATCAATAAATTGCAGTTTCGTCACAGTTAAACACTTGCTTATACAAATAACCACCTTCTGTAATTATTTTCTTCAGTTCTGTTGGGGACTTTTCGGCAGCTTCAGTATCAGCCGAAGTATCTCTCCAGTAAACATTAAGTTATGAAGTTGCCGAAAAGATCCCAGCAGACTTTGCTACGAGCAGAACCAACAGTAACATTGGCAGCTTTCAAGATTCTTTCTCTCTGCGTGTAAATAGTGTGAATTGTGGACGCAGGCAAGTTCAATGCTCGGACAATGTCCTTACTTTGTTGACCACAATCGAAACGCTTAATTACGTCCAGTTTTACGCTAAGCATAACACGCTTACGAGCTCTCTTAGGATTTTCTGATACCTTAGGATGCATTTTGCTAATGGATGCACAAAATAAATCGAGGTAAAGCACAGATGCTCACAGACACATGTTTAAACTATGGCGGCTTGATGCTGAATGCAGTTCCAGGGGAGGAGCTTGGCTGGTCGGGGCGCGTGCTGCTTTTATCATAGAAGTGAAAACTCTTGGGTTAGCGAAAACAGGTAACTAATGTAGGTCTTCCATAAAAGTGAGGTGTCATAAAGCGAACGTTTGGAAAATGGGGGCCACTTGTATTTGCATTCAAAGAATGTGTATTTCGCAGGTAGGCCAGCATTTAATTGCCCATGAACACAACAGATGGTGGAAACCCAAAGCAGCACACAGAAAATGCTGGGTGAGCTCAGGTCAGGCGCTGAGAGGAATAACCAGTTGACATTTTGAACTGAGACCCTTAATCGGGGCTACTCATTAATTGCTGCCTGCATAAGAATGAAGACAAGTTCTTTGGATCCTTATTCTGGGACACTTATGATAGCTGATCCATGAGTAGAATTCTGTATTGACTCGAAAAGTGTGTGTATATATATGTATGAATGTATGAGTGTATGTGTATACATGTATATTTGTGTGTATAAATTATTAATTTATATAACTAAGTTATATTTTTAATTTATATAAATTATATATAATTAATTAATCTATCTGAATTTCATTGCTTGGTTTTTATAAAAATTGTACTGGCCATTCTTTTCACTTCCTTCTCGAAGACAAAATATTTCATATAGCAAAATAAAATGTGCAGCAGTTTTAAATGTTTTTGTGTGTCATGTTTGTTGACGTCACTGCCTGAGCAGTAATCCAGTGGAGTGGAAAGCTCTGTTGCTGTCGATGCTTCCTGACCTTCACTCAGCTGAACAGAATCGCATCAAAATCAGCCAGGCTCTGCTACTTCGTTAAGCAAATCCAGCGACTCAGAATTGAAAAGTGCACATCAACGATTGTGCTTAAGTAAGCTAACAACTTGTGGTGACTGGCCATAAAGCTAGTGGTCACGGTCAACTTTTCCCTGGGTATTAAGCCACTGGTGCATTCTGAAGGGTTAAAATGGGATTAGTACTCGTATTTATGAAGTAAGGACTCATATACTGACATTGCGTGTTCCTGACAGATCACTCAGCTGAGAAAAAGCACAACTAAGGTGGGATACATAATCACAAGGGACTCTGCAGATGCTGGAAATCCAGAGCAACACACACAAAATGCTGGAGGAACTCAGCATGTTGGGCAGCACCTATGGAGGTGAATAAATAGTCAATGATTCAGGCCAAGATATAATGACGGATCTTGCCTCAAAATGTCGACAATTTACTCCCCTCCATAGATACTGCCTGAAAGTGGAACACACTTCTGTAGGTGATAAATTGTTGCTGGCTGTTTTCTAACTCTGCAAATAAATTTCTGCGAGAAGCAAACTAAATGACAGATGCTGGATATCTGAAATAAAAACAAACCATATTCTAGCGAAGATTCCTTGAACTGAAAGATTTATAAATTCCCTTTCCCGCAGATGCTATCACATCTGATGAGTGTTTCCGGCATTCTCTGTTTTTAAGTTAAATACATTTCTTTTTCACTTTTCTTTTGTGATTTTTATAATTCCTATTTTGTTTTTAATTTCTCCCTTTTATTCCCCAATCTGTTTCCAATTTGGCATTAATTCTCCCTTTTTTCCTCCTCTCTTGTGAAGCCCGCAAGCCCCCTCTCCAGGCTTATATAGAAACTTGGCTCGAAGACAGCCCCAATAACAGCCACGGGACTTGGCCACCTTTCATAAACAATAGGTGTCTAGGGTCGGTATGACTTGGGGTTCAACCAAACAGGCACGTCATGATGTTCTAATTAAAGAAATCTTGATTTGAGCGAATGCTGTGTGAATACTGCCCATACACAATTGTCAGTCGGCAAGAAATAACAGACTGCGCACCGCACAAAGAAGAAAGTATATTTAAAAATTACACAGCAGGGCAGGCAGCATCTATCAGTCGATATTTCGAGCTGAGGCTCTTCATCATGACTGGAAAAAAAGATGAGGAGTCAAGCTGAGGTCTCTGACTCCTCAGCTCTTTTCCATAGATGCTGCCCGGCCTGCTGAGTCGCTCCAGCATTTTGTGCGTGTTGCTTGGATTTCCAGCATCTGCCGAATTTCTCTTAATTATATTTACAAATTTCAGCCTTATTGAACAGTCAGTAGGAAAAAATAAAAGGAAAACAATTATATCAGGGCCCATTGCAGTCCAAATGTGTATATAAAGTTGGAGCTCATCTTGAAATTGTCCTTCTTACTCATGCACTGGACCCACGGTCTGTGTGAATACACACACCACATCCCGGAATGTTGCTCGAAGCCCACCACAAACAAACGGGTGTTCTCTCTGGAGTATCGGCCCTTCCTCCTCAGAGCCATTCATCTGCACAAAGCACCTTGTGCAACAGGGATGCTCCTTCCCATGGCATCCTCAGCCAGCTTCCCTCCTGTCCTATACGTAGCTCCCGCCGAAAAGACTATGAGCCCCACCAGTGTCCATCACAAATCTCTCTCTGCCCAGCTTTCTCTTGACCTTATCCTCCCAAATGGCTGACACAACATTCCTGAGTTGAACATCACAGCCCCTTGCCTTTACCCAAAACCAAACATGCCACGAGCAGGACAGACTGCCTCTACAGAAAACTACTAAATAAAATACTCTACAGTATTAGCAGTAAAAATCTTAACTGGGGCATTACACTTATTTTTCTTTTGCATTCTGCTTCTTAAGACCATCACCACTACTGGGGCATAGGCTGTCGACAACAGCTCGCCAGAGTCCTCTGTCCTAGCCCAAACCCCATAGCTTCTGCTTTCACCTCACAATAGAATGGCTTATAGGTGAAGGTCTTTCCTTTCCTAGGAATGAGGTTTTTGGAGCTTCTGTTGGCACTTCTGTAGGTCAGGGTTTTAACAGGATGGAGTTGCTAGCTTCATGCCCAACACTCCTCGTTTTGCAGTTGGGCTTCTGACCGTCCATGGTAGAGTTTCTCCTTAGCATGCTTTAGGACAGCGGGTTCCCAAACTTTTTTTTTAATGCCGTGGACCCCTACCAGTAACTGAAGGATCTGTGGACCCCAGGTTGGGAACCCCAACTTTAGAGAAATACTCCTAGATTCTCCTGATGTTATTGGCTCTCTCTTCCAGCAGCTTGCTGCAAAATCATTGGTGGACAGTAGGATGTAGAAATATATGATCCAACCAATAGGGGAATTCTGTGGGATGACCCACACACCAACAGCATCTGTAATAAAAACTGCAATGGCAAGTTCCCAGCCATCTGAAGGTGCTACCTTTGTCCTTCTGGGGGAATGTCAACTTAAATTGTTAATGCATTCTCTGACCAGGCTACAGACAAAGAAAAAACTTTGTCACCAAATCCTATGTCGAAAAATCTTAGAAGTGAGGTGTGGAAAGGATTGTAAGTAGATTATACAAAACCAAAATAGTGAGGAATGAAAGAAGGTACTATCGATGCAATGCTCCTCAGACAGGATGAAGAGGTCAATACTCCCCAATGCCATTAGGCTTTACAATTCAACCGCCAGGACTTAAGAACTTTTTAAAAGCTATTATTAATGCTTTTTGAGATAGTGATTTAGATGCATATCATATTTTTTTGCTGAGTTAAGTATTGTATGTAATTAGTTTTGCTACAACAAGTGTATGGGACATTGGAAAAAAAGTTGAATTTCCCCATGGGGATGAATAATCTATCTATCTATCTATCTATCTATCTAACATTCTACCTTGATGCTAGAATCACTGGCTCAATGACTGATTGTAGTAATCAGTTGCAAACGATAGCAATGAAGACGTACAAACAAGCTGGATGAACTCAGCAGGTCGGGCAGCATCCGTTGAAAGAAGCAGTCAACGTTTTGTGTTGAGACCCTTCATCAACATGTTTCTCAGAGGTCCAAATGTGAAGCGAGGGTAGTAAGGCCATAAAACCATAAGAAATAGGAGCAGAATTAGGCCATTAACCCAGTGTGTCAGAAGAAACGTTTAATTTAGGGCCCCTAAGGCCCCTCCCAGGGTATCAAAAGGAGACCAAGAATCACGGAACCAATGGAGGTCTGGGAATCAACATCCACCGAGCCACTACCCAAGCTTCTGGCATTTTTTAACACTGAAGTATTGTACTCAGTGGCCACTTTACTTGGCACACCAGCTCGTTAATGCAAATATCTAATCCGCCAATCATGGGGCAGCAATTCAATACACAGAATGGCCAAGAGGTACAGACTAAATATGATCAAAGTGAATTTGATTGTGAAATCATTGTTGGTGCCAGATGAGGTGGTTTGAGTAGCTCAGAAACTGCTCATCTCCTGGGATTTTCACACACAACACTCTCTAGAGTTTACAGAGAATGGTACAAAAAAACAAAAAAAATTCATTGAGCGCCTTCATTTCAGAGATGAAATACTTTGAGCGGTTGGTCATGGCTAGAACCAAGTCCTATCTCAGGAAGGACTGGACCCACTGTAATTTGCCTATCGCCACAATACTGTAGGTCTATAGCAGATGCGATCTCAGTGGCTCTCCACGCAGCCTTGGACCGCCTGGACAATGCAAATACCTGTGTCAGGATGCTGTTTATTGACTGTAGCTCAGCATTTATATCTTCATTCCCACAATCCTGATCAGAAAGCTACAGAATCTGGGCCTCTGTACACCCCTCTGCAAACGGATCTCGACTTCCTAACCAGCAGACCACAACCTATGGAGATTGGAAATAACATTTCCACCTCGCTGACAATCACCACTGGCGCTCCACAGGGATGTGCGCTTAGCCCACTGCTCTTCTCCCTACACCAATAACTGAGTGGCTAGGCACAGCTCAAATGTCATCTATAAGTTTGCTGATGATACCACCAGTGTTGGCAGAATTTCAGATGGTGAGGAAAGAGTGTAGAAGGGTGAGATATACCAGTTAGTTGAGTGGTATCACAGCAACAACCTTGCGCTCAATGTCAGCAAGACCAAAGAGATGATTGTGGTCTTTAGGAAGGGTAAGACGAGGGATCAGAAGTGGAGAGAGTGAGCAATTTCAAGTTCCTGGGTGTCAATATTTCTGAGGACCTAACCTGGGTGCAACATTTTGATGCAACTATAAAGAAGGCAAGACAGTGGCTATATTTCATTAGGAGTTTAGGAAATTTGGTTTGTCAATTAAAACACTTGAAAATTTCTACAAAAGTGCCATTGAGAGCATTCTGACTGGCTGTATCACCATCAGGTATGGGGGTGGTGGGCGCTACTGCACAAAGCTCAAATAAGTTGCAGAAACTTTTAAAATTAGTAAACTCCATCATGGGTACCTGTGTGGTGTGTGGCCAAGTGGTTAAGGCGTTGGACTAGCGATCCGAAGGTCGTGAGTTCGTGCCTCAGCTGAGGCAGCGTGTTGAATCCTTGAGCAAGGCACTTAACCACACATTGCTCCAGTCCACCCAGCTGAATATCGGTACCGGCAAAATGATGGGGGTTAACTTCATGATAGACTGGCGTCCTATCTGGGGGTGGGGGGAGGGGGAGTCTCGTACTCTCAGTCACTTCACACCACAGAAACTGGCATAAGCACCGGCTCAGAACAGACTTAAACTTTAAATCATGGCTACCTGCCTTCGTAGTATCCAACACATCTTCAAGGAGTGGTGCCTTAGGAAGGCAGCACTAAGTGTCACAACCACAGATTCAGCAGTGCAGTAGATACGGCAACTGCACTTGTGAATTTGCATGTGTCAGATAATTATTATTTAATTGTGATAGTATTTAACTCCATACTTGTCTTGGTAGTGCTTGTCGAGACTTGGACAGAGCATAGCAACGCTTCACTGCTTTTTTGCATTCGGCCTTCCCTGAGATACTGGACTTTCAAGTCAACTGACTCTGAAGACTAGTGGTATTTGTTTAATGTTTAGATATTCCTTTCAGCCGCAGTGTAGGCTTCGTTTTCCTATTGAGAATTTTAGTTAACGGCCCTGTTTGGCCTAGCATTCATTGTTTTATTTTCCCTTTATCACTGTTTGTATTAAAGTCTGTGAACTATCGACCTGCTTCAGTGTCTCTCACTCCGCACTTGGGCCATATCCGAACCTGGTAACACTAAGGATCCCCACCACCCATGACATTCCCCCTTCACATTGTTACCATTGCGTAGGAGGTACAGAAGCCTGAGGGCACACACTCAGTGATTCAGGAACAGCTTCTTCCTCTCTGCCATCTGATTCCTAAATAGACATTGAACCCGTGAACACTACCTCACTACTTTATTTCTGTTATTTTGCACTATTTATTTTAACTTAACTATTTAATAGACACACATATATACTGAATGTAACTCAGCTTTTTTTCTCTATATTTATTTATCATGTATTTCATTGTACTGCTGCTGTAAAATTAACAAATTTCACAACATATGCCAGTGATATTAAATCTGATTTAGATTCCAATTTTGACAGGAAAGCAGCAGTAACTCAAATAACCATGCATTACAACATGTACTGCTGCCACCAAAAAAAGTTAAAATTGCATGATGTATGTGAGTGATGATAAACCTGATTCTGATATGAGACTCTATTATGGATTGAGAGCGGGAAGGGGAATCATGAATGGGAAAAGGGGAAGGGAGCGGGAAGCACCAGAGCGACATTCTGTAATGATCAATAGACCAATTGTTTGGAATGAAATGACCTTACCTGGTGTCTCGGGGCTGAGTGTGTCTGTACCCACGCCACTCCCCGCCCTTGGCACCCCTCTGCCACCTGTCCCACACCCCCTCTCTTGCCATTCCCAACATCCTTTGCTCCCACTAGATTTACAAACTCGCTCTCCGCTCCACGTTGACCAAAAGTCGGAGGCACCCTAACTATATGTGTATATAGGTGTGTGTGTGTGTGTGTGTGTGTGTGTGTGTGTGTGTGTGTGTGTGTGTGTGTGTGTGTGTGTGTGTGTGTGTGTGTGTGTGTGTGTGTGTGTGTGTGTGTGTGTGTGTGTGTGTGTGTGTGTGTGTGTGTGTGCACGCCCAAGACTTTTGCACAGTACTGTACATCGTCAGTGTTTTACTGTACTAAGGCCAAACTAAACACTTTCTATGCTACACACTTATGGTCTCCTGCAGGGAGAGAAGGTCGTCACTCTATTTACTCAGTACTATCAGACCACGTTGTAGCCACAACGTGCACTAAGCAGGAAATTCTGGGCAAAGTCACCACCTACCTCCTTCAGTGGTGTTAATCGCAAACACTTCACTCCAAGGACTAGCGCCTCTGCCGTTGACTGCTGCCACTTGCATCTTGTACATACTGTACGGCTGCAGTCCCGAGACAATGGCACGCGGGCGCTGCCCAGTGGACTCCATAACCTCCACGCGTGACCGGTATCGGGTGGACTTCAGCAGACTTCCCTCATTCCAGTACTGAATCTGTGCACAAGAAGAGTCTCGATCAGATTGTCCGTTCTTTCTGTGATAGGACGAACACAGTGGGGAGCAAGTCCGTCGCAAGGATGGTCAATCCCAAACGTATATAAGATATATTGTTTCAGATAGTAAATAAGATCAAGGTTGCGACACGGTAGCATAGCAGTTAGTGACCGCACCAGCGATCACTGATCAGGTCTGGATTCCCACCGCCATCCGTAAGGCACTTGTATGTTCTCCACGTGTAAACACAGGCTTCCCCTCACATTCCAAAGAATCACTGGTTATGGTTAGCAAGTTGTGAGGATCAACGTGAGCACCGGAGGCTTGGTGACACTTGTAGGCTGCTCCACCACAATTTACAAAACAACATATTTTACTGTATATTCCAATATTTCGATGTACATGTGAACTTTCTTTTAAAATTTTTATCTGGGGGCTCAGGTGACCTTACAATGCCTGACAGCAAAGACTTACTGATCTTTAGATATTTTAAGAAATTTGAATTAATTTAAGTTGACAATTTATACATAATTACCATTGCTAAGAGTTATGGCTTGAAAATCTGTAAGGGATTCAGTTTTAACTGGGTAAAAAAGTAGGGACCAAGGGCAAAATTCATTCCTCCAGGCCCATCTCCGCTTCTATTCACACCCCATGGATAAACACCTGTACATGGCTGCAATGACAATTCCCAGTTGCTGCCAAGTCCTCACCAAGGGCAGCACAGTGGTGCAAATGAAATAAAACTGGTGCTTCACAGCTCTAGCTGGCCGGTGGTATAATGGCATCAGCACTGGACTTCGAGGCGAATGGTCCAGGTT
Source organism: Hemitrygon akajei (assembly GCF_048418815.1). Taxonomy (NCBI): domain Eukaryota; kingdom Metazoa; phylum Chordata; class Chondrichthyes; order Myliobatiformes; family Dasyatidae; genus Hemitrygon; species Hemitrygon akajei. Next base: position 35,881,971 of record NC_133150.1, read on the forward strand.
CGAATCCGGATGGCTCCTTTAACCATGCTGGGTTGAGCCTCGAAGATAAATGCCAAGGAATTGGCAAGCCTGCCACCTGAAGCACCGCAAGGTCTGGGAAGGGAACAAACTTCACAGCTGTAGAGATCTGGGTTCAATCCTGACCTCTGCTGCTGTCTGCCTGGAGTTTACACAGTGTCCTACTGCAGTTTCCTTCCACATCCCAAGAATATGCAGTTTAATAGGTTAATTGGACACTGTACATCATCCCCTGGCGTGCAGGTGAGTGGTAGAACCTGGAGGGATGTGATAACATACGTACATTTAGTGGCCACTTTATTAGGTACACCTGTTCATTAATGCAAATATCTAATCAGCCAATCAAGTGGCAGCATCTCAATGGACATGGTCAAGAGGTGCAGTCGCTGTAAAAACTTCAGAATGGGGAAGAAATGTGATCTAAGTGACGTTGACCGTGGAATTGTTGTTGGTGCCAGACGGGGTGGTTTGAGTATCTCAGAAATTGTTGATCTCCTGGGATTTTCACACACAGCTCTCTCCGGAGTTGACAGAGAGTGGTGCGAGAAACAGAAAAACAGCCAGTGAGTGGCAGTTCTGTTGGCCAATAGGCCTTGTTAATGAGAGAGGCCAGACTGGATCATGCTGATTAGAAGGTGACAGTAACTCAAATAACCATGTGTTACCAAGTGGAGTGCAGAAGAGCTGCTCTGAACACACAACCTGGCGAAGCTTGGTGGATGGGCTACAGCAAACGTAGACCAGACCAGACACCACTCCTGTACCTAGCAGAGTGGCCTCTGAGTGTATCTGGAGAATGGAATCTCTGTAAGATTACAGTAAGTGTATTACTGATAGTCAGCATGGACTCTTTGTTGTACCTCTTTATGATTCTATGACTCAACCATTTCACTTCATCTACTCCAGTTCAGAGACCTCATTGGAGAAAGTAGGTGGTCAGTCAGAGTTTTCATTGGGTGAGGCCCTGAACATTATTAATCATGAAGGCATGGAGTGCATCATATTCTGGATATTATTAATCCATCTAGCCTAGAACAGACATTAGAGTGGTTGATCAATTTACCAATTTAATTTGTCATTAAAGCTGGATGGCCACATTCAAAGACCGAGCAAGTGTGGGGTTTTTTAATAATGCCATGGTTTTGCCTCACAGGTGCTAGTGCTGATGCTATATTGTTAAATCTGTCTCCCTTGCTGCGTTGCAGCCCTGACAGTGAATTGCCAGGTCAGCAGAAAATGCCAAAACACACAAAATGCTAGAGGAACTCAGTAGAAATGGTCATTGGCTGCGGTCTACCATTATTACAAGTCTTGGATGTGTCCAGGACAAAAAAACGGGCAGGACAATTATTGTGGATTCTACACATCAAGCAAACCCCTGTTTCCAAAGGTCCCTTCAGGAAAGCGCTATGCGGCTATTAAAACAAAATTTCATGCCATCTTAAAAATTTCTTCCCCCAGGCATTTAATCTGATCAACCATTCTAGTTAGTGACACACACCCTCTCTATTACCTCAGCCACTGCATTGTAAAGACTTTAAACCAATCTTATAAAGCTGTTTACAATGTAAATACATGTTGGTATTTCTGTGTTTATGCACATTTTATTCCATATCAGTATTTTAACCTCTGAGCTTTTTTAAAAAATTAATTTTTTATCCTTATAATTGCTGATTGTTGTTTTTTGTTGCATGTCATGCCAACACCCCATGGCAAATTTCTCATAAGTGTAAATGTACATGGTGATTAAAGTTGGTCCTTGATCTCGGTTTATTTGCATGGCTGAATCCTGCAAGCAGTAGTGCTCAAGAGTGAAACCACAGGCTACTTACCCTGTAGCCTATAAGGTATCCGCGGATATTTTCTTGAGGCAGCGCCGTCCATTGCAGTAGAATGGCAGTGCTGTTAATATTCCTTCCAGAGATGCTAGTTGGTGTTGCATTAGGATCTAAAGGCAAGCACAAAAATAGCTTAAATATTATTACTCAAATAAATTGATAGGCTTAGATAGAGTGGACATGGAAAGGATGTTTCCAATAACGTGAGAGTCTAGGACCAAAGGGCAAAGCCTCAGAAGAGAAGGACATCTCTTTAGAACAGAGATGAGGAGGAATTTCTTTAGCCTGAGGGTGCTGAATCTGTGGAGTTCATTGCCACAGACAGCTGTAGAGGTCAAGTCATTGGGCACATTTAAAGCGGAGGCTGATAGGTTCTTATTAGTCAGGGCATCAAAGGTAATGGAGAGAAGGCAGGAGAATGGAGTTGAGAGGGATAATAAATCAGCCATGATCAAATGGGGGAGCACACTCAATGGAGTGAATGGCCTAATTCTGCTCCCATATCTTGTGTCTTAATTGTGAGCCACTGAGACAGAGACTGGCTGAGTTTTCTGCTGTTGGTCTAAGGCAGTTGTTTGTTTGGAATGGAAAAGCAGGCACTAGACTATTACCTTCAAATTAACAAGTCTCAGCTCAATAGCTGCTCAAACAATCATCTCTGTTTTCCATCTTAAATAAACCTGAGCTTATCCAACGATCTGCTGCCCACTAACATGCAATCACACCGCTGCCTCCATCTGTCAATTAAACTTCACCTGAACCAATCATCCATTTATCATTTGCCAGCTCCCGTCCCTTGCCTATACTGGCTATCTATCCTATATATCCCCAGTTTGGACACGGGATTTCAAACCCAAAATGTCAACTATCCCTTTGCTTCCACAGATGCTGCCTGACCCACTGAGTTCCTTCAGCTGTTTGTTTTCTGCTCAGATCCCAGCACCTGTAGTCACCTGCATCTCGACACTAGATCTTAATCGTCCATTGCTCTTGTGGCTGGCGAGTACAATAGGTGCTCATCTGGCCATGTCTAGATTTTAAGACTCTCACTTTGGTTAGGATGGTGGTGAATACTGGTGGCTCAGATTGAGGTGCTTGAAGTTGTGGTGTTCGTCAAACTTGGCAATAGCTTGCAGGCGTTTTATCACCAGTCGAGGTGACAGCCTCAGTACAGTTGTTGGTCTTTCTCTCTGAGAGTGCTTGTGTATAGTTACACCCTGGTTTGCTTGCCTCAGTCCTGATTGGCTACCCCTGCAGTTGACCTTTGAACTCTATTGGTTCACATCTCTTCGGCTCTTAGGGGTTCGCAGATGGCGTCTATTCTGATATGTTTGTAAATGGAGTTACCACAAGAGAACTACTCTTCTAAAGATGTTTGTGCCTGCTTCGTGTTTGCCTGTGCCAGAACCTCCGTGGTGTCCCAGTTAAAGTGATGTCCTTCTCGGTCTTCATGTATTGAGATCAGCAACAGTGGATCATGTCTCAGGGCCGAGACAAGCAAACTGGGGGCTCTATAAGTGTGAGCACTCCCAGAGAGAAACACCAGCAAATGCACACTGAGGACATCACCTCAACTGGTGATGAAACGTCTTCAAGCCAATTGCCAAGCTCGGCGAACAGTACAATATCAAATTCTCACCTTGTTTTCACATTTCTCTTTAGCCTTCCTGTTCCCCATCCCTCAAATCTCTCCAGCCATACACACCTTTAAAACATTAGCAAACCTCCAGTTCCGGCCCTGTTTGTCATCAGTTCACTTGGGTGGCTATGTCTGGAGGTTAAACTCTGGAATTTTATTCCTTAACTTCTCAATATCTCCCATTTCCCCTCCTTTCAAATGCTCTGTAGAACTTACTTCTTTGACCATCTTTCTGGTTCCCTGTCCTAATATCTTGCGACACTTTGGTTAGTTTCTCCAAAGAACACCCTAAAGAAGTTTTATGATGTTAAAGGAATTATTTAATGTTATCTTATTTTATTCTGCTGATGAAATCCACACAGCTGAGCTTTTGAATGAAATGTTTGGTTAATAATTTGCCTACATGTTGTCTCAAAACATTAATGCGTGCGGCATCAAAACTCCCACGTCAGCAAAGCACAGAAAAGCTTGTCATTACACACCACCACCCATGATCTCTAGTGTACAGAAGCATTTTCCAACCAATGAAGTACTTTTGCAGTATCGTCATAAATGTAAGAAACTTTGAAGCCAATTGTTATGGAGTAAGATCCATCAAAAGCTAATGAAGTCATTGATTTGGATTATTATGTTTACATGGCACTAGTTCAGAGGTATATTATTCAGAACATTGGAAATGATTCATCTATTCTTCAAAGCACTGCAATGGGATTGTCTATATCCATTTCAAAAGGAACTCAGGCCTTGATTTAATATCCCATCCAAAAAGCAACACCTCTGACCATTCAGCATCCCTTCTGTACTGCACTGATGTAATCGTCTTGGCTATGTGCTTGGGTCTTTCTGTTAAGGTCTTGAACATCTCTCTTCTCCACCCAGCGATCCTGAGGCTAGAACAGTGTTCTCTGTGGTAACCCTGAGATCCCAACAATGTCAGAAGATCACTATGTAAATGTGTAGTCAGGTCAGGTACGACTAGCTCTGCCTGTGAAGTGTTTGTGTCTTCAAAGTGGAAACAACTGGAGGGCATACCCAATTAATATACTCACATTCTTCGCCTGAGTACCCGATTATGATGTTTGGCTCCGGACCTGGCCCGAAATCATTCACCGCCTGGACTTTAATCTCATAGGGTGTAAAGAGGGGTGTCGGAGAGACAATGTAACTGGGCCTGGTCACTGTGACCGTTGACCACTCTCCACGCACGCCCCGTTGTCTCCAGCTGACTACATATCTGATATTGGGACCACTGACCTGGGTGCCACTCAGAGGCTGAAAAAGAGAAAACAGTTTGGCAGATAAAGGCACAGCAGACTCCAGTTATGAAGGTAATTGTTCCCCCAATTGTACGTGAGTACATAATCCCTCTACTCCTTTAGTTATGAACAGAATGAAATCTGTCCAGAAAGACACAGGTGCTTTGCATTGATGGTAAGAAAGAGGCTAAAATGGATCTTGCCTCTCTTCCTTTGGACCTAGCAAAGTCTCCGTCTCATTCTCCGTCTGCTCTCAACTTACGTACCACAAATTTCAGTGAAACACGAGCACAATCTTCAAAATTCCCACCTTCGTAAATCAAAGCATTGAGTACAGGAGTTCAGATGTTCTGTCGAATTTGTATAGGATGTTCAGGAGGCCTAATTTGGAGTATTGTGTAGAGTTCACATCCCTTACCTAAAGGAAGGATAGTGGTAAGATTGAAATAGTACAGAAAATTTATGATGATGTTACTGGGCCTTTTGGACCTATGTTATAGATCAGGCTTGAAAAGGTTAGGACTATATTCTGGAGTGTAGGAGAGCGAAGAGAGATTGAATAATGATATACAAAATTACGTGGTGTACAGATAGGATGAATGCAAGCAAGCACTGAGGATGGGTGAGACTAGAACTAGAGGTCTTCGGTTAAATGTGAAAGGTGAAATATTTAAGGGGAAACTGAGGGAGAACTTCTTCACTCAGAGAGGGGTGAGAGTGTGAGATGAGCTGCTAGAGAAAGCGGTGGATGCAGGTTCAATTTCAATAAGAGAAATTTGGATCGGTATGGAAGGCTATGGTGTTGGTATGGGTCGATGGGACTAGGCAGAATAACAGTTCAGCATGGACTAGATGGTATGAATGGCCTGTTTCTGTGTTCTAGTGTTCTATAACTGGATGTTCCTATGAACTGTAAGTTGCTCCATTCTAGTAAGTAGAGTTCTGCTTCAGGTTCAACCAGTTAGCACATTCAATTCATACTCCCTGATAAAACAGTTGGATACTGAAGTAAGATTGCCCCAGCTAATCATTTAACATCCCTTTCAGATCGTTCCATAATATAATTGAATATCTCCACGTGACTGCCCATGTAATAATTAGACATCCGCATGTAAAAGCCCCATTGTACAGGGATCACCAGGTAAAAACGCACAAAGCACTGAAAGAACTCAGAGAGTCAGACAGCATCTCTGGAGGCAAGTGGACAACCAACATTCTGGGTTGAGACCCTCCCTTTGGACTGGATATCCGTGTCTAGTCGACCCTGAAACATTGGGCATCCCTGTCCAGATGAAGGGTCTCGACCTGAAACACCGACTGCCTATTTCCCCCTCTAGATGCTGCCCAACCTGCTGAAATTCTCCAGCACTTTGTGTGTTACTCCCGATTCAAGCGTCCAGTCTCCTGTATCCCCATGTAGAACTTTGCGGACATCTCAGAGTTAATAGTCATCTCTGTCAGGCAGCCTTGTGCACATCCTGCAGTTCCCCTGTTTCCTCTTGGAATATGTGGACAAACTGTGCTTACCGTCCACCTGATCTCCATGCTGGATTCCGTTATTCCTGCTCCTCTAACATCAACGGGATTTATCTCAGGAGCTGGGAAACAAAGTGATGTTAAAGTCAGCTTGTCAACCTCCTAAGCCTCCAGTACTTCCTAGGAACTTCCAAGAAGTGAAGGTTTATCCCTAACATATTGCATTGAGCAAAACCCAGGAGAAAATTCATAATACATTAATAAAAATTGTGCATTTTCCTCCTTTTTTTCTCAAGATGCGCGATTGTTTATTGTCATTCTTCAGTACACGAGTGTAAAGGAGAATGAAATAATTGTTACTCCGGATCTGATGCACAATAGCATAAGGAACACAAAGAAACCCAGAATAAATACAAATATAAAAAGCACTCCTATACAACACAATGTACAAATAACTGTTACTTACATGGACTGTACATAAAGTGACGCTAGGTGATGTGTCTATAGTGGCGGTGGGGTGCGTTACTAGGTGGAGGTGTTGATCAGCCTGATGGTTTGGGGGAAGTAATTGGCTTTGTCTCCAGTGGTCCCAGAGTGGATGCTGCGCAGCCTCCTCCCTCATGGGAGTGGGACGAACAATCCATAAGCAGAGTGGTTGGAATCTTTCATGATATCGCTGGTCTTTGTCTGGCAACTTTCTGTATATTTTGTACTGTGCAAATGGCTTAGGCACACCTATCTATCTATATGTATGTATGTGCTCGTAAGGCATTGGCACAGTACTGTAGTAATTCCATTTACTACACTGTACTGCTGTTGCAAAACAAAAAGAAATTTCACTACATATGCTGCCTGACCTGCTGATGCTGATATGGGTCTGTATTGTGGACTAGGAGTGGGAAGGGGGCAGGGAGAGGGGAATCATGGTTGGAAAAAGGGAAGAGATAGGGAGAGAGAGGGAAACACCAGAGAGACATTCTGTAATGATCAATAAACCAACTGCTTGGAATCAACTGACCTTGCCTGGTGTCTCGGAGCCGGATGTGTCTGCACCCATGCCTCACCCCGCCCCTAGCATTCCTCCTCTGCCACCTATACCACAACCCTCCTGCCGGCATTTCACCCTCACCATTCCCAACATCTTTTGCTTCCACCAGATTTACAAACTAGCCCTCTACTCCATGCTGACAAATACAGTGCTATGCAAAAGTCTTAAGACACCCCAGCTATATTTACGTGCCTAAGACTTTGGTACAGTACTGTATGCCCCTGATTCTGGTTAGGCTGGTGGTATCTCAGCCACTTCTACAGAGGATCTGCCAGAATGAACTTGGTAAGAAGGCTGGTTCAGAAGTAAGAGCGAGTCCTGCCCCTCCCAACCCCTTCTATTTGAGTCATGGTAGTGTGGTGGTTAGCGGAATCAATTACAACACCAGCGACCCAAGTTCAAATGAGCCACTCTCTGTAAGGAGCTTGCACATTCTCCCCGTGACCGCATGGATTTCCTCCGGGTGCTCTGGTTTCCTCCCACATTCCAAAGATGTATTTGGTCACATGGGTGCAATTGGGTGGCACAGGCTCACTGGCTGCAAGGGGTTGCTACCATGCTGTACCTCTGGGGAAAACAAAAATCTAAAAAAAACTCTTTGTCTTTGAAGCCAAAGTAACTTTCTAAATGAAATAAAGGAATATGTTTCAGGAGATGAACCCAGAATATCGACAATTCATCTAAGGGGCTTTGCTCCGAAGGCATCATATTTTCACATCATACGTTGAAGCCTATGAGCTAAGTCATTGAATCCAAAACAGTGGAAGAGCAGAGCAGAACTGCTACCTGCTCCAGTCGTCTGGTAACGTTCGGAGGGCATGCTGGGGGCACCTTCACCAACTTCATTCACAGCGATAACCCGGAACTGATAGTTCATGTATGGTGCAAGCTGCAGCACTGCAGAGTTGATATTGCCTGGGATTCTGGTTAGATTATGCCACTTCCAAGGCTCATACCTATTTTCTTCATACTGCACAATGAATTCTGTAATGAGAGATAAAAACAAGAACATGACCTTATCAGTGGATTTCAACTACTTGTGATGTTCTCCTTATTTAATTTCCTGTGTTATCTATTATACCTTAGTATTTACAAAACCACTGAGACGGAGACTGTCTTCCAATGAAATCATTATCATCATCACCATCGTGTGCTGTGTCATAAGATGTGGACAACCATGGTCTTTTCATGACCAAGCTGGTTCTCGGCAATTTTTTCTACAGGAGTGGTTTCCCATTGCCTTCTTCTGGGCAGTGTCTTTACAAGATGGGTGACCCCAGCCATTATCAATGCTCTTCAGAGATTGTCTGCCTGGCATCAGTGGTTGCATAACCAGGAATTGTGATATGCACCAGCTGTTCATATGACCATCCACCACCAGCTCCTGTGGCTTTATCTGACCCTGATTGGAGGGCCAAGCAGCCGCTACACCATGCCCAAGGATGAATGGCAGGCTAGCGGAGGGAGGACCGCCTGACATCTCCTTTAGTAGAGATGTAATTCCACCCCGCCATCCAATGAAATAACACACAAAAATTGCTGGAGGGACTCAGCAGGTCAGCCAGCATCTATTGAGAGGAATAAACAGTTGATCGAATGAACAGTCATGATCTGGTTCTGATGAAGGTTCTCAGCCTGAAACGTCAACTGTTTATTCCTCTCCATAGATACTGCCTGACCCGCTGGGTTCCTCTCACATTTTGTGTGTGTTACTCTGGATTTTCTATCAACTGCAGAATCGCTTCTGTTTACGATCTTCCACTGATGGTCTGGATTTGGTGTGGATGCCAGCATCGATGTAGAGATGGGGAACTCACGCCAGGGAGACAGTTACCAATTGTTTTGGTAATTCCACCAATATTACTTTCTTAACCTCAGAGCAATCTGGATTTGCTAACACCTGTTCAGAATCTCAAAAGGAAATGTGGAAAGATCTGACCAAGTCACATGGATTAACCTGAAGGGGAAATATCCTATCAAACTTCGAGGAATTAGAATATCATAAAATAGTCGCATGGAATTATAAAAAGTCGTATTATCATCAAACAGAGCCAACATGGTTTTATGAAAGGGAAAATGTTTGACAAGTTTATTAAAGTGTGTAACTAACAGAGTACCTAAAGGGGAAAACTGTAGATGCAAAAAGGAATAGAAAAATTAGGATTGCATCTTGTTGAACACAACTACAGGTCTTGTACCTGTGATTGGGCTGTTGTTGTCATCACCGGGAATCCAGGTCAGTCTTATGCTACGGTCTTCTGGGTCTGTTAGTTCCAGATCTCGAGGGGGTGCAGGACGGTCTACAAAGTCAAAAAACTTTATTATTGCATCTTGATGAATCCATCTTTTTCAATCAAATCAGCAAAACCAATCTTTTAAAGTTCAGCTCAAACTTACAAATTCAAAAAATAACTTAAAGTTAACCGCACGTAATAATGCAAGCCCACCTTTGATGTGTCCCTGCTTTCCCAAACAAGTCAAACAAACCAAAACAGATCTTCTGCAACACAAATGTTCATAGTCAAGTATGAGAACCAATATCCAACAAAACATTTTACACAAAGAATGGAGATAGAAAATAAGTAGTTTATTTCCATTCTTATCTATCTCTGTTCACAAAAAAGGAATTTGGAAAGCCAATGTACAGTTTCTTGCTTTACAATAATGACAAATCCTAAGATTCTGCAAACCCAGTCTAACATTAACTACCCCACACTGCAAATGCAGATGATGTCAACACAAATTATCCCATTCATTTTTCCCCTTGATCAATTGCTGCACTACATTTAAAAATGCACAATCTGACTCGGATGATATGTAAACCAGAGGAAGTACAACATCAGCACCTTATTACTGTCAGCTTTAAGTTAAGAGGAGAGATGTTCCAATCTCACTTTGGTGCCTTGAGCACAATAACCTTGTCAGGCAGTCCAGACAAGATGAGTCATGGACAGTGACTTTAAGATGACCTATTAAACTGGGGTTTATCAATTGCATGACTCTATTAAAAAAAACAAACATGAGAATTTTCCTTGTGACATGGTCCAAGTCTTTGTTTGTATGTAGCTTTTCACTGACTCTACTGTATTTCTTTGTTCTGTGGTGAATGCCTGCAAGAAAATGAATCTCAAAGTAGTATTTGGTAACATATATGTAATCTGATAATAAACTTACTTTGAACTTTGATAGTTATCTCTCCACTAATATTACAATTGCTGGTTTTGCACAATCACTTGACTGTTTATGGGAGATTTCTGTGCATAAATTGGCTACCATGTGTTCTACACCACAGCAATACACATTAAAAGTACGATATTTGCTGTAACATGTTTGGGATGTCATGAAGACACTGTAGAGGGGATAGTGTTATTAAAATAACATATAATATTTACACAGAACAAAATTGTAAACATATATTGTAAATGCATCTCAATTTGAGAGATATTTGTTTGCTTCTAGCACATCCAATTAGAAAGCTTGACTCTGTTCTAGGAGTCAAACTGGACACAATGAAGACTGTGGCAGAAGAAAGGGCCCTACAGAATATCCTGGCAATTCTGGACAATGTTTTTCACCCTCTGCATGCTGGCCTTGGCCTAGCAGAGGAGCACTTTTAATAATAGATTAAGACAACCGCACTGCCCCAAAGAGCTCAAAATGAGGTCTTTCTTACCCTTAGACATTAGGTTCCATAATGAGTCAACCTATAGTCGGGGGAAGTGATGACACCCTCCTGTAAGACTGTTTGTGGTAACGTTTTCTATTCTTTCTACTTCTCTTCTAATATTTATATCTGTGCACTTGTAATGCTACTGTGACACTGCAATTTCCTTTGGGCTCAATCAAGTATCTATCTATAAAAAAGAGACACTTTATCTGGTACAGGTATTTTGAATTAGTTACTGGGTATATTTAAAGGGGAGGTTGATAGGTTCTTGATTAGTGAGGGTGTCAAAGGCTACAGAGAGAAGGGGCACCCTCTGGCTGCGAGACTAATGAATACCCTGCCACCACCAAAGTCTCGTCACTATGACAATGAGCTGTTTACTGTTTACCTGTACTGCACACTACAAGCATTTTGAATTATATTTTATTACCACATTTATGGTAATAATTCATTTTATGTGCTGTGCATGATATATGTTTTGTGGGCGCACTGTGGTCCAGAGGCCCATTGTTTCATTTGTTTATAGAAATGTATAATAAGATGACAATAAATTTGAACTTGAACTTGAGAGGGATAATAAATCAGCCAGGATGGAATGAGGGAGCAGATTTAAAGGGCCGAATAGCCTAAATTTGCTCCTATCTCCGATAGCCTTATCTAGATTTTCTGCAGTCTCCGAGAGGACTCCAGGAAACAGAGGCAGCGTGTGTGAACCTCATAGCGGGCAGGCTGCAGGACAGGGCTCAAGCCGAGGTTTGGCTCCACTTTGCCGATTAAAGCTCCCATTGTTAAAGTGTCGAGAGAGATTGAAGCATCAAAGCGAGTGCGGAGGTTGAGCGCTGGCTGCGTCCAGAGAGCACTGCCCAGGGTTTTTCTGCATTTTGGATTTGCATTTGGACTCCAGACTCTTTTTTTATAAGTCTTATTTCATATTCTATGTTTCTTCACCCACTTTTCTCATTTCCTTTGTGTGGGAAGGGGGATTTGGGGGCGAGTTGATGTGCCTGATCTGTTCTGTTCATTTTTTTTTTATGCAGGAAGAAGGATTTGAGGGTTCGATGTTCCTGCTCTGTTTTGTGCAGGAAGAGGGATTTCGAGGGGTGGGATGTGGATGTGCTTGATCCATTTTGTTCATTTTTTTGGGTGGGAGGAGGGATTTGGAGGTCGAGGTGCCTGATCCGTTTTGTTTGCAATGTTGTGTGTGTGAAGAGGGACTTGGGGGTCGATGGTTAATGTGGCTGATCCGTTTTGTGCAATTTTTGTGCGGGAGGAGGGACTTGGTGGTTAACATGCCTGTTGCGTTTTTGTTTGTTTTGTTTTGCAGGGAGGCCGAATTTGGGGAATGATGATTGTGTGGCCTTTCTTTTCTTTCTTGGCTTCATGGCTACCCAGAGAAGGATGATTTCAGAGTTGTATACTTTGATAACACTGGACAACAAAGATTTTGCTTCCTGAACACCTTTTGGTGTATCCTAAGGATTTTGGACTGCCAAATCATGAAAGTCACCATGAAATTTACTGACCACACACCATTTTTAAAAATCACCTATATTTGTTATTTCAATTCATAAGTCAATTAAAATGTTGCCCACAATGTCAGCTGAAAAGTTTTCTATCTTGTCGGGCATGTGTGGGCATGCTTAGGCAGGGCAGAAGCTGCATGGCAGGACAAGTTTCAGAAAAACAGGACATAGAGCCCAGAGGAGGCAGACAAAGATGGGATGACGCATGCACTAGGAATAAGAAATGACAGTGATACTGATACAGATTCTGAACCCTTAATGTCGAGTGAGTCTCATCTGATAACTCAATCTGAGTTAAATGAGCTGGTCAATGACTTGGGTTTGTCAAAAGCAGAAGCACAACGTTCAAGACTGCAAGGATGGAATCTGCTGTCACCAGGCACAAAAATTACCATGAAGGGTTTCGATATATAAGACAGATGTTTCCCGGAATAATTGACACTAAGATTAAGGAAGGCATTTTTTTTGGTCCACAAGGCAACTGCCGAAACAGTATCAGGGCAACTGGAATCCTTTAATGCTGGTTGATTATTGTTGGGCACTTAAGCAAGAAGCCTCAGACACTGAGTACAAATGAAAATCATCAACAAAGCATTTTTAGCTTAGTTGAACTATTGCCAAGCATCAGCACTGTAAAGCAATTAAATGCATTATATTTATTAAAAGTTAACTTCTTGTTTCTCCAAATTCCTACATGAGACAAGTAGACGGAAATTATACTTGTACTCAGCTTCAAGTGGTCTATCATAAACCAAAAAATGTTCTGAAGAAGCAACACTTTTGAAAAAAATTGTTGTCCAATGTAATAAATGAACTTTTGAACCTTTGATAATTATTACATTTGCCATTCAAAGAATGTTTAGATCGAGGCCACATTGGGAAAAATTTTCCTGTTTGTCAAAATTGTGCTCTGATATTTTCTACATCCATCTGAGAAAGCAGACTGTGTCTTGTTTCAGGGCAGCAGCTAAGACTGTGCACGATTCACCCTCAGTACTGAATCAGGGTGCACTGTGGGATTTCAACTCACTCTTACTTAGTGAATGTGGTTGACCAAAGTTTCTGTTCCCCAGAACTGCTCTTTGTGTTTGATTCCAGTGGACCTATACCAAATGGCTTGCTTATCTGTTTTTGTCTGTGTTTTGGGCTCACACCATGACCCACTTTGAGAGCAAGTAACAATTGATTTTAAATTGCAGTTTATTGATTCCTCTGTATTATAGTGGAAGAAGGAGAAAGGCAGGACAGAGAAGGGGTGGGGAGAGAAACTGGATGGCAGAAACAATGGAGAAAGGAAAGAACCAACTGCTGAAATGTACACTAAGTTTCCACTTTATTAGGTACACTTGCTTGTTCATGGAAATATCTAATCAGCCAATCATGCGGCAGCATCTTAATGCATAAGCACATGCAGACACGTCAATTGTTGCTCAGACTAAACATCAGAATGGGGAAGAAATGTGATCTCAGTAACTTTGACCGGGGAATGATGGGGTGGTTTGAATATCTCAAAAACAACTGATCTCCTCAGATTTTCACTCACAATAATCTCTAGATTTTACAGAGAATGGTGCAAAAAATGAAAAAAAAGAAGCATCCAGTGAGCAGCAGTTCTGTGGGCGAAAACACTATGTTAATGAGAGAGGTCAGAGGAGAATGGCCGGTCTGGTTCAGGCTGCCAGTAAGGTGACAGTAACTCAGATAACCATGCATTACAACAGAGCTGGGCAGAAAAACATTTCTGAACAGACAAACTATCCTAGATGGGCTATAGTAGCAGAAGACCAGGAGCATACAATTAGTGGTCAACTTATTAGGTCCAGGAAGTAGCCAATAAAGTGATCACAGTGTGCACATAAAATAGAACTACCAAGTTCCTAGTAGATTGTTGCAGTGACCTTATTGTCACTCACCTATAAGGCAGCAAGGACAAATAGTACATAAAATTGAGCATCACACGACCTCATCGTGATACCACATAAATATGCAAATTTATATGATAGCACATTATCCTCTCCTGGTGCTTACTGGGGCAGAAGTTTATATCAGAGCTATATACTCCACTGGGATCCATAGTTCAGTGCTTGGACCTTCGAGCTTAATGAGAACAGGAGAAGGAATTAACTTTGCACACTTGTCTCGAGAATTTAAGTGCATTCTCAGCTATAAAGGTAGCAGCAAATTGAAAGAGGCGTAAGCCCCATGGAAAGAACACTACAAACGCTTTTTCCGTCTGATATAAGTGAGATCCACACCTCAGTGCTTGAACCCTTGAGGTAATGGGAACAGGAGACAGAACTAACTTTGCACACTTGTCTCGAGAATTTGAGTGCATTTTCAGCTATAATGTGAAAAAGACATAAGCACTATGAAAAGAGCACAACAAACACTTTTCCACCTGCTGTTCTGAAATACTGTTCTGTACCTAAGGATGGGTTAAACAGGGAAGTTGCAACACCATAGTCTCCTCATTAAACCTAATGGGATGAGTATACCAATTCTCTTACCTGTTCTCAATGTATAAACAGTTTAATGATGCCCAGAGAGCAACATTAATTAAGCCATTTGTTAAATCCCCTTTCCCCCTCTCTCTTACCCAGGCCATTTTTTTAAAAAGCATCAAAATATTGCAGTTAGAACCTGATGCACCATCAATAACTCTCGGAGATTGTAAGTGAACAATAGGCTTTTATTAGCAACAAAAAGGGAGCACGACATCTCGGAGACTGAGGGAGGAGCAGTGCCCCAATCGCCTTTATACAGGGGTCTGTGGGAGGAGCCACAGGAGCAGTCAGCAGAGGGGTGTGTCCAAACAGGTATACATAGTTAACCTTAGGGGTTAGAGGGTATAGCACAGTTGTGTGATGTGTTAGAAAGGGGGACAAGACCATATCCTACAAATTCTAAGTTGGGTATATTCCTCTGGTTTGCATTTAGGAACCATATATTGATAATTTTTCTCAGTTCTAAATGAAACTGGTGTACTGATCATCACTGGTTTCAGAGTAACTTTGTGGCCTGGTATAATAAACCATAGTCCACAGGTCAGGCAATCAACACAATATGACCTCTTTAATTATGAGACCCGGAAGAGAAGAGCACTAGTATTTAACAGGACGGAACTGAGAGATCTGAGTTTGATCTGAAACTTCTTGTATCTAGGGGCATAAAAATATTTCTTTAACTTGTTTTTTTCTGAGGTAATTAATCTTAAATCTGTAAACCTATCATTTCACTGGTGGCTAATTTAATCTGATGCTTAAAGGCCACTTTATTAGGTACACCTGCCCACCTGCTTGCTAATAGAAATACGTAATCAGCCAATCATTTGGCAGCATCTAATGCATAAAAGCATGCAGACATAGTCAAGAAGTTCAGATCAAACATCAGAATGAGGAAGAAATGTGATCTCAGTAAGGCTCATAGATGTGCAGTGCTTTTATGATTAGGATGAGGGGCTAGGATTATAGGATTCGTTTTTAACAATAATGGTTTATGGTCAGGAATCTGTTTAGGGTTAGGGACCTGTGGTCAAAGTCTTGAGGCTGACTGGGTCTGGGGTAGAATGGTGAAGGGTCTAGGCTTGAGTGACATTAGTACTGAGAGTTCAGAGCCTGTTTCTTTTACATTTTAATGTCACCTTCTTTGGATTTCATTGTTTCCCTGGTCACTTAGTTTGGTTTGTGTTTACCTTGCTTTTTACCCACTTTTCATCACCTTTACCTGCCTCTAGCTGCTGGGTTATGTTCAGGGAAATAATTTCATGGAGGAGAAAGGTAATCTTGCTCCTGTTGTGGCCATATTATTTTGTGTTTTTTAGAGTCCAATGTTTTTATCTAGTGATCTATGATAACTCTATCTGATTTCATCTGACCTTTCTTGTTCAGCCTTGTGGAATAGGGGCCTTTGATCTTAATGAGAACAAGAGATGTGAGTTTACCTTCTCAACTTGTTATGTAACTCTGCAATGACAACACCTAGGTTCTGTTTTGAAGATTTTAGGCTAGTCTACTTACTTACTACTCCTCACTATCCTGTCTTTAGCTAGTTTTGTTTATAATGCTTGGTGTATGTTCAGCTGGAATACTGAAGCTCTTGTTAGTGATTGTCTTTATTGAGCTTGATTAAACAATTTCTCATCCCTGTTTGTAACTTGCAATCCAATTTCTCTCTCATTGCTGTCATTTGCTTCTGGATCTTAAAATCTTCCAGGTACCAGGCAATGACTTTGCCCTGCTCCTCTGTTTAAACAGCACTGATGCGCTTAATGAGTTGACTCTCACCCTTGCTGCGTTTTTCCCTTCATGCATAGTCATAATTTGTCACTTGAGATGATACATTAGTTTATTGGTTGTCTGTCCTACAAACCTTTAAATTTTTGAATGTATTCATTTTTTTGTTTCACTGCTAATCTGCAGGTTTTCAATTTTTTTTAAACATTTGAAAGCCGATGCGCTCATTTGGTTGGAAGTAGTTTTTAATTAGCTTGTGGATAAAGGATGTTGCTTATGGAGGAAATTGAACTGTCAATGTTTCAGGCCAGGATACATATTACTTTTTATTAATATGTAGGTTTTCTACTTTAGTACTGGGAAGATGAATCTCAGGGTTGTATATTACATGCATATTTTGACAATGAATGTCCTTTGAATCTTTGTGAACTTTGTTGGGATATTATAATATACAGTTGTTGTGCTTGTTTAATCAATTGCAACCTATGGTTTTTTTTTGGCCAAGAGTTCTCTTTTTAAAAAAAATTGGACAAATGCAAATTAGACACACACAATGCTGGAGGAACTCAGCAGGTCAGGCTGCATCAAAGGAGGGAAATGAACTGTTGATGTTTCAGGCCAAGGTACAAGTTTTTTTTTAATGTGGAGGAATTTGTGTTAATGGTATGATTGAAATGCATTTTCTTCTAATTCACTGATAGCTTGGTAGACTTGACTTAATAAATAAAAGGTTGAGTGTTCATATGATTTCAGGCTTCATTTTATTTGAAGTCATTGACCTTCCCCAGAATACCAGGACACTGCAGTGAATGTAGTGTCTGTTACGGTAAGGGTGTCAAATGCATTTTACATCCAGACCTGGTCACAGTTACCCCTGTCTTGTGGACCATTTGATTCTGATAGTACTTGGCACACATTGTTAAAAGGCTTGACATAGTTAGTAAACAGATTACCTTTTAGTACAGCAGCAAGCGGGGTAATTTGGGTGGAAGGAACAACTGTGAATGTAAGAGGAAGGTTGATAAAGTTTAGCATTGATCAGTAGAAAATGCAGTTATATGTACAATGCACAATATAAAAATAAGTTACGTTGAGGAATAACAGATAACCATCAAGAGATGTATCGGATTATGTAGTTAGCACAGACAAGTAGTCAAATTCCCAATACATTCAAACTAACACAACTTTTCTTGAGAATTATTGCCCTTCTCTGCAATTAGTCATTCCTACAAGTGACTTCACATTGTCTTGTATTTCATGTGACTTGGAAGGAGTCATAAGATCAGAAAAAGCTTCAATCATGGGCACTACCATCGAAGACAACTCCAAAAGGCGATGAATTAGAAGGGAAGCATCCATCACTAATGAACCCCACCACCACCCAGAGTATGCCCTTTTCTCATTGCTACTGTCAGGGAGGAGATACAGGAGCCTGAAGACACACACTCAAAGTTTTAAGAACAGCTTCTTCCCCTCTGCCATCAGATTTCTGAATGGACAATGAACTCCACCTCACTTTTCTTGCTCTTTTTTTGCACTGCATATTGTTCCATTTGTGTGTATAAACTTTATTAATATAGTATATCCATAACATAAATGTTTGCTACATATTATAATTTATAGTACACTAGTACTGCTGATGCAAAACAACATATTTCTAATATGTCTGTGATAATAAGCCTGATTCTGAGTTGCCTTGTCCCACTGAGTTCATGCTGGTTCTGAGAGCATTATGAGTCTATTTCATTGGTAACCTATTCTCTCTCACACACCCATTAACTTCCCCTCATTTACCTGCCCGAACTCAGGTCAATTTACAGTTGCCAGTTCACCTGCTGCATATTTCTGGAGAGTGGGACAAAACTGGAGCACCCAAGGACAACCCAAGCAGTCACAGGGAGAACATGCAAACTCCACACAAGCAGCAGTCATGGTTGGGATTGAATCTGGGATACTAAAGCAATGAGACAACAACGTTAACTGCTGCACTTCAGTGTCACATTGCTCTGTGCACCCTCCTTCCAACAGCACTTGACTGAATCACAACGTAACTGGGAATTTTTGACTAATTCACTTACCTAATTCCAGTTGAATAAACCTACCACTCTACAGCACACAGAATGGGTATGAATAAACTTCAGCAAAGGAGTTCTGTAGTCAAATTGTCTGCCTTAAAGCCTACAAATAGTTCTGCTTTGAAGCAGTAACTATTATTTTGTTAAACAAAGAAATTATTGTTAAGAACTAGCACATATATTTCAATCTGCAACAGGGTTTTTGTAAAACTAAAGACTCCACCTCTGGGTAGCTAATCCATTGTTTCTGCCTTGTTCAACTTTTGTTTCTGGTGGAATTAGAAGGTGTAGTGTGATGCATTTTCCTGCTAATGACTGATGGTAAAATGAAGGATTAAACTTTCTGAACACAATGCTGCAGGAACTGAATACAGACCCTTCAACACAACTCATCCACACTATCCAAGCTGCCTGTGTGAGCTAGTCCCATTTTCTTGCATTTGGCTCATATGACTCTAAAGCTGCCTTATGTACCCATCCAAATATCTTTTTGATGTTGTAGGGCCTGAACAGCTTCTTTTGGTAGCTTGTCCCACATACCCACCACCCTCTTTATTTTTTTTCCCTCCCTTTCCCATAAAATCTATCTCTTTTAGATTTTACACACCTCTAACCTCGGGAATAAGAACTGTAAACATCACCTTATCTATAACTCTTCATGATCTTTTATAACTCTATAATATCACCCATCAGCCCTCTATACTCCAGGGGAAAAAGCCTCAGTTTATCCAGAGGAACACTCCTCTACCTGATTTCTATGACTAAGCCAGATTTGGTTCCAATTTACCAATTCACCATGCTTCCCAGGTGACCAAATCTTCAGGGCCAACTTACCATCTACCTATCTTCTAAAAATGTTTGCCCTGGAACTAGTTTGGTTTGGATTGTGTAAATTAAGGATGTCACAACTCAGTATTTGTCACAATGACATCATGATATGCACCAACCCACTTACCATCCGTTTCTAAATTAAAGACTTGATAGTTGATGGAACAAGGGAACTTAGGTCATCCTTGATATTAACTTACTTGCATCTTCTAATAGGGGATCTCATGTGTTCTGAAATAATCTGTTATTGTTAATTAATCTCAAGCTTATTAAACAAAATTAGAGCACACAGCATTGAGAGTAATGTACAGTGATGATTGAGCATTGGTTAAACGTCAGAAAATGGAGCAGAAATAATAAAATAATTTGCACTTTAGGTGGTTGTGCCTGAGGATTGCTGCTGGACCCTCAACTGATCACAATATAAGTGTTTTGGATGTGATTACTGGTGTACATTATATCCATGTTTACAGATCATGTGAGGTTGGCTGGCAATAGTAGGAATATGGGGAGGTTGGAGGGAGGCTTCAGGGAAATATGGACAGGCTCGGAGAATGGACAAAGGAAGGGAAGATGGAATATGTGTGGAAAAAACATGCATCAGTTTGGTAGGATAATTGGTGAGAGATGGAACGGTGTTGGTGTTCAGATGGTGTCCACGTACATTTATTACTGAATGTATACCATGTATTTGAATAACTGAAAGTACACCATGCATTTAGGAAGGCCTATATGCAAGATTTCAGTACTAGAGTAAAACAGCACTGAAATTATTTTGGGTGAGTTCTCATGGAAAGAATGTTTAAATCAGATGAGCACTTCTGAAGCAAAGGTCTACATGCCTCAGTTTTCATAGCTGTTCATCATTTAAAGTTGGTCATTTTGCCTGATCTGCTGTGGATTTGAACTTTGATGGACAAACAATGAGGACTTAACAATGTATCTTACTGTTAAGGATCCACTCCTTTCCCAGCGTAAATGACGAATAAACTCTTCTCGGGCTTCCAGCCAGATAGAGGTATCGATTATGACTGACATTTCGATGACAAGCTCTGCCATCTTCTTCAGGGATAATGCCTAGGCATGTCTAGTCCAGTGTATTTATACAGCTGTCATTTGTCCCTTTTGATTGGTTAGTCCTCACCCAATCAGATTTCTGCTCTCCCACCTAGTTTACAATTGAATTCCAGTTCTTACTTAGAGTGAGACCTTTGCAGTTTCTGGAGCACAGGAGGTGTATCCATTTGGGTTTCCTGGAGAAATCGGCAGTAACAGAACATGGCCATTGGATTGACCTGGACAGCACAAAACTACTGTGTCACACCACTGGCTTTTGGAACCACCTTGTAAAGGAAGCCATTGAAATAAAACTAGAGGAAAAGAATTTCAACAAAGATGGAGGTGTCACTTTAAGTAAGAACTGGAATTCGATTGTAAACAAGGTGGGAGAGCGGAAACCTGATTGGATGAGGACTAACCAATCAGGAGGGATGGACAGCAGGGAAGTACCACCGGATTAGACTTGCCAGTTATCACCCCTGAAGAAGAAGAAGGCAGAATTTGTCATTGAAACGTCAGCTGTAAATGATTCCTGTACCCAACTAGAAGCCCAAAAGGGGTTTATTCGTAATGTATTTCAGATTCCCCTGAAATGATTGATTAGTTCACTTCATTTCCCATTTGGTGATTTGGAACTGCAGAATCAACAAGATCATTAAATTTACCTAGAACAGTGAGACGTGCCTTGGCTGAGTCGCTGTCCAGGTCTGTGCGGGCAACACAGGTGTAGGTTCCTTCATCTCGCTCCGACACATTGATGATTGTTAAAGAATCCTCGTCTTCCTTTGCCCTGAAATTAAACACGGTCTTGTCATTTCCTTTTATTCTTTCCTAGTCCACATCCAAGCACTGGCCCATAAGGGGGCCACTGGGGTTAAGGTTCAGACCTAAATGTTTGAGGATCTGACTCTTTCCAGCAAACCAGAGGAAGCAGGTTCAACTGTATGTTGAACAGAAGTTTGGACGGGTACATGGATGAGGTGGGTAAGGAGAGTTATGGTCCCAGTGTGGGTAGATGGGACTAGGAAGAATACCAGGTCAGGATGGAGTGGATGGCCCAAAGGGCCTCCTTCTGACCTGTAGTACTCCATGACTTTAAGTGCCCTCTCAGATTCGATCAGCACCTCATTGACATGGGGAAGATGCTCACTAAGATGGGACAGTCACACACAGAGAGTTCATTCCCAACAAGAGTCTGACTGAGATCACCAAGGGTTTGGCCCAACCTAATTAAGTCTGGTGCATCCAAACCAGGAGATGACATCCCTGTGTGTGACTGTCTCACCTTAGTGAGTATCTTCCCCACAACAATGAGATGTTGATCGAATCTGATGAGGCACTTGCAGTCATAGAGTATTGCAGCACTGAGAAAGGCCCTTTGGCCCATCTAGTCCATTCCAAACTAGTCTTCTTTCTAGTCCATTTGCCTGTGGCTGGACCATAGCCCTCCATACCCCTCTCATCCATGTACCTATCCGAGCTTCTGAAGGCAGTTTGTTTCAGACTCACACTACCCTTTGAGTGAAGAAGTTCCCCCTCAGATTCCTTTTAAAAGGAAAAAGGTGGTCACCCTTCTGGGCCTGGATTCAGTTGACTGGTTATCAATTCTTTGGTGCCAATGGAACTGGTTTTCCAAATTCACAACAGTCCTAGTAGGCCCCACTCTTCGATGGTTGCACATTATTTTCCATGAGTGAAAACTTGGACATTAATGCGACCCTGCAGCTAGGCAGAGTTGAAAACAAAAAAAAAAGTCCAGATGCTGTAAATCTAAAATTTAAAAAAACTGAAAATACTCAGCAGGTGGGGCCACTTCTGTGGAAAAGGAAATTGTGTTCGGGAACTAACATAAAATCTTGAAGAACAAAACTGACATTGGGCCTTCAACCTGAAACATTAACTCTTTCTCTTCCCACACAGGCAATTTAATCTGATGAGCGTTTCTAGCAATTTATTTTTTCATTAAAGTTGACTTTGTACTCTGAGTACTGACATCCTGCAGATGATGAAAATCTAGAGTAACACACAACAGGTCAGGCAGCATCTGTGGAGAAGAATAAAGACCCGACATTTCAGGCCGAGACCTTTCATCAGAACTGGAAAGGAAGAGGGAAGTGGGCGGAGGGGAACGAGTACAAACTGGAAGGTGATTGGTTAAGCCAGCTGAGGATGAATGTAGCCTGAAACGTCCACTTCATTCTTCTCTGAATTGATAGGTTCTTGATTGGTAAAAAAGTTAAGAGTCACGGTAAGAATGGGGTTGAGGAAAATAAATAAGACCATAAGATATAGGAGCAGAATTAGGTCTTTTGGCTCATTGAATCTGTTTCACCATTTCATCATGGCTGATCCATTTCCCCCTCAGTCCCAATAACCTGCCTTCTCCCCGTATCCTTTTCTGCCCTAACTATTCAAGAATCTATCAACCTCTGCCTTAAATATAGCCAGTGAATTGGCCTCCCCAGCCGCCTGTAGCAACAAATTCCACAGAAATTCCTCCTCATTTCCACTCTAAATGGACGTCCCTCTAATCTGAAGCTGTGTCCTCTGGTCTTAGACTCCCTCACCAAAGAAAACTTCCTCTCTACATCCACTCTATTGAGGCCTTTCAACATTCAGTAGGTTTCAATGAGATTCCCCCCTCCCCCATTCTTCTGAATTCCAGTGAGTAGAGGCCCAGAGCCATCAAATGCTTCTCAAATGATAAGCTTTTGAATCCCAGAATCATTTTCATGAACCTCCTTTGAACCCTATCCAATGTCAACACATCCTTTCTTCAGGGCCTAAAACTGCTCACAATGCTCCAAGTGAGGCCTCACCAGTGCCTTATAAAGTCTCAACATTACATACCTTGCTTTATATTCTAATCCTCTCGTAATGAATGCTAACATTGCATTTGCCTTCCTCATCATTGATTCGACCTACAAATTAACCTTAGGGATGACTGGATGGTGGCACACATTCGATGGGCTGAATGGCCTAATACTGCTCCTATATCTTATGATCCAACCACCAGCCTTAAAAGTAAAACAAAGTAAGTGAACAATCTGTGCCGTAGTTCCAGGTACCCGGGAACGAATCGGGTCGGGAGATGCACCATGCCAACATGAAGATGATGGTGGCCAGGAGGAAGCAGCACTCACCTCCATGGTAAGGAGAGAACTTTGTCGTCTTTCAGCCAGGTTACCTTCAGTCGCAATGTTGGATCGTGCCTCACTTTACAGTCAAATCTGGCAGCATGTGATCTCTTAACTATGGTGGATTCTGGGGCCTTTATAATCCTTGTTGGTTCTATATTAAAGACAGACAAATGAAATACAAGCAACACAAAGATGCTGGAGGAACTCGGTGGGTCAGGCAGCATCTATGGAGGGAAATGGACATTCGACATTTCAGGTCAAGACTCTTCATCTGAACTGAAAGGTAAGAGGGGAGATGGCCAGTGTATAAAGGTGGAGGGATGTGGTGGAACAAAAGCAAACAAGTGATTGGTGGATGGAAGGGAAGAAAGTGTAAATAGAAGCTGGGAACTGATTGGTGGAGATGGCAAAGTGGTTGCAGATGATGGAATTTGACAGGAGGGGAGGGTGGAGTGTGGAATCGAGCGAGGAGGTAGGTAGAGTGAATGGGAACAGAGGGAGGAGGGTACCCAGTGGGATGAGTGTGCGAATGATGGTCTGATGCAATGGGTGATGAGAGGGGGCTGAGGTGAATGTAGGAAGAACTGGGTAGATCAGGGGAAAGAACGGGGACAAAGGGGTGCAGGTGAACAGAAAATGGAGAATTCATCGTTCAAAAAGGAAAACAAATTTGGTATCAAATTGCTCTAAAGGTGACAGAGTCTTTGCTGCATTGCACAGCAAACCTTACCTTTGACTTCCAGCCGCAACCTGTTCTCTGCCTTTCCCAATACGTTGGTTGCTATGCAAGTGTAGGTTCCCTCATCTGACTTCCGAGCCCGACGCAACTGTAAAGTGCCATTGTCGTGGATGATGTAGTTCCCACCATAAAGATTATTGCCCTGTCCATCCTTAAACCTCAAATCACAAAAGAACTGCTTCAGAGAGAGAACGGGACTTCAATTAATGGTACAAAGTGATGAGCAATGACACACAGGGAAAGATACTTTGGCTCATGCAGGGTGTCCCACTGTGTCTAATAGAATATTTATGTGCTGCATCCCACCCAAATCTCTGTGGGAGAATGGAAATCCACGTACAGGCCAATGTCAATTTAGGAATATCCCTCACCCAGACCAATAAACTTACTCTTCATGATCCCTTTTCTTTTTCTAATTCCCCAACTATCGCAATTTTAGCAGGGGTTCCCAACGTGGGGTCCACGGACCCTTTGGTTAAAGGTAGGGGTCCTTCTCAAGAGGCTCCCCATCCAGGACATACACCAGGAGCAGGGCATTCGCAGAGCACTCAGCATTGTCCCATCTGTCCCACAATCTCTTTGACCTCCTACCATCAGGCAGAAGGTACCACAGTGTAAGAACAAGGGCTGTTAGGCTGGGTGACAGCTTCTTTCCCCCAGGATCTGAGACTTCTAAACACTCTGCTACCATCCAGTACACATTACTTATGATGGTGCCAGTAGCATTTTACTGTTTTATATGTCGTCAATGGACTTTATGTCAACTTGTACATCTACAGGTGTTTTATTAGCTGTTAATATCATTGTGTTAATTTTATGTACTGTATGTGATGCATGTACTTTGTCTAGTACCTTGGTCCTAGAGGGATGCTTTGTTTAGCTATATATGTGTGTACACTTGAACAACAATAATTAGGGTGGTATGATAGTGTAGTGGTTAGCACGATGCTTTACGGTACCAGCAACCCTGGTTCAATTCCCACTTCTGTCTGTAAGGAGTTTCTACATTCACTGTGTGACCACACGGGTTTCCTCCCACAGTCCAAAGACATACCAATTGGTAAGTTAATTGGTCATTGTAAATTGTCCTGTGATTTGGCTAGGATTAAATTGGGGGATTGCAGGGAGGGAACAAAACTAACTAAAACTTTGGTAATTTTATTTAGCCCAATTAAATCTCTCCCAGAATCTTGCGTTCCAGAGAGATAAAGCCTAGACAATCTCCCATCGTATCTAGAAATCTCTACCTAATCTCTACTGCATCCACTCAAACTGCTTTCAACATGAAATGGCATGGATGGATTCAAGGGCAAAACGGATAAACTCAAATGGAGAAACAGAAGGCTAGATTAGATGAATAATGTTTGGAAGAAGCTTATATAGAACATGAACTTCGGCTAGGAGCTGATGGACTGAATGGCGTGTTTCTATATCAATTCTACAACTATAATGTAATACTGATTGACAGTTCAGTAAGCTGCTCCTTACCATCGCAGGACGGGGATTGGAGAGCCAAAGAACCTGCACTCGAGCTGCGTCCGGTTATTTTCAATCACCTTGATGACCTGGTTTCGTTTGGAAAGGATTCGGGGTTTTACATCTGTAAACAAAGAAATTCCATCAGCTGCCCATGTCAAACTTCCTGAAAGCACGTACGAGTCAGCTTCACGGAGTGTCCTTTCAACATAGATATTCTTGCATTCAGTGGTACCACTGTCTTTGACAGTGAATGGATCATATTAGAGAATATGATCACTGAAGAAGACTATAAAGATTCTAAGTACATTTATTATCAAAGTATATATACAGAATACAACTCTGAGATTCGTCCTCCCACAGGCAGCCACAAAGTAAAGAAACACCATGGAACCTGTTCAAGAAAACATCAAACACCCAATGCATGAAAAAAAAGAACAAATTGTGCAAACTGCAAAAAGTGAGCGAACAACATATGGGATCCAGTGGTGTTCATCAACATCAGGAGTCCAGAGTATTCAGTTCAGCGCCGTGCTGCTAGCCAATGCAGGCCACAGGGCCACTCTTCGCCAAAGCACCCCCAGTCCGCATCGATCACCCTGAACTAGCCGCTCAAAGTCAGCAATAAAAACAGTAACCAGAATCCAGGAACACATGCAATACAAGTCCACAGCCTCGCTGATCAGTCCTGTCACCGTGGATCCCAAAACTCCTGCATTTTCCTCTGACAACACTAGCAAGAGGGAGAGGAAGACCGGTCAAATGCGGGTGGATAGCGCTGAACACCATTCTTCACCACTGAAGAAGATTCAGCTTCATTTGTCACATGTACTTTGGATTTCACGACGCATGCCGGTGATAATAAAACTGATTCCGAAACATTGAATCACGCAGCGAATTGCGCCATTTTTGAATCAACGGCCAACACAATCCATAGATGATGCTGGGGTCAGCCTGCAAGTGTCTCCGTGCTTCTGGTGGCAATACAGCAAGCCCACATCTTACTAACCCTGACTTGTACATCTTTGGAATGTGGGAGGAAACCAGAGCACCCAGAGGAAACCCAAGCAGTCATGGGAGAACATTGAAAACCTTTCCAGACAGCGGCAGGAATCAAACACAAATCGTTGATTGATGGTGCTGTAAAATGATCGTGCTAGCCGCTACACTACCATCACGCCCTTCTACCATACTAAGCTGACCTCAGCGCGAAAGCAGATTGTGCCCCACCACCACAAATTTTGCAGTTGAGTAAACTTCATCTGGAGACATCGCAGGCATCAGCAGACACATCGTGCGATCCTTGGAAAACAATCTTTCCGATCACAGTCTCTCCCAACAGGCATCGGCACACACAAAATGCAATGGGATAGCCTCATCCTGGGAGAATGATCTTTCTGATCACAGGCTCTCCCCTGCCAGGTAAGTATTTATACCCAAATGAAAAAAGATCTGAGTGATTTGTTTCCTTTTTCTCATGATCATGGAATACAGTAATTGTTGGTGCCCAGCGAGGTGGTTTGAATATCTCAGAAATTGCTGATCTCTTGGGATTTTCATGCATGATGGTCTCTGGAGTTTACTGAGAACAATGTGGAAAACAAACAAAAAAAAATCCAGTGAGCGGCAGTTCTGTAGGCTAAAATGCCTTGTTAACGAGAGAGGTCAGAGGAGAATGGCCAGACTGGTTCAAGCTGACAGGAAAGCAACAGTAATTCAAATAACCACGCACAACAACAGTGGTGGGCAGAACAGCATCTAGGAACACACACCACATTGAACTTTGAAATGCGTGGGCTACAGAAGCAGAAGACCACGAACATCCACTCGGTGGCCACTTTCTTAGGTATAGGAGGTACCTAATAAATTGGCCACTGAGTGTTTGTAACAATGCACTGTGCATGCTGTTTAAATAAAGAACAACTGCTTCAGTGAAAGGTTACGTATATTCAGTGCTCCAGGATGTAGAAGGTAAATGAACAACTGCAATACTCAGCTAAATAGCTGAGTTAAAGAAGAATCCCCAATAAACAACAGCACTGAACAGCCTTTCCTTTGTGAGTTCTGCCTTTGAGGAGCAATTAGAGATGACTGGATAGAATGCAATCCTAGTTCATGGGTCATGGGTCCCAGGAGAGGGAAGAAGAGGATGGTGGATGTGTCAATGTGGCCTGGAGGCTGGGGGAGTCAAAGGCCTTTCTGCTATCTTCAGAAAAATGTTATTCCCTAAACCCATTGAGAAGCTCCTTATTTGCACTGAACACATGCAGGTGGGTTTAATTAGTTCCATTCTGAAACATTTGTGGCAGAGTTTGTTGATCTGACACTTAAAAATCCTGATGTGAAATCTAAACCATTGGACACCACTATTATATGAAATTAGTCATGGAGTTAATCAGCACAGAATTGGGCCCTTTGGCTCAATTCATTCATGCCAAACAAGATACCTGTCTAGCTAGTCCCATTTGTCTGTGTTTGGCCCATATTCCTCTAAACCAGGGGTTTCCCAAACTTTTTTATGCCATGGAACCTTGTCCATGGACCCTAGGCTGGGAACGTCTGCTCTAAACCTTTCTTGTCCATGTACCTATCCAAATGTATTTTATATGTGTAATTGTACTTGCCTTTACCACTTTCTCCGGCAGCAGGCAAACATTTTCCACTCAAGAAACATCGTAAAAGAGGAATCAATAGCCATTAAGTCGTACCTAGCACGCTGACAAATGCATTGGCCAGTAGGTATCCGTGCTCATTGGAAGCATTGCACTGGTATACGGCACTGGTTCCAATCTGTGCCTCTCGGAAGATGATCGTGTCCCCAGAGACATCTCGATTCACATTCTGACGAACCTCTTCAGAGAAAGAAAGATAAATGCGTCATTGTTCAATTGACATTCTCTCAGAAACTCCCTTGTCTCCCAGAATATGAAGTGTGAAAAGCTGCTCACGATGAGAAGTATGTATTTGAATACTGTAATGTAAGTTCTATGGTCAGGGAAAATAATACGTCCACCTGTGCGATGTCCTCCAAGAGGAGCACAACGTTGTCGTAGGGTTTGGAGGTTTGCGTGCCTCAATGACCTGGAGAGCTATGGGTGCTGGAGTCAGGGCTTTATGCTTTGGCTCTTGGTAGGGTTGCTCATATCAAACAGGGAAGAGGTCAGACTAAGAGGGGTCTACTGGTCCTCCAGGTTCGGGGGCTCAGCTCAGGGCTAACAACCCTGACCGGTAAAATCAAAACTGCTACAGAAACAGCAATGAGGAATCCTTCTACACTTGAGTGCGACGGTAATCTCGAGTCTCCATCTGGGACTTTCATGACTGACAGTAGTGAAAATCGAGCTACTGACACAATGAAGGAAGCCCTGAACACCGCCAGAGATGGAAGACCTTCAATGCTGCCCTAAACGCCAGTGGCGTAACAGGCATTAGATATGTGTATGTAAGTAACACGAGCAGGGATGGAGTTCTTTGCTGTTAGAGTTTATAGCTTGTCTGAAGCTCCTGTATTTTTACAGTAAGTTTTGCTTACTCAAACTCCACTAAATACTATACAATGCCTTAATTATATTAAATTCCCCTCCTAAATGCATACCGATTTATATTGCATGTATGTAAATTTATGTTCTGTGTAATGTCTGAACCTATGTGCCTGCTGAAAGCAAGTTTTTCTTTGTACCTGTACCTCACCGTACCTGTGCACATGACAATATACTCACCTTGACTTGACAATTTCATAGGATCCAACAGAGAAACAATGGTGTATATGTGACTTGTACAAGGAAGGCACTGTATTCATTGACTCACTTTCTAGAGGTTCACCATTCACCAGCCACTGGATATTGGGCTTGGGGTTCCCGTTGGCTCGGCACAGAAGTCTGCCATACTCCCCAGGAGCTAGCACCAAGTTCTGGGGTTCATTCAGCCAGTAAGGAGCAGCTTTGAGAATTAACAGATAAATACAAACTTATTAAACAAACGACAGATTAAATAATCCAAATCTATGTATTAGCCTCAAATGTTTCTTTCTTTATCCATCTTTTTATTGATTTAAAAAGAGCATATACACAAGCAAGAGGAGAATTATCTCAAATATATATCAATAACAATACATAAAGAAGGTGAAATAAACATTAACAAAATCATCCATAATATTAATCTGATATAGAATGTATAATAAGGAAAAAGATAATTAATTCTCCTCTTATTAATTCATAAAGAGAAATTCTTGAAATTTTTATATGCAAAACCCGCACTATTCTCTACAAACAAAAACAAAAAGGAAAAAAAAGGACTGGGCAGTCCATCCTGAGAGCGAAACCAAGAAGAGAAAGACTTTCTGATCAAATCCAAAACTTTGGAAAAATAACTGCAAGAGAGTCAATACAAAAATCAATAAATCAAATCATATGAAAATATTGAATAAAAGGTCACCAGATGTCTTCAAATTTAAAGGATGTATCAAATGTCCGACTTCTTACTTTCTCTAGACTTAAACAGGACATGATCGAGGAAAGCCAATGAAAAACAGTGGGTGGATTAGAAATGTTTCATTAGAATAAACTGCACTCAAGTTTGATTGGAACATGGCTAAACCCACTAAAGATCCACTTAAAGAATGTTTCTTTAGGTTGTGCCAAAATATGATATTTCTCAGGCCAAAAATTTTGTAAAGGGGAAACCAATAGCCATTAAATCATGCCTAGCATGCTGATGAATGCATTGGCCAGTAAGTATCTGTCTCATTGGAAACATTGCACTGGTATACAATTCTGTGTTTCTTGGAAGAGAGAAACATTAGGGTTTTGCTAGGAATTCAGACCCTCATAACAGTTAAAACCACTCATTGTTTGGAGGAGTCTCATAAATCTTAAAATGGTTATTCTGCTAGATTAACACTCTGGTTACACAAAACACTACAATGAAAGACAGGGAATGAGAGGCTTTGGTTGTGCTGGATTTAAAAGATTGAAGGAAAGTGATGTTTATAGGATCAGCCATGATTCTACTTAATGGCAGAGGTCCACATGAGCTGTTATCAAGGATATAGAAACAACTTATTTTGCGAAATATATTTGCATGTATTCGGAATGTGCTGCGGTGTATTGGTCAAGGTGCAACATAGAAACAAAAACATTTAACAATTTTATGGAATAAAGAATTATCTAAAACAGAGCAAATAGATGTAGTGGTTAACAGACATATATGGAATAAAATGTGCATAAATAAATAGATACCAGCAGGCATTTACAATATAAACATCATTATAAAATCACAAACAAGAGAAAATCTGCAGATGCTGGAAATCTAAGCAAAACACACAAAATGCTGGAGAAACTCAACAGGCCAGGCGGCGTCTATGGAGAAAAGTACAGTCGACGTTTCGGGCCGAAACCCTTTGGCAGGACTGGAGAAAAAAAGCTGAGGAGCTGCCTGGCCTGCTGAGTTCCTCCAGCATTTTGTGTGCGTTGAATCATCATAAAATGTGGTTTAAAGTGTCTACAATACAGTGCAGTGATGGGGATGGGGTGGGGGGGGGGTAACTAGAATGGCTGATCAGATTATCTGACTGGGGTTGAAACTTTTAAGATGATGGGAAATTTTTATTTTAATAGTCCTACAGAACTTTCCAGAAGGGAGCTTTTGGAAAAGGAAGTTTACTGAGTCAACAGTGCCCACAGTGATTTTCCCGCCCGTTTCTTTGTCCTGGACATATTTAAGTCCTGCACCTAACAGTTCTGTACAGTTTTTGTATAATGTATTACTGTATTAAATACAATTCAGGGAAAAGGAAGACTTCAAAGTAAACATAATACTTGGTGGGATGGAAAGAGAGGGTGGGGGAGATTGGCTGAATGTGGCAGTAGGGAATTGAACAGAGTCCACACCTTTTACTCTCACTGTGATGGTGTGCCTAATGCTCCCCATCTTATTGGATGCCAGGCAGAAATACTCGCCCGAGTTCTCCTCTGAAACATTCATGATCCTTAGCGTCTTGTTGAAGTTTTCCATTCGCACTTTTGGCCACGGCAATTCACCACCTTTCTTGTACCAAACGATATCTGGCGTGGGCCTGAAAAGAAAACAAGGGAAAATGAATTGGAACACAAGAGGTTCTGCAGATGCTGGAAATCCAGAGTAACACACACACACAAAATGCTGAAGGAACTCAACAGGTCAGACAGCATCTAAAGTATGGAGAGGAATAAACAGTCAATGTTTTGGGCCAATGAGGAGTCATGTTCCAAAACGTGAACTCTTTATTCGTCTCCATGGATGCTGCCTGACCTGCTGAGTTCCTGCAGAATTAACTGGAGATGGATTGAAGGGAACCTGGCTTAACTCTAAAGAATTCCTACATTTAGAGTGCAGGGGTAGCATTTTGCATCTGAGGCAGATGCAGTAGTTGTTTGTGAGCTTATAAAGAGATCTGAGTGCTAAAAAACAAGGCTGGAGGTGTTGTTTATTGGATGAAACAGCTTCCTAGTGCCAAACACTTTGTACAAGCTGCTCAGACCCCAATGGCCTAGTCTACAAGAGCAGACCTACATGCACCAAGCAGGTAAGGCAGCATCTATGGAGGGGTATTAACAAATGACATGTCGGGCTGAGACCCTCCATCAGGACTGGAAAAGAGGCTCGGAAGATGTTTTTGTTCTTCCAGCATATTATACATGTTGCATACCCTCTCACTGCCCTCCTCACTCACTGATCAGGTAACCCTGTTTACAGTTTATCACCATGCTCACCCCGATTTTAACCGATTGGAGACAACTCCTCTCCTCCCCAACTCTCTTCCTGCAGCTTAACAAGCTTTTTTTTTATCCTCCTTCTGACAAGGGGCTTCAACCTTGAATGTGAACTCTGTTTCTCTTCCCACAGATGCAGTCTGACCTGAATAGCGCTCGCAGCATTTTCTCTTTTGTTTTATATGAATAAAGTCCAATTCTCACACCCAGTCATAGACTTTAAAAGGTGGCTAGAGCCCTGGCTTTACATACACTCCTGATGCAATACATTCCAGTAATAGGTCCTCTTCTCGTAGAATGATTCTGCTGCTCGATGTCCCTTCTGGCACCATGAACTTTGGAATTTGTTCAGTGACAGGGCGAGCTGAAAATGAATACAAATAGCAATCAGTTAAATTGGCAACAGGCAGAAACTCATTCAAGAAGGCTGTCCAGATAATTATTAGTATGACTGCTGTTGAAATATATAGAAGGCTTCAAATCCAAATCCAATATAAAAGGCTCCAATTTCTCTAAATCTCGTCAGATTTTTAAAAGAAGCATTCGGTCTGGGCTGTTCATAGGGGTGTCTTTTTATGTCATCTCAGTATCACAAACTTGTGCAGTTGGCACCTACTTTCTGTGGAAAACACATGCTAGGTTGGAGGAGCCACATCTCATATCCTATCTGGGTTAGTCTTCAACCTGGTGGTATGGACATTGATTTCTCTAACTTCTGGTAGTCATGCCCCTCTTTTTACTCCCCTCCCCACTTGTTTTCCATTCCCCATTTTGTTCACCCTCTCACTCCTTCTCATCCCTCATCCTCATTACCTGCCCACCACCTCCCTCTGGTTCACCACTTCCTTCCATTTATTCCATGGTCCCCTGTCCTGTCCTATGAGATTCCTTTGGCCCTGTACCTCTTCTACCCACCACCTCCCAACTTCTTACCTCGTAAACTCTTTCCCCACCCACCCACCTTTCCCTTCACTTGGTCTCACCTATCAAATGTCAGTTTGTGCTCCTCCTCCTCCTGCTCCCCTTCACCCACCTTCTTATTCTGGCTCTGCCCCCTTCCTTTCCAGTCTTGCTGAAGTGTCCCAACCCGAAACATCAACTTTTTATTTCCCTCTGTAGATGCTACCTAACCTGCCGCGTTTCTCCAGCAATGTGTGCGTGTTGTACTTCCGAGCATATTTTGGCATCTGTTCTGATCTTCTATTTTTAACATTTTCTCATTTTATCTTTCTTTCTGCTGGATATAGTCACAGCACAGAAGCAGATCCGCCAAGTCTGTGCTACACATGAAGCAGCTATTGACACCAATTCCATTTTATTCTCCCTTTATTCCCTTTAGCTCACCCCAGATTCTACCATTCATTTCCACATTAGATGCAATTTACAATAATCAACTGAAATGGTGAATTAGATTACTATTGTCATATGCGGCAAAGGACAGTGATAAACTTTGTCATTCACACAGATTATTTTGTTACAACAGAGCACTGAAAAGTACAAGGGAAAGTAATGAAGGAATAGTGTGGCACACTGGCGTAGTGGTTAGCACAGCGGTTTACAGTACAAGCCACCGGGGTTCAATTCCTCCGTTTTGTGCATTCTCTCCGTGACCACACGGGTTCTCTCCGGGTGCTCCAGTTTCCTCCCACAGTTCAAAGACATACCGATTGTCAGTTAATTGGTCATTGTAAATTGTCCCGTGGTTAGGCAAGGGTTAAAGAGGGGAATTGCCGTGTGGCGCAGCTCGATGGGCCGGAAGGGCCTATTCCGCACTGTATCTCAATAAAATAAATAAATAACACAGAATAAAGCATTACAGAGACATTGCAGACAAACAATAAGATGCAAGACTATAACGAGGTAGATTGTGAAGCCAGGAGTCCATCTTATTCTACTAGGGGGACCAATACTCTATAACAACATGATAGAAGCTATAGACATAAGAGTTACTGCAGATACTGAAAATCTAGAGCAATACACACAATGTACTGGAGGAGCTCAGCAGGTCAGGCAGCATCTATGGAGGGGAATAAACAGTCGATGTTTTGGGCCAAGACCCTTCATCAGGGCTGGAAAGAAGCTATCACTGCGTCTGATATATAGTATATAACCTACCAACCTGCATGTCTTTGGGAAAGGGGAGAAATGGGAGTGGTAGAAAGGAACATAATAGATTATGGGGAGAATCATGCAACTTCTACGTAGAGATCTATGTTAGGATTGAACCGGAGTTCCTTGTGTTGTGAGGCAGCAGCTCTACTAACTGCGACACCGCATAACCCTATGCTGAGTATTTCTAGCTTTTTCAATTCTCACTTCAGCAAGTGCAGCTTCAACAAAGTGCAATTCTAACACTTCGTTGAAGGACAATGCTGCAACTCAGCTGACAATCCATGGGAATGTCTGCAGGATTCACAATTTTAAATGGGAGTATTAAAAGATTGCAATGTAATCGAGCTTCATGTAACAATAACAGAGGACAAGTGGAAATGAACATCTGGAGAAAATTAAAGGTTAGAAATTGAACTTGTTTGGATTAAGTAGAAGGAAAGAGGTAAGTAGATTAGTGGTTTGCAAGAAATGCCCACGGCAGAGATGGAAAGAAGTCCCAAGGCACCTTAGAACCAATGAAGTATTTGCAACAATATATCATTGTAATATTGCGAGCAAAATTGTGCAAAAACCTGCCAAAAGCAATGTCAAGTCAAGTCACTTTTTATTGTCATTTCGACCATAACTGTTGGTACAGTACGCAGTAAAAACGAGACAACGTTTTTCAGGACCTTGGTGCTACCAATGTTGATATTAAGGAGAAGCTAGCGTTGGATGTCTTGAAACACATTAAGTGGATTAGCCTCCAGGGACTGTTGAAATCCATTCTGGGTTACCAAGGAAGACAAGGAAGTAGCTTGCTGGGCCCTTAGCAGAGGTCTTTGTATCCTCTTTAGCCACAAGCAAGGTTCCCGAAGACTGGACAATAGCCAACACTGTTCTTTTTTATAGATAGGCAATAGGAATAATCCAGGAAATTATCAACCAGTGAGCCTTACATCGGTGGGAGGGAAATTACTGAAGATTCTTAGGGACAAGGTTCATTTCATTTGAAAGATCATAGACCTACTTGGGATAATAGGCATGGATTAAGCTTTTTAAGGAGCTGATGAAGCGATTGATGAAGATAGGGTGGTGGATGTCGTCAATGTGGATTTGACAAGGCCCCTCACGGTAGGTTGATCAAGGAGATAGATCCACATGGGATCCAGGGTGAGTTAGTAAATTGGCTTGGTCATAGAAGAAACTGGAGGTCTGTGACCAGTGGCTTTTCTACAATGATTAATGCTGCAACCTCTGTTGTAATATACACAGTGGCCAATTTATTAGGGACTTCTTATATCTAATTAAGTGGCCACTGAGTGAGATGAAAATGAAGGTGGTCTGATACATAAGTTTGCAGATAAAATGAAAATTGGTTGAATTGTGGATAGTGAGGGAGGCTGTCAAACTATACAGCAGTGGAAATTTAGGTAGAGAAATGGCAGATGGAGTTTAATCCGATTAAGTGTGAGGTGATGCAGTTTGTAAGTCAAAAGCAACAGGAAAATATCCAGTGAATGGCAGGATTCTCAGAAACATTTATGAACACAGATGCTGGACTGCTCTCTGATAGTGGCAATGCCAACTGATAGAATGATTAATCAATGCTTGCCATCACTGGTCAGGGCTTTAAACATGAAAATTCAGAAGTCACATTGCATCAAGAGCGTGAGCTCACAATCAGCTCCATTGCTTCCCGCTGACTGAGATGTCGAGGAAGGTTGAAGTTGACACAGACGAGAGTGGAGGATGGGTGAGTATTCAGCACTGTCTGCCTGTGTTTGACTGCACTTTCTCTCCCTCTTGCTCACTGGTGTTGGAGGAAAGTGCCAGAGTCTTGGGGTCCATATTACCAGGATTGATCAGAGAGGCTTAGACTTGTTTTGGGGGACTTTAAGGTTTATATTCCTGGATTCTGGTTACTCTTTTTTTTTTGCTGTTACTGTGCAGCTTGATGTGGTTTGGAGCACTTCAGCAAAGAAGTGCAGCAGGCTGGTGGTGCAGAACTGAACTAAACTGAATACTACTGGACTCTTGCTTTGATGTTTGATATCCTATGTGTTGCCCTCTTGCCTTTTGCCATTTGTGCAGTTTGCTCATTTTTTGTGTGTTGGAGTTTGATATGTTCTTGAATGAGTTCCATAGTGTTTCATTGTTTCGTGGTTGCCGGCGGGAGGATGAACTTTCGAGTTGTATTCTGTATACGTACTTTGAAAATGAATGTACTTTGAACCTTCAAATCCTTAGATGTATTAAAACCCGGGGGAGTTAGGTCACATTTGAACTATTGTGTGTCACGTGATAGTCCAAATGTGGAGGTTTTGCATGTTGCCTGGATTGGGATGTATTAGCCATACAGAGAGAGGTTAGACAAGCTGGGATTTTCTTCAGAGCACGAGAGGTGACCTGAGACAAGAATATAAAATAATGAGATGCAAATCAAGTAAACAGTCAGTCTTTCTCATAGGACGGAAACTTCACATACCAGGGGGCATAGACTTAAGGTAAGATGTGGAAAGTTTAAAGATACAAAAGATAAGACTGTTTTTAAAGAATATAGGTTCTGGGAATACAGTACCAAGGAAGGTGGTGAAAGCAGATATAATAGCAACATTTTAACAGGTAATTAGATAGACACATTAACTGCAGGCAACAGAAGCATCCAGACCATGTACAGGGTGGAGGGATTACTTAGATTGGCATCTTGGTTGGCACAGACAGGGTGGGCCAAAGGGCCTGTGATGTATGTTCTAATATGTTAATGACTACATAATGTGTTTTAGTAGCGTTGGGAATAGGATAAATATAGACTCCTCGGTGAAAGATTGCAGTTATGTTTTACGCCCATTAGAAAGACCAGGCATTGATGAAACAGGGGAGCAATACAATATATTTCTATCTGCTTAAGGCACCTCCTGTACCTGAGATATTGGCTCAGTCTTTTAGTTGATTTTTCTTCCTCATTTTGTCTTTGGGAGATCCCCCTTCTTCACTATCTTCCTTTCTCCCCTTGTGCAGAGTGATGCAGAGTGGATTGCTCATGGCTTGGACATTTTGTCAAATGGAGGGGGAGCCCATCCAATCAGCAATGAGAGTTTATACCAGTCAAGCAACTTGGAGATGGCTTATTGTTCTTCACTCCACAAGCCAGACCATATGGCCAACAACCCTTTGTTGAGGATAGATACACTAACCAGACCGCACCAAGAAAAGTCTGTAACTCAATCGTTTCATCCCTTTTTAACGGCTTAATAGCCCAATGGGTACAGCTCATTCATCCATTGCCCACATACTTATTCATTTGTGTATCTGGATTAAGGGCATTAGTTGCCTGTCCACAATTTTCCCTGAACAGAGTGATTTGCTAGGCCATTTCAGAGACGTCTGCACTCACATGTCATTAGATTGGGTAAAGTCGCCCACAATGAGTAAATTTGGAATGTAAATCTGTACAAGACTTTTCATTGTTTTCAATTTTAGGATCTTCACTTCCTTTTTCTTTATCTAAATTGAATAAACAATTAACTAATCCTATAGTTAAACATACATTGCGAATATGGTTTCAATTTCGTAAATTTTTTGGCTTGAATAAGTTTATCTTATCAAGCCCTATTATATCTAACTTTTATTTCAGCCCTCTTTTATGGATCAAGCCTTTGTATTATGGAAAACAAAAGGTATAGCATGTTTTCGTGATCTATTTTTAGATAATATTTTTATGTCCTTTAAACAGCTATCTAATAAATATAATTTAGCTAAAACTCATTTTTTTTTTAGATATTTGCAAGTTAGAAATTTCTTGAATAATATGTTAGTCTTTTCCGAAATTATGTCCAATGGACATTACAGAATTTTTTTTTAGCTCTGAATCCTTGCCAGAAGGGTTTAGTAGCCACCATTTATAATATGATCATGAAAATACAGCCAGAAGTATCAGAAAAAATTAAGAAGAAATGAGAAAAAGAACTTCATTGTCTTATACCCACTGAGCAGTGGGAGAAAATTTTACAATTAGTCAATTCTTCTTCTATTTGTGCTAAACATGCCCTAATACAATTTAAGGTTGTACATAGGGCTCACATGTCCAAGGATAAACTTGCTCGATTTTATTCTTATGTTAATCCAACCTGTGACAGATGTCATTCTGAAGTTGCTTCATTGACCCACATGTTTTGGTCTTGCCCTTGCTTGCAAAATTATTGGAAAGATATTTTTGGTATTATTTCAACAGTTCTGAATATCAAATTGCAACCGCATCCTATTACTGCAATTTTCGGTTTACCAATGGTGGATAATAGTTGTTTATCCCCCTCAGCTCGACGGATGACTGCATTTGTTACATTAATGGCTAGAAGATCTATCCTATTGAAATGGAAAGAAATTAATCCTCCAACTATATTTGAGTGGTTTTCTCAAACTATCTCTTGTTTGAGCTTAGAAAAAAATAGAAGTGTTGTCTTTGATTCTTCAGTTAAATTTGAAGAAACTTGGAGACCATTTATCCAACATTTTCATATGAGTTAAACTGACTTTTCCTAAACCCTGCTTCTATTATCCTTAATTATTTGGATGGAGGTATGGAGTTATTGACGCTACTGTGTATATTTGACATAATGCAATGGCCCATGTTGATTAGGTTTTTTTTCTTTTCTTTTTTGGGGATTTTTTTTTCTTATTTACTCCTTTTTTTGCAATTACTATGAGTTTGGGAGGTTATTATATATGGATTATCATC
The DNA here is from genome assembly GCF_048418815.1 of Hemitrygon akajei. Classification (NCBI taxonomy): domain Eukaryota; kingdom Metazoa; phylum Chordata; class Chondrichthyes; order Myliobatiformes; family Dasyatidae; genus Hemitrygon; species Hemitrygon akajei. The sequence goes on from NC_133150.1 coordinate 35,921,563, forward strand.
TATTTGAATGTATACTTAACCTATTAATTATGTACTCTCAAACTCTGTATTGATGTTTCATTTATGTTTGTTTAAAATTAATAAAAGGATTTTTTTTAAAAAGATTGGGTAAAGTCAGCAGATTTCCATCACTGAAGCACATTGGTCAACCAGATGGAGCTTATGCACTCAGTGGCCACTTTATTAGGTACCTCCTGTATCTAATAAAGTGGCTATTGAGTGTATGTCCGTGGCCTTCTACTGCTGTAGCCCGTCCACTTCAAGGTTCAATGCGCTGTGCTCTTCTGTACACCATTATTACAATGCATGGTTATTTGAGTTACTGTCACCTTCCTGTCAGCTTGAACCAGTCTGGCCATTCTCTCAACTCTCAACTTCTGTGGCATTTTTGCCCACAGAACTGCTGCTTACTGAATGTTTTTTTTTGTTTCTCTCACCTTTCTCTGTAAACTCTAGGGACTGTTGTGCATTAAAATCCCTGGAGATCAGCAGTTTCTGAGTTAGTCACACCACCCCATCTGGCACCAACAATCATTCCATGGTCAAAGTCACTTAGATCACATTTCTTCCCCATTCTGACATTAGGTCTGAACAACAAATGAACCTCTTGACCATGCCTGCATGCTTTTATACTTTGAGTTGCTGCCATTGATTGTCTGATTAGATGGATAGATATTTTATTGATCCCAAAGGAAATTACAGCGTCACAGTAGCATTATAAGTGTGCAGATATACATATATTAGAAGAGAAGTAAGAAAGAATAGAAAATAAGTTACTTCAAACAGTCTAACAGAAGGGGATCATCATGTCTCTGCCTATAGGGTGATCCACTATAGAGCCCAATGACCTTGGGAAAGAATGACCTCATATAGAGCTCTTTGGAGCAGTGCACTTGTCTTAGTCTATTACTAAAAGTGCTTCTCTGTTTAGCAAAGGGGACATCCAGAGGGTGGGTTACATTGTCCAGAATTGCCAGGATTTTCCATAGGGTCTTTTGTTCTACCACGGACTCCAGTGTGTCCAGTTTGACTTCTATAACAGAGCCAGCCTTTCTAATCATATTATTGTACCTGTCAGCATCACCCGTGTTGATGCCATTGCCCCAGCACTCCACAACATACAAAATTGTACTGGTGACAACAGACTGGTAGGACATGTGCAGGAGAGGCCTGCGTACTCCAAAGAACCTCAGTCTCCTCAGGAAGTAGAGGCAACTCTGGCCCTTCTTGTACACAGTCTCTGTGTTGCTGCTCCACTCAAGTCTGTCATCCAGGTGCATCTCCAGTTACTTGTAGGTCCTCACCATCAACAATAACAGGGAGCAGTACAGGCATAGTCTTTCTAAAGTTCATCATCATCTCTTTTGTGTTACTGAGGTTGAGCTGCAAATGATTCAGCTCACACCAGTTGACAAAGTCCTCCATCAGGGTCCTGTATTCATCCTCCCGTCCATCCTTTATACACCCAACTATTGCTAAGTCATCGGAGAATTCCTGCAGACGTGACTCAGTGTTGTATCTAAAGTCCAAGGTGTTCAGGGTAAACAGGAAGGGAGCCAATACAGTTCCCTGCATTAGATATTTGTATTAACAAGCAGGTGTGCAGGTGTACCAAATATAGTGACCTTTGAGTGTATAATAATCCAATGGTTTTGTGGGCACCATTTCACATAACCAGTTCTTTTTTAAACGCCACATTAAAACCAAATTTTAAATCCACTACTGTTATGGTGGGACTTAAACTTAGATTGGTGAATTACTAGTCAGGGAATTTAACTACTGTGCAGTCTCTGCATGGTATGTTAATTTATGTTAACTTATGTTTCTCTTGTTCAAGATGTACTGTTCTATTGCGAAAAGATAATTTCCATGGCATTTATACCTTGCATATTTATGCACCTGACAATAGACTTGAACTTGAGCATTATCTCACTGCATAGTTCTAAGAATCAGCATAGACCATCTATTCATTTAGTTACACAGGTCAGCCCAATTCAGCCTATCCAATACTCACTGCATGCATTTACTGTGGCAGCAGGGAGTGGACAATCAAATGATCAATTCCCCACTCCAGCTAAGGGGACCATTTATAATCTCAGTCTCACTGAGGTTTCTGCATTGGATTCAGTGATCATGGGCAAAACTACGCACTGTGTATTCGGGAGAGCTGATAATGTTTGATTCTTCTGTTCTTGCTTCAGGTGGCTGGAGCATAAGGAGAAGGTGAGTCATACTTTCTGGTAATGATAATGCACAGCTCAAGGGGCTAAGATAAATGATTAAGATACTGGACTTGTGGGTGTTACTATCACATATAGATCTTGTAACACAGCCACAACAGAAAATTAGTACAGACAGAAGTACAATACAACAAGAAGTACAAGAAGACAAGAAGTACAATACAAGGTTAGTACTTTGAGTGAAGCTTCCTACTGAAATCTCACATGGAAATTTCTATCTTCGCTACTCTGTGACTTCTTTTCTGTTTCTGTAGCTCTCTACAGGAAGACTATGGTATCTGATGGAAAACGACAAAGCCTCACACACCAGTTCACCAGTGCAAATGGCACGTTTCACCACACAGGCAACATAACTACAAAGTCATCTGCCGGGCTTGGTGGAGAACGTTTCCCGAAAACAGAGGTAATGGAGGAAGCTTTGCCCCACTCAGCAAAATGCTTTCACCTGAAAGCTAGGGGTTGCCTAGAAGAAAGACTGTCTGTAATGATGATGGAAGCAGATTCTGTAATTTCCCAAAAAGGACATCTTTAAAAGTAAAAATCTTAAGAGTTACTGGGGAGGTGACAACATGTTCAGATCTGTCAAAGGACCAGCACAGGCATAATTTAGTAAATGGCCTCCTTTGTGGTTTGTACAAATCAAATAACTATTAATATAATACTAAGCATGCAAATATTCTCATTGTTAATGGCTGGTGATTGATCAATTGCATCACACTGGGAACAGCAGTAGACCTTTCATTCCCTTGAGTGTACTCTGATGCATTTCATAACTTTACTTCCAGAATTTCTAGGATTACCAGGAATCAATTTCCTGGGAACTGCCTTGAAAAAGTTCAGGAGAAAGATATTGAGCAATTGTGAGAAATGTTTTTTCTTCAATTTCTTTGGACACTTTTTTTGTGGTAAATATATTGTGGTGTGGGAGAGTTCTGGGCAGAAGGTGGAGTTGGCAGAAAATCAAAGAGTTGATCATTAAAGTCCACAGGTAGCAACCCTACTAACTTTCTGCACCCCACCCCCCCCAACATCCAATTCTAGCCTCTCCAGTTAATGGAAATACATATTATTCCAATAACTGTATCATTTCCAATTCTCTTATAAATGGTGATCTTTACCCCTTAACATACATTCACAGGAATATAATGCCAGTTTTTGGAATTCTCTTCTCATTATTTGCCCATTGGCATTCAGATATTAGCCTGGTAAGGTGACACTTCACTCCCTTTAATACATCCTTCCTTAGTGGGGTCCAGAACTGAACTCTTGTCTCTAACATCCACTCCCTCCTGATATACTGTGCTTGCCACAATAATAGGAAATGACTGTATACAAGAACAGGGCATAATTTATGGCCCATCCTAGCTTAGCCGAGGCTAACTCTCCCATTTTGAGCCCTCTGTCTGGTTTGCAGGCCTCAATTTCCCCCAGTCATCCAGAAGGAGGTTCACAACTTGTTCTTGGTAGATGGCAACAGAGGAAAGCTAAGCATTGGTACAAAAATTGCTTTGGAAATCAAAAGAAGTTTATTAAAATAAAGGATAAGCAATCCAAATTTGTCTAAAATGGATCAGAACAATGGAGAACAAGCTGCCTACCAGATGCTGAGTCTCCCTTATAATCAAGTGAAACTGCGCATGCATTTGAAACGTTAAGGTACTCATTGACATCTACTGACCTTGCTTCCTGAACACCTTGCTATTAATGCTCCCCTTCTTTTTTTTCAAATCCCACAATCTCACTTCTTGCTTTGCTTTACAATTTTCTCCAGACCAACAGACTGAGATTTCCACCCTCCTCCAATCCAGGTTTCTTGGGACCATGACACCCTTCACCCCAGCAGTATCAGCCACATGTCACATATCTGGTCCAAATTTCAAAATTCCCTCCCTACAAATTAGTTCCTTTAAGCTGCCCTGTAAAACCTTCTCCTTTTCCAAAATCCTAGCTACCTTCCTCCTTTTGCAAATTTATTCTGACCAATAGCCTTCCTGAGATTTTAGAATGTGCCTTTAGTTCCCCTTGGTTACAGCCCGTACTTGCTCCATTGAAAAGGCAGTGATTTTAAATATTCAGAAAGAACAAGAGGACTGTCAGCCAGCTCTGCGACTGAATACCTTGCAACTTCAATGTAACACATCTCTAGTTAACAAAATTACTTTAGCTGGATATTCAATCTAACATGACAAAGCTGGTTTAAATGATAAGCAGTGATTCCACCTCAATCCCCCATCCTGACCTCCACCTTTATTCAATTTTCATTTTCTTATTGCTTTAGTTCTCTGACCTCATTTTGCAACCATTCTTGTAGACGGAAGCGTAAAATTTGCTGATCTGTCAGGATCACCTCCGGAAACCTGAGTCCTGACCTTGAGTGCTGTCCATGTGGAATCTGCACTCTACCTGAGACTTCTCGGGTTTCCTCTGGTTTCTCTGCTTCCCAGCCACATCCCAAAGATGTGCAGGTATGTAGGTTAAACGTCCTCTATAAATTGTCCTTTATGTGGAGGTGGGTGGAAGAATCTGGGAGGGGGGAGCTGATAGGTTCTGGGAAGAGTAAAGTGGGATTATCAAATGTATGTTTGATGAAGAACACAGATGTGATGAGCCAAAGTGCCTATTTCTGTACTGAATTACTGTAACCGCAATGGGCAAAACACAGAGGAGGTATTGGGGAACTATGACTGTATTGTTTCACATTTCCTTTGGACACCTTAGATTATTTGTGCAAATATATTTCATTGTACAGCTGCTGCAAAGACAACACATTTCACAACATATGCCGGTAATATTAAACCCGTTTCTGATTCTGACTAAAGGCTGATTTATACTTGTGTGTACGGGCTGATTTTCACTTCTGTGTCACTCTATGCCGTAGCAAGCAAGCGTTGGTGTGCGCCAAAACGCTAGTTGGCAGTGGGGTTTCTATGCCACTGTGTTGAGTTTCTACATGAGAGACATGGATGAGGAAATGCATTTCAAACATTTTCGCATGTTGGCAGGTAGATTTGATGATTTGCTTCATCTATTTCGTATCGGTGTACACACAGCCTACAGACATGGCGGAGAAGAAGCAACCGGAAATGCGTAGGAGGAAATGCGATGCTACCAAGTGGACCAATCGGAGTTGTTGCAGTCTACGTTGCCGCGATGCATGAGTAACTTTTCTGGAGAGGTGCACATCACCCTACGGCGTAGGTACGGCGTAGGGTACACAATACCTACGGCGCAGATGCAACGCACAAGTATAAATCAGCCTTAATGTGTAAACTGGTTCGGTGGTCAGTGGGGGTTTTAAACTCAGGGTGAGGTAGATGGCCTGATCAGCTGGGCAGGAAGGAAGTTAGCAAGTATTATACATTTAAGTCAAGGAACAGACTGTGTCATACAACCTAATCAAGCCTCCTGCTGAGCACTGTGGACAGTCTGCTCACCACATGATGCTAGGTCTGGAAAACCATAGCTCCAAGCAAGAATTGGATAAGCCAGCTGCTTTCTTTGGAACAAAGAAGGTTTTGGGTGAGACCTGATGTATCCTGTCAGGCCTCAGAAAAGCAATTTTGATTGGCAGAATAATCACTAAACCAGGATAGAAAGGAGATGAAGAAAATGATGTAACATTCAGAGTATGAAACTCATAACCCCAAAAGCTGGTAAATCCTGAAGATATTGAAATAGACCTTAGACAAATACTTGATGAGTCTGTCCATCTGGTGGTTGGAAGATATGATTAGGCTGGAGAATTTTCCTTCAGTCAGGAAAAGTCTATGGACTGAAATTCAAACGACCGGCTGATACTTGGTGTTGAAACCCTTCATCAGAACTTCAGTACGCCTCGGCCAGAAACGTCAACTGCTCACTTTCTTCCATAGGCGCTGTCTGGCCGGCCGAACTCCTCCAGCATTTTGTGTGTGTTGCTCATGATTTCCAGCAACTGCACAATCTCTCGTGTCGTTCATTGGCTGGTGGTGCTGATGGAAAGTCGGTACACATGATGTGAGATGGCCTCTTGACCACTGTAAATCTGTAACTGAGAATGCTGGAAATTTGAAACATTCTTCCCCCTCCCCCCCAAAACATAGCTTATTCTGAGGGCAATTCAAGGGAAAGCTGTTGAAATTGTCAAAGTTGGGTGTAATGTGTTTTTTTTTCCCCTGAGACAAAGCTAGTAACTCTAAAAGAGTTAAGGCAGCTGGATCAAATTAAGATGCCGATCAGCTGTGATGCCACGGCAAGGAGGAGAAGGCACAGGGGGTTGAGTGTTCTCCTTTTCCTTGGTTTTCACCCGAGTCCAATGCAAGGTGTTGGTGAAATTGACAGGTTCCACATCACCAGGCTGTCAAAAACCTGGCATGAGAATTCATCACACTGACGGAATGTATATGGCCACACTCTCTCAAGCCAACAAACTCACAAATCTCATGATGGGAGTTCTTGACTTCCACCAGTGATGGACCACATTTACCCCTGCCTCTTCTTCTGTCTCTCAGTGGCAGGAACTAGGTGCCCTGGGGCCAGAGACCTCTCCTTAAAGCTCCTCCTCTCATTGTCCTATCATATTTTTTTGTTTTTGGCGATGTTGTGTGAGCTAATTATTGCCACACGGGCTTTGGTTTTCTTCTTTGGGACACCTTGCCTTGCTTTACTGCTGCACATGCAGAAACTGGGGTCAGTTATAATTTCTTCCCTCATAAAAATGGAGGGCTATGTAGGAGGGAAGGGTTAGATTGATCTTAAATAGGTTAGTTAAAGGTTGGCATGACATTGTGGACCAAAGGGCTTGCACTTCCCTGAAATGTTCTACGTTCTATAATTCTGGGCCGTAATTTTCTCCAAGTTATACAGTAAACCCTGGAATAAATTCAGCCTAATAAGTGCAAAGCTGCTCCATATACCTCAGTGGCATTTCGGGCCCATTTCCATTTATAATTACCAGATTCCCTCCTATACTCCAGTGTTGCAAATTCTCCATCAAAAACTGAGTGCAGCTTTCACCTCAGAGTGAGACATCAGGTTAATACACGGGTTAAGCTGAGTAGGGGATTAGAGGGTTAGAACACAAAGTTTTCTGGAAGGTGCCATGACTCACCATCAGTTTCATTCAGAACAGTTGGCACTGATTCGTAATTGGTATCCACTGTAACAAATAAAATAACATGAGCTTGCAGGATCAGCAGAACAGCAGGAGAAATGGTGACACTTGGGAGGGGTAAAAGGACGTGAGACAAGGGAGAATCGGCAGCAGAGGCGAAGCAAGGGGGAAAGGCGTGGAGGGATGATGGAAGTGCAATGAGAAGATGGAATACAGAAGAAAGGCTGGAAAGACTGAGCGAGCTGGGCTTTTCTCTTTGGAACAAAGGAGGATAGAGGTGTAGTGTATAGGATTATGAGAGGCATTGATAGAGTGGACAGCTAGCACCTTCTTCCCAGTGTGGCAATGGCTAACACTAGAGGACATGAGTGGAGGAAAGTTTAGTGGAGATGCCAGAAGTAGGTGTTTTTACACAGAGAGTGTTAGGTGCTTGGGAGGGTGGTAGACACTGATACAGGATGGACATTTAAAAACACAGGTAGGGACAGGAATGAAAGATAAATTGAGGGATATGGGTTGTGAAGAAGGGAAGAGTTAGATTGATCATGGAGTAGATTAAAAGGTTGACACAACATGGTTGGCTTAAGGGCCTGAAGTGCACTAGACTGTTCTATGTCCTATGAAACAAGGGAGGATTGAGGAGGTTGAAGGCAACAGGATGATCACAGGAAAACTATCTGAAGGACGTATATTTTATAAAAAATGAAAGAGACACACAATGTGAGAAAAAGAACATCTGTCCAGTGATACATTACTGATCAGTGAACTGAAGATCAAATATTGAAACGTATATATTAAAACTAATCAGGTTAGCATAATTAAAAACTTAAAACAGCAGTGTGAGGCAGCATTATGATAGAGTAAAACGTGATCTGATGTGAGTGCAACTTCTTTCAGTGGGTTGGGAGAAGGTTGTGCAAAAGGGTCCTCCTTTGTCCATTAGATTTGATGAATTCCTGAAGGAAACTTGAGGAATGTGTAGCTCCATAGCAGGATCACTTCACAAGTTGCAAGATGTCAGATGTACTGATATGAGAGCTCTTTATTATTGGAGAACAATAATAAAGATGGAAAAAGGAAAGCTGCCAAATATTCACATTTCTAATTTATAAATTTAATCAGTATTTCTGCTGCCCACTTTGTGGTTCTGAAACATCTGGCCCACCACTGGGGTGGTGTTCCATGGGCATGGTACTTTCTGATAAACAGTCTAAACAAGCCTGCTCATTGATAATGATATGCATCCTATGTGAAGCTGATGACACCCTCACCAAACCTTCCAAAGGTCACTGGATAGCAGTTCAGCTTAGATCCCTCAATGTGATTTTATTCTCTGCTTCTTTGGAATGGGTTTTTAGACATTCTTTAGAAGGTCTAATTCCGAATCTCTGTAATCTTTGTGTCGAGTTTACAGATTCTACCTGCCACTGCATGTGTTCTATCCAGATGCTCCAGGTTCCTCATACATCTCAGATAATTGCTGGTAGATTGGTTAGTTAGCCACTGAAAATTGCCCCTTGTTTAGTTTCAGGAACGCGTGAGAATGCATGACAGGGAAATTTGCAGGGACACGACATTTCTTTGTGAGTGGGCAGACTGAACGACCCAAACAACCTCCACCTATGTCTTAAGTAAACATGGAAACAGAGATTTCAAGCAATGATCAAAGATGTGACCTTGTTGAAATGTAATCAACTGCGTCACCATACTGACTAGTTCTGTGGATGGGATGACAGAGAAGTAAAGATCGATACGGTACACAAAGAGGCCATTTTGTCCATCATTTCTGTGTCAGCCCTTTGAAAGATCTATCTCATTAGTCATACTTGCCTTGCATTTTCCAGCAACGCTACACATTTTTCTCCATCAGGGACTTATTCAGTTCCATCTCAAATAAGCTTGTTGAATCTGCTTCCATTAGGCAGGGCATTATACAGCATGACAGCTCACCATGTAAACCACATTATTCTTCTGACATTTGTCAATGTCAATTACCTGAAGTCCGTTTTCCATTAGAAACTAAAGTTCCCTTCCCTATCAAAATCCAAATCTCCTTCAATCTTTACTGTTCCAAGGTGAGCTACTGAGGGTTTCCAGGAATGCAATGTAACTCAGATACCACATTCCTGATACTCTCCTCATAAAAGTCCCCTGCACTTTGTTCCAAGACATCCTTTCAGCAATAATTTAGTAAAGATGTAAACCCTCTATTAAAATTATTATCAGCACAAGATACAGAAGATCTGCAATTGTATCTATTTTTGCAGCCTGCTATAAGAGGCCTAAATATGTTCATAAAGGTCAGCCAGCAGCAAACCTCCTGGTGAAACACAGGCCCAGAGCACTTGGCATTGTCCACAGGAGTTGGTGGGCTGTGGGTGCAAGCTACGGTAAAACATGGTTATTCTGATATGCTTGAAACCTTGGTGGTGCCAGATTTTCTGGATCATCAGATGTTAATTTTATTTCTACTCTAGTGTACTGGTTACTTTTTCTTAAAGATATCACTAAAGAAAAAATGTAAATAAGATTGAAAGAGTGCAGAGAAAATTTATAAGGATGTTGCTGGGGCTGGAGGACCTGAGTTACATGATAAGATTGAATAGCTTAGGACTTTATTCCTTGGAATGTAGAAGATTGAGGGGAGACTTGATAGAGGCATACAAAATTAAGAGGGGAATAGATAAAGAGTAAATGCAAGCAGGCTTTTTTCCACGGGGGGTCAAATGGAACTACAACTAGAGGTCACGGGTTAAGGGTGAAAGGTGAAATGTTTAAGGGGAACATAAGGGGAAACTTCATCACTCAGAGGGTCTTGAGGGTGTGGAACGATCTGCCAGCTCAAGTGGTGCATGCGAGCTGGAATTCAACATTTAAGAGAAGTTTGGATAGGTATTGGATGGTAGGGGCATGGAGGACTATGGACCAGGTGTAGATCAATGGAGCAGGCAGTTTAAGTGGTTCGACACGGACTAAATGGGCCGAAGGGCCTGTTTCTGTGCTGTGCTTTTCTGTGATTCGATGACTCTAGTGATACTTCAGCAAAGCCAATGAGTTTCAGGGGAGCATGGGAAACAGAACTGGGTGAGTTAAAATGAATGTGGGAGCTAGGGCCCTGGTGAGTGGTGAGGGAGTAGAATCATTGTCCTGGAGGGTGGACAAAGGAGTGGGAAACGGGCCCCAGTGAGAGGGAAACGGGCCCCAGTGAGTGGGGAACGGGCCCCAGTGAGAGGGGAACGGGCCCCAGTGAGTGGGGAACGGGCCCCAGTGAGAGGGGAACGGGCCCCAGTGAGTGGGGAATGGGCCCCAGTGAGTGAGAAGCAGGCCCCTGTGACTGAACAAAGAGTGAGAGCTGGAATCCTAGAGAGTGGACAGACAGCAAAACCCAGAGCCTGGTGAGTAAAGCAGACCAGAAACCAGGGCTCCGGAGAATGGACGGGACATATGAAAATTGGGAACCCGGCTAGTGCATAGGGACTGTATGTATGATCGGCATAGACTCCACCAGCGGAGCTGGCACTGAGTGACTGAAGAATGCCCACACAGCAGAATCACATCGCTGGACAATGCTGGGGACTCCATTGAACAATGCTCTGGCGCAGGAGACGAGGGTCACATGCAGAAGTATATTCTGATTGGAATGGAAAGATTTAGGGTGTTGGAATACCAGCCCAGTAAGGTATTCAGCACTTCTTCCTTTCAGTGCTCCTCATCCACACTGGATGGCTGGATTTGTATTTCTTAACATTACCGTCATTATAGTAGGTTGCAACTGAATTCCATCACGAACCCTTGATCAATAACCTCTTTGATGACTTGAAAGACCATTGCAGGAGGATTGATACTCACTGGTTAGTACTTTGATGGTGATGGGGTTTTTCTGCTGGATGGTCTGAGTGAAGGGAAATCGGGCATTGCAGATGTAATCAAAGCGTGCATCACTGCGCTTCACGTTGGAGAAGTAGAGATCCCCATTCAGAGCCTGAGAGACGCGCGTATCCTGAGGGATCAGATCCATATCTGAAAGCAAGCAGATCATCACTCAGCACGGACAATCCATTGGCTTCTCTCTGCCCAAAGTCTCATTCCCCTCTGTACCACTGCTCCCACTAACTCTTAATCAAATACTACTAGTCTATGAATTTCCTTCCTCTGTATTTCCAACACAGGTTATTCCCGAATTATTTTTGAAACCTCCACAGAAAACTCATTGTATAAAGTTACTTGTTCTCATTCACTCCCTGACTAATCTTCCTCTCCCATCCATCTCCTGCCTCTTCACACCACACAATGCCAGGAACCCCCACTAAGAAATTCTAGAGTCAATCCCTGACTAATCTTCCCCTCAGAACCCCCAACTCATAGCCCTTCACCCCACACAACACCACCAACCCCCATTAAGTATACTAGACAGAGATGATTAACTTTATTTGTCCCATGTACAGAGAAGTTCATCTTTTCCTTCAAAGCAAATCAACGAGAATTTGTGCTGGGCAGCCCGCAAAGTGTCACCAGACTTACATAGAAACATTACAGCACAGAAACAGGCCTTTTGCCTCTTCTTGGCTGTGCCGAACCATTTTTCTGCCTAGTCCCACTGACCTGCACCTGGACCATATCCCTCCATACACCTCTCATCCATGTACCTATCCAAGTTTTTCTTAAATGTTAAAAGTGAGCCAATACAGCATGCCGCAACTGACTAACTCAGACTGTACATCTATGGAATATGAAAGGAAACTCACACGGCCACAGGGAGAGCATACAAACTCCTCGGAGGCAGGAGCAGGAATTGGAAACTCCAACCTTACAGCTGGCTGCTGTAAAGTGGGGCGCTAACCGCCATGCTACCTTGCCACTTGTTTAATACTTCAATTTGCTACGTGCTCTGAGTGCTTACACAGTACACTGCACCACTCACAAACACAATCCTGTGTGTAGCTGAAAGCTTCAATGTGGAACGTGTGTGGTTACTCTGCAACTTCCCCCACTGTATACACTTTGTGTCCCTCACAATGCCCCACCTGACAAACTCCGGTGCTCCTACTTCCATGTCAAACTTTTTAAGTACTTCAACCCATCAAATTCCCATCTCTTTATGACCTCTGAATTTATGTCTTCACCCTGTGCCAATTTTCCTTGTTTTCCTTCCCCTTCCTCAGGAAGCTGATGGAATGAGAGGAAGGAAACAGAAACAAAGAGAGAAAAGGGGAGAAGGGCTTATGTAAAGAGACAGAGGAAAAGAAAATCAGTGAGAGTGAGAAGTAAGATGGTAGAGGGAGGGAGCAAGAAACGTGATGGGAGTAAGGTGCGGAGAAGGAAAGAAAGGGTTTAAGTGAGAAAAAGAATAAGGAGATTGTGATAGTTCGTAGAGCAGAAGAGCCAGAGGGGAATAACTTCAAAGTAAAGTTATTATCAAATTATGTACATGTCATCCTGAGAATCATTTTCTTATGGGTGTTCACAGTGAACAAAGAAAGACAATAAAATCAATGAAAAATTACACACAGAGCCTGACAATCGATGTGCAGAAGAAGGCAATCTGTGCAAATGCAAAAAAAAATAAAGTAAGTAAATAAACAAATATTAATACTGAGAATAGGAGTTGTAGAGTCCTTGAAATGAGGAGGAGGAGGAGAGAGAAAGGGAACCTTATTAAGGTGGAGAGTTGAGCGAGTAGCAGGCAAGATCCAACAATAAGGGAAAAAGGGAAGAAAATGATCTCGTAGCCTGTGCCAAGCTGAAACCAGGTTTTGCACAGGGATCAAGAAGGTAATCCGATGGGTTGTCCAATATACTGTCAGCTTGTTTTGGGTGTTCTTAGGAAGACAAGTTTGACAATGGGAGAGAATGAGAGGTCCAGGAAATTCCCATGTAGGTTCCCACACCATCCTGTGCCTAAGCCACAAGAGGCAACTTGGATATGACTTCTGGAGAAAGAATTCACATTAGTAAGAATATAAAAGCCCAAGAGTGACTGAGTGAAACTTACTGCTGTTCATCCAGAAGATGACAGGAGGCGGGAGACCTGCGGGCGGTTGGCAGGGAAGAACCACGGATGCTCCTTCCTGAACTACAAATGGCTCCACGTTCCCTCTCCGCCACAGGGGAGCTTCTGTATATCAAAGTCACAAAGAGGTCATCAATGTAAAAGGGTTCAGTACATCCCAGCCAGAAATAAATACCAGTGGCTTTAAACAAGCGGTGGGCTCTAGCATATCCCTGTCAAATCATAACATTTCCCAACCTAAATATATTCAGCTTTGAATCACGTCCCCCATTACATCTTAAGCAACACATACGAAATACAGGAGCAAGTCAGGCAGCATCTATGGAGGGGGGAGAAAAACAGTCAACGATTCAGGTCAAGACTCTTCATCAGGACTGGAACGAAAGGAGGCAAAAGCCAGAATAAGAAAGTGGAGGATGGGCAGTGTCCAAGTGATCAGTGAGACCAGGTGAGGGTAAAGGTGGGTGGGTGTGGGAGGGGGGTAATGAAGTAAGAAGCTGGGAAGCGATAGGTGGAAGAGGTAAAGGGACGAAGAAGGAGGAAGCTGATTAGAGTCAGTGGAACGTGGAAGGAAAAGAAAGGAGGAGGGGACCCAAAGGGAGGTGATGGGAAGGTAAGTGGAAGAGAAGGGATGGGAGGGTAACCAGAACGAGGAATAAAAAAGAGAGGAGTGAGGGGGAGAAATTACAGGAAGTTAGAGAAATCAGTGTTGTTACATCTTGTAAAGTAACTGGACAGGGCTAGGTGCAAGTATTAGTTTGGCTGCAGTGGTGGGGTGGAATTGAGGGAAGGAAATGAAAAGAGTGTTAAACAAGTAAATACACTATCTCAGTAGAACCAGGACTTCTCCTGTCCCATTGTACAATATCAAGGTAGTCATTGCATTGTACCCTGCAGAGTCAATCAAGAGAACTCACATTAATTATACAACAGGAAAATGGATGTCATGTGAAGTGCAAATGTCATGGTTCTTGCCATCAAAGGAGCAGGTAGTGGGAGGCCTATGAAAGGACCCATCAGAACAGGAAGCACTCTTTACAGGAGATGCTCAAGCAACAGTTAGAAGGTAAGCATTCACAGGAGCTGAGTTTGGATCCATAAGGAACCAGACTGTGTTGGTTTACTGTATAAATCACCTCTTTCATATCCCCTTCCCAGTGGTGCTACCACGTAATTAAACCTGAACTTGAATTTGATTACTCGTCTTTCAATTCTAGTTCTCTTTTAGTCACTGTTCATATAAGGCAGCAGGTCCAGAGATTATATTGTGAATAAAAACACAAACTAAAATGCTGCTGCATAAATCACTGTTATGGGCTGAAGTTATAGCATGCACAGTGTTCTAATCATGAGTTCCGGACATTTAGTGTAGGCTGATATATTAGCTGTGGAATATTCTACATCATTAGCTGCATCAATCTAATTACCACCCTCCCACCACTACCATCTATAGTCTCAATCACTGAACTGTACACTTTAAACCATTTTTACAGAGCTGTTTACATTGTAAATACATATTGGTATTTAAGTATCTATGCACATTTTATTCCATATCCATATTTTTAACCTCTAATTTATTTTATATAATTGTTGAATGTTGTTTTTTGTTACATATCATGTCAACACACTGCAGCAAATTCCTAGTACATGCAAATATAGGCTCACTGGCCACTTTATTAGTAGCTCCTGTGAGTAAACAAAGTGGCACTCTGAGTCCTTATTAACGGCCTTCTGCTGCTGTAGCCCATCCACTTCAAGGTTCAATGTGTTATGAATTTAGAAATGCTCTTCTGCACACCACTGTTGTAACACATGGTTATTTGAGTTACTATCGCCTTTCTGACAGCTTAAACCAGTCTGGCGATTCTGCACTGACCTCTCTCATTAATGAGGCACCTTTGTCACAGAAGTGCCACTCACTGGATGCGTTTTGCTTCTTGCATCATTCTCTGTAAACTCTACTATTGTGTGTGAAAATCCCAGGAGTTCAGCAGCGTTTCTTTCTCTTAACCAGGAGAAGTCATTTGACCGGGTAGACCACAGTTTCCTGGTGTGCAACTTTGCAGGCTTTTGGGCTCAGACAACACTTTGTGGCCCCAGTTTGGCTCCTATACTCTGCCGTAGAGTGCCTTGTTAAGATCAATGGATCACTGACGGCACCCATTCCCTTCAGAAGAGGAGTACGTCAGGGGTGCCCTATGTCTGGTCAATTGTATGCCATCGAGCCATTCCTGAGCCTTTTTCGGCAAAGGCTGACGGGTCTGGTTCTGCGTGAACCGGATATGGAGGTCGTCCTCTCGGCCTATGCCGACGATGTACTCCTCATGGTGACAGATCCCAGTGACCCGCAGAGGATGTGTGAGTGCCAAGAAGGTTTTTCAGCAACATCCTCCACTAGGATCAACTGGACGAAATGTTCCAGACTCTTAGTGGGTCAGTGGCAGGTGGACTCCCTGCTGGAGGAGATGAGAGCTTTTGAGTGGAGCACCAGATGCCTCCTCTATCTGGGAGTCTACCTGAGTACTTCTGGGGAGACCTGGCTGGCGAACTGGCAGGACCTGGAGACAAAAGACATGACCCAGCTGGGGCGCTGGTCAGGCCTTCTCAGGGTGTTTTCCTATCATGGCAGGATGGTGGTCATAAAACAGCTGGTGGCCTCCATGTTGTGGTACCGGATGGTCACCTTGGCGCCTCCTGCCCCCTTTGTAGTGAGAATGCAGAGGAAGTTAGTGCACTTCTTCTGGGGTAACAGAAAACACTTGGTCTCTGCAGCGGTCTTGAGTCTCCCAGTGGGAGAGAGCAGGCTGCCACTGGTATGCATACATAGGCGACTGGCGGCCCTCCACCTCAGGACCCTGCGGAGATTCCTGTGTGCCAAGCATCCTCCCAGGTGGCACGTGTTAGTGATATTCTTCCTCCGGAGGGGCTGCTGTCTTCACAAAGAGATGTGGCTACCACCGGCGGGCGTCAGCAGCGCTGCTTTGCAGGGTCTGTCTGGCTTCTATCAGGACCTACTGAGAGTCTGGAACATGGTTGCCTCAGGCTGGGAATCCCTTCCTCTGGCAGAGGGCGGAATCCTTGTCGACCCTTGCCCTATCTCAACGGATGTTGGTGCAGCTCAAGTGTGCCGACCGACTCAGTCTGAGCTGCTTGTCGGGCCCAGGCCCCGCAATCTTATCTGAGAGCCGAGTCCACACAACTTGAGCCATCTCTCCTCAACACCCACAATCCCATTCAGGGATGCAAGCAGGAGGTACCTCTATGGGCTGCTGCTCCACACCCTCTACTTCCTAGCCTTTGTCCGCCATCACAGTCTTTCCATATGGAGGTGAGGGGGGGGGTCCGCAATGGAAGTCCCTTTTTTGAAGGAGTTCTTCCCAAGCACCTTGGGGATCTAGGGTGGAGGCTGCTGCATAGGGTGGTGCCTTGTAACAAATTCTTTTTGTTAAGCCGCATGCCACTTCTGCAGGCTGGAGGAGACCGTGTACCACATGTACATGGAGTGTGTGAGGCTGCAGCCCCTTTTTGCATATCTACTTCTCGCATTCTGGTTGCATTTTAGCCCCCCCCCCCCCCCTATTTATATATGGTCATCCAGTGAGAAGGATGCATGGAGGGATGAGGATGTCCTTGTCAGCTTGCTCCTGGGGCTGGCGAAAACAGCCATCCTTGGGTCTTGGAAATGGAGGATCTGCCCAGGTAGACTGCCTGGCAATGTTTAGGGAGTATGTTCGTGCCTAAGCAAATATTGAGAAGAAACACGCGCTGTCCATGGCGACCTACCTTAGAGGCGTTCTGTGACCAATGGGCTCTGCGGGGGTAATTGCCATAATTGACAGAGATGGAAACATTTTGGTTTAATGTGTTTTGTCTATTTGTAGTGAAGTAATTGTGTTAGTCAATGTTTTGTATGTATAACACGGAATTTGTAATGAAGATATTTTGTATAGAAAAAAAGGATATCAGCAGTTTCTGAGATACTCAAACCACTCCGCCTGGCACCAACAATCATTCCACGATCAAAGTCACTTAGATCGCATTTCTTTTGCATCCTGTTGTTTGGTTTAAACAACAACTGAACTTTTTGACCATGTCTGCATGCTTTATGCACCAAGTTGCTGCCACATGATTGGCTGATTAGATATTTGTATTAACGAGCAGGTGTACAGGTATTTCTAATAAAGTGGCCATTGAGCGTATACTGGTCACGTTATGCAACTGAAATCAAACTACCACTGCAGTGGTGTTTTCTAAAAATTTAATAATTTGCTTTATTTATCACTTGTACATCAAAACATTGAAAGGTACAGTGAAATCCATCATATTGCATCCGAGGATTTGATGGAAACAGCCTGAAAGTGCCACCATGCTTCTCGCACCAACATAGCATACCTATAACTTGCAAACCATGACTGTTACATCTTTGGAATGTCTGATGAAATCACAGCACCATGTGGTCATGGAGAGAACACACAACCCCCTTACGACTGCACCAGGAATCAAACCTCGATCGGTAATTGCTAGCGCCATAAAGTGTTTGTGCTTACTGCTATGCAATCATGCCACCCCCCTGCCTTCTAAGTGTACCCTCAAATAGTTTGAGAGTCAGTCCAAACTTACTGGAAACCTGGAGGTATATTTTGTTGGAGAGCGCTGTGCCGTGGTCATTTCTGGCTGAGCACTGATACTCGCCCTCGTAGTCCTCTGCCCGGCCACTGTATCGGAAGTCCATGACCAGAGTTCCCGACCGCGATCTCATAGACACTCTAGAATCTTTGGCAACATTGAAATACTTTCCATTGCGAGTCCATGAGAATCTGTGGAAATACAATCAGGTTACTGCCTGGACAAGAATACTCAGGACAAATCAGGCTTCTTGCTCAGAATTATTCACAAACATAATTTTATAAATTACTCTTTCCATCATTATGACTGTCTCTTATGAATACTCACAGACACTCCAGATGCTGTTAAAAAAAAAGGACCCATTCCTGAGGACAGCCATGAAAACAATGATAGATAATACTATCACCTTGGATTATTCTTTCAATTATCAGAGGCAGAATCTGAAACCACAATCTTTGCCTTAGGAACAAAAATGATGCCAAGTAAGACAAGTAGGCAACCGGGTTAAGGCTAACAACAAACTGTAAATGGACACGAGAAATTGCAATGAAGTAGAATCACACCCATCACACCATCCTTGCTTCAGATATCTAGGGCACCCAACTAAAATTGGCAGAAATAATTTAAAAAAAAAAAGATTGGATATTTGGAGCCAAGGTGTAAGGAGGAGCAAGCAGTGATCTTCCTGCCAGGAATACACCACTTTTTATAAGCAACAGATAAAAAATGCTGGAGGAACTCAGCAGGTCAGGCAGCTTCTATTGAAAATAGTAAACAGTCGAAATTTTGAATGAGATCCTTCATTAGGACCACTTTTTATAATGCTGCATACATCGTAAATACATGATGGTATTAATGCATATTTATTCCTTATCTGTATTTCTAACTTTAATTTATATAATTCTTTTTTTCTATATATTTGTTGACTGGTGTTTTATGTTGTGTGTCGAGCCACTACACCGCAACAAATTCCTAATACTTGTAAATGTATATGGCGAGTAAAGTTGATCGGGAGTCGATCACATAATGAGAAGCAAACTCAAGTCTGTATGAAAGGGTTAGCTGGGTTGTATCAGGAAGCAATTTGCAAGCACAGTTGTGATAGCTGCTACACTGGCAGCACATTCATGTTGCAAAGATATAAGCATTGCTCTTCTATTTCTCCTGCTGAAGATGGAGTGAGCTCCCCTGCACAATGCACAGGTCTGCCGACATTAACATGACCACTGGCCAACAATGTAGCTCGGGGCGAGGTGAGAGAGAGGGAGAGGGAGGAGGCGGTGTAGTCACGCAACCTCGACTGCAGCCTAACAGGCACTTCTGTTTCCTGGAAAACTGGGTTTGTTCTCCTTGGAACACTTAAACAGACTGTAACAAGATATTAACCTATATATTAGGGGCAATTGAACAATTAACCTACCAATCTACATATTTCTAGGATATGGGAGAAATTGGTGCAACCAGAGGATACTCAATGGGGAGAGGGGTGGGGAATGTGCAAACTACACTGACAACACCCGAGGTCTCTTGCACCATTAGTTTCTCTACCACACGTGGCTTGGTACCACCCTCATTTCAAGATATTTCTCCCTTTACAGGTGGTGCCGGACTTGCTGAGGGTTTTAAGCTTTTTCTGTTGCTTAACTCAAAATGTCAGGATATTTTGATAGATTGCAAAGTGTTAACAATGGCGGATGATGCAGACGTAAAATAATTGGTAAACACATTGGCGAGATAGGGAGAGTTTCTCCTGTGCAGTATGTGGGTACACTCTCGACACTGACCGACAGGAGCTGATGCAGATTCAACCTCCTGGAGGAGACCGATTACAGAATCGAAGGGTTAGCATTGCAAGGGCAATACGCACAAAATGCTGGAGGAACTCAGCAGGTCGGGCAGCATCTGTGGTGTGAAGTAAACAGGCAAAGCTTTGGGCCTGGCCTGCTGAGTTCCTCCAGCATTTTGTGTGTGCTACTCAAGATTTCCAGCATCTGCAGAATCTCCTGCATCTCAGAATTGCCGGGGTCTTGGCGATTTGAGTACTTTATACAAGGAGCTGAGAAGGAGTTATGGAAACTCAGCACAACCTGATTTTGCAACACACTCGAGTAACGAGTAGACTGCACCCCACGGAGCTGGCGGGGACTCAATGGGCTAGTCAAATAGTCTTCTGCTTTTTTTTTAAAGTCACTTTGAGCTCCACAGTTAGTCTGCAAAACCAGTTTTCAACAGTGGAGGGCAATAAAGTTCTATATATGTACAAGAGATTCTGCAGATGCTGGAAATCCAGAGCAGCACACACAAAATGCATGAGAAATTCAGCAAGTCAGGCACCATCTATGTTTTGGACTGAGACCCTTCTTCAGAATTGCTTCTACACTTCTACAGTTGCTCACAAGTAGTCTCTAGTTATAGAATCTGCTTGCTACAAGACTGAGCAACCTCACCTATAGTCAGAACCCTCCCTACCCACCCGACCATGTCATGCCCCCGGTCACTGGTACCTACACAGGCGTTGGGTTCCCTTTTCCTTCACAAACGATCATTACGTTATCCCGTGGATCTACAATGTAATCCTTTGGAGACTGCTTGGTGATGGTTGGAGGCTGGTTCACTGCAAGAGACAGATTAAAGGGGGGGGGGGGAAATGACAGATTATTAACAGGCTGTACATGACTAAAGTACAATTACAGCAAAAGGCTAACTTTCTTTCCCTGCCTCAACACACAAGGCCAACACTGTTATACTTTTTGTAAGTTTCCTATTCTACAGTAATTTCATTCTTGAGTTGGGACTAACCCTGCTAAGAGCATTGCTCCCGTCCTTGGTGGCTGGTATTGGCCGGGGCTTTGAGATACTGAGTGAGAATACAGGCAACCAGGTATGGAATGCCTTGGCAAGGTATCAACCGTCTTTTCTGAACAAAGAGTGCCTTACATGAAGCACACAATAGTGTAGATGCTGGAATCTGGAGCAAGAAACTAACTGCCAGAGGATCTCTGAAGGTCAGGCAGCATCTGTGGAGGGAAATGGTCAGCTGACGTTTCAGATTCGGACCCTTCATCTGAGTCCTGGTGCAGGGTTTTGACCGGAAATGTTGACAATTCTTCCACAAAACTGTACTGTTGCTTTGCCACGTTTACTGCCTGTGCATTTCAAATGACTACTCAGTTGAGAGGGCGAAATGGTTCCCCAGAAATCGACATCTTCAGCAGAGAGATGAGCAGAAGAGGATGAGGAGAAGAGCAGGAGGGAGAGGAGACAAAGAGAAGGACGGCATTGAGAGAGAGGAGGGAGATCAAATAAAAATGGCCTCCTTCCTTTGAAGAAAGAGATAAAGATTAGCTTTATTTGTCAAACGTACATTGAAACAACAGTGAAATGCGTAGTTTGGTGTCAAATGAAACCAGCGAAGATTCTGCTGAGCAACTTGCAAGTGTCTCCATGCTTCTGGCACCATAATAGCTTGCCCGCACCTCACTAATCCCAACCCGTATGTCTTTGGATTGCGGAAGGAAACCGAAGCACCCGGAGGAAGCACACAGGGTCCCTTGAAGAATGTACAAACGCCTTACAGACAGTGGCAGGAATCGAATCCCCAATCTTACAGCTGGCTGCTACAAAGCATTACACTAACTGCTCTGCTACCGTACCACCCCAGAGAAAGAGAAATGATGATGTCAACATATATTGAAAGCCATGCGTCCTGTGTGCCCCACAGGGGAGATGTAGTTCCTGAGGCAGACGGTGGCGAGCGGGGTTGAATATTAAGTTCTCATCTTGATTTGGCTGACAAGTGAGGGCCTTGACAGCAGGGTAGAAAGGGAGCAGGGTTTGATTGGCATCTGCGTGCAGTGAAATGCGGTGACAGCGAGCAGCAGGGAAGACTCAGCTGGAATGAGGCTGAGGGATGGGGGAACAGAGCAGGGAGCCCCAGGTGGCCAGGCCACACAGCAGACGCAACCAGACCAAAGCCAAGCCTCAACGAAAACACAACTCTTGGCAGCGAGTCCTTAATGGAAAGCATAACAAAGGATACAATGCATAAGTCAACCAATGCTGGATTAAAACACCGCCGTAAACGTTTCAGTGCTAGGATACAAAGCCAAGTTGCAGCATGAGTCTCAGGAGGATTTTACATTCCCAGAGAGAAACGCGAGGTTTATGTTTTCACCCATGAAGATGACGCAGCTAGGCAACCTAAAGGAGAAGGGTCTCAGTCCCAAACATTGATTGTTCATTTCCTTCACAAGATGCTGCCTGACCTGCTGAGATCTTCCAGCATTCTGAGTGTGTTGCTCTGGATTTCCAGCTTCTGAAGAATCTCTTGTGTTTCAAATGTCTCTTTTGGCAGCCATGGATACAGCAGCAAAGCTGCAATCCACCAGGCCATGCTCTCTTCCCACTTTATACACTGAGTGTCCTGACTGGTTGCATTGGGGCCTGGTATGGGAACACTAAGAATGAAAAAGTTGACAAGTGGTGGTGGATCCAACCTAGTCCATCACAGGGAAAAGTCTTCGCCACTCTTGAGCATATCTACAAGGAGTGCTGCCACAGGAAAGCAGCACCTAGCATCAATGAACTCCTCCATCCAGGCTATGCTCTCTTCTCACTGCTGCAATCAGGAAGGAGCCACAGAAGTCTTAGGTCCCACACCACCATGTTCAGGCACAGTTATTACCCCTCAGCCGTCAGGCTCCTGAACCAGTATGGATCACCCCACTCACCTCAACTCTGAACTGATTCCACAACCAATGATTCACTTTCAAAGACTCTATAACTTAATTTTTTTTTTAACTATTTTTGTTCTACTATGAATGCCTGCAAGAAATTCTGTTCATGGCCACACTTGCAACTTGCAGACTGTACAGATTATGGCCAGTTCATAGGTACAGACGCTGTCGTAACTTGTCAGCAACTTTTGAGTTGCTGTGTGCTAAAGCACAGACCTCAAGCATCAGAACTTCCTGAATTCAAGGACTCGGGCACCTAATTCACCTAATTTGGGAGGCATGGTAGCATTGCTGTTAGGAAAGTGCCAGCGATTGTGATTAGGGTTTAATTCTTGCAAGCTGTTGTAAGGAGCTTGTATATTCTTCCTGGTACTGTTTGGGTTTCCTCCCACATTCCAAAGATGATAGGTTAGTGTTAGTAAGTTGAGGGCATACTATGTTGGCACCAGAAGCATGGTGACATTTACAGGCTGTCCTCCAGCACATCCTCACACTGTGTTGGTCATTGATAGTTGGCACGTGGTCAAGTGATTAAGGCTTTGGGCTAGCGATCTGAAGGTTGTTAGTTCAAGCCTCAGCCAAGGCAGCGTGTGTGTCCTTGAGAAAGGCCCTTAACCACACACTGTTCCTGCACGTTTATAGCCCAGTGGCGGTGGTTGGTGCAGTATGGACAAGATGCAAAAATAACAAATTTCACTGTCTGTTTCGACAGACGTGTAACAAGTTAAAATAATCTTTCTGACTACTTCAGATCATTCCTGAGTGAGAGTGACACCACTGGAGGTAACGTTAAACCAGCCCTCCTGCTTGCTTAAGGTGAACTATAGATCTCTTGGTAATTACTTCAAGCAGCCCACCCCAATGATCCAGCTGGTACTTCTATCTCAACTAGCAGATGGTATTTAATCTTTTGGGCACAAATTAGCTGTCTCGTTCACGCTTTGGAAAATAACTCGATCAGCAAGAATATGTTTCAGGGCATCCTGAAGTTGTGAAAGGGGTTATCAAAGTAATTATTTTATCAAAATAAAATGCCCTCAAGCAAGAGAATTTGTTTGAGTGCACCACCAAAAGCCTCAGATCTATCAACTGAGACAGGTCTAATCCAAGGTCATGTTGAACTAGGAAACAGGCCATTCAACATAACTGATCTGTGATTTTGTTCATGACTCCACCAGTCTCTTCCTGTCTGTCTCAGCCAATCCAAATTCTCTTCTGTCCCCTTTGCTCTTGTGTGCATCTATAGCTTCCTTTTGCTAAAAGTCCTTTCCCACTTTATGGAAGGGAGCGGGAATAGGTAAAGTAGGGGAGAGGGGCAAACAGGAATATTAGAAACAGATGAAGGAAGTTGTGAACTCTGTCAGCTTCATCATGGGCACTAGCCTCCCCAGGACAACTTCAATAAGTGATGCTTCAAAAAGATGGCATCCATCATTAAGGACCCCCATCATCCAGGGCACGCCCTTTTTTCATTTCTCCAATCAGGGAGGAGGTACAGGAACTTGAAGGCACACACTCAAAGATTCAGGAACAGCTTCTTCTCCTCTGCCATCTGATTTCTGAATAGACAACTTCTTTTCTCTCTTTTTGCACTGATTTAACTTGTTAGATGTATATATCTTACTGTAATTTATGTATTACAATGCACTGCTACTGCATAATAACAAATTTCATGACATATACCAGCGATATTAAACCCGATGCTGATTTTGAAGTTTGTAAAATTATAATTGACCTGTTTCCAGCATCAAATAAACATTCATTTCTTTATTTCTCTGCAACTCTCGACTCCCTCGTAA
Source organism: Hemitrygon akajei (assembly GCF_048418815.1). NCBI lineage: Eukaryota > Metazoa > Chordata > Chondrichthyes > Myliobatiformes > Dasyatidae > Hemitrygon > Hemitrygon akajei. The sequence continues at coordinate 35,946,066 of NC_133150.1, forward strand.
TAAAAAGAAAATTCAGAGAATCACTTTAGCTCGGTACAGTGTGAGAAGGTAAAGGTTACAGAGAATACAGAGGGATTCTTAGTTGACAGTCCATTGAGCTTGAGTGGGAAACTATTGTTCTGTAGAAATCCTCTATATCCTTGAACCTCACACACAAAGTACTGCTTAAACCTTGAGCTTCTAAATTAACTACTAATGCGCTATTTCAATAGGATAGGACTCTAAAGTCATTAAACCTTGTGGGTTTCTGCCAGTTCTCTGCAGCACATTTCAAAAGTTTTGCAGCTGAATATTATGGCACTATGTCCATAGCCTCACTGTAGAGTATCAAACCACCCTGTCCCTTATGACTAATCCGGAGGCTGGAAGTGTACCGAGTGGAGGACCTGAAGGCTATGTTCATAGAGAAAGAGGAAGAACTTACACTGATTCTGAAGGTTTGCTTTTGTTCCATTGAAGGCAAATTGAAGGAACACAGATGAGGAAACAAAACAGGTTAGTAAAAGCAACAAAAACTATCAACATCTTGCAACTGAATGACCTATTAATGTGCAGTTATTAACATACTGATTATTAGTGAATATTTATTAATGCATACTCCTTAATATACCATTTATATTAATAATAGCCTATTAATAAATACTACTTGTTAACAAATCCTTATCAATACATCGGTCAGATTTATACACCAATTAAAAAGCAAGCAACAGTAGATTCTAGATATTGGAAACAAAAAACAAGGATGGACATGCTCAGCAGGTCAGACAGAACATGTAGAATGAGAAACAGAATTAATGTTTCAATTTGAAGATTGTTCGTTAGTTCTGACCAAGAACATTAACTTTCTCTCTCTCCAAAGATGTTACCTGACCTGCTGAATATCTCCAGAGTTTCTTTTTTTAAATTACGATTCGTAAGCCACTTTTGTTAAAAATGCCAATTAATTTACTGATTATTAATGCATATTATGCATAAATAAAATAGATTATGATGAAATTATTGTACTCCTAGTAAGTTAGCCATTCATGAACATACCTTTATAATTTATGTAAATGTGTGTTAATGGATCCCATTTATTAACAAAAGCCTTGTTAAGTTGAGTGAAGAACTGGACTTTAATATTTTCACCAAGCAGCAGCCCTATCCTGCCTATTCACCTCTGCAGCATCACTTTTGCTGACTTACAACACTTACGATCGAGAGGGACTTCAATGGATGTAACTTGGTGACTTAGAGTCAAGATGAGCAGCAATCTTAAGTGCAGTAGGATGCCTTCCCTTGGTAGCATTTCTGCCAGTTAAGTGCTCCCCAAGAGCAAAGTTGTCCTCTGGGCTGGGTACTCTGGACGACACCTGTTAGCAAAGAACAGTCATTAAATGCATTATGTTGTTTATGTACATAACATAGGGTCATAAAGTATTAGAGCACAGAAACAGTCCCCTCTCCCCATTTGGTCCACGCCAGCCTGTTATTCTGCCTACTCTTATCAACCCACACCTAGACCATAGCCTCAATACCTCTCTCATCCAAACCTCTCTTCAATGCCACAATTGAACCTGCACTTACCACTCCCGCTTACATCTCGTTCCACCCTTGGCGCATCACCCCCAACGTGAAGAAGTCCCCCTCAGATTCCCCTTTCACCTTAGACCTACTGTATATCCTCTCATTCTAGTCTCAAAGTATAAAAAGTTCAAAGTAAATTTATGAACAAAGTACGCATATGCCACTAAATACAACCTAAGATTCATTTTCTCGCAGGCAGTCATAGTAGAGCAAAGAAATACAACCGAATCAATGAAAACTACCCACAAGCAAAGACTGACAAGCAACATGTACCAAAGGCACACGTCAAATATACGTGAAGCTTCCCAGACACTCACAATTAGATACAATTTGTTTTTGTATGAGGGACACATAAGGAAAAGAGCTGAACATTGTGCTCACAGAGCTGGGCATCAAAGAATGTCATAAAACAGTGCAGAGGCTGAGAGAAAATGCAAAACCCAGATTCTGAAGGCAAAGCCAGCGTAGGGGAAGGGCGAGGGGATTGGGTGGGGCAAAGAAAGTGAGAAATGGATCGCATTGCAAACATGGGAGCATGGCAGTTAGCACACCACTATTACAGCTCAGGACGTTGCAGTTTGGAGTTCAATTGCAGCATCCTTTGTAAGGAGTTTCTATCCTCCCTGTGAATATGCGCGTTTTCTCCAGGTGCTCCCGTTTCCCTACAGTCCAAAGATGTACCAGTTAGCAGGTTAAATGGTCATTGTAGACTGTCCTGAGATTAGGATAGGGTTAAATAGGTGGGTTGCCAGACAGTGAGGCTCGTTGGACCAGAATGGCCTGTTCTGCGCTGTATCTCTAAATAAAAAAAAAACAAGCAAGCTGGTAATCAGGCCATCCACTCATCTGGGGAGCTGTGACCTGTGGTGATCAGATCCAGAGAACAAATTAAAATATGGAGACTGAAAAGCATGCACTTGTCTCTTACTGAGTCTTCTGTGGTATGCTAATGTCCTGTTTACCAGTAGACACTTTAAGCTACTTTTTATAATGGTGTTTATATTTTCAATACATGCTGGCATTTATGTATTAATGCACATTTTATTCCATATTCATCCTTAAACCTCTAACTTTATTTTTTTACTGTTTATAATCGTTGAATGTTGTTTTTTTGATGTATGTTGTGCCCTGACCAACACACCATAGCAAATTCCTAACATGTATATGGTGAATAAAATTGCTCCTTGGTCTTTGCTGTCTTTTTCCTGTTTCTTCATTTTCTTGCGTAATTTATGTTCTGTGTGTTGTCTGAATCTACGTCCCCGTGATGTTGCTGCAAGCAAGTTTTGCGTTATACCCGCACCTTGTGCACACGACAATGAACTCGACTTGACTGAATGAAGTTACTGGACAGAACTCTTTTACCAGAGGAATCCACAAAGACAAGTCAGTGGGGCCGATACTAATCTACTGTCCAACGTGCAGCTGCGTACTGAAGCTACCGTATGGATCAAACCCCGCAAGGCCTGTGAGCGTCAAATGTTCACTTTCGTGGCTTGCATGCCTTCCACCTGCTCCATGATTGATGCTGCCTGCAAAGCCCTCCTCCGTCAACCCAAGAGCCAGGTGTTCATTAATTCGGTATTAAATCGCCTTTTGACCTTTGACTGCATGAAAAATGTCACATCCTGACTTCTGTTTCCTTGCTGACTTCCCCTCCCTCACTAGCCGGAACCTGCCTCCACTTTAATCACTTGCCCAACTCCTGACCCCCTCGCCCTCAATGCAAAGGTTGGACAGATGGCAACAGCAAGCAGGTGTCGTGAGGTCACCAAGCTGAACAGTAAGAGGCATCACCTCGACAGCCATGCCAGTCAGAATCGGTATCAGGTTTAATACCACTGACATATGCCATGAAATTTCTTGTTTTACGGCAACAGTACCGTGCAATACTTACAAAAAAAAACTATAAACTACATTAAGAAATATATGGTATATTTTTAAAAATTACATAAATAGCACAAAAATAGTGAGGTAGTGTACATGTGTTCATTGTCCATTCAGAAATCTGAAGGCAGAGGGGAAGAAGCTGTTCCCAAAAAGTTGAGTGTGTGTCTTCAAGCTGTTGTACCTCCTCCCTGATGGTAGTATTGGGAAGAGAGCATGTATATTCATTGAAACACACAGTGAAATGTGTCATTTGTGTTAATAACCAAACCTCACTGATCATGGGTTTGACTTTTGGGCCTAGGCTCCAGGACTTGCTCGAGGCAGCAGGGTGGAAAGGTGATGACTTAAAGGGTCATGCAGAGTGAACGAGTACCAGGATGTGCAAAGCGAAGGGAAAATAACCAAGGGATGCACAACAGTGTTGGCTGTAAGGTGGAAGTAGAGAGAGCAAATGATTGGAACTGCACGGAGCATGTGAGGAGGTGCGGAGTGACAAGCCAGTACACCGGGTAAGGGGAAGCATGAACAGGCTGACAAGGCAGAGCAAAGCACGAGCGACCCACGTACAGCACATGGGTAGCAGGCAGCCAGGAGAAGCACAGAAGCCGTAGAATGAAGTGGATCTGGCAGATCCAGCAGTGTTAGAGGTCAAGCGGATTTAAGGGAGAGGCAGAGCACATGCGGATGTGAACGGGAGAAGGCAGGGTAGAGCACATGTGGACCCAAAGGTGAATTGGCAGGGAGTGAGACCAGATGACATAGAAGCAGAATTAGATGATACAGTCCATCGAGTCTACTCTGCCATTTCATCATGGCTGATTTATTATCCATCTCAATCCCATTCTCCTGCTTTCTCACTGTAGTCTTTGACAGAATTTCGAACCTATCCAGTTCCACTTTAAATATACCCAATGACTTGACCTCCACATCCATCTGTGGCCATAAACTCCACAGATTCACCAAAAGGCTACAGAAATTCTGCCTCACCTCTGTTCTGAAGGGATGCCTTTCTACTTTGAGGCTGTGTCCTCCAGTCCTAGACTCCCCCACTATAGGAAACATCTCCACATCCACTTTATCTAAGCCTTTCAATATTCGATAGGTTTCAATGAGATCCCTCTTCATTCTTCTAAACTCCAGAACGTACAGGCCCAGAGCCATCAAACTCTCCTCAAATGTTAACTCTTTCATTCCCAGGATCATCCCCATTCAACTCCTCTGGATCCTATCCAATGTTTCATGCAGATCTGAAGGGAACAGTGCAGCTCAAGTGGATCAAAAGTAAGATGGTAGGGAGGAGTGCAGGTGGACCCAAACGGGTGATAGCCGAGCAGACTGTGTAGGATAAAGCAGAAGCAGTTATGGGGAGAGGGAAAGGGTAACTAACCCAGGAAGGCACAACAGTAATCGAATGCATGGTGAAGCAGGGTCAGCGAGGTGACTGACAGTGGATTGGACAATACGAAGAAGGTGAGGCCGGGTGAAGCAAAAAAATGACACGGCTAAATGGAAGTAGTACAGATGGGAAGGAGGACAACATAGACATACATTACAGTACAGTATATGCCTTTCAGCCCACAATATTGTGCAGACCTTTTAACATACTCTAAAATCAATCCAACTATTCTCTTCTATATAACCCTCCATTTTTCTGTCACCTCTGTGTCTATCTAAGAGTTTCTTAAATGTCCCTTTATATCTGCCCTTACTAACACCCCTGGCAGGGCATTCCACGATTCTCGGTGTAAAGAACTTACTAAAGACAAGGTGGGCCAAGGGGCTCGTTTCTGCGCTATGTAACACTATCACCATAAGATGGCTTGATTCAGAACTAACTGTATCTTCCATTAAGGTTAGATGCTTGAACTTCCTGCAGTATGTGCCTCCATCCATGAAAATGAAATATCACTGTTATACCAATATTCCTCTTTATAGTTATTCATACTTTTATCTTAAACCCTTCCTGTTTCCAACTGTGTATACTTTACATGTAACATAGATGTTATAAAAATCTATTTTGTTTTATCTGTATCGGTTTTAGTGTTATGCAACTCTCACTCTGCAGGATCTGCGTTGCTTACACTGCTCTGATTAACTTTTCATCCTTCCTTCTGACAGATGCAACCATTCAGCAGCATAAGGGAAGACTAACTCCTTTACGGTTTTAAATCTTTACATGAGTCAGAATAGCGATCACTGTCTCACCTGCATTCATGGTGTGCTGTCCTTGTGTCACGTTGGGTCTGCTGTCTGCAGCAGCTCCCCAAGAGTGAACATGGAACACTACATCACATTACAGATCCTTCGGCCCATGACATTGTGCCGACCTTTTAACCTACTTGAAGATCAATCTAACCCTTCCCTTCTACATAGCCCTCCATTTTTCTATCATCTATATGGCTATCTAAAAGTCCGTTAAATACCCCTCATGCATTTGCTGCCATTCCTTGCAGACCATTCCATGTATCCACCACTCTTTGTGTGAAAAACTTAGCTCTGACATCCCCCTATACTTTCCTCCAATCATCTTAAAATTATGCCCTCTGGTTTAGGATATTTCCACCCTGGGGAAAAAAAAAGTTTCTGACTACCCACACTAAGGATGCTTCTGCTCTGGATTTATGGCTTCAACAGTGGGTGATGCGGGAACTAAAGAATTTTACACAAGTGGGACAGGAACTGCTCAATGAGACAGATCTGCTGCTTATATGGGGCCTGAGTGTGTTCCCGAAGCATGGCCTTTGCATTCTTCATACCATCCTGAATATTTCATCTCCACTTTGGATAGTTTTGGGCCACAGTTTCCTGTTATTCAATGAAGATGTTGTACTTCACCAAAGCTTCGCCAACTCCATCTCCAACAAAAGCCTTTTCAACTGTGGGGTTACCTTCAAAAGGCAGTGCCTCAAGGGGGCAGCACCCATCATTAAGGACCCTGGCCATCTGGGATATGCTCTCTTCTCTTAACTACCATCTAGGAGGAGCTGCATGAGCCTGAAAACCACACTCAATGTTTCAGAATCAGCTTCTTACCCTCCACCATCAGATTACTGAATGGTCCATGAACTCACAAACACTAACTCGCTCTCTCTAACTCCTCTTTTTCACTATTTATTATATTTGTTCATTGTAACTTACAGTTTTTTTTATGTTTTGCCCTGTCCTCCTGCCAGGAACCAATAAAGTTCATGACTTGTCAGTGATAATAAACCTGATTCAGACCCGGTTCTGATTCTGGTTATCTCTCACGACAGAGTGTAGCTTAGAATATTCAGCGAGAAGAAATGTAGTGATGCTTGAAATTCCACTTGCTATTGCCACTTTTGCATTGATGTAGTAACTTTGCAATGCCAGTCCAATGTAAGAACACACGAGTGCTGCACAGGAACATCATTGCTATCCCATCAAGCCTGAACTGATCATGATGTCCCTCTAGTCTCATCTGCCTCCACATAATTTGTTTTCTTGTATCACCTGATTGCTCATGTGTCCATTGAAATGTCTGTTAAACATTGCTGGTATATCTTCTAACCCTGACAGACCTTTCCAGGAACCTGTCATTTAATGTGTTGAAAAACTTGTCCCCATCTCACCTTAAACCTAGTATTTGACATTTCCACCCGAAGGAAAAAAGGCTGACTACTTACTCTATCTGTGTCTCACAATTTTATATAGTTCTATATTTTATAGTCACACCTCATCCCCCAGTGCTTCATGAAAAAATGCAATCCACCTTGTCCCACCTCTCCTTATAGCTAAGACTCTCCAATCAAGTCAACACCCTAGAGAATCTCTTCTGCACCCTCTCCAAGCCTCCATATCATTCCTATAATGAATGGCACAGAGTATTCCAAATGTAAACTGAGGATTTACACAGCTGCAATATACATTCAATGTCCTGACTGATACGGGTAAGCATGCTGTACATCTTATTCATTTGCGTTGCCACTCTCAGTAAGCTCTGGGCTTGAAGAAGATCCCCCTCTACATCAATGCTCTGAAGGTTCTTTGCATTTACTGCATATCTTCTTCTTGCATTCGCTCTCCGATTACACATCACCTCATATCTGACTGGATTAAACTTCATCTACTATTTCTCCAGCCAGGTTTCCCACTGATCTAGGCGTATATCCTGCTGTGTCCTTTGGCAACCTTCCTCACTACCCACAGTTCCACCAATTTCCACGTGTTTGCTAACTTACTTATCAGATCACCTACGTTTTTGTTCATTCGATATTCATAAATAACAGAAGTCCCAGTATGGATCCTTTCAAAGCATCACTTTCCCCTGACCTTCAGTTAGAAAAGCACATCTCCACCATTATGACCAAACCAATCTTGGATCTAAAGCCATGTAGATTGTCCCTAATAAGTCCTTGCTTCGAAGTTTCCATACCAAGCTGTGATGCAATCAGTTAGGATAGTTTCCACTGTGCATCTATAGAGGTTAGTTGACATGCCAAATCTACACAAACCTTTAAGGAAGTAGAGGTGCTGCCATGCCTTCTATTGTGATGGCATTTACATGCTGGTCCCAGGACAGATTCTCTGAAGAGGTAACATTAAGGAATTTAAATAGCCAAGCTTTTCTAAACACATGCAAGTCCCATCCTTAAGGACATTCTCCAGTAATTTCCCTACCACTGAAGTAAGCCTCACCAGTCTATAATTTCCTGGCTTGTCCTCGTCACCCTTCTTAAGCAGAGGAATGATGTTGGCTCTTCTCCAGTCTTCTGGCACTTCGCCCATGGTTAAACAGGATAGAGAAATCTCTGACAGGGTGCCAGCAATCTCCACCATTGCTTCCCTCAGCATCAGGCAGGGTTTTGATCCAAAACATCAATAATTCCTTCTGCACACCCGTCCCCGCTGCTGCTACTTGAGGTGCTGAGATCCACCAGCAGATTATTGCTCTAAATCCCATCTGGTCCTGGGTCACCCTCAATGTCTTCCAAAAACACCCAGCACCTCCCCCTTCTTAATAACGACATATCTCATAATATCCACATCCTTCACCCTAATCTCACCATTACTGAAGTCTTCCTTTGTTATGGACACTGATCCTAAGAAACCATTAAGGGCTACAACTACTTCTTCTGGCTTCATGTTTATATCCCCTCCTTTCTCCTTTGTCATCACCAGTTGCAAGATATTTAGGCTCAGTGATCAGGTCTATCAATAAAAACACTCAGTAAAATTTCATTCCCTTAACAACTTGGACTAAATATGTTTGCCTTAAATCACATGTAATCTGCTCTGTAGTGAAAGGTTTAAGAAATCACCAAATTTGCAAGTCCAGATACACCTTTCATCACAAAAGTCATTGGTATGTTTCTTGTTTCCTAGTGTAAATATTGCAACTTTATGTTCTTTCCTCTAATTTCTTCACTAATCAGTGAACAGCATATTTTCACTTTCTGTGGAACTACTGGATTTGTCAGTGTATGACAGATTCTCGACCCAATGTCAAAGTCACACTCTTACCCTTTCTAATACTGGTATTCATTGCATATGCATTTCGACAGGTTCTTCTACATTGTGAGCAGTCACAGCTCCAAAGAACATTTCCACGCTTGTTAAAAGATTCACAGCTCATCTGTGGAGCTCATCTGTGGAGTATAATAGTGTAGACAGTAGAGCTGCTGATACACAGTTCAAACTTCACCTCAGGTGCTGTCTGTGTTTGCAGATTCTTCCTATAGGTTTTCTCAGGGGCCCCAGCTTCGTCCCACACCCCAAAGGTGGGTTAATTGCCACTAAGTTGCCCCAAGAGTGTAGATGAGTGAGAAAAACAGGGGATGGGCAACAGGAATGTGATTGGAGTTGGTCTATAAACCCTTTCTGCTGCTGTGATTATTATAACAAACTCTGGAGGCATCAGGAGTTTCAGAGTGTTAACACATTCCTTATTGCATCCCAACTATCTCTGGCATCTGCTTGTCTCACAGGCATGATGGCGTCACTACATCGCATGCACATGTCACAGTCTTGAAAAAGAGAAAGAGAGAGAGAAAGAGGGAAAAAGAAGCGGGTGGGGAGAGAGAGAGAGAGGCAGACAGGAGAGAGAAACAGACAGACAGAGATAGAGAGAAAAGGAGAGACAGAGAGAGAATTAGAATGAAAATGATTGAGGATGACCTGTCCTAATCATGAAACATTGCAGAAATTGGATTAAACATTCAAAACCAAGCAGCCAAAATAAGAAGGAAAATACAACATCATGTTAATCCTTTTTGTGCCGCAATCAATGAAAGTAACAAAACCATCAAATCCCTGGATTGAGACAGATAATATTCTAAAATATTTCTGTAATGTTGCCCTTTCTCTCAAGGAGGCTGAAACACAAAACTGTGCAGCAGCTGTGGGAAGCTCTGCTTGGATCCAATCTGTATTCATTCTGGGCAGATCCAGTGCCCTTGCAGAAAGTGTTAAGCAGATTCAAGGGAATGATGCTCAAACTGAAAGTGATAAGAATGAGGGGTATTCCATTCCCTCAAGAATGGAATGCTAATGGTGATCTAATTTAGGCAATTGAAAGTTAATTTGCTATGGGGATGCTTGCTGGCAGAGTTCAAAATTAGGAAGGATGGGATTAAAGTGAGAGTTAAGCATGATGTCAGGAAATGTACACAAAGGGAGAGAATAACTGAAACATTGATTTTGGAGATAGTCCAAAGGAGATTTACAAGAATGATCATGGGAATTAAAGGATTAATATATGAGGATTGTTGTCTCTGCTCTGGGCCTGTACTCGCTAATGTTTAGAAGAATGACGAAGATCTCATTGAAACCAATTGAATACTGAAAGGCCCAGACAGAGTGAATGTTGAGAAGATGTTTCCACTAGTGGGGGAGTCTATGACCACAGGGCATAGCCACGGGATGCAAAGACATCTATTTAGAACAGTTACAGTGCCTACAAAAAAGTATTCACCCTCCCCTTTGGAAGTTTTCATGCTTTATTGTTTTACAAGATTGAATCACAGTGGATTTTTTTTGACACTGATCAACAGAAAAGATTATTTCATGTCAAAGTGAAAACGAATCTCTACAAAGTGATCTAAGTTAACTTACAAATATAAAACGCAACATAACACACCACATAACACATCAAATCATCACAGGTGTAGCCAATTGATTTTATAAGTCACATAATTAGTTAAATGGAGATCATTTTTGGAGACCTGTGTGCAGTCAAGGTGTTTCAATTGACTGTAGTAAAATTACACCTGTATCTGGTAGGTCCTACTGCTGGTGAGTCAGTATCCTGGCAAAAACTAAACCATGATGACAAAAGAACACTCCATGCAACTCTGCAAAAAGGTTTTTGAAAAACACAACTCAGGAGATGGATACAAAAAAAAATCCTTGACTATCCCTTGGAGTACAGTTAAGTCAATCATCAAGAAATGGAAAAAATGTGGCACAGCTGTAAATCTGCCCAGAGCAGGCTGCCCTCAAAAACTGAGTGACTGTCAAGAAGGGGACTAGTGAGGGAGGCCACCAAGAGACCTATACCAACTCTTGAGGCGTTACAAGCTTCAGTGGATGAAATGGGGGAGACAACACATACAATTGTTGCCTGGGTGCTTCACCAGTCACAGCTTTTTGGGAGAGTGGCAAAGAAAAGTACAATGTTGGAAAAAAAACTCACCTGAAATCTCGGCTAGAATTTGCCAGAAGGCAAATGGGAGACTCTGAAGTCAGCTGGAAGAAAGTTCTATGGTCTGATGAAACCAAAATGGAGGTTTTTGGCCATCAGACTAAATGCTAAGTTTAGCGTAACACCGCACATCATCAAAATCACACCATCCCTACTGTGAAACATGGTGGTGGCTGCATCATGCTGTGGAGATGCTTCACTGCAGCAGGCCTTGGAAAGCTTGTGAACGCAGCAAAATACAGGGAAATCCAGTCTGCAAGAGAACTGCGACTTGAGAGAAGATATGTTTTCCAGCAAGACAGTGACCACAAGCAGAAAGCCAAAGCTAAACAGGCATAGCTTAAAAACAACAAAATTAACGTCTTGTAGAGGCCAAGTCAGAGTCCAATTGAGAATTGAGAATTTGCAGTTGGACTTGAAAAGGGCTGTTCACTTATGATCCCTATGCAATCTGGCAGAGCTTGAGCAGTTTTGTAAAGAAGAATGGGGACAAATTGCAATGTCCAGATGTGCAAAGCTGATAAGAGACCTATCCACACAGACTGAAGGCTGTTGTCATGGCTATCCCTCAAGGTCGAGGATGATGGTCTTCGTTCCGTTGATCTATGTGATGCACAGAGTGAAGACGCCTGTGCGTGTACTTGATGTTCCACTCCAAAAAGCACACGATACTTCACAAATCAACCAACTGATTCCAATGCCATGGAAACCACGATGATTGGAGCTGATGGATTTGTTGCAGCCTTCATCCGTCTTCACAGCCGTTGAGTTCCAAGTAACTTCATTCGCCTGTTCCACCGTTGAATTCCTGTAATTCCTGCCAAAGGTGTATCTACTAAATATTGACTTGAAAGGGGTGAATATTTAAGCAATCAACTATTTTATGTTTTATATCTGTGATTAATTTAGTTCACTTTGTAGAGATCTGTTTTCACTTTGACACAAAAGATCTTTTTCTATTGATCATTGTTGAAAAAAAGCCAAATTAAACCCACTGTGATTCAATTTTGTAAAACAATAAAACATGAAAACTTCCATGGGGGTGAATTTTTTTTTATAGGCACTGCATTATCCCTCTCAACACCCCCCCCCCAACATCTCTCTCCCAACCCCATGAATAATACTTCTCACTCCACCAGTGTGCTAATGATTGTATGACTCTATTAAAACTCTCACATGGCTTTCATATCTTTCTACAGCCCCATCCCTTCCAGTAATTGTTACCTTTTTGTATCTCTGAAACCCTCTTAAGCAATAACCCACTCAGATCTTTGAGCTCCTTCAATACTGGCTTGTAAGTTACTTTATGAATCTCAGGCTGATATATGGCGGCATATACTGTATGTACTTTGATGATAAATTTACTTTGAACTTTAATTGCTTCATCACAGCTATTGAATCACCACACTTCAGAATTTCTTCCCCCAAACTCCTTCGCCTTCACCAGTTCTGTTCCCCTTTATTGGGGTCCTTAGAGCTGAACTGCAAATGTGCTCTTTGCTGAGGTTTCTTTGCTAACACTTTAATGAGGGATATTTGTCAACATGTTGTGCAAGTGCAAGGCAAGGTGGTTGTTTGTCACCACTGAGGCATCCTCTCATGTGTAATAGGTGACGCAGTGTTCTGTCTGCCTGCCAGCTGTGTTTCTGGGACTGCTCCACAGCCATCCTGGGGGCCGGGAGTATGTGCCAAAACTTGGTGCCCCATACGATCTTGCTAAAAAGTTGCCTTTCCTGGAGGCCTGTCTGTGTGGTGGGGAGGGAGGGTGCGAAAGGAGTTTTTTTTTTGCTGTTGTTGCTGATTGTGTTATCCTATTAAACATTGTGGGCATGTTATGTTGGTACCAGAATGTGTGGTAACACTTGTGGGCTGCCCCCAGCACATCCTTGGGTGTGTTGGTTGTTAATGCAAATGACGCATTTCACTGTTCAATATACATGTGTTAAATAATTCTGAATTAATGGGGCACTCGGCCACTATCTTACCATATACTGTATGTTTGACATCTTCCTCCCCTTCCCCTTCATTTATGCCACTGTCTATTTCCCAGGCTCTATTCCCAACCTCTCTCCAGCTGCAGAAATCTCTAATGTATTTATCTACTCTTTATTAACTCTAAGGAAACATTGCCATAGAAAAGCAGCTTTCATCATCAACGCCCCTCACCACCGAGGTCATGCTCTTTTCCCGCTGCTGCCATCAGGTCGAAAGGAGAACAGCCTCAGGATTTGCACCACCAGATTCAAGAACAGTTCCTAACCCTCAACCATTAGGCTCTTACACAAAAGGGGATAGCTACACTCACTTAAGGACTCTTTTATCTTGTTTACTCATGCTTGTTATTTATTGCTATTTATTATCTGCATTTGCACAGATTTACTTACAGTTTACAATTTCCTATGCTTATACTTAACATATCCTGCTAATAGTTACTGTTCTATGGATTTGCCAACTATGACTGCAGAAATAGAATCTCAGGGTTTTATGTGGTGACACGTATGTATGCTGATAATAAATTTTACTTGGGAGTTAAAGTTCATAGCTTCACCTTCTCAGTAGGCTTACGCCTGTATGGGGGCGTCAAAGTTATGTAGTGGTTACCGTAATGCTTTACAGCATCAACAGCCCTGGTTTAATCCCATCGCTGTCTGTTAAGCTCTTTGTGCACTCTCGTCGTGACCATGTAGGTTTCCTCTGGCTGCCCTGGATTTTCCTCCCACATTCCAAAGACGTACAGGGTAGCAAATTAATTGGTCACATGGGTGTAACTGCGTGGTGCGGGCTCACTGAGTCAGAAGGGCCTGTTACCAAGCTACATCTCGAAATAAAAATTTTTAAATGCAGTGGCGGCTTCTAGACTGAATTCATGCAGACACCAACAGTATCAGAGGGAGCTTCTGCCTGGGGCCACTGGCCACACTGTCTGCAGAAATTATCCCTTAGAAATCAGAGCTGACAGTGGAAAACTTTAAGTTGGTTTCAGGCAGAGTTTGGGATGGAAAACAATACCCAGCTCTTTGCCTTCCAGACAGAGTGGCGGGAGAGGGGTTCACTTGCTGACATGGCAGGACCAGGAAGTCAAAGGTCTTTGATCAGTTTTTTGCTCTTGCTAATTTAAAGCTGTCCATCTGTCTCGTGGGGCCATTGTTACCTTGGAAGTGTTCAGCCTCCCACAGGCAGCCATATGGCTCCAACTGTCAATCAAAAATACCCCAGTAACCAACTCCACCAAGCCCGTAGCCCACTGCAAGCAGAATATGACAATGAATTATACACGGTCCATGGAGTTCTCTCATTCAGCACACCAATGTTCAGTTAATGTTCCATTACAAGGCACTGTCAAACTTTGTTTCATGGAAGTGTACAAAGCAATGTCATCACAAGGGATCCAGTGAGTAGCTAACTCTGGTTCTTAGAGATTTAAAGACCTGATTCTGGACAAGGCAAAGGAAGAATGAAATGAAAAGAGAGGAAAGAAACTAAAACATTGAAGAACTTGTTAATGATGGTAGTGGGTCATGAGTATGAACATATGGTCACTGCTCTTGCCAAAATTAGAGCTTTTTCCATAGATACATGCGATGGACTCCCAGGTATAAAAGTCCTGGATAAAAATCTGGTTCAGAAAATCATGGGAGTTCAGAGAGCAGCAGTCACTCACTGACAACTGGATTGGAAGAGTACAATTTAAACACTGTTACACCATAATCACAAGAGATTCTGCAGATGCTGGAAATCTGGAACAACACACACAAATGCTGGAGGAACTCAGCAGTTCAGGCAGCATCTGTGGTGATTAATAAACAGTTGACATTTCGAGCTGAGACCCTTCATTAGGGCCCTTTATTAGATTCTCTGTAAATTATGTGGTGCGAAACCATGAGACTTACTGGGAACCTACTGAAAAGGAGCATTTGGACCAAAATGGTTTACATCAATATTTTTGATCCATCTAAGCCTGGCATTAGCCCTCTTTACTAACCCTAGAAGAACCCTTCACTGCTTTTGCCTGGTGCACCTTTGAGCTTTTCCTTAATTGAAAACATGCCTTCAGGTCTGAAGAAAGAAGCTACACCTGAATTCACAACTGGGTTTAACTTATGTTTGTGGCTTGGATTTGGTCTCCCTCATGAAAAGATTCATCTGTCCATAAAACTCTTCTAAAAATCCTTTCATAAGCTAAAGAATCTGTATATCTGTGTGTAGAAGACAGCCCCAACTATTCTTCGTAGGCACAAACTGAATGGCCGTATTTTACTGGTGGCATCACTGTTCAAGATGCTTGTACAATCAGAATCAAGTTTAATATCACTGATATATGTCATGAAATTCGTTGCTTTGTAGTAACAATACATAAAAACAGTGATAAATTACGGTAAGAAACATACATAATTAAATAAGTCGCACAAACAGAGAGATAGTGTTCATGAGTTGGCTCATTGTCTGTTTACAAGTCTCATGGTCAGTGAGCTTGCATCTGCTGTGCACCTGTTGTAGCTTAAGTAGTAGTTAATTCTGTCCATGGCCAACCTCACAAAGCATTTCATCACTGTAGACTGGGCTACAGTCATTGGGACCGCTCACCCTGCTCTTCTCGGCCACTGGTATGATAGACGCCCTTTTGGAGCAGGTGGGAATCTCTTACTGCATCTGTGAGAGACTGAAGATGTTCTTGAACATCCCCACCAGATGGCTGGCCCAGGTTTTCAGTGCCCTACCACTGATGTCCAAGGTCAAGATTTGATGAGGGGTCTAAGTGTTTTCAGAACGCTGACCTCAATAACACCTTTTATTTAAGTAAAACCTGATGACTAATACTTCTTTACTGTTTCAGGAGATGCTGGGGAAGTCTGCAATAGTTAGCACATCAGCTGGGCACAGAACACTATCACATATTGCAAGTTCAATAAGTACAGCTTGGTCAAGCAGAAAGCAAATATCAGAAGAGAGGGGCTGCTGTTACAGTATTTTTCTCTGTTAATTACGTTGACAAAGCAGTGAACAGCCTCAGATGACAGACAGTGATTATGAAACAAAGGGCAAATTGCAGATGGGTAAACATAACTGCTTCCCTGATAGAACCAAGAAATAGGAAGTTGAATCAAAAATATACTTAACGATTGCTCAGGGGTCACCTCTGAACCATTGACTTTCCAATACATGAAACACTATTTCAACAATATTCTGCATTCCACATGAAGCTCCATCTACTAAATTTTCCTCACTTGCTTTACCTTTCCATGCCCGTTTGCAAGTTACTCTGCTCACAAACTTGCTTTCTTACTTATCTCTGCACCATCAGCAAAATTGGCTCCAGTACATCTGGTCCCTTCATCTGCGTCATTAGGCCCCAGCATCAGTTCCCATGGCAACATACACATTACAGCTTACCCATGAAAAAATGACCCATTTATCCTGACTGGTATTCATACAAATTACCCCTAACCACATGAACCACATTGGGTAGTTACTTTTTTGGCATTGTACCAGATGTTTTGGGGAATTACCAGGTTCAGCTTTAAACACCCTGTTTGTCAAATACATTGCCACTTCATAAAAGCACATTAACTCTGCTTGGTTTTGATTATGATTTTCTAAGTGTCGCGTCAACTCCACTGTGGATGATCCCAACCCTGGCTGTGGAAGGACAGTGGTTGGGCATGGACTAGCAGCCTCATCCCATAAAAGCCCAGTGCTGCAGAAATGTCAACAGAAGCTCTGAAGACCTCATCCCTGGGAGAGTAAGGATAAAGCAAGAGGATGGGTGGGCTGCAAATGGAAAAACTTTAAAGACTGGCCCAGGACAGAGCACTCTGGATGAGCTGCTGTTGGTGGCCTGTGCCCCAGTAGAGGTGATGGGCTTAAGAAGTAGTTTTGCGTTACTGATTTCATAACAATGGATTCCAGCGTTTTCCCAATGACAAAGGTCAAGCTAACTGGCCTTCAATTTCTTGATTTCTGTCTTCCTGATTTCTTAAATACAAGTTTCCTAATCCCTGGGACCTTTCCAGAATTTAGGGGATTTTGGAGGATCCAAACTAATGGATCTTACTCTACAGCCACTTTTTTAAATATCCAAACATACAGGCCATCTGGTCAAGGGAAATTATCAGCCTTTAATCTCATTACTTTTCCTTGGTAACATTCAGCACTTTATAATTCCATCTCCACTCCTTTTAGTTCTATTATTAAGAACCAGCTAATGTTTTCTATTGTGAAGACAGACACAAAAAATTTGCACAAAGTCCCTGCAATTCCTTTATTTCCCATTAGTAACTTCCCAGTCTCATCTTCCAAGCAAATAATGTTTACTTAAATAAAAATAGAAAATGCTGGACAAGCTCGGCAGGCAGGCAGCATCTGTGGAAGGTGAAACAGTTAACGTTGCCGGTCCAGGACACTTCAAAAAAACCGAGTTACAATTCTGATGAAGAGACCAGAGAATGTCTTGACAGATCAAAGATCAATAAAATATTTGTGTATTATGAATTTGCTGTGGCATTTATAAGAATAAAGAATTACAAAGAAAAATAACTTAGAGATTAAAGTACGAATATGGAATGAAGTTTGTACAAATACCAGCACTTACAATATAAACAACCTTATAAAAAGTGGTTTAAAGTGTTTAGAGTGCAGTGCAGTGACAGGCTAACTAGAATGGTTTCTCAGATTAACAGCCCGAGGAAAGAAACTTTTAAGATGGCATGAAGTTTTTATTTTAATAGCCCTATAGCGCTTTTGCAGAAGGGTGCTTTTGCAAAACAAGGGAGCTTTCGCAAAGACAGTCTTGCTGGGTGGGTAGTGTCCACAATTATTTTTTCTACAAGCTCCTTTCCCCTAGACACAAAGAAGTGGGTGTCGCGGTTTCATTACAGCTAGCACAATGCTATTGCAGCTCACGAGTGTCGGAGTTCTGCACCGTCTGTAAGGAGTTTGCAAGTTCTCCCCGTGACAGCATGGGTTTCCTTCAGGTGCTTCAATTTTTCTCTCGAAGTCCAAAGACGTACCACTTAGTAGGCCATTGTAGATTGTCTTGTGATTAGGTTAGGGTTAAATAGAAGCGTGCTGAGGGGTGTGACTTATTGGGTCAGACGGGTTTGTTCCACACTGTATCATTAGATAAAAAAATAATTTAGTCCTGCTGTGATGGTAGTCTACAGCCAATGACCTTTTCGGCAGACCTGACAATTCACTGTAGTTTGCATATATATTGCGAGGGGATGCTACTTGGTCCTCCAAACTTTTCCAGCATTTGCTGTTTTTATTTCAGTTTTCCAGTGTCTGCAATTATTCATTGATTTTCCAACCAGTGTTTACCTTTGCTGTCCTTTTCCTTTAATAAGCTTGCAGAATCGATTTCTGTTTTTCTGTTTGCTCTCCTCATTTCTCTGATTGATGGAGTGGCTATTCCATTGTCCTTTAATATTATCTCGACTTTTTGAACATTGTAACTATGTGTCAAGCTGTCTCAATGCAGAATGGTTTTTATCTTGCTGCAAAACAGATTTTTGTTTTAAATAAGTACATTGCTACTGCAGGCAAGAAGAAATGATTAATGAGATGAGAAATAGCTTCCAAAAATGTCTTGCTTTCTTGCAAACACCATCTGGTAAGCAGAGCTCTGGCAAGCTTCAGTTAACAGAAGATACTTAAAGGAGATATTAATGTGAATTGGCATCAGTCTATTTCATAGATTCTTTGGAACTTAACACATGATGTGGATCTGAATTCTGCTATCACTTTTATATGAGCTTACTCCTTAATATTGACCTAGAAACTAGATTGTGTAACACTCATC
The DNA here is from genome assembly GCF_048418815.1 of Hemitrygon akajei. NCBI lineage: Eukaryota > Metazoa > Chordata > Chondrichthyes > Myliobatiformes > Dasyatidae > Hemitrygon > Hemitrygon akajei. The sequence continues at coordinate 35,964,983 of NC_133150.1, forward strand.
GTTTTTGTGCTATGTAACTTTCCTGGACTGAGACCACTCGTGACTATTTCCACTTCCCTCTGGGAATTTGATCAGGCACCCTCCAAGACTCAGTATGAAATTCTCCTCTTACATTGATGCCCAACACTATTCTGAAGAACAACACTTCTTGTCTGGGCAGTTGGCAGCTTGCCAGATTCGGTATCGATCTCTCCAACTTTAGGTAACACACTCTTTCTTTCTGACTGTTTCAGAAGTGGCCACTTCTGTCATCATTTTAGCTCGATTTGCTTTTTTTTTGCCCTCTCTTTTAGTAGTCTGGCCTACTGGGTCGGTCCCATAGCCTTGCTAACGATAAAGCAGCATAATGTGCTCTAACTGCTGTATTAATGAATTTGGTCTCACCCGATGAAAGACATTCTATTTTTTTTCCCTCAGCATAATCAAAGACCCCTCCCACCCCAGTCATTCTCTCTTCTTCCTCTTCTGTTGGGATGAAGATGCTAAAGTTTGAAAGCACACACCACCAGGCTTCTATCCTACAGTTATAATACCATTGAATGCACATCTTGTACATTAAAGATAAACACTTTTGTTCACAAATCGCCCTCATCAGTTCAGTGTCTAGCTGCACGGTACTATTTTTTATTGGGATACAAGGCAGAGTAGGTCCTTCCAGCCCTTTGAGCCAAGCTGCCCAGCAGTCCTTCAATGTAATGCAAGCTTAATCATCAGACAATTTACAATGACCAATTAACCTATCAACCTTTTGTACTGTGGGAGGAAAAACACTTTTTCTGCAACGTCTATTATTGGTTTTGCCTTGTAATTGCCTGGATATATTTATGTTTTGAAATTATCTCTACAGTTGGCTTGCAAAATTACATTTTTCATTGTATCGCTGTACATATGACAATAATAACCCAATACCAATTTATTTGTTCTGTCAATCCCTCCCCCCCTTCTCTGCTAACTTGCTCTCTCTATTCCCAGCTCTGATGAAGAATCTCATACCTCGAAAATCTGCTGTTTCTCTTTCCACAGATGCTGCCTGACCTGCTGAGTATTTCATTTATTGGACTCAGTCCAATAAATGACGAGCACATCGCTCCCCACCATCAATAGTATATAAAGGAGGAACTGCCTCATGATGTCAATATCCATAATCAAAGATCCCCATCATCCAGGCTGGGCCATACACAGCTACCATCCGGAAGGACCTACAGCAGCTTGAAGTCCCATGTTGTGCGGTTCAACCATTCAGTTCTTGAACAAACCGGCGCAGTTTAGCAAGACTGTCACTTTGCACTACAATTGACCTTCCTCTAATTACGCTATTTCTTGTATAATCTGTGTAAAATTTATGTTTAATTTATTTTCTCTTTATTCCTGTGAATGCTGCTGATGCCAAGTACAAGTGATACTGCTACAAGTAAGTTTTGTGCATATGACAGTACACTTGACTTTGACTTCGGACAACAAGCGCTTCACAGTGCAGCACTGAAATGGGATGCTTGTGAAGTTATGTTCCAACCTTACTTGTGATTTTATGCCCCCCCCCCCCCCCGCCCATCCCAGCATGGTTTTAATGCCTCTCTCCCTGGACCCATCTAAGTTCAAGCCATGAACCCCATTCTCATTCCAACCTTAGAGTGCAAGCACACAGTAACAGCTCTCCATATACTCCACCCCTCCTTGACATCCACCCCCACTTTGCCCCCAACCACTGCAGTTAGCCAATGACGAGTCCAGACCCACGACTTCAGCTGCCAGTCAGCCCTCTCTTCTGCCCAGAGATAGCACTGCTCCTCAGCCATACATTTTGACAACAAATGAACTTTTAGTTGTGCCAGAGGCCAAGTTTTCAGATGCAGCCGAAACTTGCATGATGAATCGTGCTGATGCATAAGGATCTCACTGGTCACCCATTGAAGTGCACTGGAATTTCAAGGCTAGCTACTCTTTTTCTGAGCTGTCTCTATCTTCCATCTAATTCTCTTGATCATTCCCTTTTTTTCTTCAGCATCTGTACTTCTGCTAAGGCATAAACTTCTATCAGCTATGTTAGCGTGATCACTAGAGTCAAGTTTGATGTTCTTCTAACGGTCATCTATCACTGAGGTGACTGTAGAGGCTGATCCGGGATCCACATATTATGGTGCAGCGTGGGCAACAGTAAGTGGGGTAGTGACATCCACACCAGACTTTGAGGCGAATGGTCCTGGGTTCAAATCCGACCGGCTCCTTACATGCCTTCCATCCGTGCTAGATTGAGCGTTGAGCTGGCAACTCACCCTCGTTAAAAAAAGCAGACAAATGCTAAGGAAATGGCAAAAGGTTGCTACCCAATGCACACACAAGGTGTGGAGAGAAACAACAACTATGACTCTAGGCATTTATATAACATCTTACAAATTTCTACAGGCGTACAGAAGAGAGTATTTTGACAGGCTGCATCACATGGATCCCATGGATTCTTGCACAGGATGACAAAACTCATCCATCTCCATCATGGCCACAACCCTCTCCACCATCAAGAAGGTGACATCCATCACTAAGGAGCCTCACATTTGAGACAAAACCAATTCTCATTACTACCATCCGGGGGAAATACAAGCCCCTATACTCAATGATTTAAACTTCTCCCCTCTCAGATTTATGAATGGTATATGAACCCATAAACACTACTTCATTATTAGTTTTCTGAATTCTTTGTTTTTGTAATTCATAGATTTTTATATCTTTGTACCGTACTGCTGCTGTAAAACAAGTCACATAATATGTTAGTGATAATAAATCTGATTATATTTTAATGTAGAAACACTGTCCCAAGTGTCTGCATAAGAACTCAGACAGTAATTGGCACTAAGCTAATCTCAGGATTGTTAACAAACCTTGGTCAAAGTGCTAAGATTTGAGAAAGGTCCTACAGGCGTGAGAGAGAAAGACATGGGCTTAGGGAGGAAACTCCAGAGCTTCACAGTGGGGATGTTTGAAATGGCAAAGTAAAGAAAACAGGGCATTATCAGAAAGCCAGGTGTGGTGGAGCACAGTTTTCAGGGAAGTTTCAGAGGCATGGATTAAAGTGTTACTGGTGTCCCCTGCCAAGAACACTAAATAGCTTCTCTTTGTGAAAGCCCTAAATCTGGATTTAATGCTGAAATGCTGCTGTTCCAAAGAAGTCATGGTAGCGTTGCGGACACCACAACGCTGTTACAGCTTGAGGCACCGGAGTCTGGAGTTCAACTCTACATCATCTGTAAGGAGTCTGAACGTTCTCCCCACAGAAAGCATGGTTCCTTTCCGGTGCTCCAGTTTCCTCCCACAGTCCAGAGATGTACCAATTAGTGGGTTACTTCATCGTTGTAAATTGTCCTGTGATTAGGCTAGGGTTAAATGCTAGGTGGCGCAGCTCGAAGGTCTGGAAGTGCATATTCTACACTGGATCTCAATAAACACATACTGATTCTATTTCATCTGATGTCGTCCCATGGCTTTGAAGATGACTTGCTCAGACCCTAGTACTGTGGTGGCTGATGAGACCAATGTAAGAATCACAGACTCTGAAGAATTTTGCAAGGAGGCTTGGTAACATCTCTGCAGGAAACTAAGGTGCCTGCTGTAGGTGAACCACAACTTTGATGCATTCAAGAATACAGGGACCACTGCTCTGTGGCAGACCAATCCAGACATTTGATGGGACAGTGCTGGGTAGTTTGGAGTTGTACTTGTTCTGTTGTTCTCTCCGAGGCTTCGTTGCTAGAAACATTGGCCTGGAAGCAGACACTGATGTTGATTTGATGATCCTACTGTAATTGGAGGGTACCAGTTCTCTCTCAATTCGTTCCTCAGCTTTCTGCAACATCATTCATAGACTGCATGTGTTGCCAGTTTGGTTCTTACCAATGTGTAGGACTGTGCATTTTTCTTTAGCAATGCATTTCCCATTGTTCTGCCCACTTTCATATTTGGTCTAGTTCATTCTATAAATTCAGAGCAGCCGCCTCTTATCCAACTGACTCGCCTGCCTCTGCAGAGCTGCACAGTTTGACTTGGACTTCTGGCCGCAATTCATAAATGTCAATTGGAAACAGTTCCAGCGCATGCCGATGCATCCATTGGCTTTGCTTCAGCATCTAAGCATTTGATTTTCTCTGTTTACTATTATCCTGCAACATTTGTGGAAAGGAAGGAATGAAAGACAAGTTGGTACCTCAAATTTTAAAATCTGATCACCAGATTCTCTGTGGAGCAGAACCCAAACTCTTTGTTATTAAAGTCAATCTGAAAAACAAAATGTTTTACTTATTTTTAAAATAAAAAATGCACAGGAAGCAATGGTTTAAATGCCATGTATGTGACATTCCACTTGGGACAGAATTTCCAAGACCTCAGGGAGCAACCCAATGCCCGAGATCTTTGTTCTGATTTCTTCACTTCCTGCTGTCGGTCAATACATTTGTTCATGTCAGCTGCCTGAAACCAATTTCAAAAAATGTGTCAAATCTTTATGCCGGTATTCCTAATCTTTTAATTGTTTACTTGCAAATTGTTCTTGGTAACACACACAAAATACTGGAGGAACTCAGCAGTTTAGGCAACATCTATGAAAATGAATGAAGAGTCAATGTTTTAGGCTGAGAGCTTTCTTCAGGAGACCTCCAGCTTTTGGGTTTGTACTCTGGGTTTCTAGCATCTGCAGAATGGCTTGCGTTTAGAAATTGTCCTTGGTATCTATTTTGTTTGTGTGCAAGTTGAAGTGGCACTGCCTCAACTGACAGAATAGTGGATCAGAAATGAGATGTCACATAGCGTACTCCTCTTTCTGCTTCTTCAGTCGTCTTCTCCTGCTCATCCTAAGATAGAAAGACATCACACTACCCTAGAGGTTCATCTCAGGGGTTCCCAACCTTTTTTATGCAGTGAACCCTTACCATTAACCAACGGGTCCATGGACCCCAGGTTGGGAACCGCTGATCTACAGCAGTAATGGTGTGCCTGGTCTGACTGCCTAACTCAAGCTGGAGGAGCAACACCTCATATTCCGTCTGGGTAGTCTCCAACCTGATGGCATGAACATCAATTTCTCTAACTTCAAAAAATTTCTCATTCCTCCCATCCTCTCGTTTTCCATTCCAGCTCCCCTCTTACCCCTTCTCTTCTCCTCACCTGTCCATCTTCTCCCTGAGGAAGCCTTCTTCCTTCCCTTTCTCCCATGGCCCACTTTCCTCTCCTGTCTTCTTCAGCCCTTTACCTTTTCCACCCATCACCTCCCAAGCTTCTCACTTCATCCTCCCCCCACCCCTTTCTCTCTCCCTCACCTGGCTTCACCTATCACCTGCCATCCTTTCCTTCCCCCACCTTCTTATTCTGGTCTTCCATTTCTTTCGCAGTCCTGATGAAGGGCCTTGGCCTAAATTGTCGACTGGATATTCCTCTCCACAGATGCTGCCTGACCTGCTGTGTTCCTCCAGCATTTTGTGCATGTTACTCTAATCTCTATTAATACACTTCAGCTCATTAGAATCTGATAATTAATTGGTAGTTGGTTTATTATTGTCACATATACTGAGTTACAGTGAAAATCTTTGTTGTGCATGCCATCCATACAGATTATTTCATCAGGTCAGTTAATTGAGGTAGTATAAAGGAAATGCAATAAGAGAATGCAGAATGGTGTTACATTGACAGTCTTTGAGATAGTGCACCCTCTTACGTACATTTCTCAATTATTTTTAAAGACCTACAGATTAGGATCAGCACAATGTAGCAGATAGTGTAATTCTATTACAGCACCAGCAACTGGGGTTCATTTCTGCCGCTGTCTGTAAGGAGTGTGTACCTCATGACAGCATGGGTTTCCTCCAGGTGCTCCGATTTCCTCTCAGTCCTTGTTATTTATACATTTTTTATAAATGCTATTGTATTTCTTTATTTTCCTGCAAGAAAATGAATCTCGAGGTAGCAAACAGTGACAATGATAATACATTTACTTTGACTATGATTTTGTCTAATGATCTGCCTGCACGGAAGCAATCTCAGAGTTAGCCAAAAGTACCTTTAAGAAAATAGTTCAGATAGTTTGCAACCAGAAAGATACATTGAGCAGGGCAGGCACTATTCCTATAGAGGCCTTACCCAAGTTAATGCACAATCTGGCTGGGGACCATTCCAGAATGATTTCAACCCTTAAGAGCACACTTCCCATCACAGTTAGATTAAGGGCATCACAGTAACATGGCATGAAGGCACTAGTGACCCTAGTTCAACTCCACCAGATATCTGAAAGGAATTTGTATGTTCTTCTCATGACCACATGGTTTCTTCTGGGTGCTCTGGTTTCCTCCCACATTCCATTTAATGGGTTAAATGGGTGTAATTGGTTGATGTGGGTTCATTGGGTCGGAAGGATCTGTTACCATGCAGTATCCCTCAATAAATAAAATAAAGACCAATTTATTCTAATGAGAATGCATTATGATATTTCCACTTACCAGAACCAGAGGAAGAAAAAATATGTGAAGCCAAGATCTTCTGTTAGCTTAATTATGAACTGTATATTATTCCCAGGAAATTATCTCCGAATGTGTTCCAACTGCCAGTTTTGAATATACTGTGGGATGAAAAAGAAAAACAAAGTAAACAATCTCTTCTCTCATGTCACAAGGTTGCGCAGGTTGACTGTGTGGATAAGAAAGCATACGGTGTATTGACCTTCATCAACCGTGTATTGAGTTCAAGAGCCGAGAGGTAATGTTGCAGCTATATAGGACCCTGGTCAGACCCCACTTGGAGTACTATGCTCAGTTCTGTTTACCTCACTACAGGAAGGATGTGTAAACTATAGAAAGAATGCAAAGGAGATTTACAAGGATGTTGCCTGGATTGTGGAGCATGCCTTATGGTTGAGTGAACTTGGCCTTTTCTCCTTGGAGTGACAGAGAGTGAGAGGTGACCTGATAGAGGTGTATAAGATGACGAGATGCATTGATCATGTAGATAGTCAGAGGCTTTTTCTCAGGGCCGAAATGGCTAACATGAGAGGGCACAGTTTTAAGGTGCTTGGAAGTAGGTACAGAAGAGATGTCAGGGTAAGTTTTTTTTTATGCATGGTGAGTGCGTGGAATGGGCTGCCGGTGATAGTGATGGAGGCTGATACAACACAGTCTTTTAAGAGATTCCCGTATAGGTACATGGAGCTTAGAAAAATAGAGGGCTATGGGTAATCCTAGGTAATTTCTAAAGTAAGTATATGTTTGGCACAGCATTGTGGACCGAAGGGCCTGTATTGTATGGTAGGTTTTCTATGTATCTATGATCTCCCAGGACATATTATACAATTATAACATTTTACATTAAAAACTTTTACCAATGTAGCTGCATTGGAAACCCACATGATGTCTATATCGTGAAAACAGACCCTTCAGCCCAACACATCCTCACTAGCCATTTATTCTGATGAGGCCACCCATTGGTTGGGTTAACCATGGATATCATGCCACAGAAGCCTGGGCAGTACAATTATGGAAAGCAAACTGTTGCCCAGACAGCTGAATAATCCAAACGAATGGCAGAAACTGATGCAGCTTGGCACCAGCAGCATTGCAGGAGTTACCATTCAGCATTGAACTCAACGTAGGACTGTCTTAGGGACTCCAGCTCCCGATTTTTCCTTGGGGTTTACTCCTGAAGCCTTCCCTGTGAGTGGGTATAGCCGCAAGGCAGCAGAGGTTTGAGATCAGAGTTTTCCTTCTCCTACATGAGCTGCCAACCACGGCTGATGAGCTCCATTTGCCCAAAGCAACCGGCTTTCAGGAGCCAGTGACCTGACTTTGCCCATTCTCCTGTCAGTAGAAACAGTTCCCCCAGGCTTAGTAGCTAAGCAACACATCAAGGCCAAGAGCTGAACTTAGTTGTCAGAGGCTATTTGAGACACACACTATTGGGAGCATTTAATATCCACTGGGAGCTTATCCTCACTACCTCCCCTGGCTATGACAATCATAAGGAATCAATCATTTACATTAATCCTATGTTAATTCTATTTTATTCTTTCCACATTACCATCAAATCCTAACATTCACGTACATGTGATACAAGTTGAAAATGACTACAAATTAAAGTAATATTGATTAGGGTGTAAAAGCAACAGTAAATATCATTTCTCAAGTGCATGTTATAAGTTACAATCATCTTAATAATTTAACATGCGAGTACAGGGATTAGATGAGTGTTCAGTAGGGCATTGAATTGGTTATTGCCTTCTTCAGTATCAAAATCAAATTATCAGCCAAGTTCGTATATGTTACTACATAAGTGACAAACATCATTCACCAAAATCTTGCTTTAAAATACAAACTCTTAAAAGAAACCATATCTTACTATAAATACAAGCCTGATCCAGTTTGAGAGTCAGAGGCCTACAATCTATATTATGACTGATCCATTATTATAGATAGAACAATCCATTATAACCATTCAGATATATTAAAGGATAAACAAGCAAGTACAACTTATTTAAGAGATATAACTATTCCAAACACTAAAATCAATAAGTGATACCAGAAATACGCAAAATTAAAAGAGGAAATTCAAAGACTATGGAACATGAACAAGGTATACATTGTCCCAATAGTAATAACTACAACTGGTATCATTCCAAAGTCATTACATTTAAACAATTAGGCCTACACAGCAATATTTATGTAAATCTTCAGAAAGCCACAATTCAAAACACCACTAGAATAGTCTGAAAGTCCCTAGCAATTGAGAAATGAGTGTGGCTGTACCTCAGGATTTATCAGCTTGAGCTGAGAAAAAAATAAAAGTACAATAATAATAAATAAACAATAAATGTTGAGAGCATGCGAAGAAGAGTATTTGAAAGTGAGTCCCTATGTTGTAGGAACATTTCAGTGATGGGGTTGAGCGAAGTTATTCCCTCTGGTTCAAGGGCGATAACTGTTCCTGAACCAGGTGGTGTGAGTCCTGTGGCTCCTGCACACTTTTGTTTGGTGGGGAGGACTGTGTGTTACAGTCCTGAAGTTGCCATGTCATCTGATTACAGTCAGATGGTAATTACATAGGAGTATCCCAATGAATGAACAGGAATCCTGTGAAGTTACACGCCAATTTATTCTTCTGCTGAATAAATACCAACCTTGCACAATTATATAACAAGAAATGAAAAAATGCATTAATACAGCATCTCAGGTCTCTATGCAGTTCTTTGGGGAAGGTCACAGTATAATGTTGGCAGCAGTACAGATTTTGGGCAAGATTCCAATCCAGTGCCCATGGACACTCTCATGTGCATGTACACAGGCTCCGTGGTGATATTTCAAGGATCAAGGATCAACTCCATTCACCATACACATTTACATGTATTGGGAATTTGTTGTGGGGTGTTGGCACGACAAGCATCCAAAACCAGCAACATACAACAATTATGAACAATAAAGAATGATATATAAATATAAAGTTAGAGGTTAAATTCCAGATAAGGAATTTGTACGTATATACCAGCAAGCGTTTACAATGTAAACAGCATTATAAAATGTGGGTAAAGTATCTACAATACAGTGCAGTGACTGGGGAGTAATAGATAAAAAGAGTGGGAAGGGGGGGGGCTAACTAAACTGATTGATCAGTCTGGTGGAAGAAACTTTTAAGGTGGTGTGAAGTTTTTGTTTTAATAGTCCTATAGAGCTTTCCAGAAGGGAGGTTTAGGAAAATTTGCAGGCTGGGTAGTGTCCACAGTGACTTTTCTTGCCCGCTGCTCAGGTCAGATTTTTGCCCTCCTTCCCACAGAACTGCTTTATTACTATTGGCCAGAAGAAGATTCAATATTCAAGATTATTACTTGAAATGGATGCTACAGTAGTGTAGTGCTTAGTTAGTTCCTCTCCTTGGGCAGCAACCTTGCAGTTTCTTTAGCATTTGTCTGTTTTTTTTTATGAGGCCAAGTTGTCAGCTCGATGCTCAACCCAGCACACAGGTGGAAAGCATGCAAAGAGCGAGATGAATTTGACATGGGACCTCTCCCCTCATCTTGGTTTGTACGACACTATTACAGCTTGGGGTGCCAGAGTTTGGAGTTCAATTCTGTCATCCATTGTAAAGAGTTTGTACATCCTTCCCGTGGAATGTGTGGGTTATCTATATTTGCTCTGGTTTCCTCCCCAAGTCCAAAGATGTACTGGGTAGTTAATTGATCATTATAAATTGTCCTGTGATTGGGTTAGGGTTAGATTGGGGTTGTTGGTCGTTGCTAGGCAGCACAGGCCAAGGGGCGGGAAATGCCTATTCCATGCTGCGTCTCTAAATAAATTGTCATTTGTCAGAATACAATTGTAAAGGAGAATGAAATGATTGTTGCTCCAGATCCAATGCAGAATAGACAGGACAAAATAAACATAAAGAACTCAATAAAAAAACAAAAACACAATAAAAAAATTTTAAAAAGCACAATGTTCAAATATCTGTTTGAGTGTGGCCATACATATGTAAGATTAGCTTATATACACATACTGATTATATGTACATAAAGTGACACTAGGTGCAGGAGTGTCTGTACACAAGGTGACTGACAGAAAATGATTAGGTGACAAGAAACATTCTTAGTCACAAAGGACAGAAAATACACAGTTCTCAAAACTGATTAGGAGAACCTCAATGTTTTGATCATGTGTGGACAGGAGGGATATCTCCGGGGTCAAACACCATAGCATTCTTCCATTTTGTTACTGGGTGATCCCTACACAGAGTTACAGTGCGATCCCGGGATCTACTGCTCAGTCGCTAAGTCACGTGCTGACTGGTAGATGGAATCATATCTTACTGGAGAGAGAGGGGAAATCAAGATCATAGCGGTTGAGTTTTAGAGTATGTGGACATCCATTTAAAGAGCAAACGAAAGGGAACTTCTCTGAGGCTCAGCAGTCTTTAGAATGCTCTTGGCCTCAGAGGTATTGAATATTTTTAAAGCCGTGAGGAACTCAGTGAGGGGAAAGGAATGTGTTGCTCCAGACTTCAGCATCAGCAGTCTCGTGGATCTATATTTTTAAGGTAGAAACACAGAAAGCCTACAGCACAATACAGGCTCTTCGGCCCACAATGCTGTGCCGAACATGTACTTACTTTAGAAATTCCTTAGGGTTACCTATAGCCTTCTATTTTTCTAAGCTCCATGTACCTATCCAAGAGTCTCTTAAAAGACCCTATTGTATCCACGTGTCATGTGAGACATGTTGTAGGAGAGTTAAAGGTTATGGGAAAACAACAGATAATCAGAGCTGAAGGCAGAATTAGATCACCTGTGTTCTTTTTGAATGGACTCTTCTTGCTATTTTCTACATCTACCTCCACTCCAAAAGAGGAACTCCCAGTGGCCAAACATTTTAATTCCGATTCCCATACCCATTCCGACATGCTGGTCAGTGGCCCCCTCTTGTGTCATGATGAGGCCACCCCCAGGGTGTAGAAGCAACAAATTATATTCTGTCTGGGGAGTCTCCAACCTGATGGCAAAAATATTGATGTCTGCTTTCAATTAAAAAAAATTCCCTCCCCCCTCCCCTCTTCTTCTGTTCCCTCTCTGGCCTCTTGTCTATCACCACCCTCTGGGTCCCCTCCTCCTTCCTCTTCTCCAATGTCCACTCTCCTCTCCAACCTTGACATTCCTCACCCATCTGGCTTCAGCTATCACCTTCTAGCTATCCTCCTTCCACTCACCCGCCCCCCCCCCCCACCTTTTTATTCCGGCATCTTCCCTCTTCCTTTCCAGAACTGAGGAAGGGTGTCAGCCTGAAACTGTTTATGCATTCCCATGGATGCTACCTGACCTGCCGAGTTCCTCCAGCAATTTGTGTGTCGTTTCTTAAATTCGTATCTTGTACACTAACATTTACATACAACATGGTTGTACCACATCTGGTTTACATCCGCTCTCCCACCAATCCCATTCCCCCCCAGTCACTTTCCTGTAGCCTATGCCTTAGCACCTGCCCACCCAACTACACCAGAGGAGCTTCCAGCAGCCAGTTAGGCTACCAAGCAGCATGCCCTTGGAATGTGTGAGAAAGCTGAGCCAGGTGGAAACCTTGTGGCTGGCACGGACAAGTGGGCTGAAAGGCCTGGGTCACTGCTGTAGGACTCCATGCCTACAACAGTGCTGAAGGTCAGGATCCAGCCTGGAATACTGGAGCTGTCAGGTAGAGGCACTACCCGCCCTGCCTCCCTGCCCCCCACACACTGCAGCCACTCAGCCTGAAAGCGCCAACACTCACAGTAACACAAATAAAAGAGAACTCCAGGTTTAGTGTACGCAGAGTTGTTCTTAATGTGCATTAAGCAGGCTTTAGTGGACTGCTGTCTGAGAAGCGGCCATGCCAGTCCCTTCCTGTTCCAGCCTTCCGAGAATTAGACGCGCCGCAGGATGACCCAGATGTGGAGGTGATCGAGTCCTCACTCCCCAGACAAGGGGCCTGCTGTTTAATTACAGTGAAATTTGGCTTACTGACATCCTGTCAACTGCCCTTGCCTGCTTTCGTTTCGCAATTACCTGCAAGTTAAAGGTCACTGTGATGGATTCCAGATGGTTAGAAATCAGACAACCAGTCCCAAATGGCAGTACGCCCTCATTTCCTTCCCAGTCCGGCATCTCTGATAGCCATTGTGCAATGGTATCAACATGAACGTAATAGCTTCCAGCAACATTTTCTTGCTGAAACATCACCCACATCAAAGTGTAAGCATCAACTTCCTTTTCTTATAAATCGCTTCTCCACAGGCAAACAATGATGGTGAAAGCAATCAGAATTTCAGCTGAACAATAGCCAGATTATGTGAAGCTAGGCTCCATCCCACACAAACACTTAACTTTGAAAGGCTCCCTCCCAGCATCGGTACAAAGAGTTGTCTCATAGGTTTCACTGTATTTGTTTCATTCATTTCTTCCCAAATAAATAGAGAATAATCCTTACCCTGCAGAGTAAACTGTGAGTAACCCTTACACTACAAGCAGGACTCTGTGAGTAACCCTTACTCTCCAGTATAAAGGGTGAGTAACCCTTGCATTGTTCAATAAGTAATGAGTGACCCTTGCCCTACCAGCAGGGATTTTATACAGTGAATGCACAAAATGGTGGAGGAACTCAGCACATTAGGCAGCATCTATGGAGGTGAATACAGTTAATGTTCCAGGCCAAGAACCTTCTTCTTGAGTCCCGATGAAGGGCCTTGGCCCAAAATGTCAACTATTTATTTTCCTCTATAGATGTTGCCTGACCTGCGAACTTCCTCCAGTATTGTGTGTGTTACTGTACATTTCCAGTTTCTACAGAAACCCTTCTACAGTAAAACTGTGGCAACACCTACATATTCCAAGTGTTTGGCCACACTTGGAGCATTCTGTTCATTTCTGATCACCTCATCAAAGGAAGTGGAAGTTTTAGAGAGGATGCTGAAGAGATTTACCAGGATGCTGTCTGGATTAGAGAGCATGTCTTCCCAGTAAAAGTTGGATAATCTCAAGCTTTTCTCTTTGAAGCGAAGGAGGATGAGAGGCAACTTGTTAGAGGAGTATAATATGAGAGGAAAGACAGACTGAACATCCAGCACCTTTTTCCCCAGTGTGGTAATAACCAACACCAGAGGGTATCTGTTTAAGGTGAGTGGAGGTGAGTTTAGGGGAGATGTCAGAGATAGTTCTTCTTTAAAACAGAGTGGTAGATGCCTGGAACACACAGATGAGGATATGGTAGAAACTGATATAATGGGAACATTTAATAAGCTCGTAGATAGGCACATAGATATAAGAAAAATGGGCTGTGTAGGAGGAATGGGTTAGACTGATCATGGATACGGTTTATATTGATCAGCACAACATAATGTGCCAAAGGGCCTATTTTTATGTTTTTGTTTCATTACAGCGGGTAATCCTGCCCCATCCCAAGAAGTGACTCTATACAGTTAAGCTGTCAGTAACCCAATCACTGCTGAATAATGAGCTAACTTGCTGAATCTGCATCAATTCTGTCCTGTTATATGGTAATCAACACGTGCACAGTTGAATAACCATTACTTAACATCATGGTAACCTGTTTCAATATCTCCTTCTAAGATAACGATAAAATAGCTGGTAATATAAACTAGCAAAGTTCAAAGTAAATTTATTATCAAAGCACATATATGTCACCATATACAGCCTTGAAATTAATCTTCATGCCTGTATTCACAGTAAATACAAAGAAACACAATAGAATCAATAAAAAACTGCAAAGATGGATGAACAACCAATGTGCAAAATACAATTGTGCAAATATAAAATTATTTTAAAAATCAAAATAATAAATGTATTGAAAACATGAGTTGAGGCTAGAATACTTTGATTAAATGAAAGAGCGGGTTATGGTTTCAACAAAGCACTTCTTTAGCAAGTTCCACACTGAACAAGGTGTTACCCAGAGGGTAGTTGGTCAAAGAACCATTTTATAGTGATAAAACAGCAATTAGTTGCGACTGATGTAACATGTACCACATACATGCATGCAGTGCTGAATAAAGGGTACCGTCCTGCTCCCTGCCTATTAATCTTTACCTTGAATAAGCATGAAGCTTGTACAGTTACACAGTGAGTAACCCCACTGAATGAACAGGCATCCCATGAAGTTACACACCAAGTAACCTTTTCTCGGCTAAATAAATAACAAACCTTGCACAATTCTATTACAAGAGAGTGGACAAGTGTATCAGGGCAGCACCTCTGGTCTTCCCAAAGCTCTAAGCAGTTCTTTGGAGATGGTCGATTTATAATTTCAGAAGCAGTAAAGATTTCCAAACCTCCGCCCATGGACATCTCAGACTGATGTACATAGACTACGTGGTGATATTTCACTGAGTAGAATGTTTATTCTTGGAACAAAGTCATTAAAATAGAATGTCCAGCATGTTTATATTTGAGATCAGAATTTTTTAATGCCAGCTCTCTCAATTCAATTTAATTCAAGTTTAATTCATTCAACCGTACATGAATATGCGTGAACACAGCCAAACAAGACAGTGTTGCTCTCTATAAGATTTGTTCATTATATAAACATGGAGCAGTACAGGATAGGAAAAGGCCCTCCAGCTCACTCTGTCTGTGCTAACCTGCACATGATCCATAATGCTCTGTATCTTGCTGGTTCATGTGCCCCTCTGAATGCCTCTTCAACATTACCTTTATATCTGCTTCCAACACCTTTAGCACATTCCAGACATTTAGCACACTCTGTCAAAAACTGCTTCATAAATTTCCTTTAAACTTTCCCCCCTATCTCCTTAAAGCAATGACCCTAGCAATTCCACCCTGGGTAAAGAACTCAATCTACCTTATTAATGCGTCTCGTAATTTTATTAAGTTCTATCAAGTTGCCCCTCAGCCTTTGATGCTCCAGAGAAAACAATCCAGGTTTTCTTAAGAAGAGGCCATCCTCAGGGTGGAGAAGCAACATTTAAATACAGTCTGGGTAGCCTCCAACCTGATAGCATGATTATCAATTTCTCCTTCCAGTAAAAATATTTTTCCCTCCACCTTCCCTCTTCTATTTCCCATTGTGGCCCCTTAACTCTTCTCACCTGCCGATTACCTCCTCCTGGTGGCCCTCCTCCTTCACTTCTACAGTCCACTCTCCTCTCCTATCAGATTCTTTCCTCTCCAGCCCATTACTTTCCCTACCTACCTGGCTTCACCTATCACCTTCTAGTTATCCTCATTCCTTTCACCCCACCTTTTTCTTCTGGTATTATCCCCCTTCCTTTCCGGTGATAAAAAAGGGGTTTCAGCCCAAAACTTCACTGTTTATTCATTTCCATGGATGCTGCCTGATCTGCTGAGTTCCTCCATCATCTTGTGTGCGTTGCTTAGGTTTATTTAACCTCTCCTCGTAGTTAGCAATCCGTCCACCCAGGCAACATCCTAGTGAACTACTTCTGCACCCTTTCCAAAGCCTCTACATCCTTTCTGTCATGCATGCAATATTCCAAAAGTTTTACCCAGCTGTAACAGGAATTCCCTACTCTTATACTCAATACCCTGTCAAATATGCCATTTCAGACACAAGAAAATCTGTAGATGCTGGAAATCCAAAGCAAAATACACAAAATTCTGGGGGAGCTCAGAAGGTTGGGCAGCATCTATGGAAAAGAGTAAACAGTCAACATTTTGGGCTGGGACTCTACTTCCAGAAGAAAAGTTTCAACCCAAAATGTCGACTGTTAACTCTTTTCCCAAGCTTGCCATTTGTCTTCTTTACCGTGCTACCAATCTCTCTCTGTACATCAATGACCCTAAGGGTCCTGCCATTTACTATGTTAGTTACAATTGGCCTCCAAAGTACATCACCTCACACTGGCCCAGTTGCCATTTCTCAATTCACATTTACAACTGGTTTATATGCCATTAAATCTTCTGACAATCTTCCACAATTCCACCAATTTTTATGTATTATACAATCTCCCAAAAGAGATTAGCTTTATTTGTTACATGCGCATTGAAACATTAAAACATACGGTGAAAGGCATCATTTGCGTCAACGAGCAACATAGCCTGAGGGTGTGCTGGGGGCAGCCCGCAAATGTCACCATGCTTCCAACGCTTAACAAAGCATGCCCAACACTTAGTAACCCTAACTCACCTGTTCTTTGGAATGGGCGAGGAACCTGGAACACCTGGAGGAAACGCAAGTGACCGCGAGGAGAAAGTCCTTACAGGCATTGGGAAGAAGTGAACCCCGAGCTTCAGATCGCTGGCACCGTGAAGCATTACACAGACCGCTACCTTACCGTGCCAATCTACTAATCATCTCACTTACACATTCATCCAAAGCACTTATATGTAAATCACAAACAGAGGTCCCAGCATTGATATTTGTGGAACACCACTGATCGCAGACCTCTAGTCCGAATAACACCCCTCCACCACTACTCTCTGTTGTGTAGGGCCAATCCAATTTTGAACCCAACCTACGGATCCCTTGTGCTGTAATCATCTGGATCAGCATACCAAGTTGGACCTTGAGGGAGGCTTTTATAAAGTCCATGTATAAACATCCACCCCCTACCCTCATCAATCATCTTTGTCACCTTCTTCAAAAACCCAATGAGTTTAAATTATACATTACTTCTGTTTTGAAGTCCTCTTGGTGTTGCTGAAATATTGACAACCATTCTTGTTTGGCTGAAATCTCCTGAAATTGAAGATCAGTTGCTGACTGCATGATCCAGAAAGGGAAAAGATATCAGGGCGTGACAGATCCTTTTCACTTTCCAAATGGCTGAGAGAGGATGGGGAACTACAGTGACGGGCATGTTGAGCAGCCAATGGTGTAAGTGTTGAGGGGAGACCTGACAAATCTACAGTGCCTTAACCTGCTACTTCCATCCTGTGTATATAACATGAACTCAGTACTGACGACATTATCACGCCAGCAGAAGACGCCCACTAGATGCCATTGAACACAACTCGTGTAATAGCAGTGCCTTCTGACATTCTGACAAATGCTCATTCCAACAATGGCGCTTTGTTTGGTACCAGAACCAGAACAACATGTTCCCACTGTTTGGATGTTCAGTGTCCGAACAGAGTGCCTGTCTTTGAAATTTGTTTTTCTAAGAATTGGGAAAATAAAATACCACTTTTATTTTGCTTCAACAAAAAACAGCTTTATTTGGCTTCCCCTCCCCCACCCCCACCACCACTCTGCAATCCCCTCTCCCTCAGATCCCATCGTCAGCTCCTGGGCCCTCAGAGGCTCCATCTTCCTCTCAGCCCAACCCTTCCCTCTCCACTGACACTACCAGCCTCCCTCCCCCCCTGATCCCATCTCTCATCCGTGCCGGGTCTTTACCATTCCCTCCGACCTTCAACTCTCTGAGGCAGAGCGCTCTGTCCTCATTAAGGGCCTCAGCTTTGTCCCCCTTCGCCCACACCTCAGTGAGTTCTGCGTACGCCATGACGCTGAACTCTTCTTCCGCCGTCTCCGTCTCCGAGCTTACTTCTTTGACAAGGACTCTCCTACACCCACCGATGACCCCTTCTCCCATCTTCAACCCTCCTCCTCTTCATGGACACCCCGCTCTGGTCTTCTACCTGCTCTGGATCTCTTTATCGCTAATTGCCGACGGGACATCAACCGTCTTGACTTCACCACACCCTGTTCCAATTCCAACCTCACTCCTTCCGAACGCTCTGCTCTCCGCTCCCTCCGCACCAATCCCAACCTCACTATAAAACCTGCTGATAAGGGGGGAGCTGTTGTTGTCTGGCGTACTGACCTCTACCTGGCCAAGGCACAGCGACAACTCTCTGATACCTCCTCTTATTTACCCCTTGATCATGATCCCACTAAGGAGCACCAGGCCATTGTCTCCTATACCATCACCAACCTTATTAGCTCTGGGGATCTCCCATCCACTGCCACAAACCTCATAGTTCCCACACCCCGCACTTCCCGTTTCTACCTCCTACCCAAGATCCACAAACCTGCCTGTCCAGGTAGACCTATTGTCTCAGCTTGCTCCTGCCCCACTGAACTCATTTCTGCATACCTTGACACTGTCTTATCCCCTCTTGTTCAATCTCTTCCCACCTATGTTCGTGACACTTCTCATGCTTTGAATTTTTTCAATGATTTTAAGTTCCCTGGCCCCCTCCGTCTTATTTTCACCATGGACGTCCAGTTCCTATATACCTCCATCCCCCACTGAGATGGTCTCGAAGCTCTTCGGTTTTTTTTGGGTTCCAGACCTAATCAAATCCCCTTTACCACCACTCTCCTCCATCTAGCGGAATTAATTCTTACTCTCAATAATTTCTCCTTTGGCTCCTCCCACTTCCTCCAAACCAAGGGTGTAGCCATGGGCACCCGTATGGGTCCCAGTTATGCCTGCCTTTTTGTTGGCTTTGTGGAACAGTCCATGTTCCAAGGCTTTACCGGTATCCACCCCCCTCTTTTCCTTCGCTACATCGATGACTGCTTTGGCGCTGCCTCTTGCACGCGTGCTGAGCTCGTTGACTTCATTAACTTTGCCTCCAACTTTCACCCTGCCCTCAAATTTACCTGGTCCATTTCCGACACCTCCCTCCCCTTTCTTGATCTTTCTGTCTCCATCTCTGGAGACGGCCTATCTACTGATATCTACTATAAGCCTACAGACTCTCACAGCTACCTGGACTATTCCTCTTCCCACCCTGTCTCTTGCAAAAATGCTATCCCCTTCTCACAATTCCTCCGTCTCCGCCGCATCTGCTCTCAGGATGAGGCTTTTCTTTCCAGGATGAAGGAGATGTCTTCCTTTTTTAAACAAAGGGGCTTCCCTTCGTCCACCATCAACTCTGCTCTCAAACGCATCTCTCCCATTTCCCGCACATCTGCCCTCACCCCATCCACCCGCCACCCCACTCGGGATAGGGTTCCCCTTGTCCTTACCAACCACCCCACCAGCCTCCAGGTCCAACATATAATTCTCCGTAACTTCCGCCACCTCCAATGGGATCCCACTACCGAACACATTTTTCCCTCCCCCCCTTTCTGCTTTTCGCAGGGATCGCTCCCTACGCGACTCCCTTGTCCACTCGTCCCCCCCATCCCTTCCCACCGATCTCCCTCCTGGCACGTATCCTTGTAGATGGAACAAGTGCTACACCTGCCCTTACACTTCCTCCCTCACCACCATTCAGGGCCCCAGACAGTCCTTCCAGGTGAGGCGACACTTCACCTGTGAGTCGGCTGGTGTGGTATACTGTGTCCGGTGCTCCCGGTGTGGCCTTTTATATATTGGTGAGACCCGACGCAGACTGGGAGACCATTTCGCGGAACACCTATGCTCGGTCCGCCAGAAATAGCAGGATCTCCCAGTGGCCACACATTTTAATTCCACGTCCCATTCCCATTCTGATATGTCTATCCATGGCCTCCTCTATTGTCAAAATGAATCCAAACTCAGGTTGGAGGAACAACACCTTATATACCGGCTGGGTAGCCTCCAACCTGATGGCATGAACATTGGCTTCTCTAACTTCCGTTAATGCCCCTCCTCCCCTTCTTACCCCATCCCTGACATATTTAGTTGTTTGCCTGCTCTCCATCCCTCTCTGGTGCTCCTCCCCCCTTTCTTTCTCCTAAGGCCTCCTGTCCCATGATCCTTTCCCTTCTCCAGCTCTGTATCACTTTCGCCAATCACCTTTCCAGCTCTTAGCTTCATCCCACCCCCTTCGGTCTACTCCTATCATTTCGGATTTCCCCCTCCCCCCTCTACTTTCAAATCTCTTACTATCTTTCCTTTCGGTTAGTCCTGACGAAGGGTCTTGGCCCGAAACGTCGACAGCGCTTCTCCCTATAGATGCTGCCTGGCCTGCTGTGTTCCACCAGCATTTTGTGTGTGTTATTTGGCTTTCTCTCCGTTCCCTCTCATTTGGGTTTCTCTGGGTGACTGCACTAAACATACCTCATTATTATTACACATCAACATACTTAATTATTTTATTATTTTTACTGCTTATTCATTTTTTTCATAAATTGTTATAATATATATTATATGATAGTTATAAAATAATAAATATTAAATATGTCTGAATATGTAAATACTTAAATACACAAATCAAAATAATTATTTAATTATTAGCACAGTTAATTAAATAAAATACTAAATATGAACATGTTTAAAATTATGACAGGTTCTTCAAAGTGTAATGGGGGAGGGACACTGATTTAAGTTTTTTGAATAACTGGATAAGAAAGGGAGAGAATACTTTTTTAAAAATGGCAGTAGTTATCGGCGACACAAGAGACTGCATACGCTAGGATCTGGAGCAACAAACTACCTGCTGGAAGAGTTCAGTGGTCAGCGATTGTTGACATTTTGCAGTTGAGACCCTGTATCAGGACACAGGAAGATGGTTCGTGACCCACCAAGTTCCTCCAGCAGATTTTCTGATGCAGTGAGTTGTTTACGAACTTTCAAAAGGAACATCAGAAGGATAAACACAAGAGATTCTTCAGATGCTTAAGAAGAAGTTTGCAGGGTACAGGGATGCCAGCTAGAGTGGGAATAATTGCATAGCATTTTCCAAGAGGCAGAAGAGGTTTTTTGGGCCAAATGTCCTGAATTGCAATAATTTAAGTAAAATGATTAGATGAGTAGGAGTTAGTGAACAGTCAGTCTGCATGTACAACCCTGAGCTGCTGGTTTCTTGCCACTTTAAGTCTCTAGTATGCTCACATTCTGACCTCTTAACATGTAACCATGGAACAGCGGGCTTGTAGTAATGTTGGCTTTCCTCCTCTTCCAGGGAAAGAATGGGAAGATAAACAAAAACAAGAAGTAAATAATAATTCTACATAATGACAAAGACCAGAATAACTGTACTGACAGAGGCTGTGTTGTCACAACTCCTGATCCAGCATCGCTGAGTAAATGATCAACACCACAGAAGCCTGATAATGAGGTAATGCTGCACGGTGGCCTTGGGGATGCCATAAGACAATAAAGACTTGTAAAGGCTTATCGAGTAAGGAAAAAGCTGTCTGTGAGAAAGAAAGAGCCCCATGAGATTTAACCACTGGAGTAATTTCTTCTTCATGATACTCTGGGGAGATGGAGATCACCAGCAAGCCCATCTCTAATTACCCCTGAACTGATTAGTGGAGCATCACCAGGTGTGACAGAAGCATCCTTATAGCAGCAATATACGGAATTTGACCCAATTATTCTGTTAACTCACATGAATCCCTGCTCAGGCTTTCTTGCTGACCCCCAGTTCAATGAATGCACCCTTTTAAAATTCTGGCTCTTGTTTTCAAGCCCCACTCAATCCTTCCTCCCCTTCCCATCTACTGCCTTATCCGAGTCATCTCCACTCCAGTAATACTGGTATCCTTGAATGTAATCCTTCCATCGCTGATGAACACACCTCTGTTTGCCTGCACTATGGAATTCCATTCCTAAATCATTCTTCTTCTTTTTCTTAAACATTCTCTCTGATTATTTCCTCCAACATAGACTGTTGCCAACTTTCCTCCTTAATGACAGTGATTGAGACCATTGGGAAGTATTTGGTATGTTAAAGTCTTTACTTCTTATTTGCACACCTTGTCTTCTTTTGCACACTGGTTACTTGTCAGTCTTTGTTTACATATAGTATCTTTGTAAAATTCCATTCTACTCTTTTTCCTGTAAATGCCTGCAAGAAAATGAATCTCAAGGTAACATATATCATACGTTCACTTATAATATATGTACTTTGAACTTTGAAGTCAACACAGAAACAGATGTTCATAAGGGGATTACAACATTCCTCTATATTGCATAGGCATGTGCCTTGAAGGGTAAATGGTTGTCCCATGTGCCTTCTGCTTAACTCTACATACCATTAAAACTCACCATTGAAAATACCAAACTGGATCACTTAAGGTCGTTAGACTTCTTTGTGATCACAAGCTGCACAAGATGGAGGCGAACTCACACTTGGAGTACTATGTGCAATTCTGATCGCTGGCTATAGGAAGGACATCATTAAGCTAGAAAAGGTGCAGAACAGAATCAAAAGGATGTTGCTGCGACTGGATGGCTTGAGTATTAAGGAGAGGTTGGGGCCGTTTTCCTTGGAGTGTAGGAGGCTGAAGGGTGATCTTAAAATGATGACCACAAGACATAGGAGCAGAATTGGGCCATTTGGCCCATCAAGTCTGCTCAGCCATTCCATTATGACTGACTTATTTTCCCTTTCAACCTCTTACTCCTGCCTTCCCCCCCGTAAGCTTTGACGCCCTTACTAATCAAGAACCTATTAACCTCTGCTTTAAGTATACCCAGTGACTTGGCCTCCGCAGCCATCCGTGGCAATGAACTCCACAGAGTCACCACCTCTAGCTAAAGAAGTTCCTCCTCATCTCTTTTCCAAAGGGACCTCCTTCTACTCTGAGGCTGTGATCCTAGACTCTACACTATAGGAAACATCCTCTCTACATCCAATCTATCCAGGTCTTTCAATATTCAATAGCTTTTATTAAGATTCCCCTTCATTCTTCTAAACACCAGTGAGTATAGGCCCAGAGCCATCAAGTGCTCCTTATACGTTAACTCTTTCTTTCTCAGATTCATTCTCGTGAACGTCCTCTGGACCTTCTCCAATGCCAGCCCATATTTTCTTAGATGAGGGGCCCAAACCTGCTTATAATAGTCTAAATGTGGTCTGACCAATGCCTTAAAGAATGCTTATAAAGAAAAATGAAACACAGGCAAGTCTTTGGCTCAGGGTAGGGAATTCCAAAACAAATTTTAAGATGAAAGGGGAAAAATTTAAGGTGGATTTGAGGAGTAAGTGTTTCACACAGAAGATGGTGAGCACATGGAATGAGTTGCCAAAGGAAGTAAAATTGCATCATTTGAAATACATTTAGGCAGGTACATAGCAGAAAACTATTCAACTGCACAGTCACTGTGGAAAAGAATATAGTTCTCACATTGGCATCCTCGGTCAGCTCTGAAGTTACAAAAACCCACGTGGAAAATTAAGCAGAATTCTGCAAACAGTGCATAATTTTAAACCACAAACGAGAAAATCCGCAGGGATCGCTCCCTACACGACTCCCTTGTCCGTTCGTCCCTCCCCACCGATTTCCCTCCAGGCACTTATCCTTGCAAGCAGAACAAGTATGACACCTGCCCCTACAACTCCACCCTCACTACCATCCAGGGCTCTGAACAATCCTTCCAGGTGAGGCAACACTTCACCTATGTGTCTGTTGGGGTCATTTACTGTGTTTGGTGCTCCTAGTGTGGCCTCCTGCATATCGGTGAGACCTGACGTAGATTGGGAGACTGCTTCGCTGAGCATCTACGCTTTGTCTGCTAGAATAAACGGGATCTCCCATTGGCCACCCATTGTAATTCCACTTCCCATTTCCATTCCTCCTCCGCTATTGTGAGAAGGCCACACTTAAGATGGAGGAACAACACCTTATATTCTGTTTGAGTGGCTTCCAAACTGATGGCATGACCATCAATTTCATAAACTTCTGGTAATACTCCCCCCAACCCACCTCCCCCTTTCCATTTCCCATCCCTTTTCCCTCCCTCACCTCATCTCACCAATCAACCTCCCAGCTCTTTACTTCATCCCTCCTCCTCCAGGTTTCACCCATCACTTGGTAGTTCTCTCTCCCATCCCCCCACCTTTTAAATCTACTCAGCTTTTTTCTCCAGTCCTGCCGAAGGGTTTTGGCCCGAAACGTCGACTGCAATTTTCTTCCATAGATGCTGCTTGGCCAGCTGAGTTCCTCCAAAATATTGTGTGTGCTGCCCATAATTTTAAATTTCTCTTTTCATCAAGAAAGGTCAAGTGAAGAAAAGAGAGTAGGGTTAAGATTAAAAGCAGTAACAAAGAGACACGCAGAAAGTTTCTGAGGATTGATGAAGAGAAATGGTCAGAAGCTGTAGGTGGCGCCTCAAGGAAATGGCATCCAACATTAAAGACCCTCTGCCATATGGGGTATGCCCTCTACATTATTACCATCAAAGTGGAGGTAGAGGAACCTGAAGACACCCCCTCAACATTTTAAGAACAGCATCTTCCCCTCCACCAACTTATTTCGGAACAGTCCGCAACCCTATGAACACTTCAGTGTGAGTCATTTTTGCACTTTTTATTTTCATAGCTTATAGCAATCTTAATATCTTGTACTGTACTGCTGTGACAAAACAATAATATGCATGGCTTATGCCACTGTTAGCAAACCTGATTCTGAGAGTGCTGAGAATAAAGCATTTGAAGAAGACAGTACAAGATTAGTGAGGAAGAAGAGGCTGCAGAGTGGAAGAATGCAAACCAAGACTAGTTAAGGTGAGTGTTAATATAGTGTGTGAAGGCCTGTTCAACGAGGAGATTCATTCCACACTCAGAAGGGGTGCAAGCACACATCATAATTTCAACGGGCCCAGTCC
The DNA here is from genome assembly GCF_048418815.1 of Hemitrygon akajei. Lineage (NCBI taxonomy): Eukaryota > Metazoa > Chordata > Chondrichthyes > Myliobatiformes > Dasyatidae > Hemitrygon > Hemitrygon akajei. The sequence continues at coordinate 35,989,946 of NC_133150.1, forward strand.
CATAGTTTTTACGTTACACAATAGTGACCTGCAGAAAGTAACATCAAAATCCAGCATTACAGTTGAACTAAGATTTCAAAATGTGGAGATAAAAACTAGCATCACTTGATTATCATACAAACAGAAATCTTGCCCCTTGGGAAAAAGAAATCTGCTGTTTTATCTATTTGGATTAAATGCAAGTCCAGGTCTACATCAAACATAGCTCAACAAGCCGTAACCTAGTGTAGCAAAACATTTTCATCCAGCATAAATATTGTTATGTACTCAAATTAGGAGATTTTTCTAAGTTGAACCAACAGTTTGATTCCTATTGTTCATTGCAGTTTGTAGAAACTTGCAATGTGTAAATTGGATAGCGAGCAATACTTCAAGGTAGTTCAATGGTTGTGAAGTGCATTGAGACACCCCAAAGGCACCAAAGATGCAGTGGGAAAAGCAAGCACTTTCCTTCTCAGTGAGAACCCCAGAGGTTCTGCTCAGTTCCTTCTGTCCAGGGTGACAGAGAGTGTAAGGTTCCCCCTTTCTGTGAAATTAATATCCACTCATCAAAAGAAAACAATAACATGTTATAAGAGGCTCAAATCCTTTATCGGTTATGCAAATCTCTAGTAGTCTGAAAGTGGTGATCCCTGGAGAAAATATCAAAAGCCTGTTTCTGTAGCAGCTTCCGTCCCTCTCCCTCCAGATCTTTTATAATGAGCTGGCCGACAGATTTATGATTAAGCCCCAACAATCAGCATGCTTTCTCACCTTTTACCTCCTCCGCGCAACCCCCCCCCAACTCACTCTCTGTCCTCCCGCCCCCAAACCATGACTTTTTCTGGCATCACTGACGTTTCCCCCGCTGTCATTCAGCATCATTTTCATGCGATAATTAACTCTGGTGTGCTTTCTTTGTCTGATACGTGTAGTAAACAATGCCTCTGGGACAGGGTAGTGTTTTGCAGCATTAGGAACCTGCCATTAATCATTTGCTTTCTGACGACCAAAGACTTCCCTGTGACTCTTTCATTTTTATGTTGACTCCAGGTCATTGAAAACGACAAAAGGAGGAAGTTGTTCATACCCATTTGAGGCATGAGGGAATGACACTAATTGTTATTAGTATTATTGCCTGAAAACTCAATTATTCTGTAAGCACTCTGGTTTTATCTGGATTATTAATCCCGTTGTGTTAGAATCACCCTGGATGAAGCCCTTCAACAATATCTACCATTAGTAAAAAGTAGAATATAGAAGAATTAACAGACATAAGGAATGATTTCCAAACAAGAATCTTATTTAAAGGTTCAAATGACATAAACCATTTGAATTTGCCATAATTATTTAAGAGAATATCCAAATTTAATTTAAGTCTTGGCTCAGTTTTTAAGTATTCATTATTCTGAATGGAAGCATATAAATGCCTCCATCAGTCAACAACCATTTGAATATTCACCATGTTTAATTCAGCTGACTACATCTTCATCATATAATCCATCCAAATCCCAGGGTTATGTTCTTGTTGGTAATGGCTCACCAACTGGAAACAAACCCAGGAGCTTGGAAAGATTTATACGTCAAATGATAAATATAAGTTTGTTATTTGCAGGTTCAGATACATCCATTCAGGATAATGAACATTCCAAAGGCATTCCTATTCACACCTCAGCCACAGACCTAAAGTATGCTGGTCTCAGCATCCATGCAGTCTCTTGCACTTGTGAAGGGTGAAAGAGTAAGTAGTGAGGGCAGTGAAGAATGAAAGAGGAAGTGCGTGAGAAGGGGACTCCAGAATTTCATCGCTTGAATGAAAATTTCATAATTAATGGAAAGTAAAAGTTACCTATGAAGTTTCTAAATAATAGCCAACGGCCCATGGGTATCGACTGTGGGTTTATGGTTTCATGCTGGAGGTTCGTGTCTAGTGGTGTGCCACTGGCACTGGTGCTGGGAACTTTGTGGTTTATAATTATAAAAACACTTTGCATGTGTATATACAATGCACGGTTGGTAAATTTGTGGATGACACTATAATAATTGGTGCTGTAGCTTATGAAAAGTTGTGGTGGGATCTTAAACAGCCAGGTACATGGGCTGAGGATTGGCAGATAGCTTTTAATCCACATAGATATGGAATACTACATTTTGGAAGATAGGACAGTGTAGGTCTTATGCATTGAAGGGTAGGGCTCTGGGGAATGAAATGGAACGGATGGAACTAGGAGAGCAAGCGCATTGTTCACTGAAAGCAGTGTCACAGGTAGAGAGGGTGGTGAGAAAGGGATTCCGCATGCAGGCCTTCATCAATCAGGGCACTGGGTCATGGAGTTGCAAAGTTACACTGCATTTAAATAAGATGCGGATGAGGCTGCACTTAAGAGTAATGTGTACAGTTCTTGTACCCTGTTATAAGAGAGATATTAGTAAACTAGAAAGAATACTGAAAAGATTTATTAGGATGCTCCCCCTCACCTCAACTTTTTATTCTGGCATCTTTCTCCCCTTCCTTTTCAGTCCTGGGGAGGGGTCTGAGCCCAAGTCTTCTCCTGTTTGTTCATTTGCATAGCAGGTCAGGTAGCACCTGAGTTTCTGCAGCTTTGAATTTCCAACACCTGCAGGCTTTCTCCTGTTCAGTAGGATTCTGCCTGGACTTGGGGTCCTGAGTTACAAGGAGAGGTTGTGTAGTCGAGGGCTTTATTCCCTGGAATATAGGAGACTGAGAGGGGCCTTGACAAGTGGTATCGAAGATCATAAGGGGCATTCTGTGTGCAGGGTAAAGCCCATAGTCCATTTCTCAGGGAGGGGACGCAGAAAAAAAACAAGAGGGCAGAAGTTTAAAATAAGAGGTGTGAAAGTAAAAGGGACATTGGGTAACTTCTTCATGCAAAAGATGAAGCATATTTGGAATGAACTGCCAGAAACAGTGGTTGAGGCAGGTACATTAGTAACATTTAAAAGCCATCTAGGTAAGTGTATGGATAGGAGAGGTTTAGAGGATTACGGGCTAAATACGGGCAGATGGAACTAACTCATTGAGCTGGACGAGTTGGCCCAAAGGGCCTGATTCCATCCAGCGTGACCCTAATTTAGAAAAGACAGAAAGTATTCAATGATTTGCATAGAAGCATCCCCATCCAAAGTGAGGAACATAAAATACTGGAAATATTCAATGGGTCAGGCAGCATCTGTAGAGAAACTGGTCAAGAAACGTTCATCAGAACAAAAATAAGCATGAGTTGTAAGGTGCAGTGAAGGGAAAAATAATGTGGAGATCCGTGATAAAACAAGTTGTCATTGTTTTATTTTACTGGGCAGTGGGCTGATTAGATTGCTAATAGCGCTTACACTGGTGAGGCCCCATCTGGAAATCTCTAACAAGAGAAAATCTGCAGATGCTGGAAATCTGAGCAACACACACAAAATGCTGGAGGAACTCAGCAGGCCAGGAAGCATCTATGGAAAAAAGTACAGTCGATGTTTTGGGCCGAAACCCTTTGGCAGGACAGGAAATCTCTGCTCATTTACACCAGCACACTTTGGGAAGAATGTTAATTCAGGGGTGAACACTTTAGAAATAGGTCCAGGTGACAATACTGCAAGAGGTAGATACTTCAGCTATGAGGAGAGACCAGAGAAACTGAGATTGCTCTCAGAGGAGAGAAAATTAAGAGCAAGCTTTAAGTTGAAGCAGTTTTAATGGTGGAAATTTGAGAAACTGCTTCCAGTGGTAGAAAGGTTGGTAACTAGAGACGCTGATATTTGGCAAAATAATCAGAGATAACATGGAAGAAACTCTTCTTTAAATCACCTGAAAGGATGGTGGAGGAATATTTAACCATAAAATTTACAAAGTAATAAACATTGGATAGGCCAACATTGCTAGGCTAAGGAAAAGGAGCAGATTTGTGGAATAATTTGGTTGCTGAATCAAAGCATCTGACAGGGGCTGGATAGGTCAATTTGGGCTCTTTCAGTTCCACTTAATTTAACGTTTTAAAGCAGATTCTACCAACTTGGGAACTCACCATAACTTACAAGTAATGGCCTAAATTGGTCCCCCACTCCAGCTTAATTACTCTGCCTCCAGTGAGTGTTGACTAGCTGAGGTTGGAGTATAGCAGTGAGGATGAGCAGAAGAGGGCATCAATCCAGAATGTTGGCTGTCTATCTCCCTCCTCAGCTGTTGCCTGACCTGCTGAATTTCTCCTGCAGTTTTCTTTTGATAGCTCCAGACACCAGCATCCCTTGTCTCCAGGAAGCTGTTGATTAACTACATAACACCTCATAGGCCTGATTTTATTCTCACAAATCAATGAATATGTTGTAAAAAAAAAGATCACTCCCTACTTGTACATTGTTTTCTCCTTTTGCTTGTTCTTTCTTTCCTCTCTTTTCTACAAGTGTATACCTCAGATAAATATTATGTGGAGATTTGTGGCAAATATCTGTACAATGTCTGAAATGCATCTTATGGAAGTTTCAATAAAAAATAAATTACAGAAAAAGAAGAAGGTACCTCCCAGCAGGACCTGCATTGGTTCTTGCTTGACTGCAACATACAGAAGCAAAAATCGTAGAGGCATTACTTGATTTTTATGATTTATTACATTGATTTCCAGATTGGGTTCATCAGTGGAGGAAGAACAATCCAGCACAATTCTAATTTCCATTTTGGTGCTGAATTCTACCTTTCTGCTTTATGGTGGATTTTTTTTTACATCAGAGGATCTTGCCTTTCACAATGCTTTGGAAGTGGCTGACAATCCTAAATGCTTAGCGATAATGATGGGCTGTGCTCAGTTTGATAGATCAGCTGGACACGTACGGCTGTTAGTTTTCTACATTTGTGACCAAACAAAAGCCTGGATTAGTGCTCCCGTCACAGACTGAGGTACAACACTGGCTTTGATGCTCCCTCTAAACCCACTCAGTTGGTAAAACCACCTGCTAAACAAATTAATTCAGAGGGAAATGTGTCCTAGGACACTAGGGAATAGGAGATAATGCAAACTGTCCTGGCACAGATTACCAATATTCCAGCTACAAAGAGTAGGCCATAATGTCTGCATCCAGCGGCTACTTTACGAAATACCTCCTGTACCTAATAAAGTTACCACTGAGTATATGTTTGTGTTCTCTCTATTGTAGCCTATACACTTCAAGGTTTGAAGTGCTGTAACATTTAAAGATGCTTTTCTCCACGCCAATGCTATAATGCATGGTTATTTGAGTTATTGTCGCCTTCCTGTCAGCTTGAACCAGTTTCGATATTCTCCTCTGACCTCTCTCATTAACAAGGCATTTTTGCCCACAGAACTGCCGCTCACTGGATGTTGTTTTGGTTTTTCACACCATTCTCTGTAAACTCTAGAAACTGTTCTGCATGAAAATCCCAGGCGATCATCAGTTTCTAACATACTGAAATCACCCTGTCTGGCACCAACAATCATTCCACAGTCAATATTACTTAGATCGGACTTCTTCCTCATTCTGATGTTTGGTCTGATCGACAACTGAACCTCTTGACCATGTCTGCATGCTTTACTGCATTGAGTGGCTGCTGCATGATTGGCTGATTAGATATTTGTATTAATGAGCAGGTGTACCTAATAAAGTATCTATTTCCTTAGCTTACTCCAGTCTAGAGGAGGCAGGATATGTGATGGCAGGGTGCACTTTTACCTAATCTAGTACTTCTATGGTAACTGGCATAGAAAAATCCCAGTCCAGAACACAGGCTGCATTCCCAAGGACCATTAGAGTTAGCAACCTACTGATAGCTATTCACATCAATATCGTGTTGAACACTGCACTCTGAACTGATCAATATCACCCAATTCAATACTGAATTTCAACAGAATCATTACACTATGCAAATATCAGCCCAATGTCAATCAATAACCTATTTGGAACCAACTCCCAGCCTGATCAATAATCAAGAAATTATTTTGTTGACTCTGCATGTTTTTCTTAAAGACATTGAAAGGAATTTATTTGTGTATGGTATTGTTGCTAAGTTAGTAATCCAGAGAATATGGATTTAACTTCTATGATGATGGTGTGAATTGAGATTTAGTCTGTAAATCTGCTAAAGAAATAAAATACATATTAGTAACTTATCATAAACCTAGAATGCCCGATAGAAAAATACAACCTCATTCACTCAGAAGCAGAATGGTTTATAAATGGCAAAAGAGTTTGGTGTTCAGATGGACTTGGGTGACCCTGTACACGTTAAAATGAAAGTGAATATGCAACTAAATCAGGCAATTAGGAAGGCATATTAGCACGGTGGGCTTCAGTGTAAGAAGACTTGTGCACAAGATCAAAAGTGGCTTCTCTGAAATTATTGAGGCCTCCATTGAGAATGCATTTAGAATATTCTATACAAATTAGACTTCCCTATTTGAGGAAAGACATACTTGCGATGGAGTGAGAGCAACAAAGAATTACTAGATAGATTCCTCAGGTTGGGGAACATCACTACAGAGAGAGGTTGAACAAGTTAGGTCTCTATTCATTGGAGCGTAGAAGGTTGAGGGGGGATTTGATCGAGGTATTTAAAATGTTGAGAGGGATAGATAGAGTTGACGTGAATAGGCTGTTTCCATTGAGAGTAGGGGAGATTCAAACGAGAGGACATGATTTGAGAGTTAGGGGGCAAAAGTTTAAGGGAAACACGAGGGGGTATTTCTTTACTCAGAGAGTGATAGCTGTGTGGAATGAGCTTCCTGTAGAAGTAGTAGAGGCCAGTTCAGTTGAGTCATTTAAGGTAAAATTGGATAGGTATATGGACAGGAAAGGAGTGGAGGGTTATGGGCTGAGTGCGGGTAGGTGGGACTAGGTGAGATTAAGAGTTCGGCACGGACTAGGAGGGCCGGAATGGCCTGTTTCCGTGCTGTGATTGTTATATGGTTATATGGTTGAGTGAGACTAGAACTAGAGGTCATAGGTTTAGAGTGAAAGGTGAACTGCTTAAGGGACACTTGAGGGGGAACTTCTTCACTCAGAGGGTGGTGAGAGTGTGAAATGAACTGCCATTGGAGGTGGTGAAGGTGGGTTCAATTTCAACATTTAAGAGAAGTTTGGATAAGTACATGGGATGGGAGGGCTATCGCCTGGGTCTGGGTAGATGGGACTAGGCAGAAGAACAGGTCAGCATGGAATAGATGCGCTGAAAGTCCTGTAGTGCTCGATGACACTGTGCCTCCTGAACAAATGAGCTTCCTGTCCTAAATGAAATCAAGTTCCAAGGGTTAACACACCTGCTGGTTACCAGATAGGAAAGGTATAGCATTTCTGTCTGTCACATTATCACACTGTGCTTCAGTGAGTCAGGACACTCAGGTCATACAGGAAAAAAAATGGAGAGTCTTGGAAGTCCATTTTCCATGACGTGAGCGACCAAGCCCCAACAGGCCATTCAGTCTGTGTTGACCATCGACACTAATTCCACTTGGTTACGCAAGAACACGAAGGTAGCCCAATGGCACAGCTGGTAGAGCTACCACTTCACAGTTCCAGCAACTCCGGTTCAATCCTGACCTTTGGCGCTATCTGTGTAGAGTTTACACCAGGGGTTCGTAACCTGGGGTCCACAGACCTCACGGTTAAAGGTAGGGGGGCCATGGCATTAAAAAAGAGGTTGGGAAACCCCTGGTTGGCACATTGTCCCTATGATGACATTGGCATTGGTATATTATTGTCACATGTACCAAGGCACAGGGAAAAGCTCGTCTAGCACACTGTTCATACAGACCATGCGCTGAGGTAGAACAAGGTAAAACAATAACATAACGTAGAATAAAGTGTAACAGCTACAGAGAAGATGCAGTGTAGGTAGACAATAAGGTGCAAGATCATAAAGAGGTAGTTTGTGAGGTCAAGAGTCCATCTTGTCGTACCAGAGCTCCATCCAAGAGACTGACAACAGTGGGATTTGCCTGGGCACCCCAGTTGCTTCCCACATCCTAAATATATGCAGATTGGTAAGTTAATTGAACAACACCGTGTGCAATTAGTATAAATAGTGTTGGCTAACATGGACTCAATGAGCTGTATGACTCCTTAACTGACAAAAATAGAAACAGGATTAGGCCACTTATTTAGAGGCACAGCTCAGTAACAGCCCCTTCTGGCCCAGTAGTCCACCCCACCCAATTTACACCTATGTGATCAATTAACCTACTAGCCCGTACATGTTTGGAATTTGGGAGGAAACTGGACCATCCAGAGGAAACCAACATGGTTACAAAGAGAGCTTACAAACTCCTTACAGACAGTGGCAGGGCTTGAACCCGGGTCGCTGGTCCTGTAATACCGTTGTGCTAACCGTTACATTACTGTGCCACTCGTCAATACAATCTCAACTGATCTGCCCAGGTTTCATCTCCTAAAATGTGTCAATTCCCTACAGCCCTCAATTCCCTGATTTTCCACAAGCGTATCTACCCCCTACTTTAAATAGCCCCAGCTAACCAGTCTCCCAGCTCTCTGGGATAGAGAATTTCAGAGCTTCACCACCCTTTGCGGGAAGTTCCTACCCACCTCAGTTTGAAATGATCACCCTTTCAGCTTGTAACTACGTGCCCTCTTTCAAGCTTCTCTCATTGGTGGAAACACCACAACATCAACCATGCCCCTTCTGAATGCTGTACAGTTCGACACCTACTATTCCTCTAGAGCAGGGGTTCCCAGTCTAAGGTCCATGAATCCCTCAGTCCATGGAATAAAGCAGTTGGGAACCCCTCTCTCTAAGGTTTAAGGTATATAGATTTAATGCTTTTAGCCTCTCTCATTGCAGAGACTAATGAATCTACTTTGGACTGCTTCCAATGCCAGTATCTCCTTTGTAGACTAAGGGACAAATTCTGTGCATTTCACTCCAGATGTGACATCACCAAAACAATCTACAATCACTTCTAAGCTCCAACACTGATTCCAAACACTCACCTCCACAATACCGGCAATTTATAACGGCTAACTAACCGACCAACATGATTGCTTTGGGTCATAAAACTTGCAAAGCTGTGGCTTTGACAGGATCTGTAATAACAATAGTTTAGCATCATCAGTTTTTATTAAAGGAGAGGAGAGGAAAGATGATCCTTTCAGAACATCAGGTCAAGAAACACTTAATGAAGAAAAGTCAAACTGAGGTCAGTTCTTGCTCTTATGCATTCACTAGTGCTTTCGCTTAATCATCAGGTTACTTTCCTGCAACATGTGTGGAGGCAAATAAACTCAAGCCTATTTCTAGCCAGGAACAAAAAGCTCAATCGACATCTTCATGCTCCAAAGATTGGACAGTTAATTGCTTCAAAAGTCACCATCAGAAGAGAAGTAAATGGGAAGGAACTGGGGCCTTAAACTGGTTGTTAGATGCTTTCATTCATTTGAGGTAATATCACTGTAAAGGTCACTTCGAAGGTTAAGGTGATTAAATCAGCACAATTACTGGATTGCAAATCTCTGAATGAAAGAATCAAAATGGCTTGAAGACACTGGGTGAGTTTCCAGTGAACTGAAGCAAGGGTTCAGAATTAACATTTGGTGCAATTTAAAGTTAAGATTTGAATATTTATTTATTTATTGAGATACAGTGCAGTATAGACCCCTTTTGGCCCTTTGAGCTGCAATCACCTGATTTAACCCTAGCCTAATCCTGGACAATTTACAATGACCAATTAACCTACCAACCGATACATGTTTGGACCATGGGAGGAAACTGGAGCACCCGGAGAAAACCCACGCATTCACGGGGGGAGACGTACAAACTCCTTATAGGCCGTGACAGGAAATGAACATGGGTCACTGGTACTGTAAAGCATTGTGCCAACCACTATGCTAATGTGCCACCCTAACCTTAATGTACTTATGTTTTGAAGTTATGGCTGGCTTGCAAAATTACGTTTTTCAGTGTATATCTGTAGATGTGACAATAGTAAACTAATACCAATTTCTTTGTTCTACCCATCCCATCCAAGGACAACACAACCAGAAACAAGACTGAATTTTATAGAGAAAAATGTCCCAGGGCATCTCACAGGCAGCATAATTAGAAAACACCTAATATCTCACCATGTAGAGAACTATTAAGATCTTTGCCAAGAATGCAGTCTCTGAAAAGGGTCTTGTCAGAATTGAGAGATAGAGAGATGGAGAAGTCTCAGGATAGAAATTCTGAAATTTAGTGAATTAAACCATCTCAGAAGAGCATGGAATGATTTAACCACTGAATGAGAAGCCTTCTCTATGGAATCAGAAAACCCTAATGATAAGAAAAAAGATCCAAAAGGGTTGGTTATTTGACTAAGAATGGCTGATTAGCAATAATTCATAATGTATTATGTATGACAATTCAAATAGGTCAAAATAAATGGAGGTGCTTTGCTCTGTTAGTAATACATAGTTCACATGAGGAAAAAGACAGACAGACATACTTCATTGATCCCAAGGGAAATTGGGTTTCGTTACAGCCGCACCAACCAAGAATAGTGTAGAAATATAGCAATATAAAACCATAAATAATTTAATAATTAGTTAATCATGCCAAGTGGAAATAAGTCCAGGACCAGCTTATTGGCTCAGGGTGTCTGACACTCCGAGGGAGGAGTTGTAAAGTTTGATGGCCACAGGCAGGAATGACTTCCTATGACGCTCAGTGTTGCATCTCGGTGGAATGAGTTTCTGGCTGAATGTACTCCTGTGCCTAACCAGTACATCATGGAGTGGATGGGAGACATTGTCCAAGATGGCATGCAATTTGGACAGCATCCTCTTTTCAGACACTACCGTCACAGAGTCCAGCTCCACCCCCACAACATCACTGGCCTTACGAATGAGTTTGTTGATTCTGTTGGTGTCTGCTACCCTCAGCCTGCTGCCCCAGCACACAACAGCAAACATGATAGCACTGGGCACCACAGACTTGTAGAACATCCTCAGCATCGTCCAGCAGATGTTAAAGGACCTCAGTCTCCTCAGGAAATAGAGACGGCTCTGACCCTTCTTGTAGACAGCCTCAGTGTTCTTTGACGAGTCCAGTTTATTGTCAAGTATTGTCAGTAATCTTCAAGTGACTTGAAGATTAAAATCCTGCATGAACTTTGTGGTCTACTTAGTCACAGTGAACCATTCCTTCATATACACTATTCAGCAATGAACTGCCCATGGCAAACACCTTGAAATGCTGGGCTGCCAACACAAATGCTAAAATCACAGTATTCTCCAAATCCATTGCTAGGAAAAGTGAACCAATATCAGCATCCTCTCCCAGACGAAATCCTCAGCAGCCAGGTGCTAGTTAGAATCAGCTGGATTCATTGGACAGGCCACTTCTTTGACATGCCCCACACCAGACTCTTGATCCTGACATTCGGCTTTGAGCTCCATCATAGCACAATATCACCAAGTAGGCAGAGGAAGCAATTCAGTATTGTTCCCAAAGCCTCCTTAAAAAGCCATCTGCGAGATCCCAAATAATCAGTGACAACCTCAGGCCCATGACCACTCAAAATGAAGTAGTTACATTGAAGATAGTTTTGAGAAACGGGAGTTGATCTTTGGGAATGGAGAGAAGCCCACCCTAAATCACAGAAGGAGTGTACCACCCACCCCACCAAGCAAGCCCTGCCCTCCCTGTTGCAGTATCTGCAGGCACCCACATTGCCTTCATCAGCCTCCCTAAAACCCAAAGAACTGAGAAAGAAACAAATCACCCTCAGTCCCAAGGGTCAGCCTAACAGAGAGCCAATCCACATTTTGCCGACCCAAGATTCTGCAGATCGGACCCAGTCATCCAGTGGAAAACTACAAGCGAAGCAGATTTATAACTGACATGTGGACTCCCGGGTCCTATTGAGTTGCCAGGATTTTGTGATTATTGGCAAGTGGGTAAAGAATCATTTACATTCTAACCTTACGCAAAAAAAAAATCTGCCTCTGTAAGCGTTAAAGACCACTGAATCTTTGTAATAAAAACAGGATGGGGCAATACCATCAGAGCAACAAATGAATACATTCAAATCACCTTTCAATCAAATCTGTACTTGCTAGTGTTGAATACAGATGTGATTGTGTATTAGAACCCAGAACACTACAGCACAGTCTAGGCCTTTTGACCCACGATGCTGTACTGACCTTTTGACCTACTCTAAGATCAATCTAACCCTTCCCTCCTATATAGCCCTCCAGTTTTCTATCGTCCATAGCTTCACAGAGATCTACGTACCAGTATATCACTCATAGATCTGTATAATACTTGTATACATCCCAAAGATTCTTGTACAGTAACTGTGTCACCAAGAAAACGGGAATTAGTTGTACATAAAAAAACTCCTTATATAATTAACACGAGAAAGTCTGCAGATGTTGGAAATCCAAAGTAACACACACACAAAGTGGTGGAGGAACTCAGCCGCTCAGGCAGCATCTATGGATATGAATAAACGGTTGATGTTTCGGGCTGAGATCCTTCATCAGGACTGAAAAGGGGAAAATGCTCATCTTACCCCTTCCTTCTTCCTTTTCAGTTCCTCAGCATTTTGTGTGTGTTCTTTATACAATTACCTTGACACCTCTATGATAAACATGCATTTCATCGCACAGGGTATCGGCCACCTACACACACACATTCAGTTATAGATAAAAATGAGCAGATGAAGCAGTGTACATGAGCATATAAATTACCACCAACAACAGCACAATCACAGGGTGATACAATACAACAGGAAGCTATTTGTCCCTTTGTGTCTATACTGGCACTTTGGGAGAGAAATCCAGACATTTTTCCTTGTACAGAGCAACATGTTGTAACATGTTGCCTTCAACATCAGCACAAGATTCTCCAAACATTGAGGAAAGCTATATCATAAGGTCAACAATATAAGACAGCACAATAGATCACATTACGATAATCTAATAATAGATATATAAAATATACAATCTATTTGCATATTTATGATGTTATGAACACTTCAATTACAGCCAGTAAATCCTAGATATCTATTGTTATGTCTACAAATCTTCATACAAATCTTCCATCTTTCAATTAGATTCCACTTTGTCACAACGCCCTGCCCTCTCAATCTGTCTATAAACCACCTGATATTTCCTATAATTCCCAGCCTGCAGCCCACTCCCAGTTATCAACTAAATCTTTTGTGTGTATTCCAGCCCGTAATATACTCCCAGATTGCCATTCTTTACATTTGAACCTTTTCATTAGATTCCTCCTATAATTTTCATTTTTTTACTTCAATACCCATGTCAGTAAGCAACATGAACACAAGAGATTCTACAGATGCTGGAAATCCAGAGCAACACAAAATGCGGGAGGAACTCGGCAGCACCTCCAGCACTTTGTACGTATATTAATAAGGAACCGTAATTTTAATTCGATTTGTGATTTAAATTTTTGCAGATTTTGAGAAGACCTTGCTTTAAATCCTCCCTCGGTAGTCTGCCAGACACTGTTTCTATTGTCACTGCCCATATTATGCCTCTTGGTTCAATTTATTCTTGTTCAGAGTCAGCAGAACTTGAAGAGATGAAGGATTAGCCACGCTGAGTGACACTCGCGCTAAACTGCTGCTTGTCTTTCACACCTAACATGTATAGAAATGCTGGAACAGTTTTCTTTACAAGTTATTAAAAATTAATAAGCCACTTTTGAATGGAAACCGCAAGCAGATAACGGAAACGCACGGTTACCTGCTGGTTAAAGTCCCGACTCAATGGAGTTGTTCATACAACCTCCCGTGAAATCTTCCCTCCTGCTAAAACCTGGCATTTCCCTCTCCTCCAAACCGAGAATATCTCTGCTCCAGATTATCATTGCCACTGACAATGGGTGGGCAATATCATGTTTTATTTATTGACAGCTGTCCTCCCCCCCACCCTCAGTCCCTCCTTCGCCCTCTCAGCTGCTGGTAAATAATTCAGCAGATGCAATCCTCTGCACAAAAGGACATGCGCGACGCCGGCCGGCTTTCCGCTGCGCGCGCACGCGGACTTCGGCCGGGGAGTCGGTGATATTCCGGCGTGGACTGAGCGCACTTTGGTCGTGTGCCATGTGAAAAGAGGCTGGCATGCCAACAGCTAGGGCGGCTTTGCGCAACACTTTGAAAGCGCCCCGTTCAATCCCCACCACAATTCTGTAAGGAATTTGTTCTGCTCTCCCCGTGACTACATGGGCACGCGGGCACTTACCAAGCACACCTTTGTGTTGGTGATTAACGCAAATGATGCATGTCACTGTATGTTTCGATTTCCCTCTGACAAATAAAAGCTGATCTTGGGGTAGAGAATGAGCAATATGTTATACACATAGTGCCTAGCCTCATGGAGTTAAACATCACAGAAACTGGTCCTCCAGCTCATCAAATCTGCACCAACCAACACATGTTTACACTAATCCTATTTCTTTACTCTTTTCCCATTCCTAGATTCTACCACTCATCAACACACTAGGGGTAATTTACAGTGGCCAATTAACCTACCAAACCGCCAGATTAAACTGGAGCCGTGAGGCAGCGCTATGCCACTTTGTTCCATAAAGCCTGTTGGAACAATCTTTTAGGACCATCCTGTTCTCATTGCTTCAGGCACTGGAATGCGCAGAATCCAAGCGGATTTCAGTGCAGTGCCGAGGGAGTGCTGCATCACCAGAGGTACCATCTTTCATTGCGACTTGTCTATTCCCTCCGGTGAAGTTAAAGATTTTATAGCTTTCTTCTGAAGGTGAGAAATGTTCTCCCCTTCAATCAACATCACTAAAAATAGAGAATGCCTGGTTGCCCCAGAGTTAGTTGTAGGCTCGCCCCATGTGTAAACCAGTGCTGCAATTCTTACATTGTTAAATTGACTATTTTTCAAAAATATTTCATTGGCTATAAAATACATTGGGATGGCCTGAGCTTGTGAAAGTTGTGTTAGGGGTATCTGTCCTTTATAATACCAGACAAGCAAAGAAACTTTCAGATAGATAGAGATATTATCCAAAGACAAATCTGCATGTGTATAATGCAGTTTGAGTATTTATGCTTTATTTTATTAGAGACACAACATAGTAACTAACAGGCCCTCTGGCCCAGTGGGCCCGCACTGCCCAAATACACCCATCTGACCAATTAACCTACTAATGGAATGTGGGAGGAAACCAGAGCACCCGGAGGAATCCCAGGCAGTCACGGGGAGAACTTAAAAACTCCTTACAGTCGGCAGCAGAACTGAACTCGGTTCACAGGCTCTGTAATAGCATTACGCTAACTGCTATGGTACCGTACTGGCCCCTCTTCGTGTTTGAAACTGATTAGACATTTATTATGCAGGCACAATAAGCATATTCATTTTACAAGAAAGAATGATAATACACATGTTTGTTTAGATGTTGCAATGATCTAAGATGTTGTACAAGTGAGCATCACAATCCTTGTCTCACAGGATTAATCTGCTCTCTGGCCTCAAGTTTCAGCTACCATTTAACCAAACGAACACAGTTTAACACCGATCATTACAACAGATCTCACGGATGAATAATTTCTTTTAGCCTAATGTTGTGCATCTGTGGCGGTTTACAATACACACGAATCAAAGTCAGGCCTGAGTAACTCCTTCCATAAATGAAATCTTGTAGATGCTGGAAGTCTAAAGTAAAAACATCGGACAGTACTCTGTGACCTTATGACTCCAGTAGAGAGTATTCTTCACAGAGAGGAATACAGAGTTAATAAGACCACGAGGTATAGGAGCAGAATTAAGCCACTCGGCCCATCAAGTCTGTTCCAACATTCCATCATGGCTGATTTATTGTCCCTCTCAACTTCATTCTCTTGATTTCTCCATGTAGCCTTTGACCCCCTGACTAATGAAGAACCTATAAAATATAAACCTATAAACCTCTGCATAAAATATACCCAATGAGTTGGCCTCTACAGCTGTCTCTGGCACAGATTTATTACCTTCTGACTAAAGAAGTTCCTCAACAGAAATGAGGAGGAACTTCTTTAGTCAGAAGGTACTCACAAGTACCTTCTGACTACTCTCAAGGCTCAGCAAGTACTCTCCTCATACATTAACCCTTTCATTCCCAAAGTCATTCTTGTGAGCCTCCACTGGACCCTCTCCAATGCCAGCACATCTTTTCTCAGATAAGGGACCCAAAACTGTTCACAATACTCCAAGTATGGCCTGACCAGTGCCTTGTAAAACCTCAACATTAAATCCTTGCTTTTAATATTTCAGGCCAATAACTTTTCAACTGATATGTAACCTCTGTTTCTCTCCCTACAAATGCTATCTTGCCTGTTCATTATTTCCAGCACTTCAGCATATTACCTCTGGGTAACTCTTTCCTGAAAACCTGACGCTAGCACCTTCAGCCAACAAATGATCGTAGTACTTGGCTTTTCCATTTTCTCAATAAATCAAACTCAACGGCATGGAAATCTAAAACCAGGATAGAATTTGCAACAGAGACAAGCTATTGACCCCAAATAGTCAATAGCTATTTGTTTTCCACACTAGTTACTTCCATTATTTGCCTCATCTAACTGCATCAACATAATCTTGTTCCTTTCCTATTTATGTTTAAGTTGCATCCCTTTAATTTGTGGTTCCACGCATTGAGGCACATCGGGCAGCATTTTTTGCCATTTCCATAGCATTTCGAGGCCAATTTGGTAGCTTGACGCTCAACCCAGCACGGATGGAAAGCGTGAAGAAGCCAGCTGGATTCGAACACGGCACCATTTGCCTTGAAGTCTGGTGCTGATGCCACTACACCGCCGGCTGGCTATTGCTTTAATTATATCAAAGTTATTTGCCTCCACCATTCCTTGAGTTAGTCAGCTTCATGTAAACTCAGAGTTTAAATTTAAAGCAATGAAGAGAAATGGTGAAAATAACTTTTCCCTGTGGTACAGAGACTATTGCAAGAACAACGTAGCTGACAATCAGCTAAGAGCAAATTGAGAACTTCTCCCCACCATACAATGAGAGTCTGGCAATACCCCAAGGAGTAGTGCGGGGTTTTAAATGATAAGCTTTTTTTGGGAAGTAAGAGTTTTAATGCAAAATTAGATGGTACGTGCCATTAAAAGAATCAGTTAGTGAAGGAAACAGGCCAGATGGATAGTCCGGGAGGGTTGACTACCATTCCTATAACATTTCCACACCATCTCTTGAAGCTGTTGTTCTTTGATTTAATAGTGGAGCTTGGATGGGGTATTATCCCACTGTTTAATCATACAAAAAACCACAGCAATTGCCTTCAGACCTATTCACTGGGGCAACATGATGGTCAGTTACTCCGTTTCCATCCCAAACACGGTTGTGGACAAAGGCTCTGAGTTTAAAGACTTATTCATCTTAAGGTGGGCTCCTGACCTAAAAATCTCATCTTAATAATATTTGCTTTCCATTTCTGTACCAGTATCCCATCCATTCCTGACATCTTCACCAACGTCTTTCTCACCTTCATTCTAGACCATCCCAATCCTTTGCAGGCAAACTTCCCCCTTTCAACCAACTGCACACATGTCTGACATACATCGGTGGCACAGTTAGTTACTTCCTTTGAAGTTTGCATAGATTCAGCATTAACAAACTTCTATAGATGTGTAGTGGAGAGTATATTGATTGGCTGTATCTCAGCCTGGTATGGAAACATCAATACCCTCCAAAATCCTCCAAAAAGTAGTGGATAAAGGCCTCCCCACCACTGAGCATATCTTTACAGAGTGTTGTCACAGGAAAGCAGCATCCATCATCAGGGAACCCATCACCCAGGATGTGCTCTCTTCTTGCTGCTGCCATCAAGGAGATGGTATGGAAGCCTCAAGACTCACACCACAAGCTTCAGGAATTGTTATTACCCCTCAACCATCAGGCTCTTGAACTAAAGGGGATAACATCACTAAACTTCACTTGCCCCATCATGGAAATGTTCCCACAACTAATTGGTTCACTTTCAATGACTCTTCATCTCACGCTCTAAATACTTGTTGTTACAGGTGCCCCCCCCCCCCCCCGCTTTACGAATGTTCGCTTTACGTTACTTCGCTTTTACAAAAGACCTATATTAGTAACCTGTTTTTGCATTACAAAGAGGATTTTTGCTTTTATGAAAATTTTTCCCATATACATTAATGGTTCTTTGTTTTACGCCATTTCAGCTTAAGAAAGGTTTCATAGGAACGCTCTACCTTTGTGGGGGGGGGGGGGGGACGACACCTGATTCCTTTTCTTTTGGTATTTGCACAGTTTGTTGTCATTTGTTGGCGCCGCCTTTCAGTGAATTTGTTATCGTTATTACTCTGTAGATTTATTGACCATGCCTGCAAGAAAATAAATCTTATGGCTGTATATGGTGACATATATGTATTTTGATAAAAAATCTACCTTGAACTTTGAACATATCTCTGCCTCAGCTTCAGAGACTAGGGTTCAATCCTGAACCCAGATGCTGTCTGTGTGGACTCTTGCATTCGCACTGTGACCACGTAGGCTTCTTCTGGGTGGTCTGGTTTCCTCCCACGTCCTAACGATATCCAGGCTGGTACGTTAATTGGCCACTGAAAATTACCCCTGGTATGTAGGGGAGTAGTGGAATCTGGGAGAGTTGACTGGAATGTGGAGTTGGTCAGAGCAGTCATGGTGGGCCAAAGGACCAGCTTGCCTAGAAAAGTATAGCAGGTACAGCACAGGACAGGCCCTTCTGCCCATCATGTCTGGTATTCACCATAATATTTATCTAACTAAGCCCACTTCTCTGCACATGGTGCATATCACTCCATTCCCTGCCTGTTCATGTGTTTGTCTAAATGCTGCTGTCATATCTCTCCTAGCTACACATTCCAAGCACCTGCCACGGTGAGAAGAACTTGCCTCGTTTATGACCCTTATACTTACCCCTCCACCCTCCCCACTTAAAACCTATGCCCTGTTTTAGTTGACATTCCCACCCTGGGAAAATGACTAACTACCTACCAATGTTTCTCATCATTTTACATACTTCTCTCAGGTTGGCACTCTGCCTGTGATGCTCCAAAGAAAACAATCCAAATTTGTCCAACCTTTCCCCACAGCTAATACTCTCCAATTCAGGCAACATCCTAATGAACCTCTTCTGCAACCTCTCAAAGCCTCATTTTCTATATTGCGGTGACCAGATCTACATGTAATACTCCAAAGGGAGCCTAACCTGCAACATGAGGTTCTAACATTTATATTCAATGCCCTGACCAATGAAGGTAAGCGTGCTCCATACCTTTCTTACCATCCTATCCAGTTCTGTTTCCATTTTCAGGATCTTACATCTCAAGATCCCTCTTTACTTCGAAGCTCTAAGTGTCCTACCTTTCATTTTATGCTTGATTCTGATTCTGAATCTGAATTCTCTCTTTAACAACCCTGCCTCTCTATCTCCCGAAACTCCATGATCAAACCTTTGAACAACACATTCAATATTTCTTTGGCACGTCATTTTGTGTTCAGCTGCACTTTGAGTTTGAAATACCTTGGGTCATTCTCCTACATTAAGGATACCATCTAAATATTCAGGAACATGCCCATTCATTATCCAATGGACCTTGTGTGTAATACTGAGGTGGCTGGATGACATGGAGATCCTCATGCAACAACACGTGGAACTGAAAACAAACTTGCCACGCTGTTGAACCCTTATTACAAAACTGACAATCTGTAGAAGAGAAAACACAAGAAAATCTACCCCAGGCTCAAATCCTCCCATGCACCAGATCCACACAGTCCTCAACCCTCGTACGGTCAAAAAATTGTCCAGCTGTACTTTAAGTACTTCTAATGATCTAGTCACCACAACTCTCTGTGACAGATATTTCCTGACATCCAAAGTCAAGTTTATTGTCAAATGTACATGTAGACTAGCTTGCAGCAGCATCAGGAGCATAAAGCATCATATAAGCAGCATTCACAAAGAAAGTAAACATAAATTATACTAATTTTTTTACAAGAAAGAACACAATTAGATTTAAAAAAAGTCCACTTTAATTCAAAGTGATCCAAGGCTTGCTAGAGTGTAGTGATTAGGATTGTGCCTTTTGGTTCAAGAACTCAGTGGTTGAAGGGAAGTAGCTGTTCCTGAACCTGGCTGTGTAGGACTACAGGTTTGTGTACCTTTTGAAGCTGCAGGAAGATGGCATGACAAGATAGTGGGAAGCTTTGATGATAGATGTTGCCTTCTTGAAGCAGCACCTCTGCAGATACTGATAGAGGGGAGAGATTCGCTATATTCTGTGAGAAAGAATCTTTAAGTACCCCATTTTTACAGAGCTGGCTCCTCATCTTGAAACCATGTCCCTTTTGTTCAAGCCTCTTTTATCATTGAAACAAACAAATTAATGATAGGAAGGCATTGCTGTTTAAAACACCCAAATTAACAAAGCCTTGAGCTTTCTCTTGTTCTGCGCAGACTTATGATCACAGGCAAAACTATCAGGATTTGAGACGTGATCTCTGATTCTTTTCTGAAAAGCAGCTGGAAATCATATTGCTCACTGCTTCAGAGACGTGTATTCAATTTGCAATCATCCTTCTCTTTGTACTTTGCATAGTTGTCTGTCTTAATGTGAGTCACACGCAATATTACAACCAATGTTACAACTAATTGTCATTATCATAAAATAATTTATGATAATGACAATATGTTTAATTAGAGAAGGCTTTCTACATTCATGGTTGTATTAGCGTTAACAGTTCCTGCCCTTCTGGTATTTCCAATGTACAAATATTTTATCTTTAATTATTCAAATAGTCCCCCATTAATAAAGTCATTGCTTTCACTACACACTTGCCTCATTTAATTTACTGTGACAATGCACCACTTTCTCTTCTCATTTCATCAAGTCAGGGCCATTTTGTCCTCATTTATTTAGGCTACCTTGGTTACCATGACATTTTTTCTGCCAAGAATTGTGGGTAATTGATGTAATGGTGGACTTAAAGCCCCTGTGGAAGATAACCAACCCCCTATACTCCTTTCCACAACAGCTTTACTGATTAATGAAAATGCTCCCCTGTGATTTGGGGGGGAGGGAGAGAGGGGTCAGGGGATCATGGTGATGCCACACACCCATAATTCCAAGCAAAGAGCTGTCCTCGACGACTCAGTCCACCAGCAGGGAATCACATTCTCTCTTACTGACTGGACATATCGAATTGTACTTATTAAAAAATAATGTTTCATCATCCTCTTGCCTACATAGGTTCAAACTATTTCTCCCACTGAACACTCAATCTTCTCTTTCACTCTCTTGCCTCCTCCATGATTTTAACACACTCTCTTCCTGTGCAGATTTTATTTTTCATATTTAGAGGTACAACACAGTAACAGGTCCTGCCAGCCCAATGAGCCTGCACTGCCCAATTACACCCATGTGACCAATTAATCTACTAACCCATACATCTTTGGGATGTGGGAGGAAACCAGAGCACCCTGATGAAATCCACGCGGTCACTGGGAGAATCTACAAATTCCTTACTGACAACAGCTGTAAAGCATTACGCTAACCACTATACTGCCAGGTACACTTCCTTTCAGCTGTAACATAAAAATGCTTGAAGCATGCAGGCTTGGATTAACATTGCCACTCCAAATCAAGTGGACACGGGTTTTTTTTTCCAGTCTCTGTTCAGTTTGCTTCATCTCTAAACCATTTTTCTTTTACCGGTTTTGCATTTACAGTTTTCTTTTCATTCTTCTCCACTTGTAGAGTTGAGCTTCACGCAAAGTCATTGAAATGCCAATCATTCCTGTTGTGTTTCCATCTGTCCTGGGAAATAACTACCTATCGATTGGCTGAAAGGCTTCTGCCACAGCTCACTGTACGTACCTCTCTTACAGACTGCATGGCAACACTGCTCCAATGATCCTTATATGGTCCTTAGTGGAGGAAGATGGCAAGAAAGTCATCATGAACATAGTGGGCTGAAGGGCCCATTCCTTTGTTGTAGGCCTCAATGGCCAGGGTTCAATTCTGCCCTCCAGCACTGTCTATGTGGAGTTTCCACATTCTCCCTGTGTCTGTACGAGTTTCCTCTGGATGCACTGGTTTCCTCCCACATCCCCTGGATTTACAGGTTGGTTGAGTTGACTGACCACTGTAAATTCCTCCCATTGAATCTTTAGAAGGAGTTGATAGCAATGTGGTGAGAAGAAGTTAAAGGGAAAATTAGTGCGGTAGTGGGGTTGCTCTGTGAGCTTACATATGCCCGATGGGTTGAATGGTCTCCTATGGTGCATGGAAATACCATATAAAATATGGACTCTCTGATTGTCTGCCTCCAATGACCACAAAACTACTACGTTCACATGGTATACACTTCTCTAGATTACAACAGTCTAAGATGATTCTGACCTGTTCTGTAACCCTGCCTTTTATTGTCCCATCGTTAGTAGTGAAACATTGGGTTTAGCCTGCTCAACCTCCCTCTGTAACTTAGTCCTTCAAGTCTGGCAATGTCCTTGTAAATCTTTTCTGTCAACACGAGGAAATCTGCAGACGCTGGAAATTCAAGCAACACACACAAAATGCTGGTGGAACACAGCAGACCAGGCAGCATCTATAGGGAGAAACACTGTTGACATTTCGGGCTGAGACTCTTCGTCAGGACTAACTGAAAGAAAAGATAGTAAGAGATTTGAAAGTAGGAGGGGGAGGGGAAAATGCAAAATGATAGGAGAAGACCGGAGGGGGTGGGGTGAAGCTAAGAGTTAGAAAAGTGATTTGCAAAAGGGATACAGAGCTGGAGAAGGGAAAGGATCATGGGACAGGAGACCCAGGGAGAAAGAAAGGGGGAGGGGAGCACCAAAGGGAGATGGAGAACAGGCAGAGTGATGGGCAGAGAGAGAACAAAAAAATGGAGGGGGGAAAAATAAATAAATCAGGGATGGGGTAAGAAGGGGAGGAGGGGCAAATCTTTTCTGTGCTCTTTCCAGCTTCATTCCATCTTTCCTACAGCAGGGTGAGCAAATGTAAGCACAATATCTGGAATGCAGCCTCACCATTGTCTTGTAAAATTACAGCAAAATGCCTCAACTTCTGTATGCAATGATGGAGTTATTAGACTGGCCTTCTTCTCAGCTTCAGGGGCATCGCTAATCCTCAAACCTCCACTAAACCAGTCCAATTCCATATACAGCTTAATAACTGTCCTGAAGGACTGTTTGTTCATTTCTGTAGATACTGCCTGACCTGCTGAGTCCCTCCAGCTTTTTGTGTGTGCTCCTTAGAAATAAAAAGTCCCTCTAACCAGGCTTTTCGTTACCAGCTTCAACACTGTCTTATGGTGGCTTGGTCCTAGATCAACCCGTGAAGCATCGCGCAGAAACTTATTAGGTTAATGGTGCTTTACAAATGCATGTTTTAAACACGAGACATCTTGAAGAAGGGTCTAGGTCCAAAATTTCGACTGTTTGTTCATTTCCATAGATGCTACCTGAACAGCTGAGTTCTTCCAGCATTTTGTGTGTTTTGCAAATGTATGTTCTTATTAGATTTCTTTGAGATATGCATGGCTCTACTAACAATATTCATGGATTTAAGATTATGATTAGGGATGTAAGGGGATAGACACTTCAAAATATACGGAGGAGTTAGATTATTCAGAGCCTTATATGTGATTAAGAGCATTTAAAAATTGATTCTAAATTGTTATTTTGTAACACACAACAAATGCTGGAGAAACTTAGCAGATCAGGTAGCATCTTTGGAAAGGAATAAAGAGTCAATATTTCAGGCCAAGACCCTTCATCAGGATAGGAACAGAAAGGGAAGCAAGAATAAGAAGGTGAGGGGAGAGGGAGGGGAAAGAGTATAAGCTAGCAGGTGACAGGTGAAGCCAGATGAGGGGGAAAGTGGGGGGGGGGGGGTGGATAATGTGAAAAACTGGGAGGTAATAGATGGAAATGGTAAAGGCTGAAGAAAAAGGAATCTGATAGGAGATGAGAGAGGACCATGGTAAAAGGAAAGGAGGAGGGAACCCAAATGGAGTAATATGCGGGTGAGGAGAAGAGAAGGGTGCCAAACATGTGAAATTTTTCTTTTCTACCAGAAAACAGGGAAGACAGAATAGGGAATGGAAAAAGAGTGAAGGGGGAGGGGTAGAAATTACTAGAAGTTAGAGTGTCCCTTTCACTTTCTCAAATTTCTCCAGTTATCTAAGATTGTGTGGAACCCTTTAGGAAAGACTTTAAATAAGTTATTCCAACAATCTGTCTGTGCCTTAGTTGGAATATTAATTTATACACACACACAGTCTAGTCCTATGCCTAGAAGTAAAAAAATCTGTCACAACATCGCAGGATTTACCACACTGATGAGAGAAGATCTCATTGAATGAAGGTGCAGGTTCCAGAAGTTCCCACAATCATCTTCTTACGGTATTATTCAGTTCGGTTTTTGCAGACACTGGCGGTGGATGGCGTGGGCACAATTCTTGTTGTGCCCAGTAGCCCTACAAGCTAGCCAACATTCATCAAAGGAATGTGACAATGCTGAATATTACCTCAAGCTAAGAAACAGCAAACTCCTAAAATAACAGCTCTCTTGCCTGACAAAGCATTATGTTCAGATCACTTCCCATCTGAAGGCCAAGTAAATATTTTGGTCGCAATAAAGCGCAGACTGAAAGGTCACTAATTTTTTTACAGGGACTGATTCCTAATCATTTTGAACAGCCTTTGCTAGGAGGAGGCACTCACTCAGCTCAAGAGCAGAGATGACATACTGGAAATAGATGTTTTAAAATTTATTTAGAGATAGTGGAACAGGCCAACCCAGCTCAATGAACCGTGCCACTGGCAGCCCACCTATATTAACCCGAGCCTAACCACAGGACAATTTACAAAGACCAACTAACTTACTAACCAGTATGTCTTTGGACTGTAGCAGGAAACTGGAGCACCCAGAAGAAACCAACACAGTCACAGGGAGAATTTACAAACTCCTTACAGACGGCAATTGGACTCTGAGCTCTGTTGGCCCAAGCTATATTATCTGTATTAAACTCATTACTGCAGTGTTTTCTAATCTGGACTGCACAGTTCCGTCAAACAGCTAACAGTTACAGCTTTAGAAATATGAAATGAAGTGGTTAGACAGTTAATATATAGAAAGAAATTGAAACAAAAGTATATAAGCATCACACAAGCAAGCCAACAAGGAGTCAGTGGTGGAGAGAGTAAGCAGCTTTAAGTTCCTGGGTGTCAATATCTCAGAGGATCCATTGTGGACCAGTGGCTATACTTCACTAAGAGTTTGAGGAGATTTGACATGTCACCAAAGACTCTATGGGTTTACATTGATTGCAAACATGGGTTGCAATCACAGCCTGATACGAAGGCTCCTACATGCATGATTGGAGGCTGCGGAGATCAACTCGGCCAATTCCATCAAAGGACAATTTCCAAAGGCAGTGCCTCAGGAAGGTGGTATCCATCATTGAAAAATCCTCACCATCTGGGACATGCTCTCTTTCCACTACTACCAGCGGAGGAGGTACAAGATCCTGAAGGACCACTGAATGTTTTAGGAACAGCTTCTTTCCCTCTGCCATCAGATTTCTGAATGATCCGTGAACATTCCTCGCACTTCCTCTTCCGCACTATTTCCTTATTTCTTGTAACATATTTTTTGTGTCTCATACCGCACTGCTGCACCAAAACAAAAACAAAATCACAACATAAGTCAGTGATAATTATTCTGCCCTAGCTGCCTGTGTTGTGGGGATCGTGGCAAACCTTAGGACAATGTTAGCTCCTTACAGAGAGCAGCCAAAGGCATTTCCCAAATGTGATGTGGGGTTTTAATCAAAAACATCGCTATCAAGTTAAGTTCAAGGGAAATCCATAAGACCATAAGACAAAAGACACAGGAGCTGAATTAGGCCATTCAGCCCATCAGGTCTGTTTTGCCATTCTATCATGGTTAATTTATTATCCCTCTGAACCCCATTCTCCTGCCTTCTCTCCGTGACCTTTGACACATTACTAATCAAGGACCTATCAACCTTTGCTTTAACTATACCCACTGTCAAAAGAAGACCCCATTAGCCAGGGTCTGCCTCTCAACATCAGTGTTAAGGCTGGAGGCTCCTCACTGTTGACCGGGACATTCTCACACTATAATGATGAACTAGTGGCATAAACTACAACTGGGGCATGTTGTTACTTCAGTGAAATATGTGTTCATTTAAAATAGATTGCAGTGTGCCATCTCATCTGATCTTGAAAGAAACAAAGGAGATCTATTATCATATTTTGGTCCATGGAGACACAATACCATCAGCAGAAATACCTACTTATTAAATCAGTGTTACACAAGGAATGCAAAATAAAACATGAGTGCTGAATCTGCCAGTATCCTCTTTTTCTCATTCAGAAAGGAAAGTTAAATTTTGCAGAGCAGATCCTTATTGGCCTGACATTTTCTTAGGCAGTCCCTGGAGATCTGGGATGATTTGTGTTCATCACAGTTCTGAGGGAAGAGGCCTGTGCATGTTTTAAAATAGTGTGTGTCTGAGATTTAGTCTAATGACAAAGGGATTCTTGATAAATGAAGACAAGCCTCTGTCACGCAGCCTTTGTTTAAGTGGATGCTTCAGTGCACTAGAAAGCATATGTACACACACACACACACACAACACACACTCACACACAACACACAACACACACACACACACACACACACACACACACACACACACCCCCCCCCCCCCCCCCCCCACCATCCCATTCCTTTGGTGCATCTCCCTCACATATCCACTCTAATCACTCTAATCTTCTTGTAACTCACACTCCCCAACTTCAATTTCCTCCTTCACTCTTCCCTCTCCCTCTTCACTCAGCACCACAAGCCCCACCCACTCTCTTATTCCTTTCCTCTGTTAATTCAGAGCCAGATGTATTTATTACATGTACATTGAAACTTATAGGAAAGTGCGTAGTTTACATTAACAACCAACACACCCACGCATTCTGGCACCAACAGAGCATTGCCCACAATGTTCAGCACAACACACAACACAAGCAGCAAAAACAACAGAACAAAACAAGAGGACAAACAGGCCTTCTTCCACCTTGCTACTCCCTCACACACTCAGGGCACCAACCCCTGGACCTTCTCGTGCTCTTCCCCTGCGCCTCTCCCAAAATTCAGGCCCAGTATCCCCTCACATTCCAGCTCCTGCTGCTCACTCTCTCCAAGACCTCTGATCACTCTCCCATGCCCTCTGCCATCTTCTGTAAAGCAATATCATTACTTCATGTGCTGTCTAGCTTGAATTCAGTGAACACTGAATCTCCGCCACACTGTAAAATTGCATTGATTTAAAAACACTCATGGCTAATTATTAAAACCATCCCAGCATCCCCTCAGTATTAATCACCAAGCTTCTAAATCTGGGCCTCTGCAACTGGATCGTTGACTTTCTCATCAGGAGACCAGAGTCAATACGGATCAGTAATAATCTCCTCTTCCCTAACAACCGGCTCAGTGGTACCTCAAGGATGTGTGCTCAGCCCACACTGCTCTTCTTTTTATACACCCATGACTGTGTGGCAGAGCACACACTTCAGACAGTATCTATAAATTCGCAGGTGACACCAGAGCTGCTGGCAGAATCTCAGGTGCCAATGAGGAGGTGTACAGGAGCAAGATATTTCAGTGCTGCGACAACAACTTTGAACTCAATACCAGCAGTACAAAGAACTGATTGTGGACTTCAGGAAGGGGAAGTTGAGAGAACTCGTTGGAGGGTCAGCCGTAGGAAGGAAGAGCAACTCTAAGTTCCTGGTATCCATATCACAGAGGATCTATCCTGGTCCCAACACACTGATGCAATCACAGCGAAGGTACACCAGCAGCTCTACTTCGGCAGGATTTTGAGGGGAATTGGTATGTCACCAAAGACTCTTGAAATTTCTATGCATGCATGGTTAAGAGGATTCTGACTGGTTGCATCACAGTCTAGTTTGGTGGCCAACTCAATCATGGGCAAAATCCTCCCCACCCTTGAAGACATCATCAAGAGGCAGTGCCTCAAGAAGGTGGCATTCATCTCTAAGGACATGCCCTCTTCTCATTCCTACCATCAAGGAGCTGGTACAGGAGCCTGAAGACCTACAGTCAGGAACATCTTCTTCCCCTCTGCAACCAGATTTCTGAAAAGTCTATAAATGTTACCTCATTATTCCTTTGCTTTCCATAATTATTTGTTTTGTAATTATCTTAATTTTATGCCTTGCACTATACTGCTGCTGCAAAACAACAAATTCACCTCATAAGACATCAAGGAAGAGCCTGTTTCTGAAAATGAAGATCTTGCCACGCATGATTTGTTGATTAGGTAAAGCAGCTTCAAAAGTGGAGGGAAGAGGAGCTACCTGAAAATGCCAAAGAACAGAGGTTCAATCCTAACCTCGGTTCAAGATCATTTAATGATTCAAGATTGTTTAACATCATTTCCAGTATAAAAGTGTAAAAGAAAATGAAGAAAATGAAAAAATAAAGAAAAAGAAATATACACACACACATTGTGACATTAGTTACAGGAGTGTCTGTACATAAGGTAACTCTGATAGGAAACAGTAAAGTAGTAGAGGTGGGGAGTATGATAGGTGGGTTAAGGCTGATTTATACTTCTGCGTCAAATGGACGCCGTAGGCACAGCATAGCTGCGTAACCTACGCTCTACCCTACGCCATAGCCTGATGTGCACCTCTCCAAAAATGTAACTGCGCATCGTGGCGACGCAGACCGCAACAACTGTGATTGGTCCGCTTTGGTAGCATCACATTTCCTCCTGTCTATAGGCATACTGTGCATACACTGATGCAAAATAAATGGTTGGAGACGATGAACCAAATCGTCAAATCTACCTGCCGACATCTGAAAATATTTGAAATGCATTTCCTTGTCCATGTTTCTCAGTGGCCGAACAAGCACAGAAAATTCACCCTCCTAAATTATTTTTTTAAATACTTTTTTTTAGGTAAAAAGAGAAACAGAAGAGGAGAAAATGTAATTAAAAAATCAACGGGTGTGATTGATGAGGAGTGAGAGGCACTGTTCATAACAACAGGTGTGCTATCAGCAAAGTGTAATGTGGAGAGTGTTAGAGGAAGTAAGTTTGTCACCTATAGGAATTGCTTCTTATAGGGCTGTGTATGGGTTGCATTAAGGACAATATTTATTTCACTCTTGCCAGTGAGTGGTTCTGATCTCATATCCAACAAACAACAAATCAGAGTTGTCTGTCTGCATCAATCATTGATAAGCAACACAGGACCATAATACAAAACCAACAATAGAACAATTAACATTACACAACCAGCAGTGATGATCAACAAAAGACAGTGGTCATGCCAATGACGTGAGACCAAATCCTTTCTCCAACCTCTTCAGCTCTATTCTTAACCTTGAACCCAAAATATCTTATAGAACTATACACTCAAATGCTAAAATGTACTTTAAAGAGCTGACCGATGATTTCTACTATCCTGATTTTCCTACACTGCCCTTTTTATTGACATACAGTGTGGAATAAGCCCTTCTAGTCCTTCGAGCCACGTTGCCCAGTAAATTCCGCGCCCCCCCCCCCCCCCCACGCGATTTAATCCTCATGTAATCACAGGACAATTTACAATCACCAAATAACCTACCAACTGGTACATCTTTGGACTGTGGGAGGAAACCGGAGCACCTGAAGGAAACCCACGTAGGCACGGGGAGAGCTTACAAACAC
The DNA here is from genome assembly GCF_048418815.1 of Hemitrygon akajei. NCBI lineage: Eukaryota > Metazoa > Chordata > Chondrichthyes > Myliobatiformes > Dasyatidae > Hemitrygon > Hemitrygon akajei. The sequence continues at coordinate 36,019,715 of NC_133150.1, forward strand.
TGCGGAAATTGCACCTCAGGCTGCTGGAACTGTAAAGCATTTTGCTACCACTACACTACCGTCAGACTCTTTCCTTTGTGGTCTTATCCAACTCCCTTCCTAAGAACACAAATGAATCTCCTTTTAGCCAGAGTATTCCTGACCCTAACAATTCAGAGGATTTGGTCCAGTCCTCTCTGTTTCATCTGGAAATTCTGTTCAATCTGCCTCTTCTGGTTTACGACGCTCTTGCCAGAGGGAACAAACAGCCTTTCCCAATGCACAATCATAACTCCACTAGAAACAAATGATGCAGTAATTAGAAAATGAAAACAACAAAGCTTTCAAATAAATTCCTGTAATTACATTTGAAATGATTTTAATGAGGTTGTCCATTCTCAGATCTTAAGATAAAGGGACAAACACTAAAAGGCACAGAATTAAAGCTCTGGGCAAATATTATTGGGGACAGGGTGTGGGGTGAGAAAGTGTTTTTGCAGGCAGGGTCAACTCAACAGTCAACGTTTTGAAAGGTGGAAATCGGATAAACACTGGGGACCTTCACATGAGTAAGGAATTTCACTGCATTTCCCTCCAAACACCTCCCATCCAAGTACCTACCCAAACTTCTCTTAAATGGTTACAATTTTAACCCGCACCTATCGCTTCCATTGGCAGCTCGTTCCACACTCGCATCACCCTCTGAGTGAAGTAGTGCTCTCAAATTCCCCTTAAATATTTCACTTTTCACCCTAGACCTATGACTTCTACTTCTGGTCTCACCCAACCTGAAGGTACCCTCCAAACTGATGGCATGGATATCGATTTCTTCTTCCGGTAGACAAATTCACTCCCCCTCCCTTTATTCCCTACTCCGACTTTTTGCTTTTTCTCACCTGCCTTTTACTCCCCCCTGGGCCTCCCCCTCCTTCCCTTTCTCCTATGGTCCACTCCTCTCCTGTTGGATTCTTTCTTCTCCAGTCCTTGACCTTTCCCACCCACCTGGCTTCACCCATCACTTTCCAGCTGGTCTCCTTCACCTCCCCCCACCTTGTTACTCTGGCATCTTCTCCCCTTCCTTCTCAGTCCCAAACCATCCACCGTTTATTCATTTCCATGGATGCTGCCTGACCTGCTGAGTTCCTCCGACATTTTGTGTGTGTTGCTAAAGGGAAAATGCCTGCATGCATTCACCTTTCTATGCCCTTCATAATTTTGTAAACTTCTATAAGATCTCCCTCATTCTCCTACACTCCAATAATAAATTCCGAACCTATTCAACTTTTCCCTATAACTCAGGTCCTCAAGTCCTGGCAACATCCTTGTAAATGATCTCTGCACTTATTCCAACACCCATATATACCAGCAATCTTATCAAAGTTCATTTAAAGTCCATCACTTATAAAAATACATCCCAATTATGAAAAAACAGATACCCACAATTAAAAGGCCCCACAACTTCCAGCAGCCACCTGCTGGCTCCAATCAATAGGTCCTCCACACAGTCCTGTCACCTACCTCACCCCCACCAACAAACACTGGATGCCATTAATTCTAATTGGCAGACTGCCACATCACACCTCCAATTAGCTGATGTACTGAGGCACATTTTTTTCATCTGTAAGGATGTCTAGAGTGACACCTCACGAGGCCCTAAAGCAAATCCAAACACTTCAGAGACACCATAACGTCAGATGTTAAATCTGTGCCTTATTAATCTACAAAACAAAAGCTTTAATTTCATACTCAACACCTAAACCCTTGAGTGTTGTGGTAAGGATAAGTGATGAATCAGACAATGCCTCTTTATGTACTTTTCATCCCTGGCCCCTCTCAGATCTAAAATGTGTAATTCTATTCCTCTCGAGCATTTTCGTGCTCAGCAATTTTCATCATTGTGCCAGATGTTGGTTTATTAGTAGATCATTAACACATTCTGTTGTAAATTCAATCAACAGCCTGTTTTGATAATTATACAGTCTCCTTTCTTACACACATGGTTAAGTAGATTGTTCAGTCAGATTTCTCCTTTTGTTTTGCTGCAAGGTTGACAAGTACTGGGTTCATAGAGCATCAACCCCAGCATTCATTACCTCTCTTGTATTATCTCTACAACAGTGGTGGTGAGCTGCCTTCTTTAATAACCCGGTGAAGAAGTGCCCCCGTGCTATTAGAAATGGCAGTTTGCTTGAGGACTTGCATCATGTTTACACTGTGAGAAGAGGAGAGAACTTGCTCCAAACACATAATTCCCAGCCTTCCTCTCTTCACTTTGAAAACACCTGTGGGCAGCAGACTGTAATCAGTAGTTCTACACATAAGTCTGCTGCCTCACAGCTGCAGTGACCCAGGCTTTATCCATGTGGAGTTTGCAAGTTCTCCCTCCGAAGGGATTTTATAGGAGCACCACTGAAAGTACCCTGACAAGCTGCATCTCCACCTAGTGTAGGAACAGACGAGCATCGGACTGGAAGTCCCTACAAAGGACTGTAAGAATGGCTGACAGGATCATAGGGGTCTCCCTACCATCCTTCAGGGACATTTATCAGGAGCGCTGTGTACACAGGGTCCTTAGTGTTACTAAGGATCCCACCCATCCATCCAGCATCCTCTTTCACTTTCTCTAATCAGGCAGGAGACTCTGATACATAAAAACTAGAACGGTCAGGATGGGAAACAGTTTCTTCCCTCAGGCCATTAGGCTTCTGAACTCCTTGCTGCATCATATTCAAAGTGTCACACACAAAATGCTGGTGGAACGCAGCAGGCCAGGCAGCATCTATAGGAAGAAGCACTGTCGACGTTATGGGCCAAGACCCTTTGTCAGGACTAACTGACTTTCAGTTAGTTTGGTCTCGGCCCGAAATGTCAACAGTGCTTCTTCCTATAGATGCTGCCTGGCCTGCTGTGTTCCACCAGCGTTTTGTGTGTGTTGCTTGAACTTCCAGCATCTGCAGATTTCCTCGTGTTTGCTTTTTATATTCAAAGTGTCACTGGTTGATCTGTGCTGTACCTTACAATGTTGAATTTACTTTAGTTTGTTTATTTATGCACAATTCATCTGTCAATTTTATCCTTACTTTCCTAAGTTATTGTGTGTTATGCGTACTACTGTGCTTTACACCCTGGTTGGGGGAGCCATTGTCTTGTTTGATGGTACAGTATATGTGTACATGGTTAAACGACAATAAACTTGACTTGTTGGGTTTCCCTGCTGACTCCAGTCTGCCTCCCACATCCCAAAGACATGCTGGTCAGTAGATTAATTGGTCTCTGTAAGCTACTTTTTGAGTGTAGGCGGTTAGCAGGAGAATATGTGTGCATGAGAGACAATAAATTAGATTCACAGAAACAGGGGAATGGGATTGAACGGGATTTTCCAAGAGCTAACATAAATTTAATGGGGTTAATGGGCTCTGTGTGCCAAAATATTATGGGAGTAAGATAAATATAAAGCTATTCATCTTTTGTGGCAATGTTCACTCTTCCAGAGCACTTTATGTGGTCTTACTAAAAGAGCCATATAACTAAAAATTATCACCACAGTAGAAGTAACAGTTTATACTTTCTGATACTACTATGCATCTCTGCAAGATTATTATCAAGATTATTTTTACATTAAATTTATGAGGAAGAGTTCTGGTAAAGTAAAAGTTTTTTGATAGGCACGTGTTTCAATATTCAGGCAAAATGTATTTCTGCAAAAAGTATGAGGGCTTTTAAATTGAGTTCAAATTCTTTATAGCTCAACACCTTTGATAATTTGGGGGGGACTTGAGGGGTTGTTGTTCCGTGATCACAATAAGACCAAGCCAACAAGCCCCACCCACAAACTGTCCCTCATGTTGAACTACAATGTTGGCAACTACAGCTAGGCCTAAGGCCCACGGCCTTTCAGATGAAGTACAGGGAACTGATCCAGGCACCATTGAGGAACAAGTTACGAGCCAGTTGTGAAGCCTGTGCCATTCAGATCAGTGACTCTGCGCGGGAGCTGTTCGACACAAAGCCACTGGCCAGTTTACAGCTTGGCTGGGTTCATGAATAGGAAGTGAGTAAACAGCCAAGTTCAGATTTATGTACGTGGGATTGACTGCACAATGCAACATCCTCACCCTGTGGTGTTCCCAAGTAAACTTCTTCTCAATTACCTTGTAAATTCACCTCTACATTTAATTGCCTTGCCCACCTTCGAGATCAGAGCTCCTGTGCAATGACAGTAGAAGCTGAGCCTGCATCACTCTGAACATTGAATAGGACAGTACAGAATGGACCCTTTGGCCTGCCATGACTTTTCAACATACTCCATGATCAATCTAGCAGCCCCTCCCCCCTTCATAGCCTATAACCCTCAATTCTTCTTTCACCCATGTCCCAATCTAAGAGTCTCTTCAATGTCCCAAACATTTCTGCATCTATCATCACCCCTAGCATTGTTTCAGGAACCTACCTCTGTGTAAAAACCCCTTCTCTGACATCTCCTCTAATGTTCCTCCACTCATCTTAAAAGTATGTTCTTTGGTATCAGCTATTAGTGCCCTGGGAAAAAAGGTGCCAACTGTTCATGCTATATAGCCATCTTAAAACCCTAGATACTGCGATCATATCGCCTCTCAGCCTCCTTTGCTCCAAAGAGACAAGTTCTATCATTGCAATGATAGGATTCTGCTTATGTGGTAAGGCACTTCTGTGGAACAGTAATCAAGATTCAAAAGAATGTATAAATTATACAACCTTGTCTACTTACTGGTAGCCACAAAGCAAGAAACCTGAAAGAACCCAATTAAAAACAAATAAAGCCAAAAATAAAGGCCAACTTCCAATGCATATAGAAAGAAAAACACAAATCATGTAAACAACAGAGGCGAGCGACAACAACAGCATTCCGAACCAACTTGAGTCCTTAGAGCCAAATCCCCAGATCAGCCTGGAGTAGGCCCAAAGCCTTGGTATCAGCTCATCATATCAGCGGAGCAAATTGCCACAATGTTCACAGTGTTACGAATGAGGAGAAACTCTGATGGGCAGAAGGGTACAGAATCGCCAATGCCCGCCCCCCCCCCCCCCCCCCCTTTTTGAGAATCGCAAGATCGCTATTATTTCGGGTCTGATACCCAGGAAATGAGAGAGAGACACATCATGTCAGTGATGAGAGAGACAACACAGAATACACAAGGTGGAATGTCTCCTATTGACAAAGAGAGAGATTACTGCTATTGTCTCTTGAAGGAGGAATTGTGTATTGAGTATTGTACTATTCATTGAAACCCCTCAGGGGGCAGCCAGAGTGGTCTGGTTGAGGGATTGCATCATCCCAACCTGATTGACATCTCAGACCCTGTGAGTAGGGATAAATGTAGGGTCTGGGGAACACCCCTCAGACGCACCAGGAGAAACGCTACGAGACCGGTAGGGGGCTTGTGTGTGTGTCCACCCTTGCCTGGGTGACGAGTCCTCCACGGAACGGTCTAGCTAAAGGACGGAGGGGTCATACGTGAATGGCCACAACAACAATGAATCGAAGGATCCAGATCGAAAAAGGAAAGTCGGCAAGTTAACAGCTGTTACTGCTTTTTCTCTCTGTCTCTCTCTCCAACAATTGCAACACAGCGATCAACAACGACTGCAGACTGTATGAACTGAACTGAACTTTATATTTCCATCGGACAATTCATTATCCCCTAGACAACGATAGAGCTTATTTCTTATTGATTATTATTATACCCGCACTTTTAGGTTTAGTATTGATGATGTATATTATCTGTATATTTGCATTGACATTATTTTTGTGTATTTTTACTAATAAATACTGTTAAAAATAGTATCATCAGACTTCAACGGATACTCCTATCTTTGCTGGTAAGACACCCAGTTACGGGGTTCGTAACAACAGACACCAAGCATAGCAGCCGGGGCCGCCTCACAGCCTAATCAAGCTAAATCTGACCCCTTGACAGTTACTGGGGTACCATGCAATTCCCCAGTTTTAGAGAATGTCACAGAAAGTTCAATAGTCAGTACACTGATACAGTCTGGGGAGTGGTTGTCTCCCTTCCATATATATCCCCAGTAAACTGATGTCCCCAGCATCAACAGAACAAGGCCCACAGCAGAAACTCAAGGAGGCACAACATTGTGGGCCAAAGGGCCTGTATTGTGCTGTATGTTTCTACGAGGCAATTTGCTTACTTGTTGAACCTCCTGAGCCCCTGATTCTTCCAATACCACACCACTTAACATCTAACATACTGATGCCAAGATGTGTTGTGTGCTTCTGTAGTCCTTTTAAAGGGGGTTATCGGTGACAAGTGCCTCACAAGAGAATTTCCCGCCAGGGTGTCAAAGCAAGACGTCACTGCATCTTGAAGGCTGAATGAGAACAAAACGCACGAACACTCAAAGAAAAACAGAAACACAAAGAGAAGTTGTGCAGCAATAAATCATTCATGTTAGAAAGTGACAGTGTTTGGTGGGGGGGGGGGGAGGTCTGTGCAGTTAGTGGAAGATATTGAACAGTGAACACAAGCATACTCTGCCTCCCTGCCTACACTCCTCCCAAACATCTGGATGAAAGGAGGAAGGAGGAGGGGGCTCCCCACTCCAAACACTCTCTTCATTGGGACTGCACTCCGAACAGATTCCGAGGGGCTCCAGTCATGGACTGGTACAAGGTGGTCGGGACTGCCACTGGGCACTGGTTACACAGAAGGGATCATCTTTGGCTAAATGTCAATGCTCACCATGACAACAACACATTATTTTTTGTTAAAACACCAAAATAGTGGCCTTTTACAGATCAGTTATTCTGATGCAGCTGGGATGGGGGAGGGAGAGTTCAGCCAGAGTGGGAGTTCTTTTACAGCCACTTCATTCATCGTTCAGGCAGAAAACATTCCCGCAAGTAAGGTGTGTAGGCTTGATTTTAAAATATAACGCAGATTCTTTATTCCACTGGACATTGTCTTTCTCAGTGCCTCAGCTACAAAACATATAAAATTATTTCACATACGGAAATCAAGATGCTGGAGGAACTCGGGGGCTCAGACAGCTTCTGCAGAGTGAAATGGACATCCAGCATTTCAAGTTGAAGTTTATTGTTATAGAAAATAGAACACAGTACAGGCCCTTCAGCCCACAATGTTGTGCCAACCTGTTAACCTTCTCCAAGATCAATCTCATGCTTCCCTCCACAAAGACAATCATTTTTCCTTCACCCATGTGTCTAAGAGTCTTTTAAATGTCCATAGTATTATCTGACTCTACCACCACCTCAAGGAAGCACGTTCCATGGACCCATCACTCTGTGTAAAAAAAAACTACATCTGACATTCCCCATATAGTTTCTTCCAATCACCTTAAAATTACACCCTCTCGTATTAGCCAGTTCCTCCCCTTATCATCATATACACTTCTGTCAAATCACTTCCCATCTTACTTTGCTCCAAAGAGAAAAGCCCCAGCTTGCTCAACCTTTCCTAGTTAGACATGTTCTCTAATCTAGGAAATATCCTGGTAAATTTCCTTTGCATCCTCTGTAAAGCTTCCACATCCTTCCTATAATGAGGCAACCAGAATTGAATACAATAGTCCAAGTGTGGTATAATCAGAGTTTTGTAGAGCTGCGACATTACCTCATGACTTTTAAACTCAATCCGCTGACTAATGAAGGCCAACACAACACACATCTTCCTTAACAACCCTATCAACATGGATATAGGCCGGCTGGTGGCGTAGTGGCATCAGCACTGGACTTCGGAGCGAAGGCTCCCGAGTTCAAATCCAGCCAGCTCCCTCCCTTGAACACTTTCCATCTGTGCTGGGTTGAGCTTCGAGCTACCAACTCGGCCTCGTAAAAATAAGAAAGCCTGCTAAAAAAACGCCATCACAACGGCGTCCTGATGACTCCACTCAGAGTTAAGGGCTTTCTTCTTCAACATGGATATAAATGGCCAGGGCAATGCAAACATGATAAGCATAAATTAACATAAACTGTACATAATTTACATGGCAAAGTAAACAAAATAAACATAACAACCTTGGTGCAAGATGAGGGAAACTCATTGGGTTTGACTGAGTGTAAAACCAAGTACAATACACGTGCTGAATACAGGGACACAAGACTTGTGTGGTGAGTCTTAGGAGAAAGTTAAGATCTTGGCAAGCAATTAAAAGTTCCCTGACTTCATCACATCATCATCACTGAGGTCTGACGTGGTCATTCTATCAGAAACCCTGAAGCAGGTGGTCATGGTAGAACTGACAGACGGGATGGAGAAGGTCTTTGAGCGCAAGAAAGCCAAATGCCAGGAGCTGGCAGAGCAGTGCCAGAGACAGGGGTGGAGGGCACAATACAAACCTATAGAGGTGGGTGTAGAGGTATTGCTGGCTGCTCGCTGTGCAGAACCTACTCTCTCCTTGGCATTATGAGGGGTGCAAAGAAGAGCCATCGAGACTGTCACAGAGGTTGCTGAGCGAGCCTCCAGATGGCTATGGATCAAAAGGTGTGACCTGCGGACCAATGCTCCTGGGACACAAGCCAGGGTCTGATCAACCCTGGCTGGATCGCAAGGGTGAGGGTATCTGATGTCATTACACCTGATGACCCCAGGTTACATCACAGGTGACATGTCCCAATGCAGCCTAGGATGTAGGCTTGTCATATAAAGGGTGTTTCCTAGCTCTGGGCCAGCATTCACAAGAATTTAGAAGAATGTATGGTGACCTAATTGAAACCTATTGTATGTTGAAAGGCCTTGATAGAGTGGATGAGGTGAGGATGGTTCCTGTGGAGGGAGAGTCTAGAATCAGAGGACAAAGTCTCAGAATAGAGGGATATCCTTTTAGAAAGGAGATAAGGAGAAATTTCTTTAGCCAGAGAGTGATGAGCCTGTGGAAATTGTTGCAACAGGTAGCTGTGGAGCCCAAGTTTATGTATATTGAAGGCAGAAGTTGATAGATATTTGATTGGTCAAGGTATGAGGGGATACAGGGAGAAAGCAGGAGATTGGGGCAGAAAGGAAAAATTAACCAGCTAAGATTCATTGCAAATGCAAGCAGGCTTTTTCCACTGAGGTTGGGCGGGTTATTGGTTAAGGGGAAAGGTGAGAAGCATAATGGGAACATGAGGGGAAACTTCATCACTCAGAGGGTCGTGAGAGTGTGGAACGTGTTGCCAGCACAAGTGATGCATGCAAGGTCAATTTCAACTTTTAAGATAACTTTGGATAAGTACGTGGATAGCAGGGGTATGAAGGGCAATGGTTCCGGTGCAGGTCAATGGGAGTAGACAATTTGAATGGTTTTGGCATGGACCTGCTTTTCTGCTGTACTTCTCTAAGGTTCTATGAAATGGTGGAGCAGACTCAATGGACCAAATGGCCTAATTCTGTTCCTATTTCTTATGGTCCTATGGTCTTATGTATCTCAACATCAATATTACAGTTCTCGGTACAAGCATGGAGCTTGCATATCCGTATAGGTTTAGACCGGGTGCTCCAGTTTCATCCCACATCTCAAAGACATGCGGATTGGTAGATCCATTCTCTGTTGTAAATTGGCTTCAAGATGGATGAGTGGGAGAATCTGGGGAGAGTTGCAGGGGATGTGGGAAGAATAAAAAAAAAATTAATGTAGATCTTAATGTATCATGGTGTAGGAGATTAGAGGAAAACGGATTAAGGGTCAGCACAGACTCAATGGGCTGAAGGACCCATTTCTATTCTGTACCTCCCCACCACTCTAAGCCCAAAGCAAGCAGATCACCCTCACAATAGCTTTTAGATACCTCTGAGTGGTAACCAACGTGCTCCTAATGATGGTGGGAAGGCTAGAGAAAGCGCCATCGTGGACAACTTTAATAGGCAATACCTCAAGAAGCAGGCATCTGTCTTTATGGACTCACATCATTCAGAACATTCTCTCTTCTCATTACTACCATCAGCGAGGAGGTTCAGGAGCCTGAAGACCCACACTCAACATTTTAGAAACAGCTTCAGCCCCTCTGCCTTCAGATGTCTGAACAGACCATAAACCCATCAACATTACCTCACTACTCAATTACTTTTTAATTTTGTATCGTAACTTATGGCAATTTTTATGCATTGCACTGTACTGCTGCTACAAAAAAAAAATTTCAAGACATGTCAGTAAAGCCGATTCTGACTGAGAGACCCCTCTCTGGCCAATTGGTGCGGTATTCTGAAGTAAAATAGGTCAAGCCTTAAAAATGCGCAAATGCCTTTGTTCAGTACATTCAGGTGATATCATTGCCTGAAGTTCAGCTGTAATTGGGCCTAGTTTGCAAAACTCAAGGTCTGTCTCGTCAATAAAGACCCCTCAGACTAATTTTCTATAAGACCATAAGTCATATGAGCAGAATTATGCCCTATCAAGTCTGCTCCTATCATGACTAATTTATCACTTTCAAACCCATTTTTCTGCCTTCTCCCCGTAACTTTAGAGACCCTTACTAGCCAAGAACCTATCAACCTTCGCTTTAAATATACCCAATAACTTGGCCTCCACAGTTGTCATGACAATGAATTCCACACATTTACCACCCTCTGGTTAAATAAATTGCTCCTCATCACTGTTCTGAAAGGACGACCCTCTGTTCTGAGGTTGCCCTCTGGTGAGACTCCCCCACTAAAGGAAGCATGCCTCTCCACATCCACTCTATCCAGGCTTTTCAATATTTGATAGGTTTCAATGAGATCCCTCCCATTCCACTAAACCATTCGCCTTGTTGGGCAGCAGTTCTCAGATAAATCCTGTGAGCAGAGGAGAGGTAAAGTCAATGGTGGGAAACTTTTGGTGTTGCTATAAAATGATGCTTGAGGGAGAAATGGACAGCATCTACCCCACTGTTTAAGTCTATTGAATGGTTCCCTAGTACTATAATGGTTCCCTAGTGACCTCCCAATTTACCTCCTTATGATCTTATTGTCTATCTGTCCGGCACTTTCTCTGCAGCTGTTAGGCTTAATTCTCCATTTTTATTTTAACCTCGCACTACCTCAATGCACTGTGTAATGAATTGATCTGTATTTGCAGAATGCGAGACCAACTTTTCACTGTGCCTTGGTACATGAGACAACAACAAAGCAATTCCAATTCACCAGTAGTTGGAGTGCGACGGAGTGAGGTGATGGATTATAACAAATTCATGAATGGGAATGGCCACTGACCAACTTCCCCAAGGAGCCAATAAATTGGATGCCTCAATAACAGTTTCAGAATCGGATTTAACATGTCTGGCATATACCATGAAATCTGCTGTTTTGTGGTAATACTACATTGCAATAGATGATAATAAAAACTATAAGTTACTACAGATATATATATTGTAATTTATAATATATATATAAAACATTTTTAAGCAATGATAAAAAATAAATTCAATAAGTAGTGCAAAAAGAGAGGAATTAAAGACAAAAAAAACTGAGTTAGTGGTCATGGGTTCAATGTCCATTCAAAAATCAGATGGCAGAGGGGAAAAAAAGCTTTTGCTGAAATGCTGAGTGTGTGTCTTCAGGCTCCTGTACCTCCTCCTTGATAGTAGCAATGAGAAAAGGGTTTGTCCTGGGTGATGGATGTCACCTTTCTGAGGAATTCCCTTTTGAAGGTGTCCTGGATGCTGGGGAGGTTAGTGCCCATGATGGAGTTGTCTGAGTTTACAGCTTTCTGCAGCTTTTTCCCAATCCTGTGCAATGGCCCCTACATACCCAACAGTGATACAACAGTTAAAATGCTCTCCATGGTACATCTGTAGAAATTTACAAGAGTCTTTGGTAACGTGCCAATTCTCCTCAAACTCCTAATGAAACACAGTGCTGTTGTGTGTTCTTAGTAATTGCATCAATATGTGGGGCCCAGGATAGATTCTCAAAGACAGTGACATGCATGAACTTGAAACTGCTCACCCTTTCCATTTCTGAGTTCCTCGACTTCCCCTTCCTGAAATCCACAATCTCAATTCCTTGGTCTTACTGACATTGAGTGCATGGTTGTTGCTGTGACACCACTAAACCAGCTGATCTATCTTGCTCCCGTACACCTCCTTGTCACCATCTGAAATTCTGCCAACAATGTTTCGTTAGCAAATCTACAGAAGGCATTTGAGCTGTGCCTAGCCACACAGTTGCGGGTGTAGAGAAAGTAAATCAGTGGGCTAAGCACACATCCTTGAGGTGTACCAGTATTGATTGTCAGTGAGGAGGGAGATGTTATTTCTGGTGAGGAAGTAATGGATCCAGTTTCAGAGGGAGGTACAGAGGCCCAGGCTTTGGAGCTTGTTGATTAGGACTGTGAGTATGATTATGTTGAACGCTAAGCTCTAGTCTATTAACAGCTGCCTGTCATAGGTTTATTATTATCCAGAAGATCCAAGTCAGTGAGATCGCATCCTCTGTAGATCAATCGTAGCATGTCCAGGTTCCTGCTGAGGCAGGAGCTGATTCCAGCCATAACCAACCTCTCAAAGCATTTCATCCCAATAGATGTGAATGCAACTGGGTGATATTCTTTGAGGCAGCTCACCCTGCTCTTCCTGAGCACGGGTATGATTGTCACCCTTTTGAAGCAGGTGGGAACCTCCTACTGCTGCACTGAGTGATTGAAGATGTCCTTGAACATTTCCACCAGTTGATTGGCACTGGTTTTCAGAACCGTACCAGGTACACCATCAGGGCCTGATGCCTTGTGGGGGGTGGTTCACCCCTGGAAAGACGTTCTGAAATCGGCCTCTGAGACAGAGATCACAGGGTCACCAGATGCCGTAGGTGTAGTTTTACTCTCTCTTTCAAAGAATGCATAAAAGGCATTGTCCTCATCTGGGAATGAAGCATCACAGCCATTCATGATGTTAGGCTTCATTTTGTAGGAAGAAATGGCCTGTAACCCCACCAGAGCTGTCTTACATTCAATTCCATTTCTATTGGAATTGTTTTTTCACTCTTAACGTTACCTTCTATAGGTTGTACCTGGACCTATTTTCTTGTATATTTCTGCATCATCAGTCTTGAGCGCCACAGCTCCTGCCCGCAGCAGATTAGTAATCTCCTGGTTCATCTGCGGCTTTTGGTTTTGGGATGTCTGGTGTGTTCTTGAAGGCACACGCTCATCCATACAGGTCTTGATGAAGTTAGTGGTAACTGTGGCATATTTATTCAGATTCAAAGATGAATCCTGGAATTTAGACCAATCTACCAACTCAAAACAGTGCTGTAAGCACTCTTCCACCTCTTGTGACCATACCTGCTTGGTCCTCACTACTGGTAACGTGGCCTTTAATCTCTGCCTATTCGTTTGGAGTAGATGTATAGCCAGGTGATCGGACTTTCCAAATTGGACATGGGATGGCACAGTAAGCATTTCTGATGTGATATAACTGTGGTCAAGTGTGTTGGCCTCCGTGGTTCACAGGCGATATGCTGGTGGTAGTCATTTGGCGACTTCTTCAAGCTGGCCTGGCTAAAATCTCCCACAACGATAGGGGAGATATCAGGGTGTGCAGTTTTGTGTCTGCTAATTATGTTGCTCAGTTTCTCCAGTGTCTGCCTGATGTTGGCCTGAGGTGGAATGAACACCACTACCAGGATGACAGCGAAAAGTCCCTTGGTAGATAAAATGGATGATATTTGACTGCTAGATCACTCCAGGTGAGCAGAACTGCCACAATTGTGCATCATGATGAGTTAATCATAAAGCATATGCCACCTCTTCTGCCTTTAAAAGACTAAGCTGCCATGTCTTTGCAGAGAATGGCAGGCTGCAACATTACTTCTGAAATGGTAGAGGATAGCCATATTTACATGTGTAGAGTACACAGCAGTCTCTGATGTCCCTCTGGTAGAGCAATCTTGGTCTGAGGTCATCAATTTTATTTCCCGGAGACTGTACATTCACCAACGGGATAGTCCAAAGTATAAGTCTAAGGTCTCTGTGTCTCAATTGTACCTGTAAACCATATATGTCAAACTCAAGGCCCGCGGGCCAAATCCGGCCCGCGGTGGAATTATCTTTGGCCCGCGAGATAATATCTAATTACTATTAAAGCTGTCCCCAGTAATCGAAGTGCCTATGGCGTATGATATGGCTAATGCTGAGTTTATTCAGGTACCAGGTTTTCAGGGTTTTTAGTGTTTATTCGGCAGTCTTGCTCGGCAGTCTTCTTCATAAGAAACGGAATTTGTAAAGTGAAACACTTTGTAGTTATAGCAGAGACTGAGACACATGAGAGCAGGCTGAAAAAACGGAGGCAATGAAAGCTGCGTTCGCACGCGTCCGACTGATCTGGCCCGCATGAAGCTGCATTTTGCTCAATCCGGCCTGTGACCTAAAATGAGTTTGACACCCCTGCCCACGGCGTCCCCACTTCTGTTTTCTTAAAGGGGAACTGCACCTGTAACCTGAGCCTGCCAAGTGAGGTTTGATTTTGAGAATCAATAGATTTTTAAAAATGCCTTAAAATGACGCTGGTTACTGATGCATCTATTGCTGTTTTTGTGAATTTTAGCCGTAGTAATCTTAAACAGGAATATTTAATGATTCTCATCAAAGCTGCATGCACAGTTGCCACTTAATGGCGCTATCTTAGTTCAGCTATTCAACATGTTCAAGTACCCCTTAAACAGGAAATAGGCTGCTGGGCTGCTTATTAACACATTTCACAAGGCACTTTAACAGACGCAAGAGCTCCAGCTCCAACATTTTTTTAGGTTTTTATTAACCTATTCAAAGTGTAAATTGGCAGTAGGTCACTCATTAACATAATTAAGGGATCCTTAAAGAGACCTTTAATTCACATATTCAAGATGCCCATATTAACATATTTTTAAAGAGATGCAATTTTTTTTTTGTCATTTCACCCCCTACCATCTGTGACCATTTGGATTGACAGCAGTTTTGTTAGCAACATTCTCTCCCACAGAGCGCTGGAGGCACTAATATGCAGGTAGATTGGTGTTGAATCCTAACAGAGGGAATTTGCTGAATGTCTACAAGATTGCTTTTTAGAGCAGCTTGTGTTGCGTGCACTAGGGGAAAGGCAATTGTGGATTGGGTGTTGAGTGATGAAGTTAGGGAGCATAAGGTAAAGGAACCATGTGGAAACAGTGATCATAATTTACCCACAGTTTGAGAGGGAGAAGATAAAGTCAGGTGTATCAGTATTTCAGTGGAGTAAGGGGCCAAAGTTGATTGGAAGGGGACACTAGCAGGGATGATGGCAAAACATCATGACAGCTGGAGTTTCTGAGGGCAATTCAGAAGGCACAGGATAGAAATATCCCAAAGATGAGTAAGTATTCTAAAGGGAGGCTGAAACAACCATGGCTGATAGGGGAAGTCAAAGACAGCAAAAAACAAAGCAGAGGGCATACACTATAGCAAAAATTAGTGGGAAGTTAGAGGATTAGGAATATTTTAAAACCCTACAGAAGGCAACTAGTAAGCCATAAGAAGAAAAGACTAACTGTGAAGGGAAGTTAGCCAATCAAATAAGAGGATAACAAAAGTTATTTTTCAAATATATAAAGAGTACTGCTGGAAAATGATGCTGAACATGTAGTAATGGGGGCAAAGAAATAGCAGAGGAACTTAATAAGTATCTTGCATCAGATTTCACTATGGATGGCACTAGCAGTATGCCGAAATTAGAGAGTGTCAAGGAGCAAAAGTGATTGTTGTTGCTATTACTAAGGAGAAGGTGCTGGGAAAATGAAACATTTCAAGGTAGATAAATCACATGGACTACACCCCAGGGTTCTGAAAGAGGTAGCAGATGAGACTGTGGAGGTATTAGCAATGATCTTTCAAGAATCACTACATTCTGGAATGGTTTCAGAGGACTAGAACACTGCTAATGTACTCCACTCTTTAAAAAGGGAGGAAGGCAGAAGAAAGGAAATTATCGGACAGTTAGCCTAAGTTCAGTAGTTGGGAAGATGTTGGAGTCCATTTTTAAGGATGAGGTTTTGGGGTACTTAGAGGTACATGATAAAATAGGCCATAGTATGGTTTTCTCAAGGGGAAATCTTGTTTGACAAATCTATTGGAATTATTTGAGGAAATACAGGCAAGGTAGGCAAAGGAGAGTCAGTGGATGTGGTGACCTTGGATTTTCAGAAGGCCCATGATAAGGTGCCACACATGAGGCTGATTAACAAGAGCCCATGGTATTGAAGGACATATACAGACATAGACAAAAGATTGGCTGACTGGCAGGAGGCACAGAGAGTGGGAATAAATGGGATCTTTTCTGGGTTGGCTGCCAGTGACTTAGTGGTGTTCCGCATGGGTGGGTGTTGGGACCATTTCTTTTCATGTTATATATGAACGACATGGATGATGGAATTGATGGCTTTGTGGCCAAGTTTGCAGGCAATACAAAGATAGGTGTAGAGGCAAGTAATGTTCAGGAAGCAGGGAATCTACAGAAGGACCTAGATAGATTGGGAGAATGGTCAAAGAAGTAGCAGATAGAATATAGTGTAGGGAAGTATATGGTCGTGCACTTTGGTAGAAGGAATAAAGCTACAGAGTGAACTGTTTTCTAACTGGGGACTTGGAAGTCATTATGCAGGATTTGCTAAATGTTAACATGCAGGTTGAGAAGCAATTGTAATGCTAGTGTTAACTTCGAGAGGACCAGAACATAAGAGCAGGGATGTAATGCTGAGGCTTTATTGGACTGCACTTGGAGCATTGTGAGCAGATTTGGGCCCTTACCAAGGACCAATTATTGACAGTGGAGGGAGTCCAGAGGAGGTTCATGAGAAAGATTCCAGGAATGAAAGGCTTAACAGATGAGGAGCGTATGTTGGCTCTGAGCCTGTAATCACAGGAGTTTAGAAGAATGAGGGACATCACATTGAAACCTTTTGAATATTGAATGGTCTGGATAGAGTGGGTGCAGGGAGGATGTTTCCCATACTAGGTGTGTTCTGGGCCAGAGACCACGGCATCAGTCTAGAGGGATGTCCATTTAGAATAGAAATGGGGAGGAAACACAAAGTACACTGCAGATGCTGTGGTCAAATCAACACGTACAACAAGCTGGAGGAACTCAGCAGGTCGGGCAGCATCCGTGGAAATGAGCAGTCAACGTTTCGGGCCGAGACCCTTTGTCAGGACTGAAGAGGGAGGGGGCAGGGGCCCTATAAAGAAGGTGGGGGGAGGGTGGGAAGGAGAAGGCTGGTAGGTACCAGGTGAAAAACCGATAAGAGGAAAGATTAAGGGGTGGGGGAGGGGAATCAGGGAGGGGATAGGCAGGAAAGGTGAAGAAGGAATGTAAGGGGAAACCAGTTCCCTGGTCCCGACCGCTTCATTTTCTCTATGGATGTCCAATCGTTATACACCTCCATTCTCCATTAAGAAGGCCTCAAAGCCCTCTGCTACTTTCTTGACAACAAACCTCACCAGTTCCCCGACACCACCACACTCCTCTGGTTGGCGGAACTGGTACTCACACTTAATAACTTCACTTTTGGCTCTTCCCACTTTCTTAAGATGTCCTCTTTCTTTAAGGATCATGGTTTCTCTTCTGCCGTCATCAATGATGCCCTCACCCGCATCTCCTCCATTTCCCGCACTTCGACCCTCACCCCATCCTCCCGTCACCAGAACAGGGACCGAGTTCCCCTTGTCCCCACCTACCACCCCACCAGCCTCCGGATCCAGCATATTATCTTCCACAACCTCCGCCACCTTCAACAGGACCCCAGCACTAAGCATATCTTTCCCTCTCTACCCCTCTGTTTTCCGCAGGGATCGTTCCCTCCATGACTGCCTGGTCCACACGTCCCTCCCCACAGGTCTCTCACCTGGCAGTTATCCCTACAAGCATAAGTGCTACACCTGTCCCTACACCTCCTCTCTTACCACCATACAGGGCCCCAAACAGTCCTTCCAGGTGAGGCAACACTTCACTTATGAGTCTGTTGGGGTAATCTATTGCATCCAGTGCTCCCGGTGTGGCCTCCTCTACATCAGCGAGACCCGATGCAGATTGGGGGACCGCTTCGTCGAGCACCTCTGCTCCGTCCGCCACAACAGACAGGATCGCCCGGTTGCCACCCACTTCAACTCTGCCTCACATTCCCATTCGGATATGTCCATACATGGCCTCCTCTACTGCCATGATGAGGCCAAACTCAGGTTGGAAGAGAAACACCTCATATATCGTCTGGGTAGTCTCCAGCCCCTTGGCATGAACATGTTTAAGAATAAGGGGTAGGCCATTTAAAACGGTGTTCAGGAAGAACTTTTTCACCCAGAGAGTTGTGGATCTATGGAATGCTCTGCCTCAGAAGGCAGTGGAGGCCAATTCTCTGGATGCTTTCAAGAAAGAGTGAGATAGAGCTCTTAAAGATAGCGGAGTCAAGGGATATGGGGAGAAGGCAGGAACGGGGTACTGATTGTGGATGATCAGCCATGATCACATAGAATGGCGGTGCTGGCTCGAAGGGCCGAATGGCCTACTCCTGCACCTATTGTCTATTGAATTCTCCAACTTCTGGTAATTCCCTCCCTCTCCCTTCCTCCATCCCAGTTTCACTCTGCTTCCTCCTCCAGCTGCCTATCACCTCTCTCATGATTCTGCCTTCTTCTACTACCCATAGTGCTTTCCCCTTACATTCCTTCTTCACCTTTCCTGCCTATCCCCTCCTTGCTTCCCCTCCCCCCATCCCTTGATCTTTCCTCTGATTGGTTTTTCACCTGGCACCCACCAGCCTTCTCCTTCCCACCTTCTTTATAGGGCTCCTGCCCCCTCCCTCTTCAGTCCTGAGGAAGGGTCTCAGCCCAAAACTTTGACTGCTCGTTTCCACGGATGCTGCCTGACCTGCTGAGTTCCTCCAGCTTGTTGTACATGTAGAGATGAGGAGGAATTTCTTTAGCCAGAGAGTGGTGAATCTGTGGAATTCATTGCCACAGGCAGCCGTGGAGGCCAAGTCATTGGGTATATTTAAGGTGGAGGTTGTTATGTTCTTGATTAGTCAGGGTGTCAAAGGTCATGGGGAGAAGGCAGGAGAATGGGGTTGAGACGGATAATAAATCAGCCATGATGGAATGGTGGAGCAGACTCAATGGGCCAAATGGCCTAATTCTACTGCTATGTCTTATGATCTAATGAAACATACAAACTGATGCAAAGAAATAGGGATAGAAAGATTAGGTTTACTAGTATACTAATTATAAAGTTTAGCCTTACTTGTCCCATGTACATTGAAACAGCCAGTGAAATGGGTTGTTTGCATCATTGCCCAAAACAATCCGAGGATTGCACTGGGGGCAGCCCAAAAGAGCCCATGCTTCCGGCTCCAACATAGTGTGTCCACAACGTACCAACACCACCAGTACATCTTTGTAACATGAGGGAAACCCCACCTGGGGTAATCTCACAGAGTCAAGGGGAGAACATACAAACTTATTACAGACAGTGGCAGGATTTGAACCCTGAATGGTGAGACACGAAATCTCCTTCGGTAAGGCATCATTCTGGCTTCTATGACTGATTGTGTCACCTTTCATAGCAAGCTGAAGAACAGCGTCTGTTATTGACGTTGGGAAATTATCATCTGATTGACCATCATACATTTCTTGTACTTTCTGGGTAGCATTGGATCCGAAATAAAATGCTGCCCAGCCTTAATAAAATGGAGGAGCAGACGAAATGCATCCCTTTCCATGTTGGTGTATATTGCTTGGTTCTCCCAACTTCACTTTGGATCTGTCCTCATTGAGTCTAAAGGGCAATTTCTGTTTAACAACAGAACTCTGATAGAACACAATGGCCTAATTTTCCTGTTGCTTCTTTGAAATGGCAATGAAACACTTTGAACAACATTAAAATTACAGAAAGGGGGAAGAGAGTGCTGTGAACACACGGATGCAGAGAGTCAGGTACACGGCCAGAAACCCAGCACTACTGCATGAGGCAGAGTGACCCACGGAGCAGCAGGATCTCAAATTCAATAATCTCCTACTTAAATTTAAATGATTTGCAGGCCAGTAATCCCATAAATAGAGCTGCTTCTGGGTCTGCCGATAACAAATTGGATTCCCCAGGCTCTTGCCACAGGTTGTCATGGCTTCCCAAATTAAAGACGCCATCGCAGTGACGGCTGATCTTCCCCAGTCCTGTCCACCCACGAGCGAAGAGCAGAGGGAACTGGGAAAATTCCAATTCATAAAACAATATATAAGTTTACCTGCTGTATCAGGCTTGATCACTGAATCTGACCGTTCATCTCTAAATTTGATATAATATTCATGTTTAGCATAACCACGTGTTGGAGGCCTGAATAATTAAGCCAATGCAAATTTAAATCCCACGATGGGCACTATTAGAAATCTGAAGTCTCTTAATTCAAATTAATCCAGAGATTTGAGCAAAAAAATCTGAGCTGATGTTCCAGTGGAGTGCTGAGGGGAGAAGAAGTGGCATTCTTCAGAAGGAGACATTATGCCAGAGTCCTGCTTTCTCTCCAGGGTGGGGAAGTAAAATAACCCACAGAAATATCTTGAAGAGCAATGTCCTCAATGCGAAAAATTTACTGCTCAATTAATTACTGGGAGAAAATATTATCTGATCACATTCATTTTTCCATTTGTGGGAGGCTGCTGCGTGCAAAGTGGCTGCTGAATTTTCTACGTTGCAGCAGCGACTCTACAAATGAAAGTAAGGAATTAGCTTTATTTGTCACATGTACATCGAAAAATACAGTGAAATTTGTCGCTTGCACCTGAGATCAACACAGTTCAAGGATATGCTGGGGGCAACCTGCAAGTGTCACCACGCCTTCAATGCCAACATAGCATGCCCACTACTCACTACCCCTAACCATACGTCTTTGGAATGTGGAGGAAACTGGAGCACCCAGATGAAACCCCTGTGACTGCAGGAAGAACGTACAAACTCCTTTCAGGCAGTGGTGGGAATTGAACTCTAAGACTGGTGATCGCAGGTACTGTACAAGCGATGCTACTGTGCCGTTCCTGCCTTGCACAAAGTATCAGTATTTTGTTAGCCGTAATGTACATTGTGGCATTCTGCAGGATCTGGAATAAGTCTGATCACAACACTGCGAGACACTGCCCAATCCAAATGGTGCACTCTGACTCTCTGTAACTCCAGTGCCTTGGCAGTGTGACTGACTCTTACCCTCACTGAATTGCATCACCATCACCCTCAGCATCTCTGACCAGTGAGATGAGGTGTGTAATCACAGTTGACCTCAATCCAATCCCACCCAAGGTCTACACTAACATTTATAAACTGGAATGTGGGCAACCAGTAAAGGCTGATTTATACTTGTGCATATGGGCTATGCCACAGCCTGTGCTGTAACACTGATTTTCACTTCTGCGTCGCTCTACCGTAGCGAGCACGCGTGGTGTGCGCCAAAACGCTAGTTGGCGGTGGGGTTTCTATGCCACTGTGTTGAGTTTTTTCATGAGAGACATGGACGAAGAAATGCATTTCAAACATTTTCACATGTCAAAACACAAAAATACAACACAAAAATACAACTGCAGATGCTGTGGATCAAAGAATATGTACACAACGCTGGAAGAACTCAGCAGGTCAGGCAGCATCCGTGAGAAAAGAGTAGCCAACGTTTCGGGCTGAGACCCTTCATCTGGAATGGGGAGGAAGAGAGGGCCAAAGCCCAGTAATAGAGATGGGGTAGGGCCTAGAGGCACCAGGTGGAAAACCAATCAGAGGAAAGATAAAGGGGGGAGGGGAGGGGATAAGCATGAAAGAACTGTAGAGATAAAGAAGCAGAAAATTGAAAGGGGAGAGAGGCAGAGAGGGACCTGGGATAGGGGAAGGGGGAGGGGGAGGAAATTACTGGAAATTGGAGAATTCAATGTTCATACCACCAGGCTGGAGGCTACCAAGTGGGGGAGAGGAAGGAGTACAAGCTGGCAGGTGATAGGTAAAGCCAAGAGAGGGGGAAGGTGGGTGGATGTCATAGAGTGGGGTGAAATGAGAAGCCGGAGAGTGATAGATGGAAGGGGGTAAAGGGCAGAGGAAGAGGGAATATGATAGGAGAGAAGAGTGGGTCAATGGAGAAATGGAAGGGTGGGAGAATGAGGTGATGGGCAGGTGGGGAAAAAAGGGTAAGAGGATTGTCAAAATGGGGAATGGTAAAGAAGGAAAGGGAAAAGGGAAAAAAAATACCAAAAAGTTAGAGAAATTAATGTTCATGCAGCCAGGTTGGTGGCTACCCAAACGGAATATCAGGTGTCGCTCCTCCAACCTGAGAGTGGCCTCATCATGGTAGTAGAGGACTCCATGGATCGACATGGTGGAATGGGAATGGGAAGTAGAATTAAAATGGGTCTTCACTGGGATATCCCGCCTTTTGTGGCAGATGAAGTGAGGATGCTTGAGTTAAAGGGATAGCTAACCTGTTCTTCACTCAGAAGATTATGGATTTTTAGAATTCTTGGTCCCTGAGAGAGGAGTTGGCCAGCTGTTGTGTCTATTCAAGGATAGGGATCGGTAGGTTTTTAGACTTCATGGAAAACAAGGAATATGTGCATAGACTGGGAAAATGGAGAGTATGCAAGCCGTGGTTGTATGGAATAGGGCAGGCTGAAGAGAGAAAATGGGAGAGAGGGAACACTGTAACATCTATCCCTTGCCCACCACACGATGAACTGGCCTAACTGCTCCGAAGCCTTAACAGTTTGCAATCCACACCATGCTCAAGGGTGGAGAATCCACAAATTCACTACCCTCTGAGTAAGAAAGCTTTCTATACACCTCAATTTTAAATAACTGGTCCTTTATTTTGTAACTGTTTCTCAATATTTACAACTTTCCCACTACTGAGAACATCTCAACATCACTTTTTTAGGACCATGTAGGTTTGAATAAAGTCAGCCCTCTTGCTAAACTCCGAGTTATGTCAATATAGCAATGAACATGAAAAGTGCACAAAACCAGTGCCCCAGCAAAACCCCACACCCTTCTCTGGGATAGCCCAGCATAGAGAATTGGCCTTTCATGAGAATTTAGACCTCACTCAGTCTCCTATAGGTGTCTGCTGTTACTGTGACAACACGAGGACCAGCTGGCAGCCTGCAGTGCACTGGGGGAGGGCGTTACTGAAGGCAATTTCGCAAGCAGCATCCCATCTGCACCGAGCACGGATCAGCAGCTGCTCGGGAATCAATACCCATTGACACAGAAAATTACCCGGCTCCAGCGTGCAGTTAGCATGGATCAGTAAAGTCAGCGAGACGAAAGTGCAATTACGCAAGATTCGAATGACAATAAACAGCCATGGTGCATGAATGCAGATAGTCACCAGCCCAGCTGGAGTCAATGACATTTGTTCTGGGTCTGGAACTAATTGGCAGCCACGTGTGTATCAGTGTTTCTGACATTCAGTGACGGTGTTGCCATCCCTCTCTACAATTAGAAGTTTAAACCCTGCACGTCAAAACTGGAGAAATGGGTTTCCCCGTGCAGCTTGGGGCAGCAGGATAGCGTAGTGGTTAGCATAACGTTTTACAGAATAGGCGACTTGGGCTTAATTCCTGCCGCTGCCTGTAAGGAGTTTGTACTTTCTGTTTGTGACTGCGTGGATTTCCTCTGGGTGCTCCGGTTTCCCTCCCACACTCCAAAGTGTGTTAACTGGTCATTGAAAATTGCCCCAGGATTAGGCTTGGATTAAATCAAGGGATTGCTGGGCAGCGTGGTTCGAAGGGCTGGAAGGGCCTATTCTGCACTGTATCTCAATAAATACACAATAAATTAATTAAAACGTCATTCGTGACTTTTTGTTGTCACGATAAGTCATTGTGAGACTATCATTTTTAGTTTCAAAGACAAAACACATGGAGGGTGTTCAGGAATGTTAGACAGAACATCTTTTAGGAATTACCTGGATTAACACAAACTAGAATACATCTTCAAAAAATCTGTTCAAATGTAAATTACGAGCAGTAATCAGTTTTGAAATTAAAAGGACACCTTTGCAACAAGCAGTACTGTGTACAAAGCATAGACTATTGGTCCACAGTAGGAGGCCAGTCAGGAGATGTGGTTTACAAACTGACATGACTGTAAGATAAGAAAGTGGAGTTGTGTTAACTGGCCTACATTGAACCAGGCGACAGACACCCTCAGTTATTTTGCATCATGGTGATAGAGATTAAAGAAGGTTTGAAACCGCTCTTATTTTCTCACTTAGAGCAAATATACCTATGAGCATGTTTGATGCACTGTCACTAACTGGGATATTTCTGTACCCAGAGAATTAGTCCTCACAACACTAATTCTGGATCTTTGGGTTCTCTGTCCTCAGAAGCTTTTAGACCCATCCATGTGATTATTTTGTCCCATTAAAGGTGCTTGAGCATTCAGAGGGGTCCTCTGAATTATGTTGCATTATGCCCCCAATATAAATATGTAATTCAGTCTCCCCCTTCTCCATTTCCCATCCCCTTTACCCTCTCTCACCACATCTCCTAGCCCACCCATCACCTCTCTCTGGTGCTCCTTTCCCCTTTTTCTTTTCTTCCATGGCCTTCTGTCTCTTTCACCAATCAACTTCCCAGCTCTTTACTTCATCCCTTCCCCTCCAGATTTCACCTAACACCTGGTGTTTTTCTCTCTCTCTCCTCTCCCCCCACCTTTTAAATCTACTTTCTCCTGTCCTGCCGAGGGGTTTCGGACCAAAACGTCGACCATACTTTTTTCCAAGGATGCTGTCAGGACTGCTGAGTTCCTCCAGCATTTTGTGTGTTGCTCGGATTTCCAGCACCTGCAGATTTTCTCTTGTTTGTCAGTAGAAACATTTGTTTACTTCAATATTTTGAGTCCAACAGTGTCATTGTAGATAATGAAATTGTATCGCATCACCTGCTATTATCCTTTTTCTTAAAAGTCTAAAAAATGTGCCTTGATTTCTGGATGTTCTACTGTAGGAGACTTCCACCCTGCCTCCTCCAGAATGGCCATTCACTATGATGGATAAAGATCTTTTTCAGCTATCAGCTGAAAACATTTTTTTAAATTAAATTTAAACTCAAAAGTATATAGAGTCAGTGATTGACATGATAAGTTAGGTTGTGGATTGATGAAAAGAGAGACAAGGAAAAAACACGAACAAGCAAGACTGCAGCTACTGTTTGAGCACGGTAAAGCCCAGCTGAATCACACTGGTTAAATGCTTCCATGTGGCTTAATACCGAGTAAAACGATGTTTGATCATTGATGTCCGATGTGAAAGCCACAGTTGAGTCCTCTGGGAATACAGCTGGCAATCTTCCTCAATGATCAGATCTACTCACTACTTGTGTCTCCTTTGGAGAGTTGCCTGAGAGGTGACGACATACAGCAGTTTGGACCCTAAGCCCTCAATTAGCATGAACCAGGAAGTTAAGGACCTCCCATGTACTTTATGTAACAATGTGCCCATCCTCAGGATGTCTCCAAAGTTTCTTCTGTTGTCATTGTCACCCATCAGCACAAAATTTGTTTGTAATAACAAACACTCAGAGATACTGGGGTTAAGTTTCCCCAAAAACCTCCACTTCCTGGGTTGGACTGATAGCAAAAAAATTTACTCCAGTGCTTTACTGGATCAACAGATCCAGTAAACAGATCCAGTAACTGGATCAACCTTTATTCAGTAAGAGTTTAAGTCCTGACAAGAAAATGTAAAATGAATTAAATTAATTAAATTCATGAAAAGTAATGAGGTGCTACCAATATCAGCGACTATGAAACTGTGAGATCTTCAGAATAACTCAACTAGGTTACCAATTATCAGTAAAGAAGATATTGACATGGTGGCACAATTAATAGGGTGAGGCAGTGAGCCAGGTTCAGTCCTGGCCTCTGGAACTGTCTGTGGGTTTTACACTTCCTCCTTGTGACTGTGTCGATCTCCCTTGCCTGTGCCAGTTTCCCGCTGTAGCTCACAGAGATGAAGGTTAGTAAGTCAGTTGGAGATGCTAAACTGCCTATAGGGTGTATAAGTACATACATAAGGTACTGGAGGAACTCAACGGGGTAGGCAGCATCTCGGGAAATGAATAGACAGTCAACATTTAGGACTGAGACCTTTCTTCCAGGCTGAAAAGGAAGGGGGAAGGATGCCAGAATAAAAAGGTGAAGGGATGGGAAGGAGACTGGCTGGAAAGTGATAGGTGAAGCCAGGTGGATAGGAAGAGAGAAAGAAATCTGACAGGAGAGGATAGTGGACCATAGGAGAAAGGGAAGGAGAAGAGGACCCAAGGGGAAGTGATAGGTGAGTGAAAAGAGGTAAAAGGCCAGAGTGGAAATAGATGAGGAGAGAGGGAGGGATTATTTTTAACTGCAAAGAGTAACCAATATTCATGCCATCAGGTTGGAGGCTACCCAGATGGAATATAAGCTGTTGCTCCTCCACCCTGAGGGTGGCCTCATCTTGGCACAAGGGAAGGCCATGGACCAACATGTCAGAACCGAAATGGGAATCAGATTTAAAACGTTTTACATTTCAGTGCTTGGGATTAAAATGTTTGGCATTTGAGAGGTAGAATCAAGGGTAAGTGGAATTCCCCAGATCAGCTCCGGGATAACCAACTTCTTAGTTGATTCAATTAAAATAAAAAACAAAGGCTGCAAACACTGCTGTGAGAAATGGAAATTAGTGTGGCAAAGGAAGATCCAAAGAATTGATTCAAGTCAGAGCAGATTGTAGACGTTTCCGTCAAATAGCAACTATCTCTTGGCTCATTGACAGCAGAAGCTGTGATTGGCAGTCACAGCTAATAGCACAGTAATTTAATGGCCCCTCACCACTACTGCTGGTGTAAACATATTGGAATTTTTAGTTCAAAGTTCACTGTCTTTTATGGCATATTGATATACTTGATGAACCTTTATGCATTCCCTTTCCAAACAAGTAAGGAACACAATCTGATTGATGACTAAAAAATCCTGCAAGGATACGTGATCTTAGAGAAATAGTTTAAGATCATTGGTGCCTTTTCTGTCTTTGCTGGTGAGCTGATTAGGCATTAACCCTTGAGGTGTTTGGATGTGGCTTGAAAGAAAAATTCACCTTTCTCCTGCCTCCAATCCCTGCCAGAGGAAATGCATGTTGGTGTCAGATTATCTACCGGTAGTTTGCATTTAGTGTCAAGCTGCCCTCTTGTGTTCAAACTTTATCCACTAATATAATCCTTTCCAAGCTTCACCATGTCCTTGGACAACAAAAAAGATTTAGCATCTAACTTGACATCAAAATTTTTTTAACAGCAAATGGACCATCATCACCATGGTAATGAAAACCAAACACTGCACTGCAAAATCCCATAATCCTTTGCCTTATCTGTCTTGCTCCATCTTGCTTTCTCCAACTAACAAAATCTAATATTTATTTATTTATTTAGTTAGTTAGTTAGTTAGTTATTGAGATACAGCACAGATTAGGCCCTTCCCAGCCTTCAAGGGACACTGCCCAGCATCTCCCGATTTAATCATAGCCAAATCACGGGACAATTTACAAAGACCAATTAGCCTACTTACCACATTTTTCCTGTAATGTGCAAATTGATCAAAAATCCAAATATGGCCTAACTCAGCTTTATACAGCTGCAGCATAATTTCCCAGTGTTTACACTCAATGCCTTGGCCAAAGAAGACAAGCATGATGTACTCATTCATTAGGTTGTGGAGTTGTGGATAGTGTAGAAGGTTTTTCATAGGTTACAGCTGGACATTATTAGAATGCAGAGCTGGGCTGAGAAGTGGCAGATGGTGTTCAATCTGGTTAAGTATGAAGTGTTACACTTTTGAAAGGTAAAACTTGAAGGCGGTATATGAGGTTAATGGAGGATTCTTAGCAGTGTGAAGGGACAGAAGGATTGTGGGGTCTACATCTGTTGATCCCTTAAACTTGCCGCACAAGTTAATACACCGGTTAAGAAGGCATATGGTGTGCTGGCCCTCATTAGACAGGGAATTGAGCTCAAAGGTCACGTGGTACTTGTGGCAGCTCTATAAAACTCTTGTTAGCCCACACTTCGAGTATTCTATTCATTTCTGGTCACCTCATTACAAGAAGGATGTGGAAGCTTTAGAAAGGGTGCAGAGAAGATGTACCAGGATGCTGCCTGGATTAGAAAGCATGTCTTATGAGGAAAGGTTGAGTGAGTGAGAGCTTTCTTCTTTGTAGCAAAGGAGGATGAGAGGTGACTTCTTTGGAGGTTTATAAGATGATCGAGTGGACAGCCAGAGAGTTTTTCCCAGGGTGGAAATGGCGAACGTGAGGGGCATAATTTTAAGGTGATTGGAGAAAAGTATAGGGGTGATATCTGAAGTTTTTTTTTACACAGAGTGTGGAACATGCTGCCAGGGGTAGTTGTAGAGGTAGATATATTAGGGACATTTAAAAGACTCTTAGATAGGGGCATGAATGAAAAAAATTGGAGGGAAAAGTTAAATTGACTTTACAGTAAGTTTAAAGGTTGGCACAACATCATTGGCCAAAAGGCCTGGACTGTTCTATATTATATATTTACCATGGCATCCACCTGTGCTCCCTTTCACAGCAAACTAATAATTAATGGCTAGTTAACAGCTAAACCAACGCTTGTTGATGTTTCCTCACACACTTCTGCATTCTAAAATTCTGCCCACCCCCGAAGGGGTGGAAAATAAAGAATGAAGAACTAACAGTCAGACGAAACCAGGAAGTGGGCACTTTCAGATAGTCAGAAAGGTCGATGCAGTGATAAGCAGGCAAGTCATAGACTAATACAGCAAGGAAGTAGGCCTTTAGGCCCAACTCACCCATGCCAACTTTGGTGCCCAAGCTCATTTAATTATTTATCTGTGTTTGACCTATATCCCTCAATGGTCTTTTCCAAGTGTATTATGAATAAGAAGTGCAAGGAGAAGATGGCTTGAGAGATCCAAC
This sequence comes from Hemitrygon akajei, assembly GCF_048418815.1. Classification (NCBI taxonomy): domain Eukaryota; kingdom Metazoa; phylum Chordata; class Chondrichthyes; order Myliobatiformes; family Dasyatidae; genus Hemitrygon; species Hemitrygon akajei. Next base: position 36,048,625 of record NC_133150.1, read on the forward strand.
ACAGGCGAAGGAGGAGCTTACACATGTGCTGTATATGCACTGACATACCCATGTGTGTAGGAGAGAGATGGATAAACACACAAATGAGGGACAGACAGATAAACAGAAACAGTATATGCAAGTACACACACACACACACACACACACACACACACACACACACACACACACACACACACACACACACACACACACACACACACACACACACACACACACACACACACACACACACACACACACACAAGAAACAATGAATCAGGTGACTAAACCTGAGTGAGCAAAACTCTCACTGAAGTGCTGTTGCAGAGATCCAGGTGATGACGTACAGGAAAAATACATTCAATACCCCAAGAAATTAGGTCACCAGTTTGCAAACTGGGCAGCATCCATTTCAATGGTACCTCTCATTAAAACAAGATTAAATTTCAATCAGGGCAGACATTCCAAGATGCTTCAGCTCATTCAACAGATAGTCGTGGACCTGGGCCAGGCTGCTGCTTGAATGCCATGCCCGACTCCCTTTGCACGGTGGGGATGAGAATGCAGAGGCTGTAGCATATCCAGTACAGGAGGAGGTTGGTCGAGGGAAAGGTGGAAAGGAACACTAAAGGACTGGGTTGCCAAGTACTAGAGCCTCCTGAAAGTGGACAAGGGACAACAGTCCACCCACAGCATCACTCCACACTAGGTAAAAGGTGAAACCATCTCCACAGTCATATTTTGTTGGCTCAATGCAATTCCAACTACCCATCACAGAAAATTTCCATTTCCTTTGTATCTTTTGTGACCTCAGGACAACCAATAAAGTCAAGAACCTGAGAGAACTTGGCAGGGGATGTGGAGAAGATGTTGCTTCACAGAAGAATATAGAACAAGGGATCCACATTTAAAAAAAAGAGCTGCCTGTTTAAGACAGAGGTGAGAGGATTTAATTTCTTTTGGAGGGTTGCTAGTCTTTGGAACTGTCTCCTCAAAGGGCAATGTAAATCGACTCTTTTTGGGGTAGCAATAGGTAGACACTTGATAGGCAAAGGGGTGAAATATTATTGTAGTTAGATGGGAACACAGGGTTGAGGTCACTATCAATTAACCATGATCTTTACTCAATGGCAGATTAGACGAGGGGCTGAATAGCCCATTTATGCTCCTAATTCATAGGCATTTTAGAAGTTCTTTTACAAAGTGTATTCCCTCAAGTAATTTAGAGAAATCATCATGCGTTTCTTAATAATATTAGTTTAGGGACAAATATGGGAACATTAACTGGGAACTCCATAGTTCTTATCCAAAATGACGCTAGGGATTTTCTGCGAAGGCAGACAGGGTTTCAGTTGAATTGTCTCATCCAGAAACTAGGGACCTCAAGGACCGCAGCACCCCACGGACACAACAGTCAGTGCCATTGCTGATGGTGATGAGGACGATCTCTGACTGCAGAACAATATCGACAAGTTGGGAAGATGAGCAGAGAAATGGCAGATGGAATTTAATCCTGAAAAATGTGAGGTTCAACATCCTGAAGGACCAACAAGGCTAAGATAGAAACAATTAACAATATGGGGCTCAGAAGAACAGAAGGATATGGATGTACATGAAATGTAGCCCCAAGCCACTCTGGGAGGCACAAAATGAGATTTCAGACACCTTCATTCATCAGGGGTGAAGTACCGGATAGCTGTGGGATAGCACAGGCACGATTATTCATGAAAGGAAGCAGGGATAAGCTAGATAAATCCAAGCCAGTGAATTGTGTACATCAGTGGATGGGAAATACTGGAAACAATTCTAAGAGAAAGGATTTATCTTCACTTGGAAGTGGAGGGTTTGATTAGACATAGCACAGCTTTGTTCATTGGGAAATCTTGCCTCAGCATTTTGACTGAGGAGGCACTAAAGCAAATTAATCAGGGGAGTGTGATAAATGGTAACTTTAGTAAAGCATTTGCAAACACCCCACCTGGAAGGTTTGCCCATGAAGTTAAAGTTGATGAGATCCAAGGCACACTCTCAAATTGGATCCAAATTGGATTAGTAACTGAAGCAGAGGGTGGCTTTTCTATCTGGAAATCTATGACCAGCATTGAACTCATGGATTAGTGCTGGGATGTAATAACCATTAAATGACTGGATGTATGTGAATGTATGTTTGCTAGCAACACTCATTGTGGCAGTGTCTAAGAGTAATGAGCGGTTTGGGCCTGTGTGGGGTGCAGGAGAGTATTGGGCTCCAAGGTCTTCAGAGCACCTGAATAAATTAATTGTTGTTTAATGAGAGTTATCAGTTGTTTAGAGTTCCTTATGTTTTTCTTGAACGACTTGCTTTTTGTAATGCGGACTCCTGGTTGCTTTCAGTTTAAGCTTGTTAAATTTATTTTGATAGACTCAGGAATGCCATGTTACTTGTATTATTTAAGCGGACTCCCAATTAGTGCTAACCACAGGGTCCTAGTTTTGGAAATGTTACGTCTTTCAGCTGAGCAACCAATGTTATATTGGAATTGTTATGAATAAACTCTGGTCACCATCTCTCCATTGGAGTCTGCCTTTCCTCCACACCTGGGTTCCAACATCGCCAACGTACACCATGACACTCAGACTGGTTGGCGGGAAGTTGGAGGATATCTGAGGAGGACAGCTGGTTGGAGTCTAGTTTGTACTGCCTGAAGAAGTAGTGGGAGCAGGCAGTTTCAAGGCATTTATGAACCATTCAGACAAGATGGCTATGGATCATGACCCTAGTCCAAGGATGAGTAAAAAAAGCATTAAGTATGTAAGCTAGTTAATAAAAAAACATGGGGGTAATTTTATTTGCCAGGACAAGAAGATAAGAGCAAGGAGATTATTGTACAACAATATAACACACAGTTAGACCACAGATGGAGTACTGTGTGCAACTCTGGTCATCCCACTATAGGAAGGATGTGGTTGGGTAGAAGAGGGTACAGAGGTGCTTCAATAGGTCATTGTCGAGGGTGAGGCATTTCCATTATAAAGGGAAACTGGATAGGCTAGGTTTAAGGGGAAAAATAGGGCAGAAAGTGAGAAAATCTTACCTGCAGCAGGAGTACCTATAACCAGTGGGCATAGGTTTAAGACAAGGGATAAGAGATTTAAAAATTAGAGGAAGCATTATTTTTTCCATTCAGAGGATGGCTGTAATCTCAAACACACTGCCTGATGGGGTGGTGGAGATATTAATTCCAAAGCCATTTAATTAGTCCACAGATGAAGAACACTTGAATCACCCAGGGCAGAGAAGGATACAGGCTGAAGCCACAATCTGCTGACCTCAGCAAGTTCAACAGCATCTGTGGGGGCATTGTAGGCGAAAAGGAACTGCTGTTGATTCAGGAAGAAGCCTTGGATCACTCTGCAGACTGGCTGAATTAATGAAAGAGGGATTAGTTTAGATGGGTACTTGAGGACCTGATGCATTAATCTCATTATGCCTATTTCATTCACTTTGTTTTGCAAATTATGTGTAATTTGTTAATTTAAGTTTATGTAATTTATGTTGGCAGTATAGGGTACATTGGCCTTCATAATTCAGGGGATTGAGTACAGGAGTTGGAATGGTATGTTAAAGTTGCAAAAGAGTCCAGTGAAGCTGAATTTAGAGTATTGTTCTGATCATCTAGCTACGGGAAAGTTGTCAATAAGCTTGAAAGTATGCGGAGGAAATGAGAAGTATATTGGCTGGACCTGAGGACCTAAGGTAAAGGGAAAATGTTGAATAGGCTAGATAGATAGATAGATGGATACTATATTGATCCCAAAGGAAATTACAGTGTCACAGTAGCATTACAAGTGTACAGATATAAATATTAGAAGTAGAAACAATTAAAAAAATAAGTTACCACAAACAGTCTAACAGGAGGTGGCAATAACTTCCCTGGCTATAGGTTGACTCATTATAGAGCCTAATGGCTGAGGGTAAGAATGACCTCATATAGAGCTCTTTGGAGCAGCGAAGTTGTTTTAGTCTATTACTAAAAGTGCCACGGTGGCATGCAGAGGGTGAGAAACATTGTCCAGAATTGCCAGGATTTGCCGTAGGGTCCTTTGTTCTATCACAGCCTCCAGTGTGTCCAGTTTGACTCATATAACAGAGCCAGCATTTCTAATCAGTTTATCGAACCTGCTGGCATCACTCATGTTAGGACTTTATTCCCTGGAGCACAGGAGAATGCGGGGAGATCTTTTGGAGGTATTAGAAATTATGAGGGGTATAGATAGGGAAAATGCATGCAGGCTCTTTGTCCTTGGGTTGAGTGAAACTAGAACTCAAGGTTGTAGGTTTAGGATGAAAGGTGAAATATTTAAGAAAAACCTGAGGGGGATCTTTTTCATTCAAGATGGTGGTGCGGGTGGACTAAACTGCCAGTAGAAATGGTAGATACAGGTTCATCTGTAACTTTTTAAAGAGACGATTGGATAGCTACATGGATGGGGAGGGGTTGGAAGGCTATGATCAGGCTGCAGGTAGATGCGACAATGTGTAAGGTTGGGTTGGCATGGACTAAATGGGCCAAATGGCCTTTTTCTGTGCTGTAGCATTCCAAGACTCTTATAAAGTGCTGCTGCTGCAAAAAGCAAGTTTCTGTGGCATTTATACTCGGAGCATGTATGCCCTTGACGATGAACTTGGGTGGGCCTACATGGACACGGTGAACTAAAGGGCCCATTTCTCTGTGATGACTGTGATTTTGAAAGTTAGCTTATCTGGGGTTAAGCACATGGAGTGGATCTTGGATCCAGGGTGGAAGGGAGGAGCTAAAAGTAATTTATTGCACTTGTGTCATACCATTTATCAGCATGTGTCTTAATTTGTCTTTTTAATGTGGACTGAAATGTGTCTCATGAATGGGACTGGATTAGATTTCACCAGGGAAATTGGTGCATTTTATTTTACTGCAGTGAACAGTCATCATTCATGCCTGCAACAGATAAACACACACATATACCATACCAAGCATCTGTCCTAGGAGAAGGTAAACTCAGATCAAGCATTCAGCTACTCAAACCTGCCCGGCCATTAAATGAGGTTAGAATTCTCTACCGTGGAGTGGCACAATAGCATAGCAGTTTGCGTGATGTTATTATAGAGCCAGCATCCTAGCTTCAATTCCGCCATTGTCTATAAGGAGTTTGTACATCCTCCCCGAGACCACGTGGGTTTCCTCCAGGTGCTTCAGTTTCCTCTTACGTTCCAAACACTACGGTTTAGGGTTATTAAACTGCGGGCATGCCATGCTGACGACACTGCTCCCGGTACATCCGCAATCTGTGTCGCTAGGTGACGCACTTCAGCGCGTTTCGATGCGCACGTGACGAATAAAGGTCACGTGTAACTTTAAGGTAATTGGAAAATACCTGTCACCTGTTGGACAAACTCACAATGCGGCTTTCTCGGGGCACCACAGTGTTATTGGTAGTTGGCTTATTGTTCAGATAAGTGAAGAAACACGGTTTCGCACGCCATACATATCATTCTAGAAACAGGTACATCGCCGAGCACAAGTACACCGAAAAAGGTGCGCTGGCCGGGAATCGAACCATGCTCCGTGCATCAGTCCTGCACCAACGTGCATCCGTCAATGTTAATATCAAGTGCCATTTGCAAGAGCAGAGAGTGATTCAGGCACTTGTGAAATGAAACATGTGAGTACAAGGAATTAAACGATATGCTAATGACTGCAGCATATCGATTACAATGGGAGTAGCCGGTTTAAATGGGTCAGCACAGACTAGATGTGCTGAGTGGGCTGAAGGGCCCATTTCTGTGCTGTACTTTTCTATGACTGAATAAAAGGAATTGAAGGATATGCTAATGAAGCTGTCGGGGTGGGAGGTAACTGGTGTAGTCAGCACGCGCTGGCTGTGGGTTAAGTTCAACGCCCACCCTCCTTCCTCTGACATCCAGTACCGCATAAAATTTGGACTCCTAATCTTAAAAAGTCACATTGCCTTCAACATCAACAATGATACGTGATGGCAATCATTTCCCTCCCAGCTCGTCATGCACAACTAAATTTATTATCTGGAAGACCAAATCCCAGATGCTGATTTCATTACCGTGCTAACATTTCCTGAGTAAATTGAGCCCCCCTGCCTAATTACTGCAGACTGACCCTAACAGTGGCTAGGATCAAATCTGACTTGACAAACAGTGGATTCAAAACCCAATTAAAACAAGACCCAGAGCCAAATAATCTGTCAGCTGCAAGGATCGGTTTTACAGGACCGATAAATCTCTGGTAGTTTATTCATGCTCCTCTGCTAAGAGCCTGAAAACCCATTAACTTCGCTTTAAGACTATTTAAAGATGATCTCCGCCTGCAAACACTGTGTCTCAGTTTTTTCCCTTTCGAACGTTGGAACAGTTCAACACAGGAAGAGGCCCTTTGATCCACGGTGTCTGTGCCAAACACTATGCTGAATTAAACTAAATCTCTTCTACCTGTATATTATCCATATTGTTCCATTCTTCACATATTAACAGCCTCTTAAACCTACTGTTACATCTGCTTCCACTACTATCCCCGACAGCAGCCTATTCCAGTCACCTGTCATTCTTTGTGTAAAAACAACACTTCCCCATATCTCCTTCAAACTTACCCCTTTGTTTTAAATGTTTGCCACCTAGTAATTGATATTTTTACCCTATTATATCCTGTCCCTCTATCCTATCTATGCCTCTCCATTTATCAGGTCTCCCCTCGGCCTCCGACACTCCAGGGAAAACAACCCAAGTTTGTGCAACTTTACCCCTACCGCTCATCAACTCTAATCCCAAACAGCACCCTACACCTTTTCCAAAGCTTCCACATCCTTGCTGTAATAGGGCCACCAGAGATGCACGTAGTGGAACTACATCCTTCTCACATCTTCCCGTCCTCGCGTTATTCTCATCTTTCCTTCTCCTTTTCGGCCTTTTCTCCTCCATTCTCTTTCATTTTTCATTCCTCTTTCCCTCTCTCGGTTCCTGTTTATTATTTTGTCCCTCCCTTGTACCTGCTTTAGTTATGCACCTTCCTCTTTATCTCCCTCTACCTGCCTACAGCTTGTCATGCACCTGGCTTGTTAAGAGCCAGGCTTCCCCATCACACCCATCCATGTTAATAACTACATCAGTAATGTGGAGTTACAGCATCAGTTCCAGCAAGGCAAAGTGAAACTTATCAGAGTTTGTCAGAGTTCATTTTTATATTGGCTCAGAACCCAGATTGTACTTGCAGTACAGCAAGTGTTCCTGAAATCCACTCCCAGAATCAGTCAACAATTTGGAGGATTGGAAAGGAAAACAGGAGGGATTGGGAAATTTAAGACACGTAACAAAACATCAGACACTCCTTGAAGGTGACTTTTCATGGGCAGGGTGCATAGAATGGATCCTGAATGGGGGAGAGGAATTGAACGGAGGCTGAGGATGTTTTTGATGAGTGTGACAGCAAGACCACAAGAACTTGCAGAGAAAGTTGTGGGCACAGCTCAGTCCATCTCAAAAACCAGCCTCCCCTCCATGGTCACTGTCTAGATTTCTCGTTGCCTCAAGAAAGAAGCTAATCCCCTCCAATCCTGGACCTTCTCTCTTCTCTTCCATCAGGAAGATTGAAAACTTGAACCACCAAGTTCAATGATGACTCCTGACTTGTTTTTATAAGATTCTGAAATTTACCTCTTGTACATTAAAGATTAACTCGTCTAACTTCACAATCTACCTGAACATGACCGTTGCACCTTGTCTAACTGCATTGTACTCTCTTTAAATACATATAACACTACATCCTGCACTCTATTATTGTTTTCCCCTTGTTCTATTGTTATTCTAGTAATTTTATTGTATTTCTTGTTTTACTGTGAATGGTTTGATTATATTTCTTTGTTTTTGTTCTTCGTTCTACTGTGAATGCCTGCAAGAAAATGAATCTCCTGGTGCCCTATTTGTCCTGGCACTTATCCTTGCAAGTGGAACAAGTGCTACACCTCCTTCCTCACTACTACTCAGGGCCCCAGACAGTCCTTCCAGGTGAGGTAACACTTCATCTGTGACTCTGTTGGGGTCAAATACTGTGTCTGCTGCTCCCGGTGTAGCCTCCTGTATATTGGTGAGACCTGATCCAGATTGGGAGACCTCTTTTCCGAGCACCAATGCTCCGTCTGCCAGAAAAAGCAGGATTTCATAGTGGCCACCCATTTAAATTCCACTTCCCATTCCCATTCTGACATGTCCATCCATGGCTTCCTCTACAGCTGCGATGAGGCCACACTCAGGTTGGAGGAACAACACCTTATATTCCGTCTGGGTAGCCTCCAACCTGATGGCATGAACATCAATGTCTCAAACTTCTGGTAATGTCTCTCCCCCCATCATTACCCATTCCCATTTCCTTCTGTCACCTTATCTCCTTACCTGCCCATCACCTCCCTCCGGTGCTTCTCCCCTTCCCTTTCTTCCATGGTCTTCTGTCTTCTGCCATCAGATGCCCCCTTCTCTAGCCCTGTATCTCTTTCTCCAATCAACTTCCCAACTCTTTTTTTCACCACTCCCCCCACCCCCCCCCTCCGGGTTTCACCTATCACCGTGCGTTTCTTCCTCCTCTCCCCCTATCTTCTCACTCTGACTCTTCATCATTTTTTATCCGGCCCTGCTGAAGGGTTTTGGCCCGAAAGATAGGCTGTTCACTCTTTTCCATAGATGCTGCCTTGCCTGCTGAGTTCCTCCAGCATTTTGCGTGTGCTGCTTGGATTTTCAGCATCTGCAGACTTCCTCTTGTTTGTGGCATACATGTTTATTGACCATAAATTTGAATTTGCTACTTGGTATCCTGATGTTGTGGCTAGACGGCATGCAAAAGCACGGGTGCCACAGTAATGGAGCGGTTAGCTCGACACTATTACTGCTCAGGTCGTTCCGGAGTTTGGAGTTCAATTCTTGGAGCCACTTTGTAAGTAATCTGTACGTCCTCCCTAAGGAATGCCTGGGTTTTCTCCAGGTGCTCCGATTTCTTCCCGCCGTGCAAAGACATACCGGGTGGGTTAACTGGTCACGGTAAACTGCCCCGTGATTAGGTTAGGGCTCATCGGGTTTTTGGGGGGTTGCGCGGCGTGGCTCGAAGGGCCAGGGTGTATCGCGAAATAAAATAAAACGTAAATATTCCAGTGTACCTCAGCAAACGAGGCGACAGTAAACAAATTCCAAGCCGTCTGTTCGGATGAAGTGCAGTATGAGCGCGTGTGGACGTGTCTGAGTCTATGAATGGGAGTAGGGGACTGGCGAGTCTGCACGTGTGTGGTGAAGGGTCTACGCATGACTGCGCTCGTTTGTGTGCACAACCACAAAAAAGACAGCGGCAAGTCATTTGGAGTCACTTATAAATACTGTCAGGTCAGATGTAAAACCTCATCTCAGTAAATTAAATTATAATAACCCCCATTGTCCAACCGGAAAATCGTGGCCATGTCTGGCTCTTTCCAGAGAATTGATGATGTTGCTACACAGGCAACACCTAGTAATTGGAAGTGCTTTTCTTTGTTTGCGATAAAAGAATTGATTTATCTTTTATTCATTAATCTACAGTATTCACAAAGCCACACAGGAAGCTTCTGTTTTGCATATTTCAGTTTGGTATAATTAGAATTACACACCTTACAATGAAATGCAGAACCCCATGACTAGAAGAGTTGAATGGATTAATTATCAAACTGGAGAATTAACACCGCACCTTCAGAAACAACTTACTGGGAAGGAATCATCTCTCATGAGAATATGGTAAATCCATTAAACTGCCCATTTTAAAATTGATGAATAGGTCATAAGACATAGGAGTAGAATTAGGCCACTCAGCCCATCAATTCTGCTCCACCATTCCATCATGGCAGATTTGTTATCCCTCTCAATTCCATTTTCCTACCTTTGTGCCCTTGCTTATCAAGAATCTATCAACCACCACTTTAAATATACCCAATGACTTGGCCTCCACAGCTGCCTGTGGCAATGAATTCTACAGATTCACCACCCTCTGGCTAAAGAAATTCCTCCTCTTCTCTGTTCAAAAGGCACATCCTTCTTTCTTTCTCTCTCAATCTTTTTATTGATTTAAAAAGAGCATATATTCAAGCAAGAGGAGAATTATCTCAAATATATCTATCAGTAACAATACATAAAGAGGTGAAATAAACATTATCAAAATCATGCATAGTATTAATCTGATATAGAATGTATAATAAGGAAAAAGTTAATTAATTCTCCTCTTATCAATTCATAAAGAGAAAAAAGACTTTTTAAATTTTCTTGGTTTCACTCTCAGGATGGACTGCCCAGTCCTTTTTGTTTTTGTTTGTATAGATTAGTGGCTTTTTATCATATAAAATTTTCAAAAAGTCTTTCTTCTCTTTACATCCTTCTATTCTCTTGTCCTAGACTGCCCCACTATAGGAAACATTCTCTCCACAAACACTCTATCTAGGCCTTTCCATATTCATAGGATTCAATGACATCTCCTCGCGTTCTTCGAAACTCCAGTGAGTACATGACCAGAGCCATCAAATGTTCCTCATATGTTAACCCTTTTATTCCTAGGATCTATCTTGTGAACCTCCTCTGGAAACTCTCCAATGCAGGCATACCTTTTCTTAGAAAAGAGGCCTAATACTGCTCGGAACACTCCAAGTGCAGTTTGACAAATGCCCTATAAAGCCTCAGCTAATGGCAAAACATCTGCAAATCACCACTGGACTCATCCAGAGGCAATTGCTTCTGAGCAGAGTGTGGGAATGTTATACTTACATTATACAGAATTACACAGAATGCTGGCACTTGAGGAGGCAGAGTAGCATAACAGTTAGCATAATGGACCCAGGTTCAGTTCCACTGCTCTCTGTGAGGAGTTTGTATGTTCTCCCCATGACTGCATGATTTTCCTCAGGGTGCTCCGGTTTCCTACCATATTGCAAAGATGTATGGGTTAGTAGGTTAATTGGTCAATAGGTGTAAATGGGCAGCATGGACTCATTGGGTCAGAAAGACCTGTTACTGTGCTAAATTAAAATAAATTGATCAAGCAACCTAACTGTTCAATACTGATAATTACACTCTGTCACAGGAAAAGCCCTCCTCACCACTGAGCACCTCTACAAGAAAGCAGCATCTATTATTCAGGACCCCCACCATCCAGCTTACAGACAGACAGACTGACAGACATACTTTATTGATCCCAAGGGAAACTGGGTTTCGTTACAGTCGCACCAACCAAGAATAGTGTAGAAATATAGCAATATAAAACCATAAATAATTAAATAATAATAAGTAAATTATGCCAAGTGGAAATAAGTCCAGGACTAGCCTATTGGCTCAGGGTGTCTGACACTTCGAGGGAGGAATTGTAAAGTTTGATGGCCACAGGCAGCAATGACTTCCTATGACGCTCAGTGTTGCATCTCGGTGGAATAAGTCTCTGGCTGAATGTACTCCTGTGCCTAACCAGCACATTATGCTCTTTTCTCACTGCTGTCATCAGGAAGGTGGTACTGGATTCTTAGATCCCAAACTGCCAGGCTTAGGAAGTTATTACCCAATCTCCTGAACCAGCATGGATAACTTCACTCACCTCAGCTCTGAATTGATTCCACAACTTATGAACTCACTTTCAAAGACTCCACAGCTCATTTTCTCACCATTATTTATTTACCGGTACTTATTTATTGTATTTTTATTTGCATAGTTTGTCTTCTTTTCCACACTGTTTGCTTGCCAGTCTTTGTGTGTAGTTTTCCATTGATTCTATTGCACTTTTGTTCTACAGTGAATGAATCTGAAGATCATATACAGTGACATATATGTACTTAGATATAAACTTATTTTGAATTCCACATAACTCTCCTTACACCTTAGTTCATCCCACACCATCAGTATATACTTCAAGTTCTCCCTTTGTGTTTATGCAGAATTCACTGATATTCCACATCTGCAATATGCAACTTTTTATGTTGACTCTGAGAGATATTTTCATTTATTTATTGACATACAGTGCAGAACCGACTAGTCAAGTCAAGCTGCCCAGCAAGCCCCGATTTAAATTTACCCTAACCGCAGGACAATTTTCAATGGACAACTAACCTACCAACTGGTAAGTTTTGGGGTGTTGGCGCATAGCCAAGTGGTTAAGGCGTTCGTCTAGTGACCTGAAGGTCGCTAATTCAAGCCTTGGCTGAGGCTGTGTGTGTGTCCTTGAGCAAGGCACTTAACCACACATTGCTCTGTGACGACACCAGTGCCAAGCTGTATGGGTCCTAATGCCCTTCCCTTGGACAACATTGGTGGCATGGAGAGGGGAGACTTGCAGCTTGGGCAACTGATGGTCTTCCAGAAAAAAAACCTTGCCCAGGCTTGCGCGCTGGAAACTTTCCAAGTGCAAATCCATGGTCTGTCAAGACTAACTGAGGCCTACACACACGTTTTGGGTCTGTGGGAGAAAGCCAGAGCACCCGGAGGAAACCCACACGGTCATGGTGAGAATGTACAAAATCCTTACAGAAGTGGCAGGAATTGAACCCATGTCACTGGTACTGTAAAACATCGTGTGTGTGTGCCATCCTCGTCACTACCATTATAGCCCGCGAGAAGGTGCTGATGAGCAGCCTTCTTAAACCTTTACAGCCCTTTTGGTGAAGGCACTCCCACAGCGTTGTTGGGTAGAGAATTCCAGAATTTAGCAGCTGTGCAGTAACAGTGATACGCTTCCAGGTCAGGATGGTGAGCAACCTGGAGGCAAACCTGGTTTAAGTTTCACAAACATGACAAAATCTGCAGATGCTAGAAATCCAAAGCCACACAGGACAAAATGCTGGACGACCTCAGCAGGCCAGGCAGCATCTACGGAAAAGAGTAAACAATTTACGTCTTGGGATGAGACCCTTTATTGGGACTGGAAAGGAAGGGGAAAAATCAGAGTAAGAAGGTGGGAGGAGGGGAGGAGGAAGTACAAGGTGGCAGGTGATAGGTGAAACTGGGAGTGAAGAAGGGAGTGAAGTGAAGAGCTGAGAAGTTGATTGGTGGAAGAGATAAGGGCTGGAGAAGGGGAAATCTGATAGGAGAAGACAGAAGACATGGAAGAAAGGGAAGGGAGAGGATCAAAAGAGGGAGGTGATGGGCAGGTAAGGAGATAAGGTGAGAGAGGATAATGGGAATAGGGAATGGTGAAGGGGGGAGGATGACCGGAAAGTTCCAGAAATCCATGTTCATACATCAGGTTGGAGGCTACCCAGGCGAAATATAAAATGTTGCTCCTCCAGCCTGAGTATGGCCTCATCCTGACAGCAGAGGAGGCCTTGGACTGACATATTGGAATGGGAATGGGAATCAGAATTGAAATGAGTTACCACTGGAAGATCCTGCTTTTTGTATCAGATTAAGCAAAGATGCTTGGTGAAGTGGTTTAAATTTGCCTGTTGCCCTTTTACTTTTGTTGTGAAGGCTGGGGGCTTTGGGAGCAACTGGAAATGATTGAAGTAATCCTCTTCTACATCTTTTCCAAAGCTTCCATGCAAGCTTTTTGGATACACTGTACTTCTGAAACCTTCTAAGGACTCCAGAAAAGTCTCTTTATACTGCTGTTACAGCATCTCTATATTTCCTTGGTAAAGTGAAAATGAGAACTACTGAAGCCCTTATCCATAAACCTAGGCTGCAGGTCCAGAGAACAGAACTTTAATTCCAGCGTTGCCATCTGAAAATTTGAATTTAGTTTCTAAAATACTCATGATGAAATACTGAAAGAAATGAAAACAGTTTTAAAAATTCATCCAACAATTTTCTAAGATCGTACAAGACATGGTCAGAGGGTGATGCTACACATAAACAGCCCCTTCAACCCACCAAGCCTACGCCAATAATCAATTTTCCATTGTTACGCTAATGTTCAAAAGTTCAAAGTACATTTATAATCACATTATGTATACATTATACAACCTTGAGATTCATCTCCTTGCAGACAGCCACAAAACGAGAAACCCAAAAGACCCATTAAAAAAAGGCTGACAAATTCTCAATGTGTATGTGTGCGGGGGTGGGGGGGATGAGATAGAGGTAGAGATAGAGACATTGTGCAAGCAATGAATATAAGCAAATGGCATTTACAATGAAAGGGAGTCCACAGGCATGAAGCAAAGAGCAGCAGGAGCAGATCCACAGCCACAGCAGTGACTGGCCTGACCCTTCCCCTGGAGCCGACACCCTGCCTTTTCAATCCATCTAGCCCAGCGTTTGAATCGTCCAAACATCAGGTCGTTTCTTGCTTTTAAAACCGCCCTGTTTGATCAATAGACTCAGGGCCTGGACTCTGCTGCCACGTTTCGGGCCTATACACAACCTTTTGACGTTGGCCCGGTACTTAGATCGATCAAACCGTGCAACCTCGACCCATTTTATCCTCCCTAAATTCCCATCGATTTCCCCTGATTCCACCCTTACGCGAGGGGCAATTTGCAGATGGCAACTATCCTGCTGATCTGCCTGTCTTTGGCACATGGGCGACATCAGAGAAAACCAATGGGGCACAGGGACAATGTGTGGATGCCACAAAGACAGCAGGCAAGGTGAGGGTTGAGCCCTCGAGGACGCAGCTGTGCCACCAAGGAGGGTACTAGGCTGCCTTTGCCCCCTCTGGCCTGCCTGTGACTCCAATCCTATATCAACACTGCTGACCTGAAACTTCCCCCTGAAGCAGGCCACTCCCGATCAGGAGCAGCTAGAATGGCCAATGATCGCCCGTATCGCCAGTTATCACCAGCACCACCACGGATCTATAATCCCAAATGGCCATACTGTCAGAGCAAGGAAAATAATGGTAAGATTGCAGAAATCAAAAGAGCTTGATGTGATGGAATATTAACGACAGCAGTGAATCACAAACTGGTGAAATGAAACCTCATTTTGAGTTGTTCAGAAACATGAAAGATTGCATTTGGCCCTCTGGGTGAACAACACAGGCCACAAGACTTCAATCTTTTCTTTGGAAACACCAATGAAGTATTTGTCAGACAGCTGCCATCCAAAAGGCCCTTAAGCACATGAAGGACCACCAAGCTGACTAATCTAGGTCTCATCTGTTGCTGCAAGGACCAGTGTTATTAGTTCAATCTGACAGCACAGTCACTACCCATAAATCAATGCTCTGACACACTGCTTTCTCCTTGCAAAACTTCAACTTTATACTTTAATGAAGCAAAACACCAAAATGCTGGAGCAACTCCAGACTAAACAGCCCACGCTTCAAGCCAAAACCATCAGGACTGGAAAGGAAGGGGGAAGAAGCCAAAGTAGGAAAATAGGGGGAGGGGAAGGAGTGCAAGCTATAAGGTGAAAGGTGAAACCAGGTGGATGGGGGAGGGGTTGAAGTGAGAAGCTGGAAGGTGATAGGTGAAACC
Source organism: Hemitrygon akajei (assembly GCF_048418815.1). Lineage (NCBI taxonomy): Eukaryota > Metazoa > Chordata > Chondrichthyes > Myliobatiformes > Dasyatidae > Hemitrygon > Hemitrygon akajei. Next base: position 36,064,054 of record NC_133150.1, read on the forward strand.
AGGTGGGTGGGGGAGTGGCTAAAGTGAGAAGCTGGAAGGTGATAGGTGAAACCAGGTGGGTGGGGGAGTGGCTAAAGTGAGAAGCTGGAAGGTGATAGGTGAAACCAGGTGGATGAGGGAGGGGTTGAAGTGAGAAGCTGGAAGATGATGGATGAAAAATGTAAAGGGCTGAAGACGAAGGAATCGGATGGGAGAGGACAGTGGACCGTGGAAGAAAGGGAAGGTGATAGGCAGATGAAAAGATAAGAGGAAAGAGAAAAGCCAAAGTGGGGAATGAAAATAGAGGGAAGGGGGAGGGGAGAAATAATTTGAAATGAATTTTCAGCATCTGCAGAATCTCGTGTTTACAATTTACTCGAGTAGCCTTATTCCAACTAGGAAATTCAAAATAGTGAGCAGTCGATTTACTGATCACATTCATCCTACACAATTCCATGATCTGACAAACTTTCCTGAAGGACATAGCCACTCAACGAGCAGAGTACAGTGATCAAGTCACTCCAAGGAAGCCACAAACAATTCTAACTAAAAGTATGAAATGAAGGGTTAGTTTCTTCCTGTTAGTTATTAGAGAGTGACCTTGCTTGGAGAATGGAGGAGCCAGAGGCCAGTTTATCCAATTCTCCTCAAGGCTGCATTCATTCTACTCAAAGACAATGACAGAAGCTAGTTTTATAGAGTCTCTGCACTATTCATCACCGGAAAAGGCATTTGCTGAAAGGGAAGGCAAGCGAGGAGATACAAAGGTATCATCTGAGTGCTTTAAAAGAAATTTAATCACAAGGACCTTCTCCCTTTGACCAACAACAAAAACTGATATTGATAAAAATTCTGAAAGGAAATGATAGTTTTAAATTTGTCCTCACAATGTGGCTGACGCCAATAAAATCATCATGAACTGCAAAGCTGCTCAATGAAAATGCAACATTAGGACCAAAAGACCGATCAGGAAAATACTTTTTTCGTATTCCATTCCCTCAGTTGATACTTCCCTACTGCAGTAAGATTCAAGATTGTTCCTTGTCATTATTCGGTATACGAGTGTAAAAGAGAATGAAGTAATTGTTACTCTGAATTTGACACACATAAAACACTTAATAAATATAAAGGACACAATAATAAAAAGATCAAAAAAGCATAACAAATAATATCTTTCCTTTCAGTTAGTCCTGACGAAGGGTCTCGGTCTGAAACATCGACAGTACTTCTCCCTATAGATGCTGCCTGGCCTGCTGTGTTCCACCAGCATTTTGTGTGTGTTGTTGTTAACAAATAATATGATTGGCCTTCTGCAATAATGAAGTAACAGTCCAGAGATACGAGCAGGAGAAATAAAGCAGTTTTTTCCTTCAGTGCTATACTTATAATCCCATAAGTTTTGTGAATGGCATTATAAATATTGGCCTGTTGAGTCCTGATGAAGGATCTTAGCCTGAAACGTGGATTAATTATTCCCCTCCATAGATACTGCCTAATTTGCTGAGTTCCTCCAGCATTTTGCATGTGCTGCTCAAGAATTCCAGCATCTGCAGAATCTCTTGTGTTTATTATGAATGTTTCATTAGAAAGGTGCAATTGTAAATTTAGGTTACGACATCTTGTGTTGGGAATTGCATGGAAAATAAGGCCGTAGGGAAAGAGCCATGCTTGGGAGCTGGAGTTGTCATGGGTGGGAATAATTAAATAGACTTTTCACAATGACAGCATACCAAAATGGACTGAAAAGCCTTCTCTGTGCCATGTTATTATGAGGTTCTACAGTCTGTAAGACCATAAGACACGGGAGTAGGATTAAACTATTTGGCTCATCAAATCTACTCCATCATTTGATCATTCTCAGTTTATTTTCCATCTCATCCCCATTCTTCTGCCTTCTCCCCATAACCTTTGATGCGGTTACTAATCAAGAACCTGTCAACCTCTATATCTATCTATCAAGAACCTATAACTTCAATTATACCCAATGACCTGGCCTCCACAGCCATCTGTGGCACTGAATTCCAGAGATTCACCACCCTGTGGCTATAGAAATTCCTCCTCATCTCTGTTTTAATGGGACATCCTTGTATTGTGAGGCTGTGCCCTCTGGTCCAAGACTCTCCTAGTATTGGAAACATCCTCTCCATGTCCACCCTATCTAGGCCTTCCAATAATCAATAAGTTTCATTGAGACCTCCTCTCATTCTTCTAAACCCCAGCAAGTACAGGCACAGAGCCACCAAATGCTCCACATACATTAACCCTTTCATTCCTGGGATCATTCTTGTCAACCTTCTCTGGACCCTCTCCAATGCCAGCACATCCTTTCTTAGATATGGGGGCCAAATGCTGCTCGCACCACTCCACGCGTGGTTTGACCATTGCCTCAGCATTACGTCCTTGCTTTTAGATTGTAGTCTTCTTGAAATGAATGCTAACATTGCACTTGCCTTTGCAGTGGTGATAGGTATCTTATCAGTCTATTGTTGGCATGGCTGAATGTTGGCACTTCAGAGGCCAATCCGCACTGTTTGGGAGTGGATTCCGGAAGCAGTCAAACTGGATCAGGGTTAGACATAGAGCAACACAGTATGGACACTAGCTTTTTGGCCCAACCAGTCCATGCTGACCATGGTACCCAGAAACAAGTAGGAGGGCTTAAAGAAGAACCGGTAGCTGTAAAATAAATTGACAGTTTCCAGCATTAGGGTTAGGGTTAGGGTTTCCTTCTTCCTTCCCATAAATATACAGATCTGTTGAATTCAATTTCTAATTCTGTCCTGGTTGGACTCTGGGCAGCCATTCCATTTGGCTCTCTTCCCTTTACAATGTTCCCTTAGAAGCATTAATGTGGAGATGAACAAGACAGTCTGATTCAACCTCTGCATTTCCTTGCTAATTGATGATTTCTCATTCGTGTTTGCTTTTGTATTAATGTTTAATGATCTGACTAGTTAAAACCGTCAATATACATGGGCCAAGCTGACAGACTCCTTCCTCTGAGGTGCATCATCCGTACTGGGAAGTGTGTAGCTCTGTCTTGAGTCCTCTCGTCACTGAGTCAGAGGTTTGTGTGTGTGGTTCCTTCAGAGATATGCTAGATTTAATTAGGATAGTGAGGAGACTTGTTTCACCGAAGACCCTCGCAGATTTCTACAGATGTACCGTGAAGAGCATTCTAACTGATTGCATCACTGTCTGGTACGGAGGGGGAGTATCGGGAAACAGCTACAGAGAGTTTCAAACTCAGTCAGCTCCATCATAGGCACTAGCCTCCCCACCACTGAGGAGACCTTCAAAAGGCAATGCCTCAAAAAAGGCAACAGCCTCAACCATGCAAAGCAGCAAATTTCACAACATATGTCAGTGACATTAAACCTGATTCAGATTCTGAGGTATGCAAAATCCCAGTCTGCATTTCAGTGTAGTAGAGGCAGTGCTGGTTAACTTCATCGGTGCTGCCTTCAGAAGGAAATGTTAAAAGGAAGCTGGTATCCATCTCAGATGTATATAAGAAAAATCCCAAGGCACTATTTTGAAGTACACCAGGATTTTCCGCTGGTGCCCCGGGGCAATAATTATATTGTACTCAATACCATTATCCAGTAATTTGCCCATGTTTACCAAAGAACTTCATTTCCTTCATGTGAAGTCCTTCTGAAACAAGGGCCCAAAGAATTGTAAGCCCTTGTTTTCATTAATGATGTCTTTCTCTGGCTTAGTATGAAGAGAGTCAAGAGAAGATTCAAAGCATACCTGCATCTGGGAACCAACAGAACCAGACACCCAATACTGCTCTGGACATATAGACCACAACTTTTGCCACCATCGCTTAGGACCAATGACTTTAAGACAGAGATTTTACTTCCCTTTTGAATGCTTGGAGCTCCCTTCTTTGCCCTCACTTATTAAAGGGAAATAAACAGCCACAAAAGCAGTTAATAGAGAAGGAATGCAGGAAAGGGGAAAGGAAAAGAGAAAATAGACCAAGAAGATGTAATTTATTACTTTAGGGTGGTGAGAAACAGAATATATGGGAAGACACAACAACACACAAGTAACACATTTTGCCTCATTGCCACTTCAGTCACCTCACCCCAATGAATCATCACCCAATCATAATGCAACGATAATATACAAGAGGTCCAATAAAAAATTTAGAGCAGGTTCAGGATCAGTTGCTTCCCAACAGCCATTTGGTTTCTTGACAAACTTGTACAACCCTAATCAATATATCAGTACAACAGCACTATGAGCATTGTACTTCAATGGATCTCATTTTAAAAAAAATCTAATTGTGTTCTTTCTTACATAATTTATGCTCAGCTTGTGATTTTTCTTGTGAATTCTGTGCCTCTAATGCCACATGCTTTCACATTGCAGTAAGCTTTTCATTATACTGTACCTATGCATACATCCAGTTGTGCATATGAAAATGAATTTAACTTTAACATGACCTCTGTCTCTCATGACTTGTATAACTCAGAAGGACAAGCACTGACTGGGTCTCCCACCACAGTGTGTCTGCTCAGGTTCCGGTTTTAATTCACCCCTTTCAGGAGATTAAATGCTGGTCATAATAGTTGATTCTTTAGCTTCTTCCTATCAACTGAAGTACCAAAAAAACCCCCATAATACCTCAAGAGAGAAACGAGGATTTGAGTTTAGTCACTGAACCTGTCATACAGTTGTAAGCTCCCTCGTTTAAACATCCCAATGAATAGCAAATGATACCTATGACTTTGACTCCATAACATGACCACTCAACATGTAGATCAATGTTTCTGTTTGCTCCACACAATGGTAAGTTTAGAAAGTGTCCCCTTAAGCTTTAACAGTAGTTTTTCCACCCACTACTGACATTTTGAAGATCCAGTGAGCAGAAGCAGAATTGGAGTTATAGAGTTATAGAAATGTACAGCACGGAAACAAGCCCTTTGGCCCATCTAGTCCATGATGAACCATTTAATCTGGCTACTCCCATTGACCCGCACCAGGCCCATAATGCTCCATACCATTACCTATCCAAATTTCTCTTAAACGTTAGAATCAAACTTGCATGTACCACTTGCGTTGGCAGCTTGTTCCACACTCTTATGACCCACTGAGTGAAGAAGTTTCCCTTAAACTTTTCACCTTTTGCTCTTAACCCATGACCTCTAGTTGTAGTTCTACACAATCTCAGTGGAAAAAAGCCTACTTGTATTTATCCTATCTGGATGATGGGGTGGTAAATTGGATTAGTAAGTATGCAGATGATACTAAGATAGGTGGAGTTGTGGATAATGAAGTAGGTTTTCAAAGCTTGCAGAGAGATTTAGGCCAGTTAGAAGAGTGGGCTGAAAGATGGCAGATGGAGTTTAATCTGATAAGTGTGAGGTACTACATTTTGGCAGGACTAATCAAAATAGGACATACATGGTAAATGGTAGGGCACTGAGGAATGCAGTAGAACAGAGTGATCTAGGAATAATGGTGCATAATTCCCTGAAGGTGGAATCTCATGTGGATAAGGTGGTGAAGAAAGCTTTTGGTATGCTGGCCTTTATAAATCAGAGCATTGAGTATAGGAGTTGGGATGTAATGTTAAAATTGTACAAGGCATTGGTGAGGCCAAATTTGGAGTATTGTGTACAGTTCTGGTCACTGAATTATAGGAAAGATGTCAACAAAATAGAGAGAGCACAGAGGAGACTTACTAGAATGTTACCTGGGTTTGTGGCTGGTTCATTGGCTATATTTAAGAGGAAGTTAGATATGGCCCTTGTGGCTAAAGGGATCGGGGGTATGGAGAGAAAGCAGGTACAGGGTTCTGAGTTGGATGATCAGCCATGATCATACTGAATGGCGGTGCAGGCTCAAAGGGCCGAATGGTCTACTCCTGAACCTATTTTCTATGTTTCTATGTTTCAGCACCTAAGTTACAGAGAAAGGCTGAACAAGTTAGGTCTTTATTTTTTTGGAGCGTAGAAGGTTGAGGGGGGACTTGATAGAGATATTTTAATTTATGAGGGGGATAGATAGAGTTGACGTGGATAGGCTTTTTCCATTGAGAGTAGGGGAGATTCAAACAAGAGGACCTGAGTTGAGAGTTAAGGGGCAAAAGTTTAGGGGTAACACGAGGGGGAACTTCTTTACTCAGAGAGTGGTAGCTGTGTGGAATGAACTTCCAGTAGAAGTGGTAGAGGCAGGTTCAATTTTGTCATTTAAAAAAAAAATTGGATCGGTATATGGACAGGAAAGGAATGGAGAGTTATGGGCTGAGTGCAGGTAGGTGGGACTAGGTGAGAGTAAGTGGTCGGCACGGACTAGAAGGGCCGAGATGGCCTGTTTCCATGCTGTAATTGTTATATGGTTATCTATACCCCCTCACAATTGTGTACACCTCTATCAAATCTCCTCTCAGTCTTCTATGTTCCAAGGAATAAATTCCTAACCTAATCAATCTTTCCTTATAACTCAGGTCCTCCAGGCCCAGCAACATCCTTGTAAATTTTCTCTATACTCTTTTAACCTTTGAACTATGAACTACATCCACAATAGTTCAGGGTTCACTTAGATAAGTGGCTGATCTCCTGACTTTTTATGGTCACAGAATCATTACACTCTATTGTTCCCAATTCAATTGTCAGCATTCTTTTGCCCTATCCAGTTCTCTGCAAGTTTATTTCCCTCTGGTGCTTATCCAGTTCCTTTTGCAGCCTCTCCTACATCTACCAGGTTCAAGACAGGGGTGTAGAGATCAAAGGACAAGTGAAGCCATAGCAACACTCAAAGAATACAATTTATTTGATTGCCACTTCAGTTACCACACCCCATTAAGTCATCACCCATCCAAAACGGAATGATATTATATCAGAGGTTCTACAAAAAATTTAATACATGTTCAGAAGCAGCTGTTTCCCTTCAGCCATCTGGTTTCTGAACCAACCTGCACACCCCTAATCACTACATCAGTATAGTAAACACTCTGAACATTTTTCACTAAAATGAATTTCATTTAAAAAAAATATCTAATTGTGTTCTTTCTTGTGTAATTTATGTTTAATTTATGTTTAGTTGGTTTCTTAAGGTTCCTATAGCTGGGGATGGCAATGGGGCAAAGCTCCCACTACCTATTAAATGCTCCCAATAGCATGCGTCTCATGTAGCCTCTGACAATCAAGGCCTTCGTGTGTGTGGCTTAGCAATTAAACCCAGCAGAACCATTTCTACTGACAGGAGAAGGAGCAAAGACGGGTTACTGGCACGTTAAAACCAGTCACTTTAGGCAGATGGGGCTCATCAGCCGTGGTTATCAGCTCACCTATGAGAAGAAAAACTCTATTCTCAAATCTCAGCTATACACACTAATGGGAAAGGCTTCGGGAATAAACCCGGAGGAAAAATCCAGAGCTCGCGTCCCTTAGGCAGTCCTTCATTGAGTTCAACGCTGACTGGCAACTCCGTGATACTGCGGGTGCCATACTGTATCTCTGCCATTCCTTTAGGTTCATCAGATACGTGGAGAGTGGGGAGCTTGCTACATGGGCAGTAGCTTGTTCTCCATATCCTACTGCCCATGCTTGCATATCTAGACAGCTAGCTCTCAACATACATGGTCAACGCTGACCAATAGCAGCCTCAGCTGTGTTTAATTTGTGCTGTTCTTGTAAATGCGGTGAAACACGCTGTAAGGTTTCACTGCTAAGGTTAATGTAATGGCTTCTATGTAATGGTTCCTCTGTAGCAGCAACGTTTAGGTTATGACTAGAGATTACAGGACTTTGGAATGCAGGGGCTATCCAATAGGAGAAATGTTGTTCTTCCTTGTGTGTCTGGGAGCTGGGTTTTTCGCGGTCTTTCGTCGGGGAGCGATGGAGAGAGAGGATGCGAATGAAGAGAGTCGGAAGACCACCAGATGGAGTGGACTGAAGAGTGAGGGTCTGAGGACCGGCTAAGCTTAGAGGTCGACGGGAACAAATGAACGAACAGTGAGCTCCAACGTTACGCAATAGACTGTTTCACGAGAACAGGCCCTCTTCTTTGTTTCTTTCCTCACCATATAGTCAAACTGAGAATTGTGAAGATCAATCGTTTAATCGCAAATTGAGTACGGTTTGATATTTTGCGGTGTGGATTTGTAACCGGGCAACACATCACGCAGCATCCACACAACCAAGATTTCTCAGTTTGGCGGAGCCAGGAGTTGTTCTCCCCTAGATGAACACGTGCTGGCTGAGCCTGAGGATTACAGTTGTGTCTCTAATGCAATGTGCTTGTGATGCTGCTGCAAGCAAGTTTTTCCTTACAGCTGTGCATGTGATAATGAACCCAACTGGACTATGACCTCCCTCTCCCATGACTTGTGTAACTCTGAAGGACAAGGCCAAATGGTTACAGAAATGGCATCACCTCCACGTTATGCATCATTCTGAGTAGGACATGAACAGGCATTCCTTCACCATTACTGGATCAATTTTCCGGCATGCCCTTCCTGACACAATGGTGGGAGCACCACATCAAACGGGACATTTCACGGTACAGTACATGTGACTAATAAAGCTGGTCTTTATCTTTAACCTTGCAAAGGCTCCAAGAGAAGCCCACATAAGATGGACAATAAACAGCAGCTTTGCTGACATCAAACTTCCTTCAATCACAAGTGTAGCTTTGTCGTCCCTCTTCTATCTGTCTCAGTACAAGCCAATGTGAACCGCTGTAATAAACATAATGAGCATTGGAATCAAAGCAACTTGGGTTTGCCGACCGCATTCCAACTGCATCACAAACTATGTACCAAATTATACATGATTAGAAGCCAAACACCACAATCTCCTTTATAAATTGATTCAGAAATATTCAGTACTATAATTGCTCCTTGATCACCATGAGGGCTAGTTTTCCATCTCGTGTCATTCAGTTGACAGGTTAGAGGTTAACATGGCTTCTGTAGCCCATATAAAATAGGAGGCTGAGAGGTGACCTCATAGAGGTTTTTTAAATCACGAGGAGCACAGATAAGGTGATTAGCCTCAGTCTTTTCCCCAGAGTAGGACAGCCTAAAACTAGAGAGCACAGGTTTAAAGTAAAAGATTTAAAAAGTGGCCCAAGGGACAACTTTTTCCACCTTTAGAGGATGCTGAATATATGGAATGAACTGCCAGAGGAAGGAACAACTACGAGATTAAAAAAAACATTTGCATAGGTACATGAATATCAAGGATTTAGAGGGATAGGAACCAAGCGCAGGTAAATGGACTAGCTCAGCTGGGCAACCTAGTTAGCATGGATGAGTTGGGCTGAAGGGACTGTACCATGCCGTACAGTTTTATGACTCTACGGCCAGTTTACAGAGGTATTTTAATATGAAAGAGCATCACATCAAATCAGTCCGTGTGTAGCATAACAATTAACAGCAACGTGGGGGGGGGGGGGGCAGGGAATAATTTAAAGACAGGAGCAGGAAGCTGTCACATAGTATAATTGATCACTGCTTTACTTCACAATACACAAGCCCATCAATAATATCTGGCAAAGTAACATGTTGATATCCCAGTGGGTTTGGACGCAGATATAGATCAGACTAATCGGTTTAATTCTCCTGCTAATCTTGGACCCATGTAATTTTGTGACGGAGGATTATGTTTCTGCAGGAAGATTTCCATCCACTTGATGAAATTTGCTGGCGATATGCAACCCCCGCTTGCAGGCTTGGACGTTGATGGACACAGACTCTGCGTGTGGAACTGATGACTCAGTAACACATGAAGAATTTTCAGACAAGGATTCAGCGAATGCAAGAGCAAAAATGAGAGTGGCACAGACATGGAATAAGCCCTCGGGCTCACCAAGTCCATCAACCACCCGTTTACACTCATCTTAATAGTAATCCTATTTCATTTATTCTCCCCACATTCTCAAAGCAAGTTTATTATCAAAGTACATATAGGTCACAATTCAAACTGACCGATTAACCTACCAAATGGTACACCTTTGGAATGTGGGAGAAAACCTACGCAGTCACGGGGATAACGTAAAAACTCCTTATAGGCAGCAGTGGGAATTGAACCCCGGTCACTGATACTGTAAAGTGTTGTGCTAACCACTACGCTACCACGCCACCCCCTCATGGACACAGACTCTGTGCAGATAGGAGAGGGGAAAAAGCCGTCCTTCTGGTCTTCAGGCTCTTGTATCTCCTCCACGATGTTATTAACAAGACGGAACCATATTGTAACTTTCGGTGCATATATTTTGCTTTTATGCAGTTATCCTCAATTCTTCCATTCGCTGCTTTACTCCTGGGTTATGTCAAGTCTTGAGAAGGCAATTACGTTAGTGCTTAAATAAAAATTCATCAAACACAAAGGCAATGGGAATGATTTAAGCTTGCAGCCACAACAAGGGATTATAGATGTCTCTGTAATAATAGTCTGCCCATTTCAATGTGCACGCATGAACAAAACTGAAAGAAAAAGATATCTATTGCAGCTTTGGTAGGCACATTGCTATTTGATTGTTAGGCTCAGGAAAGCAATTATACCTGTCATGAAAAGTGAAATAAACATTAGGGCAGCACGAGGTCCCATAAAAATTAAACTGCTCTAATCAGAACTTCAAAGAAGCAATCAGCAGACACGTTATGGAGAAGCAGCGACCATGACATTACTGTCTACACATCATTCACATAGGCATCCCCTTTGTACTCGATTTTAAAAAGATTTTACTTCAGTAACACAAATTACTTAACATTTATATTTACATGTATTAGGAATTTGCTGTGGTGTGTTGGTCAGGCTGCAACATGCACTAACTAACAACATTCAACAATTACGAAGAATAAAGAACTATATTTAAAAAGTTAGCAGTTAAAGTACGGATATGGAATAAAATATGCATAACTACCAGCATGTTGTTACAATGTAAATAGCATTATAAAAAGTGCTGTTTATAATGCAGTGCAGAGATGGGAGTGCTGAGGTAGTAACTAGAAAGGTTGATCAGGTTAACTGACTGGGGGAAGGAACTTTTAGGATAGCGTGAAGTTTTTGGTAACAATGAGAATGTTGTCGTTCTTTCTCATAGATGAAAATTAGTTTTGTTCCTGTGGACTGGGGAGGGTGGATGGGAATGAACAGATTTGCATTGGTTTTGCTTCCACTGCATCAGCAGTGTGAGAGTCACACTAACTCTCTTGTTACAGCAGAATCACTCCACTATATAATACCTCTCCCTCTTTCCTATACTATACCTCCTATACCTAATAAAGTGGCTTTTGAGTGTATGTTTGTTGTCTTCTGCTGATGTAGCCCATCCATTTCAAGGATCAATGTGTTGTGCATTCAGAGAAGATCTTCCGCACAGCGCTTTGTTAATGTGTGGTTATTTGAGTTACTGACAGCTTGAACCAGTCTGGCCATTCTACTCTGACCTCTCTCATTAAACAAGGCATTTTCCCCCAGAGAACTGCCACTCATGGGATGATTTTTTTGTTTTTCACAACATCTGCTGTAAACTCTAGAGACTGTTGTGCATGAAAATGCCAAGAACTCCGCTGTTTCTAAGATAATCAAACCACACCATACGGCACCAACAACCATTCCACAGTCAAAGTCATTTCTTCCCCCGTTCTGATGTTTGGTCTGAACAACAACTGAACCTCTTGACCATGTCTGAATGCTGTTATCCATTGGATTGTTGCCACATGATTGGCTGATTAGATACTTGCATTAATGAGCAAGTACCTAAAAAGTGGCCACTGACTGTAAAGTGCCTCCCCTCCCTCCACCCATCAAATGGCACACGATATCAGGATCTCACCTGGTATCAGCAACTTCAGTACAGGTGGGATGGAAAACTGGAGGGCAAAAATCAGGGTGATCGCATGAATAGCGACAATGTTTCCACTGCCAGATGAGCTCAACACCACCTATGCCCGCTTTGAAAGGGAGACTGTAACTACAGCTGTGAAGATCCCTGCTGTACCCGGTGACCCTGTGATCTCTGCCTCGGAGGCCGATGTTAGGCTGCCTTTAGGGAGGGTAAACTCTCGCAAGGTGGCAGGCCCTGACGGAGTACCTGGTGAAGCTCTGAAAACTTGTGCCAAACAGCTGGTGGGAGCATTCAAGGGCATTTTCAACCTCTCACTGTTATGGTCAGAACTTCCCACTTGCTTCAAAAAGGCAACAATTATACCAATGGCTAAGAAGAGTAGTGTGAGCTGCCTTAATGACTATTGTCCAGTACCACTCATATCTACGGTGAGGAAATGCTTAGAAAGGTTGGTCATGGCTAGAATGAGCACTCGTCTCAGTAAGGACCTGGACTCACTGCAATTTGCCTATCTAGGGCAGATGCAATCTCGATGTCTCTTCACACGGCCTTAGATCACTTGGGCAATACAAACACCTATGTCAGAATGCTGTTCATTGACTCTAGCTCAGTGTTTAACACCATCGTTCCACAATCCTGATCGATTAGTTACAGAACATGGGCCTCTGTACTGGCTTCTGCAACTGTATCCTCGACTTCCTAACTGGAAGACCACAGTCTGTGCAGATTGGTGATATTATCTCCTCCTCGCTGACAGTCAATTCTAGTGCACTTCAGGGGTGCATGCTTGGATCACCGCTCTCTACTCTCTCTATACCCATGACTGTGTGGCGAGGTATAGCTCAAATACCATCTATAAATTTACTGGTGATACAACCATCATTGGTAGAATCTCAGGTGGAGATGAGAGGGCGTACAGGAGCAAGATATACCAGCTAGTTGAGTGGTATCGCTGCAACAACCCTGCACTCAACGTCAGTAAGACGAAAGAGCTGATTGTGGACTTCAGGAAGAGTAAGTGAAGGAACATAAACCAATCCTCATAGAGAGATCAGAAGTGAAGAGAATGAGCAATTTCAAGATCCTGGGTGTCATATTCTCTGAGGATCTAACCTGGACCAAACATATCGATGCAGTTATAAAGAAGGCAAGAATCAGAATGAGGTTTATTATCACTGGCATGTGACGTGAAATGTGTTAACTTAGCAGCAGCCGTTCAATGCAATACATAATCTAGCACAGAGAAAAATAATAATAAATAAAATAAAACATAATAATAATAAATAAACAAGTAAATTAATTACATATATTGAATAGATTTTTTAAAACGTGCAAAAACAGAAATACTGTATATTAAAAAAAGTGAGGTAGAGAGCAGCCATATTTCATTAGGAGTTTGAAGAGATTTGGTTTGTCTACTAAAACACTCAAAAACTTTTCTGACAGGCTGCATCACTGTCTGGTAAGAGGGAGGGTGGCTACTGCACAGCACCGAAAGCAGCTACAGAAAGTTGTAAAATTAGTCAGCTCCATCTTGGGTACTAGCCTCTGTTGTACCTAAGACACCTTCAAGGAGTGGTGCCTCAGAAAGGCGATGTCCATTATTATGGACCCCATCACCCAGGACATTGTTCCATCAGGAAGGAGGCACAGAAACCAGAGGCATACACTCAGTGATTCAGGAACATGTTTATGACGGTTATGTTTTGTAACTTCCAAACATTAAATTAATTCAAAGGAAGATGCAGGAGTCCGGGAATGCAGATCTAACTCTGTGATACAGTTTCCTGTGATGGGAGAATCTAAGTAAGGAAGATACAGCCTCAGAGTTGAGGGGCATCCTTTTAGAATGGAGGTGTGGTGAATTTGTGGAATTCTTTGCCACAGGCAGCTGTGGAGGCCAAGACTTTATGTATATATAAGACAAAGGTTGATAGATTCTTGGTTGGTCAGAGCATGAAGGGATATGGGGAGAAGGCAGGAGATTGGGGCTGAGAGGAAAATTGGATCAGCCATGATGAACTGGCAGAGCAGACTCGATGGGCCAAATGGCCTAATTCTACTCCTATATCTTATGTTCTTGTGGTGTTTATTTTAAATGAGGCATACACATATCATGTAGCTGTGTGACAATATATGCAATTCATGTATTTATACTTATACCCCGTAATGAATTGTTGCAACGAACAATAGTGCTTAATCAAACACTATATTTACAAGAGTTCTCAAATATTACTTAAATATTAAATACGCAACAACAACAGTCCTGTGTCAGGCAATTTCACAGACCTGGTTTGGAGCTCAGGCCACAGTTTCTGAAACACTAGGTAGGATGAGAGAGCCAATGATCATTTTGCTGATGCAGGTTAAGGCAGAGTAAAGAGCAGGGAATAACATGCTGCCAGAGATATCTTGAGGTTGAGTGGGTGCCTCCAGCTCCTATTTTATGTTTGTATGCTGAGAGGCTGTTTCTTTTCCCTGGGAAATATTGATTATTGGAAAACTATAGACTTAGCACAAAGAGTTAGACATTTAACACTGAGATAAGACAAATTTTTTCTGTGCATTTTTGAAATACCCTACACAAGTTCTGGGTGCTTCATCATTGAACAAAATTAAGATACACTGAAGAATCAAGAACAAGAATAGGTTGGAAAGTGAAAGAGTTTTACAATTTCAGATGAGATGTTACTAAATGGTGGAGCAGGTTTGACAGAAACGTACACAAAGTGCTGAAGGAACTCAACAAGTCGAGCAGCATCAACAGAGAGGAATAAATAGTTGACATTTCAGGCTGAGACCCTTCTTGGCCCGAAACACCGACTGTTCATTCCTCTCTATCAATTGTACCTGTCCTGCTGAGTTCCTCCAGCAATTTGTGTGTGCTCCTCAAGAGTTACAGGGTCTGCAGAATCTTGTGTTTCAGGTCTGAAAGATTGTGTGACCTTGTCCTGATTCTATTCCACTGAGTTCCAGAAGAGTAAAGCAGTAAAAATATTCCACATCTTCTGGCGCAGATCCTGTCACATCTTGTAATAATAAATATTCGGCCCATTACTTTGCTGCCTGTGTTCTAATTTGCATCAAACCTTCTTCCCATATCAACATCGTGCTTGCTGAGCTATATAGTCTCTCAGTCCACCTGTGCCTTGCATTCTATAATGTCAACACTGGCTTCAGTCCCACTGCTGCCTTTCCCCTCCTTATTTCCATAACCTCGTAGAGTCATAGAGCACAACAGCACAGAAACAGGCTATTTGGCCCGTCTAGTCCATGCCATTCCATTATTCTGTCTAGTCCTGCACCACCATGTATTTATTTCTCTTAAATGTTGAAATTGAACCAGCATCCATCACAGCTGCTGGCAGCTTCCTCCACACCCTCTGAGTGAATAAATTCTCCCTCATGCTCCCCTTAAATATTTCACCTTTCTCCCTTAACCTATCACCTGGGGTTCTAGTCTCACCCAATCTCAGGGGAGGAAGCCTGATTGCATTTACCCTATCTACATCCCTCATGAACCCCCTCCAATCCTCTGAAATATCTTTGTTCAGTTCTGATCTCTTGCACACCGCAATATCGTCTGTGTATGTGCTGAATGTGCAAGCTACTGAACATCTAAAAAGATTTGCATTTATATAGAACTTTTCATTATTTCAGCTTTTCCTTAGACATCAATTTCAAGTTCAGTCACTGTTAAAAACATAGAAGAGTACAGAACAGGAAAAGGCCATTTGGCCCACAATATTGTGTCGAACCAGCTAAAAAGCAAATCTAAAACACTCAAACACTAATCACTCCTACCTACACCATGTCCCTATCCGTCCATCTTCCTTACATTCATGTGCCTATCCAAACGTCTCTTAAAAGCCTCTAATGTATTTGCCTCTATCACCTTACCAGGCAGCGCATTCCTGGCATCCATGATTCTCTGAGTAAAAATCTTACCCCTCACATCTCCCTTGAACCTACCTCCCTTCACTTTTATTGCATCTGGTATTAGACATTCCAATCAGGGGAAACAGATACCCTCTGTCCACTCTATCTATGCCTCTCATAATCTTGTAAGCCTCTATCTGATCTCCCCTCAGCCCCCGATGTTCCAGAGGAAACGACTCATGTTTATCCAGCCTCTCGTGACAGCATACGTATGCTCTCTAAATCAGGCAGCATCCTGGTAAACCTCCTCCTCACCCTCTCCAAAGCCTCAACATCCTTCCTTTAGCGGGGTGACCAGAACTGTATATGCCATACACCAGATGTGGCCTAACCAGAGTTTTAGATAAATTTGGCACAAAGCAACATCACACAAAAAATGACAATAAATGATGGGCTAAAAGAGTATTGAACGGGTCCTTTTGGTTGCAGTTATTGAGGTAGAAATATAGGCCAGGAAACCAAGGAGAACACCCCCAGTCTCTCTTCCATAGATCATTTACTTCCCTCCTGCAAGAGCAGATGGTAGCTCGATTTGGCATCCTCCAACAGACAGCATCACAGATCAGAACTCAGTATCCAGCATGAACTTTCAAACAGAAACTCTGCTGTCTGCAAGTCGACTCGCCAAATGTCGGTGATTGCACCATGTGATCTACTGTCTCCAACTAGTCAGCAGAATGTGCTTCTCATCCTTGGTTTCATTTTATTTAATTTTCTTTACTTACAGATGCAGCATGGTAACAAGCCCTTCCAGCCCAATGACACCCAGTTATCTAATGAGTAAAACACAGCTGATTGCTTGAAATAAAGGGAAAAAGAATGGCGGACAAACTGAATGAGTATTTTACACCTGTCATCACTGTGGAAGACAAGGCAGGAGAATGGTGGAGATTCAGTGGTCGGAATGGCTTAATTCTGTCTCTCAACAGTTTGTATGTTCTCCCTGTGACCGCATGGGTTTCCTCTGGGTGCTCCGGTTTCCTTCCACATTCCAAAGAATTGTAAGATTAATAAGTTGTGGGCCTGCTAATGTTGGCACCTGAAGTGTGGTGACAATTGCGGGCAGCCCAGCACAATCCTCGCTGATTTCATTTGATGCAAACAGATTTTGCTGTAGGTTTCAATGCACAGGTGACAAATGAAGCTGGTATTTCTTTATCTTTTGTGCCACCCCCACCACCAACACCACCTGCCCGATTTTCCGGCATGTTGCTTGTCTCTTTGTAACCACTGATGCCCTTACTAATCAAAAATCTATCAACCTCTACTTCAAATATACCAAATGACTTAGCCTTTCACAGCCATCTGTAACAATGAATTCCACAGATTCATCACCCTCTGGCAAAAGAAATTCCTCCTCGTCCCATTTCTAAAGGAACTTCCTTCTATTCTGAGGCTGTACCCTCAGGTTCTAGACTCTCCCACTATTGGAAACATCCTCTCCATGTCCACTCTATCTAGGCTTTTCAATATTCAATAGGTAAAGCGGAAGTTCATAGGTTTTTGTTTATTAAGGGTGCCAAAGGTTATGGGGAAAGGCAGAAGGTACAGGAGTCTCAGGATCCACACCACCAGCTTCAAGAAAAGTTATTACCCCTCAACCATCAGGTTCTTGAAGTAGTGTGGATAGCTTCATTTGCCTCATCACTGAACTGTTACCACAACCTATTGATTCGTCTTCAATGACTCTTCATCTCACATTCTCAGTATTTATTGCTTTTTTTCTTTTGTACTTACACAGTTTGTGGTCTTTTGCACATTGGTTGTTTATCCAAGCTGTTGGGTGAGGTCTTTCATTGATTCTACTATGTATCTTGGATTTACTGAGAATGCCAACAAGAAAACAAGTTTCGGGGTTGTATATGGTGATATATATGTACTTTGATAATAAGCTTATTTTTGAACAGGTTTGAGAGGGGAAAGTAAATCAGCCATGATTGAAAGTGAAGCAGACACAATGGGCCAAAGAGCCAGATTTTGCTCCTACTCTATGTCTTATGATCTAAATCAGGGGCTCCCAACCTGGGGTGCACGGACCCCCGCACCTAATGTAAGGCTCCATGGAATAAAAAGGGCTGGTAATCGTAGATGCTTATGAATGGTTTCTCCACAGCTGCTTACGAGAATCATCCATCGTTCCTGGAAAATCCTACATGGTTGGTAACCCCAGCAAGATGATGCATCTCAGCACACAAATTGTCTTTTTTTCACTGCCACTCAACAGTATTTTTGCTTGTACCAATGCTGATATTTTTACAATTTATAAACAGAACTACTCAAACAAATGCTCTTGGGTTTTCCTACCAGTGAAATCCTGCGGATTAATCATTAGTTCCAGGAGACTCTATGCCAATTCTGGAGAGCTGGCAAATGCTACCTTCCAATGAGTCTGAGATCACACTTACAGAGTGAGATTACTGCTCTGTCTTTCAATCTCTCAAAGCTCAGCAACAGGAAAGATATAAAACTCTCCTGATATCAAGGACAGACTACCAATTGGGTGCAGTGAAATGTACAAAAGGCTAAAGTTCCAAGTAAATTTATTATCAAAGTATATATGTATCACTATATGTATCACCTTGAAATTTACTATCTTGCAGGCATTCACAGTAGAACAGAGAAATGCAATAGAATCGATGAAAAAACTACACACAATGCAAAACACAGGATTTTGCTTCTGTGGTAAAAGACTATGGGAAATTCTTAAAACACAAGATTCTACGGTTGCTGTAAATCTTGAGCAATACACTCATAATGACGTAGGAACTCAGCAGGTCAGGCAGCATCTATGGCGGGAAATGCGCAGTTGACATTTTAAGGGTGATGAAGGGTGTCTGCCTGAAATTGTTACTTCTCTCTGTAGGTGCTGCCTGACCTGCTGAGTTCCTCCAGCATTTTGTGTGTGGTGGGCAAAACTCAAAGTTTCTTGCAACTGACTGTCCAGAAATATTGACTAACAGATACTGGAACTTACATAGACTGTGAGCATTAGGGCTCACGGCCCTCTAGCCTTCTTTGTCATTTACTAGGGTCATGAGTGATTCCCCATTCAAATATCCCTTCCCATATGATTGCCTTTTGCTTCCCTTAGCATCTGTCCATCTAACAGTCTTGGTCATTGCCATGGAATCGTAGATAGATGTAGTTCAGACTTCTCCAAGGATCGTTGCCTTGTCATGGTGGAGAGGTATGTGAATTCCTGAGATCCAGAAAGTGATGTTGAATGGATATTTCCATCTGGCACATAGCTTCTAGTAGGGTCACCCATGGTGGTAAGGTCAAGGGGGACATTTCAGACAAAGAACGATCCAACCAAAGACCTCAACAATAGAGCCGATAGAAGATGATGACACATCACAATGGCAGTGAAGGTGGAGGAAGGCTACAGCAGTGAAGGGCTCCCACTTCATGCCACTGGATCCTGACCCCAATCTGTCAAACACCGTGTGGTGGCAGCCCATCCATCAGCCTCCTCTCATTAAACAAAGACATGCACAGGCATTCTCCATTAAGGGAATCCACAGCCAACTGAGGACCCACCAATGGACAACCCCTTTGGAGGACGTCAAACTCGATTTGAGTGATTGCACTACAGTGCACAAACAGGCTCCTCAGTGCGATTCATTTCTCTGCGTTGGTGGGGGGGGGGGGGGGGAGGAGGTTGATGTTCTTGTTGCCATTTGTGCAATTTGTTTCTTTGCATTGGGGGGGTTGATGTCCTAGTTTCACATGGGGAGGGGGGCTGATGCTTTTTCTTTGAACAAGTTCCATGATTTTCTTTCTTGGTTTTCTTTGTTTCGTGGCTGTCTGTGGGAAGATGAATCTCAGGGTTGTATACTGCATACATACTTTGATAAATAAATGTACTTTGAATCCTTTGAATCATTCTTCTAAAACTTGGCTAACACAGGCCAATCCTTTGCAATCTCTCAAGCCCCCAAACTGATTAATATTACAAACAAAACCATACATTTCACCCTAACACTAAATGCTTTTGTTTGTTTTAGATCCAAAGGGAAAGTATACATTTAAGATAGGAGTCATAAAACTAAAGAATTATTATCACAGAAAGCCATTCAACCAATTAAATCTGAGTCACAGTGAGAAGACTGTGAAAAGCACTGACCATTGCAAATTCCAGATATCGATTTACTTTTGTTTCTGATTTGCTCAGGTTCTCGAAGTGGGATTTGTGCCCAGAACCTTCTGACTCAGAAATAAGAGTTCTCTCACTGACACCTAATGTCATCAGTTCTCCGCTGCTAGTGGGCAGAGGTTAAATGTTCTTTAAAAAAAAAATTCCCATTCAAAAAAAATCAATGCATAGTTTTATAACATGGAAGTTTCTACCTAGGTGCAAAATTCACTAGTTTGGTCCTTTATAAAGAGATTTGTATACAGACGGAGCTTGGCGTACAAAGTCCAATAATTACACAGTAGGTTCAATAATGTATTATGTGTACAGTATCCATCTGCTCCCTGTCACACTTTGTCATCACACTTCATTGGGGAAAACGTGCTATGCTACAGATGCCAAAATATACAAAGCCCCAAGCTGGTTAAATTTCAATGCCATATGTTAAGATAAATAAGCTGAAGTATTCATTTACCACAGTAGGTAGTACGCCTGCAAATCACTGAGCGGAATTACAAAGAGTGCAAGGTTGATGACTTGAAGGACTGTTAAACTCTTGACCTTTCCCGTCACTTTCTGAAGAGCAATTAAGATTTACGGCATATATAACTGCACAGCAAAGAGAAAATAGTACATTCTGCAACCAGAAAAACATGGTGCAGCATCTAAAGTGGGTGTCATGGTAGCGTATAGGTTAGCACGACTCTATTACTCCTCGGGGGGGTGTGGGTTTTGGAGTTCAGAGCTCGATTTTGGTGCCACTCTGTTAGGCGTCTCTGTACATCTGCTCCATGGATTGCCTAGGCTTTCCCCTTCCACCATCCAAAGACGTAAATTGTTCCGTGATTAATTCAGTGTAAATTTAGTGTGGGGATTTTGGGGCAGCGTGGATCAAAGAGCTGGAGGGACCTATCACTAGATAAATAAAAAGTTACTGGAAAACCACTTACTGCCACATGTGTGTATCTGTGACAATACATATAGAAAATTGACTAACATCAAAGCAACACATTGATGATATCCTTCACCTCTTGAAGATTGTCTGTTTGTTCAGACAATAAAATACCTTTGAAACCCTGTTATGCAGCAAATTTTAACACGGGAAGTTGAAACAACAGTGAATGATAAATGCCTACTGTAAATACAAAAGATTCAGCAGATGCTTGAAATCCAGAGTAACGCACACAAAATGCTTCATCCCCTCTCTCCCATCCACCTACTTCACCCTCACCTGGCTTTACCTATCACCATCTAGCTGGTGCTTCTTCCCCTCTCTACCTTCTTATTCTGACTTTGTCTGCCTTCCTTTCCAGTCCTGATGAAGGGTCTTGGCCCAAACGTTGACTATTTATTCCTTTCCCTTGATCTGCCTGACCTGCTGACTTCCTCCAGCATTTTGTAAATGGCCACTCAATCCATTTTAAATGATGGTACAATTGGAGGACTCTCCTGCATCTCCTCTCACTTACATACAGACTTTACCAATTAGACATAGTTTAGTCCCTGTTTGCAAGATGGCACCTCTTGACACCACAACATCTCCTCAGTTCTGCATTTAAGAATCAAGCAAAATTTTGTGCTCTAGTCTAATCCAGGAGAAAGCTACTGTGTAATCCTCCCCTCACCTACGCTCTTTGCACAAAATGTAATAAAGTCACATTAATAAAAAAAAGGATCATGATCAAAACATCGGCTCTTTATTCTTCTCCACAGATGGTGCCTGAACCGACCCGCTGATTTCCTTCAGAATTTTGTGTGAGTTGCTCTGGATTTTCAGAAAGGGAAAAATATAAAATACTGTTTACTGTTGCAAAATTTGCATGCACATATAAATTTTAGGAATTTTCTATAAAATACTTAATGTTGTTGATGCACCATCAATAACTCTCGGAGACAGGAGGCAAAAGATAGGCTCTTATTAGCTGCAAATGTGACCACAACATCTTGGAGACTGAGGGAGGAGCAGTGCCTCCAATCGCCTTTATACAGGGGTCTGTGGGAGGAGCCACAGGAGCAGTCAGCAGAGGGGCATGTCCAGACAGGTATACACATAGTTTACCACAGTTGTATAAATTAAATATTTAATTTTAATCTATAACTCTGATCCAAAGTTGAGAATATCATCATCGAGCCAATCATACAGCTGTAAAAGCTACTGCCATTTGCACTAAATTAACAAACCATATTTTACGAGTTCAAAGCCTTCACTATCTACCCTCTCCTTTGGGCATTCAACTTATTGCCATTTGCCTGGAACCCACCCCATTACAGTGACTCCGTCCTGTCTCAATACTCCTGCCAATCTCTTGTGAAAATAAAACTCGCTTCCCAACATCAGCTGTTCAGTTAATTCTCCTGACTCTCAGCCTTTATGCATTATTATCCTCAGGCCCTACTTTATAATTTAGCTTCTAAAAATCCGTTCAACACAATCTCCTCCTTGTTTCTATTGATGTTGCTGATGTAGGTAAAAATAAACCATGACAATTGGGTATTACCCCCTTAAGTTCCAAATCACTTTCCACATGCCTCATGATCGTCTCCAGACACTGCATACCCTCTGGGAAGCTTGTTTGTGCCTACAGAAGACTCTGACTATCTCCTTAATTTAGAATCTCTAAGTTATTGCCTGAACTTCCGTGCAAATGCAACACCAGTATTTAAGAAAGCACATTTCTACAGACCAGTTAGAACATAGACAACATACAGCACAATACAGGCCCTTCGGCCAACAAAGCTGTGCTGAACATGTCCCTACCTTAGAACTGCCTAGGCTTTACCCATAGCCCTCTATCTTTCGAAGCTCCATGAAGCCATCCAGGGGTCTCTTAAAAGACCCTATCGTTTCCGTCTCCACCACCGCTGCCAGCAGCCCATTCCACGCACTCACCACTCTCTGCGTAAAAAAAACTTACCCCTGACATCTCCTCTGTACCTACTTCCAAGCACCCTAAAACTATACCCTCTCATGCTAGCCATTTCAGCCCTGGGGAAAAGCCTCTGACTATCCACACGATCAATGCCTCTCATTGTAGTCAAACATCAATGAATAAGAAAGACACCCATTCAACCATGCAGGCTGTCAGAATCAATTGCTGAGGATCTAGTAACAGAGCACTAGGAAAATAATACTCTTCAGCCGATAAAGCATGATTTATGGAAGGCATATTCAGGATTCAAGATACAAAATTGTTTACTCTCATTCTTCAGTCCATAAGTTTACAACAAAACAAAATGATTGTTACTCCAGATCCAATACAGCATTTAAAAAAAACCTCAATAAGCATAAAAGACACAATAAATATAAGTATAAAAATAATCCTATAAAACGCAATGTTGAGTGTAACCATATAGATGTATATGCAGTATATATAGACTGGTTATATGTACATAAAGAGACTCTAGGTGCAAGAATATTTGTACATAAGATGACTCTGACAGGAAATGATAAAGCAACAAAGTGACTCAAAGTTCAAAAGAAATTTATTATCAAAGTATGTATATGTCACCATAGGAAATCTATGGCCAGAGGAAATCTTAACAACCCCCTCTGAGATATATATATATATATATATATACACACACACACACACACACACACACACACACACACACACACACACACACACACACACACACACACACACACACACACACACACACACACACACACACACACACACACACCCCCCCCCCCCCCCCCCCCCACTCCCTTCTGCTCACAATCTTTCTAAGTCACTTGATTGCGGGAATCGAGTGTCACTCATCCAAGTTTGCTGACGATAGTGTTGGGTACATTGTGAGTGGTCAGGAGGACACAGAGATCAAAGGGATACTGAGAGACTAAGTGAATGCCTCTAGGTAGTAGCAGGACATATGAAAACACAAGACACTGACAGTGTCAGTAAGGGTATGAGGTGTACAGTTTAAGCATGAAGTGGCAGTGCGTGGGGGATGCTGAGGGGCTGTGGAGAGGAGTGGCTGATATGGATGTAATGATGGTGAGTGGTGGGTTGTGTTACTGGGTAGAGGTGTTGATCAGCCTGACACTTGAAGGAAGTAACTGCGTTTGAGTTTAGCGATCCTATTTAATCTGTTTATAGATAGTGTTTTTTTACAAGTTGTAGAAGATTCAGAAAAACCAGGAGGTGTGGTACATTTGGACTTCCGTAAGGTACTCGAGAAGAGTTTACTATACAAAAAGAAAACACATGGGAATCAGGTTAATATACTGATGTGGTGAGGGAGGATTGAAAACAGAAACAGGAACAATAGTCCTGCCGAAAGGTCTTGGCCTGAAACGTCGACTGTACTTTTTCCATAAATGCTGCCAGGCCTGGTGAGTTCCTCCACCATTTTGTGTGTGTTGATTGGATTTCCAGCATCTGCTGGAAATAGGAATATTGTGGTGGTTATAACAGGAATAATATGGTGCTTTTGTAACAGGAATAATATGGTGGTTTTGTAACAGGAATAATATGGTGGTTTTGTAACAGGAATAATATGGTGGTTTTTGTAACAGGAATAATATGGTGGTTTTGTAACAGGAATAATATGGTGGTTTTGTAACA
Source organism: Hemitrygon akajei (assembly GCF_048418815.1). Lineage (NCBI taxonomy): Eukaryota > Metazoa > Chordata > Chondrichthyes > Myliobatiformes > Dasyatidae > Hemitrygon > Hemitrygon akajei. The sequence goes on from NC_133150.1 coordinate 36,088,492, forward strand.
GGAATAATATGGTGGTTTTTGTAACAGGAATAATATGGTGGTTTTGTAACAGGAATAATATGGTGGTTTTGTAACAGGAATAATATGGTGGTTTTGTAAAAGGAATAATATGGTGGTTTTGTAACAGGAATAATATGGTGGTTTTGTAACAGGAATAATATGGTGGTTTTGTAACAGGAATAATATGGTGGTTTTGTAAAAGGAATAATATGGTGGTTTTGTAACAGGAATAATATGGTGGTTTTTGTAACAGGAATAATATGGTGGTTTTGTAACAGGAATAATATGGTGGTTTTGTAACAGGAATAATATGGCGGTTTTCACCACACAGTAACTATCAGTCAGAGCTGCCTACACCCTAGACTTTTTTTTTAATATGTTTTCAGATGGTATGGACTTCACAGAGCCCTGATCTCAACATCATCGAGGCTGTCTGGGATTACCTGGAGAGAGAGAAGTGAGACAGCCAAAGTCTGCAGAAGAAGCGTGAACTCCGTGAAGCCATCAAGGGCGCCAAGAGGCAATATCGAGCCAAGTTGGAAGCTCAGGCTAACCAGAGGGATGCCAGTAGACTATGGCAGGGTCTAAATGAGATCACTGGGCACAAAGAAAAGGCTGGGAATATCAATAACTGTAGCGCTTCTCTTCCTGACGAACTAAACGTATTCTACGCAAGATTCGAACAGAAGAGGAGCGTCCCGCCCCCTCTGGATGAACCAGACCTGGTGGCATCAAGATTCATCGTCACCGAGGAAGACGTTAGAAGAGCCTTCCTGAAGATAAATCCAAGGAAGGTGACGGGCCCAGATGGCATCCCGGGACGGGTTCTCCGCGCCTGTGCAAGCGAGCTAGCTGGAGTGTTTGCTGACATCTTCAACTACTCCCTGCTTCAGTCCAAGATCCCCTCCTGTTTTAAGAAGGCAATGATAATCCCAGTGCCGAAGAAAAGCAAGGTGGCATGCCTGAATGACTACCGACCTGTGGCTCTAACATCAATTGCTATGAAGTGCTTTGAGCGATTGGTTATGGCACACATCAACCATAACCTACCGGTTAACCTCGACGCTTTGCAATTCGCCTACCGGAGCAACAGGACAACGGCAGATGCCACCTCTCTGGCACTACATTCCTCCTTAGAACACCTGGAGAATAAAGACGCATATGTAAGGCTCCTTTTCATCGACTACAGCTCTGCCTTTAATACTATCATTCCAAATAAACTGATTCCTAAGCTCCGGAACCTGGGTCTTAGCACTCAGATCTGCAGCTGGATCTTCAACTTCCTCACAGACAGGACCCAGGCTGTAAAAATAGGGGACAAGCTCTCCTCTACAATCACTCTGAGTACCGGTGCCCCACAAGGCTATGTACTCAGCCCCCTGCTGTACTCACTGTACACCCATGATTGTGTAGCCAAGTTTCCATCGAACTCAATATATAAGTTTGCTGATGACACCACAATTGTAGGCCGTATCTTGGGTAATGATGAGTCTGAGTACAGAGAGGAAATTAAGAACCTGGTGGCATGGTGCGAAGACAATAACCTATCCCTCAACGTCAGCAAGACGAAGGAATTGGTTGTTGACTTCAGAAGGAGAAGCGGACTGCACAACCCCATCTACATCACAGGAGATTAGTGTGCAAACTCAGGAGATTAGTGTGCAAACTTAAAGCACACGGTATTGGGGGTATGGTATTGATGTGGATAGAGAATTGGTTGGCAGACAGGAAGCAAAGAGTGGGAGTAAACGGGACCTTTTCAGAATGGCAGGCAGTGACTAGTGGGGTACCGCAAGGCTCAGTACTGGGACCCCAGTTGTTTACAATATATATTAATGATTTAGACGAGGGAATTAAATGCAGCATCTCCAAGTTTGCGGATGACATGAAGCTGGGCGGCGGTGTTAGCTGTGAGGAGGATGCTAAGAGGATGCAGGGTGACTTGGATAGGTTAGGTGAGTGGGCAAATTCATGTGGATAAATGTGAGGTTATCCATTTTGGTTGCAAGAACAGGAAAACAGATTATTATCTGAACGGTGGCCGATTAGGAAAAGGGGAGATGCAACGAGACCTGGGTGTCATTGTACACCAGTCATTGAAGGTGGGCATGCAGGTACAGCAGGCGGTGGAAAAGGCAAATGGTATGTTGGCATTCATAGCAAAAGGATTTGAGTACAGGAGCAGGGAGGTTCTACTGCAGTTGTACAAGGCCTTGGTGAGACCGCACCTGGAATATTGTGTGCAGTTTTGGTCCTCTAATCTGAGGAAAGACATTCTTGCCATAGAGGGAGTACAGAGAAGGTTCACCAGATTGATTCCTGGGATGGTAGGACTTTCATATGAAGAAAGACTCGATCGACTACGCTTATACTCACTGGAATTTAGAAGACTGAGGGGGGATCTTATTGAAACGTATAAAACTCTAAAGGGATTGGACAGGCTAGATGCAGGAAGATTGTTTCCGATGTTGGGGAAGTCCAGAATGAGGGGTCACAGTTAAAGGATAAAGGGGAAGCCTTTTAGGACCGAGATGAGGAAATACTTCTTCACACAGAGAGTGGTGAATCTGTGGAATTCTCTGCTACAGGAAACAGTTGAGGCCGGTTCACTGGCTATATTTAAGAGGAAGTTAGATATGGCCCTTGTGGCTAAAGGGATCAGGGGGTATGGAGAGAAAGCAGGTACAGGGTTCTGAGTTGGATGATCAGCCATGATCATACTGAATGGCAGTGCAGGCTCGAAGGGCCAAATGGCCTACTCCTGCACCTATTTTCTATGTTTCTATGTTTCTACATCGGTGGTACGCAGGTGGAACAGGTCAAAAGCTTTAAGTTCCTCGGGGTGAATATCACAAATGACCTGACTTGGTCTAACCAAGCAGAGTCCACTGCCAAGAAAGCCCACCAGCGCCTTTACTTCATGAGAAAGCTGAAGAAATTTGGCCTGTCCCCTAAAACCCTCACTAATTTTTATAGATGCACTGTAGAAAGCATTCTTCTAGGGTGCATCACAACCTGGTATGGAAGTTGTCCAGTCCAAGACCAGAAGAAGCTGCAGAAGATTGTAAACATAGCCCTGCACATCACACAAACCAATCTTCCATCCTTGGACTCACTTTACACCGCACGCTGTCGAAGCAGTGCTGCCAGGATAATCAAGGACACGACCCACCCAGCCAACACACTTTTTGTCCCTCTTCCCTCCAGGAGAAGGTTCAGGAGCTTGAAGACTCGGTACGGCCAGATTTGGAGACAGGTTCTTTCCAACTGTGATAAGACTGTTGAACGGATCCTGACCCGGATCTGGGCCGTACCTTCCAAATATCCGGACCTGACTTGCACTACCTTACTTTCCCTTTTCTATTTTCTAATTATGATTTATAATTTAAATTTTTATTATATTTACTTCGATTTGTACTTCAGGGAGTACGAAGCGCAGAATCAAATATCACTGTGATGATTGTATGCTCTAGTATCAATTGTTTGGTGACAATAAAGTAAAGTTCTCCAATATGCTTGAAACAACCTACCAGCTGATTTTCATATAGAACTGCAAAACAGCATACTTAAGAGAAATAATACAGTTTTAAAAGCAAAGGGTGGTCACACTAAATACTGATTTGATTTAGTTTTTTAACTGTTTACTGCTCTTTATAGTTTTTTTGATATTTAGAAACTTTTTGAAAGTATCTCCACTCTACCTTTTTTTTAACATCTGCCTACGATGTCTGCATAGTACTGTATATAAATAACTTGACTGAGGGAATCAGGTGCCACTCACCCAAGTTTGCTGACAATACAATTTTGGGTACATCGTGAGTGGAGAGGATGACGATATCGAAGGGATATTGATAGGCTACAAGAATGAACAAGGACATACAGATTGAATGGAATGCAAAAGTGTGATGTCATCCCCTTTAGTTAAAAGAGAAGGAAAAGCAGAGCTTATTTTAAGAGTGAAAGATTTAAAGGTGTTAAGATTCAGAAAGGCCCAGATTTCCTTGAAACAGGAAGACGAATTATATATTCAGATACATTGCAGCATGACCTCAGTATAAAGGTAAAAACATACACCTGGAATTATTTAGGGCTCTACTGATCCAATAATCTGGATATAGTGTAATCATATGGCTAACCTGTCAAAGGAGAAAGCAATTGTGAGCAAGGGAGAACAATGATGGCTCACAAGATTAGTTCTTGGGACAAGTGGAGTTGGAGAGACTTACTACCTCTATGGTAGTAAGTAAAATACTCATTTTCATGTACATATACCATCCATAAAAGTTTCACAGAATAAGAGGTGATTGCAATAAAACAGCCAAATTTTGGAGTGAGTGGGATGTGTCTGAGGAGTAATGCTTTGCTTGGCTGGGGTGTATTGACTATGATTCAGAATCTCAATCTAAAAGGCTGGCCATTCAAGGATGAGATGGGCAGAAGCTTCTTCATCCTGAGGATAGAATGGCAGTTTACTCCCTCCAAAGGAGGAGGAGTTTAGGAGAACGATGGCGCCTAACAGTGACTCCTTTGCTTGCATCTTCAGAAACAGCTCTATTTCTATCTTTAATGTCTCTGTTTTTCCCTTTTGAAGACCCTGACCTGCAGTTACACGCTTGATGCACCATCAATAACTCACGCCGAGACTTAGGAGGTGAGATATCGGCTTTTATTGACTGAAGAACAACACTACATCCTGGGGAAATGAGGGAGAGCAGCAGGCCACAGTCGCCTTTATACAGGGGTCTGTGGGAGGAGCCACAGGGGTAGTCAGCAGGGTCTTGGGAGGAGCCACAGGAGCAGTCAGACAGGTATATCTAGTTCACCACAACGCTGACTTCAGTTCTGGGTCCGCTCATGATGGGCCGTTACTCGATATACCAAGGACGTGGCCTAGAAGATTAGCGTGCCTTCAGGGTTCCAGGATTTCGTGGCTCTGGAGGCAGGCGAACTTTAGATCGGTGCTGCTGCAGTAAATTGGTGTGTCGTGGGAGATGGACGATTGAAAGCAGCAAGCTGGCTGCTGGCCATGTGCCCAAAGACCCGAGATCTTTGGACACAGAACTCAGAAGAAGTGACGCAACAGACTTTTAACATCCTAAATCAGTGAGTTGTTTGTTATGCCTCCTCTCTCACTGTGAATCAATGACACCTCTTTTTCCTTTATTAGGGAGAGAGACAGCCTGTGATATGTCGAATTACCGGGTTATCGAGTAGTCTTTGGGGCACTGCAAGTCTGTGTCTTTACTAATGTTTTGCTGCACGCTTGAGTGCTCGGTGGAGTCACTGGGGGGGGGGGGGGGGGGTCGTTGCTTGCTGCTGCTTATGCGTGGGAGTCTTTGGGGTTCTATCATTTAACTGTCGTTCATTCTTTGGAGCACTCCTCTGTTTTTGTGGATGTTTGTGAAGAAAAAGAATTTCAGGATGTATATTGTATACATTTCTCTGACATTAAATGTTCCTTTGAAACCTTTGAGAAAAATCACAACAGATATTTGGATTTTATAGGATAGGAAGAAAAATGCTGAGGTAAAAGACATGATTTTACTGACTGGTGGAGCAGATTTAAGGGGCTGGATGTCTAATATCTTCTGCTAGGTCTTGTGTTCCTCTGTACTATCACAGTTCTCATTTCCTCTTTATCCCACACCCTCACGGTGAATAGGCAGCCTTTTAGGACACAAATCTTGCAGCTTTTGTCCTCAAGAAAGAAACTTTCCTCACAACAAGCACTTTCTGAAATTGGCAAAATATTCCGCTCTACCTCTCCTCAGACCGTGCTACCTCCACATCTCTCCCTGAACCTTTGCTTTCCTCTGGAGTGTGACTGTGTATTGGACAAGTCTATCTGGAAATTCCCCCTCCCCCTCACTACACATAGATTAAAGTTTCATTGACCTTGAGCAGATCACTGAAATCCTGCTAATCCAGAACAATCTTGTAGATCACTAATTCCAACAAAGTGCGTTCTCAGTACACAGTCTGCTTTGGCATGACATGTTGTATTTTTAACTGAAAGATGTTGTCTATCTTAGTGCATCGATATGGTACAGCCATAAGACCATAAACATAAGTGCAGAATTAGACCTCTTGGCCCATCGAGACTGCTCCGCCATTCCATCATGGTTATTTATTTTCCCTCTCAATCCCACTCTCCTGCCTTCTCTCCACAACCTTTGACACCCTTACTAATCAAAAACTTATCAACCTCCTCTTTAGATACACACAATGACTTGGCCTCCACAATCATCTGTGGCAATTAATTCACTACCCCCGGCAAAGTAATTCCTGCCCACCTCTGTTCTAAAGGGTCATCCTTGTATGTACTAAGACTTCCCTAATCATAAAATTGGTAATTTCATTTTGCTATCATATTCAAGCAATTTGCATATTTAACCAGTGAACGTGACATAGATAGATAGATAGATAGATAGATAGATAGATAGATAGATAGATAGATAGATAGATAGATAGATAGATACTTTATTCATCCCCATGGGGAAATTCAACATTTTTCCAATGTCCCATACACTTATTGTAGCAAAACTAATTACATACAATACTTAACTCAATATAAATATGCATCTAAAATCACCCTCTCAAAAAGCATTAATAAATAGCTTTTTAAAAGTTCTTAAATAGTTTACTAAGAAATACATTGAATGGTAACTTAAGCTCAGTCCTGACCCTGGCACTTTAACATATCCTACTCCTGGCGTCTGAATTGTAAAGCCGAATGGCATTGGGGAGTAATGATCTCTTCATCCTGTCTGAGGAGCATTGCATCGATAGCAACCTGCCGCTGAAGCTGCTTCTCTGTCTCTGGATGGTGCTATGCAGTGGATGTTCAGGGTTTTCCATGATTGACCGTAGCCTACTCAGCGCCCTTTGCTCTGCTACCGATGTCATACTCTCCAGTTCTGTGCCCACGACAGAGCCCGCCTTCCTTACCAGCTTATTAAGACATGAGGCGTCCCTCTTCTTAATGCTGCCTCCCCAACACGCCACCACAAAGAAGAGGGCGCTCTCCACAACTGACCTATAGAACATCTTCAGCATCTCACTACAAACATTGAATGACGCCAACCTTCTAAGGAAGTACAGTCGACTCTGTGCCTTCCTGCACAAGGCATCTGTGTTGGCAGTCCAGTCTAGCTTCTCGTCTAACTGCACTCCCAGATACTTGTAGGTCCTAACCTGCTCCACACATTCTCCATTAATGATCACTGGCTCCATATGAGGCCTAGATCTCCTAAAGTCTATCAATGTCAGGTGTGACAGAAGCAGAGGAGGTTAGGGATAAGATCAACATTTTCACTTCACTAGTTTCTTTATTTCTGATTTATCTGAATACCTTCTGTACTATTTCATTCTTTTCATGGACAAATTGCCAAGTGCCAGTCCCATAACCGGGGAGAAATTGGAATGAGCCCCTAATATGGAAACACCAATGCCGAGGAATGGAGAAGGCTACAGAAAGTGGTGGACACTGCCCAGTCCATCACAGGTAAAGCCCTCTCCACCACTGAGTACATTTACATGGGGCACTGCCACAACAAAGCTGCACCCACCAAAGACCCTCACCATCCAGACCATGCCCTCTTCTCACTACTACCTTAGGACCCACACAGCCTGGTTCAGGAACAGTTATTACCTTCAAACATCAAGCTCCAGAACCAGCATGGACAACTTCATTCACCACAGCTCTGAACTGAACCTATCAACTCCAGACTCACTTTCAAAGATTCTTTTCAACTCCTGTTCACAGGATTACTTCTATTTGTACAAATTGTCATCTGTTGCACAATAGCTGCCTGTCAGTCTTTGTATGCAGTTTTTTCATGAAATCCTACTGTTTTTCCTTTTTCCCTGCAAATGCCTGCAAGAAAATGAATCTCAAGGTAGTATATGGTAAAATATACATTTGATAATAAATTTACTTTGAAAGTTGAATCTGTTTTCAGAAAGACCGTGAATATGAAATAAGTAATATGCAGTCAGATTGCCAAACCATCCTCAATCTACAGACTACCCCACTGTAATATTTTACTATAACTGTCCCTGAAATAACAAGAATGAACAAATCTCCTGTCCACTTGTCATCAATCTCATCAGTTTCCTCTTATAAGACCATAAGACATAAGAGCAGAATTAGGCCATTCGGCCCACCAAGTCTGTTCTGCCATCATGGCTGATTTATTAGCACCATCAACCCCATTGCCCTATCTTCTCCCCGTAACCTTTGACACACATACTAATCAAGAACCTATCAACCTCCGATTTAAATATACCAATCGCATGGCTGCACCCTTACTAATCAAGAACCTAGCAATCCCATTTTCCTGCCTTCTCTTTGCAAACTTTGACACCCTGACTAATCAAGAACCTATCACCCTCCACTTTAAATATGCTCAAAGACTTGGCCTCCACAGCTGTCTGTGGCAATGAACTCCACAGATTCACCACTCTCTGGATAAAAAAAAACCTCATCTTTGTTATAAAATTATGGTGTAGCCTTAACAAAGCAAAATATTCAGGTGCTTCGCAGAAATAAAAACAAATAACAATTGTGCTAGGCCAGAGGGGATAGATCCTGCCATAGTTGGAATAAGAGAGGCAGGGAGTCTGGGGAGGAAGAGGGTTTTCCATAATTTAGGACTTTACAGCTGAAGACAGACTGCTAAGGGTGAATACTCCAGAGGACCAGAGTAGAAGAATGCAGATACGTTGCACTGTCATAGGACAGGAAGAGATACGTAGATGAGAAGTGGGGCATTTTAGAGATGAACAAAACCTTCAAAATCAGTTTACTGTAATAACAAGGAGATCAGAGTAGATTAAGGAGGACGAGGTCGTTAGGCAAATGAGACTCCAAGGTTGGGACACAGACAGCAGCGATTTGGATGAACCCAAAATTCAGGCGTGTAGTGGACGGGAGGTCGGTCAGGAGTGTAGGAGGATAGTCAGATCTCGAGGTAGCCCAGCCTATATTCCCGAGCCTAAGAAGTAAAGGCCCAGATATTTGATCCAATAGACAATAGACACCAGGTGCAGGAGTAGGCCATTCGGCCCTTCTAGCCAGCACCGCCATTCACTGTGATCATGGCTGATCATACACAATCAGTACCCCATTCCTGCCCTCTCCCCATATCCCTTGACCCCGCTATCTATAAGAGCTCTATCTAACTCTCTCTTGAATGCATCCAGAAACTTGGCCTCCACTGCCTTCTGGGGCAGAACATTCCACATAGCCACCACTCTCTGGGTGAAAAAGTTTTTCCGCATCTCTGTTCTAAATGGCCTATCCCTTATTCTTAAACTGTGGCCTCTAATTCTGGACTCACCCATCAGCAGGAACATGCTTCCTACCTCCAGTGTGTCCAATCCCTTAATAATCTTATATGTTTCAATCAGATCCCCTCTCATCCTTCTAAATTCCAGAGTATACAAGCCCAGTCGCTCCAATCTTTCAACATATGACAGTCCCACCATTCCGGGAATTAACCTAGTGCACCTACGCTGCACTCACTCAATAGCAAGAACGTCCTTCCTCAAATTTGGAGACCAAAACTGCACACAATACTCCAGGTGGGGTCTCCCAAGGCCCTGTACAGCTTCAGAAGGACCTCTTTACTCCTATACTCAATTCCTCTTGTTATAAAAGCCAGCATGCCATTAGCTTTCTAGATCTCTAGATTCAGATCTCACCTTGGGGATCAAACGTGACATCGGGCTCAAAATGACAGCCTGACCACAAATAAGAGAACATCTGCAGATGCTGGAAATTAAATAATACACACAAAAGTCCCGATGAAGGGTTTCGGGCCGAAACGTCGACTGTTTACTATTTTCCATAGATGCTGCCTGGCCTGCTGAGTTCCTCCAGCATTTTGTGCGTGTTCACGGACAGCCAGGTTTTGTTTCAATGTAGGACGTAGTCACTGCTCACTGAACCGGCTTTAAACTGATAGCTCAGGGTCCATTCGCGCGCATGCGAGACATTAATTAATCATAGCGTACAGGGAGGGAACTGATTGGAAATCAGACCAGCAGGTAAAGGGCAGCTACTGAGATGTGCAATTTCCTGCATTTTTCCGTTTGGGGCTGACAGCTAAACATCACCCGGTTTGATTGTGCAGTGCGGACGGTGCTGAAGCGGAATTGACTCGCTCAACTCAATCCGAGGTCACCGCAATTTATGAAGAGGCAAGCCGCGAACTTCCCCGCATCTCTGGTCGAACTGAGCGCTAGATCGCCAGCAAAATGCCTTTCAGAATAAAAGCAACGGGATGGAGAAAGTGCGGAGCATTTCCTGCCCGGCTGCCAGCTATGCAGAGTGCCTCGTTAAACTGCACCAAATCGATAGCAAATAGATTCCGCTCCCTTAGAAATAAAAAAAACCAACAACGACCCGGTGAATAACTGAATGAATAATAAGTAACGTGACCCAGCCCCTGTGCACCGCGGGCGTCTCTCGCGTGGCTTGAGTTACAGTTTACTTGGATGGCCAGGAACGGCTGGGTTGGACAGGGAGGAAAGGTCTCACAAAGCCCACAGCACTTACAAAGACCACCATCACCCCCTCCCCCCGGGTGCCTTTCAGGTGAGCGCAGGGCACGTGATAGGGATGGGGGATTGACGCCCTTCCCCGTGGGATGGGGGGGTGGGGTGGGATTGATCACAATCTCACTAGATGACCCCATAAATCATCTTGCCAATGGAGATCTATATCCCGGCAGGCACTGAAGATTGTGCAGCTCCCTTAAGGAGTTCTCATCCTCACCCAACCCCCTGGAACGCTGTCTCCACGGCCCTGGAAGAGAGACCCAAGGGCGCAAATTTACTCACTGCCAGAGGGCCGCTTCCGCAGCTCAGGATCCTTTGAAAGGGGGTCTCCAATCCACAGCGGGTTGATCATCGCCCTAGATAAACCGCTCGTGTATCAGATGGGGTTCTTAAACGTGAAGATGGGCCCACGTCAAAAGGACATCCACACCACACCCCCACGTAAGGAAACTCTCTAATCTTACATGAATGGGGTTTTATTTAAGAATTCAGGAGGCCCAAGGTCCTCCACCTTTGCACATCTTTTCAAGGTCTCCAATTGCTTGAGAAAGGGAGGGGGCGAGAGCATCCTTTGCACCTGCAACGCCATCCACAGAGGTGCCATGAATTCCTGGTAAGGTGGGCTCCCCCTTCTTACAATGCTCGCTGTATTTCCTATGTGTGACACCCAGTGCCGGTGTCCCTGTCTCCACTCCCGAGCTCCGCGATCGCTCCGGGCGGGTACCGCAGCTTGCGCAGCGACCAAGTTTACCAGCGCTCCGCCCGGCCGGCCGCAGTTCCCGAGCCAGGCTCCCTTTCCCCACCAGTCCGCAGCTCCCTCTCTTACCGGTCCTCCTTGTCTCTTCTGCCTGCCTTTGGTATGGATTTGTCCTCCCACTCCTGCTCGCTCTATTTCAGGCGCATTTCACCGGGGCCGCCGCATTACTGCAAAGGAAAACACACACACACACACACATACCCACTCACATCAGCAGCGTACGCGCGCGCTCCCGCTGTGGACCGGGCGCGTCCTCCACCGCAACCCCCGTCTGTCGGCAAACGCAAGTGACGGGACCGCTCGCGGAGATGGGCGCGCTCCCGTACGCGCGCTCCCGTCGCCACCTGATGTCTTCTTGGTGATTTCCAGGGTGTAGAACTGTCAGCCGCATCTTCAGGTACCTGCTTTCAGCGACGCAAGAAGTCCCCGGTGCGCTCTCTCCCTGTCCCGCGGCACCTGACACCCGCCCCAAGGTCAAAGCAGCTCCTGGGGTTACTGGCACCTCGCAGTTTGACATGACCCCTGGGAGAATAATGGAGATTCAGCAGAGAAACAGGCCACGGAGCGTACGCACGCCTTAGCCTTGTTAAGGACCGCTCCCATCCGTCCTACAATCTCTTTGACCCCCTCATCATCAGAAGGTACGGTAGCATTAGGGCAAGGACTATAAAGGTGTGAATCAGTTTCTTCCCCCAGGCTGTGAGACGACTGAACACCATGCCACCACCCAGGCCTCATCGCTGATGAAGTGCCATTAATGTTATACTGTTTTCTTTTTAACATGTCTTGTAAATGCACTTTATGCTAAATGTCAATCTTCTGAAATCTATTTTATTATTTGTTAAATTTTTGTGTGTGCACCTTGGTCCAGAGGAATGTTGTTTTGTTTGCCGATACACATGTATACAGTTGAGTGAAAATAAAATTGAACTTGACTATTACTCCTACACTTCCCACCTTTCTTCAACAGTCCCTCCCCACTGATTCCACCGCTCAGCAAACACTAGGGGTACCTTGCAGTGGCCAGTTAACCTGCTGAGTCTCCATTATGAGATGTGGAAGGAAACTGGAATACCCAGAGGAGACTAAATGGTTGCAGGGGGACCTGCAAATTTTGCACAGATAGTACCTGAAGTCAGGATTGAACTGGGGACTCTGGTGTTGGAAGTTGAGCCACTCTCCCACCCTATATTCTTTCAAATATACTAATTGCTGTAACATAGGAAAGATGGCTGAGGAGACCAACATGGTCACAGGGAGGATGTGCAAACTTCACCAGACAGCAACTGAGTTCAGAAGTGTATGTTACAAAAGTTATCAATTAAACAATGCACAACAAATGAAAATACTATTACCGACCTGCCTAGACTAACTATGCTGTTTAGTAGGGTTAATGTGCTGATCTGAAATACAGTGGAATAAATTAGCTAGTAGAGTGACTGCCTCACAAGTCCAGAGACCCAGATTCAACTGGGGTGCTCTGCCTAGACTTGGAATGTCATCAAAGACTCTCAAATCTCTACATATTTACCACGGAGAGCATTCTAAATGGTTGCATGACCATCTGGTATGGAGGGGCCACTGCACAGGAACGGAAAAAGTTGCAGAGGGTTGTAAACTCAGCCAGCTTTATCATGGTCACTACCCTCCCCCGTGTACTGGACATCTTCAAAAGGCAATGCCTCAAGACGGCATCATGAAGGACCCCTATCCTATCTTCTCATTGCTACCATCAAGGAGGTGCCTGAAGATACACACTCAATGTTTTCTTCCCCTCCACTATCAGATTTTTGATTTTTTACTGTTTTTATTTATGTATTGCAACGTACTGCTGCCGTAAAACAACAAATTTCATGACATACATTACGCCAGAGATACTAAACCTGAATCTAATTCTGAAAGTGTTCACTCAATTGCATTTGGATTCTTCAGTGAGAATCCTCATTGTGCACACCAAATACAACACACTAAATTGGAACAAGTGTGCCTGAGCCTGTGCTTTGTCCAGGAAGTGTTGGGTCCATGGACGGTGGGAAGAGGAGAACTAAAGAGGTAGGTGCTGCATCTCCAGCCATTGCAATGGAAAATGCTTTGAGAAGGGGAGTAGCTGGTGGAAATGAATTGGTGAGCCAGAGAAATGCTGAAAGCAGAGGGGAAGAGAAATCGTGTCTGGCATTCAAATCCCTTTCGAAGTACCAGAACTTTCCACAGCAGTATCTTCAATTTTCACAGAAATTATGGAGAATAATCGGTTAAATTTGGAAGCAGTTAAAGTGGAATGGTGAAGATGAGTTCAAAGTAAATTTATTATCAAACTACATATACAGTATGTCACCTTAAGATTAATTTTCTTGCAGGCATTTACAGGAAAATAAAGAAATGCAATGGAATTTATAAAGAACTATAAATAACAAAGCCTGACAGCCAATGTGCAAATTATACAAATGATTAAAAAAAGAAGAAACAAGTAAAAAATAATTAATAAATAATCTTGAGAACATGAGTTGTAGAGTCCTTGAAAGTGAGTCTATAGGTTGTGGAATCAGTTCAACATTGAGGTGAGTGGAGTTATCCGCACTGATTCAGGAGTCTGACGGTTGTATGGTAACAACTGTTCACAATGAAGGAAATTCTATCCATGTTCTAGCTGGGAGGAGATGGGGTGAGAACAGAAGTACAGAGAGCAGGGAAGTCAACTATAGCAGAGGGAAGGCGACACATACTGTAAATAAAGAGGAAATTGTCTTAAAGGAAATCCAGGGCAACATTTCAGTGAAAGGAATTAGAAGAGTCATCAGGTCTGCACTGTACCTTCTCTATTTGTACTCCTTCTCTGCCCCCCACCTTTGCTGCTGCCATCAGAAAGAAGGTACAGGAGCCTCAGGATTCACACTACCAGTTCAGGTACAGTTACTACCCCTCAACTATCAGTCTCTTGAACCAAAGAGGATAGCTTCACTCAACCCACTTGCTTCATCACTGAGATGTTCCCACATCCTGTAGACTCATTTTCAAGGACTTTTCAACTCACGTTATCAATATTTATTGCTTTTTTATTATTATTATTTCTTTTTATATTAGCACAGTTTGTTATCTTTTGCACACTGGTTGAATGTCCAAGTTGGTGCAGTCTTTCACTGATTCTGTTATGGTTATTATTCTATTATGGATTTTCTGAGTATGCCTGGAAGAAAATGAATCTCAGTGTTCTATATGGTGACATCAATGTACTTTGATAATAAATTTACTTTGAACCTTCTTATTCCAGCTTCTGACTCCTTCCTTTCCAGTCCTGATGAAGTGCCTCAACCTCAAACATCGACTGCTTATCCCTCTCATAGATGCTGCCTGGCTTGTTGAGTTCCTCCAGCATTTTGTATGTGTTGTTCTTGATTTCCAGCATCTGCAGAATCTCCTGTGTTTACGGTTCTCTGTTTCCCCTCTTCTTTTGCAAGGAATTTGGTTCCACAGACACAAACTGTTCCAGTATTTCACTCAAACGCTTAAGATTGCCTTGAATACCCCTAGAACAGTTGACATATGGGAATCGTAACTATATGTGCTGTGAGCTGTTGGTACTGTGTTTTGCGCCTTGGCTCCTGAGAAACACTGTTTCTTTTGGCTGTATTCATGTATGCTTGAATGACAATTAAACCTGAACTTGTTACCAACTCCACGTTACCCTACAACAATGCTGAATAATAACAAAAAAACTGCAGATGACGGATAACTGAGGTAAAATTTGAAAAAGCTGGAAATTTTCTCCAAGTCAGGCAGCATCTGTAGAAGGAGAACACAGTTCTCACACAGAGATGGGTTCATATGTGGAATGAGCTGCAAAACAAAGTGGTGAAGGCTGGTAGAATAGCAACATCCAAAAGCCATTTGATAAGTACATAGACAGGAGGGGTTTAGAGTGATATGGTCCAAATGCAGGCAAATAGGACTAGTTTGGTGGGCACAATGGATGATCTGTTTTGGTGCTATTGTAGAATGTTGTAATGCCATGATTTGGTGCAATAGTGTGATAATTCCATGGTTGGGAAAACATAATTATTGTTTCAGGTTCAAAACTTAACAACCATGGGTCTGCAGGCGGGCTGTGGAGCAGGGTCAGCAATCTATGCACACTCCTGCCAATTAGTGTTTCATTGTGATTGTATTTAACTCCCTTCCACTCATTTCAGGTTTGTCGAATCTTGACCTAAAGCATAGGAATGTCAATGTTCCCTGCCTACCCTTGTCCTTGTTCCATGAAAGAAGAGTGCAATTTAGATTCATACCAGAGGAGAGGTACCTATTTTGTGTTAAATTACTGTTTCTGAGCCGCAGTGATGTGTTAGCTTTCAGTTTGAGAGTTTTGGCCTAGCATTTATTGTTTTTCCTTTAGTTCTGCACAGTTCTTATTAAAAGCCAGTGAACTGTTTCAGTGTCTCTCCTTCTGCACTTGGACCATAACTGAACATCCTTGTCAGCAAGATTCAACCAGAAAGAAAATGTATGCAGCTGGGAGAAAACAGCTGACCACGGCCCTGACATTCATTGGTCAGATAGGAGAGAAGATACAGTCAGGCGAGGCTGCAATGGGAGAGGTGACTCTTGCAGTGCGACGGCTACTCACAGAACGACAAACCCAGCCCAGTTCGAAGTACGTAGAGGAGAAGCTAACATCAGTAGAGTTTAAGTTGGCCGAAGTTTCTCATGCAGTGTAACAGCTACTTTCAAAGCGGCAGGCCCAGTCCAAGCAGGAAGAACAGGTACCAGGCCTTGTAGCGACAGTTCAGCATCTCGCTACTGACAACCGAAAGCAGGTTGCAGCAATCACTGCTCTAACAGCCGCGGTTTGGCAGTTTACTACCGACGACCAGAATCCGGTGACAGCCATCACTGCTCTTGCTCCCGCAATTCAGCAGCCTTCAGGCAGGTCAGTTCCACTCCCAGTATTGCCCACAACCTACTTTTTAACAGTCTCGTCAGCCTCAGCCACCCTGTGCTCCAGCTCCCATGACAACACCTGAGCCAGAACTGAGCATTCCTTCAGCAGGCAGGTACTTTGGTGACCCTGATGGTTGCAGGAATTTTACTAAGTAGTGTGAGCTGACTTTCCAAGCCCAGTCAGGTCGATTTGGTGATGCTACACATGAATTGGTGAATCTCTAAGATGGACCCCCACACAGCTTGTTCAATGCTCTACAGGAACAAGGTCCTCCTGCGGCCCAGGCATTCCAGCAATTTGTAGACGAGGTCAAGAGAGATTTTGATGTTCCTGTACGGGGTCCAAAGGCTGCCCACCGCCTCTTGGACCTGTGCCAAGGGAAAGGGACAGTGAGGGGACTACGTGATAAAGTTCCACATTCTTGGGGTTGAGACAGAATGGAATGAGAGATCCCTCATCACGGCTTTCCAGTGTGAGCTAAGCACAGGGGTTCAGCGTGTGATTGCTGTGGGTGACAAGTAGGACACCTGGACGTCCTGATAAACCTGGCCATTTGAATTGACAACTAGGCAGCTGATTGGTGCAGAGAAAGAAAGCTTTGCTCCTTAGATCACTGCCTGTCTAGTTGTCCCGAGGAGGAAGGTTCCTCCCTCGACCAGGGCAATCCAGAACACTTCCGAGCATTGCGTCCCAAGTGGCCAGTTAAAGAGGATCTCTGTCAGCAGGAAGGGGAATTCCAATGGTTTGATTCTCCCTGTAAGTATCTTCCTGTACTCAGCTTCCTTTTTGTGGAGACCTCAGACCCATGAACTTCAGGCATTTACTGACTGCAGGGCAGTCAGGAACCTCATGGATATCTCCCTGGCTCAAGAATGGAGAGCTCTGACTTGGAAATTGAGCAACAGTATTGATGTTAAGGCTCTGGATGGTTAACCTCTAGCAGCGACAAGATCCAGCTTTCCAGTGAACCCCTCCAGGTTGTGTTAGAAGGCAACCACGGCTCTCCTATCTTGCTGACTCACCTGAACTGCCACTGGAGTTTGGCCTTCCTTGGCTGTCTAGACACAACCCAGTTTGAAAGTTTAACAGCCCTGTTGGCCAAGAGATTACAGTCTTTCCTTTTGTTTTGTACAGTTCCTATTAAAAGTCAGTGACCTGTTTGTCAGCTTTAGTGTCTCTCCCTCTGCACTTGGTCCATATCTGCATGTCCTTGACACAAAACCCTTTGTCGGAACATCAGATTTCATCAAAATTCTGATAGAGCAAGGGTTCCCAACCTTTTTTTATGCCATGGACCCCTACCATTAACCGAGGGGCATCAACCCCAGGTTGGGAGCCCCTGTGAGAGTCTTCATCAGAGGCGATTTATTGTCTCTGACTTAAGTATATGAAATGAAATTTGTTGTTTTGCGGCACCAATACTCCACAAAGATGTATGATTACTAACAGTTACAAAATAAATAAGTCATGCAAAAGAAAGGAACAGGAAGGTAGTGTTCATGTCTTCATGGACCATTCAGAAATCGAAGTGTGGAGGGGAGAAGCTGTTGCTGAAATGTTGAGTGTGGGTCTTCAGGTTCCTGTACCTCCTCTCAGATGGTGGTAACAAGATGGGATGTTCCAGAACTTTAAACTTTGTTGCGCTTTCCAATGAAGCTCGTTGACCTGCTGACCTGGAAACAATCAACCAACCATGTGTCATCGCTGGGACCGAAACCCTGCACTCCCTCTGTAACAGGACTGTGGGAGCACATCTCGCACGCAGATTGAAAAGTTTCAAGTAGTCAGCTGGCCACCAACCTCTTCAGGGTAATTAGGAAAGGCTTTGTCAGCAGCATCTATATTTTATGAGTAAATTAAAATTAAAGTATTATTTTGCACAGGGTCTGGAATGTGAATGCAGCCAGGCTATTGGAGGGTATAGTAAATTTTCTAACTAACATTTATATACTGTACGGTTTACTTTTAGCCTATTCAGATTAAAGGCTAGGGTTCCCGTTGGAATATTGACCAAGTGAAGTTCAACACAACCAACTGGCATCCTCCCCCTTCCTTTCCAGTCCTGCAGAAGCGTCTTTATTCTTTTTGCAAAGATGCTGCCTGACCTGCTGAGCTCCCCAAGCATTTTGTGTGCATCTTCAGTATCTACAAACTTTCTCATGCTTACAACAAGCTGTTACTTATTTATCCCAGAATGTGAAATAGATGGTCTGGGAGAAACCAATTGACAAAGCAAAGACCTAAAAGACATTATTTTATTCATTTTTTGGGGATGTTATTGTAAGGGACAGTATTTATTCACCATTTTCAGTTGATTTGATTGCGTTGTACAGGTGGTAAAGTGCCTTTGAGCTGAAACTTTCAATACTTTGATCCAGTAATGGCCGGCTGGTGGTGCAGTGACATCAGCGCTGGACTCCGGAGCAAAGGTTCCCGAGTTCGAATCCATTCGGGCCGCTCCTGGACACACTTTCCATCCATGCTGGGTTGAGTGTCGAGCTCGCGACTCCGCCTCATAAAAAAAAACAACTGCGCTGTGAGAAGGAGGTGGGGGACCACTCACAGAATCTTCCAAGACAACCACTTGGGAAAAAAAGTGGTCGCCGAGACCAGAGTATGGTGCACACAAAAAATGGTGAAGAAGGTTATATATCAGTGTAGGCTGGCATTTGACTTGTGGAGAACTTACTGATGGACATAAAAGATTCTATGGCACTATTGTGAAGGAGAAGTTTCCCCAGCTTCCTGACCCTGCTTAGCACTAAGTCAGCTTCATTCGTTCTGATGTTGATCATTCTCGTATCGTTGTTCTGCCTGACGTAAGCTGATCGTTATGCTGGTAGGGAGCCATTGATCCTGCACAGAAGTTCTGGCTGGATTTGGTGTGTATGTCAGCATGTTCCAGCCATCCATAATGGTGCACCTTAGCGCAGATGTACAACAGTGACCAGAAGACAGATTCTGCCATCTCTGAATTCTGCCACATCCAGCTATGGCATTCCGTAAAGTACTGAGCCAGGGCCTGCTTCACTAACTCATAAACACTGCCTCAATATTCATCTTTTGCACTACTGAATTTATCTATCTATCTATCTATCCACTGCATTTATCTGTCTGTCTACTGTATTTATCCATCTAACTACCTACTTATCTATCTATCTATTCATTCATCCTTATCTTTCTATTTATCCATTCATCTGTCTTGCACTGTACTGCTGCCACAAATCAACAAATTTCACAACATATGCGGATCGAAGTGTGCGAGATATCATTGACGCTGCGAAGAATCATTCGATTTGGAAAGCCATGATCGCCGAAGCATGTAACGCGCAAGGCACACGAAGAAGATGTCAGTGACAATACACCTGATTCTGATAGTTACTGCATCATTCGAATGGAGTCACCAAACTTTACAAAGTGTATTCCTTTATCTTATCAATGTTTTAAACTTACATATGTTGCACATGGATTGAAATGAAGTCATTATTTTTCTAATTTAGATTTCTATATTAATGCATGAAAATTATATCTTTTAAAAACTTGGACATTTGCGAATTCAATGAGGTAACAAGCAGATCACCATAAAGGGTCCATAGGAGGTCTTAGTTTCTGCAGCCTGTGGTCTGGCACTGCTTGCAGACCATTCAGCACCATAGAGCAACCATGAGACTGAAGCCATCAGGATACGGAGGGGCCAGAAAGCTGCAAAAAGAAAGTGAAACCACCGGAATATAGCTGAACGCTAGGTATGGGTAAGGTATAGCAACAGTTGCTCTGTCCTTCTCTTTACACAGATGATGCCTCAAGTGTTGATTGTTTCCAGTACTTCCCCCTTTCTAGTAAGCCAGGTATGTTGCTTATGTGCTCTGCTGTTTATGAGTGTTGCTATATATACATTGACTGTCACTTTTCATACATTACTGTTGTGTATTTGATATTTCAGTAATATTTGAGTAATATTGTAAATATATTTTTAATAAGTATTTTTGTTCATTTAAATAATTCATTATGGGTTATATGTAAAAGTACATGAATGGCATACGTCATTACGCCACCACGTCATGTGCGTCCACACTAAAAGTAAAAACGAAGTAGACACCATCTCCTGGCTCCACTTTTTTCTTTCAATTAGTTTTGGCATAACAATTACCACAATAACCACACGTTGAAAACACCTCATTGACTATAAAGCACTTACAGAAGTTGAGATCGAAGTCTGCTTGAACGTTCAGTTTCCAATAGTGGGACAATTGGGTCAAGGCCGGTGGTTTGTATAATCCATCTATGACTTTAACACAGTGGGCGGGCACAGTCAGTTTTCTAATGTATTAGGTCTCCTAAAGTGGCAAACATATGAGAGGAGAGCTTGTGCTGGGCATCAGAAATTTCAGTTATTGATGCCGGGATGAGGAGGACACACTTAGGTGATGAAGAATTGGAGATCTTGCCGTTGGAGTTTACATTAAACGGTGTTGTGGCGGAATAGCTCCAGCCAGTGAAGATACAAGTACACAAAATATTGAGAGAGAGAGAGGTTGTCATCGCTGATTAACTGGACACTGAAAACTCACGTTTGTTCCTCAGTCATACTCTTTGCTGACCCTCAGTTCCCTTGAACCTGGTTCCAAATGATGATGTACCTTGTAAATGTCAGGTCTGTGGCGGTGTGTTTTTCTCTGGGTAGGTTAATTGATCATTGTAAATTGTCCTGTGATTAGCCTAGGATTAAATCTGGGTTCAGCTACGGTTAAACCTCCAAGAGGACCGTAACCTTGTTGCAGGTTGCGGGCTTGTATGTCTCAATGACCCAGGGAGCTATGCTGGCTGGAGTCAAGGTCTTTTGCTTTGGGTCTTAGTAGGGTCACCCATGCAAAACAGGTCAAAGGGTAGAGGTCAGACTAAGAGTGGTCCACTGATCCTCCAGGTTCCGGGGGGGGGGGGGGGATTCAGTTCAGGGCCAACAACCCTGGCTTGTAAAAGAAAATGGTTACGGAAACAGCAATGAAGAATTGTTCTACATCTGAGATCTGAGTGCAATGGTATTCCTCAGTCACCACCCAGGGCTTGCAAGACTGACAGTAGTGAAGAATGAGAGGAAGCTACAGATCTGGTGAAGGAAGCCCTGAACATCGTCAGAGATAGACGACCTTCATTGCTGCCCTAAACGCCAGAAATGTAATGGGCAAAAAGTAAGTAAGTAAATTGGGGTTGCTGGTTAGTGTGGTTCATCGGGCTGGAAATAATAAATAAACAAACAAACAAGTAAAGAAATAAATAAACAAGCAAGGAAGTGAGAGAAGGTGATGAAAAAGGCTTTAGGCATGCTGGACTTCATCAGTAGGGTCATTGAATATAGAAGTTGGAATGTTATGTTCCAGTTGTACAAGGCGTTGGTGCGGCTACACTTGAAGTATTCTGTTCAGTTTCAGTCACCTTGTTAAAGGAAAGATGCTATTAAGCTGGAAAGATTGCAGAGGGGATTTACAAGGGTATCAACTGGACCTGAGGGGTACTTATTCCCTGTGATGTATGAGATTGAGGGGTGACCTTACAGAGGTGTATAAGACCACAGTAGATCATGCTGAATGCAGACAATCTTATTTGTAGGTTTCGGCAATCGAGCTACAGGGCAAAGATTTAAGCTGTAGGGGAAGGTTTTTTAGGAACATGATGGGCAAATTTGCCAGACAGAGAGGGTGGATATAAGGAATGAGTTGTACAATATAACTTATGAAGTCAAAATTTCAAAGTCAAAGTAAATTTATTATTAAAGTATGCGTATGTTACCAGATACTACTTTGAGATAATTTTCCTGCAGATATTCACAGATAAGAAAAGCAATAGAATATATGAGAAACTATACATAAACAAAGACTGACAAAATGTGCAAAAGAAGACAAATAGTGCAAGTTTAAAAAAAAATAATACTGAGAATTTGAATTGCAGAGTCCTTGCAAATAAGTTTGTAAGTTGTGGAATTAATTTAACGTTGAGTTGAGTGAAGCTATCCGCCCGGTTTAGGAGTCTGATGGTTGCAAGGTAAGAACTTAAGGCTCCTGTACCTCCTCTGAATTGACAGTAACCTTTAATGAAAAGGTACAGGGATAGGAAAGATTGCAGTTGTGGCAAACCTGGGCCACACATGCCCAAGATGGCACAAATAAAAATTTTGTTGTCACGCAGCATTCAGTACTGCCCCACGATTCTTTAAACCTCGTCCATAATAAAAAGGTATTATCATAATAAAATGATAGACATCACTACCAAATGAAGCAGCAAATGATAAATTTCAACCCGAAAGCAGTGAGATTTTTTCACAGGAATGGCTTCATGCCATCTTGGCACCAGCTAGACAGTCACAAGAACATGTGACAATGGATGATATGTTTTAAAATCCATATTATCCATTGTCACGTGTTCTTGTATCTGTTGAGCTGGTGCCAAGATGGCACGAAGCCTTTCCTGTGAAAAAATTTCAGCAGACCTGATGTACACATTAATATTTGAACAGAAAGTGGTTACAATAACGATACCATTTAGAAATAATACTATTTTCTAGTTATCTTTTAAAAAGATTAATAATAATTTTTGAACTGATTTTCTAAAATACTTAATTTATTTCAGAGTGTATTGCACTCTTATGTGCAATGCACACAAAGTGCTGGAGGAACTCATCAGGTCAGGCAGCATCGATGGAAATGAATAAACAGTTGACGTTTTGGGCCACATTTTGAGTGTGTTGCTTTGGATTTCTAGCACCTGCAGAATTTCTTGTGTTTATATTTCTTATAGTTTTAATAATTGTAAAACAATGAATACATGCAAATAAAAAATATGATTCATACTTTTACTTAAAAAAGTCCATCATTATTTTTAGTAATTTATTAATCAATGATAATCTCTGCTCAAATTTACTATGGCACATGACAGAGTTGTTTTAGAAGTTTATCTCCAATTTGGACACACATTCTCAAAAAGGTTCACCTCTCCTGATTTTGAGGGATATGGGTCATATGCAAGCAACTGAGACTAGCATAGATGGGTATCTTGGTTGGCATATTCCTGTGCAATATGACCCCATGATACCCCCTCTAGGAGCATCATGCATAGATACTGTTTGTTCATGCTCAAAGCTAGAAAGCACTTGCTTCACGGCAGTGAATAGTAAATGTAGAACAACCACCTCTGCAGTCCTTTTGTATGTTCAACACCTTCAGATCATAATAACTGCTCCAGTTCACTCAAACAGCAAATGCTTATAATGTTACCAATCTCAAAAAAACACATAGACCTCCACTCAACCCTCTGATCCTTCCTCCCATGACTTTTAACTATCCATCTTTTTTTCTCTTGCACCTTTGTCCCTTTGTTATTTACTAATTTCAGGCCCGCACAGGCAGGCACCTCCCAGTCTCAACACAGCCAACAGGAGTCACCTGCCACTCATTTCCAACTCATCACCTGCAGCCTATTTAAACCCACCTCTCATCCGCAGTCCTTTGTTCACCCATCGAACCAGCTAACCTCAACCAGTTGCTCCTGGCCTTCAGTTATCTCCTTGCCTTGTTGTGTTTAGTATCTGTTCTCTTTTGTTTTGCGGCCCTTCATGGCTTGTTGTTTTGCAGCTTATTTGTTAGTTATTGGTCACTGATAAATTGTCTCCACTGCTCTGTGCTTGGGTCAAGCCTTCTCAACGTTTTCTGACAATAACACACACTTCCTTGCATGGAATATTTTTGAAAACTCTTATCTTCATTTAGTCTTTCAAGTTATGAATTGTGTGCAGGAAATATATTTCCATATGAGGATGTGACCATCACTGCAAATACCAGCGTTTAATGTCTATCCTTAATGCAACAGAAAAGTCAGTGACACACTACCTGCTTGAGTGACTGTTATCCCTCTTGTGGTAAAGGTATTGCAACAGTGGTCACTAGTTAGGATTTTGCCTTTGAACCAGCAAAGATGGTGCTGGTGAAACTCAGGCGGCACACAAAATAAAGAAAACGACTAAATACTTTACTAATCACACTTCTTCTGGTAAACGATCACCGGAAACAATCGCCTGTAACTTACCTGTCGGTTTTGAATTTTTGAACCATCTGTATGGCCTGACGTTTTTGAGGTGTGGACTGGAGTCTGGAAGATGCAGGATGGTTGTGGCGTGGCATTTCTGGGCTGAATCGAGACAGCAGAGTCCGTGCTGGAGGGTGGGGAATGAGCTTATGTATGGCTGTTGCTGGGGCAGACTTTGAGGCAATTTAACGTGGCAGGACTGAGGTGAGGCAAGGCAGAGTCGAAGGGAGGTCAGGACGAAGAGTGAGGAGTGATCTGAGGTTTGATTGATTTAAGCACTGGGCAGAATTGGAAATGTTGGGTACAGGCCAAATTGAGGTGGTGGGGCTTGGGCCTGCGAACATATCGAAGTGACTGGGTCTGGATCCAAGAGTGAGGAATGACCTGAGGTTTGGATGATTTAAACACCAGGCTAGATTGAAAAAGTCAGGGGATCAGGCTGGAGGCAAAGGATGGCCCATCTCAACTTGCTGCTTCGTGATCTGAGGTGGTGACTTACAGCTACGGGCTCCTGAATCAGCTCTAGTGATGCCTGGCTTCGTGTCTGTGACTCACTTTTGTGAACTTCTGTTCTGAATGTCATTTGCCTACTTTATTGTTGGCATTTGCACATTATTTTTTTTTGTTTTTCTGCACATTGAGTGTGCTGCTTGTTTAACTGTCTTCTTTCTTTAATGGTTTCTATTGGGTTTCTTTGTTTTCTGGCTACCTGTAAGGAGGCAAATATCAGAGTTGTATAAAGTAAACATACTTTGACAATAAATGTATTTTTATCTTTGAACTTTGAAAGGAAAACTCTATATGGCACAGAATGGCAATAAAGGAATGGTAAATTTTCCTATTAGTTTTAAAAAATCTGTCCTGCTACTGATCAGGAAGGGATTGAGTTGGGTGAGGAAGCTCCTCAGTTATTGTATCACCACAGGAGGTCACATGAATGGCAACAGTCCTATTAGTTTTAAGGAATGTATAGAACAGTACATAACACATTGACTATAAATGTTAGAATGAAAGGCAACGCACAGTTTACTCTTGTAATTTTAATTATGAATAAAGTTTATTTTGATATATTAGGAAATTACCATGTGTATACAAAGCCTTGTGCATTGATGGTAGTTTGAGCCTTCCCAGTCCTTGTAATCCACTACTTGATAGTTCCTGTATCTATCACAGCACCATTACAGGCCATGCCTTCACATTGCAAGGATCAGTGTTATGGAATTGGCTCTGCAGACTTCTCGACCTTCCTTTTCAACTGGCAGTTGCCTATCTCACTACTTATGTGGTTCAAAGTCAGTTTCTTGTTTGATAACATTCCCGTGAGGCACCTTGGGGTGCTTGCAGTATCTGTGTGTATAACAGCTGTTGCGCTGTGTGTGAGATTCCTGAGTATGCACACTGTTAAAGTGTGTTCCAAAGTGAGCCTTTTCAACTGCAGGTAGATAGAATTGTCAGTTCTAGACTGCTTCAACGACTGTGTTTAATGTTTAATATTCTGAGTGTCATTCGCACAATTTGTTCCTTTTTTTTGTACGTTGTGTGTTTGATGTTTTCTTTGAACGGGTTTCGTGATGTCTCTTTGTTTTGTGGCTGCCTACGGGAAGACATATCTCACGGTTGTATACTGCGTGCCTGCTTTGATAATAAAAGCACGTTGCATCTTAGAAGCTGCTTGAGGTAGCCGGATCGAAGATCGCATTCCTTTGACATGGGCATTGGTGGCGAGTGATATCATCAAAATGAAGAAGAACAATAAAAGAAAAGAAAGGCAAGCATACTCCCAGACCAGCATACAGGCATAGAGAGAAGTGTAAGGTGATGCATTTCGGAGAGTCAAACCAGAATAAGATGCATCCTATGAATGGTAGGGCACTGGGGAGTGTAATGGAACAGAGAGAGCTAGGAATACAAGTGCTTAGTTCATTGTAAGCAGCATCACATAAAGACAGGGTGGGAGAAAGGTGTTTAGTATGCTGGTCTTCATCTGTCAGGGCATTGAACATACGAGTTGTCACATTATGATGCAGTTGTGCAGTTCTTTTCTGAGGCCAAGCTTGGAATGCTGTGTACAGTTTTGGTCATCCTTTTGTAGGTTAAACTGGAAAGAGGTCAGAAAGGATTTAGAGCATATTGCCAGGACTAGAGGCCCTGAGTTATGGAGAGTGGCTGGCAGGCTAAGTCTTCATTCCACCGAGCATGGGAGAATGAGGAGAAATGTTACAGAAATATTTAAAGTTATGATAAACATACTATAGATAAGGTGGATGGTAGGGGAGACCAAAACTAGAGGGCATGGATTTAGGATGAGAGGGGAAATACTTTAAAGTGATCTGAGAGGTAACTTTTGCACAGAGAAGCTGGTGAGTATATGGAATAAGCTGTCAGAGAAAGTGCTTAAGTCAGGTGCAGTAGTATCACTTAAGAAGCATTTGGTTAATTATATGGAGGAGCAAGGCATAGAGGATTATAGGCTAAATGCAGGAAATTGGGACTAGCTGGGTGTGCATGGTGGTCAGCATGGACTTGTTGGGCCGAAGGGCCTGTATCTGTGTTGCATTGCTCCAAGGCTCTATTACTCTGCAGCATAATCTTAGAAGTTTAACTTATCTGTTTAATTCTGAATGTAAATACAGAGATCTGCATTCTCTCTGGAGACAGCCATAAAGCAGGATAATAGTTCTGATGAAGGACCATCATCTTGAAGAACAAAGCTTGTTCCTCTCTCCACAAGCACCATCTGACCAACTATTTTGAGCATTTGTTTTTTTTAAATTTCAACTATCTAGTATCTACATTTGTTTTTGTTTTTGCTGTATAATACCACATCCAGCTCTATAAGGTGGCAAGCCTGGGATAGATTGCCCCCTGGAGGATAAAGTATGATGTGCAGTTACTAACCAGGAAAGTTCCTGTGAACTTAAGAAAATTACATCTACCTCAAAGACAATTGCTGCGTCAGATTCCACTCATGCTTGACATGCATATTGATATCTCTGTGGGGGCAAGTGTGTTCACCTATAGTGAAACAACAATTAAATTCTAAGCTAATTGCTGCTTCAAGTGCAAGAGACATCTTTATCTGTCAATACCAGAGGTTTTGACGATCTACAAGACCACAGGAAAAGATTGGTGTGCAGACAGACAAATGATAAAATTGATATACAGTTACTGATATGTTGGGCCTAATATCTGAGTGAGCATGTAGACTGCAGGAGTACGTAAGATGACATGCTAGACTTGTTTAGCACAACAGTTCATAGCGTCAGTGATCACCGATTGGGGTGCAATTCCTGTCTCTCTATAAGGAGTTTTGTACGTTCCCCCGTGACTGTGTGGGTTTTCTCCAGATGTTCCAGTGTCCTTCTACAGTCCAAAAGATGTACAGTTAGTGTTAGTGAGTCGTGGGCTTGCCTTGTTAGTGCCAGAAACATTGTGACACTTGTGAGCTGTCCTCAGCACAATCCTCAGACTGTGTTGGTTGTTGACGTAAGTGACACATTTCACTGAATGTTTCAATGTACATGTGAGAAGTAAAGCTAATCTTTATCTTTTATAACATCTGTCATCAATGATTCCCACTACCGTGCCTTCTTGAAGCTGCCATCAGGGAGGACGGATAGAAGCTTGAAGTCCCACACCACCAGGTTCAAGAACAGCTACTTCCATCAACCATTAGGCTCTTGAACCAATACGTATAGCTGTAATCAATATAGCAACACCATAACAATATTCTAATACAGTGGACATTTTTATTGTGCTATTTCTTGTATAATTTTGATCATTTATGTTTAATTTTGTTTCAGTGGTCTCTTGTGCGCTGATGCTCTTCACAACGCTGAAAATTCCAAAGCAGCACCCACAAAGTGCTGGAGGATCTCAGCAGGTCAGGCAGCATCTGTGGAGGGGAATAAACAGTCGATGTTTCAGGCCAGTTGCCTTCACCAGGACTGAAAAGGAAGGGGCAAGGGGAAGAAGGCAGAATAAGAAGTGGGGGAAAGGGGAAGAAGTCAAGCTAGAAGGGTTGGAGAAGAAGGAATCTGATAGGAGAGGAGAGTGGACCATAGGAGAAAGGTTATCAGTAAGTTGCTGGACTTCGTCACTGTTAGTGTTCACCATCCTTAGGTCACAGGCTCTCTGCTGGATATTGGCCTCTTGCAGGTCCTCCTGACAGATACAACCTATCCTGTAAGCAAAGTTGTTCATTTGGTTAAATAGTAGAGGACTAGCAATTGTTTTTTTAAGTGCTGGCCACATCTAAGTGGACCAAGATTTACAGATTTGGGAAAGAAATCATACAGCACAAAAAAAAACTATTAGTTTCATCAAGACAATTCTATAAAATAAGTATCCAGTAGTTTCATTGCACTCACACTAGCCTACGACTTTACTTGTTCACACATTTGTCCGATTCTATTTGAATCTGAAGTTCAAGAGCTGAGTTTATCATCATATGCACAACTACACGTATGCACAGGTGCAATGAAAAAACTAGCACGATGTCACAGGCACATGGCCATGTTCTCTTCTCGCTGCTGCCATCAGAAAGGAAGTACAGGAGCCTCAGCACTCACACCACCAAGGTCAGGAACAGTTATTTCACCTCAACCATCAGGCTCTTGAAACTGAGGGAATAATTTCACTCAGTTTCACTTGTCCCATCAACTGAATGGTTCCCGTCACCTAGTGACTCACTTTCAAGGACTCTTCTCATATTCTTGATATTTAATGCTGATTTATTTATTGTAGTTATTAATTATTTTTCTTTCTTTTGCACAATCGTGGCCTGCCCTTTTGATGGGGTCTTTCATTGATTCTATTGTGGTAATTGGATTTATTGCGTATGCCCACAAGAAAACAAATTTCAAGGTTGTATATGGCAACATATATGCACTTTGATTAATAAGTTCACTTTGAACTTTGAACATGGCATCAGATAAACAAAATTCACAAGAGAAACATAAATTGCAAACAATGTTTTACAAAAAGGTCCACACTTACAATGAAAAAGATGTCCATTGTAGGTCAAAGTGTTGTTACACTGAGGTAGTGGTCGAAGGGAAGTGGCTGTTCGTGAACCTGGTGCTGCTGGACTTCGGGCTTCTGCGCCTTCTGCCTGATGGTTACTGTGAGAAGATGGCACGGCTCAGATGGTGGGAATCATTGGGGATCACTGACTTTAACTTCAGGCTGTGCCTCAAGTGGATTGTGCCGACGGTGAAGATGGATGTGCCCGAGGTGTGTTGGGCTGACTCCATTACTCTCGCAAGGACGTGGCTGGGGACGAACCCAGGTGCAGGACGCAGGCAGAGTCGTTAGGTGTTAGCACCACTGCAAACGGAGAACCGGTATCTCGGAGGGACTTTACACAGAGACAAGGTTCACGTGGAGAATCCAGGAGATGATGCAGAACTTGGAACTGACAGTCCTAAATAACCATGAAACGCGGTTACTCATACAAGAGTTGACCAACGAACTGGCAGTTCCTTGCTGTGATTCTAGGGTTTTTACCCCGCAGTTACTGATGGGAAGCAGGTGCGTGTAATTTGCTGAACTGGGAACAATTAGAAATCAGGAAGGGGGTTTGCGCCCAATTAAAGAGGTAATGGGGAATTGCCAGACGAGACCGTGACAGTTACATTCTGTGGCTCCTTAAAGACAGGAATTGCCAGAAACACTCAGCAGGTCAGACAGCATCTATGGAAAGAGAAGCAGTCCTGATGAAGGGTCTTGGCCTGAAATGCTGACTGGTCCACATGCTGCCTGAGCTGCTGAGTTCCTCGAGTGTTTTGCATGTGCTACCTAACAGTTAATGTTTCATGCCCAAGGCATTTCATCAGAACTGGGAAGGAGAGAAGACAAGTTAACTTTTAGTTGCTGAGTGTCAACATGTTTCTGTCGCTCTACGATGAACGTGTGTGTGAGTTGTCCATCCTGTGAACCACGAATCAGAATCATTGTCTGGAGCCATTGCCTCTTCAGCCTTGGGTGCTACAGCTTGGGGAATATCTGGAGTTCTGAGTTCAGTCCTGGTGCCGTTCCGTAAGGAGCCTCTGTACGTCCTCCCCGTGGAATGTGTGGGATTTCTCCAGTTCCTCTGGTTTCCTCCCACAATGCAAGGCTGTACAGTGTAGGTTAATTGGTCAGTGTAAGTTGTCCTGTGACTAGGTTAGGGTTAATCAGGTTTATCAGGGTTGCTGGTGCGGTGTGAGTCAAAGGGCCAGAACAGTCTACTCTGCTCTGCATTGCTAATTAAATAAACTTAATTAGGTTTTTGGCTTTAGTGACCTGAAGATCATAAACAACATACAGTATTTCTCCATATACCTTACTTCTTAGCACCTCAACTACATAACCAGCTTTTCAGTCAAGGATTCCTTCATCAGAACTGATGAAGGGACTCCAAAATGAAAAGTTCACTGTTATATTTTTAACCACAAAACTTAAAAAACAAATAATTGAAAGGAAAGCAAGAGAGTCAGGAGATAACTTGTCTACATTTGTTCTTTATTTTAAGCGAGGATGTCTGTATATAGTAGTTGTATCATGGTATATAATATACTGAGATGCATTCTATACTGAGCTGGAGTTTATAGATAGATAGATAGATAGATAGATAGATACTTTATTCATCCCCATGGGGAAATTCAACTTTTTTTCCAATGTCCCATACACTTGTTGTAGCAAAACTAATTACATACAATACTTAACTCAGTAAAAAATATGATATGCATCTAAATCACTATCTCAAAAAGCATTAATAATAGCTTTTAAAAAGTTCTTAAGTCCTGGCGGTAGAATTGTAAAGCCTAATGGCATTGGGGAGTATTGACCTCTTCATCCTGTCTGAGGAGCATTGTATCGATAGTAACCTGTCGCTGAAACTGCTTCTCTGTCTCTGGATGAGTGAAGCAGGGTGGAATGTTGTGTATCTAATATTTTAGTATTATTTCAGTTATATTGTAATATATTGTAAACATTGTTTGATTAATCATTCTTGTTCATTTAAATAATTCATTATGGGTTATGTGTAAAAATAATGTAAATTGCATATATCATAATGCTACCACGTGACATGTGTGTGCCTCGCTTAAAATAAAGAACAAATGTAGACTTGTTTGAGGAGCCCTCAATTTGTCTCAGTTGTTTGTTCTGCATTCTCCTTCTGAGACTGGGTTTGAGGAGATCCAAGTGGGAACGCAAGGGGCAACCTGGGAACAGCTTAACTAGGCAGTTGTTGATTGTGAAGTGTGCTGCATTACGATATGCAAGGAGGAGTTGATAAGATTCTGGTTCAGTGTTACCGTAGTGCATTCTGCTGACAATGCTAACAGTTCATTCTTTAGTCTCTGGACAAACTTTTTTGTCTTCCCTGTGCAGTCCACTTGTCTGCCCAACATGCTCTTTGTATGTCCTACTTTATTGCATTTTCTGCAAGTTTCACCTTTCAACCTGCATTGGTCTGGTGAATGTGAGCCCCTGCCACAATGGTAACATGATTTATTTGGCCAGGACAGTTTTTGTTTAGCCATTGCAATTTTGTCCACACTCACTTTCATTCCTTTTTTTAAAACTTTTTTTTATTGTTTTTAAATAGTTACAGAATAAATGTGTAAGAAAAAAAAAGTGTTACCCAGCCCCCCTCCCCTTAACCCCTCCCCCCTAACATCCCTATTAAAAAAATAAGAAAGAAAAAAAAAAGGGAATGCCTGGATGTTGGAAGATCCCCACATGCCCCACGGAGTTCTCATTTTTTTAATATATGTTAAAATTCTTTTTCTTTTTACTGGCCCATTAAGCCCATTAACATTAAAACTTAAAAAATTTAGTAGATTAGTCATTATTTTTTTTATTATATTACTCCAATCTATAATAATACCTAATCTTTCCACTTTCGTGGTATCCTGGGAAATCTTTATAAAAATCTCCGTGTTGCTATGTGTGTCCCCACCAATCATCCAGGCAAAAAGATAGAAAAAAATTAAAATATAAAGAAAAAAAACCAAAATACCCCCCTACTAATGTTGTGGGAAAAAAACATAACATTACCCCCCTCTGCTGTACGGGTCATGGCAACCGCCATGATTACACACGTGAATCCCGCAGTAACCGATCCACAGCCTCCCAGCTCCCCCACAACATAAAAAAGTATATGTATAAGAAGAGAAAAAAAAAATACTGTTCTCATTTGGTATTTCTAAAATTTTGCTTTTCTCTTCTATAATATCCATAAATGTCCATCACTTCTGTTCCTTGGGTCTATCTTCATCTTTAATCCATTACGTTTGGAAGCCTCTATGTGTAATTAGCGAATAGATGGAAGTTCTTGTACAAACTCCTCCGCTTTTCGATAATCGGAAAAAAAAAATTTTCCCTCCTCCAAAAAAATTATCAGTGTTGCTGGATGACGCATTGTAAATTTATAACCCTTTTCCCATAAGGCTTTTTTCACTGGGTTAAATTCCTTCTTTCTCTTCAACAGGTTGTAACTTATATCCGGATAAAAAAGAACTGGTTTCCCTGCTATCATCAATGGCCCGTTTCTATTTTTGGCACTTTGGGCAGCGGCCTTCAGGATCTTTTCTTTGTCTTGGTATCGTAAGCATTTTATCAAAATTGATCGTGGGTTTTGATCAGCTCGAGGTCTTGACCTTAAAGATCTATGCGCCCTTTCAATCTCAATTGGAGTTTCTCTTTCCATTTTTAATTTTTCAGGGATCCATTTTTGAAAAAAATTTATTGGATCTTCTCCTTCTATATCTTCTTTGAGTCCAACAATTTTAATATTATTTCGTCTACTGAGATTTTCAAGCTTATCAATTTTTTCCATAAATTGTTTTCTTTCTGATGTCCAAGCCGTATTTTCCTTTTCCATTTTGTCCATTCTTTCAACCATGTCTTCCGTTGTAGTTTCCAAGTCCGTAATTCTTTTTTCCATTTTTTCCTGTCTCTTTGTCATTTTATCAAGCATAGTCTCCATATTGGTCATTTTTTTTCCGAGTATTTTTTGATTATTTTTAATTACTTTTAATGTGTCTAATTTACGCATTATTTGCCTCAAAGTCTTTTCTATATTTCTAGAAGGACTTTTGCCTCCTTCTTCAGCTGATCCTTCCGAGAGATTTGACTCTCCCTCCGATTCGCTATCACTTTCAGTTGCAGTGGTAGCTGGGCTTTGTAGTTCTTGTTGCTCCCGTTTGCGCAAGCTCCATCCTTCGCGTTTGTGCAGCTCACGGTGCTCTTTTCCTGTGGCCAATGTTGCCACAGTCTCCTGTTCCGTATCGCCGGTGATATAATGTACCTGAGACCGCGGTTCCTTGGTAGACGTGGGCCTTGTTCTTGTTCCAAATTGCGTAGTCTTCCCGGTATTAGTTTTCTTCATCTTCCTTCTTTGAGGCATAGCTTGACACAGTCCGGAGTCGTTTATAAGTAACTTTTAGAAAGTATTGACTAACTTTTCTTCATTTAAACATTAATTTATTAACTTTTTACGGGAGAGCTGGGTCCCTGCATCTCGATCCTACGTCATCACGTGATGTCCCCCTCACTTTCATTCCTGACTGCAACTGAATTGTGTCTCTGTTTGTCTTCTCCATTGATACAGCGATTTCTACTGCTCAGTTATGAGCCATTTTTGAATGCTTTCTTGTAAGATTTCACAAACTGTATGATCTCTCGGTACATCATTAAGCCCATCATTAAACTGGCAATGCTCAGAAAATCTCTTCAATTTGGCAATATATGCTGAAATGGACTTCACTTCAGTCTGATTCCGCTTATGAAACCTAAAGTGCTCTGCAATCAACAGTAGTTTCAGTTTTAAATGTTCCTGTATTTCTTCCACAATAGCAGCAAAGCTCATTTCAGCTGGTTTGGTTAGAGCAGTTAAACTTCTAACCAAAGTGTCTGGTTTAAATCCAATGCATTCATTGGGCATTCTGTTTGCTTTAGAATGCTGCTCAATTAGCTCTGGATTCAATATCCAGTTATCTGTTGTGTAATCAAATGTGTCAGTCTTTCTGCCCTTTCTTTTAGTGATTACAATCACCCAATACTCACTGTTCATGAACCCATGAATTCTTCCAAACTCTGCCTTTTTAATTTAACTCAGCTTTGTTCCCTTTTTTGAAGAAGACATGCAGCTCTGAAAAAAAAACCTGCTTCACATTTTAAAAACTCAACAGTTTCTTGCTGCGCTTACTTTAAACCCGAATATCTCGCTGCGCTTCAGCGGGTAGTCAGTCGATTTGGGTTCATTTAAAACTTCCTCGTTGCCACTGTTATGTTTTGTAACTCCAAAACATAGAAACTAATTGAAAGGATAAACAAGGGAGCTGGGAGATAACTCGTGTCTGTTCATTTTTTGTTTCAAGCAATGTGCACACATATCACGTGGTAGCATCGTGACGTATACAATTCATGTATAACCCATAACAAATTATTTAAATGAATAAGAATGCTTAATCAAACAATATATTTACAATATTACTCAAATATTACTAAACCATTAAATACACAACATTAACTCCATCCTTTTCTACAGTTGCTAGTTGACCTGCTGACATTTTCTGTTTTAATTTCATATTTCCAATATCTTCAGTTTTTATAAAAAATACTTTTTTCCCTTTTAAATCTGCTTTCCTTTTCCCTGTAGGCAAAGTATTACAGATCACTACACACGTAAAACAAAATTCTGCTTTTCTTCCCATTGGTATCTTATCATCAATTTTGGAAACATTACCCAGACTGATAAAGTAAACCAAACACCGAAATACTTAACAAGGTGAAGACTTACTTCAGTTTATTGTAAATTGATCTGATGCATCTGAGTCAAAGATTGGTGGCAATCTGCAGAGTTTCTCTTGTATGTACCAAGGAGATCTACAAACGTAGTTAGGGAATATGGGACATGGTTATATATGGTTGGCGAGGACGTGTTAGGCCAAAGTCAATTTTATTGTCATTTAACTCTATACATGTATATAACATACCGGTATATAACCATACAATGTATATAGAAGCGAGACAAGTTTTCTCTGAACCTGGGTGTAAAGCACATTAGTACACATAACACATATAGCACACGATAACTTATGAAGGTAAGAATAAAATCTATGGATGAATCGCACATAAATAACAAACTAAAGTGCATTAATTATTGTAACTATTGTAAGGTACAGAACAGATTAAGCTGTGACACTTTGAATACAACGCGGTAGAAAGTTCAGAAGCCTAATGGCCTGGGGGAAAAAGCTGTTTCTCATCCTGACCATTCTTGTTTTCATGCATCGGAGTCTCCCGCTTGATGATAGAAAGTCAAAGAGGATGCTGGATGGATGGGTGAGATCCTTAATAATACTAAAGGTTTGCAGCGCTCCTGATAAGTGCCCCGATAGTTGTTAGGGAGAACCCTATGATCCTCTCAGCTGTTCTCACGGACCTAAAGGCCCTGTTTCCATGTTGTATAGCTCGATAAATTCTATAAGAAACAGGGAGAACAATAAGAGTATTCATTATAATAATAATAATAATAATCGAGAGTCACCACAAGGGGGATCCTCAAACCATTTCCAAAATATAAATGGTAAATAATGTTTTAGGGAGTATGGGGTCATGAATTTTCAAAACCAAAACTCAAGGACCTTCTCACCCTGGGCATTCTCTCTTCTCCCATCTTACATCAGGCAGAAGATACAAAAGCTTGAGAAGACATACCATCAAGACAGCATCTATCCTGCTGTTATAAGACTCTTAAACTCTTATATAATAAAGGTTACCTCTTGATCTTTCACTCTACCTTGCCCTGGCCTTTGTACTGTGCTTTCTCTCTAACTATAACACAATGTCCTGCATTTTGTATTTTGTGTATTATCTCAATGTACTTATGAATGGATGTATGCAAACAAAAAAACTTTTCACTGTGTTTCTTCTTCTGAAATTTTATGGCAAACAGCTTTAAGGTGCATTACCACCACCTTCTGATTTGAAGTGTGGGTCAGGATATCTAAATCCTATATATATTTATATTTATATCAAATTCTATTAAAAAGGTATACATAAGGAACTGCACTACTGTGTCTCAGTACATGTGACAATAACAAACCAATTCCAATATTTCCATGGAGACAAAAAGAATGGTTGAGGTTCATATCTAGTACTTTGTATTTACAGAGTCACAGAGTGATACAGCATGACTACTGGAGTTTTGGCCCAAGCGATCCATGCTGACCAAGATTTCCATCTAAGCTAGACCAACTTACCCATGCTTGACCCACATCCTTTTAAACCATGTATGTACTTTCCCCAGTATCTTTAAAATGTACCAACCTCACCCTCTTCCTCTGGCAGCTCATCCCATATACTGACCACCCTCTCTGTGGAAAAGGTTGCTCTTCAGCTTCCTATTAAACCTCTCTCCTCTCACCATAAACCTATGCCCTCTAGCTCTTGATAACCCCACACTGGGAAAAAGACAGTGTGCATTTGCCCTATCTATACCCCTCATGATTTGATGCACCTCCATGAGTTCATCCCTCAGTCTCCTGCAGTGTGTTTCAAGGAATAAACTCTGAGCCTGTTCATCCTCTCTTAGTAACTCATTTGCTCAAGTCCTGGGAAAATCCTTCACTCCTTCACGAGAGAGAAAACAAAACAGGGTCATCACAGCAATGGTGGAGGATGTAATAATAATGTTGGAAAATATAAAATGGCTGAATATCCACCATCCTATTAATGAGATAGATGAGGAATACTTTGCAACTTTGCATATTTTCGCAGGTGGAAAGATCAGACACAGAATCAAAATCAGGTTTAATATCACTGGTATATGCCATGAAATTTGCTGTTTTGGAGCAGCAGTCCATTGCAACACATAATAATAAAAATTATACATTAAAATAAGAGGTACAGTATAAGTATTAATAATAAATTAAATAAGTAGTGCAAAAAAAGAGGGGAAAAGTACTGAGGGAAATGTTCATGGGTTCAACATCCTTTCAGAATCTGATGGCAACGGGAAGAAATATTGATCATGTGGACCTCCTCCTTGATGGTAGAAAATGGCATGTTCTGGGTGATGGGGATCCTCAATAACGGGTGCCACATTTTGAAGGTGCCCTGGATACTGTGAAGGCTCGTGCCCATGATGGAGGTGGTCGAGTTTACAACTTCCTGCAGCTTTTCCCCATCCTGTGCGGTGGTTCCTCCTTATCAAATGCTGATACAGTCAGTTTGACTGGTCTTCACAGTACAGCTGCAGATATTTGTGATTGTCTTTCGTGACATATCAAATCCCCTCAAACTTTTAATGACTGATAGCCGCTGTCATGACTTCTTTGTAATTGCAACAATATGTTGGGCCTGGGATAGATCCTCAGAGATGCAGACACCCAAGAACTTGAAACTGCTCGCCCGTAACTACTGATCCCTCGATGAGGACTGGTGTGTGTTCCTTCAACTTCCCATTTTTTAAGTCCGCAATCAATTCCTTGGTCTTACTGATATTCAAGTCAAGTCAAGTCAACTTTTATTGTCATTTCGACCATAACTGCTGGTACAGTGCATAGTAAAAATGAGACAACGTTTTTCAGGACCATGGTTTACATGACACAGTACAAAAAACTAGATTGAACTACGTAATAAAAAAAAACAGAGAAAGCTACACTAGACTACAGACCTACACTGGACTGCATAAAGTGCACAAAAATAGTGCAACACCACTCAACCAGCTGATTTATCTCACTCCTCTACGCCTCCTCATCTCCACTGAAATTCTGCCAGCAATAGTTGTGACAACAGCAAATTTATAGATGCCTTTGAGTTCTGCCTAGCCACACAATCATGAGTGGTGTACTGACAAGAGAGATTATACTGATACAGCAATAACTAATGATTTTGGATGGAAGTAATTACAAAGTAGATGTTTGTCTCCTGCAGTAAAAGTTTCCAAATCTGAAAAATAGGATAAAGAGCAAACACGAGGAAATCTGCAGATGCTGGAAATTCAAACAACAACACACACAAAATGCTGGTGGAACACAGCAGGGCAGGCAGCATCTATAGGGAGAAGCACTGTCGACGTCTCGGCCCGAAACGTCAACAGTGCTTCTCCCTATAGATGCTACCTGGCCTGCTGTGTTCCACCAGCATTTTGTGTGTGTTGTGTAAATAGGATTAAGAGGCTGCTTAGCTCCCAGGTTACCTCAAGTCTCTATTCCTTCCCTCCACTAGCCTGCAGGTCACCCTTGGGCAAAGTGTAGCACCTGCTTGGCCCCCCCCCCCCCCCAATCAGGGTCATGTGAAGCCAGAGGAGCAGGTGGTGGGTGGTCGTATGAGCAATTGCTGCATATCACAAGCCCTGGTTATGTGACCACTGACACCAGGCAATCAATCTTTGAAGTGTATTGGTAAAGGCTGGAGTCACCTACCTTGTAAGGACACTGCCCAGAAGAAGGCAATGGCAAACCACTCCAGTAGAAACATTTGCCAAGAACAATCGTGGTCATGAAACCATGATCACCCATGTCATATGATACGGCACTTAATGATAATGAACATTCTAGTCCTCTTCAAATTCTTATCCTCTAGTGTTTGCTCAGCGGAAGACAAGCTGTATTGTGTTTGACTGCAGACTGCTGCATCATTCATGGATTCGGGGACTTGAACTATACTTTTCTATACTGTAACTATATTTTTTACTCCTGTCTTTTATGTGCTG
This sequence comes from Hemitrygon akajei, assembly GCF_048418815.1. NCBI lineage: Eukaryota > Metazoa > Chordata > Chondrichthyes > Myliobatiformes > Dasyatidae > Hemitrygon > Hemitrygon akajei. The sequence goes on from NC_133150.1 coordinate 36,127,537, forward strand.
CATGTGCCTTGTGCTGTTTGTGACTGTTGCTACTGTGTTTTACCCCTTGGCCCTGGAACACTTCTATCTTGTTTGGTTGTATTCAAGGATATTCATGTATGGTTGAATGACAACTAAACTGGACTTGAACTTGAACTTTACAACCCTACCCTCAGTGCTCTCATCAAAGTCATTCACATGAAGTAAATATGTTAAGGATCCGTATCAACCCTCTGTGGTACAACACTTATTGTATCTTGTAAACTGGCGAGAAGCCCAAAGCCCATTTATGTCTTTGCCCAGTTTTGTGTTAATCAGCCAATCTGCATCCAAGGCAATACCTTACCTTCCATGTAAAGTCCCTCCTTGAAATCTGGGAACGTCCATTGGTTCCCCTTCATCCACAGTCATGCCGCAAACATCTGCATACGGTGTTCCAAATGGGACCCTCCGAGTAACAGTATTGGGAGAAGGGAGGGTAGATCTCCCCCACAGTTCTCACTCCTTCCCACTGCATTTGTTGTCATGGTAGAAAAGATGAGGAACGTGTAGACATGTAAGATGAGGAGCAGTAAAGTTGGACAGGATGAACATACAGTAGATAAGGTGGAAATATTACCTAGTCCATAGATAGGCCATTAGTACCAGAGGATTGTGGATGTTATACTCAGCATGTGTAATAAATAACAACTACAGACCTGGCATCCAAACACATTCACTTTCATAGACAAAGTGAAAGAAATTGAGGCAATAAATCAATGACTTAGACCTGCTCTAAAGTGCTTACTCTCTTCATCAATGAATTATCCCTCTTGTGTTTCGTGATCTCATTACTGGGGATTCAGTGTCACTCAACCCTGCCACTTTGATCTGGCCCACACCTTCATTAGATTCTAGTCTTTCACTGATTCTGTTCTGGTTATTATTCTATAGATTTATTGAGTATGCCCACAAGAAAATGAATCTCAGGGTGGTGTATGGTGACATATATATATATATATATATATACTTTGATAATCTTCTTCTTTGGCCGTCTATCGATTTCGATATTGACTGTGCTGAGAGTTTAGTCTCTATAGGCATGTCACACCATCCAGAAACTCTACTCCAACACGCCTTGCACAGTAATAAGACAGACGCTGTCGTGCCCCCACCATACACTCTCTCCGGGCTTCCAAATCTGATGCTAAGTGGTACACAGTAGTGTACAGACTTAGTGGATAAGGAAGCTGCCCCGCAGTGACAACTAACCAGTCTAGTGATGCCATCCGTTGACCAGCACTCTGGTTCCTCTGCATGTCACCAAGGTGGCTGTACCATTGACCCTTTTGGATTCATCTGCCATAGACACCATCAGACGCCTTGCTGCCAGCGTCCTTGTTGGGTGCAGCCTTTGCCTGAAGAGGCATAACCTACAAAGTAGCGAAGGCATGCTTACCTCTTTGTCTTAGCTAGCCACGATCCTACTACTAGATCTAGTCTAGTAGTATACTGATGGAACATCACCTTCACGGCTAGGTTAGACCTGTCAGAGAACGAAACTCCGCCACTGATGTTCAGCCAGTGTCACTCCTAACTGCCAAGGTAGGATTTTGTAGGAGATACTTTGATAATAAGTTTTCTTTGAACCTTAAAAAATGACAAATTGGCAAACTTCTTTTATTAAGCAACAGTAGGGGTTGCAGCAGTTAATGCACACACAAAATGCTGGAGGAATTCAGTGAGTCAGCCGTATCTATGGAGGGGAATAAACAGTCGATGTTTCATGCCAAGACCCTTCATCAGGGCTGGGAAGGAAGAGGTAGAAGCCTGAGTAAAAAGGTGTTGTTTTGTATGCAATCTTCTAACAGTTTTTAACCTGACACCACATAATAGGCTTGCAAACAAAATTAAAGTTGTGGTAATAACAGAATCAGGTGGCAGGGTGGAGATACATCTCTACCAAAGGAGGTGTAAAGCACTCTTTCCCTCCGCTAGCCTGCAGGTCACACTCGGGCAAGGTGCAGCACCTTCTTAGTGTCCCGTGAAGCCCTGGGAGCAGGTAGGGATGGGTGTACATATGGGCTGGTGCATATCACAAGTCCTGGTTATGTGACCACTGATGCCAGGCAGACAATCTCTAAAGAGTGTTGGTAATGGCTGGGGTCACCCGTCTTGTAAAGACACTGCCCAGGGGAAGGCAATGGCAAACCACTTCTGTAGAAAAAGTTGTCAAGGACAATCATGGTCACGGAAGACCATGACCACCCACGCCATATAACACGGCACATAATAATGATGAATAACAGAAGGAAAAGTGATGTACAACGTTGGTTATGAGGACAAGCTGTCATGAGCAATGGTAAATGGTCATTCAACAGATTGGTGGAAGTGTATCAGATGTTCCCTAGGGGGCTTTTAAATGGACATTATACCTTTTGAAATGTAATTTCAAAGAGTGCAGAAGACAGGAACCAAGATATTCTAGTTAGCGTCAAGGGAGATAGTATCAACCCTCAGGAGAGAAGATGGACTAGTAAAATGGCAAATCCATGAAATTTATCACAGAGAATTGTGAGTAATTTGTCAGACAAAATGAAAGATGAATGAATAAATAGAACAATTTTAACAGAGGTTCAACAGCAAATGCCGGGAGGTTCAATTGCTTAGAACAGCCTTGCTTGGATCCACATGTATGAAAAGTGACTTTTTATCTTGATTATGAATGTGAATATGATGTTTTCCAGGAGAATCGAACTGCTGCAGACATTCAACTTGTGAATCAAGCATGCAGAGATTCTGTGTATCCCATGGGAAATGCACAGGTTAGGATATCACCACACTGGACTCATTTAGAGCATTGCAGGAGAAATAGCTCGCTGCTGCCGTCAGGAAGGAGGCATAGGAATCTCACACCACTGGGTCAGGAACAGTTATTACCCGTCAAACATCAAGCTCCTGAACCAGCATGGTAACTTCATTCGGCTCAACACTGAACTGATTTTCAAGGACTCTACAACTCATGTTCTCAGTATTATTTTATTTATTGAGATACAGTGCGGAATAGGCTCGCCCGGTCCCTCCAACCATGGTGCCCAGCAACCCCTGGTTTAATCCCAGCATAATCACGGGACAATTTACAATGACCAATTAACCTACCAACTGGTACATCTTTGTACCAAGGGAGGAAACCGGAGCACCTGGAGGAAACCAGAGCACCTAGAAGAAACCTACACGGTCACAGACAGAACATACATACTCCTTACAGGCAGCGGCGGGAATTGAACCCAGGTCACCTGCACTGTAAAGCATTGTGCTAACCACTGTGCTACCATGCCACCCCAAATTACTTATTTGTTTATTTTTATTATTATTATTATTTTGTATTTGCACAGATTGTCTGCCTTTGCACATCAGTTGTTTGTTAGTCTTTGTGCGTAGTTTTTCATTGATTCTATTGTATTTCTACTGTGAGTTCCCACAAGAAAACGAATCTCAGGGTTGTATATAGTGACCTATATGTACTTTGATAATACGTTTACTTTGATATTAGAACTTTGATGTTGGTTTCAAAGTCTGCAGGTTACACAGGGTATCGGGGGCTAACAGATTTTAAAAATATTCAGGAAGTTTTCCCCAAATCAACTCCCAAGGATTCAGAGCTACATCCCTTGCAAATTACATTACACCTCCATCATCCACTGATTTCCCTATGCTACACACCTCAGTCTCAACACCTGACAGTCAAGGCAAAGAATATAAGAGCTGGGATGTTGTGTTGAAACAAGGAATGACACATGGAATTACCTCTCATAAGTGTGAAGCGTTGTACTTTGGTATGTTAAACCAGGGCAGGATTTACACAGTAAATGAAAGGGCCCTGGATAGTGTTGTAGAACGAAGGGACTTAACCCTACAGATACATGGTTCCCTGAAAGTGGTGACAGAAATAGACAGAATTGTGAAGAGGGTAATTTGTAGGCTCGCCTTTGTGAGGGTATATAGCAAATATAAATTTCAACAGCACCCCTTCTTCAGATTTGAATGCAGGTTGCAGCTTGAATTTAATATGAACAATGGGCTTCCTGGCGCTGCAGATTGGTGTCATTCCATTTGGACCTGAGATGTCTGCATATGCATGAATGCAGCCCAGACTCAGTGGGGATTAACATCCATTTTGGGTGTCTGGAGTGTGGGTGCTAAGAAGGTGTTGAAAACTATATGCAATTCAAAGGAGGCATTGTAGATACATTGTAACCATAGAATCGTCCTCCTGTTACCTTTGATCTTTAGCATACAAAAAATGTCATTTAGTATTGGGTCAGGCAGGCCCCTTCTCCCGGGAGAGCCGTGCGTTTTTGGTAAAGAAACACTTCTACATCCTCTAGCTTCAGTGTCTCTCCAGTGACTCTGTTCATGTTACAGCAGTCTTCGTCAATCAGCACATTGAGTACAAGAGCTGAGATGTCAAATTACAAACATACAAGCAGTTGGTGAGGTCGCACTTGGAGAATTATGTACAGTTCTGGATAGGGTTCAGTAAACAATCATAGTGATGCTACCAAGACTGGGCTGCTTAGGTTATAAGGAGAGGACGGATAGCCTTGGACCCTTTTCCCTGGAAGACGGGAGAATGAGGAGTGAACGTATAGAGGTATATAAAATCATGAGGTGTGTAACTCAGGTGGATAGTCACCTGCCTTTTTCTCGAGGCTAGGAAAGTCTAAAGCTGGAGGGCATAGACTTAAGGTGAGAGAGGAAGAATTCAAAAATGTACACGAGAAGCAACTTGGGTGGTTGTTATATTTAAGAGGCTACCAGAGGAGGTGGTGGAGATGGATACAATTCCAATATTTAAAAGATGCATCAACACGGGTAGGAAAGGTTTTGGGGGATCTGGGCCAAATGCAGGCAAGTGGGATTAGCTCAGATAAACATTTTTTGCCTGCACAGATGAGTTGGGCCAAAGGACAATAAGTCCTTCAATGTATGGAAAGAGTGTGGAGCTAGAACCTCAGCTTCCGATCTCCGGTGCAAATGCTTGGAAGAGTAATCGTCAGAGAGAGATAGGGATGGGGAGGTGTTATGAGGGTAAAGTTTGTGGTAAAAAGTGAAAATGTTATAGCTTTCTTCCTCCTGGTAGGTTTAAAAAGTAATATTTGTTATCTAATGGCCATGCTGGATAACTATTACTCTAAATCTATTATCATCTTATACATGAGAAAGTTTGCAGATGCTGGAAATCCAAAGCAACAGGCACAAAATTCTGGAGGAACCCAGCAGGTCAGGCAGCATCTATGGAGATGAATAAATAGTTAACATTTTGGTCTGAGAACCTTCTCCAGGACTGAGAAGGAAGGGAGAAAGATACCAGAATAAAAATGTGGGGGGGGGGGGGCAGGAGGATAGCTGGAAGGTGGTGGCTGAAGCCAAGTGGGTGGGAAAGGTCAAGGGCTGGAGAAGAAGGAATCTGACAGGAGAGTGGCCCATTGGAGAAAGGGAAGGCGGAGGGGACCCAGGAGGAAGTGATAGGCAGGTGAGAAGGGGGAAAAGGGAGTAGAGGAAGGGGGGGAGGGGAAGGAGAAATTGATATTCATGCTAGCGGGTTGGAAGTTACCCAGATGGAATTAAGGTGTTGTTCCTCAACCCTGTGGGTGGCTTCACCTTGGCACAAGAAGTGGCTATGGGTCGACATATCGGAATGGGAATGGGAATTGGAATTAAAATGTTATCTCCATCTTATCTCCACAGACCACTATTCCATAACCTAACCTCCATGTGCAGACAGCATTTACTGAAGTCCTACCAACAGACTGACTTGCCTTAACTCAATGACTTTTTTCCCTTCCAGTCTCACCAGCCTTCCCCCAAATCATAAATATCCTGATCACCAACAATTCCCTGACTCAATAGCCACCGTTCTTCATCCCACCAACCAGCAATCTTGAGTAACACCGCCAACAATCTTGTGAGGGAAGTCCTTACCCTTGTGAAAAGCCCATTCAGTGGCACTCAGGATAGTTGGTCAGTTCTTTCAAGGAGTCAGCTCTGACATGTTGAGCAGTTTAGCCATGTGGTTTTTTCGTAAGCAAAGAAAAGATTGGATTAGGGCAGAAAACTTTTCTTTTCAAAAGATAAGCATGAGAAATAAAGATCTTTACTAACATATTACTATCTGCACCGATGTGATCTTTAAATGTGAATCAGGGAGGCTGAGTATATCTGCAACAGGTCAGACATTGATTTTACTGAGAACTTACAATGCAGTGTGTCATTGCCTTTATGGGAGATGGTGGCTGGTCCCCATCTGTTACAGAGCACTTGAACGCTGACGCTAATAGCTGGTGTCAGCACAGTGCATGTTTTTAACAAGTAATTTCATACGGAGTGTCTTCAGTTTTATGTATTACACATGAATTGTAATTCTGTTACTAACCTAACTGTCAAAGACTGGTGCAAATGTAAGACTCGGTTTTATTATGCTAAAAATGAGAAGTTTGATCATGAAAATTTTTATTAATGATTATCACCAATATATATCGAGCTTTATTTGGCAATTAGCATATTTGGCTACTTGATGAAACCACAAATTAAAGGATAATTGGATACATTTAATTTACAGTGATCGGCAAGGTTGCCAGCATATTGTCAGCAGACTCCTGGCCAACACGTTGGCAAGGTGCTTATATATTTTGGGCCAGCAGGTGGCATTTGGCAGTGACAATTCATCTGGTCTCCACAGGGTGGCAGAAGCGCATCAATGAAAACTAAGTTTCAATTCCAACTAGTCGTCTGTGATCTGCTCTGTGTTTGGAAGGGTTACAGGACGAAAACTCATAAAATGAAATCGTAACACCGTGTCCCACAATATTTACATAACTAATCAAGGATCCAAAATAAGTGACTGGCCCTTGGTACCTCAGTGGCCACAATCAATCAACCCTGGTCACCACAGGTTGCTCTGCAAATTTCAGATTATGGTTTCACAGAATTAATTAGTTTTTTGTTGTTCTAGCTGTTTGTTTACTGTATTCTTACATACACTCAGAGGCCTCTTTACAAGGCACCACCTGTACCTGATGCCAGCTGCCAAAAAAAAGGGACACTGTAACCCCCAAATGAGAGCAGTCCCAAAGAATGGCCTCGGCCCAAAACATCAACTGTTTACTCTTTTTCATAGATGCTGCCTGGCCTGCTGAGTCCCTCCATCATTTCGAGTGTGTTGCTGTGGATTTTCAACATCTGCAGATTTCCTCGTGTTTGTGAGAGAAATTGGCCCTGCTATGGATAAACTGGCAAGAACAGCTCATTGAACTAAACAAACAGCTGAGATCGACCTCTAAACTGGCAACACTCTCTAATATTGACCTTTCAACTGGCTGATTCAACAACAACTCCAGGATGGCCCCTGAATTAGATCAATGGCCTAGTCTGGTCCCCAGGTTCAGCCAATGACTGAGACTGACTTCACAACTAAGATTGGTCACGACCAATAAAAATGGAATGTTAACCACCTTTTTTAGTCAACGTGTAAATATGGGAAGAGAGTTTGGATCACTACTCCTTCTCATTATAGTCCCAGTGGCCACTTTATGAGGTACACCGGCACATCTACTTGTTAATGCAAATATCTAATCAGCCAATCATGTGGCAGCAACTCAAAGCATAAAAGCATACAGACATGGTCAAGAGGTTCAGTTGTTGTTCAGACCAATCATCATAATGGAGAAGAATTGTGATCTAAATGATGTTGACTGTGGAATGATTGTTGGTGCCAGACGGGGTGGCTTGAGTATCTCAGAATCAGCAGATCTCCTGGGATTTTCATGCACAACAGACTCGAGAATTTATAGAGAATGGTGTGAAAAACAAAAAAAAATCTAGTAAGTGGCAGTTCTGTAGGCAAAAATGCCTGATATGGCTCAGGTAGCATCTGTAGGGGAAAATGACAGTCTTTCATTTGGACCAGCCAGCTGGGTGCTAAGTCCACCTCTTGGATGATGGTAGGTCCAAAGCCAAATGCCCAGTCAACTGCTTTCATTTCCTGTGCAGAGTGTGAAATTCCAAAGGGCAGGAATACGAGAGGCTACAGAGAGTGGTGGTCTCAGCCAGCTCCATCATGGGCACAGCTCTCCCCACATTCGAGGACATCTACAAGAGGCAATGTCCCAGGAAGGCAACATCCCTCTTTAAGTACCCCGCTCTTATGTTTTGTAACTGCAAAACATAAAACTAATTGAAATAAAACAAAGGAGCCCATGAGATGCATGGAAGCTTCATTTTTACTTTAAACGAGGTGCGCACAAATGGCGTGGTGATGTAATGACGTATGTCAATCATGTGCAGTTGCATATAACCCATAGTGAATTATCTAAACAAAGAATGCTTAATCAAATAAAATATTTATAATATCACTCAAATATTACTGAAGTATTAATTACACAACACTCCTCCCTGTTTAACAATGAACTCCAACTCAATCTGGAATGCATCTCAACTATGTACACCATATACTATATCATACAACTCCTATATCCAAACATTCACAGCATAGTCAATTTTAAATTGTCCCATTCAGGCCTAAAGATTTAATCACTGGTGAGTCTTTCCTACTCTTGTGGAATAACATATCTTGTTACAAAGTGCTTGGCAGGCAAGACTTTTGGTTGTGAAATGATGTCAGGTTCTGGGGCCACCTCCATGGTGGTTATAGGAGTCAACCCTGGGATTGCAGGGAGTTGGTCCGACAACTCTGGGTACCTTCCTTCTTGATGTGCTGGCATCCTGAACAGGGCATGGTAAGCTGATCGATCTGCTGAGCTATCCAAGGCCACCAAGCAAAGCTTTGAGCCAACTCTTTAGTTTTAACCATGCCTAGATGACCAACGTGCAGCCCCTCCAACACTTTAGCTCTCAGCTTGAATGGTACAACAGCTCTCAATCCCTACATAAGGCAACCCCCATCAAGGGCAAGTTCATCCCAGGCTGGTAAAAATGGGGGAACTGGGAATTCTGCTGCATATTCCAGCCATTTTGGGTGGTGATATAGACCTGAGATAGAGTGGGGTCTCTTTTGGTTTCCTTTGGATCATCTCTTTCATAATAAGGAGACTTTCAATTTGCATTGTGGGGAACTCATCAAGAGGAGTGTCCTCTTTTGCAAATTTTTCAGCTGTTTCATTTTCCAAGGGTAAACGGGACGATCCATCAGCATTCCCATGATTATTCATCCTTTGGAATTCTACCTTTTAATTGTGTCCCCCAAGAAATGGAGCCCATCTCTGCACTTGTGCTGCTGCCGTTAGTGGAACAGGCTTCTGCGGATTGAAAATGGACAAGAGTGATTGATGATCAGTAACGAGAGTATATTCTCTCCCATACAAGTGCTGGTTGAAATGTTTTACACCCCAACCCGAACTCAAGGCCCTTCTGCCAATCTGTGTGTAATTTTTCTCTGCAGTGGTATATCTGATATAGCCAGCCATTTCTACTTATTTATTACAGTCGACCTTCACTAATCCAACTACCTGTAATCTGGTTCCTTCGATAATCCGGCACTGATTTCAAATTTTCAGCGCAACTGTAATTTCAAATTTCCTGGGCTACCATACCAATCTGCTACACATTGGTTTGGTTACGCTAGATCTGTTCATGTGTTGGCGTGCTCTTGTAAGCACAAACAGGTGATTCCTGCTTACCTTCCTGCATTTATTAATATCATTTGCGTGAGGCGCAGCTGCCCTGCACCCGCCGCTGGCGGGGGAGCTGGCTCTCACTGGGTCGGTCCGCCTTCTTGCCCGCCTGCCGGCAGTCACGCTCTGCCCTCTGGCATTGCCTGGCTGGCGCTCCATTCTCTTCTGCCTACGACCTCAGATCAGACATGGCGACCCGCTGAATTTAAGCGTATTACTAAGGGGAGGAAAAGAAACTAACGAAGATTCCCTCAGTAACTGCGAGTGAAGAGGGAAGAGCCCAGCACTGCATCCCTGGCTGCCTGGCAGTCGCGTGTAATGTGGCGTATAGAAGACCTCCTTTCTCAGACTTCTGCTTCTGCTCACCCAGATGAGCTACTACCAGCATCAGCAGTTTTTGAAGAAGCTGTTGTGCCAGTTTCAGCACCAGTTCCTGATGCTTCATTCACTTTTCAGGATGAAGATGTTGATGATCCTGACAACTCCACACTTGCAGACGTGTAACTTTGCCTGAAGGTATATTAAACATCTCACTTTAGAAGCGGAAGTACTCAACTGTTCTGTATAAGTTAATTCCTGTACATTTACCTGCACCCTTTATTTTATCTGTGCCTGTACAGTATATTACTGTATTAAAATTTCACTTGCTACTCATTTAATATTTCTGTTTCATTATTATCTAACTTGTACTGATTTACATGATATTTTAAAGGTATAATGAGGCGGTTAGCTAATGCTTAATGTGATCCTTTTGTAATTCAGCATTTTCACTAATCCAGCACCCCTCAGGTCCCAATGGTGTCGGATTATAGAAGGTCGACCTGTATTATCACTTGGTACTCACTGTTTATTAAGCTGTGAATGTTATCCATTTCCTGCTTTTTTTAAAAAAAAGGTCTCCTTTCGTTTTTTGAATAAACCACGTGCTGCACTTTTTAAAAACTTGAAATATACCTTTTCACTTTGCATAGAATAATGTGAGGCGCTTCAACATGCAGGTACAGTAGGTAGTCATCTCAGCATCATTTAAAAACTTATTTGTCGCCCCTATTATGTTTTGTAACTCCATAACATAAAACTAATTGAAATAAAACAAAGGAGCCCATGAGATGCATGGAAGCTTCATTTTTACTTTAAACGAGGTGCACACAAATGGCGTGGTGATGTAATGACGTATGTCAATCATGTGCAGTTACATATAACCCATAGTGAATTATCTAAACAAAGAATGCTTAATCAAATAAAATATTTATAATATCACTCAAATATTACTGAAGCATTAATTACACAACACTCCTCCCTGTTAAACAATGAACTCCAACTCAATCTGGAATGCATCTCAACTATGTACACCATATACTATATCATACAACTCCTATATCCAAACATTCACAGCATAGTCAATTTTAAATTGTCCCATTCAGGCCTAAAGATTTAATCACTGGTGAGTCTTTCCTACTCTTGTGGAATAACATATCTTGTTACAAAGTGCTTGGCAGGCAAGACTTTTGGTTGTGAAATGATGTCAGGTTCTGGGGCCTCCTCCATGGTGGTTATAGGAGTCAACCCTGGGACTGCAGGGAGTTGGTCCGACAACTCTGGGTACCTTCCTTCTTGATGTGCTGGCATCCTGAACAGGGCATGGTAAGCTGATCGATTTGCTGAGCTATCCAAGGCCACCAAGCAAAGCTTCGAGCCAACTCTTTAGTTTTAACCATGCCTAGATGACCGACGTGCAGCCCCTCCAACACTTTAGCTCTCAGCTTGAATGGTACAACAGCTCTCAATCCCTACATAAGGCAACCCCCATCAAGGGCAAGTTCATCCCAGGCTGGTAAAAATGGGGGAACTGGGAATTCTGCTGCATATTCCAGCCATTTTGGGTGGTGATATAGACCTGAGACAGAGTGGGGTCTCTTTTGGTTTCCTTTGGATCATCTCTTTCATAATAAGGAGACTTTCAATTTGCATTGTGGGGAACTCATCAAGAGGAGTGTCCTCTTTTGCAAATTTTTCAGCTGTTTCATTTTCCAAGGGTAAATGGGACGATCCATCAGCATTCCCATGATTATTCATCCGTTGGATTTCTACCTTTTAATTGTGTCCCCCAAGAAATGGAGCCCATCTCTGCACTTGTGCTGCTGCTGTTAGTGGAACAGGCTTCTGCGCATTGAAAATGGACACGAGTGATTGATGATCAGTAACGAGAGTATATTCTCTCCCATACAAGTGCTGGTTGAAATGTTTTACACCCGAACCTGGACTCAAGGCCCTTCTTCCAATCTGTGTGTAATTTTTCTCTGCAGTGGTATATCTGATATAGCCAGCCATTTCTACTTATTTATTACAGTCGACCTTCACTAATCCAACTACCTGTAATCTGGTTCCTTCGATAATCCGGCACTGATTTCAAATTTTCAGCGCAACTGTAATTTCAAATTTCCTGGGCTACCATACCAATCTGCTACACATTGTTTTGGTTATGCTAGATCTGTTCATGTGTTGGCGTGCTCTTGTAAGCACAAACAGGTGATTCCTGCTTACCTTCCTGCATTTATTAATATCATTTGCATGAGGCGCAGTTGCCCTGCACCCGCCGCTGGCGGGGGAGCTGGCGCTCACTGGGTCGGTCCGCCTTCTTGCCCACCTGCCGGCAGTCGCGCACTGCCCTCTGGCATTGCCTGGCTGGCACTCCATTCTCTTCTGCCTACGACCTCAGATCAGACATGGCGACCCACTGAATTTAAGTGTATTACTAAGGGGAGGAAAAGAAACTAACGAGGATTCCCTCAGTAACTGCGAGTGAAGAGGGAAGAGCCCAGCACTGCATCCCTGGCTGCCTGGCAGTCGCGTGTAATGTGGCGTATAGAAGACCTCCTTTCCCAGACTTCTGCTTCTGCTCACCCAGATGAGCTACTACCAGCATCAGCAGTTTTTGAAGAAGCTGTTGTGCCAGTTTCAGCACCAGTTCCTGATGCTTCATTCACTTTTCAGGATGAAGATGTTGATGATCCGGACAACTCCACACTTGCAGACGTGTAACTTTGCCTGAGGGTATATTAAACGTCTCACTTTAGAAGCGGAAGTGCTCAGCTGTTCTGTATAAGTTAATTCCTGTACATTTACCTGCACCCTTTATTTTATCTGTTCCTGTACAGTATATTACTGTATTAAAATTTCACTTGCTACTCATTTAATATTTCTGTTTCATTATTATCTAACTTGTACTGATTTACATGATATTTTAAAGGTATAATGAGGCGGTTAGCTAATGCTTAATGTGATCCTTCTGTAATTCAGCATTTTCACTAATCCAGCACCCCTCAGGTCCCAATGGTGTCGGATTATAGAAGGTCGACCTGTATTATCACCTGGTACTCACTGTTTATTAAGCTGTGAATGTTATCCATTTCCTGCTTTTTTTAAAAAAAAAAGGTCTCCTTTCGTTTTTTGAATAAACCATGTGCTGCACTTTTTAAAAACTTGAAATATACCTTTTCACTTTGCATAGAATAATGTGAGGCGCTTCAACATGCAGGTACAGTAGGTAGTCATCTCAGCATCATTTAAAAACTTATTTGTTGCCCCTATTAAGTTTTGTAACTGCAAAACATAAAACTAATTGAAATAAAACAAAGGAGCCCATGAGATGCATGGAAGCTTCATTTTTACTTTAAACGAGGTGCGCACAAATGGCGTGGTGATGTAATGACGTATGTCAATCATGTGCAGTTACATATAACCCATAGTGAATTATCTAAACAAAGAATGCTTAATCAAATAAAATATTTATAATATCACTCAAATATTACTGAAGCATTAATTACACAACACTCCTCCCTGTTAAACAATGAACTCCAACTCAATCTGGAATGCATCTCAACTATGTACACCATATACTATATCATACAACTCCTATATCCAAACATTCACAGCATAGTCAATTTTAAATTGTCCCATTCAGGCCTAAAGATTTAATCACTGGTGAGTCTTTCCTACTCTTGTGGAATAACATATCTTGTTACAAAGTGCTTGGCAGGCAAGACTTTTGGTTGTGAAATGATGTCAGGTTCTGGGGCCTCCTCCATGGTGGTTATAGGAGTCAACCCTGGGACTGCAGGGAGTTGGTCCAACAACTCTGGGTACCTTCCTTCTTGATGTGCTGGCATCCTGAACAGGGCATGGTAAGCTGATCGATCTGCTGAGCTATCCAAGGCCACCAAGCAAAGCTTCGAGCCAACTCTTTAATTTTAACCATGCCTAGATGACCAACGTGCAGCCCCTCCAACATTTTAGCTCTCAGCTTGAATGGTACAACAGCTCTCAATCCCTACATAAGGCAACCCCCATCAAGGGCAAGTTCATCCCAGGCTGGTAAAAATGGGGGAACTGGGAATTCTGCTGCATATTCCAGCCATTTTGGGTGGTGATATAGACCTGAGACAGAGTGGGGTCTCTTTTGGTTTCCTCTGGATCATCTCTTTCATAATAAGGAGACTTTCAATTTGCATTATGGGGAACTCATCAAGAGGAGTGTCCTCTTTTGCAAATTTTTCAGCTGTTTCATTTTCCAAGGGTAAACGGGACGATCCATCAGCATTCCCATGATTATTCATCCTTTGGAATTCTACCTTTTAATTGTGTCCCCCAAGAAATGGAGCCCATCTCTGCACTTGTGCTGCTGCTGTTAGTGGAACAGGCTTCTGTGCATTGAAAATGGACACGAGTGATTGATGATCAGTAACGAGAGTATATTCTCTCCCATACAAGTGCTGGTTGAAATGTTTTACACCCCAACCCGGACTCATGGCCCTTCTGCCAATCTGTGTGTAATTTTTCTCTGCAGTGGTAAGGGAACTTGATGCAAAGGCTATAGGATTTCACATCTAACATCATATCTGACATCACCATTTCCTTTGCCTTTTGGAAAGTCACCTTACAATGCTTTGACCATTGCCATTTCCTCCCAATCTGTAGTAATGAGTTCAAGGGGTGAAGCACAGTGGCCAGGTTTAGCAGGAACTTGTTATGGTCATTGAGAAATTCTAAATAGGAACCATAACTGTGATCAATCCTTTGGCCTTAGGACATCCACCACTGCATGAATTTTCTCAGCAAACTTTTGTAAATCTTGTGCGTCAATGGTGTGACCACAGTATGTGATGCTTGGATTAAAGAATTTACTCTTGTTGCATTATGCTTTGAGTCCATAATCTTCTAATTTTTTTTAAACACTGTCTTGAGATTTTGGAGATGTCCCTTGTGATCCTCACTGGTACAAATGACGTGATCCAGGTAATACTGAGTGCCTGGACACCTTGCTGTACCTGGTCCCTAGCTTCCAGCCAGAGTGCAGGTACAGATGCTACTCCAAAAATAAGCTTAGTATAGTGATAAAGACCCTTGTGAATGTTTATAGTGAGAAATACTTTGGACTTTTCTTCTATCTCAATCTATAGGTAGGCCTCAGCTAAGACTTCTTTGCTGAAGTGTCTCCCTGCAGAAAAGTTTGCAAACTATCCTGAGTGGGGTGTATTGATCTATTTTCAGTACTGGAGTGATTGCAACCTTAAAATCTGTGCAGATCCTGACAGACCCATTCTTCTTGGTTACTGGGACCGCTTGTGTTGCCTATGGGTTCCACTCAACCTTGAAAAGAAATCTTTCGGCCGCCATGCAATCTTGCACACTGGCTGCTTTATCAGGGATGGTATAAGGAACCGGATGGGTTTGTCAGAATTGGGTGCATCAATTTCATTTATTTCTATTTTACCCTTGAGTAAAATGTTTGAGTTTTCCAATGCCGCCCTTGAACACTGCTGTGGCATTGCACACAAAATGCTGGAGGAACTCAGCAGGCCAGGCAGCACCTGTGGAAAAGAGTGAACAGCCGATGTTTTGTGCCGAGACTGGTCTTCAGGACCCTACTGAGTTTCTCCAGCATTTTGTGTGTGTTGCTTTGGATTTCCAGCATCTGCAGATTCTCTTGTGTTTGTACCGCTGTGGCATTGTCCAGTACCTTTCTTAATTCAAGTTCAATTGGACTCCGTTGTAGGAGATGCGGCATGCAAGTGGTGGGTGGATCTTGAATCAAGTTTTGGTTGTTTCAGCCACAGTGCTGGTCCTCCTGTTTATACTACACACAATCCCAAAGTGATTTGTAGGATGTTGTATTTCATTGCTGCGAATGTCATTCCCACCGGAGTTATATTTTTTCCAATATAAGTTCTTAGTTGGATATCTACAGGCTTTAGTTCAGTATCTTTGAAATACCATTCAAACCCATTTTGTGGAATGACTGAAACAGCCAAGCCAGTGTCCAGTTCCATTTTAATTACTTTGCCTTTCACTTCCTCTAAGAGGAACACAACTTTGTCATCGAGTTTGGAGGCTTGTATGCCTCAATGACCTGGAGAGCTATGTTGGCGGGAGTCAGGGCCTTGTGCTCTGACTCTTGGCAGGGTCACTCATGCAAACAGGTCAAAGGTTAGAGGCCAGAGTAAGAGTGGTCCACTGGTCCTCCAGGTTCAGGACCAACAATGCTGACTGATCAAAATAAAATTGTTACAGAAGCAATAATGAAAAATCCTTCTATATCTTTGGGCGACACTATTCCTGTGTCTCCCCCTGGGATTTGCATGCCTGACAATAGTGAAAACCTAGAGGCTTCTTTGGACTCCTGAAGGCCGAGGAAATGAGGGAGAGTAAAGACAGCTTGATGACATACAATAGAAGCAGAAATGAGGACTCGGAATCACACTTGGGGCACAATAGAGAAGATGGCCAAGAACAGGCAGATGGAGGACTTCCATAGCAGATCTAAATGCCAGCGATGGAACAGACAGCAAGCAGCTGGTGTTCACTTCTGACGCAAGTCCTATTGCATGTCCATTGTTAGTTTTCACATTTTAAATCTTAAGGCTACTCAGTGCTGTGCACTCTCATCATTATCAGGTTTGTGTTCAACAGCACGTGAATTACTGTAGATTCCGGATTTTAAGCCGCTACTTTTTTCCCACATTTTGAACAGCTTTGAACTTTGCGGCCTTTAAAACGGAGCGGCTAATACATGATTTTTTTCATGCCGCCTCGTAAACATTTTGCCTCATAACAGTAGACCAATAAAATTGATGAGTAGTTCACAGAGGTCCAATGAAATTGTACGATAAATCAAGCGCACTTTCACAATTAAATTATTGTAAATCAGTCATTTGTACTCACCCTCATCAACATGGAAAACACTCGAAGAAAAGCATTGTGCTGCCTTTATGGCAGTTATTTAGTTTATAATATTTTCGCTTAGTAATTCATTTTCTAGTTAAAGTTAGAAGAGTTTTAACTATATTTGTTTTCTGTACTACATCGCGGGATGCTATGACGTCACACCCGGTTTCGCCGCGTCTTGTGGGAAAAATGCCGTTTGCGATAAACGGAAAGGAGGGGGGGGGGGAGCGGCGGAGCGAAAACGCTGCTTTTAAGTTAAAGGCGATCAATAACTTTTCCTGGTAGGCTGCAGTATATATATTTTTTACCAGTCGTTAGGAGATATTGGAATGTTGTTCAGTAAAGAAGTATACGTAACGTATATTTAAAAGTAGCCGCATTACAGGCACGGTTCGAAAAAAAGCATTTGCAATATGTATTTGTTTTTGTTACCATATGGATTTAATTAAAAGTTAAAAAATCCTCACGTGTAATATCTTTCTGTGTAAATATCTCATATTACAACGTGGGACACCTGCGGCCGAAAATCTGGTGCGGCCTAAAATCCGGTGCGGCCATAACAAGTAAAAAATTGATTTTATTTCTAAAATTAGAGCCAGCGGCTTTTAATCAGGTGCGCTCTGTAGTCCGGAATCTACGGTAGTGCTCTTTTTGAAACTGCAACTTGACTTTTTATCTTTTTCTCTTCCCTGTGCAGTCCATTTATTTTTGTCTGTCTGACATGCTCTTTGTATGTGTCCTCCTTTGAGCATTTTCTGCAAGTTTCGGCGTCAAATCTGCATTGGCCTGGTGTATGTGAGACCCTGCCACAACAGAAACACAATTAGTTCGGCCAGGTTGGTTTCTGTTTAGATGTGGCAATTTTGTTGACACTCATTTTCTACTGCTCTTTTAAATACACATTGTTTCAGCAAGGAGTGGTTTTTGAATGCCTTCTTGTAAGATTCCACAAACTAAACAATCTCTTAGTTCATCAGTAATCCCAGCACTGAACTGACGATGCACAGACAATCTCTTCAATTCAGCCACGCAAGCTGAAAAGGACTCCCTTTCTTTTTGATTCCTCATATGAAACCTAACACAATCTGCGATCAACAATGTTTTCGGTACTAAATGTTCCTGCGTATCTTTCATGATATCAGCAAAGTTTATTTCAGCTGGTTTGATTGGAGTAGTTAAACTTCTAAAGAAACTGTATATGTTTCCACTCCATGAACTCATAAAAGTTGGCACTCACTTTTCATTGGCTATTTCATTTGCTTCAAAATACTGTTCAATTTGCTCAGTATACAATATCCAGTTGTCTTTTGTACAATGATACACGTTGGCATCTGATATAGCCAGCCATTTCTACTTATTTATTACAGTCGACCTTCACTAATCCAACTACCTGTAATCTGGTTCCTTCGATAATCCGGCACTGATTTCAAATTTTCAGCGCAACTGTAATTTCAAATTTCCTGGGCTACCATACCAATCTGCTACGCATTGTTTTGGTTACGCTAGATCTGTTCATGTGTTGGCGTGCTCTTGTAAGCACAAACAGGTGATTCCTGCTTACCTTCCTGCATTTATTAATATCATTTGCGTGAGGCGCAGCTGCCCTGCACCCGCCGCTGGCGGGGGAGCTGGCGCTCACTGGGTCGGTCCGCCTTCTTGCCCACCTGCCGGCAGTCGCGCACTGCCCTCTGGCATTGCCTGGCTGGCACTCCATTCTCTTCTGCCTACGACCTCAGATCAGACATGGCGACCCGCTGAATTTAAGCATATTACTAAGGGGAGGAAAAAAAACTAATGAGGATTCCCTCAGTAACTGCGAGTGAAGAGGGAAGAGCCCAGCACTGCATCCCTGGCTGCCTGGCAGTCGCGTGTAATGTGGCGTATAGAAGACCTCCTTTCCCAGACTTCTGCTTCTGCTCACCCAGATGAGCTACCACCAGCATCAACAGTTTTTGAAGAAGCTGTTGTGCCAGTTTCAGCACCAGTTCCTGATGCTTCATTCACTTTTCAGGATGAAGATGTTGATGATCCTGACAACTCCACACTTGCAGACGTGTAACTTTGCCTGAAGGTATATTTAACGTCTCACTTTAGAAGCGGAATTGCTCAACTGTTCTGTATAAGTTAATTCCTGTACATTTACCTGTACATTTACCTGCACCCTTTATTTATCTGTGTCTAATAGTATATTACTGTATTAAAATTTCACTTGCTACTCATTTAATATTTCTGTTTCATTATTATCTAACTTGTACTGATTTACATGATATTTTAAAGGTTTAATGAGCCAGTTAGCTATTGCTTAATGTGATCCTTCTGTAATTTGGCATTTTTCACTAATCCAGCACCCCTCAGGTCCCAGTGGTGTCGGATTATAAAAGTTTGACCTGTATTATCACTTGGTACTCACTGTTTATTAAGCCATGAATGTTATCCATTTCCTGCTTTTTTTAAAAAAATAAAATCGGTCTCCTTTCGTTTTTTGAATAAACCATATACTGCACTTTTTAAAAACTTGAAATATACCTTTTCACTTTGCATAGAATAATGTGAGGCGCTTCAACATGCAGGTACAGTAGGTAGTCATCTCAGCATCATTTAAAAACTTATGTTGCCCCTATTATGTTTTGTAACTCCATAGCATAAAACTAGTTGAAAGTCAAACAAGGGAGCCCGAGAGATATGAATAAGCTTCATTTTTACTTTGAGGGAGGCACACAAATATGACATAGTGGTGTAATGATGTATGTCAATCACATACTTTTACATATAATCTGTAATGAATTACCTAAACATACAAAGAATGTGTAATCAAATTCTTAATCTTCTTAGTCTTAATCTTCTTCTTAATCTTCTACTTAAACTTAATATTCTTCTTCATCTTATTCTTAATCTTAATCTTCATGTTAATTTTCTTTTTCATCTTTTTAATCTTATTCATTTTCTTAATCTTAATCTTTTTAAACTTAATTTCTTCTTAATCTGAAGATGCTTCATCATCTTCTTAATCTGAAGATGCTTCATCATCTTCTTAATCTGAAGATGCTTCATCATCTGTTTCTTGTTAATCCTACTCTTCTTCTTAATTTTAAGATTCTTAATTTTCTTCTTAATCTTAATCTACATCTTCCTCTTAATCTTCTTAATCATCACCTTCTTCTTCTGCCTCCTCTTAGTCTTAGTCTGCTTCTTAATCTTAGTCTGCTTCTCCAATTTCAATTTCACAGCCCAGTTATTAACCAAATCTAAAAATGGATATCTTTTAATTTACTTTGGTGCTCCGACATCTCCTGCAAAAGACATTTTCATGGACAGCTGTGATTGAAGCCATTTAGTTTTACCCAATACTGCAGGCACAACTTAACTCGTCTTAAATGTAGAGGTGCTTCCCCCATGTCCACACGTAATGCAGGGACTGATGTTGTTCTAAAAGCTCCAAAACAGAGTTTAAGTGCTTTGGACTGCTCAGTGTCTAATTTTTCAAGCACTGCCGTAGCCGCGGAACCATAAGCAATAACTGATCAAATCATAGCTAGATATATTAAGTACATAGTTTCCCGCCCTGCTGCCCAGTCACATTCAGCAATACTTCTCATAACATTTAAAACTTTCTCACACTTTCCAATTGTTATATATATATATATATATGAACCCTCCAAGTCTTCCATCAAACCAGACACCTGAAAACTTGAATACCTTGGCTTTTTCTAATGGAGAATCATGTGGACACAATTCACAATCAGGAATCTTTCTTCTAAAGCCAAAATTCATATATTTGGACTTAGAAGCAGAAATCCTGAAACCCCATTTATTTGCCCAGTTTTCAATTGATCTTAAAGCCTTCTGTACCTGCTTTAATGTATACTTGACATTTCTTCCTCTTTCCCAGATTACACCACCGTCTGCAAACAACGATTTGCCAAATCCTGTCCCTACCTGCTCAAAGATATCATTTACCATGATATTAAAAAAGAACTGGACTAATGACACTTCTTTGAGAGGTACCTATTTTAACTGACTTGGAGCTTGTTCCACCTATTCTTACTTGAATTGTCCTTTCCTTGAGAAAATCTTTGACCCAATTAAACATTCTGCCTCTAATTCCCACATCATAAATTAATAAACCATCCTTCCATAGAGAGTCATATGCTCTTTCAATATCTAGAAATACACTTACCATTACTTCTCTATTTTGAAACACTTTTTTTAATATCGTGATCTGAAAGGGCAATAGATTCCATTGTTGATCTTCCAGTTCTGAAACCATTTTGATAGGCAGCAAAATGTCCCTTATTTTCTAAAAAATAAACAAGTCTGTTGGTGGTCATTCATTCCATAGTTTTACAAATCACTGATGTTAAAGCTATAGGCCAATATGAACTAGGACTAGACGCGTCTTTACCTGGCTTTAAAACTGGAACTACCACCGCATTCTTCCATTCTACTTGTAATTTTCCTTCTTTCCACACTGAATTAGACAAAGCTAGCATTTCAATTAATACAGAGCCATCTAAGTGCTTAAGCAATTCATAACACAGCCCATCCCTACCAGGAGAAGTGTTTGAACCTGACTGAACCGCTTGACTGTGTCTGTTCTTATGCATCGAGCTGCTGCCACGTGATTGGCTGATTAGATATTTGCATTAACGAGCTGGTGTCCAGGTGTATCTGATGAATGTCCCCGAGGGTATGTCTTTAATGAAAGACTTACACACCTCTGGAAAGTGTTGGATTTTCACAACAACCTGCGTTTGTTGAGTGTCTTCAGTAAGATGATCAAAGCCACCTTGCGAGAATGTTTATCAGGCAAAATAAATAATTGACATCTTGTCATGTGAAGAGACATTAGAGGAGACAGCTAATACATCAAACAGTGAGGCAGATGTAAGGAGCTTTCTATAATGAGAACAGAGAAGAAATATAAGGAGGTATAATCAGAGCTTGGATCCTAAGAGGCTGAAGACAAGTCACAAGTCCAGAGTGAGTGGGGCCTTTGATTATGCTAGCTGCTTTACTGAGGCGGGGAGAAGTATAGTCAGACTCCACAGATGGAGGCTGGTCCCACAAACTGCTGAGCTGCAGCTCCTTGGGGTCACATGCCGAGCAGTTGCTATTTTAAAGGGGCGTCCTCCCTGTACTCAAGCTAATATTCATCCCTCACCCCCATGTCTCTGAAACACATGACCACATTACTAACGGGAACTGATTATGTGGTAATCGATTCCTGTATGTCCTCCATTACAACAACGAATGCACTTCAAAGGTAATTCATGCTAAATTGATTAGGAGCAGTGCAAAAAGTGTTATATATTATACAAGCCTTTCTTCTTTTCCCAAATGGTAAAAAGCCAGTACCCAATGACTACTTTTCTCAATCCAGTGTTGCATTCTCTAGGTCATCAGTTTGAATAATCTAAGGATTATGAAGGGAATAACTGTTCGTGCAATTATTCTAGGACCTGGGCTCCTAAGTCAAAGATTCTGGATCAGTTTTCAATTATAAAGCATTCCCCTTGGGACTACCGAGAATGTGAGATGTTGACTTACCTAAGCAGCTACACTGTCAAGAGTGTGCGTCTGTACAGCATATTTAGAATCAGAATCAGATTTATTATCACTGACACCAATGATGTGAAATTGGTTCGTTTGTGGAAGTATTACAGTGCAAAGATATTTAAAAATTGCAAAAATGAATAAATATGCAAAAAAACAACAATAATGAGGTAGTGTTCATGGACTGCTCAGAATTTAACATTTCTTTTTATTGACATACAGCATAAAATAGGCCCAATTTAATCTTAGCCTAATCATGGGACAATCTGCAGTGTCCAATTAACCCACCTCTTTGCACTGTGGAAGGAAACTGGAGTGCCTAGAGGAAGCCCGTGAATTCACAGGGAGAATATACAAACACCTTACAGGCAGCGGCGGGAATTGAACCTCTGTCCCCTGAACTATAGACCATTGTGCTAACCACTACACTACTGTGCCACCCCCTGATTGCACAGAGTGGAGGAAGCTCTTCCTGAATTGCAGAGTTTTGGTCTTCAGACTCTAGTATCTCCTCCATGATGTTAGTAACGAGAAGGGACCACATTGGAACTTTTGGTATCTATATTTTGCTTTCTAATACAGTTTTAAAAAAAAGGATCTTAGGGATATAATTTGTTCTCTTGCTTTTAAGAGTTTCTCTGCTTCTGCCCAGTGATTTCTCCATTTGATGAGAATGTTTTCCCCATTTGGTGTAGATTTTATCCTTATCTCTCTTAAAACATAGAAGTACGCACTTCAGGAAGAGGCCATTTGGCCCATCATGTAAGGTCCAGCATGATGCCAATTTCACTAATACCATATGCCTGCATGTATTCTGCATTGCTCATTTTGTGCCTCTTCTAACTATATCTTGCCTTGTTAAATTTTTGCCTTTCTGTTTGAACTGTTGTTACCTTTGGCATCCTTACAAAACATTCTAAGGAAGGATATCCACCTGGCTCTACCTTTAACTTCTAGCTAGTCTCATTCCCCTCCCCCCACCTTTTTATTCTGGTGTCTTTCCCTCTTCCTTTCCAGTCCCGAAGAAGGGTCTCGGCCCAAACCGTTGACCGTTTATTCACTTCCATGGATGCTGTCTGACCTGCTGAGTTCCTCCAGCATTTTCTGTGTGTTGCTCTGGATTTACAGCATCTGCAGGCTTTCTTATATTTATGAGGAAGGATGTGCTGGCATTGGAGAGGATCCACAGAAGGTTTACAAGAATAATCATGGAAATGGAAGGATTGGCAAATAAGGAGCATTTGATGATTCTGGGTCTGTACTTTCTGGAGTTTAGAAGAATTGAGGAGGGTAATCTCAATGAAACCCACTTAATATCAAAAGGCCCAATTAAATGGCGGAGAAGGCTTAATAGGCCAAATGGCTTAATTCTGCTCCTATGTCTTAAGGTCTTCTGGTCTTTTGGTCTTATTATGTTATAGCCAACTTGCTGACAAAAGATTCTTCAGAATGGGGAAGTTTGGGGGAGGGGAATCATTTTGAAACCTACTGAATATAGAAAGCCCTAGATAGAGTGGACATGAAGAGGATATTTCCAATGGTGGGAGATTCTAAGAACAGAGGGTACAGTCTCAGAATACAAGGACATCTCTTTAATCTCTTTAGAAGAGCCATAAGGTGGAATTTCTTTAGGCAGAGAGAGGATCAATCTATAGCTTTCATTGCCACAGACAGTTGTGGTTGCTAAGCCATTGGGTATATCGTATTTAAAGCAGAGGTCGATAGGTTCTTGATTAGCAAGAGCACCAAAAGTTGTGGAGAGAAGGCAGAAGAATGGGGTTGAGAGAGATAATAAATCAGCCATGATGGAATGGTGGAGCAGTGTCGACAGGCCGAATGGACTTATTCTGTTCCAATGTCATATAGTCATATGATCTAAAACGCCACTTCAAAAGAATATGAAAAACCTTTAGAATATCCTTAGGTCATGGATGACATTTATGCAGAACGTTTATTAGAAGACAGTGAAATAAAAGGTGGCTGAAGTATCAGCAGAGCCACACTCTGCATCGGGAAGATGTGAGCCTTGGAGGTGAGGGCAAAAAGATCTCAGTTCTTATTGTGGCACTGAGAGATAGCATCACGGACAGAGAAACGATTTCTCCGGTAAGAGTCAAACACTGAATGTTAGCATTCGAGGATTAGAAACAGAGAGCCTGCAATTTACATTGTACCAACCCACACTTCACAGTCCTGCATGTTGTCTTTGTCAATATTTACCCCTGGTTGACATCACAAACACAGCTGTCCCTGCAAGATTACTGCCTGCAAACCTTTTCTGAATACCAACACATACAAAATGTTGGGGGAGCTCAGTGCTATAGAAAGGAGTGAACAGTCGATGTATTTAGCCAAAACTCTTCACCAGGACACCAATAACTAATATCTAAACACCAGCACATGACAAGTTTGCAAAAATTGCTTAATTGACTTGAAGCTACTTTGGAAGGACTTGACATTATGAATTTTGCCATAGATACTACAGAGATACAGCTCAGTAAATAGCCTTCTGGCCCAGTGTGGCTGTGCCACCTAATTGTACCCATGTGACCAATTAACCTACTAACCCGTACGCCTTTGGAAAGTGGGTGGAAACCGGAGCACCGGGAAGAAATCCACACACTCACAAGGAGAAACTCCAAACTCCAAACAGTCAGTAGAAGAACTGAACCCAGGTCACTGGCGCTGTAATTGCCACACGCTGCCTTTAAACACAGGTGATTGGAAGCTCAGACACAGGTAGGCTTTGAAGAGAGAGCGATGGAAAAACAGAGGAATTTAGAGAATAAATTCCAGAGTCTACAGTGTGGACAGATAGGAGCAAAGCAGACAACAGTGGAATGGAGGAATTGGAAGAGGTAGAAGATAGTAGGACTGAACAAATGCAAGTCCTCTAGGGAAAATCATTGCATACCAGAATAATGGATGAACTTGACTCAGGGCAATTTTGCTGTCTGGTAGTAGGACTCAGCTGAGCTCAAGATGATGGTTTATTATTGACCTTTATGCAGCAGGATTTTTACAGATCATCATTTTATTCTTCGGTTGGCAGAAACACAGAGCTCAGAGATGACATTGCTCTTGCCAAACCATGAATTATTTCATGGAAGAAATTTTCAGAAAAGCAAGTTAGCAACACTAAAACATTTAAAGTTGCTGAATTTGTTTCAAAATAGGAAAAGTTTTGATTTAGTGAAAATCAAAACTGTGAACATTTCCACATTCAAAACAGTTGTCTGAAGAATGGATCTTCAGAAAGTTTCTAATATTTTTGGATCCACATTGTATTCAATGAAAAAAATGTACTAATATAGTTCTTTTCAATTTCAGGATGTCCCAACACTTTAAAACTAATGAAGTATCTGTGAATGTGAAGTTAGCAATATACAAAAATAGATACAGAAGTTGACTAGTCACAAATGAGGGAAAATCTGCAGATGCGGGAAATCAAAATAATACACATAAAATGCTGGAGGAACTCTGCAGGCCTGGCGGTATTTATGGAGAAGAGTAAACAGTTGATGATTTGGGCTGAAACCCTTCATCAGGACTGGTAAACAAGATGACAAGTCAGAGTAGGAAGTTGGGGGGAGGAGAGAAAGAAGTACAGGGTAGTAGGTAATCGATGAAAGCAGGAGAGGGGGAGGGATGAAGTAAAGAGTTGGGAAGTCAATAGGTGAAAGAGATAAAGGGCTGGAGAAGGGGGTATCTGATAGGAGAGAACAGAAGGCTATGGGAGAAAAGGAAGGGAGAAGAGCACCAGAAAGAGGTGTTGAGCAGGAAGGAAATAAGATAGATAGATAGATAGATAGATAGACAGATACTTTATTCATCCCCATGGGGAAATTCAACTTTTTTTCCAATGTCCCATACACTTGTTGTAGCAAAACTAATTACATACAATACTTAACTCAGTAAAAAATATGATATGCATCTAAATCACTATCTCAAAAAGCATTAATAATAGCTTTTAAAAAGTTCTTAAGTCCTGGCGGTAGAATTGTAAAGCCTAATGGCTTTACAAATAAGGTGAGAGAGGGAAATGGGAATGGGGAATGGTGAAAGAAATGTAGACAACTCAGTCCCTGAAGTCTGCCCCACCATTCAACATGTTCAAGGCCAATCTGTTCAGACTGCACCTTGGATAGTTTGCACTGTGTCACCTCCTCCAAGTCATTTAATAAAAATATAATGAATGATTGAGAGCTAAGAGCTAATCCTTGTGGCACCCCATTACTTAGTTTTTAATGTTATAACCAGTCTTTCTTCTCAGCTAACACACACTTCCCTAAAACTATGAGCTGGTGGTCAAGAGTGGGACGAGCTAAAGATGGCACCAGAGGTTTTTGTGGACCTGGGTGACTTCCTCCAGTTCATCTGTGTAATAGACCTGTTCTCATGTCTCTTTTTTTCCTTTTCAAGGTGACTAGAGTTCAAGTTTATGATCTACTGCTACACTTGACCTATGTTCTTCGCAGTTGGTGGGTTCTTTGGGATCTCCAGGAGCAGCTTGGAAAACGTGCGCCGTTGGGGTGGGGCCCCCGTAGACAACATGGTTCCTTGCTGGTGTTGCCAGGAGATTGAAACATCAAAGCAGTGGGGGTTGCAATTACTTGTATGGGGTGGTGTTGGGGGGAGGTTCTGATGCATTTTGCTGGAGCAAGTGGGGGAGGGTTGGTTTTAATGTTTTGCTGCTGTTTGTGTTTGGGAGGGGGAGAGGGGCTTTGGGGGTTCTAATGCTTTTCTGTCATTTATTCTTTGGGTTTATTTTCTCTCTGTTTTGCGGATGTCTGTGAAGAGTAAGAATTTTATGTATCGTATACATTCTCTGATATTGAATTGAACAACTAAACTATTGAACTATTGTATATTGTACATCAGCGCTTTACGTGACTCGGTGTCAAATTCCTTCTGAAAATCAAGTTCAAGTTTAATTGTCATTCAACCATATACACGTTTACAGCTACAAAACAACAGTCCTCCAGCACCAACAGTCACACACAGCATACCGCACATATAGTTACAATAGCACATTCAGTCACAAAATAATATTAGCCCAAGTCCCTGAGTGGCATATGGCCTGAAGATTGATGGTGCATGGGATTTTTCTTGGAGACAAGCTCCTGCAAGCAAGCAGCAGTTCCTCATCTCCCGCAGCCACAGAGAAAAGCAATCCAGATTGTCTTTCAAGGAGTGAACACTAGAGGGCAGCACCTACAGGAGAGCCAGACTGCTGAGGCGAGCCACCAACCCAACATGGATTTTGGCATGTCACCATGCCTCTGTACTTTTCGACACCACCTCAATCACCTCCTCCCCTAGGTGGCTGTAACAGGTGGCAAGCTGGATTGCCTTTGTCTGTGGCTGTGGGAGATGAGGAACTGCTGTGTGCTTGTCTTTGCAGAAACATGGCTCCAGGATAAAATCCTATGCACTACCAATCTTCAGACCATGCCACTCAGGGACTTGGGCCAATATTATTTTGTGACTGTAGCATAAGGCCCTGATCCACGCAACAATAGAGGCCGCACAGCTCCCCCTGCCTTTGGTTTCACCAGTGAACTGGATTCTGTATTACCAATGCCCATCGGGGTCTCCCAGTCACAAGGAAAACATTTAAGACTAACATTTACACTTCTTATTGGACCTGGAGGGACCAATGTGACAAAGTGCACCACCATCTTAATTATACTAATCTGCACGTTCCTTTCTATCAACCTGAATTTTTCCATTGTCAAATAATTCTAGCAAATTTGTCAAGCATGAGTTAGCTTCCATAAAACTATGCTGATTGCTTTGAGGTTCTCTAAGTGGCTAGCTATTTCTTTGATTAAAAACTCCGGCATCTTGCCAATAACAGACATTAAACTGCAAGCTCAAATTGACTCGACTTTTGTCTTTCTCAGTTCTTCAGCAATAAAGTTACACATGTGGCTCTCCAGTTGCTGGTACCTTGCCAGAACTCAGAGAGTTTTGTAAATATTCAGTCATAGGTTCCACTCTCTCTCTCTCTGCATTCACTTCCTTTGAAATGCAAGCCATTGGGACGTGGGCAAATTGCCTGTCTTCAGTCCTATTAGCTTTTGCAATATCCTGTCTCCCATGACAGTGATGCTGCAAGTTGCTCTTTACTGTTTGAAACTACACACCAGATACTACTGAGAAATTTGCCATATACTCTACCATGCAGGCTGGAACAAAGTTTTAACTTCACTCATTTGCTTTGGTTTTGTTTCATCTTATTAATTCCCCAGTCTTGCACTCTAGGAGCCTCACACTTGTCCTAATGACCCTTTTTCTTTTTCTGCATCCATAGCAACCCTGGTGTCGTTATTACTTCCCAGTTTTCCCTTAGAATCAACTTCCTCCACTCTTGTTAATTTTTAGTCACTCTCTGCTGGTTCTTGTAAAATTCCTAGTCCTCTGGTCTACTCACGATATCCCCCTCCTGGTTTTCACCTATCTCCTTACGTTTCTTCCTTCCCTCTGCCCCCACCCCTTCTTACTCTGGCTCCTCATCTTTTTACTACAGTCCTGAAGAAGGTTCTCAGCCCCAAACGTCGACTAAACTCTTTTCCATATTGCTGAGTTCCTCCAGCATTTTCCGTGTCTTGCTTTGCCTCTGGTCTACCACTAGCTCTTGCCACTTGTATGCTTCTGTCTTTGATTAAATAGTTTCCTTTGATTCCTTTGCTAACTGCAGACTGTTTATCTCTCTCCTGAGATCGCTACTTCTGAATGGTATACATGACTGTTGAACGTTATGTACCAGCTGTTGAAATATGCTCACAGATTGACCTATGTATTAGTCTATTTAGACCAAGGGTCTATGGACCCCTTGCTTAATGTTTAATGGTTCTATAGGATAAAAAAATTTTGGAACCCCTGATTTAGACAGTCCATTCCAAACTATTGAAATTACCCTTACTTAAGTCAAGAACACTGGTTCTGGACCCCACATTCTTGCCCTCAAACTACATCCAGAATTCTATCAAATTCTGATCATCACTTTCTTTTACTAATCCTGCCTCATTACACATGACCAAAATCTTGTTATGAGACACACCTAACCACACCAGCTCCCGGGGTTGAGACGCTCTGACTCTCTGGAGTATAGATAGTTGGCGCCGCCCCTTTAAGGGGTCAGGAGCCCCCCCCCCCTCCTAATTGACAATCATGTTTTGGCAGCAAGAGTTGAGTATTTAAAGAGCACCTGAACGGACCCTCAGTGCTCAGTCGTAAGCTCAACTAGAGATATCATTTAGCGTTTTGTTTGTGCTTTGTGTTTTGCTTGTGCTGAAGAAATTTGGCCTGTCCCCTAAAACTCTCGCTAATTTTTATAGGTGCACCGTAGAAAACATTCTTCTAGGGTGCATCGCTACCTGGTATGGAAGTTGTCCTGTTCAAGACCAGAAGAAGCTGCAGAAGATCGTGAACATAGCCCAGCACTTCACACAAACCAGTCTTCCATCCTTGGACTCACTTTACACCGCACGCTGTCGGAGCAGTGCTGCCAGGATAATCAAGGACAACCCACCCAGCCAACACACTTTTTGTCCCTCTTCCCTCCGGGAGAAGGTTCAGAAGCATGAAGATACGTACGGCCAGATTTGGGAACAGCTTCTTTCCAACTGTGATAAGACTGCTGAACAGATCCTGACCCAGATCTTGGCTGTACCTTCCAAATATCTGGACCTGACTTGCACTACCTTACTTTCCCTTTTCTATTTTCTAATTATGATTTATAATTTAGATTTTTTATTATATTTACTTGGATTTGTACTTCAGGGAGCACGAAGCGCAGAATCAAATATCGCTGTGATGATTGTACGCTCTAGTGTCAATTGTTTGATGACAATAAAGTAAAGTAAAGTTCTTGATCTTGCCTCAGATACTCATGCATTTGGATTCCTTGACACAGTCTCTCATCACAAATCTAATATATAGGCTGTTCCTGGAAAGGTTCTGTATCCTACTGCTCTAAGAAACATCCCTGAAGCAGTCCTCTTCCAATCAAAATACAAGTTAAAATCATCCAAGATAATTGCTGTTCCTTTCTCACATCTCACTTTTGCTTTGTCCTCTTAAAAAGCTACACCCTGGAGAATATAGGTTACTCTGCCCCATAGATACAAGAGATTCTGCAGAAGCTGGAAATCCAGAGTAACACACACACACACACACACACACACACACACACACACACACACACACACACACACACACACACACACACACATTTCTGGAGGAATGCTGGTCAAAGTTTCGGGATGAGGCCATTCATTAGGACAAGAAGAGAGGGTTCACGGCCCAGTTTCGAGTTGAAGCACACCATAGGTTAGGAGCTTAGGATTTTAAAATGGGAAATTACATATACAGTTACAAGTGTCGCCCTGCTTTACGGATGTTCGTTTTATGTCACTTCGCTTTAACAAAAGACCTACGTTAGTAACCTGTTTTCGCATTACAAAGAGGATTTTTGCTTTTATGAAAATTTTTCCCATAGGAATTAATGGTTCCTCGCTTTATGCCATTTTGGCTGAAGAAAGGTTTTCATAGGAATGCTCTACCTTTGTAAAGAAGGGGACACCTATATATCAGAAGCCAGTGTGATTGCAGGAAATAAATTAGAGA
This sequence comes from Hemitrygon akajei, assembly GCF_048418815.1. NCBI lineage: Eukaryota > Metazoa > Chordata > Chondrichthyes > Myliobatiformes > Dasyatidae > Hemitrygon > Hemitrygon akajei. The sequence continues at coordinate 36,158,598 of NC_133150.1, forward strand.
GAGAGAGAATAGAAAGTGAAATGCTGCAGGAGAAGGGACAGGCTTATTTAATACATGAGTCAGTGTTAGAATCGGTGTGAACCTGTGATAATACAAAAGTGAAGAGAGGTGTAGAAAGGCGAATACGGAAGTAAAGAAGTGGAAAAGTCTGGTGTCAGAATTTACGGACTGCTATGAATGCATTGCAGAGGTTGGCACTTCTCCACAAGAGGAGAAACAATCCTCCCCTAGAGGTTTTTATCCACTGCCAACCCCCGCATTACATTCATAGCAGTCCATAAATTCTGACACTGACTTTTCCATTTCTCTGCATCCATGATCTTATTTTTGTTTTTCAGCCAGCTGGAAGTGATGAGGGTGAAGGAACAAATGCCTTCCAATTAAGCGGGGCAGCCATTTCCTGTTTGTACCCAAAGGTTCAAAAAAAGAGGTTGAAGTCAAGCAGTTGACTTAATTGCCTAATTAGGGACAAAAACAAAGGGAAAGAGAGACAGATGGGAGATTATGTTCCTCACCAAATCCTGTTGAAATGATCTTTGATTGGTAATTATTGGTAGGGCCTTTATTTTGTCCACTTCCAAGTGCTTCCACGCAAAAAGAGTTAATTGAGGGAATGATAGACCCCACTTCTGCCACCACCTGGCCAGAAATAAGACATTTGTTAGTCCACTCGTCCGGTGTCCTTAACTTGTTCCAGGTATCTAATCCAAGGATTTTTAATTTCTTCAGGCTTATGGATCCCCACTTTTTGATCCACAAAAAAATTCTGGGAATCACGTTAAGTTTTGGTGAACATATGTCCAAAAGGAACACCAGCCCTCAAGAATACACTGACAAATGTTGGTATAATAACAATAGTAGCAAAAATACTTAAATAAGTGAAATATTATTAATGCAACATCTAGATATGGAAACATGAGGAAAAGTTCATTGTACAAACAAAATAGAACTAACACAGCTACAGACAGTGTTGAATCAAAATGGTTACAGAAGCACAAAAGGCAGGTGGAGAGAAAAATCATGAAGTTATAAAATATGCATAATAAGTATAAATGTACATCATAATTTTTTTCATAAGTTAGTAGGTGTAATTTGTGCTTGTTATTAATAAAAGTTAGATATCAAAACATGATTATTATAAAAATATCTTATTTCACCGTCATTCATGTGCATGCCAATATTACACTCACAGTAAAGTCATATTTAAGTGATGTCTGAAGTAGGACTCATAAAAGAATGACTATCCTAAAATGATTTACTCTAACATTACCCATATTACTGTTACCTAATCCTGATTAAATTCCGTTTTATTTCTCCAGAAATTCTCACAACTATTTCATCTCTTCTGTCCACACAGTCCGTTATTATCATTCAATTGAATCCAAATGAAATCTTTTGAATGTCATATTCATCCTAATTTTTATTCTTTGCATTCAATGTGGTGTTATCAGGCTTCTCAGCAAAAGTATTCCAATCCTGATTATTTTCAAATACCTAGAAGAAAACAGTATCAAGAGCAGTTTCTGTACTTAACTAAATATCTGATACAAAATTTCTAAATTCAGCTTTTTTTGGATAAATATTGGTCCAAAGGGGTAGAATTCAGAAATTAGATGGATATTTGAACTTAATATGATAAGATGAAACTTTGAAGTTGTGATTAGTTTGAAGTAATTAGACTTTGTATAGTTATTCACTTAATCGTGAGTTGCCACAATTTGGTAATGTCTAACTAAATTACTTACTAAGTATTATTTGAGGGATGAAGTGAGAACAGAGAATCCAAATGCTTCTCTTTATAATATTGCTCAGGATCCATTTGAGAAGTTTGTTACAATTGACTCTTGAGCTCACTAGTCACCTCGCTATGACCTTGACCAAATTGTCTACCTGTATTGAAGCACTTAATTCCGTTCTCTGTTATTGTTTTTCTTAAATGCCCTATTGCAATGAATTGATCCGTATGAATGATATGCAAGAGAAGTTCTTCACTGGACCTTGGTACATGTGACAATAATAAACCAGTTTACCAATTTAACTGTAATGCCCTACCTGGAGACACTGTTGTGCTCCCTTAGTATTGTATGTAGCAGTTAGCCTGGGCTTACCAATGTGAGCTAAAAACCTTCTAATTCATCAGTTGAACCATGGCAGACAATTGGAATTGGAACTGGTTTATTGCTGTCACATTTTTAAGGGGAACCTGAAGGGAACTTCTTTTTCCAGAGGGCGGAGCTCATACAGAATGAGCTGCCAGTGTTAGTAGTGGATGCGGGTTCAATTGCATCATTTAAAAGATGCTTGGATAGGTACACAGATGGAAGAGGGATGGAGGGCTGTGGTCCAGGTGTGGCAGAGCCACAGCTTGGCACGGATGGACCGTGCTGTAGTGCTCTCTGACTCTACGACTATGGCGTGTACTGAGATACTGTGAAAAGCTCGCCTTGCATACTGTTCATACATAGTAGGTCGATTCTTTACAGTGCATTGAGGTAGAACAAGGTAGAATGCAGGACAGAGTGTAACAGCTACAAAGTGCAGTGCAGGAAGTCAATCGAGTGCATGATCAGAAGTTGATTCTGAGGTCAAGAATCCATCTTATTCTATTAGGGAAACATTCAATAGTCTTATAGCAGTGGACAGGAGTTGTCCCTCAGCTGGTAGTACATATTTTCAGGCTTTTGTATCTTCTTCATTCGCTCCATCCACCAAAAGCTGAAGTTCCTGGTGGCCCAGCATTTTCAACCTGATTTCCATTCCTGTTCTGACATGTCAGTTCCTGGCCTCCTGTTGTGTCACCACGAGGCCACCTTATAATCCATCTTGGCAGCCTCCAACCTGATGGCATAAATATCGGTTTCTCCCGGTGAAAACAATTTCCATCCTCCTCCCCTCTTCTATTCCCCTCTCTGGCCTCTTACCTTTTCTCACTTGCCTGTAACCTCCTCAATCCCTTTCTCTTATGGTCCACTCTTCTCTCCCATCAGATTCCTTCCTCTCCAGCCTTTTATCTTTCCTTCCCTCCTGGCTTCACCTAAGACCTTCAAGCCATCCTCCGTCCCCTCTCCCCACCTTTTTATTCTGGTGTCTTTCCCCCTTATTTCCCAGTCCTGGGGAAGGGTCTCAGCCTGAGTGTTTGTTCGTTTCCATGGATAATGCCTGAACTGCTGAGTTCCTCCAGCATTTTGTCTGTATTGTTTTGTATATTCTGTCTAACGGAAGAGACAATGCCCAGGGTGATTATGTTGTCTGCTTTACTGAGGCAGTGGGAAGTGTAGACAAGTCCATATAGGGGAGGCTGCTATTACATCACAATAACAATTATAACTGGCATACTTGGACTTGGGTACTGTACAGAAACTCATCATGTGTAATTGATATATTACTGAGAATCAATGAATAAGTAGCTAATGTTGGTCTGTTGATCAATGCTCCCTCTAATTTTTTTTATAACTGTGCAGACCAATCGTTGCTCTAAGCAGGAAATTTTTACATGGCCTGAAAACTGTGTGGCATTTTAAATATGCTTTTTTCCACACATTTTGTAATAAAATATGCTGAATGTCAAAGTCATCTGATCAATATTCATAGTATGCATTATTAACAATGAGCTATTGACTTCCATTCTACGTTTATTGTTACAATTTGTAACAATGTTGTAACTTTAAACATTAACAATGTAAATACGTTGAAGCTCTAAAATGTTTTAAAGTAAAGTTTGTGGTATGTTTATTATTTAGAAATTTTATGGATTATATTTATTGACATGTAGTTAATTACAGGGTATCTCACAATTTTATTAACATAGATTCCAAGATAATATTAACATTTTATAAAAGAAAACTCCAGCAGTGTGGCAAGATGGGCTCGGTGCCTGGGAGCGTTTCAGGTATGGCATGGCTGCGCACTCATGCAGCTTGGAGTGAACAGTGCTATTGATCTACTGAAATAAGTTTACATGTTTACTATTCTGTTAGCTTTAATCTCACTAGATCAGCGGGCCATCCAGACTACTTTCACACTGCCGTTCAATATGCTCTTGGTATGAAGTTGACTTTGAAGTGGCAAAGCCAGTCATCCAAGGTCACTAGCTGGATCATGTACTTGGTGCTCATGACCGCCAATGCTTTTTAAAGTGTCTATCCGGTCAGGCATATCAGGCACATTGAAGGGTCTAGGTAGAGAGGACATGGACCAGATATTTCTAAGAGTGGGGTGTCTAGGACCAGCAGGCACAGCCTCAGAATACAACAATATCCCTTTAGAACAGAGATGAGGAGGAATTTCTCTAGCCAGAGGGTGTTGAACCTGTAGAGTTCTTTGCCATAGGGAGTTGTGGAGGCCAAGTCATTGGGTACATTGGCCAAGTTATTGGGTGGCATGGTAGTGTAGTGGTTAGCATGACACATTACAGTACAGAAAACCTGGATTCAATTCCCACCACAACCTGTATGGAGTTTGTGCATTCTCTCCATGACTGCGTGGGTTTCCTCTTACAGTCCAAAGATGTACCAGTTAGTAAGTTAATTGGCCATTGTATATTGTCCTGTGTTTAGGCTGCAATTAAAGTGGGGGATTGCTGGGTGGCATGGCTCGAAGGGCTGGTAAGGCCTATTCCACTCTGAATATGGATAAATACATAAATATTTGTAGTGGAGGTTGATAGGTTCTTGATTAGTAAGTGAGCCAAACGTTGCAGGAAGAAGGCAGGAAAATGAAATTGAAAGGGAATATAAATCATCTGTCATCAAATAGCAACGTGGACTCGATGGGCCAAATGGTCTAATTCTGCTCCTAAGGGCGCTAAGGTAGTGTGCAGGATCACGCAACGCTATTACAGTTCAGGGTGTTCTGGAGTTGTGAATTCAATTCCGGTGTCATTCTGTAAGGAGTCTCCGAACGTCCACCCCTTGGAATGTGTGGGTTTTCCCTGGGCACTTAAGTTTCCTCCCACAGTCCAAAGACATACCAGGTACATTAGTAGGTCATTGTAAATTGACCTGACATTAGGTTAGGGTTAATTGGGTTTGTTGTGTGTTGCTGGGGCAGTGGGCTTGAAGGGGCAGAAGGGACTACTCTGCGCTGTATAGATAAATAAATAATTAAACGATTGTATGAATGAATGAATAAATAAATAAATGGATCAATTAATGAATGAATGAACGAATAAATAAATGAGTGAATGAATGAATAAATAGATAGATAGAAAGATAAGTGAACAAAGATAAATGTCTTATGGTTTTATATCCTGCCTTACCTATAGCAGTGTCCACATACACTCAAAACCACAGTGAAACCAGTCATTGTCAATCCCCAGGGAAAGAAGACAAAGAGAAAGAAGATGAAGAACTCGCCATATAATTTTTTATTAACAATGGACACTATACATAACTGAGCCTCTATTCTGCTTCTTAGGCAATTTGTCAGATTTTTCAGTCCTGGGATGTGGATTAACAAAAGTCTAACTATTAAAGACATCAGCTGTCAGAGCTTGTACAAAAGCACAAGATAACAGAATTGACAAATGAGCTGACAATGGATCCACAGTATGGCAGGAGATGTAGAAGTCACATGTAAACCTAGTAAAATAGTACCTCGGTAAACTTTACTGTTTCAACTTAATTTGGAACAGGTTGGAAAACAATTGACTTTATGAACTCCAAGTCTGCATTTGGCAGTATTGACAGTGAAGAATAATGAGCTGTTAGAATTCTGTTTAAATGTCATTTGGAACTTTCTATGTTAATCAATAAAAATATATTATTTTACATCGAGGGCTGGCAAAGATCCGGGCTTCTTATCGAGAATAGATCTCTTGACTGCAAGGTCCCCCAGGAGTTCTGAGTAGTCATTGAATTTAGAACCATACTAATTGTTGGTGTAATTGCAATTACTGACCTGTAACGAACCCACTTTAAAGACAAGTCACAAAATCGGTAGAGCTTCCGACTAGTAAGGATAGTAATGCAAACCAAGAAGGGAACTATGTTTCAGATTACTTGACTCCTGAAATGCTCTTTCAGGCTTTGTTTTCTCTAGATTTGACTATTTCAATCCACTCTGGCCTGACCTTGCTCACTCTACATTCTCTTCAAGCTTTAAGACCCAACTCCAAACTTATTCATTCCCTCCCATTCCCCAGAGCTAACAATGCCTTCCAGTGTAGCAACATGCCTATTTTAAAGTCTCCCCTCATATCTACATCCCTCACACCTCTCCATCTCTGTAACCTCTTCTCTATATCCTGTAATTCAGATACCTTGGTCAACCTTGAATTTAATTTCTCCACTCTTATTGGCTATGTTATCAGGTCCATCACAGGAACACCACAAGGATATGCGCTTTGCTCACCGTTCTATTCTACTCTACACTCATGACTATGTGGCAAGGAACAGCTCAAATGCCTTCTACAAATTTACCAACAATACCACTGTTGTTGAGAGATGTCGATGGTGAGGCGTACAGGGATCAGCTGGTCGAATGGTGTCACACCATTCAACCTCACACTTATTGTCAGGAAGCCCAAGGAATTGATCATGGACTTCAGGATGAAGAAGTCAGGGGAATCCACATCACTCCTTATTGGGGGGGGGGGGGTCAATGGTGGAAAGGGTAAGCAGCTTCAAGTTCTTGGACGTCAACATCTCAGAGGATCTACCCTGGCCCCACCATATCGATGGAAACATGACAAAAATGTGCCAATGGTTCTACTTTGTGATTTGCTATCTCACCATGTTCTTGCAAATTTCTACAGATGTACCATGGAGAACTTTCTGATGGGTTTTATTAGAGCCAGGTATGAAGAGTCCAATGCTCAGAATTGTAAGAGGCTGCCAAGGATTGTATGCTCGGCCACTCCCCCTGCCATTGAGGAAATCTTCGAGAGGTAGTGGTTCAAAAGACAGCATATACCATTAAAACCCCTCACCCTCTGGGACATGCCTTCTTTGTGTTGTTGCTATTGTGGTGGAAGTAATGGAGCCTGAAGACACACTTTCAACATTTTAGACACAGCTTCTTCCCCTCTGCATCAGATTTCTGAACGGTCCATGAACCCATGAACACCAGCTCAGTAGTTGTTATTTGTTTATTTATTTTGTAACTTGTATTACTTAATCTCCACAAAATAATGCATTTTGCAACATGTCAGTAATAATCAACCTGATTAGTCCTGACGAAGGGTCTCGGCCCGAAACGTCGACAGTGCTTCTCCCTATGGATGCTGCCTGGCCTGCTGTGTTCCACCAGCATTTTGTGTGTGTTGTTTGATTCTGATTCTCATAAGGTTTGCTATTCCTTTCTTAAACATTGTTTATTTTCTATCTGCAGAGTTGTGGACACAGCTCAGAACATAGAAGCAGGCCCTTCAGCCCATCTAGTCCATGCCAAAATGATTTAAGCTGCCTATTCCCATCTACCTGCACTGGGACCACAGCCCTCCATCCCCCTACTATCCATGTACCTATCCAAATTTATTTTAAATGTTGAAATCAACCTCGCATGCACCACTTGTGCTGGCAGCTCATTCCACACACTCACAGCCCACCGAGAGAACAGGTTTCCCCTCATGTTCCCCTTAAGCTCTTCAACTTTGACCGTTAACCCGTGACCTCTGGTTGTAGTCCCACCAAATCTCAGTGGAAAAAGCCTGCTTGCATTTACCCTATCTATACCCCTCATAATTTTGCGTACCTTTCTGTCTTTCTTTCTCACTGTCTCAGTGAAACAGCAAGACTCCTCCTACTCCAGAAATTCTCTCCTCTCACCACCCCTATTGAGCAGAAGATTCAAAAGCCTGAAAGCATATACCACCAGGCTCAGGGACAGCTTCTAACACACTGTTATAAAGTTATTGAATTGAACTCCTGTATGATAAAATGGACTTAAACCTTATAATCTACTGCAACATGGTCTTGCAACTTATTCTCTGCTTGCATAGGCATTCATATTAGTTTATTATTGTCATATTTGGCAAGATACGGTGAAAAACTTGTCTTGCATACAGATTTCATAATCATTACACAGTGCATTGAGGTAGAATAAGGTAAAACAATAACAATGCAGAATAAAGTGTACAGGCTTCTGAACAAGTGCTTTGCAGGTAAACAAGGTACATTGCGAGGTCAGGAGAGAGGGGAGCGAGGAGGAGAGAGAATGTCTGGGGCAGGTGGGGTCTTTGATTATGCTGCCTACTTTAACGAGACATTGGGAAATATAGGGAGAGTCCACAGTGGGGTGACTGGCTCCTGTGGTGTGCTGAGTTGTGTACAAAACTCCGCGGTATCTTGCAGTCACACAGAAAGCAGTGCCATGCCAAGCCACTATTGATCCAGACAGAATGCTTTCAATGGTACATCAATAAAAATTGTAAAGGGTTGACAGGGGACATTAAAATTTTCTTTAGCTTTTTGAGGAAGCAGAGGATTGGTGAGTTTTCTTGGCCATAGTACAAATGTGGTCGTGCCAGGACAGGCTATTGGTAATGTTCACACCTAGGAACCCAAAGCACTGAACCTTTCAACCTCGACATCATCGGTGTAGATAGGAGCACGTGCATGGCCCCCAATTTCTGAATTCAATGTCCAGCTTCTTCGGAGTCAAAGAGTCGTAGAAAAGTACAGCACAGAGACAGGCTATTTGGCCCATATAGTACAAGGGGTGATTGATAAGTTCATGGCTTAAAGTAGAAGGAGATGAGTTATTAACTTTAAACTTTCTGCATAATCACTCAAAGAGTTACCCTGCGTGTGCATGTAACGGGAGCTGTATAACTCATCCCCTTCTACCTTAGGCCACAAACTTATCAATCACCCATCTGCGAACTCTTTCTGGAGGTCCAAGATCCATATGCTCCACGACCGCTGGACTAAGTGTGTAAATGTAGGAGGGGTCTATGTTGAAAGGTAAATGTGCTAGGTTTTCTAAAATTGACTGCTTCTACCTTGGGCCACAAACATATCAATCACCCCTCGTACATTCTGAACCATTTAAATTGCCTAGTCCCATCAACCTGCAGCCAGACCACAACCCTTCATGCCCCTACCATTCAAATACCTATCCAAACTTCTCTTACATGTTGAAATCAAGCTCACATGCACCACTTGTGCTGGCAGCTCATTCCATTCTCTCATGACCCTCTGAGTGAAGAAGTTTCCCCTCATGTTCCCCTTAAACATTTTACCTTTCATCCTTAACTCATGACCTCTAGTTGTAGTTCCACCCAACCTCAGTTGAAAAAGCCTACTTGCATTTACCCTATCTATACCCCTCAGTTTTATATACCCCTATCAGATCTCCCCTAAACCTTCTACATTCCAAGGAATAAAGTCCAAACCTATTTAATCTTTCCTTATAATTCAGTCCTCCAGTCCAGACAACATCCTTGTAGATTTTCTCTGTACTCTTTCAACCTTATGTACATCTTTCCTGTAGGTAGGTGACAATAACTGCACACAATACTCCAAATTAGGCCTTACTAATGTCTTATACATGAGATCCCATCTCCTGTACTCAATATTTTGATTTATGAAGGCCAATTTGTCAAAAACGTTCTTCACAACCCTATCTACCTGTGCTATTCACTTTCAATGAATAATGGACCTGTATTCTCAGATCCATTTGCTCTGCCAAAATCCTCAATGCCCTACCATTCACTGTGTAAGAACTACCCAGTTGGTTCTACTGAGGTGCAATGCCTTTGCACGTATCTGCATTAAATTCCACCTGCCATTTTTCAGCCCAGTTTTCCTGCTGATCCAGATCCCGCTGCAAGTTCTGATAGTCTTCCTCGCTGTCCACTACACCCTCAATCTTGGTGTCAGTTTGCTGATCCAGTTAACCACATTATCATCTATATCTTTGATATAGATGATGAACGATGATCGACCCAGTGCCAATCCCTACAGCACACCACTGGTCACAGGCCTCCATTTAGAGAGACAACCATCTACAACCACCCTCTGGCATCTCCCACAAAGCCAATGTCTAATCCATCTTGAAAGCCCAGTGATTGAGCCTCCTTGACCAACCTCCGATGCGGGAGCTTGTCAAATGCCTTGCTAAGTTCCATGTAGACAACATCCACTGCCTTGCCTACATCAAATTTCCTGGTAACTTCCTTGTAAAAATCTATTGAGATTGGTTAGACGTGACCTACCATGCACAAAGCCATGCTGACTATCTCTAATCAGTCCTTGTGTATCCAAATGTCCATGTATCTGTTTTCTTAGAATGCCGTCCAATAACTTTCCCACTACTGATGTCAGCCTCCCTGACCTATCATTACTTGGTTTATTTTTAGAGCCTTCCTTAAACACCAGAACGACGTTATCTATCCTCCATTCCTCTTGTGCCTTACCTGTTGCTAAAGATGATTTAAACATCTCTGACATCACCTTGCAATTCAACAGTTGCTTCGCATAGTGTCCTGTGAGGGTGTGCCTTATTCTGATTGTCAAAAGCTGCTGCGATTGTGACTGGTTAGTTTAGGAGGTGCAGCTGCTTTCCCCATTGGATAGATGCCTGCTGTCCAGTATCAAATACCTTGGGTATATAACATAGCACATGGAAGGGGGTTGCCCTCTTCTTCCTTTGTTTAAGACATGACCATTGGGAAGCTAAGCTCTGCGTGCAATTTTAACTAAATATCTTTGTTGAATGAACATATGTCTGTTTGGTCGAATTTTTATTGTTTGTAAATAAATGATAAGATACCTACTTGAAGTTGGTGCATTTCCTGTCTCACTTGGCGGACCCAGGAACCTGACTGAGCTTCAGAGGGGACATCTTGCCTGGGGACTTACTCACCATAATCTGCCTCAGGACAACAAACACCCTCTCCTCTGTAATCTGTACAGAGCCCATGAAGTTGATGGAGCTCAGGTCTTCCAGAAGCCATTGTTTCTGATGTACATATTGCACCAACTCCCTTTCACTGCTTCGTGGTATAAGTTCCCTGCTTTTGGGCTCCATTAGTTCGCACGTTCCCAGTGAATCAATTCCTATGGCCAGTTCTCTCAAGGTCCTTTCCTCTCCATCTCCCGCTGAAAAAGACCCCCGACCCATCTCAGTGCTCACCACAAAAACCGCTCCTCCAGCATTCTCTAGAACCTTCTCCCAGTCCCGCTCTCCTGACTGGATGACACACATTCCTAAGCATCCCTTATCATTAAGAGTAAGCCAGACACTGCCAGCAGAACACACTGCTTCTACAGAAAGACAGTTACATGAAATACCCTACAAGATTAGCAGTAAAACCTCTACCAGGGCGTTACACTCTCTATCTCCATTCTGTACTCCAGTTCATTGTTATTTGAGATACAGTCCATCATATCATCTGTATCATGACTGTATCATCTGCAAACTTGTAGATGGAGTTGGATCAGAATCTGTCCACAGAGTCATGAGTGTACAGGTAGTAGACTAGGGGGTGGCGGATGCCACATTGTGGAGCATCAGTGTCTAGAATAATTATGGCGGAGGTGTTGCTGTCCAGCCTTATTGATTGTGCTCTGTTGGCCAGGTAGTCAAGGATTCTCTTACAAAGGGAGCCATTGACCTTTGGGGTACGGAGATTGGTGATGAGTTTGCTTGGATCAATAATACTGAAGCAGAACTGTAGACAATAAACGACAGTTTGATGAAAGTGTATTTACTGCCCAGATGCTCCAGGGATTAGTGTAGAGCTAGGGAGATGCAGGTGCTGGAGAGTTGTTTCAGCAGGAGGCACACTGACAGTGTTTGGAAAGCTGGTGTTGATGTGAGCCGTGAGCAATCTCCCAAAGTACTTTGTGATGCGCTTTCTCTGCAACTGTTTTACTCTGTTCTGTACTCTCTCGTTGCTTTTCCCTTCTCCACCTTGATGTACAAATGTGATGAAATGACACGTGAAAGAAAGGATCTTCACTGTACCTTGTGACAATAATAAAGCTATTATCAATCATCTCTCCGTGCCTAAGAAGTACCTTAAAATCCTATTTATTTCACTAGTTTTAGGTCACATCCATATAACCATATAACAATTACAGCACGGAAACAGGCAATCTCGGCCCTTCTAGTCTGTGCCGAACGCTTACTCTCACCTAGTCCCACTGGCCTGCACTCAGCTCATAACCCTCCATTCCTTTCCTGTCCATATACCTGCCCAAATTTACTTTAAATGACAATACCGAACCTGCCTCTACCACTAATCCACTTGGCAATAACTCTTATTTGTTAATTGCTTCTCCTTTTGGTTTTCTAATGGCTGTATCTAAATTGATGATACTGAGAAACATCTCCATCAGCGGAAGAGTGAGATCTGTATCTGTAAAATTACTGATTCAAAAAGCAACAATTGGTTGTTGGAGGTGAAGGTGTGGGGATGGGGATGGAATCACAGAAACATTCATTTGAAGTCGTCCCAGTGAGAATCGGAAATAAAAACAGGAGATGATGGAACTTTCCAAAATAACTATTTCAGGTCAATTGACCTTTCATCAGTACACCATGTTCATCTCACTGTGTGCAGTTCCAGACAGTGATTCATTTCTGTTGTTCATGATAAGGTGCTCAGAGTAATCATACACTGAACTCTGTCCGTCCCCTGGCAGAGTTAGCACAGTGGATTTGTTTAACGCTCTAAGAATTAAACGTTCATCATGGCAGTAAAATGCTGAACGCAAGAGATGATTAAGAGCAGGAACAAGACACCCGCCTCAAGCTTGCCCTGCCGTACAATATAATCATGGCATATCTCTGCTGGCTTCAATTTCTGTTCTGTGTTATTTACCCACAGCCCCAAAATCTTCGATATTCCAAATACTTATCTATCTCCACCTCCAATGGCCATGGCAATGTAATGGTTAGCACAATGCTCTATAGCGCCATCCAGGGTTCATTTCCCACTGCTGTCTGTAAGGAGCTTCTGAGTTTTCTTTGCAGCCATGTGGGTTTCCTCTGGATGCTCCAGTTTCCTCCCACGTTCAAAAGTTGTGTAAATGAGCAAGTTGCTGGATGGTGGGGTGGAGCTCCTTCCCTACCAAATGAGGTGTAAGGCACTCCTTCCCTCTGTTAGCCTGCAGGTCACCCTGGAGCAAGGTGTAGCACCTGCTTAGCCCCCCGATCAGGGTCATGTGAACCCATGGGAGCAGGTGGTGGATGGTTGTATGAGCAGCTGGTGAATATCACAAGGCTGGTTATGTGACCATTGACACCAGGCAGACAATGTCTGAAGAGTATTGATAGTGGCAGGGGTCACCTGTCTAGTAAAGATACTGCCCAGAAGAAGGTAATGGCAAACCATTTTGTGTTATATCCCTAAATAAATAAATCTTGGACCTGGGATCCTTTGAATTTCCAATTACGAACCCCATGATAAGAGCCAGTTGCTAATGTGCTGCTCAGATCTCTGCAAGCGTCAAAGGAAATTCTCCGCTGACATTTTGCACTACTTCTGACTTTCTTTATATTCCGCCCTTCCCTTCCTATCTTCCTCTTTCTCAATAGCAACAGGGAGACTGAGAAGCAGGTGAGTCAGCAGATTTTGGAAAGGTGAAAAAAATAACTGGGCTTTTTGTAATGGATGACTTCAAATTCCCTGATATTGATTGGCAACACCCAAAAGCGCAAATGTTGTTGCAGAGTTTGTTAGGTTTGTCCAGGCACAGTTTGGCTGACAAGAGGAGAAGCCATACTGGATCTAGTACGAAGCAATGAACCTGGTCAGGGGACAGACCGTGTGTGAGCATTTCAGAGATAGTGACTCCAACATCCTGACCTTTAGCAAAGCCATGGATAAGGATAGGAACAGATGATATAAGGAAAGACTGAGAAAGCTAGGGCTTTGCTCTTTGCAGCAAAGAAAGATGAGAGGCAACTTGAAAGAAGTATACAAGATAATGACTGTCATAGAATGGACAGGCAGCACCTTTTCCCTAGTGTGGCAATGACCAATACCAGACAATTTCCTTTTAAGGTGAGTGGAGGGAAGTTTAGGGGGGGGGGAAGTCAAAGGTATGGTTTTTACAGAGAGAGGGGTAGGTGCCTGGAATGCACTGCCAGGGTGGTGGTAGAGGCTGATATAATGGGGACATTTAAGAGACACCTGTGCAGGTGGATGAAAAAGTTCAGGTTTAATTGTCGTTCCACCATACATGAATGCCCATGAATATAGCCAGACAAAACAATGTTACTTCGGGACCAAGGTGCAAAACATAGTACCAACAGTCGTATATAGCACAAGGTGCATATAGCACACACAAGACAGCAAGCACGTATAAGATAGCAGTAAAATACAGTCAAACAAAAATTATAGCCCAAGTCTCTGAGTCCATGGGTGTTGCAGCAGTCTTCAGTCAAATACAATACAGCTTGTCTTCTGCCGAGCGAACACTGGGGGGCAGCACTGTAATGTGCAATGACTCCGGCACCTCCCTGCTGGGCGGCCGCAAACAGGCAACACCGGGGCTTGAGGCCTAGTTCTTGCTACAACCGAGATCACACAGTTCCCCCACCGTTCACCCCCGCCGATCGCGAATAAACCGATGAACTGGACTTGCAGCATTCCACACCGCCGATGTCCGACAGGGTTTGGCGATTGCAAGAAAGGCTACTAAGCCTAAACCAACAGCCACTCGCTGTTAAAATGGAGGGTTATGGGTTGTGTAGGAGGAAAGGGTTAGATAGATCGTGGTGTTGGTTTATATGTTTATACAACATCGCGAGACAAAGGGTTCATACGGTGCTGTTCTATGTTCTATGTATGGTGAGTTTGAATCTTTGGAGCACTGAAAATAAAATATTTGACTCTGATTAGCACTGGACTAGAAGAATCATGTAGATAAGACATAAATTATTGCAGGAAGAGTCAACTGCCCTGACTGATGGGTTGAAAGTATCCTTTATTGACTGCAAGCTGCACATGAGATGAATGTGGGCAATTTAGATCTCCTTTGAGTACCAGGTCTCCTGCCCAAAACTGAAGGAACTACATGAACAATTTATTAGCCGGAAAGTGAGAGATTACAGCAATTTCCTTACACCAGCAAATATGTACTGTTGTCACTGTAGTGTAGTGGCAAAGAAACTGGAACAAGGTTGTAAATTAGGTTTGGATTTATTGTGTGTTTCATCTTATTAAATCTAATTATTTGCCCAGTTAAGGACACTTTGATTTTAAAATGTTCATCCTATTTTTCAAGCAGAGCCATTGACTCACTCCTACACACCTCCCTGAGAACCCTATGTTTCTCCATTTCTGACCTCAGTCATCTCAAAGTACAACCGTTCCCACATAGGTTTACAGCTGTTTAGGCCACAGACAAAGAGTTTCCACTCAAGGACCCTCTCCTGCACCCCTCTGAACAGTATCCTTAAAGCTGACATGATGGAGTTCTCCCATGCCTTTAACCAAGTATTTGTTTCTTGGCTCTATTTGGCTTGTATTTAATTTTTGGAAGGATTTGCAATACTGAAAATGCTATGAAAGGTGCAAGATGTTGATTTTATATTTGGAAGCCTCATCACGCTTTTGGGTGGTGGAGTGGAGATACGTCTCTACCAAAGGAGGTGTAAGGCTCTCCTTCCCTTCCATTAGCCTGCAGGTCACCCTTGGGCAAGGTGTAACGCCCGCTTAACCCTACGATCAGGGTCATGTGAAGCCGGTGGTGGATGGTCGTACGAACAGCCGGTGCATATCACAGGTCCTGGTTATGTGACCACTGATGCCAGGCAGACAATCTCTGAAGAGTATTGATAATGGCTGGGGTCGCCCATCTTGTAAAGATACTGCCCAGAAGAAGGCAAAGTGCTGAAGTACTGCCTTCAGTGGTCGCCCTTGACATAATGATTCAACTTAAGAGGTGGATTTTCATTTATGAAAACTCACATTGATGGCAACCAGCTTGGTAGTTTAGTTGTTATTTTGACTCGACTTAAAACAGATTTGGCTAGAAATTGTTATGCACTGTGATAAATGGACAATATTTTCATAACGGGGCATGCCAATCACCATTTCAGTGAAGCAGAATGCCTAAGCAAAATTATCAAAGTGCTTCCTAAATTGACATTATAGATCTTCCTTCTCGGGCTGCAAGTCATTTAAAGAAAATTGAGAGAGAGTGAAAGCAACTGCAGGTGCTGAAAGTCTGAAATAAAACCAAAAGAGAAAGAAAACAATCAGCAAGTCAGGCAGCATCTGTGGAAGGAGATACTGAGTTAATATTTCAGGTCAAAGACCCGTTGTTAAAACTAAGGAAGAAAGCCAGCAAGTTGGTTTTCAGTTGCAGAGAATTTGGGAAAAGGATGAGGACAGCAAAGGGAATATCTCTGATAGGGGAGAAACAAATGGGCTAATGTGGCAGTTAGAATCAGCTGTTTTGTCATCGTTGATCAGATTTTTTTTCAGTCAACTGTCATAGACCGCAAAAAAGACCCAACACATTTCTGTCATTCTGTGATGAATGAGTGTGCTAGTTGTCCATCCTCAGAAACAAGTGATCAGAATTGTGCTCTGGGAATTTTGGGGCCTTTTGATTTTCAGTTTTGGGGTGGCACAGAGACACGGCGGTTAGCGCAATCAGTGCTAGATGTAAGATCCAGGCTTGAGTCCCACCACTGTCACTAAGGAGTTTGTATGTTCTCATCATGGTGTGTGGGTTTCTTCTGGGTTCTCCAGTTTTCCCCCCACATTCTAAAGCCATACGGATGAGAGTTAGTAAGTTGTAGGCTTGCTATGTTGGTGCCAGGCACTTGCGGGCGGCTCTGCACAATAGTCACTGATTTGATTTGCCACAAATGATGCACTTCACCGCATACTTCAACATACATGTGCCAAATAAAACTAATCTTTAAATGTTAAATCTTCAAACTCATGCTTATTGTTTTACATAAGTGTCTTGAAGAATACAATAAAAAAATCATAGTTAGATAGTGCCTACATGGCCAGCAAAATATATTTTTGAAATGTTCTTGCATTTTATTTGTGCATTAACAGATGTCATGTAAGTATACCAGTTAATCTCTTTCACAGATCCAGGGTATCATAGTAGCAAAGTGGTTAGCACAATGCTTTACAGTACCAGTGACCAGGGTTCAATTCCCACAGCTGCCTGTAAGGAGTTTGTACATTCTCCCAGTGATGGCATGAGATTTCTCCAGGTGCTCCAGTTTCCTCCCACACACCAAAGACATAGTGGCTGGTAGGGAATTGGTTAATATAAATTGTCCCGTGATTAAGCTAGGGTTAAGTCAGAAGATTGTTGGGCATAATGGCTTCAAGGGGTGGAAGGAGCTATTCTGCGCTCTCAAATAAACAAATAAATAAATAAATAGATAGATAGATAGATAGATAGATAGATAGATATTAATCAGAACCCTGAGGAGAACAACCTGTTCTTTAAAACAATGCAATAAAATATTTACCTAGGTGCACAGCTGGGTCTTGGTTTAATATCTCACCAGGCCTCTGTGTCTCTCTCTTTTGAGATGTTGGAGGACATTACCATAGATTTAGACTATAGAATATGGACTCTTTTAAAACAGTTTTTATCTTCTGTGCTTCAGCCCATTCTTTCTTGTTTTTTTGTGCGGGGAGAGGGGGATTTGGGGATTGATGTTCATGCAGCATTTTGTGTGGGGGAGAGAGGGGCCCGGGTATCAATGTTCCTGTGGCATTTTGTGAGGGGGGAGGAGTGAGAGTCTGGGGGGTTGATGTTTTTTTTGTTTGTGGGGGGGTGGGTTTACTGTTTCTCTCTGTACTGACTCTCATGTTTTTGTCTCATGGCTATCTGGAGAAGACAAATATCAGAGTTGTATACATACTTTGATAATAAATGAACCTTTGAACCTTTGGAAGGCAGTTATCCTTTAGTACTGACCACCGGCAGCAGGGCTGGTTTTTGTGATCAGACTTCTTCAGTGGGACCATAACACACCACCTTCTCACTACAGGGGTATGTGTGTTACCACCCACCCAGGTTATGTCAAATATGTTTCTTCTAGTGCATCCTAAATGATGTGGCATTATGCTTTTGTGATCTGAAGGGTCCTTAGAAGTCAAAAAGAGGCATAAACTTGTTGTTTATGGCTGTTTTTAAAAGAAATGTTAGAAGAATGAAAAACAAACAAGAGAGAGCTGAGAGAGCAAAGCAAATACAGAATTAAAGCCAATTGTGGTTGTCTTATAGAAACATAGAAAACCTACAGCACAATACAAGCCCTTTGGCCCACAATGCTGTGCTGAACATGTCTCTACCTCATAAATTACTGGGCTTACCCATAGCCCTCTATTTTTCTAAGTTCCCTGTACCTATCCAAAAGTCTCTTAAAAGACCCTATCGTATCTGCCGCCACACCGTTGCCGGTAGCCCATTCCATGCACTCACCACTCTCTGCATAAAAACTTACCCCTGATATCTCCTCTGTACCTACTCCCCAGCACCTTAAACCTGTGCCCTCTTGTGCCAACCATTTCAGCCCAGGGAAAAAGCCTCTGACTATCCACATGATCAATGCCTCTCATCATCTTGTACACCTCTATTAGGTCACCTCTCATCCTCCGTCACTCCAAGGAGAAAAGGCCAATTTCACTCAACCTGTTTTCATAAGGCACGCTCCCCAATCCGGGCAATATCCTTGTAATTTTCCTCTGTGCCCTTTCTATGGTTCCTGTAGTTTTTTTTTAATGGGTCGCACCAGACAGTCAGCCATTCTTGTCTGGTGTGTGGTGTCAGGATTGGTCTTCTTTCGGATTAACCGGGTCAAAATATGAACGTTCCTGATTGGACCCTTTTTTTTTATGAGGCTGAGTGGCTAGCTCAATGCTCAAAACGACACGGATGGAAAGTGTGTCCAGAGTGGCCCGACTTAGATTCGAACTCGGGAGCCTTCGCTCCGGAGTCTGACGCTGATGCCATTGCGCCACTGTAGTGAGGCGACCAGAACTGAGCACAGTACTCCAAGTGGGGTCTGACCAGTGTCCTATATAGCTGCAACATTACCTCTTGGCTCTTAAACTCTTAAACAAGATTGAAGGCACCGTATGTCTTCTTAACCACAGAGTCAACCTGCGCAGCTGCTTTGAGCGTCCTAGGGACTCAGACCCCAAGATCCCTCTGATCCTCCACACTGCCAAGAGTCTTACCATTAATACTATATACTGACATCATAATTGACCTACCAAAATGAACCACTTCACACTTATCTGGGTTGAACCCCATCAGCCACTTCTCAGCCCAGTTTTGCATCCTATCAATGTCCTGCTGTAACCTCTGACAGCCCTCCACACCACCCACAACACCTCCAACCTCAGTGTCATCAGCAAACTTACTAACCCATCCCTCCACTTCCTCATCCAGGTCATTTATAAAAATCACGAAGAGTAAGGGTCCCAGAACAGATCCCTGAGGCACACCACCGGTCACTGACCTCCATGCAGAATATGACCTGTCTACAACCACTCTTTGCCTTCTGTGGGCAAGCCCATTCTGGATCCACAAAGCAATGTCTCCTTGGATCCCATGCCTCCTTACTTTCTCAATAAGCCTTGCATGGGGTACCTTATCAAATGCCTTGCTGAAATCCATATACACTACATCTACTGCTCTTCCTTCATCAATGTGTTTGTCACATCCTCAAAAAATTCAATCAGGCTCGTAAGGCATGACCTGCCTTTGACAAAGCCATGCCTGACTACTCCTAACCATATTATACCTCTCCAAATGTTCATAAATCCTGCCTCTCAGGATCTTCTCCATCAACTTACCAACCATTGAATTAAGACTCAGAGATAACAAAAATTCCATTGATAACAATCAACCTATAAAATAACTAGTGTAGCACCTGCTATTAAAAACTAAGACATTTTTAGAAAAATACAGAACCAACTGTACAGAAACTACTGGAAAATTCACTGAGCAACTACACAATTATACAGTAGGTGATTATTTAACAATACAAGCAAGCAGAAATGAAAATTCTACTTCCCGATCCAACACACTTCAAAATAAATCTTAAAGTATGAATTAAGATAGCAAATGAATAAGAACATAGTCAAAGGTATCACTTGATGAGTTGCTAAGGGGATGTCAATGAGGGGATGTGAATATTAGTATCATTTTAAAATCAGGCTGCAGCATTGCGTAAAAGTCATAGTGAAAGTGTCAAAAGGCTCAGAAACAGTCCCTTTGGCCCAACAATGCCCACTATCAATTACAGTACTCATCTATGCTAGTGTTAGGATCCTGATTTTAAGAGTAATTGCTGTCAGAAGAGTTTCCCAGGGTTCAGGTGACATTCCAGTGGAAATGAATGGAATGGTTAGATTCATGTAATGGCTGCCTCCTGCCACCCCTTAGACGGCACAGCTCTCATCCCTCTGCCTGTTCTGGAAACACAAGTGCAGGGGCTGGAATCTGGAGCATGCTCTCAAAGTTTAAAATTCAAACTAAGTTTATTATAAAGTGCATAAATGTCGCAGTATACAATCCTGAGGTTCATCTTCTTGAGAGCAATCACAGTAAGTACAATGAAGGACTACACCCAACATGTGGACAAGGACTATATGTGCAAAATATAATAAACAATGCAAAAAAAGAGAGAAAAATAAAGAAATAATAATAATAATAAGTTTGCAGTAAGTATTGAAAACATGAGATGAAGAGTCCTTGAAAGTGAGTCTGGTTCATTGATGGGGTGAGTGAAGTTATTTCCTCTCATTCAAGAGCCTGATGGTTGAGGGGTAATAACTGTTCCTGAGCCTGGTGGTGTGAGTCCTAAGGCTCCTGTACCTTCCTGATGGCAGCAGTGAGAAGAGAGCATGGCCAAGTTCGTGAGGGTGCTTGTTAAAGGATGCAGCTTTCCTGCAACAGCGCTCTGTGTAGATGTCCTCGGTGGTTGGGATGACTTTACCTGTGATGGACTGGGCTGTATCCATCACTTTTTGTAGGCTTTTCTGTACAAGGGCGTTGATGAGTCCATTCTAGGCCAGGCTATATACTCGCCACCGCACATCTATAGAAGTTTATCAAAATTTTGGATGAAATGCTGGATCTTTGCAAACTTCTAAGAAAGTAGAGATGCTGCAATGCTTTCCTCATTATGGCACTGACGTGCTGGACTCAGTACAGGTCCTCTGAAATGATAACACGGAGAAATTTAGAGTTGCTGACCCTCTCCAAGTCTGATTCCCCGATAAAGGCTGGCTCCTGGACCTCTCATAGCTTCCTCCTCCTGAACTGAATAATCAGCTCCTTGGTCTTGCTGACAGTGCTGTTGTGGCACCACTCAGCCAGATTTTCAACCTCCCTCCTATAAGCTGATTCGTCACCCCCTTTGATTCAGCCTACAGCACTGGCGTTGTCAGCAAACTTAAATATGGCATTAGAGCTGTGCTTAGCCACACTGACAAAAATATAAAGTGAGTAAAGCAGGGGTATTGACGCCTAGGACTTGAAACTTATTGACTAGTTTTGAGAGGGTGATAGTATTGAATGCTGAGTTGAGGTCTCAAGTTGAAATATTGACTGTTCTTGCCTCTACAAATGACCCACTGAGTTCCTCCAACAGCTTGTTTTGTGCTTCTGCTTGTCTATATTTAGTTCCACCCTCTTGACAGTCTCTGACCAACCCTCATCCTAAGAGTCTTGTTTTGCATCTCAGAGAACTGTTGCTAAGATGCTTGCTTGTGTATTTTCTTGTTATTTTCAAATGGCTCCTGCCTTACAGTGATGTCTCTATCTCCATCGCTAATGCTTCGCTTAAGCCCAGTTAGGAAGTTGACTAAAAGAACAATATCAAAGCTCTGCTGTTAAGTTCGTTGCAATTTCTGCAACCTTGCACTTAACATGTTTCACTGCTTTCCCCCTCTTTACTTTATCTCCTTCCAGGTGCTAAATAAGGTCCTGTCAATTCTAATAAATCATTCCACAAACCTAGTTCCTTTTGAGTGAATAGGTAACGCTTGATATTCCTTAGGTAAAACTTTTCAACTAACCAGGGTTTCTAACTTTTGCTCTGTGGCTCTGCCCTGACATTTCCTGCTTACATTTTTGTTTATGACTTTGGGGGAACTATTCTCCAAAATAATAAGCTTTCTTTTTGAAGCCTTCACTGCGATGAACAGGATTCCTGGATCTTTCTTTGTCAAAACCTGGGAACTCTACCCGTCACTGAGATCTCACAGGCCCAAGGTGAAGGATTTCGACCTGACCCAACATCTTCAGTTTTATGGAGTTACTGAGACCAAATCAAGGGATGTTCCCAGATGCCCTCCTCAATTCCTAAACCTCCAAGAAAGTCATCACCATGTCTCTGCTCTTCTTTATTGCATTTCCTTCAAGCAGGAATTCTTCAAACATTGGACAGAACTTGAGCACTTCAGCAGTGATAAAAAGCACATTATTGCATTTGTGTCGTCATGGAAACAAAGTGCAGACAAACCAATTAGCAAGCGACATTTGTCAATCTCTTAAAAAGTTTATTCTCGAAGCTCCTTTTTACATGTTCTTTGCATTCACAAATCAAGTTTGTCTTTTGGAGATATGACATTTAAGATTTTGTAGGGTTACAATTAGGTAAACTGCAATTATCAACAGCATTATAGCGAGTGGATATAACTACAAAAAATGGAAATAAAGGGAGAATTGGAGATAACATTATATTTGTGGAGTGGGTTAGTAAGATGGCCAACCCCCAGCAGAATCTGTCCCTGTAAAGTTATCCCACAGTCTATTGAAGAGGCAATTTCTTGAGAAAGAGGAAAGCACAGTGTGGAACCGTACTGTAGCAGTTAGTGCAATGTTATTACAGGAGCAGCTTTAAGATCTGGTTCAATTCCTGCCACTGTCTGTAAGGAGTTTGTACATTCTCCTGCTGACCATATGGGTTTCCTCCAGGTGCTCCTGTTCCCTCCCAAATTCCAAAGACATTCAGATAGGGGTTAATGAGTTGTGCGTGTGCAGTGTTGACGCTGTAAGTATGGCAACACTTGTGTAAGCCCAACACAATCCTTGCTGGTGTGATTTGATGGAAATGACGCTCTTCACTGTGTTTCAATGCATATGTGACAAATATGTCTAATTTTTGTCTTTTTATCTTTAAAAAGATTGAAGGGTGATGGTTGCATGTTCTCTATGTGGCATTTCGTGACTAGAGTGTAGGACTGGACTAGGCAGCTAATGCAAAGAGACTGATACACAGTTGAAATACTAACATTGACCAGATGGGCCAAATGGCATTGATTGGCCTGAAATTCTGTGTGGAGAATAATATTTATAAATATTTCATTCAACCAAGGTCTCTTTTCACATTGAACCATCACAAGGTTCAGTAACAGTCACTGAATATAAATGTTGTTTCTTGTATTGCATCAGTGATACCACAGTTACCTTATTGAACGTAAAACAGTTCAAATGGTTTGATACCACCATGTTAATACCATTTTTTCAATAAGAAGTTACTTGTTTTATCCAATATGTTTTGTAATATTTACAAGTGATGTAATAATATACAAAATAATCCATTCCTTTCTCCCTATTTCCAGCTTTACTCTACATAACTAAGGCATTCCTGACCAAATAATAGGCTAAAATCCAGCATCTCAAAACATGAGCAAACACGAGGAAATCTGCAACACATGTGCTGGAAATTCAAACAACGCACACAAAATGCTGGTGGAACACAGCAGGCCAGGCAGCATCTATAAGGAGAAGCACTGTCGACGTTTCGGGCCAAGACCCTTTGTCAGGACTATTTAGGACAATGCCATCTCAAAACGTGAAACTAGGGAATTATTTCAGGGGCCTTCCAGGTGGTGGAAGTCTACATTGTCTGTGCTTTGCCATCTTTTTGTCCATGTTAACACCAAGATCATTTCTCCAAACTGCATCTTCAAGGAGGTAGTCAAAGAGAAGTAGACTGTCTCTTAGCTGATTGGTTGAATGGCATCGAATAAGAGCTGGACTGTTCAGGTAGCACATAAAAAAGACTTGCTTTCACAATCTCTGAACAATCCTAAAATATTTCAGAGTCAATATAGTGCAACCACTTAATACTGTGGAAACAAAACAGGCAATTTGCATGCAGCACTTTCTATTAATAATATGGTAACAAAGAACAGTCATGGAAATAGTGACTGAGTGATGAATATTGGCCAGGATGAGTACAACACCTCTGCTGTCTTTTGAACACATGACTATGAGATTTTTACATCCTATTAAAACATGGAGAGGTTGCCTCATTCAGATGAAGGTTCCTTGACAAGTTAGCACTCAAGGTTCAAAGTAAATTCATTATCGAAGTATCTACATGTTACCATGAGATTAATTTACTTCCAAGCATTTACAGGATAAAAGAAATACAATAGAATTTTATGAAAAAAACTACACATAAACAGACAACGACTGATAAACAGCTGAGGTGCAACAGAAGACAAACGGTGAAAATAAAATTAATACTGTGAACATGTTGTAAAAGAGTTCTTGAAAGGGAGTCTGTACGTTGTGAAATCAGACCAAGGAACTGATTGTAGACCAGGAAGGGAAAGCTGAGGGAATACATACCAGTCCTCAATCAAAGGATCAACAGTGGAAAGGGTGAGCAGTTTCAAGTTCCTGGGTGTCAACATCTCTGAGGATCAATCCTGGGCCCAACATATTAATGCAATTACAAAGAGGGCACAACAGCAGCTCTATTCCATAAGGAGTTTGAGGAGAATTGGTGTGTCACCAAAACATTCATGAATTTCTACAGATGTACTGTGGAGAGCATTCTAACTGGCTGCATGTAATATGGAGGGGTCACAGCACAGGATCAGAAAAACTGTAGAAAGTTGTAAACTCCGCCAGTTCTGTCATAGGCACAATCCTCTCCAGCATCTGGGACACCTTCAAAAGGCGATGCCTCAAAAAGGCGGCATCCATCATTAAGGACACCCCCCTCACCCAGAACATGCCCTCTTCTCATTGCTTCCATCAAGGATGTGGCGCAGGAGCCTCTAGACACACACCCAACGTTTCAGAAACAGCTTCTTCCCCATTGCCGTCAGGTTGTTGAATGGACAATGAACCCATAAACAGTACCTTACTGTTTTCCCTTTCTTTTTGCATGACTAATTTAATTTAATTTTCCTTTTTACATATAGTTTTTGTGGTAATTTATAGTTTTAATTAATATGTATTGCAATGTACTGCTGCTGCGAACAACAAGTTTCATGACATATGCCAGTGATATTAAATCTGATTCTGATTCTAATTCCAATTCAGTTCAGAGTTAAGGTGAGCGAAGTTATCCTCACCTGTTCAGGGGTCAGATGGTTGAAGGGTCATTAGTGTTTCTGAACCAGGTGGTGTGGACCCTAAGGCTTCTGTACTTTCAGTAATAATGCTTTATCTGAAAATTCCCACTCGGGCCTCTTCAAGGAGAATTAAATCCACTAGCTTTGGACGGAAGCGGAAACTGTACTAAAGCTATTATTTCCCCTTTGTGGAATTTTGCCCCTATAGGATTTCAAAAATGACAGAGAAGGTTGAAATTCTTTTAACTCAGTTGGTATAGGTAATCTCTCCTGCACCTACCTTTTGGGCTTGAACTAATGATGTATGGATGGGGAAAATTCTACAGGAACCATACAGAATTCATTTAAAGTATTCGTTAAAACAGACCAAATTCAATAAATAAAATAATCCAAACATTGCAAATAACACGAAAGAAAATTTTAAGTGAAACTATTTCAAATACTACAAAATGTTGTGCTGTAATATGACATACCTTAGACAACTTTAACTCTTCTTTGTACTGTAACTCGTGGGAAAATAAAGCACAGACATTTCTTCACAGAGGCCAAATCGTTTTGCAGTTTCCTCATAAGCTATTCTTTAACTTAAAATATTACCTGCTTTTTAAACCCCGATGTTATTAGACTATCTTGACAATTCAGAATGTAGAACAGTTCTGACCACTAAATAAAATATTTTCCAGAAATGCATCATGTTTATGTTGCCTCTGTGTACATGTTGGATGTAAACACAAACCAGGAATACAAATCACTGATTTCATGAACCTGGCTGTAATCCCTTGATTTTTATTCACATTTTGTTTTTACACAAATTGAATCATGTGACATACAAAAACTTGATGCTGTGCCATGTAATTTCCAGGCAAGAGAGAGATAAGAGGAGAGATGTTTTGTATTTAATATTTCAGTAATACAGTATTGTAAATATGTTGTTTGAGTAAGCACTCTGTGCAGCTTACATAATTCATCGTGGGTTTTATGTAAAAGAACGTGAATGGCATTCATCATTACGCCGCCACCTCATATGTGCGCATTTCGCTGAAGTAAAACTAAATGTTCACGAGCTATCCCCAGTTTCTGTGTTTTTCTTTCATTTAGTTTTATGTTTAGAGTTGCAGACCATAACAAGAAGATAGAGAGAGAGAGAGAGAGAGATTAATTAGCTCTGATTAATGCAAGTCTGTTTCCATTATCTCTGCTACTGAAGTGAAGGGTTCTTGCGAGGACACTGAAAAAAAATGTAGAAAAAAATTGCAAGGCTACCATGGAATTTGCAGAGCAGAAAAGCTCATTTTACGAAGCTGGGCAATAACAGTGGATATTTCAATGGCTGTAGCTAGCTAAAAACATTATAATTAGTAAACTAATTATAAACCTTTGGGCAGGTGTATAATTTGTCTTCTGATTAAACCCTTTCTTTGCGCCAAGCAGCCATTTAAACACTATGTGCAACAAGGTCCATTGACCCCTGTAGACTTACTGAGCTGGAGATGCATTATTATCATTTGCCCAGATTCAGCTATTTCACGTCCTGGAACATGCATACAGACGTAAGAGGGCCGTCTCACTTTGTATTTCCTTTTAGACCACTGATCAGTGCATTAGTGTCATGAAGTGATTTGCATTAATACCTTCTTGGGAATCGTTCAGTTCCACCCTTGAGAAAACCAGTGGAATTCTTCTTTTATTCATACCGCAGTCTTACATGCAACAGAGTTAGTGACTTAGCCTTTTCCTTGCTCTGATGTACTGTCTGATAGAAGGCATTCATATGTAATACACGGACACATTTACTGGACTAATGCCCGAGACCTATTGATCTGAAGACTAGAATTTGAATCCCAGCAGAGTAACTAAAATGTTGGTATTAGTAATGAAAACAATGAAATTATCAGATTATCGGATCCATTTGGCTCACTAGTGCCCCTGAGGTATGGAAATCCAGTACACTTACCTACTCTAGCCTGCTTTTGATGTGACCCATCAAAGAATTTGATTCTTAAATTGAATGGGTACAGGTAGTTTGGGGTATGTATGGTGGGCGTTAAACACCAGCTTTGCCAGCGGTGCCTACATCAAAAGTGGGGGCAAGTCCTGATGAAAGACTCATTGATGAATTGTCCTCATTAACAAAGCATTTCATCCTCACCGGGAGCGAATGACACCCAAGCAAGGTTAATGTGACTAAATTTAAATGACCGTAAGTGTAGATCTGTTCCTTGACCCCGGACAGTGCTTGGGTGAAGAGATAATTAAACTGGTTAATTAACTTCAACACTGTGAAGCTGTGATGTGCTGATGTTTATAATATATAACGATCCCCACAGAAAGGCAGCCCTTGTTACCACTGTAGTGATTTCACAAGGCCTTAATCGATGTGGCACAGGGAAGGGGCTTGCTGCCGATTGTTGAAACCGAAAGTTCCCTCGGGATAGCTGCCCCTCCCATAAACATGGAACAGTGCATCACAGGAACTGGCCCATGGGCCCATGGTTCTATTGCTGCCCACAACACCAATCTAAAATAGTCTCTTTCTGTAAAATATCCATATTGCTCTATTCTCTGTCTGTTCATGTGCCGGTCCAAATGCTCCTCTATATTAGTATTGGTTTATTATTGTCACATGTACCATATTACAGTGAAAAGCTTGCCTTGCATCCTGTTTATTCAGATCAAATCATTCCACGGGGCATTGAGCTCAGCATCATTATGTGCCATGCCATATGATGTATGACATCATGGTCCATAACCGTGATTGCTCTCGCCAAATTTTTCTAGAGAAGTGGTTTGCCATTGCATTCTTCTGGGCAGTGTCTTGACATTATGGGCGACCCCAGCCATTATCAATACTCTTCAAAGATTGTCTGCCTGGCATCAATGGTCGGATAACCAGGACTTGTGATATGCACCGGCTGCTCTTACCACCATCCACCACCGGCTCCCATGGCTTCACATGACCGTGATTGATGGGCTAAGCAGGTGCTATACCTTGCCCGAGAGTGGCCTGTGCAGACTAGTGGAAGGAAGAAGCAACTTGCACCTCCTTTGGTAGAGATATATCTCCAGCCCACCACCCAAGCATTGAGGTGGAATATGGTAATATAACAGCCATGCAGAATAGAGCATAAAAACTACTGAAAACGTGCAGGAAAATTATAAAGTGCATGATCATAATGAGGTAGATTGTATGACTAAGTTTCCATCTTATCAAACAATAATCTCCTTCTACCACATCTCCTGGCAGTCTATTCTGGGTACTTATCAATCTCTGTAAAATCTTGCCATGCAATTTTTCTTTAATCTCCTCCCTCTATTTCTTACCTATCTTCTCTTGTATTTGTCATTCCCATCCAAGGAAAAAGACTCTGCTATCTCCCTTATCTATGCCTCTAATAATTTAATGTATCTGAATGATATTGCTCCTCAGACTCCAGGCAAACATTCCAAGTTTGTCCAACTTCTCAAATCCATAGTGCTTTCTAAAACGGGCAATGTTCTGGTGGACCAATTCTGCTTCCTCTCTAAAGCCTCTGTCTCCTTCCTGTAATGAGGAAATCAGAAATGCACAAAATACTTTGAACGTAGCCCATTCAAGGTTTTATATTGCTGCAAGATTGGATTCAAATTGGTCTCAGATTAGGATTCCATTTAATTATAAATAAGTCCCAACAGAAGTGAATCATAATTTAGAGTTGAGACTGAGATAGAGACATCGTTGTAAGGCAGGAGCCATTTGAAAATAAATAAGTCTTGTTGAAGTGAGTTTTCTTTGAGCCAATAACAAGAAGGGAGGTGTAAGTGGAGTAGCCATTGTTGGACTGTGCCAGTGTTAGAGTGGGAGGCTTCAGCTCAATAGGCTTGAACAAGTTCAGGCAGAGGTTCCAAATAAGTTCCCAGTAAGCCTTTTTCCTCTTTCTTCATCTATTAGTTCATGGCTAGTGTGCTGAGAATGTGTCCAGAGTTGGTGGTACTGTTTGTTCTTTGTGTGAAATGTTGGAGCTCTGGGAGATCTCCAATTTCCCTGATAACTACATCTGAAGTGCAGCTCCTTAGAGTATGTGTTAAGGAATTGGAGCTGCAGCTCAATGACCTATGGCTTTGACCAGCAGCCAATCAGACATTGGAAGTTTGGAGAGGAGGGACTTCAAACAGGTCCACTGCCCAAGGATAAAAGGCAGGAGCAGTTTGCAGCAGCATAATAGAGCTTTGACCAGCGGCCAATTGGTGTTTGGAGTTGACTAGTAGGAGCAAATTAAAGGAAGGCAGGGGCAAGCATAGTGGCTGTGTTTGGAGTGGACATAGAGTGGTGATCTTAAGGCTTTAGCTCTTCAAGGTTTCAGTGAAAAGAGGCTTCACTCAAAGAAAGCAGAGAAAAGAAAAGCTCAAGTTTTTTGCATCTCTTCTTTATATCTGTTCACCTAGGAAAGTAGAGATTCAGGCAGGTTAGTGCAATGCTCCTCTTGTGGGCTGCGGGAGGTGAAGGACACCTCCAGTATCCCCAAACACTACAACTGTGAGAAGTGCATCCAGCTTCAGCTACCGAACCACGTTAAGGAGTTGGAGCTGGAACTGGACCCAGGAGGCTGAAGGGGTGATAGATAGGACATATAGAAAGGTAATTATACCCAAGCTTCAAGACACAGGAAACTAACCAAGAAGGGGAAAGGAGTTAAGGAGCTAGTGCAGAGTACCCCTGTGGCCATCCTCCTCAACAACAGGTATATCGTTTTGGATACTGTTGAGGGGGATAACCTACAGAGGAAAGTCACAGTAGTCCGGTCTCTGGCACTGAATCAGCCTTGGTGACTCAGAAGGGAAGAGGAAGAAGAGGGACGCTGTGGTGAAAGCCGATTCATTAGTTACGGGAACAGACAGGCGAGACGAGATCGCTGGATGGTATGTTGCCTCCTTCTTGCCAGGGTCAGGGATATCTCGGATTGAGTCTTGAGCGTTCTTCAGAAAGAGGGTGAAGAGCCAGAAGTCGTGGCTGATGTAGGTAACAATGACATGGGTAGGACGAGTAACAAGATTCTGCATAGGGAGTTCAGGGAGTTAGGTGCTAAGTTAAAGGGCAGGACCTCCAGGGTTGTGATCTTAGGATTGCTGCCTGTGCCATGTACTATTGAGGCTAGAACCAGGAAGATTGTATCGCTTAATAGGTGGCTAAGGAGTTGGTGTAGGAGGGAGAGCATAAGATTTTTGGATCATTGGGCTCTCTTTCAGGGAAGGTGGGACCAGTACAGAAGGGAGGGTTTGCACCTGAACTGGAGGGGGACTAATATCCTAGAGGGAAGACTGTTAATGCTGCACAGTGGGATTTAAACTAGAGTTGCAGTGGAATGGGAAACAGTGTGCCTGAACAGGTAGTGGAGAGGTTACCACATGAATCGGGTCTCTGGCTCAGTGGCTCGGAAGGAAGGGGGAGAAGAAGAGTGCAGTTAGAGGAGCGGACATCCCTTAGAGATTGGCAGGTACAACATTGTGAATATCTTTGAGTTGTGACTGAAGAAAAAATCAGAGTTGGGAGATTAACGACCAAGGCTACACATTGTATTGAAAGGACAGGCGGGTGGTCAGAGGGTGTGATGTGGCTTTGTTGGTCAAATATGAAATCAAATCCTTAGAAAGAGGCGACGTAGGATCAGGAAGTGTAGAATCCTTGTGATTAGATCTAGGAAAGTGCAAAAGTAAAAAGACCCTGATGGGAGTTAAATACAGGCCTCCAAACAGTAGCCAGGATGTGGAATACAAATTATGACAGGAAATAGAGAAGGCTTGCCAAAAGGGCCATATTACAATAGTCATGGGGGATTTCAATGTGCAGATAGATTAGGAAAATCATGTTGGTGCTGGGTCCTAAAAAACTGAATTTGTAGAATTTTGATGGGATGGCTTTTTAGAGTAGCTTATGATTGAACAATTCCGGATTGGGTTTGTACAATGAATGGGATTTGCTTAGGGAGCTTGAGGTAAAGGAACCCTTGGGATACAGTGATCATAATATGATAGAATTCCCACTGCAGTTTTAGAGGAAGATAAAGTCAGATATATCAGTATTACAGTAGAGTAAAGGAAATTACAATGGTGTTAGAGAGGAGCTTGCCAAAGTTAATTGGAAAGGGACACTAACAGGGCTGATGGCAAAATAGCAATGGTTGAAGTTTCTGGAGGCAATGTAGAACAGATATATCCTAAAGATGAAGAAGTATTCTAAAGGGAGGATGAGGCAACCGTGGCTGACAAGAGAAGTCAAAGACAGCATAAAAGCAAAAGAGAGGGCACATTATATAGCAAAATTTAGTGGGAAGTTAGAGGATTAGGAAGCTTTTAAAAATCAATAGAAAGCAACTAAAAATGCCATAACGAGAGAAAAGATGAAATATGAAGGAAAGCTGGCTAATAAGATAAAAGAAGATACTAAAAGATTTTTCAGATATATAAAGAGTGAAGCAGAGGCGAGAGTGGATATCAGACCACTAGAAAATGCCGTTGAAGCGGTAGTAATGGAGGACAAAGAAATGGTAGAGAAATTTAATAAGAATTTGCATCACCCTTCACCGTTGAAGACACTAACAATATGCCAGAAATTCAAACTTTTCAAGGGGGTCAGAAGTGAGTGTAGTTGCTATTATTATGGAGAAGGTGCTTGGGAAGCTGACAGGACTGAAGGTAGATAAGTCACTTGGACTAGATGGACTACAACCCTGCCTTCTGTAGGGGGGAGCTGAAGAGACTGTGGAGGCATTAGTAATGATACTTCAAGAACCATTAGATTTTGGAATGATTCTGGAGGACTGGAAAATTGCAAATGCCACTCCACTCTCTAAGAGGGGAAGGGGGGAAGAAGAAAGGGCACCATCGGCCAGTTTGCCTGACTTCAGTGGTGTTGAAGAGTTCTCATTTATTCATTGAGATACAGCATGGAATAGGCCTTTCTGTCTCTTTGAGCCTTGCTGCCCAGCAATCCCCTGAACTGATCCAAGCCCAATCATGGAGCAATTTATAGTGACAAATTAACCTACCAACCCGTATGTCTTTGGACTGTGGGTGGAAAATGGAGCACCCGAAGGAAACTCAAGCAGTGCAGAGAAGATGTACAAATGTCTTACAGGCAGCAGTGTGAATTGAATCCAGGTCACTGTTACTGTAAAGTGTTGTTCTAACCTCTATGCCATCATGCTGCGATTTAGGAGGTCATTATTAAGGATAAGTTGTTTGGGTACTTGGAGGTACGTGATAAAATACGCTAAACCTGCATGGTTTCCTTCAGGGGAAATCTTGCCTGACAAATCAGTTGGAATTCTTTGAGGAAATAACAGGCAGGATAGTCAAAGGAAAGTCAATGGATGTTAGTTACTTGGATTTTCAGAAGGCATTTAATAAGGTGCCACAAATGAGGCTGTTTAACAAGATACGAGCCTGTGGTATTACATGAAAAATACTAGCATGGATAGAAGATTGACTGTCAGAAAGCAAAGAGTGGGAGCAAAGGGGGCCGTTTCTGGTCAGCTGTGGGTGTTTCGCAGGGGTCCATGTCGGGACTACTTTTTTTCCTGTTATAGGTCAATGCTTTGGATGATGGAATTGATGGTTTTGTGGGCAAGTTTGCAGACTATACGAAGATAGATGGAGGGGCAGATAGTGTTGAGAAAGCAGAGTCTGCAGAAGGACATAGACAGATTGGGAGAATGAGCAGAGAAGTGGCAGATGGAATATAGTGTAGGGATGTGTATGGTCATGCACTTTGGTAGAAGGAATAAAGGCATAGAATATTTTCTAAATAGGAAGAAAATTACATCAGAGATGTAAGAGGAATTGGGAGTTCTTGAGCAGGATTCCCTAAAGGTTAACTTGCAGGCTGAGTCAGTAGGGAGGGAGGGAAATGCAATGTTAGCATTCATTTTAAGAAAACTAGAATGTAAGAGCAAGGATGTGATGCTGAGGCTTTATAAGTCATTGGCGAGACTGCACTTTGAGTATCGTGAGCAGATTTGGGCCCCTTTTCTAAGAAGAGATGTGCTGGTATTGAAGATGATCCAGAGGAGGATCAGGTAAATGATTCTGGAAATGAAAGGATAAATATATGAGGAGCATTTTATGACTCTGGGCTTGTACTCACTGGAGTTTAGAAGTATTGGGGTTTGGGAATTCTCACTGAATCCTTTTGAACACTGAAAGGCGTAGATAGAATAGATGTGGAAAAAATGTTTCAGATAGTGGCTGAGTCTAGAATCAGAGGGCATAGCCTCATAATAGAGGGAGGTCCATTTAGAAAGGAGATGAGGAGCAATTTCTTTAGCCAGAGAACAGTGAGTCTGTGGAGGCTGAGACATTGAGTATACTTAAAGTGGAATTTGATAGGTTTCTGATTTGGCAGGGCATCAAAGGTTACAGGGAGAAGGTAGGAGAATGGTATTGGGAAGGATAATAAGTCAGCCATGATCAAATGGCAGAGCAGACTTGATGGGCCAAATGGCATAATTCTGCTCCTATATCTTATGGTCTAAACCAGATGACTTCTAATCTACCATCTTTGCAGGTTTACAAATGGTCAGCATTATCTGGGCTGACTGTCACAGACTCCAAGTTTATTTCTGACAACATAAGCATGCCATGCATCTCTATGATTCAATTTCTTTCCTCCAGCAGTCAGCAGGGAAGGGATAACTTGTCTTGGTTACTAAGCATCAACGGGGATATGGTGCATGAAGGAAGACAAACAAAGGTGCATTCCGACAGATCAGAGTCGCACGTGGGACTGCTGTACTCTGGGGAAGAATGGCAGGCAGTCTGTCTACAGCAAGATGCCACAAACAGAATTGATTCACCAAACCCTTTAATAGCGTTTGTGAAGGGCTGCGATGTAGGAAATCTCTGCTGAATGGGGGGGGGGAGTGCAAAAAAAATGAGATGGACTAGAAATAAATAAAACTAAAGCTCATTTAGAAAATAGGTCTTGTTGAATCATGACTTCATTAAATTCTTCTGAGTTAATTTAGTGCATTTATCTCTATATCACAGCAACTCAGCTCTGCCTGTCTCCATGTGAACCAATAATCGATATCTTTTTGCAGCAGTAGATGGAAGGGTGTTCATAGTGAGAGATTTCCTTATGCATCTTTTGCTGGGAATTAACATGGATCGAATCTTTCAGCCTCTTGACTTGACATGAGGAAACTATATAGCTAAAAGACAGATGATCAGATGATCAAGGGTGAATGTGTGCTGGTCCACATTGATGGACTTGGCAGTAGAGAGGGTCAGCAGCTTTAAATTCCTGGACGGTAACATATGGGAAACTTGATGCAGTCACAAAGAAGGTGTGCTAGTGCTTTAATTTTCTTAGAAGCTTAAGCAGGCTTGGCATGGCACTGAACTCTCTACAAAAGTTCTACGGGTGCGCATTGGTGTGACAGTCAAACGTACAGTAATGGCGGTAGCTGCAGAGAGTAGTCGACAGCCCAATTGCATCATGGGTTCCCTCTTTTGGTAGTATGCCCCATCAATGATCTTCACCATCCGGGCTGCGCCATCTTCTCACAACTGCCATTGGGCAGGAGGTACAGAAGCCTGAAGTCACACACCAGATGATTTAAGAGCAGTTTAACCATTCAGTTCCTGAACCAAACTGCAGAACCCAAATAATTACCTTAGTGTAGCAAATCTATGAAATCTTTGAATACTTTACATCAGTGGTCCCCAACCACTGGGCCGCGGACTGGTACCAGGCCGCGAGGAAATGATATGATTTGGCGATATGAAACGATATGAGTCAGCTGCACCTTTCCTCATTCCCTGTCACGCCCACTGTTGAACTTGAACGCACTCGAAGTCATTACCTATGCGAGGTCATCAGTCGCTTAAACGCAGTGATACCCTCGCGCCAGGGATCACTGGTTGGCCTCGGGTAACTGGACGCTTCGTGCAGCTGGCGAGAAGTGCCGCCTCTAAACCTGTTTAGCACACAAATGTTCGTGGGGAACCCGGTGCTAAATTATTGGCAGACGACCTAATTCGGGCTCAGGGTTTCATAGGTAGCAGAGCAGCTACCTCGCTGCGATCTACTAAAAGTCATCCCTCCAGCCAAACTTTTATTGGCCGATAGATCCTACCGGGGGGTGGGGGGGGGGCGGCGCCCTGCAGCACTCCTCCTCACTCGCTCGGAAGCTCTCTCCGTACTGTGACCTCCAGCCCTTACCTTGTCCTTTCACCCCAGCCGCACCTTTGCCAAGCTGTTTGGCGGCGGGCAGGCAGGAGGCTGGAGTTCGGGCCCGGAGGCTGTCTAATGAGGCAATGAACCCCTCAAAACTGCTTCGGCACCTTAAGTCCAAGCACCCTGCACTTAAAGACAAACCTGTTGAATTTTTTGAGCGGAAAATACGTGAGCAAGCGGGACAGAAGCAAGTGCCGAGAGCCACGAAAACTAAATTGCGGAATAGACTGGACATAAGGAACCCCCTTCGAGTATCGCTGTCTCCCATCACCCCTCGATGGGACCGTCTTGTTGCAGGGAAACAAGCCCAGGGCTCCCACTGATTCAGCAATATTGGTGTGTGGCAATGATTTTATATGTTCATATGAGGAAAATATGCGCTGTGTGGTTAATATCCAAACATTACTTAAAATGTTATGATGCTATTGACTTATAAGTGAGTTATAACTGACTTATCACTATATTCATGCGAGGAAAATATGTGCTGTATGTTTAATATTAAATTTGTTAGATAAACTCTTTTAGAAATGAAATTGAGTGTATTAGCCACTTATAAGTGACTCCTATATTCCGGTCATGATTAACACCCCGCCACCCCCCCGCCCCCCCGTTGGCTGGTCTGCAACAATATTGTCAATATTAAACTAGTCCACGGTGCAAAAAAGATTGGTGACCCCTGCTTTACATTATAGCATTCTTTGCATTTTTTGTCCTAGTTGTGTTATTTCTTGTAAAAACTATGTGTAATTTTATGATTAACACGTTTTTTCTTGTGAATGTGGTGTATCTGATGTTATGTATCTGTGATGCTGTTTCAAATAAGTTTTCTCATTGCTTCTTGCACATATGATAGTAACCTTATCACTTAAACATCTTACAATGGAGAAGGCCACCTGCCCTCTTTCTTCAGCATTTAGAGGGGATCCACACTGGCCCACAGGATTATAAATAACGACAGGCTTTGAGTATCACCCTTTCCCCTCATATCAATTTGATTCTCCAAATGGGGGTCCTCACCATCACTGGTCATTGCTTTCTGCCTCTTGCCGTTTTCCTAGCATGATCCATACTGATTCTATTCCTTGATGTTCAGAACCAGCTTTCTTCAGCCGCAGCATCCTTAATCCAATTCGTTAACCGAGGGTTATCCTCTCGCCTCTGTTCCCATTTTGAAAAATACTAAATGTTAACCATCGTGGAACGTTGAATTCCCACCCTTGTACTCTTTCTTGCTGCCTCAGTAACACGCGTTTTACATGCCACCCATACAGACCATTTCATTACAACAGTGCACTGAGGTAGTCCAGGGGGAAAATAATAGCAGAATGCAGAATTAAGTGTTACAGTTACAGAGAAAGTGCAGTGGAGGCAGGCAATAAAATAAAAGGATTTAATGTGGTAGCTTGTGAGATCAAAAGTCCATCGATTCATACCAGGGGACAATTAATAGTTTTATAACAGTAGGATCGAGGGTATCCTTCAGCCTGGAGATTTCAGGCTTTTGTATCTTCTACATGATAGGAGGGGAGGGAACACATAAAGCCGGGCATGGCTGGGGTCTTCAATTATGCTGCTACTTTACTTAGGCAGCCAGAAGTGTCAACAAGGGTCCAAGGAGGGGAGGCTCATTTTTCTGATGTGCTGAGCCGTGTCCACAACTCTCTGCAGTTTTCTTTGTGGCCTCAGGCACTGCAGTTGATATACCAAGCCATGACGCATGCTGAGGGGATGTTTTCTGTGGTGCAACAATGAATATTGGCAAGGATCAGAGAATCAGGTTTATTATCCCCTACATACATTGTGAAATTTGTCCTTTTCCAGCAGCAGTCATACGAGGGGTGATTGATGTTAGAGGCCCAAGGTAGGAGTCAATTTTAGAAAACCTAGCACATTTACTTTTCAACATAGTCCCCTCCTACATTTACACACTTAGTCCAGCGGTCGTGGAGCATACGGATCTTGGACCTCCAGGAAGTGTCCACAGCAGGGGTGATTGATAAGTTCGTGGCCTAAGGCAGAAGGAGATGAGTTATTAACTTCAAACTTACTGCATAATCGCTCAGAGTTGAACTGCACGTGCATGTAATGAAAGCTGTATAACTCATCTCCTTCTACCTTAGGCCACAAACTCATCAATCACCCCTCGTACATAAAAATTGTATGAGTTTAAAAGTAAATAAGTAGTACAAAAGATAACAAAACAACATGCTGAATTTATTTAGCTTACTGAGAAAGGAGAGGTGCAGGTGACCTTTCTTGGCCAAAAGAGATAATTTTCCCCTGATACACAACAGAGTCCAAATCCTAGATTTCAGTCCTCTGAGAGGAAATTCCTCAAGTGACAGACCAATAAAAATAAACAATGTTACGTTTTGCCCTGAGACGTTAGCTCCATTTTTCATCCTATATATGTAGCCTTCACTGCTGAATTTTTCCAGAATTTTCCACTTTTGATTCAAGTTTGCAGCATCTGCAGTTTATTTTCAACAAATACAATCACACTGAATCCCAAGGGTGTTCAACTTGTTCCAACTGCGTTACGTAGCAAAGAAGCGGGCAGCACGGTAGTGCGGCAGTTAGCGCAACATTTTACGGCACCAGTGATCACCGAACGGCATTCAATTTCCGCCGGCGTCAGTAAGGAGTTCGTACTTACTCGATCGCTCGCACGGTGATCTCTGGCTTCCTCCCACTTTCCAAAGTTGTACTGCTAGGGTGAGTAAGTTACGGACATGCTATGAGCCAGAAGCATGAGGACACTTGTGCGCTGCCCCCAGCACATTTTACTGTAGGTCTTGATGTACATGTGATGAATAAATTTACTCTTTAATCTTTATAAAGCTAGAGGCTATATATTTAGGTTATGGAATAAGAGTTTTAGTGGGGATCTGAGGAAGAACTTTTTTTCAGCCAGAGGGCAGATGGAAATTGGAATACATTGACTGAGAGCACGGTGGAGGAAAAGACTCTTGTGATATTTGAACAAAACCTAGACGAGCAGTTGAATCACTAAGGCATACAGTGTTCACTCATATATCTGCTTGTTAATGCAAATGTCTAATCAGCCAATCATGTGGCTGCAACTCAATGCATAAAATCATGTAAACATGGTCAAGAGGTTCAGTTGTTGTTCAGACCAAACATCAGAATGGGAGAAGAAATGTGATCCGTGACTTTGACCGTGGACTGATCGTTGGTGGCATTTAGGGTGGTTTCTCAAAAACTGCAGATCCCCTGGGATTTTCACACACAACAGTCTCTATAGTTTACAAAGAATGATGTGAAAAACAAAAAAACTTCCAGTGCTATGGGTAAAAGCAATTTGCTAATGAGAGAGGTCAGAGGAGAGTGGCTAGACTGATTCAACAACTCAAATAACCACAGCGTTAACACGAGGAAACCTGCAGATGCTGGAAATTCAATCAACACACACAAAATGCTGGTGGAACACAGCAGGCCAGGCAGCATCTATAGGGAGAAGCGCTGTCGACGTTTCGGGCCGAGACCCTTCGTCAGGACTCAGCGTTGTTCATCTCTGAGCGCACGATACGTTGAATCTTGAAGTGGAAGGGTTACAGCAACGGAAGACCACATTGGGTTCCACTCCGTTACCTAATAAGGTGGCCACTGAATACATTTCTGTGGGACAAGTGAGTTTGATAGTCTGCATGAACATGGTGGACTCACGGCATACTGTGTTTAAAAGAAGGTTCTGCTTTCATCTTTGGGTCTTCGAATTTATGTTCCCCAGTATCCATTCATTTTTGTAACCTGATTTATTTGCTTATTGCCCAGTTACCTAAGAGAATAAAGCTACGTGTTTATCACTACAGTTTAAAACCAGAAGCTGAAGAGCATTTAACTCTAAATCCAAGTTAATACAATAAATGTTTAAAATGAAAATAAATTCTCCCCATTTGTCGTTAGGTCCACATTTCACGTTTTTAAAAGATTCTGCTAAGATTTTTTGAGACATTAGTTTTGAGATTGGTGTCTTGCACAAGGGAACAAATCAGAGCAATGTGAGCACAGAAAACGGAGTGATTTATTTTAAGAGATAAGTCTAAGCCAGGACCCCAAACTAATTGTAGATATAAAAAACATCCAAGAATAAAGTACGTTCTGGCTGCCCCATTATAGGGAGCTTCAGAGAGGTGCAGAGGGGATTTATCTAGCTGGGTGAGAGATCATGTCTTATGAGGATTGGCTGAGTAAGCTAGGGCTATTCTCTTTGGAGCGAAGGAGAGGTGACTTGATGGAGATGTACAAGGTGATGAGAGGCACAAACGAAGTGGACAGCCAGAGACTTTTTTTTTAACCAGGCTAATGTTGAAGGGGTATAATTTTAAGGTGATTTGTGTAAAATAGTTGGGGGGGGGGTGGATACAGAGTATTTTTTTTACACAGGGAGTGATGGTGTGTGGAACATGCTGCAATTGGTGGTGGTAGAAGCAGATACATTAGGGATATTTAAGAGACTTTTAAGTAGTAACATGGATGAAAGAACAATGGAGGGCTATGGAGGAGGAAAGGGTTAGATTGACCTTGGAGTAGATTAAAGTGTCAGGACAACATCATGGGCTGTCTTGTACTGTTCTATGTTCTAAATCCAAAACAAAAGCAGAAAATTCTAAAAATACTCAAAAGGCCAGTCAGCATCCATAGGAAGAGAAACAGAATTGATATTTCAGGTCGAAGAGTTTTTGCCAAAAGCCCCAAGAGAGTGGGGAAAAAACTCAGAATTCAAATTGTTGGGTTCTGTATGAATACAGGAAGGCACACCATTGCAGCCATTGATATACAGGACAAAGAATTCAGTGAGCAGGTCTGGGTAGGACTGAAATGAAGACTATTTCAGTATCCCACTAAAGACTGGCACATATATGTGCTCTTAGATCCACCATTGTTCTTGAGAAAGTGAGTGCAGATGAGGGGGAAGTTGTTCAGATTTAGAGCAAGTGCATCGGTGGAGGAACGTTGGGCTTCTGTTCAAGGAAGAACTGGAGGGCCAGTGGAGAGTTCAATCCTGGCTCTAGGTGCTTTCTGGAGTTTGCACATTTTCCTTGAGTATGGATTTCATCCCACAACCCAACGATGCAGAGGTGGGTTGGATAATTGGCGGCTGTAATTTGTCTGTAGGAGAGTGGTGAATCTGAAGTTGATGAAAATATGACATTAATATTTAATTGGTATCAATGGTTTGATGGTCATTGTAGACTCGATGAGCCAAAAGGCCTGTTTCTGTGTGGTGTTGTTCAATAGTTCAAAGTCAATTTATTAGAAGTCCTGTTCTGTGTGTTGAAGTTCAAAAGTTCTAAGTTGTTATGATCCAGCCACAATGAATATATAATTGAGACAGGTTTTTTATAACAAATAAAACATTTATTAAACACTGCTAAAAAAATTCAAAAGTAAACAAACGACTAAATTAACCAGAAGTGGACTACTATACAGCAGCTCGAACAGTTCTTAAAGCGAGAAATGTGAACTCAGTTCTTTAAAGTGGTATTGCAAAAAGTCCAAAATGATTTACAGTCAGTTAGGAGAGACTTTCCTTGAAGTAATAAATTCTCTTTTGTGACGTTCCTGCTGATCCCAGCCGAAGTATGCTTTGCCGAGGGATTTACGATTGAAGGAAATAAAACGGCTTAAAGGCACTGACCTTCCCTTGGCGAAACTCTGCATCCAACTCTTTCTGCTCTTTTAGCAGGAGCTATCTTGGATTGCAGGTTACTAACTCCTTGTATGAAGATTAAGTAAGGTTGAACCTGTTTACAGCCGACATCAACTTTCCTCAATCATTCAGCTTCCCGAACTTCAATAATTCTTCACTCTCCGACTGGACTTTAACTGGCAGTGATTTTTAGAACTGCCAGCACAACGATTCTTACAGTAGAAATTAAAACTCCACTTTTAAAACAAAACTGTGTCATAAAATCAAATACACAGCAGAACAGAGTCACTGACGACCTAAGCCACGAAACTGACCTGTGTCAAAGGGAGGGGCCCTCCTTTTATAACCTGTTGGAAAAAACCATCACATGACCTCTCACTGGCGGGAAAAGTACATCACTCCACCATCACAAGACCATTACATCATGCCCAGCAGAGCCTCAATTACATCATGGTCATGTGACAGTCACAGGATGCCCACGGGTACGTAACTAAGTAAAGTTATTGTCAAAGTACACCAATGTCACCATATACTTCTTTGAGATTCATTTTCTTGCCGGCATTTGCAGAAAAGATTAAAAATGCAATAAATATTCAAAATTATGTATAAACAAAGACTGAAAAATGACCAATGTGTAAAAGAAAACAAAACTGTGTAAACAGAAAGTAATAACAGAGGACATGAGTTGCAAAGAGTCCTTGAAAGTGAGTCTGTAGATCATACAATCAGTTCAGAGTTGTGGTGAGTGAAACTATCCACAGTGGCTCAGCTCCATGATTTCGTGACTCTACAACTTCATGACTCTCTGACCATCTTGATGTGGGATGGAGGTGTGAAAGGACAATATGTCCATTTGTAAAGATAAAGTTGCTAAGACAAGGGAATCAGAAGTGGTCAAAGTGGTGAAGACCATCAGAGATGACTGATATTGGCTGAGTGAATAAGTATTGACCAGGACAATAGAGAGTTCTGTTTCTTCAAGATACAATGCAGATGGATCCCTTATCTCCATTAGAGAGTGCAAATTCATGTGAAACACAGCAAGTGCAACAATGTGGATGGACTATGAGTGATGGATTAGGATCACAATGTGCTTTGAATAGTTTTATAAAATTTTATTTGTACATTGTGGTCATCACCAGCAAAATAAAAATTGATTGTCCATTTATTTGCAAAAGTAAGGTGAATCACCCCTGTCTTTCTAGTGAGGATGCTCCCACTGTATTACTGGGATGGTAAAGAGCCAATATGTTTCCATGGCAATGGAAATCATAAAAAGATTGTGGATGCTGAAAATCTGAAATAAAAATAAAATTAATTCTGGAAACAGTCTGCAGATCAGGAAGAATGCATGGGAAAATAAACAGTTATTGCTTCAGATTAAAGATCCTTCATGAGTTTGATCTGAAGCAATAATTTGGCTTTTCTTTCCACAAATACTGCTTGACCTGCTTCAAGTTTCAAGTACAAGTTCAAATTTATTGTCAATCGTCCGTGCACAAGTATGCAGCTGAACGAAACAATGTTCCTCAGGGACCAAGGTGAAAACATAGTACATGTATCACATCCAGGAATAAAATAATATTAGCAGATAAAAATGTATTCCAGAGTATTCTTTATTTTTCTTTTTTATTTATTTATTTATTTATTTACTTACTTACTTATTTATTCATTTATTTATTTATTTATTTATTTATTTATTTATCTATCTATCTATCTATCTATCTATCTATCTACCTATTTATTTATTTATCTATCCACCTATTTATTTATTTATTTATCTATCTATTTTATTTATTTATTTATTTATTTATTTATTTATTTATTTATTTATTTATTTATTTATTTATTTATTTCTGTGTTTGGGTCATTTGTACCTTGGAAATTAACCTGTTGGTATAGACTTTCCATGTATCACCAATAGGCTGGTGACATCTTGCCAAAGATGTAGAAGAGATTTGTCCAGAAACAAACAAACACACACCCACACAGATCTTCAGGGCCATACTGAGGAGGTGCCATCATTCAACAACTCAATCAGTTTGACATGTTAAATTAGTTAGCTCTTTTGTGTGTTTGTGAAATATCCCAGATAATATTTCAACGAGGAACAGTAGTGTTCTCATGACTTGGCTATTATTTTCCCCTCAATATATACCAATTAAAGCATTATCTAATGATTATCACAGTGTATTTAAGATGGATGGACAATATTCCTATGTTATTACAGTGACCACACTTCAAAAAAGAACTTAATTGGTAGTAAATTAAATTGGGACAGATGTGTTTTTCTAACCCTAAAATGGTTGTAAAATTGCATCTGTCTTTCATTCTGAGTGTTAAGCTTGTGGGGAAATCAAGACATCTATTTACAGAGAGTGTGTGTGTACACTGATATTAATTGGAGCAATGTTAGAAAGCCCACTGAGA
Source organism: Hemitrygon akajei (assembly GCF_048418815.1). Taxonomy (NCBI): domain Eukaryota; kingdom Metazoa; phylum Chordata; class Chondrichthyes; order Myliobatiformes; family Dasyatidae; genus Hemitrygon; species Hemitrygon akajei. Next base: position 36,202,185 of record NC_133150.1, read on the forward strand.
GATCTTAGACTGATGCTCTCTGAAACATTTTATCTGAAGCTGGTGCTGGTGGGTAGCTGTTGTGATTCAGAACTGAAAACAGAAAAATGAACTCAGATGAGTCCAGCACAGTGTGATCCGGGGTTATTCAGAATGAAGCCTACCCAACGACATCCTGTCTTAAGTATAACAACTGAGCTGGTCCCCTGGAGCTCTCCTCCCACAGACCTCTATATTCCCTCTTATTTGTGATATGTAAAGTGCCCACTCTGGTGTTCCAGTCAGACTGTCAGCATCCTCTTGGAAAGAAGCCATTGGACATGGAAGGTTCCCGTGACACTGGTGCCTCTCACTCTTCTGCCTTCCACTGGCTTGTTGCCAGGAAACCTGCTAATGAGAAGCAACTGTCATTTCTCCAACTCTGCTGACAGTACAAAACTATACACAGTGGCCATTTTATTTAAGTACCTCCTGTACCTAATAGAGTGACCACAGAGAGTATGTTCCTAGTCTTCTGCTGCCCATCCACTTCAAGGTTCCACCTGCTGTGCAGGAGTATAATAAACTTGACTTTTGACTTTTCTGTCTCATTAAAATATATATTTTGTACCTTATTAAAATATGTAATACTCTTATGTGGCTTGAAAGCAGAGATCAGCAATGATGTCTGGCTTGCTGAGCATGCATCGTCTCAGAGTAAATCGCCAGTCACTCAGGACTGAAATTAGAAAAAACTCTTTCCTCCGGAGGTAGTTTGAACCTTTGCAAACCTGTGCCCAAGAGGGCAGTGTTTGTGTAGTTAATGGGTATTTTCAAATCAGAGATCGACTGACTCTTGGATATTAAGGAAATCAAGGAATATGGCGTCATTATAGGAATGTGGAGCTCAGGTAAGAGATTCTTTCTCCTGCTGTCTCCTTATACCCATGATCTACCTATCGATCTCTGCCTTAAATATGGTGCCTGGAAAAATATTCGGCCCCCAACTCTTTGTTCACATAAATGAGTATTACAACCAGGGATTTTGATTAATGTAACTGAGAATTTTTGTTTATGAATCATGAATTCATTGCAAAGCATGAAATACTAAAATTCAAAAATTGAAATTTCGGCAGTTCAAAAGTATTCATCCCCCTTTTCTTGTACTTAGTTGAGCCACCTCTTGCAGCTAATACAATCAGTGGTCTTCTTGAATAAGTATTTATTAGCTTTGCACAATGTGATGAGCAAGATTTGTCCATTCCTCATTGTAAAATCGCTCGAGCTGTGCCTGGTTGGTTGGGGAGCGGTGGTGGACAGCAATCTTGAGGTCTTACCAGAGATGTTTGATTGGGTTAAGGTCGGGACTCTGACTGGGCCACTCAAGAACATCAAGTGCACTTTGGTTCGTTGTCCTGCTGAAAAATGAACTACCTCACCAGTTAAACTGGTGCAGAGTCTAGCAGGCTTTTTTTCCCAGTATCTCTCTATGTTTAGCTGCAGTCATCTTCCCATCAAACAATTCTGAACAGATTTCCAGTCCTTGCTGCTGAAAAACATCCCCGTAGCATGATGCCACTTCCACCATACTTTACGGTAAGGATAGTTACCTGGTTGATGCAGAGTATTAGATTTATGACACTTAGTGCTAAGACCAAAAAGTTCCACTTTAGTCTCATCCAGACACAAGACCACCTTCCACATCTTTACAGTATCTTCTAAGTGATGCTTTACAGAGTGTTTATGGGCAAGGATATGTTTGTTTTTCAGCCAGGGCTACTTCCTTGCCACTCTTACATTAAAAACTCTTTTTGTGCAAGACCTTGGAGATTGTGGAGCCATGAACTTCATCTCCAGTTGGAGCCGCTGACTTCTGCAGAGTGACTGTTAATGTCTCTTACAAGTGCCATCCTTCTCTGCCAACCAGGTTTAGAGGGGCAGCCTGACCTAGGCAGTGCAGCTGTGGTTTCATATTTTTTCCACTTTTTCACGATCAACTGCACTGAGACACTGAGGTCTGATGTCTGTTTAGTGCCTTTGAGATGGTCTTCCACCATTCCCCAGATTTGTGCTTCTCTATTATCTTGCCTTGAATGCTCATTTGTTTTCGTTTTCTGTACCAAGAAAATCTACCATACTGTTGGACCTTAGAGAGAGAAGTATTTATACTTATGAATTCATTGAAAACAGGCGATTCTCCAGTTTTCTACATCAACAAGTCGAACAAGATGGTAAGTATTCCACCTCAGGAAAGTTGTCGCAGCAATTACAAAGGGGATGAATACGTTTTCAGTCCCACAATTCTGGTTTTTAATTTTTAGTAAATTGTTGACAGGTTTTAAAAGTTATCTTCTGTTTTGACATGAAGGCCAAAGTTTCCTAGATTATCTCAAAAATATCCTACTTCAATATATTTTAAATTTAGGAGATGAGAGAGTAAAATGTAAAAGTAGTTGTGTGGGGCTAAAAACTTGTCAAATCATTGTACATTCAATGTCTTGGCCTCCACAGCTGCCTGTGGCAATGAATTCCACAGAGCCACCACTCTCTGGCTGAAGAAATTCCTCCACATCTTTGCTTTGAAGAGACAACCCTTTATTCTGAGCTTGTGCCCTTGGGTATTAGTCTCTTCTACTAATAGTGCCATGAGTCCTGCAGACTTACTGTAGAGTGTTGGGCTTCAGGGTTTCTGGAACACCTGCATTTACTAACTGTTAGAGCCATTAAGTCCAGGTGCCTTCAGTTTAACTTTGTGAAGTTAATTGTGATCGGCATGTGTTTCCTGGATTCTATGATTATTTAAAGGGGACGCATGGTATTCTGTAAGCAGAATCCTACTGTGTCTTGTGGACATTGACTTGTCTTGTAAACACGAGAAAATCTGCAGATTGAGGAAATCCAAAGCAACCCACACAAAATGCTTGAGGAACTCAGAAGGCCAAGCAGTATCTATGGAAACGAGCAAACAGTTGACTGTTTCGGGGGTCCTGACGATGGGTCTCGGCCCAAAACTTTGACTGTTTATTCTTTTCCATAGAAGCTGCCTGGCCTGCTGAGTTCCTCCAGCATTTTGTGCGTGATGATTTGTCTCGTGGTGTCGCCTGGTCGTGCCTCTGATGCTCTGTTGGTATTCCAATGTCTAACCTCTTGTTTCTGTCTCTTCACTGGGAGACTGCTGTTCCTCCACTCCTGGGTCGAGTCATTGCCAGTGCTCGCTGTGACAGAGAAAGCTTGCCGTTCCTACACACTTGGGTCCGGTGTTGTGAGCATGCACCATGGCAAATGGAAACACAATGTCCACTCTATCCAGGCCGTTAATTATCTGATAGGTTTCAGTGAGATCTGTTCCCCTTCACCTCTTCCAGCCCCATTGAGCACAGGCTCAGAGCCATTAAAAGCTGGCCATTTACATCAAGCCTTTCATTCCTGAGATCATTATTGTGACCCACCTCTGGACCCTCTGCAGGGTCAGCACATCTTTCCTTCGATACGGAGCCCAAAATTGTTCACGATATCCCAAAGGTGATCTGACCTATGCCTTATAAAGCCTCCAGCAGTTGCAGAAGATCTGACTGATCGAAATCTGACATTATGCAAATTCTCCCATGGTTTTTTTAAAAGAGCTTCTCCCTCTACCCTCATTGCACTTTCCATGTAACTGCTGTACTATATTCTGTGTTCTGCTTTCTTTTTATTAGAGTGTAATTATGTGTGGCATAATCTGTGTGGATGGTACACAAAGTAAAATCTTTTCACTGTATAATAAACCAAAACCAGTACTAAAGACAGTAATAATAATAATAATAATAATAATAATAATAATAATAATAATGTCATTCATTAACAACCAGATATAGTATATATATTATTTAATTATGGATAGTATTAGGCTGAATATTCAATGAAATGAAGAAATTACAGTAAGTGAATGCAGAGTGATATGACATGTGTAGGAATATTTCTGCTAAAGCAACCCTAAAGAACCACTGGAGCCATAGAGCAATATAGCACAGAAACAGGCCCTTCAGCCCAACTCATCTATGCTGACCAGGATGCCCATGTAAGCTGCAGTGGTAGCTAATAGTGTTATTCCCCATGTCGCTCAATGAGCCACTCCCACATGGGAGGAGTTCAGATTCTGTACAAGCAGGGTGATCAATGAATTTCAGTTGAGCATCCTGGTGTGCTCTGCACTCTCCCTCAATAATGAACACACCATAAGCTAGCCCCATTTGGCTGTGCTTGACCTGTGTCCCTCTAAAACCGGGGGGTTCCCAGTCTTTATTACGCCATGGACTCTTACCATTAGCCGAGGGGTCCGCGGACACCAGGTTGGGAAAACCCTACTCTAGACCTTTTCTATCCATGTACCTGTCCAAATATCTTTGAACTGTTGTTATTTGACCTGCCCCAATTTCCGCATAGCTCATCCCACCCTCTGCACAAAGAAGATGGCCCTTGGATCCCTTATAAATCTTTCCCCTTTCATGTTGAATGTATACCCTCCAGTTTTATGTTCCCTTCCTCCAGGAAAAGGAATGAGTACGCACCCCCCCCCCCCATCTTAGTTGTGCCCCTCATGATTTTATAAAAAAATAGGCATCCGTTAGAATCAAGACACCATGGATTTGCACCTTGGAAAGTTTCCAGGGCGCAGGCCTGGGCAGGGTTGTATGGGAGACCAGCAGTTGCCCATGCTGCAAATCTCCCCTCTCCACAACACCAGAGTTGTCCAAGGGAAGGGCAAGGGCCGATACAGCTTGGCACCGGTGTTATCACAGAGCAATGTGCGGTTAAGTGCCTTGCTCAAGGACACAACTCATTGCCTTAGCTGAGGCTTGAACTAGAGACCTTCAGATCACTAGACCAATGCCTTAACCACTTGGCCACGCGTTAACACTCATGATTTTATCCACCTCTATAAGGTCACCCCACCCCCCACCCAGTCTCCTAGGAATAAAGTCCAAGCTTTCCTTACCTGTCCCTTATAACTCAGTCCCCGAGTCCTGGCAACATTCTCACACCATTCTCAAGTCCCCAAATCTTCAGGGAAACAAATGGTTAACAGAGCAGTAACAGTAGCTAGGGCAAACAAGTAAAACTGACTGAACGTGGATGGAAATAGATGAGTCAAGAATGAGTCAACGATCGAGTCATTCTTTGGGGATTCATAATTGATAAAGTACTCTGAGCCGTCTCTTTGAACCTCTACAGCCTTTGTGGTGAGATACACCCACAGTGCTGAATGTTATGTAAACGTGGGTGTAGTGTATGCGGTAGCGTTTGTTGGTGGCAGGGTGGAGATACGTCTCTACCAAAGGAGGTGTAAGGTGCTCCTTTCCTCCACTAGACTGCAGGTCACCCTTGGGCAAGGCATAGCACCTGCTTAGCTCCCTGATCAGGGTCACGTGAGGCCATGGGAGCAGGTGGTGGATGGTTGTACAAGCAGCCGGTGCTCTAGTTATGTGACCACTGATGCCAGGCAGACGATCTCTGAAGAGTATTGATAACGGCTGGGGCCACCTACTGGATCTTCTCCAGGCACTGCCCAGAAGAAGGCAATGGCAAATCAATTCCATAGAAAAACTTGACGAGAACAATCATGGTCATGGATAGAGAGAGGAAGACCATGATTGCCCAAGTCATGCAGTACAGCACATAATGATGATGAGTGTATGCCCTAAGTAAATCTGATCAATATGAGTCTGTGAGGCAATCCTGATGAATGGCCTTATGAAGTGTTGACTAAGTATTCATTTCCATAAATGCTACCTGGCCTGCTGAATTCCTCCAGTGTTTTATCTGTTATTCTGGATTTCTGTAGAATCCCTTGTGTTTATGATTTTGGGGTTGTACCTTTGGCATAGACCATAGGATCATAAGACACAAATGTAGAATTAGACCATTCACCCCATCAACTCTTTTTCACCATCTAGTCATTGCTGGTGTAATTTTCCCTCTCAAGCCCATCTCCCTGGATATTAAACTTCACCCATAAATGGTGTGCTGAACAGGTGGTATATTTTACCCAAGCATGGGACCCATTAAAGATTGTGAAAAACATTTAAAAACTTTGAATGACCTTTCCTCTCATTGTTCTGACCCCTAATTGTGTGACGTGCTCATGGAAGTTCTCACCCCACTATCCAGTTGATCATAGAACAGTACAGCACAGGATGAGGCCCTTCAGCCCACAGTATCTGTGCCAGCCCCAATGTGAAATGAAACTAATCCATCTGCCTGCCCATGTCCCATAACTCTTCATGTTCACATGCCTGTCTAAGTGCCTGGTAAACACGACTGCCATGCCTGCTTCTAGCAGTTGCCCCTACCTACCACTTAATGCTCAAAGTTCAAAGTACATTTATTGTCAAAGTGCGTATACTTTATATCCCATGGGATTCTTCTCCTTACAGGCAGTCACAAAGCGAAGAAACCCGATCGAACCCATTGAAACAAAAGAAGACCTTCAAACACCCAAAGTGCAGAGAGAGAAAAAGACAAATCGTGCAAACAGTAAAAAACAGGCATTTAGCATTCAGACTGAAGCTCGTGAAAGTGGGCCCACAGGCAGGCGTCACTGAAGCCCATTCGCTGCAGGCCGCGGCTTCAGTTCAGAGGCAAGATGAGTAAACTTCGTGGATCAGTGAGCCGAATTGGCCTTTCCTCGCCTCCAGCCTCAACACCCTGACCACTCTCTGGATAAAACAAAACTCGTCCTGTACATCTCTCTCAAACTTTGAACCACTCACCTGAAAGGTATGCCCTCTAGTAGTTGACATTTTTTTCACCCTGGGAGAGAGACTATAAACTATAAACCCATCTTTGCTTCTCATAATTTTATATAGCTCTGTTAGGTTTTCCATCAGCCTCCAACATTCCAGAGAAAACTATTGCAGTCTGTCCAGCCTCTATAGTTAATACACTCTACTCTAGGCAGCATCCTGGTGAATATCTTCTGCACCCTCTCCAAAACTCCATATCCTTCTTATAATGGGGTAATTAGGAAGCACACACAGTACTCCAAGGGCGGCCTAACCAAGGCTTGGACAGCTAAAGCATGATTTCCTGACTTTCATGCTCAGTGTTTCAACCAATTAAGGCAAGTATGACCCCTAACAAGGTAAAGGCCTTCTTTACCACACTGTCTACTTGGGAGTTACTGACTTGTACCCTAACATCCTTCCACACATCAAAGCTGCTGCCATTTCAACATTTCACAGTGCTTTCCTTTCAGCTTTAACCTCCCAATGTGCAGATGGCTGAGACTTAAATAGAAAATAATCAAAACGTGAGTTTATCAAGTTCAAGTGATTGTTATTCAAGCATACGTAAGTATACAGCTAAGTGAAACATAGTTCCTTTGGGGCCAAGTCTCAAATGTAGTGCATATAGTTACACATAGAACAAAGCTGTACAAGACAGCTCTCTTTTCGCTCTTCAGCCCGTCACTCCTACTGGGGCATAAGCCAACAGCAGCTCGTTAGAGGCCTCTATCCTAAGCCAAACTTCCAAGTTATTTCCAGGTGTAGTCTGACTTCTTAGATCCTTCCTCTCCCCGGGATGAGATCTTTGAAGCTTCTGTTGGTAATTCTGTAGACTGTTTTTTTAATGAGATCGGATTGCTAGCCCCATGTTCCACCCTCCCTCTTTTGCAGCTGGGAGGAATTGTCCAAGGCAATACAATGTCACTGGTGCTATTATAATAAAACACAATTTTACGTGCATTTTATGGCTAAAAGAGGAACAAACTGGCTCAATTCCCAGACAATTGTTGTTTTCCAATAGGTCATGTCAGTATTCAGCAATTCTTCCTTTATCTTAGCAACATTGGTCATTCAAGCTCAAGTTCAAATTGAAGTTTAATTGTCATACATGAATATAGCCAAACAAAACTGTTACTCCAAGGCCAATGTGCAACACACAATTCCAACAGTCAAACACAGCACAAGGCACATATAGCACATATAAGACAGCAGTAAAATACAGTCACACAAAGACCCTGAATCCATGAATGTTGCAGCAGTCTGCAGTCGAACACAATACAGCTTGTCTTCTGCTGAGCGAACACTGGAGGGCAGCACTGACTCCAACCACACCATCTCTGCGCCTCTATCCTGGGTGGTTGAAAGCAAGTAACACCTCAGTTTGAGTCCTAGTCCTCGCTACAACCGAGGCCACGTAGCTCCCTTGCCAACCGCCAACAAATTAGCGAATCAGACTGGCTGCATTCTGCATTAGCAATGTCCAACAGGACCTTACAATCACAAAAATAGCAATTAAGGCTGCCATCATGTACCGACTCTGACACAGGCAGAAGCACAATCTGCGCCAAGTCCTGCCCCTCCAGTTTCCCCAACTAGAAGCAGCTTGCTGATGGGATAGACCTGCGGTACTTTAAGTACAGCAAAGTCTTACGATTGTAAAAAGTACATTTAAAAAGGACAGTAACTCCTTCGGTTAACCTCATAGAAGCTGCTGCGATTGAAGTGCCGCCTTCTTGCCGGGAGTATCTTGCCCTGTATTCATTGTGGGTGCCTGGTATGCCGTTTTCCCCACATTACAGAAGTAACCATACTTCAAAAAAGTGCTTCAGTGCGTGCTCTGGGATTTTCTGTGACAGTGAACGTTACAATATAAATGAGAGTTCTTGCTATCTTTCGGTTCTCTTATTTTACATTAGGATGCAGATTCATCCACCAAGCTGATTGAAGCACTTAGGCTACTCTCAGTCCTGGAAACCTTCAAACGCTGCAGCCTTTAGGGGAAAGGAAAAGGCAAGATGAAGCCTGTAAAACTGGGACACTTTATATAAAAATGACAATTTAAGAATAGCTTTGCCCACCTGAGGTTTAAATGACTTCAAGCACCTGCTGTGAAAGTCTTCAAATATCAGGCCTCACTTTAGAGCAGGTACAAGGACTATGCACTCTTATCCAATTAGTCGATGCCTTTCCACCCTGCTTTGAGGTAGAATAATAGTTCTGGGGATTATTTTTGTTTCGCTCAGAATCTGCCATACTTTATTGCAGCTAATTCTCGGTGATCAAATTCTACAAACAAGAAAACAAAGCTGTGAAAGTAAGACAGATTACCTAGCGATTATCTCAGTTGACAAATGTGGGAGCTTATGGTGCACAAAATGACTGCTGTTTACATCGCAGTAGTAGAACTTGCTACTACACATACGGATTAAAACGAAGTGCACAAACACGTTCAGAGGGACGCAAGAGAAACATTAAAGGGGAATGAAATAGAATAGCACGATTGATTTAAAAAATTTTTTTATTTGATTGGTTGTCATTTGAAGTCGAAATGCTGACTGTTTATTCACTTCCATAGTTGCTGCCTGATCTTCAGAGTTCCTCCCGTATTTTGTGCGGGTTGCTTTGGATTTCCAGTATCTGAAGACTCCCTTATTTTGATGATAAAGAAACCTGTGCTGGAGAGTTTTTAAAGTGGAAAAGTCATTGTACTCTGGTGGTTCTATTGCCTTGACTTCAGAAGTCTGGGTACAAATAGTCGTCACAACTGAGACCTTCCTTGGTTGCAGTGGTTGACCGTGATTTCTTTTGTACCTTGCCGTGACTTCGCTCTCCATGAGGCTTTGCAGAGTCGCCTTCCTGGCCATTGGAGATCACTGCTGAGCTCATCTGATCTGTATGCTGCAGCTGACTTCACATGCTAGGACAGTCACGTCCCTATTTCTTCGGGTTATGAGGTCCGCTAGCTACCCTCATCTGGTTTAGCCCGCCCTTCAATCAGGAGTAAATGAAGAGAAATGGTAGAAAGTTAGAATAATACATCAAAAACAGCAGAAATTTGTGGGCAAAATGGCCATTTTCTTTGCTACCCACTTAGCTGAGTTCCACCTCTAGACTTCTTTGGCTCCAGGGTTCTTTGGGATATCCAGAAGTCATTGAAGGTGAGATGAAGGCGGAAGTTTTTCTAAATCTTGTCCAGGACTGGAGATATTCCTTGTGCTACCTTAATGTACCAATGTGATGAAATAACCTGTATGGATGCTTTAGGATCAGGTTTATTACGACTGACATGCACCGTGAAATTTGTCATTTTGAGGCAGCAGGACAGTGCAATACATAAAAAGATTACAATAAGTCACAAGAAGAAATGTGAAGTATAGGGTGAGTACCCCTTTTCCAAAATGTTTGTGGCCAGGAGTGTTTTGGATTTTGGATTTTTTTGGATTTTGGAATATATAATGAGATAGCTTGAAATCGCCATCATTTTTGACACTGAATTTATGTAATAATGGTAAGCAATGTTTGTCTTACACATCTGTATGTGACCAATAATAAACTGATTTTCTGACTGCGGTACAATTCCAATGTCCCATCAACTTTGCTAATGGGTCATTCAAGTGAAGTGGAATGTCAAAACATATTCTCACCCAAGAATACACGAATGCAACATATACACAGTGGCCACTTTATTAGGTACACATGTACGCCTGCGTATTAATGCAAATATCTAATCAATCATGGCAATATTGCAGCTATATAGGACCCTGGTCAGACCCCACTTGGAGTACTGTGCGCAGTTCTGGTTGCCTCACTACTGGAAGGATGTGGAAGCCATAAAAAGGGTGCAGAGGAGATTTACAAGGATGTTGCCTGGATTGGGGAGCGTGCCTTATGAGAATAGGTTGAGTGAACTCGGCCTTTTCTCCTTGGAGCGAGGGAGGATGAGAGGTGATCTGATAGAGGTGTATAAGATGATGAGAGGCACTGATTGTGTGGGTAGTCAGAGGTTTTTTTCCCAGGGCTGAAATGGTTGCCACAAGAGGACACAGATTTATGGAACTGGGGAGTAGGTACAGAGGAAATGTCAGGGGTAAGTTTTTTACTCAGAGAGTGGTGAGTGCATGATATGGGCTGTCAGCAATGGTGGTGGAGGCAGATATGATAGGGTCTTTTAAGAGACTTTTAGATAGGTAAATGGAGCTTAGTCAAGTAGAGGGCTATAGGTAAGCCTAGAAATTTCTAAGGTAGGGACGTGTTTGACACAACTTTGTGGGCCAAAGGGCCTGTATTGTGCTGTAGGTTTTCTATGTTTCTATGTTTCCTGTGAATGCCTAAAAGAAATTGAATCTCAGGGTAATATATGGTAACATATACATACTTTGATAATAAATTTACTTTGAACTTCTGTTTTGATGAAGGATCTCTTACTTGAAATGTTAATACTATTCACTTCACCATAAGCACTGCCTATCTTGTTAGGTGTTTCCAACAGATTCAAAGGTTCATTTATTACCAAAGCACGTATCCACATACAACTCTGAAATTTGTCTTCTCCAGATAGCCATGAAACAAAGAAAGAAAATGAAAGTCATTCAGAGAGAGACATCAATCTGCCCCCACCCCCGCAGAAAAAACTAACAGAACATCAACTGGCAAACACTCTCCCCTCGCACACCAAAACGGAAAAGGGACAGGTTATACAGAATATAAAAACCATAAATCTTTGGAAGTCCACAGTCCGTAAACACAATATTCCTGTTTGTATCTCAGATTTGCAGCATCTGCAGGTTTTTGGAGTTTCAGTTATTCAACTGCCCATTCACTTGGATACTGTCGTTGACATATCTCAAAGTGTAAATGCTTTCCGTCGCACAGCTTTCACTGCAATATTCATTCTGTCAAATTTCTTTGTTCATACCTATTTGCATGTTATTTACATGATGCTGTCACTTTCTTAAAGGAACTTTCGATAAATAAAGTTTACAGCACTCCTGAAATGCTGCAATTCAATTCTTCCCATCACTGTCAGTATGTGTGATGAATTCTGACATTGCCTTTATTTCCTTGGCAGTTACGTTCTGCTGTGCATCTGCTAAGTATGGAGAACTCCAGAACGTGACAACACCAGTCAAGTGAAGATCTATTCTGGTCCTTGTGATATGACAGCTCAGCTGACAAAGATTATTTCCTTATATACATTCCCACCTATGAATTCTTGATGATGTTGATTGACAATTAAAGGGCTTTCATGCATTATGTTCTAAATGTATATGTAAGGTCAGAATCAATAATCACACAGTGGGCAGAGGGGTCATGTGAGGAAATGCCTGGCAGAGTCTCACTGAGAGATGGCATCAATGACAAGAAGGCTTGAACTTCACAGCAAAAATGATATCTTCCACCACTTACCACATAGAACACTTTCTACAAAGATCTCAAAGATCTCTTTGGAAGGACTTCCTCATTTCCAATGACCAGGAAATTCCTGGGACCCCAACTATTAAACTAGCTGAGCAGCCAGTCACAGGGAAGTAGGTAATATTTTGTTTCATTTTATGTGCATATATGCATTGTGTGTGCACCGTGGTTTGGAGGGACATTGTTTAGTTTGGTTTTATATATGTACAGTACAGTCAAATGACAATAAACTTCACCTTGAAAATGTTGGAGGAACTCAGCAAGTCAGGCAGCATCAATGCAGGGGAATAAACAGCTGATGTTACAGACCAAGATCATTGATCAGAACTGGAAAGGAAAGGATGGAGGGAAGGTAAAAAGTCAGAATAAGAAAGTAGGGGAGTGGGGAAGGACTACAAGCGGGTAGGTGATAGGTTTTGAAGGTGATAAGTGGAAGAGGTCACAGGGAAGAATTCTCACACTTCAAGAAGCAAGGAGCAAAATTATTAACAAGTTTTTTTTACGTTAAAACTTTTTGCCAACTTCTAAACAAAGTTCCATATTTCCTCATGAGATTCGAACAGAAGCTGAACTATCATAAATAGGTATTTTAAAATCTATAGTTTAATGTCTTTGAAGGCACAGAATTTTAAATGAGGTATGACAATCTACAATAAAAGTAAAATAATGATGGCCAGAGAGGTTGCTAATCAATACCAATGCCTTGGAATGTATTACACATTCTCCAACAATAAAGTTTAATGTTTTAAGTGAGAATAGCCTTAATGTCTGAAGTTCTTGTCTGATCTTGACTTCAGAAGTTGATGCTGCAGAAAGCAGGAAAAGAACACAATCTTTGGAGGAGAATTATTGTTATTCATTCAGCACCCCCAGATACAGCTATGCTTATATTTACTGTGATGTTGCTACCTGGGTTTATGATACATTGATGTTAAACGTACAGAGCTTCACCTACTTTAGACCATTGAACATACCACGCAGTACAGGCTTTCGGCCCACGATTAATCTAACCCTTCCCACCCACATAGCCCTCTATTTTTCTTTCGTCCATGTTCCTATGTAAGAGACTCTTAAAATTCCCTGATGTATCTGCCTCTACCACCACCTCTTGTACCGTATTCCACACACCCAACACTCTCCGTGTGAAAAAAACTCTGACATCCCTCTTATGCCTCCAATCACCTTAAAATTATGCCCTCTCATATTGGCCATTTCCGTCTTGGGTTAAAAGTCACTGCCTGACCACTTTACATTTGCCTCTTATTATCTTATACGCATCTATCAAGTCATCTCTTGTTCACTCTAAAGAGAATAGCCCTAGCTTGCTCAGCCTATCCTCATAAGACATGCTTTCTAATTCAGGCAGCGTCTCAGCCCGACACATCAACTGTACTCTTCTCCATAGATGCTGCCTGGCCTGCTTAGCTTCTTCAGCATTTTGTGTGTGTTTCCCAGTGACTCTTCTCCGCATCCTCCAGCAATATCCAGTTCATGATGGAAGGAAAGTACATGTTGAGAGTGAAAGGTAACTGGGGGAAATGGCGCAATAATGACTCAGAACCCCTCTTTGCAGCTGCTCAGTGTGTCGTCAATGGAAAACATCTCCTCATCCACTTTTGTGTGAGCCAATCCACATTCAAGTATCAGTTAACAGCATGCACGTTTACACTCACTGGCCACCTTATTAAGATCAGGAGTGGAACCCAGTGCAGTCTTCTGCTGCTGTAGCCTATCAATTTCAAGGATTGATATAATGTGCACTCAAAGATGCTCCACACACCACTGTCAATAACAATGGCCAGTCTGGCCATTCTCCTCTGACCTCTCTCATTAACAAGGCGTTTTCACCCACGGAACTGCCGCTCACTGGATTTTTGTTTTCTGTTTCACACCATTCTCTGTAAACTCTAGAGACTGTTGTGTGTGAAAATCCCAGGAGATCAGCAGTTACTCGAACCACCTCATGTGGCATCAACAATTATTCCATGGTCCAAGTAATTTAGATCACATTTCTTCCCCAGTCTGAACAACAACTGAACCTCTTGACCAGATCTGCATGCTTTTATGCATTGAGTTGCTGCCACGATTGTTATTATTATTATTGTTATAACAGTGCAGAAAGCCTCAGGCACGTAGATCAAAGTGGGACAGAGAATTAAAGTGCTGGACTATAGGAGGCTCGGGGTCACTCTGTGTGTGTGTGAGTAGGTGTGTTGGAGAGTGGGAAAGGGGCTAGTTTTACTGTTGTCTTTTGTTGTTGTTGTTCATGCTGATTGTGTTGTTCTGTTGAACACTGTAGGCATGCCACGTTGGCACCGGAGTGTGTGGTGACACCTACGGGCTGCCCCAGCACACCCTTGTGTGTGTTGGTTGTTGACACAAATAATGCATTTCACTTGCTATTTGGATGTATGTGAGATAAAAAAAATTGAATCTGAATCTCAAAGTCGAATGCTTGAAGTAAATTTATTATCAAAGTATGGATATGTCACCATATAGTCCCCTGAGATTCATTTCCTTGCCTGCATTCACAGTAGTACAAGGAAATACAATAGAATAAATGAAAATTTACATAGAAAGACTGTTTGCAAAGCTGAATTTGAATCTAAATCTGAAGCCTTAAATCAGTCACCCATTCTGTAGGATACCACATCATGAGTATGGACTGCAATATATAATATAATCACAAGCGATGAAACGTCTGCTCTTTTACCTTCTCTCTCCTCAGAGACCCAAACAGTCCTTCCAAGTGAAGCAGAAATTCACTTTCAGTTCTTCCCTTCAAGTGTACTCCCCACCCACCTGTATGATGTCTTTATCGTAGGGTGTAAGGTATCCCAAGGTGCAACCCAGGAGAGTTAACGGACAAGAACTGATGAGAAGTCGATACCGCAATCGCCATTTAGCCTCGCATATCCTCCACGTCCAATGTCTCACCCTTGCCTGTTGTGTTGTCAGGATCGGAATCAGATTTATCACCACTGGAGTACGTTGTGAAACTTGTTGATCTGTGGCAGCAGTACAGTGCAGAACATTTAAAAAATGACTATGATTTACAATAACACACAAGCAAATGGCCAATAGACAGATAGATAAAGTTAAGAGGAAAACGTGGTAGTGTTTGTGGGTTTATGGGTCATTCAGAAATCTGATGGTAATGGGGAAGAAAGGGTTCCTAAGATAATAAGGGCAGGACTCCAGACTTCTCTATGTCCTCCCATATGATATGAGAAGAGGGCTTGTCCTGGGTGGTGTGGGCCCATGACGATGGATGCTGCCTTCCTGAGGAATCACCCTTTGGAGATGTCCTCAATGGCAGGGAGGCTTATGCTTGTGATGGAGTTAGCCATCTATAACCCTCACTACCCAGGGCATGTCCTGAGTGGTCATGGCCCTTAATGATAGATGCCACCTTCTTGAGGCATTGCTTTTTTAAGATGTCCTCAGTGGTTGGGAGGCTTATGCTTGTGATAGAGTTAGCCATCTATATCCTAAGCTCTGAATTACCCTCCCATCACCATTCCATCCCCAGCTCCCTCTCCCTCCTTAACAAATGCTGGCCACTTGATTTCTGCCCATGATTCAGCATCAATTTAATTCTGCACGCACACTAAGCAAGTACCTGATATGCACATATATTTTAACAAGCATGTACCATATGTCAGTAAACCCAGGAACTACAGCTTTTATTACAAACAAAAGAAAACTCACCAACTTTGCCTCTTGTCTTACTGTTTTACCAATATATTTACAAAGGTTAAATTTAATCTGTACATTTCATTAAAAAATGAGATATTGAGGTCAAATGAACTATAGTTGTGCCCATCAATCATATTTTAATTAAAATGCATGGGATTTTGCTTGTATTCTCAATGAGCCACTTGTAGCCTAGTGACCTGCGCTATTTCCATCGTTCCACTACAGGAAAGATGTGGAGGATTTGGAAATGGTGCAGTAGATGTTTACCAGGAGTGTCAGAGGCTGAAGGGAGACCAGACCAGTATATAAAAGGTAAAAACCTACTTGCATTTACCCTATCTATACCCCTTATAATTATATTCAGTTATGGGGGGTATAGATAGGGTAAATGCAAGCAGGTTGGGTGGGACAAAACCACGGCTTAAGGGTGAAAGGTGAAAAGCTTAAGGAGGACGTAAGGGAAAACTTCTTCACTCAGAGGGTTGTGAGAGTGTGGAATGAGCTGCCAGCGCAAGTGGTGCATGGGAGATCAAATTTCAATGTTTAAGATAAGTTTGAATTTTTTGCAGAGTAGGGGAATTAAGGGTACGGGGAAGAGGCAGGTAGGTGGGGATGAGTCCACGACCAAATCAGCCGTGATCTTATTGAATGGCGGAGCAGGCTCGATGGACCAGATGGCCGACTCCTGCTCCTGTTTCTTATGTTTTTATGTACATGGATGGTAGTGGTACGGAGAGCTTTGGTGCAGGTGCAGGTTGATGGGAGTAGCCAGTTTAAACAGATTTAGATGGGCTGAAGGGCCTGTTTCTGTGCTGTACTTCTCTATGACTCTATGAGAGGTGTAAAGAGGGCAGGCAATCAGAAGCTGCTCCCCAGGGTAGAAATGTCAAGCATTTAAAGTGAGAAGGGGGAAAGATTAAAGGGGGTAGGTGGGGCAAATGATTTACACAGGGAGTAGTAGGTGTCTGGAAAAGTACCACCAGAGGTGGAAGTGGATCTTAAGAGGCTGTTGGATAGATACATGAAAATGCCACCGAATGCAGGGACATGGATCACCTATTGGTAGAAGTGAATCAGATTAATTAGGCATCGTGTTCAGCTGAGGTTTCGCGGGCCAAGGATCTGTTCCTCTGTTGTACAATTCAACATTCCATATCAGAATCAGAATCCGGTTTATTATCACTGGCATGTGACATGAAATTTGTTAGCTAAGCAGGAACAGTTCAATGCAATATATAACCTAGCAGAGAGAAAAAAATAATAAATAGAATAAAAATAATAATAAATAAACAAATAAATCAGTTTCATATATTGAACAGATTTTTCAAAAATGTGCAAAAACAGAAATACTGTATATTAAAAATAAGTGAGGTAGTGAAAAGATTCAATGTACATTTAGGAATCGGATGGCAGAGGGGAAGAAGCTGTTCCTGAATCACTGAGTGTGTGCCTTCAGGCTTCTGTACCTCCTACCCGATGGTAACAGTGAGAAAAGGGTATGCCCTGGGTGCTGGAGGTCTTTATTAATGGACGGTGCCTTTCTGAGACACCGCTCCCTAAAGATGTCCTGGGTACTTTGTAGGCTAGTACCCAAGATGGAGCTGACTAGATTTACAACCTTCTGCAGCTTCTTTCAGTCCTGTGCAGTAGCCCCTCCATACCAGACAGTGATGCAGCCTGTCAGAATGCTCTCCATGGTACAATTATAGAAGTTCTTGAGTGTATTTGTTGACGTGCCACCTCTCTTTCAGCTCCTAATAAAGTATAGCTACTGTCTTGCTTTCTTTATAACTACATCGCACACACTCATCCACACAGGTTTTAATGAAGTCAGTACAACTGCAGCATACTCATCCAGGTTCGAAGCTGAATCCCTGAATACAGTCCACCAATTCAAAGCAGTCCTGTAGGCGCCTCTACGCTTCCCTTGTCCATACCTTCTTGGTCCTCACTGCTGGTGCTGCAGTCTTCAGTCCCTGCCTATACTCAGGGAGTAGAAGTACAGCCAGGTGATCAGACTTCCCGAAGTGAGGGCGTGGAATAGCATGGTAGGCATTCTTGATGGTGGTGTAGCAATGTTCCAGTTTGTTGCTTCCTCTGGTATTGCAAGTGATTTGTTGATGGTAGTTGCTGAGTGATTTTTTTCAAACTGGCCTGGTTAAGATCCCCCAAAACAATGGTGAAAGTGTTAGGATGCGCTGTTTCATGCATGTTGATCCCATTACTCCGATCATCTAAAGCCTGTTTGACATTGGCCTGAGGTGGAATGTAAACTGCTACCAAAATGACTCTAGAGAACTCCTGTGGCAGGTAAAAAGGACGGCACTTAACTGTGAGATATTCCAGGTCTGGTGAGCAGAATTGGGACAGCACTGATATATTTGTGCACCAAGAAGAGTTGATCATGAGGCATAATCCCCCACCTCTGCTTTTGAGAGACTCTATAGATCTATCCTGACGGTGTATAGTAAACCAATCGATTTGGATCACTGCATCCGGTATGGAAGGGGTTTACCAGGATTCCGTGAAACAAAGGACACACACGGTCCTAATGTCCCTCTGATTCAGCACCCTGGCTCTGAGATCATTGATTTTATTCACCAGAGACTGCACGTTCACCAGAAAGATAGTTGGTATGGGGAGTTTAAAACCCCATTTCCTTAAACGCACTTGTAACCCCAATCTACAGCCATGCTTCCTCCGAGGTGTCCTCCGTGGGCACTTCCAACTCCAACCGGTGTCATTCACGTCGGTGTTAAGCGGTGATAGCTCATTTTAACGCATTAAAACATCTTTGTTGACTGTACTGACCTTGGAAGCAGTTGTGTATCAGACTGAAATAGGAATATTTGATTGTATCCATTGAAAGTACTGCTGCTACTCCAGTCGTGCCTAGGTGCAGTCTCGATGGGCCAAATGGTCTAATTTTGCTCCAATGTCTTATAAAAACTGCCGCTTCAGGATAATTGCCAAACTAAATTGATCTCATGATTAGAACAAAGTTCTTCACATGGGGGTTAGTAGAATGTGGAACTGACTCCCTCAAAATGTTGAATCAGTCATTCTTCAACAAAAAACAAATTGCAATTTCTAGAAAAGGGAAATATTAAAGGAGGCAGAGTATAATTAAGTTAACTTTGTCAGGTAAGTACTAGCATAGATTGGATGGACCAAACAAACTGATTTTCTCGTGTACATTCCTGTGCCGGAATCCTGAACAGCACACTTCCTTCGAGGTTATCTAAAACACAACCTTGCTGCATATAAGATATTAGGAGCACCATTATCTTCAGGTTCTCCTCGAAGTTACAAACCTTCTCGACTGTTCTGCCATCTTACTTACTATCTGTCACTGGCATTTAGGGCACCAATGAAGGGCCTCCACTCTGTTTGGTTTTGGCAGCTGTGCAAGTCCCATATGGAAATTCAGGAATACCATCACACACAGATGTAGAAGGATTCTTCATTGCTGTTTCCATAACAGTTTTCTTTTACAAGTCAGTGTTGTTAACCTTGAGCTGAACCTCCAAACCTGGAGAACCACTGGACCATTCTTAGTCTGGCCTCTACCCTTGGACATCTTTGGCGTAGGTGACCTCTTTGGCCAAGGCATAAGGCCCTGGCTCCAGCCAGCATAGCACTACTGAGGCATACAAGCCTCCCAACCATGACACCATTTGGTCCTCTTGGAGGTTTTCTGATATTAATACCCTGAAATTCTCCTGTTAAGGTACATCTAGATCACAGGGATACATTGGTTCAAGAGAACTTATACCACTTTCTCAAAGAAAATCATGGAAAAGTTGAAAATGGTATCCTTGCCAGCAGCACCCACAGTCAAACAATGAACAAGTAAAAGAACAATTCTAGTTTTCAAAATCATATGATGTTTTGACATAGTACCTAATTATTTCCAGTAATAAAGGAGATAGTTACCAGAAGTCACAGTCATAAGGTAATTGGGAAAATAATTAGAAGGGAGTTTTTATCTAAACTGGAATTATCATGAGTTGGAACCTAGCCTGGAATTGAGTGGAGACTGATATAAAGTCCAGAAGATCAATTTCTTTGAAGGTATGGACCAAAGTCATGTATACTGCATAGTGTTACTAGAGAGTTATTCAGTGTAGAGGAACTGAAGATTTACTTTGAGCCAAAGTAAAGCACTTGGCTCAACCTGCCTACGCTAACCAAACTGCCTTCCCTGAGCCAGCCCCATGTGCCCGTGTTTGGCCCATATCCCTCTACACCATTCCTAACCAGTTGTCCAAATGCCTTTTAAATGTTGTAATTGTAAATGTTCTATCACTTCATCTGGCAGCTCATTCCATATGCTCACCAGCCTTTCATTTTATTATCCATCTCCGGGTGGCTCATTCTCAGTGCCCAGTGGTGATATTCGCTTTTTAAATATTTGCCTGGCATCCCTGGCGGCTTTCGTAAGAATTTCTTTCTTTGTAACTGACCTGACCACGCCAACAGCCATCACCTGTCTCATATTGTGGGCAGCAAAGCGATTGAGAGGTGTAAAGTTCTCAACACACTTGGACTTAGTTGGCATTGTGTGAAAAATCTGCTTCACAGGCTCTCTTTCTACTTGTGATAAACTGAGAGTAATACGGAAAACACAGCCACAATAAATTCAAAAGAACGTGGAATGCACAATTGTTTGAGACAGCTGAGGGACAGGCAAAGATCCATCGTGTATGGCACGGCAGCACTGGGTGTTTCCAACCTGCCCACCCTGAAACCACCAACATGGCCATAAGGACTGAATACGGTGGATCTCAGTTAATTGGAACACATTAGGACCAATACATTCGGCCCCATTAGCTGAAGGTTCATGGAAATAGTTAAAAAAGGTATAAAAAAGACTAACTACCATTTAAATGAGTAACAAATTATGTATTTAAATTAAATACCGAGCAGTGTGTGTGAGTTCCCTTTAATTATCAATGGAGGAATCAATCCAGTGTACACTGTCGTATTCTTGTGATTGACAGTGAATGAACACAATGAGTGCAGACACCTATTGCAGATAATAGACTGCCTTTAATGAACTTTCAACAACTGCATCCTCCAAATATTCATTTTCATTGTAACATTCAAGATGCTCGTTGATACCTTCAAATTCTTCGTAGTTCCTAACTTTTTGAAGTAGTGATATCCTTTCATTTTCACTCCCGGCCATTTCTGGTATCTCCAAGCCTGAATGCTTGAAACTGCAGTGAGCAAAACAGTTCTGAATTGTCTTACTGCTTATTACTCAACAACTAAAAAAGACAAAAATCATTTGATTTTTGAAAACACAACACACACATGTGACCACACACGAGGAAATCTGCAGATGCTGGAAATTCAAACAACAACACACACAAAATGCTGGTGGAACACAGCAGGCCAGGCAGCATCTATAGGAGAAGTACTGTTGACGTTTCAGGCCGAGACCCTTCGTCAGGACTAACTGAAAGGAAAGATAGTAAGAGATTTGAAAGTAGTGGAGGGAGGGGGAAATGCGAAATGATAGGAGAAGACCGGAGGGGGTGGGATGAAGCTAAGAGCTGGAAAGGTGATAGGCAAAAGTGATACAGAGCTGGAGAAGGGAAAGGATCATGGGACGGGAGGCCTCGGGAGAAAGAAAGGGGGGGGGGAAGCACCAGAGGGAGATGGAGAACAGGCAAACAACTAAATATGTCAGGGATGGGGTAAGAAGGGGAGGAGGGGCATTAACGGAAGTTAGAGAAGTCAATGTTCATGCTATCAGGTTGGAGGCTACTCAGCCGGTATATAAGGTGTTGTTCCTCCAACCTGAGTTTGGATTCATTTTGACAGTAGAGGAGGCCATGGATAGACATATCAGAATGGGAATGGGACGTGGAATTAAAATGTGTGGCCACTGGGAGATCCTGCTTTTTCTGGTGGACCGAGCGTAGGTGTTCCACGAAACGGTCTCCCAGTCTGCGTCGGGTCTCGCCAATATATAAAAGGCCACACCAGGAGCACCGTACACAGTATGCCACACCAGCCGACTCACAGGTGAAGTGTCGCCTCACCTGGAAGGACTGTCTGGGGCCCTGAATGGTGGTGAGGGAGGAAGTGTAAGGGCAGGTGTAGCACTTGTTCCGTTTACAAGGATAAGTGCCAGGAGGGAGATTGGTGGGAAGGGATTGGGGGGACGAGTGGACAAGGGAGTCGTGTAGGGAGCGATCCCTGCGAAAAGCAGAAAGGGGGGGGAGGGAAAGATGTGCTTGGAGGATCCCGCTGGAGGTGGCGGAAGTTATGGAGAATTATACGTTGGACCTGGAGGCTGGTGGGGTCGTAGGTGAGGACAAGGGGAACCCTAATCCGAGTGGGGTGGCGGGTGGATGGGGTGAGCGCAGATGTGCAGGAAATGGGAGTGATGTGTTTGAGAACAGAGTTGATGGTGGAAGAAGGGAAGCCCCTTTGTTTAAAAAAGGAAGACATCTCCTTCGTCCTGGAATGAAAAGCCTCATCCTGAGAGCAGATGTGTTGGAGATGGAGGAATTGTGAGAAGGGGATAGCATTTTTGCAAGAGACAGGGTGGGAAGAGGAATAGTCCAGGTAGCTGTGAGAGTCTGTAGGCTTATAGTAGATATCAGTAGATAGGCCGTCTCCAGAGATGGAGACAGAAAGATGAAGAAAGGGGAGGGAGGTGTCAGAAATGGACCAGGTAAATTTGAGGGCAGGGTGAAAGTTGGAGGCAAAGTTAATGAAGTCGATGAGCTCAGCATGCGTGCAGGAGGCAGCGCCAATGCAGTCGTCGATGTAGCGAAGGAAAAGAGGGGATGGATACCTGTATAGACTTGGAACATGGACTGTTCCACAAAGCCAACAAAAAGGCAGGCATAACTGGGACCCATATGGATGCCCATGGCTACACCCTTGGTTTGGAGGAAGTGGGAGGAGCCAAAGGAGAAATTATTGAGAGTAAGAACTGATTCCGCTAGACAGAGGAGATTGGTGGTAGAGGGGAATTGGTTATGTCTGGAATCCAAAAAGAAGCGAAGAGCTTTGAGACCATCTCAGTGGGGGATGGAGGTATATAGGGACTGGCAGCCCATGGTGAAAATAAGGCGGTGGGGGCCAGGGAACTTAAAATCATTGAAAAAATTCAAAGCATGAGAAGTGTCATGAACATAGGTGGGAAGAGATTGAACAAGGGGGGATAAGACAGTATCAACGTATGCAGAAATGAGTTCAGTGGGGCAGGAGCAAGCTGAGACAATAGGTCTACCTGGACAGGCAGGTTTGTGGATCTTGGGTAGGAGGTAGAAACGGGAAGTGCGGGGTGTGGGAACTACGAGGTTGGTGGCAGTGGATGGGAGATCCCCAGAGCTGATAAGGTTGGTGCTGGTATAGGAGACAATGGCTTGGTGCTCCTTAGTGGGGTCATGATCAAGGGGTAAATAAGAGGAGGTATCAAAGAGTTGTCACTGTGCCTCGGCCAGGTAGAGGTAAGTACGCCAGACAACAACAGCTCCCCCCTTATCAGCAGGTTTTATAGTGAGGTTGGGATTGGTGCGTAGGGAGCGGAGAGCAGAGCGTTCGGAAGGAGTGAGGTTGGAATTGGAATAGGGTGTGGTGAAGTTGTAGACGGTTGATGTCCCGTCGGCAATTAGCAATAAAGAGATCCAGAGCAGGCAGAACACACATGTGACGTTATTTAAAAACTATTCACTTTAAACATGATGTTATGCCTAAAGGCTGCATCTTATGCATGCAACTGATGCCAGTTAGAAACTTCTCGGCAACAGTCTCCTGTTCCAATTAAGACCATAAGACAACAAGATATAGGAGCAGATTTACGCCATTTGGCCCATCGAGTCTGCTCCACCATTTCAACATGGCTGATCCAATTTTCCTCTCAACCCTACCTGCAAACTTTGCAACAAAGCCATCAATTCCCTCATCCAAATCATTGACATACAACATCAAAAGAATCAGTCCAACACAGAACCCTGAGGAACATTACTACTCACTGTCAGCCAGCCAGACAAGGTTCCCTTCATTCCCCCTCTTTGCCCCTTGCCAATCAGCCACTGTTTTTTTCCCATTCTAGAATATTTCCTGTATACCACGAGCTTGTAGCTTGTTAAACTGCCTCATGTGTGGCACTTTGTCAAAGGCCTTCTGAAAATCTAAGTACACAACATCAAGTGATTCTCCTTTGTCTATCCTGTTCATTGTTTCTTCAAAGAATTCCAACAGATTCATCAGGCAAGATTTTCCCTTGGGGAAATCAAGCTGGCTTTGGCATATTTTATCACGTGTCTCCAAGAATGTTGAGACCTCATCCTTAATAGTTGACTCCCACATCTTCCCAACCACTGAGGCCAGACTAACTGGCATGTAGTTCCCTCCTGCCTCTCTCCCTTCTTGAAGAGTAGAGTGACGTTTGCAATTTTTCCGTTTTCTGGAACCATTCCAGAATCTAGTGATTCATGAAAGACCGTTACTACTGCCTCCACGATCTCTTCAGCCACTTCTTTCAGACTCTGGGGTGTACACCATCTGGTCCAAGTTACATATCTACCTTCAGACCCAGCAGTTTCCCAAGAACCTTCTCTCTGGTTGTGGTATTGCAACTTCACACACGGAATGCTCTCGACACTTGGAAATTCCTCCGTACTGCTAGCATCTTCCACAGTGAAGCCTGATACAAAATTACTTGTTCAGTTCATCCGCCATTTCACTCTTCCCCCATTACTACCTCTCCAGCATTGTTTTCCAGTAGTCCAATATCCATTCTTGCCTCTCTTTTACACTTTATGTATCTGAAGAAACTTGTGGTATCCTCTTTAATATTATTGGCTAGCTTACTTTTGTATTCCTTCTTTAACTTTTTAATGACATTTTTAATTGCCTTCTGTTGGTTTTTAAAAGCTTCCCAATCCTCTAACTTCCCACTAATCTTTGCTCTATTATATGCCCTCTCTTTGGCTTTTATGTTGGTTTTGACTTCTCTTGTTAGCTACAGTTGTGTAATCTTTCCTTTAGAATACTTCTTCCTCTTTAGGATGTTAATATCCTGTGTCTTCGGAATTGCTGCCAGAAATTCCAGCCCTTGCTGCTCTGCCATCATCCCTGCCAGTGTTCTTTTCCAATCAATTCTGTCCATCTCCTCTTTCATGCTTCTGTAATTCCCTTCGCTCCACTATAATACTGATACATCTGACTTTAGCTTCTCCTTCTCAAATTTCTGGTGAGTTCTAACATATAATGATCGCTTTCCCCTTAGGGTCTCTCATCAGTTCTGGTTCATTGCACAACACCCAATCCAGAATAGCTGATCCCCTAGTGGGCTCAACCATGAAAAGTCATCTCATAGGCATTCTAGAAATTCCCCCTCCTGTATCCAGCACCAACCTGATTTTCTCAATCGACCTGAACATTGAAATCCCCCATGACTATTGTAACATTGCCCTTTTGGCATGCATTTTCTATCTCCTGTAGGCCACATCCTTACTACATTTGGGGGTCTGAATACAACTCCCACCAGGGTCTTTTTACCCTTGCAGTTCCTTAGCTCTTTCCACAATGATTCAACACCCTCCAGCCCTACATCACCTGTTTCTAATGATTTGATTTCATTTTATACCAACAGAGCCACACCACGACGACACATGCTGGAGATAATAAACCTGAATCTGATTCTTTCTTTCTGCCTATCCTTTTGATACAATGTGTACCTTTTAACATTATAGCTCCCAACTATAATCTTTCAGCCATGATTCAGTGAGGCCTAGAACATCAGACCTGCCAATCTGCAACTGTGCTGCAAGTTCTTCTCCCTTTTTCCATATATGACGTGCATTCAGATATAACACCTTCAGTCCTGTATTCACCCTTTTCGATTTTGTCTGCCTTTTAAGTTGTAACTTACCCTGTTGTCTGCGATTTTGCCCTCTCAGCAGCCTCCCCTCACTGGACATTGCCTCTGTTTGTAAACCAGCTACCTTATCTTCACCACTATTATCCATCTTTCCTATGATACTTCTTGCATTGAAATACAGGCAGCTCAGGACGCTAGTCATGCCATGCTCAACCTTCTGATGTCTAACTTTATCTGAGGTCTTACCAACATCTGCCTCCACATCGTCTCCACTAATGGTTCTGGCACTCTGGTTCCTTTCCCCCTGTAACTCTAGTTTATATCCCACTGTGCAGAATTAACAAACCTTCCTGATATTAGTCCCCCTCCATTTCAGGTGCAAACTGTCTCTTCTTCAGTGCTGAAGGGCCCCACCTTCCATGGAAGTGAGCTCAATGATCCAAAATTATTATGCTCACCCTCCTACACCAACTCCTTAGCCACATATTAAACTGTATAAACTTCCTAGTTCTGGCCTCATTAGCGTGTGGCACAAGTAGTCCTCAGATAACACCCCGGGGGTTCTTCCTTTTAACTTAGCACCTAACTCCCTGAACTCTCTACGCAGAAGCTCGTCACTCGTCATTGACACCAACATGGATGACGACCTCTGACTGTTCACCTGCACACTTAAGAATGCTGGTGACTCGATCTGAGATATCCCCGACTCTGGCACCCGAGAGGCAACATACCATCCGGGAATCTCGTTCTTGCCCACAGAGCCTCCTGTCTGTTTCCCTAACTAACGAATCTCCTATCACCACAGTGTCTCTCTTCTTCCCCCCCTTCCCTTCTCAGTCACGGAGGCAGACACTGTGACTCTCCTCTGGTAGGTCATCCCCACCCAGCAGCATCCAAAGTGATCTACTTGTTACTGAGGGGGATGGCCTTCCTGACTGGCCTGTGTCCTGCATCTTGGGTGTAACTACCTCTCTATATGTACGGTTTATCACCCCTTCAGCCTCCCAAATGATCCAGATTGTATCCAGTTCCAGATCCAACTCCTTAATGCAGTTTGTTAGAAGCTGCAGCTGGATGCACTTGCAGCTGTAGTGATCAGGGACACTGGAGGTCTCCCTGCCTTCCCACATCCCCGCAGCAGGAGCATTTCACTATCCTGCCTGGCAGCTCCACTGTCCGAGATGAGCAGATATACAGCAGAGAAGGAAAAATCTTGAGCCTTTCTTTCCTTTGATTCTCTGAGTGAAGACTTTCTTTGATGCAGCCTTGAAGAGCTATAGCCTCAAGCTCAAAATTCAGATGATATCCACCGTGACACTGGCTGCTGCACTTGCCCCCGCCTTCCTTTAATTTGCTCTTACTAATCAATCCCAGGTGCTGATTGGTCATTGGTCAAAGCTCTATGACGTTGCCATAATTAGGCACTCTAGTGTCCTCAAAAAATGAATGGAACCCCGTTTATTTTCTCAATCTTTTGTTCTTTGTCCCAAATAAGTGATGGCTTTGATTAACAAATGGCTCAGTTAATTGGAGTCCATTGTATTTTCCACAGATTTCTCTTATCTGAGAAAGCTATCGGAATTATAATATTTCATGCTTTCAGTGCTGAGGACAGTTGATCGGCTCTGAAAGTTCTGGCTTCCTTTCTGTCAAATTGTCTGTCATGCACTGCTTTGTCTCCCAGTTGTCACTGTGTGCACCAAATAGATTTATCTTCTGCAAATCAAATAAGAGGCAAAGGTTGGAAATCTGAAATAAAAACATAAAATTCTGTAATTTTGGAAGTGGAAGAAAATAGTGTGTAAGAAATCACTTAGCAGATGCTCAAGGAGGAAACTGGTCTTATAATGCTGAGTGTGCACTCTTCCCTAATGGCTGTAGTGTGAAAAGGCCACGTCCCAGATGGTGAGAGTCCTTAATGATCGATGTTGCTTGTTTGACGCAGTGCTTCTTGAAGATATCCTCAATAGCAGGGAGGGTTGTGCCTGTGATGGAGATGAATGAGACTGCAACTCTCTGCAGCTCCTTGTGATCCTGTACATTGGAAGCTCCATACCAGGCTAGTCAGAGTGCGCTCCACTATAACAAGAGCCACGTTTGTTGGACTAATTTTCTACAACATTGACAAGATGTTCAATTGCCAAGTGAAAGCTTTATGTTGGCACTTTTGTGGCATTTTAAAGCATTTTCAAATTTCAAAAGTTCCAAGTAAAATTTATTATCAGAGCTACGTTTTCCTGGGGGCATACTTAGCCAATTTATAGAACAGTAATTGTAAACAGGATCAGTGAACAACAACATATAAGTATAAATATGCAAATATAAATAAATAGCAATAAATAACAGAAGCATGAAGTAACAAAATAAAGAGTCCTTAAAGTGAGACCATTGGTTGTGGGAATGCCAGAAATAAAATGAGTGTAGTTATCCTCTTTTGCTCAAGAGCCTGATGGTTCAAGGGTAGTAACTGTTCTTGAACCTGGTAGTGCGAGTCCTGAGGTATATGTACCTTCCACCTGATGGCAGCAGTGAGAAAAGGGCACGGCCTGGGTGGTGAAAACGTTTGATGATGGATGCTGCTTTTCTACGGCAATGTTTCATATAGATGCGCTCAACGGTTGGGAGGGATGCACTTGGCCAAATTCACTACCTTTGGGAGGATTTTCCCCTTAAGGGCATTGGTGTTCCCATATCAGGCTGTGACGCAGCCAGTCAACACACTTTCCATGATGTACCTATAGAAGTTTGTCAAGGCTTTGATGACAAGCTGAATATCCATGGACTTCTAAGGAAATATGGATCCAGAAGAAGAGGGGATAACCTGATTTAGAAATAACTGCTAACAGCAGGTGGCTAGTAAATAATGATATAATGGTAAAATAGCAAAATTAACCTTCCTATTCTTGAACTCTAATCCTAATCATTCATCACTATCCTAATTAGGATTAATTCAAATCCTACCTCAGCACTGGAACACCATGGACCACCACTTACACTACCATGGACTTGTCTCTCACTGTGTTGTGCTTTTCACTAATATCTTACTTTCCACAGACTTTTTGCTGTTTTGTATAAATTATATATCATTTATCTTTTGTGCGTTGTCTGAATCTATGCACCTGTGATACTGCTGCAATTATCCTGTTTTTCCTTTTACCTGTACTTTGTTATTGTTCGTTCATTATGCGCCATATCGTATGATGTGGACAGTCATGGTCCCTCCATGATCATGATTGTTCTTGGCAAATGTTTCAGCAGAAGTAGCTTGCCATTGCCTTCTTCTGGGCAGTGTCTTTACAGGATGGGAGACCCCAGCCATTATCAATAGTCTTCAGAGATTGTCTGTGTGGTGTCGGTGGTCACATAACCAAGACTTGTGATTAGCACCAGTTGCTTATACAACTATCCACCACCACCACGTACTCTCATGACCCCGATTGGGGGTAGGGGGCTAGGCAGATGCTACACCTTGCCCAAGGGTGACATGCAGGCTAGTGGAGGGAATGAGCACCTTACACCTCCTTTGGTAGGGAAGTATCTCCAACTTCACTATAGTGAAATTAAATTGCAAAAGACAATGAACACGCCCTTTTAGTTCATTCCAGGTACCGATTGCTGTCTGGGTGAAGAAGGTCCTCGTCTAAATCTCTTCTTCTTACTCAAAACCTATGGTCTCCGGCTTTATCTAAACCCGAGATGGTGAAATGTTTCCTCTGATGTTCTAGCTGACTTGCTTCATGTGCTGAGATGAGGCAGAAACCAAAAGTATTGGCCTGCCAACTGCATGGGGAAAGACTCTAGGTCAGGTTTCCCCATCTGGGGTCCTCAGGCCCCTCAGTTAATGGTAGGGTTCCATGGTATATAAAAGGTTGTGAATCCCACCTCCAGGCAAAGTCTTAAAGCAATGTTGTACAATTAACAGTTGTATTTCTAATCGTATATTTCCAAAACAAATTCAAAATGTTTTAATACTTAGAATTTAAGAAAATAGTTTTATAGTAGACAGCCGTCGATCCCAGGGGATCATGGGTTTGTGCGTCTGGTGGACTGTGTCCTCTCTAGGGTACATGCCTGGCTGGGAAGATTCGAAGAACCGGCTGTTGCCCAAGCAGTCGGTTCCCCCTCTCCACGTCACTGATGTAGTCCAAGGGAAGGGCAGGCGCCGATACAGCTTGGAACCAGTGTCATCACAGAGGTCACCAGAGTGAAGTTGTAAACAACATCAAACTGCCTTAGGGACCCCGGCTCTGGATTTCTTCCTCGCAGTGTACTCCCGAAGCCTTTCCCATGGGTGGGTCTGGCCTCAAGGCAGCAGAGGTTTAAAATCAGAGTTTTCCTTCTCCTGGGTGGGGTGGGGGGGGGGGGGAGGCGGTTGCTGCTGTTCAAGTCTGACAAGCCCCACCTGCCTGAAAAAGTAGTTGTGAAACTGTGAATGTTTTAAAATCATCTCTAAGATGCTGGCCAGATCAAAAGTCAAATTTATTGTACACAGAAGAGAAAACATCCTTGTAGCGACATCAAATCAACATAGCATCAGATAAGTAGCATCCACAAAGAAGTTAAACTTAAATTATATAAGAAAGAACATAGTTAGAACAAAAAAAAGACATGTCAAAATGGTTATAGTGTTTCTATATTGAGGCAATGATAAGCGTTCTTCAGGATGGTTCAAGGACTCAATGATTGAAGTGAAGTGGCTGTTCTCGAACCTGGTGGTGTGGACTTCGGGTTTCTGTATTCCCTGACTGATGGTAGCTGTGAGAAGGGGACATGACCCAGGTGGTAGGGATCTCTGATGAAAAACTCAAACTGCTACAGAATTTCTTGGAATGGTAGGGGCTGGAAAATCATTTAAAACAAGTTATTCTCTCAAACACAAAAAATATGTCCAGTTGTAATTATCTGCATTTTAAATAAACAAAGCATGCTTGACATTGTTGGCAGCAATGTCAAGAGAAAGTAGACTGTTCATAAATTTTAATAACTGTGTCCGCACTTACCTAACCAGGGATGTCAGTTCTATGTGTTGAAACTAAGATGTTTCATTTGATTTGGCCTCAGAAATTACTCTAGCCCTTCCTACTAAATAGTGACAGAAACATTTCTCGGTGGAGGCCAACTCAACTCAAGAATGAGGGAAGATAATGCTGCTTAAAGCACAGCGTGTCTGACATGCGGTATGGGTACTAGCATGCACTTGTTAATCTGTGCTGCACATTCAAAGAAATCGATCCAGGCATACTTTCATTTTTCCTTTATATTCAAGGAACCTTCAAGATGAAGGTAAGAGTCATTTGTATTCAAGTGAGCTATTTTAAAAAAAGACTCTTTTTAAATTCAGATGTAGTCATCTGCACAGAGGTGGGCTTCATTTTCACTCTCCAAGGGCCCAAGAAGACTCCATTCATCAGAGATTGGACATCTCACAGTTCAGATTGCTTTCAATGAACAAACTGAACAATTGAGTGAGAGATAGCTTTCTATATTTAACCATCTCTTTTACTCATTGATAACTTCAGTCCCCCAGATGGGTCATCAGCCAGCACATTTCTGTTCATTCTTTCTCCACTTCGTACAATTTCTAAGCAGTCCGCTTTTATTTGGTGAAGCCCCTTCGAGTAATAAAGACTTTTTAAAAATTTCTGACTGGATAGCATCAGCTTGACCAAAAGTCATGGGCACAAAATCTACTCCACAACTTGAGAACAAAATCTTCTTCCCTCACCACCCCCCCCCCCCAATAGATTCATGGACTCATACAATGAAGACTCAGGCCCTTTGGCCCACCATAACTATGCAGGCCATCAAGTACTCTTCCACTTACTTATTGCTTGCACCTAGGCAACAATGAAGGTCCTCCATCTCTGTCTCTCCATACTGAGCACACAGATACAGGAGGATTCTTTATTGCTGTTTCCCTAACAATTATTTTTTGACCAGTCAGAGTTGCTAGCCTTGAGCTGAACCCCTGAATCTAGAGGACCAGAGAACCACTGTTAGTCTGGTCTCTACCCTTTGGCCTGTTTGGCGTAGGTGACCCTACCAAGAGTTAAAGCATAAGGCTCTGACTCTAATCGATATAGCTCTGCAGGTCATTAATGTATGCAAGGCTCCAAAGCCTACAACAAGATTGCACAAACTAGAGGAAATCTGCAGATGCTGGAAATTCAAGCAACACACACAAAATGCTGGTGGAACGCAGCAGGCTGGGCAGCATCTATAGGAAGAAGCACTGTCGACGTTTCAGGCCGAGACCTTTTGTCAGGACTGACGAAGGGTCTCGGCCCGAAACGTCAACTGTACTTCTTCCTATAGATGCTGCCCAGCCTGCTGCGTTCCACCAGCATTTTGTGTGTGTTAAAAGATTGCAGTCCTCTTGGAGTTCATAGCCACTCTGATCCCATTTACCTATGGTGCTGAGTTAGAGGACACTTGGTGGATGCTCCTATTGGTCAATGAAGGAGTGTCTCAGTGTTGGAGAAGACATCAACTGCAGAGATAAAGTGTACTGTGGAGATCTAAAGGATTCCACATAACCAGACTGAAAACAAGAGAAGCCCTGGGGTAATATTCGTCACTTGGTCACTGCCACTGGAAACAGATTGTTTGACATATCACACTAGAGGTTTCCCTTTATTACTATGGTGACTACACTCAGTGAATGTTACACTCAAGACAATCAGAGATCTAACCAGTGCTACAGAACTTAATAGTTTCTCTTTCCCCCTGACAGATCATGATGCAAGTCCAGGTTGCCAATACCTAGAGGAAACAGGAAAGGACATTTCTTCTACAACATGCCAAAAGCAGAAACTAAAATTCCTCCCATTTCCAGATGCTCTCAGGTAAGTACGAGATGTCGACCTTGTTACTCATCCACATTCACAGGACTGGAGACACAAATCAGGAGAAAAAAAGTAATTGCCAAGTAATTGATCACTGTTCAGTACTGGTGAATGCATCTACGGTCACACTGAAGTCAAAAGAATGAATATCAGCAGCAGAATTCCAGGGAGTGTAGACATTATATGGTGGGTTAGGGTAGAACTAGAATTAACACAAGGGTGTTTGGAGGTCAGCACTAATTTGATGGGCTGAACAGCCTGTTTCCATGCTTTCTCTCTCTCTCTCTCTGACTTGGTGTTGAATGCAGCTGACCTGGGATAAATTTCTATTCCAATAAATTTATTTTCCTTTTCATCTTCCATTTAAAAAAAATTGTGGTTTTTTTTACAGAACTTCAGAATTAATGTCTAGTATTAATACTTTCTGGGTGGCGGGGTGGAGATATGTCTCTACCAGAGGAGGTGGACGTAACTCCTTCCCTCCACTAACCTTCAGGTCACCCTTGGGCAAGCTGTGGCACCTGCTTAGCCCCCCCACCCCCTTGTAGACACTGAATCTCTTAAATTATTCCATCCACACCCTGGCAACATCATCCATGTATTGTGATGTCTCCTGAGGGAGATAAGCTATTAGATACCATCACAGAGTATGGATGTCAGGGTGGAGATATGTCTCTACCAAAGGAGGTATAAGGCACACCTTCCCTCCATTAGCCTCAGGTCACCTTTGGACAAGGGATAGCATCTGTTTAACCCCTCAATCAGAGTCTCATGAAGCCATGGGAGCAGGTGGTGCATGACGCAAGCCCTGGTTATGCGGCCACTGATGCCAGGCAGACAATCTCTGAGGAGTACTGATAATGAGTGGAGTCACTCATCTTGTAAGGACACTGCCCAGAAGAAGGCAAACCACTTCTGTAGAAAAAATTGCCAGGAACAATCATGGTCACCATGATCACCCACATCATATAAAATGTCACATAATGATGATGACGATTAATTCTTTGCCATATCATCCTGGGATGTCAGAATCTAAACGGTTATGAACTTCAGCTGAAGGTTACAAAAAATAATTTAAATTTATAATTGTTCCTCATAGCTGGGAATGTTTTCCAATAAATTATTCCAAGGTGCATCGGAGAAGTATGAAATGAAATGAGGAGTTGTAAGGACAGCAGGTTGAAACATTGATCAAAGGGTTTGCTTCTAAACAATATTTCAAAGAAGAGATTTGTAAGGGAAGAATATTCAAGCTTGAAGGTGCCATCACCAATGACAGAATGGCTATATTTTGTCAAAGTAAATAATAGAGAAAGAGAGAGATATTGAAGTGAGTGGAAAGCACAAATGATTGAAAGTCTGACTGCAGAAGGCAACTACCAGTCCTTGTCCTTCCTCCAGCTGAGAATAGATATAAAGAATATATATATAGAGTGGATGTGGAGAGGGTGTTTCCAATTGTGAGAAAGGCTAGGACCAGAGGGCACAAACTCAGAATAGAGTAACATCCCTTTAGAAAGGTAAAGTCAAAGTACATTTATTATCAAAGTATATATAGTATACTATGTACAAACTTGAGATTTGTCTCCTTGTAGCCATAAAACAAAGAAACCCAATAGAACCCATTAAAAAAAGAACATCAAATGCCCTATGTGCAGAAAAAAAGCACAAATCATGCAAACAACTGAAATTCACGAAAGAGCCGCAAAGCCTGTCGATTCAACCCATTAGTTGCAGGCTACAGCCTCAGTTCAGCACAGAGATGAGTAAATCTCGCGGGCAGCGAGCTTAATTGGCCCATCCCTCACCTACGGCCCCAACACTCTGACCTTTTCGAGTTAGTCCAGCACTTAAATCACCTAAACCTTGGGTTGCTTCGCACTCTCAGACCTGGGCCCTGTCACTTTGATATGCTCTCGGGCCAAGACACTGCCGCCTTGATTTGGCCCATACCCAATTTTTCCAATTCAGCCTGGCACTTAAATCAATCAATCCGCTGGTTGTTTCTCACTTTTTGGCCCAGGCCCCACTGCCTTGACTCTGCTCATCTCGCCTCGGTTCTGCTGCTTTGAATTGGCTCCAAGTTCACTCCAACAATGCCCATACACTCTCCGTTCACTCTCCCCACTCTCAGTTCCAGGCTCCACTTCCTCGATTTGGCCTGTACACGCCATGCCGCTACTGTCCCAACAGAGATGAGCAGGGATTTCTTCAGCCAGAGTGTAAATAATCTGTGGAATTCATTACCGCAGACAGCTGTGCAGGTCAAGTCATTGGGTATAGTTAAAGCAGAGGTTGATAGATTCTTGATTAGAAGAATGTCAAAGTTTTATGAGGAGAAAGCAGGGGAATGGGATTGAAAGGGATAATAAATCAGCCATGATGGAATGGCAGAGCAGACTTGATGGGCCGAATAGCCTAAGTCTGCTCCTTTGTCTTATGGCCTTATGATCTTATAACAGGCATATTAGAGCAGAAAAGTGCATTTAGCTTTTAAGCGGACTTGTATAAAAAGGCAAAAATTATGAGATACAATAAATTAAAGCTGTGATCAGGCTCCCTGTAATAAATGTAGCTCCAGACCTCAGAAAACAAAAGGAAGGTATTCTTGATAAATTTTCTTGAAAAGGCCACTCCTGTGAGGCAATAATAAATAAAGTGAAAACGGCAGGGGAATGACTTATTATGTGTCAAATAGCAAAAAAAAATAAATCTGTGTAGGGGAATAAAGGATCACTTTCCACTTTGTTATTGGAAGGCAAACAGAAATATCTGAGATTACCTGCCTGCAATACCATTCCAATTTCTGTGTAGTTTCTTTCAGTAATTACTTCCTTCCCCAGGTAAATCTGGTGATGACAATACAGTCTCACACACAGAGCCGAAAACCCGACTACGTCTGAGGTCAAATGGGAGTAACCTTGTTCCGAAGCGGCAATTCCAGGATTCTGTGTCATTGAGTGATCACAGGGGCTCCGGAGAAACATTCCGATTGCTCTACCATCTGACGTGAATGATCCCATGTCAGCTTTTAAAGGAAAGAAAGAAAATCATTATCTTTTCCAACGATCTAAAATGATTGATGAGTCATGTGCCTATTTATGCATCTCCCCACCTCCCCGTTCTAATTTCTAATAACTTCACGGTCTCCCCTTATGCTCTCAGCTCCCAATTCCCCTTCCTGCAGGTGGATCAAGCTACATCTGCAGTTATGCTCCACACTTAAAATGCACACTCTAAGGCATTCATTTAAAACAAACGAAAAGCAATGAACATTTTTCATCCTGGCCCATTCCTGAGTTGTGCTCACAATGAATTAAAAGCCCCGGGTACTAAAGAAGTCTTTGCTTACCATTGTTTCAACATGCAAGCTTCTTAAACAACCATCACAAGTCAATGAATTGACCCAAACTTATTATTAGCAGTGATTGGTTGCTTGTTGTATAACAGCGGCTGCTTTATTTGTGCAGTTCTGTTTTGTGTTCACAGCTGGCTGCTGAGTCCAAGTTGTGAGTAACATAGGCGTCCATAATAAGGACATGAAATCAGTGCTGGATCTGGAAGCAGAGCCACTGCTATTGCTTCTTAGTCCAGCTGCAATTACTACTGCTCAGCGTCTCTCCTCCAGGTTCTCGTGAGCGGTTCTAACCAAGGCTCACCAGCCACTCTGGTACAAGCCCAGCGCGTGCAATGTTGGCTTTCGTGCAGCCTTTGAACCCGTTACAGAGCCTGCCTCGATTCCAGCAGCCCAGCGAGAATTCACCGTATAGTAGCTGCTTGGGGATTTGGCAATCCCTCATGCATATGTGCAGTTACAATCATGGTCTCCATGTGCATGGGCCCTGCCCTGTTGAGGACCTCCAGATCGTGACTCAGTCCTGCGAACGGACAACAAAGATCGACCTTAGAGTATGCATATGAATCAGAATCAGGTTTAACATCACCGGCATATGTCGTGAAATTTGTTAGCTTTGAGGCAGAAGTACAATGCAGTACATGATAATTATATTTTTTTAAAAACCCGAATTACAGTAAGTAAATATATGTATATCAAGGAGCTGCAAAAAACCCCCAGAAATAAACAGTAGTGTTGGAGCGTTCATAGGGTCAACGTCCATTTAGGAATTGGATGGCAAAGGGGAAGAAGCTGTTCCTGAATTGTTGAGTGTGTGCCTTTAGGCTTCTGTACCTCCTTCCTGATGGTAACAATGAGAAGAAGGCATGTCCTGGATGGTAGCAGTCCTTAAAGATTCAAGATTTAAGTACATTTATTATACAATCTTGAGA
Organism: Hemitrygon akajei; assembly: GCF_048418815.1. Taxonomy (NCBI): domain Eukaryota; kingdom Metazoa; phylum Chordata; class Chondrichthyes; order Myliobatiformes; family Dasyatidae; genus Hemitrygon; species Hemitrygon akajei. The sequence continues at coordinate 36,239,009 of NC_133150.1, forward strand.
TTTGTTTGCTCACAGGTAGCCAAAAGGCAAGGAACCCAAAATAACCCAATTTAAAGAAGAAAAAAAGAATAAAAATAAAAGACCAACACTCAATGAGCAAGAGAAAGAAAATAAACACAAGTCATGCAAACAAGTAAAGCGAGCAACAGCATTCTGTACCGAAAATGAGTCCTCTGATCTGAACCCCAGAGCAGCTTGGAGTAGGCCCGAAGCCTTGCTTTTCAGTTCATCATATTAATGGGCATGGAACACAGCAGCCAGGGCAGTCTTCATAGCCTCAGTGCCATGGAGATGACCAATACAAAAATACCAATACCAATACAAAAATCAGTTTTTGTCTCAACTGACAGCCTGTCTTTTCAGTTTATCTGGGCCAGCGTTTAAACTGACCCAACGATGGAACAGCGAAAGGCTCCCTGGAGGGAAGAGTGAACTTCATGAAGAGCCAGCAGTCTCGGCTCTTACCTCCAATCTAGGCTGGCTTTTAAATTGCCTAAACTGCAATGTACCTCGCAGTAGGACCAGGCACCGCTGCTACGAAAGGCCCTTTGTCTAGTCCGGGACTAGGATCTGTCCTGGCTCTAGCAGGTAAGTGTCGTTACAATGAATTACTTGGCAGTAAGTGTCATTACAATGGAATACATGGCAGCACCTCTACCTTCTTGGAAGTTTGCGAAGATTTAATATGTCATCTAAAACTTCAACAAACTTCTAAAGACGTCCTTGACACTACGGAGGCTAGTACCGATGATGGAGCTGACTTATTTTACAACTTTCTGTATATGGAATCCCTCTAGCATTTTGAGATGTCTTCTGTATACGGTCCAGGTTTCACATCCATGCTGATGACAACTGTATCGTAGACATTTAGTTTTGTGGACAGGCGGATATTGTGCTAGTTCTGTCAACTGAGGCTCTGGCTGGCCTTGCAAATCCTGGTGTAGATTTCTCTGTCTAGTGAGCCATCACTACAAATAACACTGCAGAGACACCTGAATTCTTCCACCGTCCTCAGTCTCGTTCCCTCGATAGTGATAGATGGGGTGGTAGCGGCTGACCCAGGAGCAGGTTGAGATAGGACTTCCGTCTTGCTTATGCTGACAGCTTTTGCTGCAGATGATCTCGTCATTCATAGAAGTATGCCTTTATTAATTGATTCAGTCATGATTCAATGGTGCTCAGACTCTCACTGGTTGGATCATTTCAGAGCATCTGTCTGCGCTCCAGCTAGTAAGTGTCGTTACAATGAATTACATGGCATTAAGTGTTGTTACAATGTATTACATGGTAGTGCTTCTACTTCCTTGGAAGTTTGCAAAGATTTGGCATGTCATCTAGAACTTTGACAAACTTCTATAGATGCACGGTGGAGAGAAAACTGACTGGTTGCTTCATGGCCTGGTATGGAAACACCAATGCTCATGAATGGAAAAGCCTACAAAAAGCAGTGGTTGCAGCCCAGAGTAAAGCCCTGCCCCCCATTTAGCACATATACAAGGATCACTCTGACAGCAGAGTAGCATCCATCATAAGTGACCCCCACCATCCAGGCCATGCTCTCTTCTCGCTGCTGCCACCAGGAAGGAAGGACAGGAGTCTTAGTTCCCACACCACCAGGTTCAGGAACAGTTATTACCCCTCAACCATCAGGATCCTGAACAAGAGTTCAACTCATGCCAACGTTGAACTGGTTCCTATCCTAAGGACTCACTTTCTACAGCTCATGTTCTCAATATTATTTATTTTTTGCATTTGCACAATTTGTTGTCTTTTGCACATATTTTCTTGTTTCTGTTTGTGTGCAGCCTTTCACCGATTCTATTATGTTTTGTTGTGCTTACTGTGAACACCTGCAAGAAAATGAATCTTGGGGTAGTATACGTTGATAATAAAGTCACTTTGAACTTTTATCCCTTCTTGTGACTCTCAGTCTAAAATCAACAAGCTAATCACCTCAGCTCTTTCAGAAAAGCTCTTATTTTTCTTTGCAGGGACTCCTTGATACTCTTCCCTCATTCCCCATGCCGACTCTTTACCTATGGTGTGAATGGCTGTGTTCCCCTCACACAGAGAGGAGATGTAATCTTAGCCCCAGATAACAGGGAAAAGAAAATGAAAGTGCAAACTACATTTATTATCAAAATATATATATGTCACTGTATACTACGCTGTATTTTATTTTCTTACAGGCATTCATGTTAGAACAAAGAAATGCAATAGTATCACTGACAAACTACACATGAAGACTGAAAAAAGGAGCAAAAGGAGACAAACTGTGCAAATGCATAACAAATAGATAGTTAAATAGATACATAAATAAATAATACTGTAAACATGAGTTCCTTGACGGTGTCTGTTGGTTGTGAAATCAAAGTGAAGTGAAGTTCGAAGGGTCGAAGTGAAGTTATCTGCACTGATTCAGAAGCCCGATAGATGAAGTGTAAAGGTGTTCACAAACTTGTTGGGGTGGGACCTAAGGTTCCTGTACCTCCATTCTGATGGCAGCCACGAGATGAGTTGTATGGTGGGAGTCTTTGATGATGGATGAGGCTTTCTGCTGGATGTGCTCTTTGTAGATCAGTTCGTTGGTAGGGAGATGTCTTCCTCTGTTGAACTGGGCTGTATTAATTAATTTTGTAGACTTTTCTGTTCTTGAGCCTTGATATTTCCATACTAGACTGTAATGCTTATTTATGATGAAGTAACACCAACGTAATTATATTGTAGTTATGTCGTTATTGGGGAGCTTGATGTCAAAGTCCAGGAATTTACCCATTAATCAGCTACAGAAAACTAGTGGCAGTAATATTTTTGATCATCCATTTTGATAATTAATGACAAGACAATTATAAGTCTCTAAGTCACGGGGAGTAAAGTACATAAGCTTGCATCCAAAACCAGTGTGTGGATATTATTGAGGACCCGTGCAATGGTCGCATGACATGGTTCAGTAATCTAACGATGATTGTAACACTTTTACAGCACTGAATGTAAGATGGGGGTTCAGTTCCCATGCTGCTTGTAAGGAGTTTGTACAATTTGCCTGTGACCAAGCTGGTTTCCACTAGGTGCTCTGGTTTCCTCCCACATTCCAAAGACATATGGGTTAGATTATGCTATGTTGGTGCTGGAAGCATGTCGATATTTGCATGCTGCCCAGCACTGATCTTGTTCATTTGATCAGATGCAAATGATGCATTTCTCTACATGTTTACATGTCCATGTGCCAATATAACTAATCTTTTAATCTCTCTTTTTAAATTGGCAAATCCAAGCTTGTTCAAAGCGTAAATCAGCAGTTGTGTATTCTCTGTTTCAGTAATAATTGAGTAATCTTGCAAATATGTTGTTGTTTAAGTATTCTTTGTTTAAATAATTCATTATGGGTGATATGTGAAAATACATGTATATATCATGATGCTATGATGTAATACGGACGTGACTTGCTTAAAGCAAACACAAAGTTAGGCTTGTATATCAGACTTCCGTGTCTTTCTTTTAATTAGTTTAATGTTTTGGAGTTACAAAAAATAACAGTGGCAACAAAGTATCTTTAAAGTCAACCCGAGATGACTGTTGAAGTGCAGCAAGAGACGTTCGAGTTAAACAAAAGAGCAGGAAAGCCCATTTTTTTCCCTTGGAGCAGCATGCTTTCTTCACAAAAGGAAAGACGATTGAGTAAAAAACAGGTAGAAAACAGGGGAAATTGCAGGTTCATAAACAGTGAGTACTGGGTGATAATAATCATTAAAAAGAGGAGAAATGGCTGGTTACAATGGAAAGACTGATGCATTTGATGACACAAAAGATAACAGGATTTTGTACACTGAGTGGATAGAGTAGCATTTTAAAGCAAATGGAATTGCCAACGAGTGGTGACTGCCACTGTTGCTGAGTGCTTTGGATTTAATGGCATATAGTTTGCTTAGGAGTTTGACTGCTCCAACCAAACCAGCCAAAATGAGCTTTGCTGAATTTGTGAAAATGCAGGACCATTTAGAACTGAAGCTATTGTTGATTCAGAATGCTTTAGGTTTCATAAGCAGAATCAAAAGGAAGGGGAGTCCATTCCAGCATATGTGGCTGGATAACAGAGGTCGTCTGAGCATTGTCAGTTCGGTAATGGGCTCAATAATGCACCGAGAGATCATTTAGTTTGTGGAATCTTACAAGAAAGCATTCAAAAACAGCTCCTAATGGAAATGGAACTTGCATTTAAAAGAGCAATTAAAATAAATGTATCAATGGAAACAGCAGACAGTGACGTAGTTGGGTTGCAGTCAGGAAAGAAAGTGAACATGAACAAAATCACAACATCTAAAGAGAAATCTCCTGGCTGAAGAAATGTTGTTACCGTTGTAGCAGGGGCTCACATACACCAGGTCTATGCAGATTTAAAGGCGAAACTTGCAGAAAATGCAACAACGTAGGACACATACAAAGAGAACATTGGCCAGACAAAAATAAATGGACTGCACAGAGACGAGAAACAGATAAAAAGTCAAGTTGCACTTTCAAAAGAGCACTAAACTGCACACTGTTGATGAAAAATCTGGTTATATAGGTCTGAGTAGCCTTGAGACGTACAATATAAAAGCTAACAAGAAACAAGCAATCTGGCTTACACCAGAAGTGAATGGCAAATTTATTCAAATGGAATTGGACACTGGCTTGGCTGTTCCAGTGTTTTCACAAAAAGAGTTTGAACGGCACTTCAAACATGCTGAAATGAAGCTCACAGATAACCAACTAAGAACTTATTGTAATGAGAGAGTTATGGATGGTGGTGAGCCCAGGTGCAGAGTGGGGTCTAGAATTAACTGGGTTTTGAAATAATCAAGATGATACAAACTAATTCCAAAGGCAAAATCACAAACAAAATAATGAGAAGCATAGATAGAATGGATAGAGAATATCTGTTTCCCTGGGTTGAAATGTCTAATATCAGAGGGCATGCATTAAAGGTAAGAAGGGGTAGTTTCAAGGGGGATGTGAGGGGTAAGTTTTTTTATACTGTACATGGAATGCACTACCTGGTATGGTAGCAGAGGCTTTTAAGAGACGCTTGGATAGGCAAATGATGCAAGGAAGATGGAGAGAACTAGTCATGGGGCAGGTAGGAGGGATTGGAGTTTGGGTGTTTTTGATCGGATTTTTAGTTGGTTCAGCCCAGTATTGTGGGCCAAATGGCCTGTTTCTGTGCTGTATTCTTCTATGTTCTAGCACTAGAAATGGATTGAGCACTGAGTGCTCAGCACTAAGCCCCTAAGTACAGACTTTTCTTGATGGAATATGGCAGACAATAATTGACAGTCTGAGTCTTAAAGGGACAGTGGCAGCTCATCATGCTCTGGGGAATTGACGCACCAAATCTTGGATGCCTACCGCTGTTTAGTCAGGGCCATGACACTGAATGAAAAGGTAACTCTTGTGGGAATGGGATTTATAACTATGGAATACAACAGCCAACAAGCCACATTGGGCTTGTGTGTGGTAAAAATAGAAGGGCCAGCTTTGTGGGGTCATAAGTGGCTGAGGCAACACCAACGTGATTGGAGATCCATCTGCCATTTGCATGCCACATGCCCTGTAATAGAATCAACTGAAAGCAAATTAAGAATGGTACTGGATGATGCCACAACTGTCTCCATGCTGTACACCCTGAACTGTTGCCCAACAGAAGACGGATGTCCAATGCTGTCAAAACCACTTCTTGCAGTTACACAATCAACTCTGACAAGCACCATGGAGGAGGCCCCAGAACCGGAGATGGTTTCGCAGCCACAGGTCTCACCTGCCAAGCAGAGTGACCTCCCCTTGTCAGGAAAGACGTTATCCCACAAGAGTAAGAAAGCTTCCAAAACAATTAAACCTTTAGTCCTAAATGGGATAATTTAAAATTTACTATGCTGTGGACATCTGTATATAGTAGTTGTATTGTATAGTATACTGTGTATATAGTTGAGATGCATTCTATATTGAGTTGGAATTTATAGCTAAGCAGGGAAGAAATATGTCAGAAATAATTGAGTAATCTTGTACATATGTTGTTGATTAAGCATTCTTTGTTTAAATAGTTCATTATGTGTTAATTGCATCGGTCTTGACACTACCTCCCACGTAATACATACGTGCCTCGCTTAAAGTAAACATGAAGTTAGACTCACATTTTGGACTCCTGTTTCTTTCTTTTAATTAATTTAATGTTTTGGAGTTACAAAACATAAAAGCAGCAAATCTCTCCAGCTGTAAAAGTATGAAGTCTCTTGATAATATTTAATTTTATGATCTATTTACTGCTGAATGCAACATGATGTGATGTCAGACAATTGCACTTTTTTCCATAGTGGTTGGCAAAGAGAGATGAGAGCTCCTGTTTTTATTCTATACAAAAAAATTTCCAAACCTTTGATGCTTATTCTCATATTGGATTTCTCATCACAAGACTTAATATTACTCCTTTCAGCGACAAAGACTGTACATTTTAAAAAACAATTATTTCCATTTGATATTTCTTTATAGATTATTTATTTATATGCACTTATCTTCAATAGCCTTGTTCCTGGAATTCATACTGTTAGCATCACTGGCAATAATGAACGAGAAAAAGACCATAATTTTAAGAAAATGCCAAAAACAATTTTTTCCACAAGCCCGAATCAATAATCTTAGGGACAAAGCAATGCTAAAGAGGGAAATTATACATCTTGATAATCTTACTGTATAGGGCCACTGTAAACATTGGAAGATTTCACTTTGAAATGCTTGCACTCTATACCCAGACAGCAGTTAAGGGCTTGAATACCCTGACAACACAAGTTACGATGTAAAACGAAGTCAACAGTATTTCAGTGAGTTGTACTCATAAAGTCATGGATTCACTTTCTCCTCTGGGATCTCAAGTACAGATCTCTATGCTGACATTTCACAACAGGGTGCTACAAATCTGGAGAATCTGTCTTTCAGGTAAGATACTAAAGTGAGGTCCTTCCTGCTCTCTCAGATGATAAGGCAAATACAATTAGAGTATTTCACAGAAGTCCAAGAGTGTACCTCAATCAACAATGCTAAAAATTTCCAGCAATTGGTGATCACCCCCATCATTCAAGCTATGTTGTCTTATCGCAGCTGCCTTTGGGAAGGAGGTACTCTAGGCCCCACAACACCAGGTTCAGGAAGTTATTACCCTTTAATCATTAGGCTCCCGAACTGGCATGGATAAGTTCACTCACCTCAACATTGAATTGATTCCACAATCTATGGACCCACTTTCAAGGACTCTACAACTCATGGTCTCAGTATTACGGATTTATTTAATTATTATTATTATTTGATTTTATTTGTATTTGCACAGTTTGTCTTCTTTTTCCAATTGATTGTGTGATGGTCTTTGTGTGTAGCTTTTCATCGACCCTAGAGTATTTCTTGTTCTACTGTAATGCCTGCAAGAAAATAGATCTCAGGATGGTATATGGGGACACATAAGTACTTCGATAATATATTATTTGTTAAAGTCCTGCCGAAGAGTTTCGGCCTGAAACATCAACTGTATTTTTTTCCATAAGTGCTGCCTGGCCTGCTGAGTTCCTCCAGCATTTTCTGTGTGTGTAGTTCAGATTTCCAGCATCTGCAGATTTCCACTTGTCTGTAAGATAGTATTTACTTTGAATTTTATACTACAGTGGTCATTTTTGGAAATGTGCTATGCATATACTGTACATCTTCTATTTCAAAAGCGTTAAGATGTGTTAAGAGTGCAGAAAAAAATTACAAGGATGTTGCCAGGACTCAAGGGAATGAATTATGGGGAGGTTTGAACAGACTGGAACTTAGGAGAATGGGGTGACCTTACAGAGGTGTATAAAACCATAGGGGGTATAAATAGGGTGCATTCCCATAGTTTTTATTCCCCAGGGTGGGGGAATTAAGAACTAGAAGGCATAGGTTTAAAATGAGAGGGGAGAGGTTTAGTGGGAACTTGAGGGGCATCATTCAGCTGCCAGGGAAAGTGATTTAGGTAAGCATATTAACAGCAGATATGTGGATAGGAAGATTTTAGAGAGATATAGGTTACATGCAGGCAAATGCAACTAGCTTAGGTGGGCATCGTGGCCAGCAGAGACCAGTTGGGCCAAAGGGCCTGTTTCCATACTGTATTACTCTATGTTTTTTCATTATGTGCTGTGTCGAGTAACATCATCACTACGTACCATGTTGTATGATGTGGGTGATCACAGTCTTTTCATGACCACGATTGTTCTTGGCAAACTTTTCTACAGAAGTGGTTTGTCATTACCTTCTTCTGGGCAGTGTCTTTACAAACAGGTGACCCCAGCCAATATCAATACTCTTCAGAGATTGTCTGCCTGGCGTCAGTGGTCACATAACCAGCACCTGTGATATGCACCGGCTGCTCATACGACCGTCCACCACCTGCTCCCACAGCTTCACATGACCCCGACTGATGGGGTAAACAGATGTTACCCCTTGCCCAAAGGTGACCTGCAGGCTAATGGAGGGAAGGTGTGCCTTATACCTCCTTTGGTGGGGACATATCTCCACCCTGACATCCATACTCTGTGATGGTATCTAATAGCTTATCTCCCTCAGGAGATATCACAATACATGGATGATGTTGCCAGGGTGTGGATGGAATAACTTAAGGGATTCAGTGTCTACAAGTTTTTCTACAGATAGTACAAATGGCTCCAGGGAAAGGTGTAGCTCTTGGTTGGAATGTTCAAGATTCAAGATTGTTTAATGTTATTTCCAGTACACAAGTGTAGAGGAGAACAAAGTAATCGTTACTTCAGATCCAATGCAGCACAAAACAATACTGTAAGGTAGAGAACACCACAATAAAAAATCACAATACATATAAATACATAAGATAGTTTATATAGAATGGTTGTACATCTGTAAAGTGATACTAAGCTCAGGAATGTCTGTACATAAGATGACTCTGACAAGAAATGATAAAGTAGTGATTGTGGGGGGTATGGAGGTATGAGTTAATGGCTGGAGATGTTGATCAGCCTTACTGCTTTGGGAAAGTAAATGTTTTGGGGTCTGCTGGTCCTGGCATGTATGCTAAGTATCCTTTTCACTAACATTTAGTCTTTAAGCAGGGTGGGTGGGGATCCTTCATCATGCTACTGTCCCTTTTCTAGCACCTATTGGTATATATGTCCTTGATGGGTAGGCTGGCGTTCTTCTCTTCAAGATGGTGACAGCTGAGGTAGAACTCATTAGCACTAAGGCACTTGGCATGGCCCTGAAACGGTGGAATTCGCAGGTTGTTCTGGGTTTAGTCAGTACAAGGGTTAAATTGTCACCAGTTATTAAGCTTGGCAGTAACCATTGGCTGTGTCATTATGAACTGCAACCCAGGAATTTAACGTTATTTGTAGAGTGTCAAATGGGCAATTACAAAGCATCTTAAGCAGAATTTAATGTCTCTTTCACCATTAATGCTCAATCACAAATGAAATCCTCGCTATTTGGAATGATTGTAATTAATTATTGTTGACGATGATGGAAAGGCAAGGGATTTCAGAAATTTTATGCCATGTATCACTTGAAAACCAGATGCAATTATTCTATTACAATCATAAAGAGAATCTTCTTGGAATTCATGGCACACTAGCGAGGATAAAAGACAAGTTTAATATTCTAGATGTAAATTGTGTGACAGGAGTGAAAGTAGCAAAATAAGTGAATTATTTAATGGAATCAAACAGAGCAAACAAAAATGAAAGCTGCGTCATTAAAATGAAATGAAAGTTTTGTTGGTATGAATGCAGTGATGTGATGATGCTCTGAGCACAGCAATGAAAATACATTAACAGAACAACAACGTGGAACATGACTTCCTAACAAAAAAAATACAATTCTGAAATAAAAATCCAATATACTGGTAGCAAAAAGGCTGCTGGTTAAAATAAAAAGGACAACCTACTATTCTATTGTTCACCATTTCTGTATGGCCTGGAGCATTTTATATCAATGTGCTGCTTTTCATGTTATGATGTGGGAAATGTGGCAGCCAACTTCTATGAGGCAAGCTCCCATTCACAATGACAAGTTAATGTTGGGTTCATCTCAATCCTGCTCATGATGTTTGAAGAATAAATCTTGTCCAGGACACCAGGGGGAGCTCCCAGGCTCTACTTTTATAAATAGTTTCATTATTTTTTGGTGTGGCTGCCTGAACATAAAGATGTCGGCTTGATTTACATAATAAACAAACCAATGGCCTCTCCCACCATTCAATAATATTGTGGCTGAGTGCTACTTTTCTGTACTCTCCCCATATCCCTGATTCAGAATCAGAATCAGATTTATTAGAATCAGAATCAGAAGCAGGTTTAACATCATTGACATATGTCATGGAATTTGTATTGCAGCAGCAGTACAGACCAATGCATCAAAAATGCTATACGACAGGTGATTGATAAGTTTGTGGCCTAAGGTAGAAGGAGTCAATTTTAGAAAACCTAGCACATTTATTTTTCCTGCATTTACACACTTAGTCCAGAGGTCATGGAGCATACGGATCCCTTCTTTGTAGAAGTCGGCGTCTTGGACCTCCAGAAGTGGTCCACAGCATGGGGTGGTTGATAAGTTTGTGGCCTAAAGTAGAAGGAGATGAGTTATTAACCTCAAACTTTCTGCATTTTCACTCAAAGAGTTGAACTGCATGTGCATGTAATGAGAGCAGTATAACTTATCTCCTTCTACCTTAGGCCACAAACTTATCAATCATCCCTGCTTTGGACCACCTGGAGGTCCAAGACGTTCTCATTACGTGCATGTGCAGTTCAACTCTTTGAGTGATCATGCAGTAAGTTTGAAGTTAATAACTCATCTCCTTCTACTTTAGGCCACGAACTTATCTATCACCCCTGCTGTGGACCACTTCTACAAAGACGGGATCCATATGCTCCACGACCGCTGGACTGTGTACATGTAGGAGGGGACTATGTTGAAAAATAGACGTACTATGTTTTCTAAGATTGACTCCTTCTACCTTAGGCCACAAACTTATCAATCACCCCTCGTAAGTTACAATGAGTTCTTTCTGAAATGTTGAGTGTATGTTTTCAGATTTGTATATTTCCTCTGTAATGGTAGTAAAGAGAGAATGATTCTGTGCTTGGTGATGGTTGTCCTTAATGATGGATGTGGCTTTTTTGAAGTATTGCCTTTTGAAGATGTCCTGTTATGTCCATCATGACAAGCTTTTGGCACCGATCTTTTTGGTGATTGCTCATCATACGGTGTGTCTTGGGCACCTGAAACCTGGCGGAGCCCATCCCTTTCAAGGTTTTTGGAGACGGCTGGATTCGAACTCAGGAGCCTTCGCTCCGAAGTCCAGCGCTGATGCCACTACGTCACCAGGTAGATACATAAATAGTGCAAAAAAGGAATAACAAGATAGTGTTCAAGGATGAATGAATTGTTCAGAAATCTGATGGATGATAGGAAGAAACTCTTCCTAAAGCACTAAGAGTGGGTCTTCAGCATCCTGTACCTCCTTTCTGATGGTAATAATGAGAAGAGGGCATGTCCCTGATGGTGACGGTCCTTACTGAAGAATAACACATTCTGGAGACACCTCCTCTTGAAGATGCCCTCAGTGGTGAGGATGGTTGCACCCATGATAAAGCTGGCTAAGTCTACAACCCTCTGCAGCCATTCCCCATCCTATGCTTTGGAGTCTCCATGCCAGGCAGTGGTGCAGCCAGCCAAAATTTTCTTAGTCTGCATATTGAATATTCTCAGCAACTGAACCTCCACATAATTTCTTTGATGGAGAATTCCAAAGATTCACTGTAGTCTGGGTGAAGACATTTCATCTGATTTTCATCTGATTTCATCTGATCTTCACACTACAGTCATGGGATAATGGGTATTATCCATACAATAACTCTGCTAATCCCCATTAAAACTATGTATCCTGGAAGGGGATCCCCTTTTGTTCTCCCAAACTCCAAAGTATGGGGTCATTCTGCTTAATCTCTCTTCATAGGACAAACCCACACCTCTCACTCCATAAACAGCAATCTGGTGAAATCTCATTGTACCACTGTTAAAACAAGAATATCCTTTTTTAAAAGTAGGCAGACCTGATCAGCACATCATATTCCAGACATTGTTTCACCAGGGCCCCATAAAATTACAATAAGTCACCATTACTCTCTTACTTTAATCCTCTTGCAATAAAGGCCAACGTGCTGTTTGCTTTCCTAATTGCTGTCTATTCCTGCATTTTAACATTTAGTGATTCCTTCTGAATATTAACATCTTTGAATCTCTCACTATTTAAAAAAGGTACTTTGCTGTTGTATTTTTTTTTGTTTGCAAACAAATCGGAAAAAAATTCACATTTTTCCATATTATCAAAGCTCAAAGGTCAAAGTAAGTTAACTATCAAAGCACATATGTCACCAAACGCGACCCTGAGATGCATTTTCTTGCAGGCATTCACAGTAGAACAAAGAGGTAAAATAGAATCAATGCAAAACTACCTGAAACCCCGGTTTCCTTGGGCTGCGTACGTCTAGGGAATGCACACTCCGGTCCCAATAGATCTGTGAGATTGGGAGGGTGTAATTTGCTATCCTGTTACAACTCAGTGCCAAGAAATGACAGACAAAACACTGCATATGATTAAAGGTGTAGTGTTCTCGCACAGGTGTAAAAGAACTCTGAACTAAACACCAAGCATAAACCAGTCAATGAGGCAGTCCCAGTAAGATTAACCGTTTACTGTTCACTCTTCCACATTAACGTATGGTGAAAACTGTTGATAAAACAATACAAAATATATACAGTATTTGTTTCCTTCTTGACATCACATTTACATCATAAATACTTGCAAAAGTAAAACTACAACAACTATATTACATTAAAATGCAACATACAGTCAGAATCTACCTACGCCATCGACTGGTTTTAAATACACTTCAACACAAACTATCCGCAACTCTTTAAATAACAAAAAACATAAACTTTATCAACCGTCATTACTTTTAACAGAATCAGCGTTAACATTTTTAATTCAACATATCGATTATCTCATGAACTTACGGCGTTGCTTCTCTAATGTTTCTAGTGCGTAGAAAGAAAACTTTTCTCGTGCTGATCCTGCACACATAAGCCCCCTCCTTCCCATTTCTCCAAACCGGTATTTTCCCACAAGACACGGCAAAACCGGGTGTGACATAATCGCATGCCGTGATATATCACAGACAACGAATTTACTTTAAACAATCTTAACTTTAACTAGAAAACAATAACAAATGAATTACTAAAGTGAAAATATAATAAACTAAACAAATGCCTTAAAGGCAACACACTCCCCGCCTGACCTTCGTAAGGTCACAATGAACATAATACAAAACTTCAGTCTCTAAATCAGTCCTTAGGTAGAAGTAGAATGACTTCTGCAACTGGCCTTTGGTAAATTTTCACATCACCTTGGTCGGAAGTTTTCAACTCAACCTTCCTGACATGTCCATCCCTACTAGGGATGTGGCAGTGATTCTGGCCATTGGCCAGCAGTTGCGGGCGATTTGGTTGTTCCTGAGCAGGACTAAATCTCCAACTTGAAGATTCCTGTGGGGTTCTGTCCACTTTTGTCTGTGTTGCAACAAAGGTAGATATTCATGTCTCCAACGAGACCAGAACCGATTTGCCAGAGCCTGAACCTGTCTCCATTGCTTTGTGTACAAATCCTTATCAGAGAAGTCCCCAGGTGGAAGGGGAGCTCCTGCCTTCTGCGTAAGGAGCATTGATGGCGAGAGTATGAAGGGGTTTTCCGGGTCAGAAGACACAGGTAGGTGTGGTCGTGCATTTATAATGGCTGTGACCTCTGCCATTAGTGTGCACAGTACCTCGTGGGTTAGTTGGGTGCGTTGCTGCAGAAACATTGAATCAAGAATTCTTCTGCCGATACCAATCATCCGCTCCCATGCGCCTCCCATGTGAGAGGCGTGTGGTGTGTTAAACTCCCAGTTGCATCCCTGCTGACTGAGGTACCTTTGCACCGTTTTGTCCATGCCCAGCTCCTTGGACGCTCCAACAAAGTTCGTGCCGCAATCAGCCCTTAACTGTTTTGCAGGGCCTCTTAGCGCAAAGAAGCGCCTGAGAACGTTAATGCAGCTGGATGTATCCAAAGATTCGATGACCTCAATGTGTACCGCTCTTGAACTCATGCAGCTAAACATGATGGCCCACCGCTTGCTCTCTGCTTGTCCTCCTCTGGTGCGTCTTGTAGTGATAGTCCAGGGACCAAATACATCGAGCCCCACATATGTAAAAGGAGGGCAGGCTTCGAGGCGTTCTGGTGGGAGGTCCGCCATACGTTGAGCTTCCAGCTTCCCTTGCAGTTTCCTGCAGGTTACACATTTGTGAAGTACTGAATTGATCAGTGTTTTACCTCCCAAGATCCACAGTCCCGCTGCCCTTATTGCTCCTTCCGTCAGGTGACGGCCCTGATGCCTTACCTGTTCATGGTGATGGCGAGTGAGCAGTAAGGACACATGGCTGTCTTTGGGCAGGATTACTGGACACTTTTCTGCAGCTGGAAGTTGGGAGTGTATTAACCGGCCTCCAATGCAAATGATATCGTTCTTCAGGATCGGGTTGAATTTCCTCAAAGGGCTGTCCTTTGGTATTGGTTTATTAGCTTGGAGAGCCGAAAACTCCCTTGCAAAAGCTGCTCTTTGAGTTGCTTTAAAGATGACATCCTTTGCCTGGGCCAATTCGTCCGCACTGCGAGGTAAGTTACATTTGTGCCATAAGAAATGGAGGAAATTGCGATGGTCCTCCTGTACTAAGAAGCAATGGAACATCTGCTAGATGTCCGCTAAGATTGCGACCTTCTCCTTCCGGAAGCGCAGCAGGACCCCGAGAAGGGTATTGTTAAGGTCGGGGCCTGTAAGGAGCACGTCATTAAGGGAGATACCAGTGCACTGAGCACTGGAGTCAAAGACCATCCTGATCTAATTGGGCTTTTGTAGGTGGTAAACCCCAAACGTTGGGAGGTACCAGCACTCCTCGCCTTCCCTCAGTGGCGGTGCTACTTCAGCATGTCAATTAGCGAAGATCTTCTCCATAAATGCTACGTATTGTTGCTGCATCTCAGGTTTCCTTTTCAGGGTTTTTTGCAAGGACGTGAACCGCTTGACTGCCTGCTCTTTGTTGTTTGGCAAGCGCTGGCGTGGTTCTCTGAAAGGTAGTGGGGCAACCCAATTATTTGCTTCATCTCTGAAGACCTTGGTGTCCATTATTTTTAAGAAAATGGCGTCTTGTGCTGATGGAGCAAGTTTATTATCATGCTCAGTTTGAGCGAAGACTGACTGACCCAGCGTCTTGTGGGTTACTTTACATTTGTTAAAGCCTTGTCGTGCTTCCTTGATACACATGAAACTTGTGCAGGGTTGAAAAATTCAATGGCGGCCACTCTCTAGCACATTGGTCTTGAGTGTGTTAACTGTTGGTTTGTGTACATTGCCAAGGCACACCTCTCCTATCACCACCCAGCCCAGATCCAGGCGTTGGGCAAAGGGGGCGTCGTGTGGTCCATTGACCTGGTGCCTAACCTTGTGCACCTGGAGAACATCTCTTCCTAATAGCAGGAGTATTTCTGCTTTTGGATCCAGTTCTGGGATGTGCTTGGCAATGTGGTGGAGATGTGGCTGGTGTAGCACTGCACTTGGCGTCGGGATCTCAGTGCGGTTATTCAAAATTTCATTGCACTCTAAGAGTGGAGGGAGACAGATGACAACTTTACCGTCCAGGGACTTGAGCTGGAAGCCTTCTGCCTTCCTTCCATAAGTTTCCACGCTGCCTGAGCAAGTTCTAAGGTAGTATGGGAACTGATTACTCTCTATGTTGAACAAGTCAAAGAACTCTGGTCTGACTAGTGAGCGATTGCTCTGATCGTCCAGAATAAAATAGGCTTTGATGGCCTTGTCTTTGGCTCCCTTAGGGTACACCTTAGTGAGGCAGATCTTTGAACAAGAACAGCTTGACTGAGCTTGACCGCAAACTTCTGTGCAGCTCGAGCAGACAACGTCCTTCACCCGCCGTCCTGTTGTGAGGGTGAAGGAGCTTTGTCGGTTTGCGGTAACGGGCCGGGATGCATGGCCCCATCGTGATTAGTGCTATTACATTCTGGGCACTTCACGGAGATTGTACACTCTCTAGCAAGGTGAGAGGTAGAGGAACAGCATTTAAAACATTTTTTTCTCCTTGAGAAGGGCCATGCTCTCTTCAAGGGGTTTTTTCCTAAACGTTCTGCATTTTTTGAGGGGGTGGGGTTTGTTGTGCAATGGACAATTCTTGCTAGGATCATTGTTAGTTGTAAAGAATTCAGTTTTATGCACTGAGACTGGTTTATTAATGTTGAAATTATTCGAAGTGGATTTAACTGGCTTGGTGTAAATTGTACTGCTACCTGGACTAATGAAGCTAGGGTCGTTTCGCTTCTTCGCCTCCTTGCACACAAACCTAGTGAAATACTCAAAGGGAGGAAATCGACCATTGTTCTCTTCCTTGTACTCTGAGCCAACAGACATCCACCTTTCCTGCAGCCCAAATGGAAGTTTGTCCACGATTGGTCAAATCCCATATGAAGTATCTAGGTATGATAGACCAGTTAAATAGCCATCTTTGGCGCCTTGAATCTCCATGAGTAAATCTCCGAGCTCTCCTAACTTAGTGTGGTCCTTGGCTGACACCTTAGGAAAATTTTCCAGACGTCGAAATAGGGCCGTTTCAATAATTTCAGGGGCCGCATAGCACTCCCGAAGTCTCTCCCATGCTTTGTGTAAGGCTAGCTTGGGGTTGTTAATGTACACTGAACGTATGCGTCTCACCTGTTCGAATGATTCTTTTCCCAGCCATTTTGTCATAAGATCCAACTCTTGGGTTGCTCCGAGCTGGACTCCGTGGATAGCGTTGGTGAATGAGGAGTACCATGCACGGTAATTTTCAGGTTTATCGTCAAACTGATATAGTCCTGAAGTGATGAGATCTCGTCGTGCTAAATACTGTGCCATGGGTTCAACTGCTAGTGGCATGCTGGCTGGGGGAATATGTCGGCGGGTATGTGATTGAGGGTGTACATTTGTTAAGTAATTTGCTGTTCTGAATTCAGCCTTTGCCTCTCTTCTCGCCAAATCTGGTAAGTTTGGTGTTGAGAAGTATTTGTCATCAGCCCTTTCATTCTTGAATTCATCGCAGAGTTGCAAGAGTAAATTGTCTTCCTCAGATGAATGTGATGCAATTGGGCCTCTCTGAGACTCCTCGTGAGGTGAGATGTTAGCATATAAGTATGGAGAGGAAGAATGAATCTTCAAGTCCATTTGAGATCGGACATAGTCGCTTGTGCATTCCAATCTGGTCCTTACTGAAGTAGATTTTACGTCATCCAGAACATGCAATTCTTCAGCACTTTCTATTATCTCTGCTTCCATCCTGGCAGCTTCAGCTTCTCGGTGTAGCGTCAGCACTTCTAACTCTGACTCTATCCTTACCTTTTCCAACTGGTTTTCGGCTTCTCTGGCAGCCGCTTCCTTTTTCAATTTTGCTTCTTGTTCGGCGTACAACGCTCGCACCTTGGCGGCTTCTGCCTTAGCTCTTGCTTGGGCAGCCTTACTTGTTGATGCCCTACTGCCCCTGTCGCTGGATGGCAACGACTTGATGCTGGATCGTGTTGTCATTGCAGCACTTGAAACACCTGGTAATGCTGCCTTTTCACTGTAGTGTTCTTGCACAGGTGTAAAAGAACTCTGAACTAAACACCAAGCATAAACCAGTCAATGAGGCGGTCCCAGTAAGATTAACCATTTACTGTTCACTCTTCCACATTAACGTATGGTGAAAACTGTTGATAAAACAATACAAAATATATACAGTATTTGTTTCCTTCTTGACATCACATTTACATCATAAATACTTCCAAAAGTAAAACTACAACAACTATATTACATTAAAGTGCAACATACAGTCAGAATCTACCTACGCCATCGACTGGCGTTAAATACACTTCAACACAAACTATCCGCAACTCTTTAAATAACAAAAAACATAAACTTTATCAACCGTCATTACTTTTAACAGAATCAGCGTTAACATTTTTAATTCAACATATCGATTATCTCATGAACTTACAGCGTTGCTTCTCTAATGTTTCTAGTGCGTAGAAAGAAAACTTTTCTTGCGCTGATCCTGCACACATAAGCCCCCTCCTTCCTGTTTCTCCAAACCGGTATTTTCCCACAAGACGCGGCAAAACCGGGTGTGACGTCATCGCATGTCGTGATATATCACAGACAACGAATTTACTTTAAACAACCTTAACTTTAACTAGAAAATGATAACAAATGAATTACTAAAGCGAAAATATAATAAACTAAACAAATGCCTTAAAGGCAACACAAAGGAATTACGTTCATGAATGTTAACTTAACTGAAGGGTTAGTAAAGAAAAACACGAAAAGGGTCCATTATAATTAAACAATGAAATGTGCACAAGTTGAAGCTCAACTCTTCCAAAAGTCATATTCACCGATCCTCAGTAGACCTTGGCACCTTGCTCCGTTGAATCACGGGCCCCCACCAGGTTGAATCCTACAATCGGTTGTCTCCAGTGTCTTCTCTCTTCATCTCCCACCAAACAGACATCCCAGCTCACACTGGTGTCAGGCACACCAAAACACACTCCCCTCATTGGTCGGCTCACATTCCAAAGTGCCCGATATCTCTAACCATAACCCAAAATGATTAGCAAACTTGATTCCCTTTACTATGTGGAACAAAGTAATCTTGGAATACAGATTGATTATTCTTTGAAAGTGAGATCACAGGTAGATAGGGTCATAAAGAGAGCTTTTAGCACATAAACCTTCATAAATCAGGGCATTGAGTAAAGGAGTTGGGATGTTATATTCAAATTGGGTAAAACATTGTGGAGGCTAAATTTGGAGTATGATGTGCAGTATTCATCACCTATCTATAAGAAAGGTATTGATAAGCTTGAAAGAGAGCAGAGAAAATTTACAAGGATGTTTCTAGGACTTCAGGACTTGAGTTACAGGGAAAGGGTTGAATAGGTTAGGACATTAGCCCAAGAGCATAGGAGATTGAGAGGAGAACTTATAGAGGTATGCAGAATTAGAAAGGGTAAAAACATGGAGGCTTTTCTACCTGAGGTTGAGTGAGAATAAAACTAGAGGTCATAGGTTTAGGGTGAAAAGTGAAATATTTAAGGAGAATCTGAGGGGCGATCTTCTTTGCTCAGAGGGTGGCTGAGGTCTGCTGGTGAGGAAGCTGAGTATCTAGTTGCAGAGGGAGATATAGAGGCCTTAAAGCTTGATAATGAGTTTGGTTAAGATAATTATGTTGATTGTTTTACAACCTCAAAGAACTCTGACAGGTTCATCAATCACAGTCCCCAAGATCAACAATGACTCTGCTCAATCTTATTACTATGTACCTTGTTATGTGATGGATATTCACTATCCAGGGCCTGGGCGGAGAGAGCTTTGCACCAAATTCAGCTTTCTAGCACAGCAGCTAGAACTTCTAGTGATCAAAGAGTTGTTTCTGATTTGTGTTAAACTTCTAACCAATATTCTTTGTTCAGCTTCTTGTCATAAATGGGAGATAGTCTGCAGTTATTAATATAAATGATAAGCAATAATCAATAGTAAGTTAAAAGGTCAGCTTTTCAAACAAACAGCATTGGCTACAGAGCACAATCTGCTGGCCCACAGCATGGGGGTTGACTGCTCAAGAGAAGCAGTGTAAGACAATGGGGTTATTTTTATTGGCCTGTATCAAACTAGACAACACAGGCTAAGTTATATAGTTCAAGGCAGTTGTCTACCAGATTGATACTACCATGTAGCACAACAAATAGTTGACCTATCAATGTTTGGAAGTTCTCTGTACTCAGAGAGTCTGCCTGCACTGCATTAATTGTAGACATATGTGATCTCAGTTGCCAGAAGCTTTTTAGAATATTTGTGTGAAATTATCCAAGTGGCAAAAAAGCAGTATAAATGTTAGACAGCAGTCAGTTCTGTTAGGAATGGTCAAGGGATAACAAGAAGAATGGCAGAAAGACAGACTGTCTAGAATCCATTCTTCTGTCTTCGATCTCTGTGATAGATAACTCATTCATCTGCGACTTGTTGGTATGTCTTTTTAGCTTTTAAGAATTGTAACTTTGTTTTGGAAGCCCTTTGTGTTTTAGAAATATTTTGTAATTTAGAAATCTTTTATAAGATAGACATTTTCTGTGCATTTGAACGGTGCTATAACAGTTTTACTTAAATTTAAATTTGTACAGCATCACTAAAAATAGATGAACTGTGTTTATACTACTTCATTAGCAGGAACTGTCTCCCCTTTGGTGGTGGGGGGGAACCCACCACTCAAATAGTAGGTATTGACATCTAAACTCACCATGGAGGATACACAGGGAAGTGATCTAGTCTTTGAAGAGTAGGTGGCTTCAGTATAACCTCCCTTCAGTGAGGATTGTCATAGCTATCTATATTGGATAGAACTTAAGGTCTTCATTTGAGTTCAGAACTTCATAGACAGCAAACACAATACCATCACAGTTTTGTCTTCTTTAACAATAGAACCCAGCACTTAATAAGGATGAATTTCTTTAGCCAGAGGGTGGTGAATCTGTGGAGTTTATTGGCACAGGCAGCTGTGGAAACAAAGGCATTTGGTATATTTAAACCAGAGGTAGATAGAATCTTGATTAGTAAGGTTGAGACAGAAAATAGTGGAGCAAACTCGATGGACTGAATGGCCTAATTCTACTCCAAAATGTTAAGTTTTTATGGTCTAATAACCTCTTGTGCATGGTATCATACCTTTAGAGCTACCAAATGAATCACATCCACTGGTTCCTCCTTATCCAATCTGCTCATTACAACCTTAAAAAGCTCTTGCAAATTTTATGTTGACACACTCAGCTTAACACATTCAGCTTCCCTGACAATGAAGTAGTTTCAGTATCCAGATGAGATATCTGCCAAAATTATAGAGACTCTGAGATGATGGCTTAATCCCATAACCTAGTGAATTTCAAGGTGGTAGTGCCACACAACCCCAGTCATGTTAGCTCAGCTGCAGTACTAAAAGGAAATTATTATTTTTGACCAACAATACAGTAAAAAATAGACAATAACTTAGATCAACATTTCAGTTCTACACCTTCTGATGGATTCAATTTGGTATAACACAAAACAGTTCACAAATGTAATCTCACCCTTAGCTCGATTCAGTTTCATTTTGCTTTTGGTTTCAAAAATTACAATATAAATTGTTATATCCTTTTAATATTATTCATTGAAACTGGTCAGGTTACCTTCTGTAACAATCATAATAAATTTCTAAGTATGAATTCATCATTTAAATAGAAACCATTTATTGCACATATCCATCTTGTGATAAAAGTCCATAACATAAAATGCATTAAAAAATAAAACACAGCAAATAAAGTACATAAAGCGGGCTCTTGATGCATTCAGTGCTCAGGACACACACACACACACACACACACACACACACACACACACACACACACACACACACACACACACACACACACACACACACACACACACACACACACACACACACACACACACACACACATATGATATGATATGTACATATCAAATGAATTTGTTCCACAAGTGGAATACTGCTATAGCATAAAATGGGCACCTAGACTGAAACCATAAACAGACAAGTTACTTTAAGTTGTCACTTAACAGCTCTTTTGCCTTATGAACAGAGTCACAGGTTCAAGCCACATGTATGTAATCTAGCCTGAGACTTCTCTGGAAAAAATGTGAGACCAAGGCCACTTTTACTCTCAGGTAGATGGCCGAGAGCCCATGGATTTTGTGTCATACAGTAATCAGTTGCATGTAGTAAGTGTTAATTGTAGACCAGAAGGTAACAGGCTTGCCTCTGAGTGCCTCATTCCATAGACCAGAGCAAACAAACCCAGGCTCCAGTGGGGAACTGAGAATTCTACACTGTCAGCGAATTTCTCACTAAAATAACACTTTAAACTTTTCAGATACAAGTATTCTGAATTTACCCTGATCCAACACCAACTAAAAAAAATCTGTTAATTATTTGATAGTACTGCGCAGAAAGGAGGCCACATTATTTCATTATGCAGAGAGTTAACTTCACAAAGTGCCGAGCAACATGCACAAAAAGCTGGAGGTACACAGCCTGGCAGTGTCTATGGAGGGCAGTAAACAGTTGATATTTTAGGGTCAGAGCCTTCATTAGGACTTCACAACATACAAAGTATCTTGTTGCGTTGTAGAACATGTGGGACGTGCCAAGGGTGTGAAATGTAAGTGTTCCTTTTAATCTTCTTCTTTGGTCATTCTTTTATCCTTCTTGTGTCTTTCCCCTGCACAAAACTCCTCCTAGTTCTGATGTGCAGGGCTGATTTCCCCTCTTTGGTAACCTCCCACCTTTTTAAAGCTACAAGTTTTATCTCCAAAAATCAGAAGGAAGTTCTTTGTCTTAAACTTTGTGCAATTATTCATCTATTTTCACCTAGGAAAACATACTTAGCATTTTGATATTTAATCCTCCCTTTGATTATTCATCTATACATAAATTGAAAGGCTCCTGTCAAATGTAAATGCTTTTGGTGCCAACGAGTCTGGTATCAGCTGAACACAGACATCATTTTTAAGGTTTTACAGGAAGAGTTCATTTATTTTTTAAGAAGTCTTCCATTATAAGTAGTCAGAAACTTCGTGGGGTAGAAAGCCTCCCATCTTCTGCCTTCATCTGTCAACAGACGTTCTCAGGAACTGAACTGTATCTCTATTTAGCAAAGATTTGTGGAGGGTTTGCTAGGCAAATAATAATAGAAACCTCAGTGGACTACAGGGGTAGTATCAGAGGACCAAGGGATGGCTGATATGACCTTAATCTTTAGAAAAGGTCAAAAGCACAGTCTTGGGAATACTAAAGCTGTTAGCTTGACATCTGTAGCAGGAAAAATACTGGAGTCTATTATAAAGGGAGTCAGAACAGAGCATCTGGTGAGAGCAACACTAATAAATCTGAACCAATATACGTTTATTATGAAAGGCAGGCTGTGTCTAACAAATTTATTGCAATTATTTGGGTTGTAGGAGCAGGCTGAGGATGGTAAGTTAGTGGAGATTAGATATGTGATCTCTCGCAGAGGGGATCAGGAAGGTTCCTCACCAGTAAATTGTGCTGTTGTTATATGCTGAATGACAGTAGTTCCATAAATAAACTGGGGCACGTTGCAATGTTGTTTCATAAGACAGGATGGTCAGAACGAATGAAATTAACTATAGCTACCTTTTACTCAAGTTCAAAGAACAGGAGATAAGTTGGGAACATACACTCAGCGGACACTTTATTAGGTACACCTGCTCGTTAATGCAAATATCTAATCAGCCAATCATATGGCAGCAACTCAATGCAGACACAGTCAAGAGGCTCAGTTGTTGTTCAGACCAAACATTAGAATGGGGGAAGAAATGTGATCATAGTGACCTTGACCGTGGAATGATTGTTGGTGCCAGTAGGGTGGTTTGAGTATCTCAGAAACTGTTGATCTCCTGGGATTTTCATGCATAGTCCTCTCTAGAGTTTACAGAGAATGGTGCAAAAAAACAAAACAAAAACAAAAAATCGAGTGAGTGGCAGAGTGGCAGTTCCATGGGCAAAAATGCCTAGTTAATGAGAGAACTCAGAGGAGAATGGCCAGACTGGTTTAAGCCGACAGGAAGGTGACAGTAACTCAAATAACCATGCAATACAACAGTGGTGTACAGAAGAGCATCCTTGAATGCACAAGACATCAAACCTCGAATTCAATGAGCTACAGCAGGGGAAGACCACAAAAGTACACTCAGTGGCCACTTTATTAAGTACAGGAGGTATCTGTAGATATCGTCAAGTACAAAATGACAAAAGTACATCCAATCAAATCTGGCATCATGCTAGCTTTGAGATTTCTGCCTCTTTCCATTTAGTTTTTTTCCCCAGATCTGGGTGTTGCTGGTATTAGCATTTATTGCCCATTCCTAATTGATCTGGAGTAGCTGGTGGTAGGTTGCCACCTTGAACCGTTCAGGACTTTCTGGTGAAGGTTGTAACCAAACATCAGAATGGGGAAGAAATGTAATCTAAGTGATTTTGACTATGGAATAATTGTTGATGCCCAAGAGCGCAGTTTGAGCATCTCAGAATCTGCTGATATCCTGGAATTATACATGCTGGTGATAATAAACCTGATTCTGATCCTTATTTTCACAGGCAACTGTCTCTAGAGTTTACAGATAATGATGTGAAAACAGTGCCTTCCACAGTCCTGTTGAGTGGGAACATTAGACCTAATGATGATGGAGGACCAGTGACCTATTTCTGGATTAGGATTGTGCATGACTTGGAAGTGAGCCAGGAGGTGATGAAGCTTCCTTGCACTGCTCCCTTCCTATTCTTTGTGGTATACGTCACTGTGTTTCAGAAGTGTTGTTGGTGTGGCCTAGACAGGTAGCAGCAGTTGTGGTGTGTGGTGGAGGGAATAAACCTACAGAGTGATTGATGTGATACCAGTCAATTGAGCTGCTTTGTCTCTGATGGTGTTGAGCTCCTTCAGAGTGGTTAGAGTTGCACTCATCCAGTCAGATAGAGAGCTCTCCATCTCACACTCCTGACTTGTGCCATGTTGATGGTGGAAAGACTTTGGGATGTCAGGAGGTGAGCCATTTGCTTAGCACTCCCACTGAACAACTCTTATAACTACAGTTTTCTGTATGTTCCCAAAATATATCAACATAATATAAATATATTCAAATTGAAATGCTTCTTAAAGCTCCGTATCCAAATATGTCTATGTTCACTCTGTCTCACATCATGACTTATACCTTGAGTTTGTATTGAGTTTGTACATCTCATATTGACTGTGTAGGTGTGTTCTAGATCAGGGCTTCCCAACCTGGGGTCTAAAGACCCCTTGCTTGATGGCGTTGGTTCATCACATAATAAAGGTTGTTGGGCTTGAAATTCTGCCCTGTATTCTTTTAGGAAGAGAGACAACTAACACCGGAATATAGCAACACGTGGCTTTATTGGCAGAATCGTAACTGGCACAGCGAATCGACGGAGTCGCTGGAGAAGGCGCGCTTTCTGGCCTCTCCTTACAATCTGCTCTTATTTATATCCCTTTTTCCCCCCACCACAATACCCCGTTACATATTAGGTAATATCGGGCACTCGTGTCCATCTATTGGCCCATAGCCAGATGCTCACGAGTTACCTGTTTCTTTTGTTTACTGTATCGCGTGACACTAATAGTATCGGTGTAGCGGGGTCCCCAGTTTCACTCCCCCTCGCTCGCATTCCAGCTTCCTAACATGATGTGCGTTACGTGAGCCACTCCTGACCTGTAATGGCGGTCCCGAATTAACCCCAACACGAATTAACCCCGACACGAATTAACCCCAATACTAATTAACCCCAACACTCCCTCCCTTGGCCTCCCAGAGGCCACATCCCCACATCCCTTACAATCTTTTCCGCGGCTGCCGGGATCAGGCAGGGAGGTGAGCGTCCCCCAGCACTCTTTGGCGTGTCCTCCCTATTTGCTTATCCTGATTTGTCCGACCTAGGGTCACAAAATATGGGTAGGGGTTCCCTAAACATCCGCAATTTTTACAAGTAGCATGCAACATTTTAGAAAACTTATTCAAGAACAAATTCACAATCCCCCCCTTGCCATGGTCCATTTCAGTCCGTGTCCTCCCATAGCGCGTCCGCTTTCCGGGAGGGCTGTGTCCTCCCCTTCCACCGGGAACAAGGGTGGCTGGTACGCCGGTGGAGTTCCATCCTTTCCGGTCAAGGCTCGATCTATAGTCCCGCAACAACAACCACACGTAATAAAGATAGCAATTGAAATAGACAGTCCTAGAGCCGACTGTCCCAGAAACGCTCCCCACTTGCCAGAGGTCTTATTTAGCCAGTAGAAAATGATGCCAGTTATTGTTCCCCTCCCTTCTTACCTTTTAATGCCCTGTTGGAGACCTCGGTGACAGGGTATGGACCATGCCACCGTTTTCCGTTCTAGGTGAGCTTCCCCGGGCCTCAGAGGAACACTTCCACTCCTACCTTGATGGTGTCCGACCCCTGCGGCTGCTCACTGTTAGATTATTGAACTCGCAGTTATCAATTTTACCATATTTCTAAAAACTCTCATATACTCTGTTACTCAACACACAAATGTCTGAGTTTCGGTAACTCGAAATTGAAGTGCTCCATGGCTCCCTAGTACACAGAGAGGATCAAATATGGGACGGTCGCCTTTCAAAACCTGACCTTCGCGTGGGAGATTTCTCCTCTTAACAACCAGTCTAAGGTAGGCGCCGTCAGTATCCCTGTGTACTACGGTGTACCGCGACACTTTTCTCCTCCTCACTCCTGAGACTTTTATGCCCATCGTGGGCGGCGGGTACCCTCACTCAGAAGACTTTTCCACGGGCGGAGGATCTTCCTAAAAACAGATAAGAGTTAGTACTTACCAGTCACGATTCTGCACCGGGAATGATCTCTCCCAGGGTAATTTGGGGTTGGTGAGGGTCCGTCAGCAGACAAGATCTAACTCAGTGATTTAACTATCTAGTGGAAGTCTTCGATATAACAGGCACTTCCTGACCTTAGTCGAGCTTGCGGCCGCAAGTTGTCTGCTGTCGGACCCGCCAGCCTGTGTTGTCTCTCCCTCCCCACGTCGGGGTCACCAAATGTTGGGCTTGAAATTCTGCCCTGTATTCTTTTAGGAAGAGAGACAACTAACACCGGAATATAGCAACACGTGGCTTTATTGGCAGAATCGTAACTGGCACAGCGAATCGACGGAGTCGCTGGAGAAGGCGCGCTTTCTGGCCTCTCCTTACAATCTGCTCTTATTTATATCCCTTTTTCCCCCCACCACAATACCCCGTTACATATTAGGTAATATCGGGCACTCGTGTCCATCTATTGGCCCATAGCCAGATGCTCACGAGTTACCTGTTTCTTTTGTTTACTGTATCGCGTGACACTAATAGTATCGGTGTAGCGGGGTCCCCAGTTTCGCTCCCCCTCGCTCGCATTCCAGCTTCCTAACATGATGTGCGTTACGTGAGCCACTCCTGACCTGTAATGGCGGTCCCGAATTAACCCCGACACGAATTAACCCCAATACTAATTAACCCCAACAAGGTTGGGACCCCTGCTCTAGATGCTCCGGTTGCCTCCTGCTTTTCAAAGTTCTAAGGTAGCAGAGTGGAGATACATCTCTATCAAAGGAAGTGTAAGTCACTCCTTTCCTCTGCTAGCCTTCAGGCCACCCTTGGGCAAATGTAGCATCTGCTTAGCCCCCCTTGATTAGGATCACATAAAACCATGAGAGCAATGGTGGATGGTCATATGAGCAGCCGGTGCAAAGCACAAGTCCTGGTTTTTGCAACCACTGACAACAGACAGACAATCTCTGAAGAGTATTGATGATGACTGGGGTCACTTATCTTGTAAAGACACTGCCCAGAAGAAGGCAATGGCAAACCTCTCGTGTAGAAAAATTTGCATTGATCACCCACGTCATATGACATGACGCATAATGATGATGAGCTGGGAGGTTAATTGGCCATTGTAAATCACTTCCAGATTGTCAGAGAGTGGTAGTATCTGGGAACATGTGGAGAATAAAATGGGATTTGTCTATTATTAGTGTAAATGGGTACTAGATGGTCAGCATGGATTCATTTGGTCAAAGTGACTATTTTGACCCCAAGATATCTCATGGATTATTTCTCTTCACTGGTGTCCCTTTTGAAGTTAGAGATCTGTTGCCTTGGTTGGTTATTTCCATTGATTAACACTTTGACTGAAATGATTTTTGCCTCTCTCACTGCACTTGGCTACACCAAATTGTGCTGATATCTGTAAGCCTTGGCTTGGGATAATATTCTTAGTGGGAATTTCATAGTTCATGAATCATCTTCACACATACACCCTCTTCAAGGTATTCAGTTCAATCTGAGCTAATTTTATGTCCACTCCGTGAACAACAAAGGTCCAGTAGACATTACTCATTCTCTTAAGCCTTACACTGCTGTATCCACTGTATCATATAACATGGTTGCCACAGCTGTTTTTCAGTACTTTTTGCCAAACTTCTCACCTTCCATCTGATCAGTGGATTCTTAAAATGGTACAACTGCCATCCTAACATTCCAAGGAAGCCACCAACACATATTATCGATGTAGCCAGTAGAACTGATGTCTCTGAGCTCCAGTGAACTGAGTCCAGCCCTGGGCTCCCAATATGTTTGTATAAAGTTTGCATGTGGTCCCTGTGATTGCTTGAGTTTCCTTTGGGTACTCTGGTTTCCTACCACATCCCCAAAATGCCCATATTTTTAGGTTAATTGAGCGCAGATTTCTCATCATATAAGACAGTGATAATAAATCTGAGTCTGATACTGTAAACTGTCCCCAGTGTGTAGATGGGAAGTTGATGGGAATATGGCATGAACCATATATGTTGGTGTGGGATTAGTGCAAAGTAGGTACTTGATGGCCAATGAGCAGGCAATGATCTATGAAATCACAAAGTCCTCTTCCAAACCATTGCTACTGAGGACTGTGAATATTCCCGTTGCTCTGATAAAGAAGGGTAATTGAATTCACAACAACCTAGAGTCAAATTGTTCTCCAGGGACTGTTTATCGCTCTACAATATTTCACCCAGTCTCAGAACTCATGACATCATGGATCCATTACTTTGCCTTCCCACCTCTGTAGTTCTTTTAACAAAGGACACCTTCTGCCCCAGTCTCTCATGAACATTGTATGGTGGGACCTGTTTTCTTTATTTCTTTTTGACAAGATAAACGTGCCCAGGTCTTGGTGACACAACAATCTTTGAGTTGTGGAAAAAAGCTCTTATCATCTCTAAAGAGATAGTCTGAAGCTAAACCAGATTAATTATCACAGTCTTACATGATGTGAAAGTCGTCTTCATTGATACTTACACAATAGGACCATAAGACAAAGGAGCAAAACTATTCCAAAATGGCTGATTTATTATCCCCCTCAATCCCATTCTCCTGCCTTCTCCTCATAACCTTTGATGTCCTTACTAATCAAGACTCTGTCAACCTCCGCTTAAAAGATGCCCAATGGCTTGACCTCCGCAGCTGTCTCTGGCAATGAATTCCAAAGATTCATCACCCTCAAGCTAAAGAAATTCCTCTTCATCTCTGCTTTAAAGTGATGGTCTTCTATTATGTGTCTGTGCCCTTTAGGAAGAAACCTCTCCACATCCTCTCTTTCTAGGCCTTTCGATATTTGATGAAGAATAAGGACGATTTGTCTTGACGAAGGGTCTCGGCCCGAAACATTGACAGCATTTCTCCCTATAGATGCTGCCTGGCCTGCTGTATTCCACCAGCATTTTGTGTGTGTTCCTTTCAATATTTGATAGGTTTCAATGAGATTTTCTCTCATTCTTCTAAACTCAATCGAGGACAGGCCCAGAGCCATCAAACGCTCCTCATATGTTAACCATTTAACTACTGGGATCATTCTCATGAACCTCTGGTTCCTCTCCAATGTCACCTCATCCTTCCTTAGATAAGGGGCCCAAAACTGCTCACAATATTTCAAGTGCATTTTGACCAATGCCTTAAAATCCTCAGTCCTAGATCATACTTCAATCTCATATCTTCATATACTGAGAATTTCACCTTACCCTTGGCTCAACATCACGTAATCCTTGATTTACAAACTGTTACCCAGCATCTGGTTTACCTCCACCCAGAAAGACACAGCTTTGAACTGACTAGCTTGTCCTTCAGGCCAGTCTTCATATTCTCTCCAGATGGACTAGAAATCAACTCCATCACTTTCCATCTCCCATTTACTGAATCTGCTAGACAGAGGGAGGGAACGAGCTGCCAAAGGAAGCTACTGTAAAGAGGTGGGCACCATTACAATGTTTAAAGAATATTTTGACTAAGATAGAAAAGGTTTTGGGGGATTTGGACTAAACTCAGGCAAGTAGGACTAGGTCGGATTGACGTTGGCTGGCATAGACGATTTGGGCTGAAGAGCCTGTTTTCATGCTGCATTACTTTATTACTCTTCAGTGGAGAGGACCATCTAGCTTTGCTGTACTTTCCTCCAAACATCTCTTATCTTCGAATTTGCCATCAATTTCTCGTACACTATAACCATCAAGTTTGAGTTATAGCTGGTGATTTTGGTCAGGCGTTGTCTATGAGCTCTAGACTTGATGCTTATCTGACCAAATGCTTGTTTAAGTGGGATCTGTGCACATCACCCAGATCTCCTCATTTCTAACAAGTTTCAGAAACATAGTAATCTTACTCTGAGTATCTGATTCTATTGATGCCCATATTCACTGATCTAGCCCTCTGGACGTGAACCACAATAGATAATTGCATGCATCTGTCTCTTCTGGTAACTCAGGAATTTCTCTTTTCCAAAACTAGGAGACTTTCTCCTGTGCTGGGTCCAACACCATTTTACTCTGCCTCAACAAAAAGTGCTTGAGTTATTTCCGATGCACATCCTGACCTGCTGCAGGTTTGGTTCTTGACTTCATATAACCATATAACAATTACAGCATGGAAACAGGCCATCTCGGCCCTTCTAGTCCGTGCCAAACGCTTACTCTCACCTAGTCCCACCTACCTGCACTCAGCCCATAACCCTCCATTCCTTTCCTGTCCATATACCTATCCATTTTTTTAAATGACATTTAGATGTCACTTTCAGTGACATCTCACAGATACTTGTAAATTTCAAAGCTTCAGAATCAAAATCTGAATCAGGTTTCTATATCGCCGGCATGTGTTGTGAAATTTGTTAAATTAGCAGCAGCAACAGTTCAATGCAATA
The DNA here is from genome assembly GCF_048418815.1 of Hemitrygon akajei. Classification (NCBI taxonomy): domain Eukaryota; kingdom Metazoa; phylum Chordata; class Chondrichthyes; order Myliobatiformes; family Dasyatidae; genus Hemitrygon; species Hemitrygon akajei. The sequence goes on from NC_133150.1 coordinate 36,270,026, forward strand.
CATTATATAGAAGAAAAAAAATATATAATAATAAATAAATAAATTGATTTCAATATACGTATATTGAATAGATTAAAAATCATGCAAGAACAAATAATATATATTTAAAAAGTGAGATAGTGTTCATTGGTTCAATGTCCATTTCGGAATCGGATGGCAGAGGGGAAGAAGCTGTTCCTGAAATACTGAGTGCACGTCTTCATGCTTCTGTACCTCCTACCTGATGGTGACAGTGAGAAAAGGGCATGCCCTGGGTGCTGGGGGTCCTTAATAATGCTTTTCTGAGACACCGCTCCCTGAAGATGTTCTTGGTACTTTGTGGGCTAGTATCCAAGATGGAACCGACTAAATTTCTATAAACTCAGCTTTCAGTTTTCTGACTGCCTTTTGGAGTGCATAAGACCGTGTCATTTCAGCCTTTGCACAGAATTTCTCTCCCTAAAGTGTAATCTATAAAGGATGAGATAAAGTTTTCGGTTGAACTTCTGTTGTGAAAGAGAAGCCATGAATAGGTCATAGAACAGATCTACTGGCATGTTGTTCCTTGGTTAATCACCAGGAGGAACACTCAAGGTAGGGAAGCATGAAGTGAATTAAAATATGCTGTGCTCTTTATGATAAATATGACAGCAATTGCACTGCAGATAGCAGACAATGGTAAATTCATTCCTGCGGTTTATGTCAAAACACATTCAATGAGTTTTATAATTATTGTACTTCAGCAATTCAATGATTTCTCTCCTGGCAATAATTACAGAAGCTTTGTGAATACATCCAGTCTAATTACATTTACTTGCAATCAGAAGTCACTGGATATCGAATAGGGCTGTCATTTGTTCCCCTTCCCAAAGTGTTTAAACCCTAACTTCCATCACTCAAGGCAATACAGAGAGTGATTCCTACATGCAGCAGTTTATAGAAATTTAGAAATCTTTCTTGCAAAGAAAGATGTTTGGCCAGTTTAAATGCAGGATTGATAGATTTCTGCTAATTAAAGGATAATAGTTCAATAGTTTCACTTAATATCAGAGAATGTGTACAATACACAACCTGAAATCCTTGCTCCTCGCAGATATCTGCATAATCAGAAGAGTATCCTGAAGAATGAGTGACAACAAAAACACTGCAGCCTCAAAGCCCCCTTCTTCCCCCTCCCACGCATAAGCAACAGCAAAGCATCAACTCTCCCCCTCCCACTTGCCCTCCCCATCTATTCCAGCAAAAAGCATCAGCCAAGCCCCCAAGAAAGGCCATAATCTGTAGTAAAACTAATTGTTCACCCATCAATTTGATATTCCACAGGGTCTCTCTCCCTAATAAAGGGGCAGAGAGGTGTCACACAATGAGAATGGAGACGAAAACAGGAACAACTCACCGATTACAATGTTAAAGTCTGCTAGATCATTTCTTTTGAGTTCTCCGACTTGAAAATTGGCAGCAAACTCGAGGGAGAGAGGAAGAGAAAGAGAGGGGGGAGGGGGAGAGGGGGAGAGGAGGAGAGGGGAGAGGGAGAGAAAGAAATTCACCAAGTACTGAGACCTCTGACAGCTGATTTGCTGTTCCTGATATTCCATTTTCTCTATGACACTTCAGTCAGCAACTCCACAGGGATGTGAATCCTCAGAACCCCAGAGGTGAGCTCGCCTTCTAGGCCTCACCCTTGGGTTATTGAAAAATGACCATTCGGTGAGCCCCAGAAACAGGTCCCATCGCCATAAAGAACCACAGTTGGAGTACAGGTGCAGGTCAAGGGCACTGACAGAACCCCATCCTCCCTGAGAAGGAAAAAAAGAGACATTAAAGGTAGAAATTAAGCTGTTTCCACAGATGAGCTTGAAGAAGGTGCTCTGTACCACCATTGACATTGACGCATACAGTGAAGCATGTTTGCATTAACAACCAACCCAGAAAAGGATATTCTGGAGGCGCAGCCTGCGAGCATCGCCACACATTCCAGAGCCAACATAACATGCAAACGATGTTGAGCAGAACAACACAAGTACCAACAACATAAACCACTTTGTCACCCTCCCTTCCTTCCACCCAACCTCAGACAAGCCTCCAACCCTAGGTCAAGGCACTTCTGGGTCTCCTGTCCTAGGCCCCAAACACTCACACTCAAGACATCGGGCCTCCAACTTTGGACTTCACTCCAGGAGTTGCAGATGACTGGTTTGATCTTTTGGGCCTCGACCTCTGACCCTGGTGACCCAGGTCCTAGCAGAGTTAAGTGATTAGGAGATAAGATATTGATCCCAATAAGTGGAGGAAAAGGCTTGAGTATCCATATAGCTGAATTTATTCCTGTTGCCTTGAACCACAAAACTGAGATTAGATCATTTTAGTTCAGACCCAAGGTCAGCTGAAGGATTTGTGGTACATAAAATCATAATGTCATAGAACACTACAGCACAGAAGCAGGCCCTTCAGGTCAGCTAGTCTGTGGCAAACCATTAACCTGCCTAGTTCCATCGACCTTTGTCCCACCATCGCCTTCCATTGCCCTCCCATCCCAGTACCTATCCAAATTTCCCTTAAACGTAGAAATCAAAATTGCATCCATCACATTGTGCACCCTCACCACCCTCGGAGTGAAGAGGTGCCACCTCATCACCTTAAAGATTTCACCTTTCACCATTAATCTGTGACTTCCAGTTGTAGTCACACCCAACTTCAGTGGAAAAAGCCTGTTTTCATTTACCCTGTCTATACCCCTCATAATTTTGTATACCGCTATCAAATCTCCCCTCAATCTTCTACATTCCAAGGAATAAAGTCCTAACCTTTTCAACTGTTTCCTATAACTCAGGTCCTCCAGACCTGGCAACATCCTTGTAAATTTTCTCTGCACTCTTTCAATCTTATTTACATCTATCCTGTAAGTAGGTGACTAAAACTGGGCACAATACTCCAAATTAGGCCTCTTCAATATCTTCTAAAGTTTCAGCATAAATTCCTATTCTTGTGCTCAATACCAGAAGATTCCTTCACAACCCTACCTACCTGTGGTACCTGTATCATGTAGCTCAAATTTCCGTTCTGTCGCAAAATGGAATTGAAATTGTGTCGGTTATTTATCAAAGTCCTGCTAGGAATCATTTACATATTAACAAGTATGAAATCTTCCAAAGTCGAGCAAAAGTGGGCATATGATAGAACAAAATCTTTCCCTTTTTTAATTTACGCTGCATTAATAAGCAGCCACATGGTGCTATTGATGTTAATGGGACCAAAAAATATGTCATCTGAGAAGCCTGTTAAATGTCCAATATCGTAAAATAACAAACCTTGCTCATAGCAAAGCCCAAGCTTTCATGATCTGAATATCAGATCAGACAGTATTTATTAATCCAGCTGAAAATGGATTTATCAGCTACGGTAAGCATTTCTAATCAGGGCATCTGGACTGCTACTAATTCAAAATTATGGAAAATGAATTTCATTGATGTACTCCTGTCATTCGCCGTAAATCAAAGGCCTTCTGAGATGAAAAATCATTTAATGCTTGCCTGTTAGTAAGAACTTGTACTTCTAAGATAACTAGCCTTCCAGAACGAAAGCACTTTCAGTCGCTTGCAAATTTATGTGGCCAGCACACACTCAGAGTCCACTTCATTAGGTTAACTCCTATACCAAACAAAATGGCCAGTGAGTGTATTTTTGTGGCCTGCTTCTGCTGGAGCCTATCCACTCCAAGGTTTAACGTGTTGTGCATTCGGAGATGCTGTTCTGCACACCACTGTTGTAATGTGTGGTTAATTGAGTTACCATCGTCTTCCTGTCAGCTTGAACCAGTCTGACCATTCTCCTCTGGCCTCTCTCATTAACTAGTCATCCGCGCCCAGAGAAATGCCACTCACTCGATGTTTTTCATTTCATTTAAAAAAATTTTTTTGTTTCTTTAGATAAGATTTCCTCAGAAGCTTTGCTTCAACAGCATATATTGGTCAATATTCAAGAGTTTAGGGGCTCGGAACAAACAACTGTCAAAAACTGCTTGATTTCTTACACAATTTATATAGACACGACAAATTATACGTGAATTGTTAAAACAACAACACACACAAAATGCTGGTGGAACACAGCAGGCCAGGCAGCATCTATAGGGAGAAGCGCTGTCCTGGGTCTTGGCCCGAAACGTCGACAGCGCTTCTCCCTCTAGATGCTGCCTGGCCTGCTGTGTTCCACCAGCATTTTGTGTGTGTTGTTGTTTGAATTTCCAGCATCTGCAGATTTCCTCGTGTTTGCTCCGTGAATTGTTAACATGTTTTTGAAATTCAAAATCACACACTGTTAGCAATTTCCCTCTAAATCACATGTTCCACAATTAATTTGAAAGCAATAAACTTAAAGACTACATAATGTTCAAAAAATTTATTCTCTCACATTGGGATAGTGGAAAAATGCACCAGAAAGTTGTCTTGAATAGATACTTTTGATTAGTCTGTACTAGATAGATAGATAGATAGATAGATACTTTATTCATCCCCATGGGGAAATTCAACTTTTTTTCCAATGTCCCATATACTTGTTGTAGCAAAACTAATAACATACAATACTTAACTCAGTAAAAAAAAATATGATATGCATCTAAATCACTATCTCAAAAAGCATTAATAATAGCTTTTAAAAAGTCCTTAAGTCCTGGCGGTTGAATTGTACAGCCTAATGGCATTGGGGAGTATTGACCTCTTCATCCTGTCTGAGGAGCATTGCATCGATAGTAACCTGTCGCTGAAACTGCTTCTCTGTCTCTGGATGGTGCATCACTTGACATATTCTTCATTATTTGAATGGGTTCAATCATTTCAAAATAGTGTCTTCATTTGCTTCTACTAGTTGTTTTGCAATACGTTCAGGTTCTTCTCTCTTTTTTTCTTCTGCCTCTATTCTTCTCTCCTCTTCTGCAAAAGGCTTCAAATAATCATATCGCTTTTTGCCATAAAAGATACCAACCAGCAATGCTGAGTACCTAGCCATCTTGATTAAGGGCGACAGTTGCACCAGGGGAACCATGACGGCCATCAGTAACCGAAGTCAATGTCCGCTGAAGGATAGAAGGTTCGGCCGCGTCATCGCGCTGGATGTTTTTCATTTTAACACACTCCTCTCTGTAAACTCTAGAGACTGGTGTGCATGAAAATCCCAGGCGATCAGCGGTTTCTGAGATATTCCAAGCACCCCGTCTGTCAGGATGTTCCTTCCAAGAGATGTGAGATTGTCTGGGTTTGCATTCCTTGGAGTCTGGAAGTATCAGGGGTGACATTATTGAAACCCATAATATCCTAAAGCTGCTTGATAGGAGAGCTCTGAATAGTGAAGAGTCACATAGATACGTATTCTGCTTCTGATTTATTTATTTATCACAAGTACTCAGAGCATACAGTGAAATGTGCAGTTTGTGTTAAAAATATCAAGGATGTGCTGGGGACAGCCCGCAATTCCAACGTCCTGCAAACCCAGGCGCATGATAGCTCTAAGGCTGAAGGGAGATCTGATGGAGGTTTATAAGATTATGAGAGGAATAGTTAGAGTAGACAGTGAGTATCCCAGGGTTGAAGGGTCTAATGGAGCCATAGAGTCATAGAACGTTACAGCACAGAAACAGGCCATTCAGCCCATCTAGTCTATGTCAAACCATGAACCTGTCTAGTCACATCAACCTGCATGCACTCACATTTCACCTTTCACCCTTAACTCATGGCCTTAACCCATGACAGGACCTTAACTCATGTCATGTGCTGACATGTATGTGCTCTGATAATAAATTTTACTTTGAACTTCTCATCCAACCTCAGTGGAAAAAGCCTGCTTGCACTTACCCTATCTATACTCCTCACAATTATGTATACCTCTAACGAATCTCCCCTCAATCTTATATATTATAGGGAAAAAATTAACTTGTTGCACAGTACACCGCTGGTGTTTAGAGCAGCAATGAAAGTCCTCCATCTCTGTTTGTTCTGACCATCCAGATGTATCAGGATTTTTCATTGCTCTTTCTGTAACAGTTTTGTTTGATCGTTCAAGGTTGTTAGCCCCGAACCGAACCCCCAAACCTGGAGGACCAGTGGACCTCTCTTAGTCTGTCCTCTACCCCTTAAACTCACTGGTTTGGTTAACCCTACCAAGAGTCAAAGAATAAAGCCGTGACTCCAGCCAACCTAGCTCTCCAGGTCATTGAGGAATGCCAACCTCCAAACCACGACAAAGTTGTGGCTCTCTTGGAGGTTTATGAATAAAGCCTAAGTCTATTCAACCTTTTCCAATAACTCAGGTTCTCCAGTTCCGGCAACGTCCTTGTAAATTTTCTCTGTACTCTTTCAATCCTATTTACATCTTTCCTATAGGAAGGTGACCAAGACTGGACACATTACTCCAAATTAGGCCTCACGAATATCCTGTACAATTTAAGCATAACATCCCAACTCCTGTCCTAATACATCGATTTATGAAGGCTAATGTACCAAAAGTTTTCTTTACAACCTGTGATGCCTCGTTCAAGTAGTTATGGATCTGTATTCCAAAGGCCCTCTGTTCTACTGCAGTCCTCAGTGTCCTACCACTCACTATATTACACCTACCCTGGTTGGTCCTACTGAAGTGTAACACCTCACATTTGTCTTTATTAAATTCCATCTGCTATTTTTCAGCCCAGCCAGTTTCCAACAAGCCTAGGTCCTGCTGCAAGCTTTTACAGTCTTCCTTGTTGTATCCTACACCCCTAATCTTTGTGTCATCCACAAATTTGCTGATCCATTTTACTACATTATCATCCAGATCATTGATGTAGATGACAGCAGCAGATCCAGCATAGATCCCTGTGGCACTCCACTAGTCACAGATTTCCAGGTAGAGAGGCAATCATCTACAGCCACTCTCTGGCTTCTTTTGTGACGCCAATGTCTCATCCAATTTACTACTTCATCTTAAATGCCAAGTGGCTGAACCTTCTTGACCAATCTCCCATATGGTGTCTTATCAAAGATCTTGCTAAAGTCCATGTAGACAACATCCACTGCCTTGTCTTCATCAACTTTCCTGGTAACTTCCTCAAAAAACTCTATACGCTTGGATAGACGTGACCTACCATGCACAAAGCCATGTTGACTATCTCTAATCAGTCCCTGTCTATCCAAATACTCATATATTTGGTCCATTAGAATACCTTTCAATAATCTTCCAAAGACTAATGTCAGGCTTACCAGCCTATAAATTCCTAGCTTATTCCTAGAATCTTTTTTAAACAATGGAACAACATTCACTATCCTTCAATCCCCTGGCACCTCACCTACGGCAAATGATGTTGTAAGTATCTCTGTTAGGGCCCCTGCAATGTCTGCACTAGCCTCCCACAGGGTTTGAGGAAACACCTTGTCAGGGCTTGAGGATTTATTCACCCTAATTTGCTGCAAGATAGCAAACATCTCCTCCTCTATAATTGGTATAGGCTCCATGACCTTGCTGCTGCATAGGCCTCGTTTCTTTAGAGTCTGTGTCCATCTCCCGAGTAAATAGAGTAAAAAAATCAATTTAAGATCTCTCCCATCCCTTTCAGCTTCATGTATAGATTACCACTCTGATATTCCAGAGGAAGGAACTTTGTCCCTTGCTCTTAATGTATCTGTAGAAGCGATTACGATTCTCCTTCACCCTTTCTGCTGGAACAACCTCATGTCTTCTTTTAGCTCTCCTGATTTCCTTCTTAGGCATTCTCTTGCATTTCTTAAACTGCTCAGGTACCTCATTTGTTCCTGTGTGCCTATACCTGCTATGATCTCATTCTTTTTCTTGACCAAGGTCTCAACATCTCTTGAAAAGAGCTCCATGTAGCTGTCCAGGAGTTTCTTAAAAGACCTTATCGAACATTTTTGCCAAAAGACAGCCTGTCCCAATCCACACTTACAAGATCCTTTCTGATACCATCAAAATTGCCCTTCCTCCAATTTATAATCTCAGCCCGAGATCAGACCTATCCTCTTCTATAATCACCTTAAAACTAATGACAGTATATATCACTAGATGCAAAGTGTCTCCCTACACAAACTTCTGTCACCTGCCCTGTCTCATTCCCTAACAGGAGATCTAATATCACACTCTTTCTAGTCTTTTGAGTTGGGCACACCAGAGTGCATACATTTAAGGTGAGACAGGGTAATTTCACAGGAGATGTGAGAGGCATGTATTTTACACAGTGAGGGGTGAGTGCCTGGAATGCACTGCCTGTGCTGGTGGTAGAAGCATAAGCATTAGAGTCTGAAGAGATGTTTAGATAGACACATGAGTGTGAGGGAAATGGAAAGATATGGAAATTGTGTAGGCAAAAGAGATTAGTTTAGTTATCCATTTGATTACGACATTGTGGGCCAAATGTCTTGTTCCTGTGCTGTGTTGTTCTCTGTGGTAAGTGGTGCCAAACTTTCTGGCACCAACATAGCATGCCCACACTGTTTAGTAGAACAACACAAATAGAAATTACAACGACGGAACAAAGCAAAGCAAGACAAAAGCAGCAAAAGAAAACTTCTGTCAACCTTCTAGACACTGTCCCACTCATACACACCAACTAGCCTCCAACTCCAGGGCAGGCTGTCTCCCTTGGCCCCAGTCTTAAAGTCTCACAAACACCAGGCCTCCAACTTTCAATCCCTGGCCTGCACTTCCGCACTCACAGACGTCAGGCCTCTGTCTCTGGACAAGGTGACGCAAGGGCCTCGATCATCAAGTCTCTACCTCCAGACCTATCAACTATGGCCTTTGACCTTAGGGCTTCTGCCTCTGGTCTCACTGAGCTTTGGACTTTCACTGTCAGCTTTGCCAACCTGCTGACTTACAAAATCAGAGGGTAGAGATTCTCTTGCACTTTCTGCCCCCAGGGATGGTGGAGGGCAGATCATTAGGATTTTCTTAAAGAGGAAATAGATAAATATTTGAAAGATTGAAGAATTAAGGCTTTTGGGGAAACTGGCATTGAAGAGGAGTTGTTACCGGCTTAGATCAGTATGATTATATTGAATGGTGAGTCAGGTTTGTGGGGTCTGGTGCCCAAATTCCTGCTCGCATTTTCAGGCATTTTTTGTGTTTGATTATACTATGTTATTGGTACACTTCATATCTCATACCTACATTGATACAGGCACTGTCCCACTGTGCTTTCATACGCCCTTCTGTTACCTAGAAGAGTCCCTCAACTTACTTTCAGGATTCCTGCACCTAGGTGCTTATTTGTACTGAGGAGCAAATTACTTATTTGTGCCTACAATCAGTCTATGTACAATATATAAACTTACCTATGTACAGTATATATGGCCACACTCAAACAGTGGCTAGTACATTAAATTTTATAGCATTGCTCATATATATATATATATATATACATATATATAGTTTTTAATGCTGCTTTACATACATATATATAGTGTTTTTTAATGCTGCATTAGATCAGAGTAAGAGTAACTTTGTTCTTCTTTACACTTGTGTACTGAAGAATGACTGAACAATCTTGATTTCTGAATCTTGGTTAATTGGATGGTTACACTATGTATGTGGTTATATTATATTATTAAACGAAGGCTAATTTTCATGATCCAGGTGGACAAGAGAGGTCCGTCTGATATTGTGGTGAACTACATATACCTGTCTGGACACACACTCCCCCCCCCCCCCCCCCCACCCCACTGACTGCTCCTGTGGCCCCTCCCACTGACCGTGGCTCCTCCCACAGACCCCGGTATAAAGGTGATTGAGGCCTGAGCCCTGCCCTCAGTCTCCAGGATGTAGTATGGTGTCAATTACTGCTTGTTCTTTCTTCCAGTCAATAAAACCAATATCTCGCCTCACGTCTCGGAGAGTTATTGATGGTGCATCAGATATCTACCTTGAAACAGCCTAACAATTGCAGAGACTGGAACACCATCCATAGCAAAAGTTTAAAGACACAGATTGTATTGGGTCTAGGGTTCTCCTTGTTAAATTAAAAAAAACTTTTATTCCAACAAGTGTTATAAAACTGGAAGCTGCTGCCAAGCAGCAGACACTATGGGATGCCAATCAGATGGGTTACTCAGACCTGTCTGCTTCCAAGCTGGAGAGTTGCTGAAGTCACAGTTATCCTGCGAAGTGGAGAGTGTTACATTACAGCAGCCGGTAACAAGCCTTCGGGGTATCAGGAAGTGAGTCACACACTGCAGGATGTCCGACGTCTGACTGAATCTCGCAGCCACTGACTGTTCATCCAGAAATCTCCACTTCAATGATGGAAAGATCAAAAATAGTAGGCTCAACTTAATCCTGAAATTTAGCAATCACATATATGCAGTGGAGAGCAGCTTAACAGGTAATAGTAAACCACTCAACATTTCTTCAGGGCACAGCTGTAATCTGACTTCCTGTTGACAATATCCTCTGCTGGGGCAACTGAGTGCAGTAAGATCGACGTAAATAACTGATGGTTTATTGATCGGTCCTAATCATTTCTAGCATCTGAAGGCTTAGAAGCACTCAGCTCTGATGTATGTATCTGATACAAAAAAAGACCATTTTCCTTTGCCAGGCATTGCAGGGAATTTTTTCCACCACAACAGAAGGAAAGGGGGTAATTTTTCCATTTTAAGGTGGCTGAAATGTTGCCCAGTTATAAATTCTCATAAAGAAAGCATGTGTACAATGTCAGATTACCTGATTCTTTCATTATGTGCTGCTTAATTTGGAGTTAACCTTTTGCAGTTATCAACGTGCTGGAGGTACAGTCCCATGCCTTCAGGTTCAAGAACAGCTGTTCCCCTTCACCCATTCAGGGCAGGAAGGGAAACGGGGAGAAGGTAGGAGATCGGGGCTGAGAGGAAAATTGGATTAGTCATGATGAAATGCTGGGGCAGACTCAATGGGCCAAATGGCCTGATTCTGCTCCTATATCTTATGGTCTTATAGTCATCCAGTTCTTGAACCAACCAGCAGAATGCTAATCACTACTGTTCAGCAACGCCATTCACTTTGATCACTTTGCACTAAAATGGACTTTGTTGTATTTTGCAATTAGAATTGATTTGCTATTGTCTCATGTACCAAGGTACAGTGAGATGCTTGACCTGCATACTGTTCATTACACAATGCGTTGAGGTAGAACAAGGTAAAACAATTACTGAATACAGAATAAAGTGTAACAACTATAGAGCAAAGTGTAGAGAGACAATAAGTTGCGAGATCTGAACGAGGGAGATTGTGAGGTCAAGAATTTATTTTTTCCTATTCGGCAAATATTCAATAATCTCATAACAGCACAGTAGAAACTACTTTACCCTGGTGGTAGATGCCTTTGAGCTCATGTATTTTCTGCCCAATGGGAGAGGAGAGGAGAGAATGTCCAGGGTGGGTACAGTCTTTGATTCTGCTGGCTATTTTACTGAGGCAGCAGAAAGTATAGCCTGAGTCCATGGAGAGGAGGCTGATTTTTGTGATGTACGGTCCCGAGTCCACCACACTGCAGCTTCTTGCAGTCACAGACAGAGCAGTTGCTACACCAAACCGTGATATTTTCAGACAGGATGCTTTCTATGATTAATTGATAAAAATAGGTAAAGTTCAACAAGGACATGCAAACTTTCATTAGTCTTCTGAGGAAGTAGAGGTATTGGTGAACCTTCCTGGTGTCTACATGGTTGGACCAGGGCAGGCTATTAGTGATATTTCCTACAAAGAACTTGAGGCTTTCAACTCTCTGAACTTCAGCGCCATTTATGAAGACAGGAGCATGTGCACTCCTCCACTTCGTGAAGTTGATGACTAACTCTTTAATTTTGCTGACATTGAAGTTGTTTGCTCTAATTGTGTTCTTTCTTTAAAAATTGAGTTTTACAATGTTTAATTGATGGGTCCATGACATCCTTGTGGATGTTGCTTGTACGGTGATGCCGCAGCTCAGGTTTTCATGGCACCCGTGCATACATGTACTTGTGGATAGAACAATAATCTCAAATTCGATTTGGCCCTGAATCTGTAAGTTGTGGATTCAGGTCCAACTCCAGAGTCTTGAGCAGAATAGTCTCTGCTCAATCTTTAGTGCAGGTCTGAGGGACTGTGAGATGTTTAGAGGTACAGTCCATTGGATGGGAGATTATATTAAGGCAAGGGAAATGAAAAACATGAGATAGTTACTATACTGAAGAAGAGTAGGTAAGATTCATCCTATTATCTCTTGTCAGCCCCCTCTTTAGTGGGGCTAACCTGCAAGTTCTCATCTCCTCTGCCTCAACAATGGCTTTTTATAGTGTTAGTGGTCTCTGGAAATGTTATCTCATGACCTCCAAAGAGTCTGCTTCCCACTTACCTAGTATTGATGGTCAGTGATCCATCCTTGCAAAGCCTCACCTTCTCAATGCCATGGGAGTAATGCTCACAGTTACATGCATGGCTGAATCCTTACTGCTAATGGACAGCCATTCCACCTTAGAGCAAATATATATTTTGAATGAAAAAATGGAAGTCTTCCAGGAAAGTGAGGTTTTAGTTGTTTACTTTTAAAGTTCGTAGCAATGGTTGGGGATGGGGGAGGTGGTATTTAGTGACAGGGATGTGGAGGAGTAGGATGTCAGGCTGGGGAATAGGCCTCTGGCCCGCATTCAAAGGCCAGCGATATGTCCGTCACTGCTTCTCTCCACACTCAAAGGCCAGTAACGTGGATGTTGGGCTGTCCCAAGTGCGATAGGTCCCAGGATCAGAAGGGCACATGAGCAGGAGTAGTGAGGGCCCGTGAGTCAGCAGGCTTAGACTCTGGGGTTCCATTATTGACTGTTCTGGAGGTCGATACCGAAAATTGAAACCTGAAGATCGAGGGAAGTCCGGAAATTGAAGTCCAATGACAGATGCCCAGACATCCCACCCTGTAAAAACTCATTTCAGGGAGGTAGCACCCCCACCCCCCCAACTCCATATCCACCCCCACCCCCCAACCCCGGTCAACCTCCAAGAGTGTATGTAATAATTTGTTTAGTGATTTTGTCTAATCATACATACTTATATTATCATGGAGTCACTTTTTTATTCTATTCCAATTTTAAGCAAGTCTACAGGGAGTTTGGCCTCATCATGTAGGATATCAATAGAGTAGCTCCTTAGCAGCTAGCCAGCTAGTTTAAATAACGTTAGATATGCTAATGAACGAATGACACCTGTTAAACTCACCTCAACATGTCTTTTACATTTTAACCCACCGTGGGCAATAGAAAAGTCACTGTTGCAAACAGTGCAGCGAGCAACACTGTCATTATTTTTGAGGTCGACTGTAAAGCCCGCCCACAGAGAAAACTGATAGGTCTACTTAGCACAAAGAGAGACCAATCAGGATGCTCCCTCTCACTCTCACTCTTCCTCTCCCTCTCCCTCTCAAAAAAAATCGATTTCCAGGACATTGTATATAATTTGCGGGCATCAGGGAGCCGCTATCAATATGCGGGAGACTCCCGGAACTTCCGAGAGAGGTGGGAAGTCTGGATACCTGGCGAAGGAGGCCCGGAGGCCTGTCCTGAGGTTGGAGGACTGTCTGTGTGTGTGGTGGATGGCAAGGAGGAAAGTGGCTTGTTTTGCAACTGTTTTGTTGCTTGTTGTGTTCTATGTTGTTCCACGAAGCACTGAGGGCATGCTGCATTGATGTTGGAATGTGTGACAACACTTGTGGGCTGTCCCCAGCAAATCCTTGCGTCTATTGGGTGTTAACACAAATGACACATTTCACAGAAAATTTCAGTGTACATGTGATAACTATCTCAATCTAAATCTAAATTTAGTGTGAGTTTACCTCATGCTTACCTGCAGGAGATTCTTCTTCAAATGTTGAAGATTTGGAGAATCGAGAAGGGTTGAGAGCATTGTCAGCCCTGGCTGTGTGTTGGTATTTTATCTCTATAGCAACAAGAGACAAGCCCCCAACATTACTGTGACCTCAGCGTACCATTAATTGAGTAGATGCTCATCTCAGGCAATGTTCTTGAAGTTAAAGGGTGCAGACAGAACCAAAGATTAAGACCTGACCTGAGTGTACGATTGGGGTGAAGTGGAGCTAATGGGTCACAAGGAATGCTGCTGGTCTATGACCCGCAAAAAGATGAGCCAGAATAAAAGAAATCTTCACCGCCTATTGGCAATGTTTTGGGTGAAGAAAGAGCACAAATTGTGAAATTTAGCAAACACAAATACTCAGTTTAAAGCTGTAGAGAGCAGCTTGATAAATGATTGCAAACCAATCAATGTTTCTTCAGGGCACTGCCACACTCTGACTTCCTGTTGACAATATCCTCTGGTAGGGCAACTGAGTGCAGTGAGATCGACGTAAATAACTGATGGTCTATTGATCAGTTCTAATAGCTTCTAACGTCTAGAGGCTTGGAAACAGATCACCCATACGCTGCATGTATCTGACACAAGCTGACCATTTTGTTCTGTCATATTTGGACCGGCCTTTTCCACACCAGCATAGGAAAAGGGGGTAATTTTGCCATTTTGAGGCGGATGCAATGTTGTGCAGATATATATTCCCACAGGATAATTAAAGAAGTGTACAATATTAGATTGTTGCCAGCTGATGGTGTAGCAGCATCCACGCCGGACTTCAAAGCGCGTAATCCCAGGCTCGAATCCAGCTGGCTCCTTGCACACTTTCCATCCATGATGGGTTGAGCCCTATAAAACAGACACACTCTAAAGAAATGGCAAAGCTGCCACTCAATGCGCTAGTGGCGCGGGAGGATTAAAGAAATATTAGATTATGTGACCATTTTATGAGATGCTGCTTAATTTGGAGGTAACTTCTTGCATTTACCATCAGGCGGGAGGTATAGGCCATATTCAAAAACAGATTCTTTCCATTAACCTCTCGGTCCTTGAAAGAAATGTAAGTTTAATAAAGAAAGAAAGATGAGGCACATGAATTGATAAAACACTGTTCACATCGTTTTCAAGATGTGCCATTAATTTTTACAGTGAAATCTTTAGAAGTTCAGCACTTTGGTAAAGATGGAAATGCAGCAGTCAATTGGCCCTTTGCTAGTTCCTTCAAACAGTAATGTGACAAAGACTAAATAATACACATATGATCAAACGCTGTACAGAACAATGATGGTAAGTCCCCTGCTCTTCAAAATAGCACACAAGTAGCTCTTATAATGAGAGCACATACAAGGCCTCTATTTAATATCCCACCCAAAGGACGGTATCTTTGATAGAGCGGCTCTTCCTTAATATCACATTGAGTATCAGCCTGGGTTTTTATGTACAGGTTTCTGCAGTAGCATCTGAGTGGAAATTAAATTCGCAACCTTCTGACTCAGAGGCAAGAATATTGATGCTGCTAAATAATAAATAATGTAGTTTAGCATTTCCTCAGTTATCTGTTATAGCCAATTAAGTCATTTTGAAGATTATAAACACAAGAAATTCGGCAGATGCTGGCAATTCAGAGACACATACACACAATGCTGGAGGAGCTCAGCAGGTCAGGCAGCATCTATGGAGGGGAGTAAACAGTCAGAACAAGTCCTCTTTATCAGGGCTGGAAACGAAGGGTGAAGATTCCAGAATAAGTGGGTGGGGAGAGGGGAAAGGGAACAAGCTGGCAGTTGATAGGTGAAGCCAGATGAGGGGGAAGGTGGGTGGGTGGAGGATGGGGGGGGGGGGGGAATGAAGTGAGAAGCTGAGAGATGATTGGTGGAAAATGCCAAGAGCTGAAGAAGAAGGAATCTGATAGGACAGGAGAGCAGACCAAGGGTGAAAGGGAACAAAATGATGAGCAGGTGAGAGGAGGAGAAGGGGTAAGAATGTCTGTTGTTTATTCCCCTTCCATAAATGCTGCCCGATCTAAGTGCCTCCAGAATTTTGTATTTTGCTTTTGAAGATTAGACACAATTGTATTGTAGGAATTAATGATCATGGTTGGGAGGGACAAGGAAGTTACTTTGACCTTTATTGTAAAGAGGGAACAAAATACCCACTTTTAACTCTTTTACTTCATATATAAAATAAAAGGTTCTTCAGACATTGTCTTAATCCCTTTGAACTTCAATTTAGAATGGAAGAGAATGGAGACGGTGAGCCTTAGGGTTAACAAGACATCTTTAAATCATTGGTTTACACATCAGATGTCACACGAGCTGCAGAATCGGAAGAGCATATTCCCCAGGCACCTAGCCTTGTAGAAAGAGAGCCTTCAATCAAAGCAGATCAAACACACAATGGTGAGACGTCCCGTTGAGAGGTACTGACGTCCATCATCTGCCTTACACGGCAAGTATTAAACATGTTGCTTGATGTGCCATCGGCTTCTTGTAGCAGAAAAGAGCTTATAGTTGATGGCCATGCTGCTAGAAAGACAGCAAAAATACATCTGCCAGCTTGCATTCATCTAAAGTTACACAGCTGGGAGGGAGAATCTGTCACTATTAATGAATAACTTTGAACATGCTCTTGGCAGAACATTCTTCATCTGAGAAAATGTTTTAAATTTTTAGACCAATTATCTAATTATTTTGATGTTCTTTAATCTTTCCTTAGAGCCCTGCGTTTTTTTTTCTTCCAAAGAATAAATCCGATGTCCCATTGAATCTACCTCCGCACTTTAAAGCATTTTGCTTTGGAATATGAGTAAAGATAATACATTTCCTGTCCCTGGATTCATTCCATTAGAGCCTGTCATCAGAGGTAGCGTCCTACCTGTATCCACCTTATTGGGCTCTGTAAGAATTAAACCTCCCGTTGTCCGCTGATTAAAGTGACAAGGGAGATTAAAGCACTGAGGTGATTGTGGAGCGTGAGTGCTGCCTGCCTGCATTTTGCTTGCTCTGCTACGGAGAGGGTAGAGCCTGCTGCTGTGCCTGGAGAGTGCTGCCCAGGTTTTCTGTGCTTTGGATGTGAACTTGGACTATAGACTTTGTATTCAGTCTTACAGTTTTTTATACTCTGTGTTTTTTGCCCATTTTTCTTGTTACTTTGCACAGAGAAGGGGATTTGGCAGTCGATATTCCTGTTGCGTTTTGTTCATTTTTTTTTAGCAGAGAGGGGGATTTGGGGATTGATGTGCCTGTTCCATTTTCATTTGTTTTTTTTTTGCTGGAAGGTGTGATTTGGGGGTTGATGATTGTGCTGTTTTACTTTTCTTTCTTGTTTCCAAGGCTACCCAGAGAAGAAGAATTTCAGATTCGTATACTTTGATAATAGATAAACGAACCTTAAATGAAGAATCTCCTAAGTTTCAATCAGAACAGCTCATGTACTTCTAACTTTCAGAAGAATACAGGTTACACTAATACAATCTTGCCTCATTTGGCTAACTCTACACTCCAGAACTAGCTTTTAAATCTTTTGCACTACTTTAATGCTAAGTATGAAATATGTTTTAATAAGGAGAGTAAAGTTGTATGCAGTCACAAAGCTGACTAGAATATATGAGCATGGATGCAATTATGAGGTTTTATGAAGCACTGGTGAGGCCTCACTTGGAGTATTGTGAGCAGTTTTGGGCCCCTTATCTTAGAAAGAATGTGCTGACATTGGAGAGGGTTCAAAAGAGGTTAATGAAAATGATTCTGAGATTGAAAGGCTTGTCCTATGAGGAGCCATTTGATGGTTCTGGGCTTCTACTCACTGTAATTCAGAAGAATGAGGGGTGACCTCATTGAAACCTATCGAACGTTGAAGGGCCCTGATAGAGTGGATGTGGAGAGGATTTTTCCTATGGTGAGGGAGCCTCAGAATAGAAGGGTGTCCTTTTAGAATAGAGATAAGGAAGAATTTATTTAGCCAGAGTGTGGTGAATATGTGGATTTCTTTGCCGCAGGTGGCTGTGGAGGCCACGTCGCTGGGTATATTTAAGGCAGAGGTTGAAAGATTCTTGATTATTCAGGGCATGAAGGGATACGGGGAGAAGGCAGGAGATTGGGGCTGACAAGGAAATTAATCTGCCATGCTGAAATGGCCTTATTCTGCTCCTATACCTTGTGGTCTTATAATCCAGGCATCTACCCACCAAGGCTTTATATATTTACAATCAGGCACTTTCACTATGTACTCAAATTCCCTTATAAAAATGTCAATTATAGAATTATTCCTACTTTCTTTAACCTTTCCTCAAGCTCCTGTTTTTCTTTTTTTTTCTTTTCCAATTTTAAATCCAATTCCCTCCTGAATCTCCTTTAAGCATTCAAATTCCAAATGATGACAAAAAAAAGAGCATATCTTCCATCTCTGGATTCATTTGCCAAGTACTTTAAACTGTTCCCCGCCAAACAAAGAAATTTATTCTACATACCTATTTATCAAGCCCTTTCATAATCTTTAAAGTTTAAATTATTACCACCCAAACTATCTCCAAGCCATAGAACAAGGGCTCCCAACCTTTCTGTTATGCCATGGACCCCTACCATTATCTGAGAGGTCTGTAGACCCCAGGTTGGGAAAACTAGCTGTAGGAGATCATATTGATCTCAACATCTCTACTCCCACAGTGGGTAAATAAACTCTAGACTTGCTTCAGACTTTGCTTATCCTGCTCTCTGGAGAACTTTTCTGATTTTCCTCAGTAACTCTCACCAAAAGTCTGAGATGAGTTAAATTGCTTAATGGTGCTGACGAATGACACAGTGGCCAGGCCGCTCACCTCACAACTCAGGTTTGATCTGACCTCTGGTGTGGTCCGTGTGGCGTTTGCACGTCCTGCCTGGAATTGCGTTATTCTCCATTTGAGTACTCTTGTTTGCTTCCACATCTCAAAGACGCTCTGGTTGAAAGGTTAACTGGATAACACATTCCTAGTGTAGGCAGATGTAGGAAAATTGTTAAATGTAGAACATAGAACATTATAGCACAGTAAAAACCCTTTGGCCTATGCTGTTGTGCCAACCTTTTAACCTATTCTAATGCCAATCTAACCCCCCCCCCCCCCCCCACATACTCCTCTGTTTTTCTATCATCCATGTGCCTATCTAAGAGTTTCCTAAATGTGCTTTATCTGCCGTGGCAGGGCATTCCACACACCCACCATTCTCTGTGTCAAGAACTTACCTCTGTCATCTCCCTCATACTTTCCTCCAATCACCTTAAAATTATGGCTCCTTGTGTTAGCCATTTCCATCCTGGGAAAATATCCCTGGCTGCTCACCCTGAATATGTCTCTTATCATCTTGCACACCTCTATCAAGTCACCTCTCATCCTCTTCATTCCAAACAGGGAAGTCCTAGCTTGCTTGACCCACCAGATTAATAGAGATATAGAGCATGGAAGCAAACCCTTTGGACCAACTCATCCATGCCAACTAAGATGTCTTCAAGGTAGTTGCATTTGCCTGCATATCCCTCTAAATCCTTTCCGTCCATGTAACTTCCCAAATGACTTATAGAGGCTGTAGTTATGCCACCTTTACCATTTCCTCTGGCAGCTCAATCCATATCCTCACAGCCAGCTGGGTTTTGAAGTTGCCCCACAGGTTCCTTTGAGAAAGGGTAAATTATAGGGAAATAAGGGAGGGGGGAAGTGTGAATTGCATTGAATGGCATTGTATTGAGAGCCAGAATAGACTAAAGGGACTGAATATCCTCCTCCAATGTTGCTGGGAAATACACTGGTGTACTCTGATGTATTCAAATCACAGATTTGTTTACAGGAAGTCTGATGTATGCTTAATGCTTTTATTTGAAAGGCATTACATCACGCTGCAAATTCTCCTGGACTTTGTCCAAAAAAATGTAATGTCAGAAGAAGTTTGGGATAGATCAAAGAAAAATAAATCAGAAAAGAACTAATCTTCTCATGGTCACATCTTTGAGCCTCTGCCGGTGAACACCACACTTGGAGAATTGCATTCGGTTCTGGTCAGCTCTTTAGAGGTAGGATGTGGAAGCTTTAGAAAGGGTACAGAAGAGACTTACCAGGATGCTGCCTAATTAGAGAGTATGTTGTATGAGGGAAATATGAGTTTCTCTTTGGAGCAAAGAGGAATGATAAAGTAGAAGAGTGGACAGCCAGTGCTTTTTACCCAGGGTGGAAATGGAAAATATAGAAGTGTATAATTTTACGGTGATTGGAGGAAAGTAGAGGGGGGGGGGGGATATCAGAGGCAGGATTTTTTTTACACGGTGCATGGAATGTACTGCCAGCAGTGGTGGTAGATGCAGGTACTTGAGAGACATATAAAGACTCTCAGATATGCACACTGATGAAAGAAAAATGGAAGATTATGTTGGAGGAAGAATTAAAATGATCTTGGAGTAGGTTAAAAGGTTGGCACAACAACGCGTACTGTTCTATGTGCCATGTTTTATGTAGCTTTGGCATGCACCAGCGAAGAAGGCAGATTTCATGGCTTCCGCAACAAGAAGATGATGAAATGTAGTTGACAAATGACCAGGTTGCATAGCCAACCTCTCTGCCTGAGTCATTATGAACTATCTCTGAGCGTCTCGTGTTCCTCCATATCCTCTCCTGCATCAATGTCAGACTGATTAATTATTCTCAGAAGCCACTTTATTAGATCCACCTGTACACCTGCTCATTAATGCAAATATCTAATCAGCCAATCAGGTGGCAGCAAGTCAATGCATAAAAGCATGCAGACACGGTCAAGAAGTTCAGTTGTTGTTCAGACCAAACATTGGAATTGGAAAGAAATGTGATCTAAGTGACTTTGACCATGGAATGATTGTTGATGCCAGACAAGAATTTGAGTTTGTGGTTTGAAGTTTGAGTTTGAAGTTGTGTTTTGAGAAACTGCTGATCTCCTGGAATTTTCAAACACATTAGTCTCTAGCATTTACAGAGAATGATACAAGAAACAAAATAAGAACAACCAGAGAGTGGAAGTTCTGTGGGCAAAAATGCCTTGTTAATGGGAGAGGCCAGAGGAGAATGACCAGACTGGTTCAAGCTGACAGGAAGGTGACAGAAACTCAAATAACCACATGTTACAACAGTGGTGTGTAAAAGAACATCTCTGGATGCACAACACATTGAACATTGAAGTGGATGGACCACAGTAGCAAAATACCACAAACATATAATCAGTAGTTACTTAATTAAGTGCAAGAGGTACCTAATATAGTGGCCACTTAGTGTACATGGTCATAGGGTCTTTTTTTTCAATATTCATCTGGAGAATCTGGCTGCTTCTGGCAAACAGTGATTCATGGGTGGTGAAAGGGGCTGGGAGGAGAAGAGTTGGAAGAAAGGGTGTGAATGGTGAGCTCTTAAAGTCATCATGGCAGGATGTTAAAATCCATCCCATGACTTTGGGCTGCAATAAGTTCAAGTTTAATACCAGGCTCAGAAGCAGTTATTACCCTCCAACCATTAGGCTCCAGAACCAGTGTGGATAACTTCACTCAATGAACTGTTTCACAACCTATGAACTCACTTTCAAAGATGATCTGGCTCATGCTCTCAGTATCATTCATTCATCCATTTATTGATTGATCTATCTATTTGTACAGTTAGTCTTCTTTTGCTCATTGGTTACTTATCAATCTTTGTGTGTAATTTTTCATTGATTCTGTTGTATTTCTTTGATCTACCGCAAATGCCTGCAAGAAAATGAATCTCAGGTGGCATATGGTGACATATATGTAGTTTGATAACAATCTTACTTTGAACTTTGAAGTCAACTCTTAATAAACCAGTTTGTCAAATTTATTGCTCAATTAAAATTCTCTGCATTTGCTGTTGTAAAATATTTCCCTGAAAATTGGAACTACATCCTAGAGGTTTCTCCATCTGACTCCAGTTGTATTCCTTGTGTCTTCCAAGTTCTCTTTGGAATAGATTTTGACTCTAATTGTAATAATTTCTCCCTCAATGTTAATTAACTTGAAAACTGCCCCTCAGTTCACTTGAAGCATGTGCGTCGAGAGCTTTGATTGCTGAGACAACTTCACTAAAGGGCCCTCCTTTCACTACTGAGGTCTCAATAGAAACTGACATTGAGAATAAAAATGATTTTTTCTTATGTTTCCCAGAGAGAAGGAACAGTAGCAGATATTTCACACGTAGGGTTCTCACAAGGAACATCGCTAATAAAGGAAATGTAGATTCACTTTTAATGATTCAGACTACACAGAGTTCATGGAATCACTGTCTCAGCTTTGTGCTGCAACAAGACTATACCAATTAAGAGGGCTCCAGGGCCCTCATGTTCCCACTCTTGACTCTCTACGAATCTGGACATGACTGATGAATGGATATAGATCAGGGGTTCCTAGCCCTTTTTATGCCATGGACCAACAACATTTAGCAAGGGGTCCATGGATCACAGGTTGGGAACCCCTGATGTAGATGGAGAAGGGTGAAATCAGTTGACGGAATTGGCAAAAGAAGCTACTTGATGATCGGACTTCACAATAGCACTTGCACAAATACATCTGTGTGGTTGCTTTGTCACTCTCATATAGTACCACAATACTGAAGTAACCCTTTCAGCCTATCTGGTTCATGCTCATCTGGTCTTTTGAATAGTCACATTGACCTGCACCTGGACCATATTTCTCCAAACCTCTTCCAGCCACGTACCCATTCAAACAATGAACACTTGTCTAACACTTTTGCCAGCACCCCGTTCCACACTCACACCATCACCTGGGTGAGGAAACTTACTCTCGGATTCCCCTTACCTATTTCATCTTTCACCTTAAAGCTGTGACCTCTAGTTCTCATCTCACCTAACCCGAGGGTAAGATGTCTGCATTCATTCACGTTATCTATCCCCTTGATAACTCTGCATACCACAATCTTCCTTGCATTCAACCTGTTCAGCCTTGCAGGCATTTTATACATCACCCAGGGCTGTGGAGAAAACCACAAAACTATAGAGAAAATTACTTTGGAAATTCTCAGCTCTGGGGAATCATCATGGCATACATATAGGCTCGAGAGATTCTTGTTCTCTTATAGGCATCAGGGGATGGGTATAAGATGGGGAATTGGGGGAGAGTCAACCCTTAATTTAGTGACTGGCAGAAAGGCACTGAGGACCATCTGCCTTCTGTGCAAGATTATAATCTCCACATATATTTTATTTTAGGGACCCTGTTGCTGTTGCGCCTATATCAGTTTAAAAGAAAAACCCCTGTTTCTGTTGTGCATTTAATATTTCAGTAATATTTAAGTAATGTTGTACATATAAAGACGTACAAAAAAGCTGGATGAACTCAGCAGGTTGGGCAGCATCTGTTGAAAGAAGCAGTCAACGTCTTCGTCTTCGAGCATAGGACTAAAGAAGGAGGGGGCAGGGGAAGGGGGTCTTTAGTCCTGATGAAGGGTTTCGACCCGAAACGTTGACTGCTTCTTTCAACAGATGCTGCCCTACCTGCTGAGTTCATCCAGCTTTTTTGTACGCCTTGATTTGACCACAGCATCTGCAGTGCACTTTGTGTTTATTATGTTGTACATATATATTGCTTGATTAAGCATTCATGTTCATTTACATAATTCATTATGGATTATGTGTATAAATATGTGAATTGCATTCGTCATCACACTACCACGTGATAAGTGGGCGCCTCACTGAAACTAAAGAGCAAACTAACACTTGCATTTCAGACTCCTTTGTTTTCCTTTGAATTACCTTACTTTAATGTTTTGAAGTTATAAAATGTATCAGTTCCTTCTGCAAGGGACTTCATGGTTCACAGCTTTTTGTACAGTTCCAGTGAGAATTCCTTACTCTCTGTATTTCATTCCATTTGCCCTTGAGCATAGCACAGTACGTTAGCGTAACACCTTACAGCACCAGCAATCGGAAGATCAGAGTTCCTGCCACTGTCTGCAAGGAGTTTGTATGCTCTTGCCATGACGATGTGGATTTCATCCAGGCACTCCAGTTTCCACCCACGTTTCAACAACGAGGCACGGGATAGGGTTGGTAAGTTGTGGGCATGCTCTACTGGAGTTGAAAGCATGGCGATACTTGTAGGCTGCACCCAACACAACCTTGGTCTGCGTTGGCCATTGGTGCCAACCACATGCTTCACTGTGTGCTTCAATGTACATGTGACAAATAAAGCTAACCTCTCTTTAATCTTATTTACATCTTAACTTCTTGCTTTTCAGCCTTTATGATCCATAAATTTAGATTGCAACAAGAGATGAAACTTTAACTGTTTCTACTCTAGTAGTTTATCATGTGTACATCAAAACACACAGTGAAGAGTATTATTTGCTTCAATGACCAACACAGCCCACAAGTACTGCCAAGCTTCTAGTACCAACAAAGCATCCCCACAGAGTCCATACCTGACTTGTATGACTTTAGAATTATAATCTCCCCATATAGGATAATCCTTTTATTTTAGGTAAATCAGAGCAGCTGGAGAAAACCTCTGCTGTCACAAGGAGAAGGTACAAGCTCCTTACAGACAACAGGGAGAATTGAATTGCTGGCACTGTAAAGCATTACGCTAACCACTTCGTTGCCATGCCATCCTGCATAAACAGCACTGTAGTGGAGCGGTTAGCTCAACGTTATTATATTTCGGGGTGTTCCAGAGTTTGGAGCTCAATTCCAGCAGCATTCTGTGAGAAGTCTATATGGGACCCATGGGTTTCTCCCAGGTGCTTTGGCTTCCGCCCACAGTCCAAAGAAGTATTGTGTAGGTTAATTGTAAACTGCCTCGTGATCAGGTTAGGGTTAATTTGCTGGGGTGGTGTGGCTTGAATAGCTGGAAGAGCCTATTCTGCAGGGTATCTTAAATTAATAGATAAACAGAAGCCACATTTGTACAAAAGCTGTGTAGAAGTATGAACTGCCAGAACCACTCTGCAACTCCGACTACACTTCTGGCGAGAAAAGTAAAGATACTTACCATTTCAGATCCATTGCCTTTCGTCAGAATCGACTCTATACTGGCCAGTGGGACCTCGGATTCTTCTTTTCTTCTTGGCTTCCCTTGGGCCTGTGGAATATTTCCCTGCAGCTCCTGGTATCTGGACTGAGGGAATCCAGCATGGAATCTGCAGGCTCTGCTACTTGAGGAGCTGGTGCTCGGTGGGATGTCTGTGTGGGCTGTTTGAAATGTTTGCTGTTTGCACGTGGTCTCCACATGCATCATTAATGCAGACTTCAAGCACTCAATGTCTTCTTCGAGTGTTTTCCTCAATAGGGGATGGGAGATGGCGAAGGGTCAGTAGCTTAAAGTTCCATGGTATTATCATATCAGAGGAGAAGCCATCACAAGAAGGCACAATAGTGTCTCTATTTACTTAGAAATTTGCATAGATTCAGCATGTCACCTAAAACTTCAACAAACTTCTATAGCTGCACAGTGGTGAGTACCCTAACTGGTTGCATCACGGTCTGCTATGGAAACATCAATTCTCAGGAACAGAAAACACTACAGAAAGTAGCCCAGTCCATCACAGGTAAAGCCCTCCCCACCACTGAGCATTTTTACAAGGAACACTGTCACAAGAAAAAAAACATCCATTATCAAGGACCCCCACCATCCAGGTCATCCTCTCTCCTTGCTACTACCATCGGGCAGGAGGTACAGGAGCCTTAGGTCCCACACCGCCAGGTTCAGAAACAGTTATTACCCCTCAACCATCAGGCTCCCGAACCAACATGGCTAACTTCACTCACCTCAACACTGAACGGATTCCACAACCTATGGAGTCACTTTCAAGGACTCTGCAACTCATGTTCTCAATTTTATTTATCTGTGTGTTCATTTATTTATTTATGCACAGCTCATCTTCTTTTTCACAATGGATGTCAGTATTTATGTATAGTTTTTTCACAAATTCTATTGTATTTATTTATTTTTACTGTAAATGGCTACAAGAAAATGAACCTCAAGCAAGTATATGGAGACATTCACCTACTTTGATAATCCTTCTCCACTTTGAGCAAGTGCAGAACTAGGGTTTCCATGAGGACCTTGAGAACATTCATGAAGCAGTTCTTTACTGTCCTGGAGATTCCTTGGATGGTGACCATGGTAGAATACTTGGTTTAGGAGCCTGGTTGTCGGATATGTGAATGGTGTATCCTACCCTTACTGGGAGAAACCACAGATAGCAGACAATGCAGGAACAACATGCCCACCTACTTCATCAAGTAACATCTACTCCACCATGGGTAGAGTCTGTGGATCCTGGAAAGATAAAGATAAGGATTAGCTTTCTTTGTCACATGTACATTGAAACATTAAGTGAAGTGCATCATTTGCATCAGATCAAATCTGCGAGGATTGTGCTAGGGAACCCTTTCAGTGCCAAAACAGCACGTCCACAGTTCACTAACCCTAACCTGTACATCTTTGGGATATAGGAGGAAAGTGGAGCACCTGGAGGAAATCCATATGGTCACAGGGAGCACTTCCATTCAATCTGCTTGCTTCTCAAAACACTTCCAGTCAACTCCCTTAATCTCAATGATTTCTCCCACTCCAACTCCAACCTTTGTCCTCAATCTCACATGCTTTTAGAAGCAAAGTCTACTGTGATGTCAGGAGCAGCCCTCTGGACCCAACACCAAATGCAACCCGCTCAGATACTGTACTGGTTCAGCAGTTCTCATAGAGCCGTATAGCACATATGCAGACCCTTCAATCATTTTGTCCTTGCCAGCTTGACCTTTTGTCTATTTCCACCTTCCTGCACCTAGACCATAGCCCTCCATATTCCTCTCACCCACGCACCGATACAAACATCTTTTAAATGTTAGAATTGGACCCACATCTATCATTTCCACTGCCAGCTTATTCCACACTTGCACCACCCTATGAGTGACGAAAATCTCCCTCAGATTCATCGTAGATACTTCACCTTTCACCCAAAACCCATGACCTCTAGTTCTAGTCTCACCTAACCTGAGGAGAAAAAGGGAAAATGCCTGATTGGTATTGTGTTGGTATTGGTATGGGTTTATTATTGTCACATGTACTGAGATACCGTGAAAAGCATAGTGTTTGTGCAGATAAAATCATTACAGAGTGCATTGAGGTACATAGAACATAGAACAGTTCAGCTCAGGAGCAGGCCTTCAATCCACAATGCTGTGGCAAACCAATTAAATTAGTAACTAAACTAATCCCTTCTGCCTGCATAATGCCCATATACTTCCTGAGGCAGAAGGAATTAGTTTAGTTGGCTACCACTCTCTGTGTAAAAACCTTGCCCTTCACATCTGTCTGAGTTTAACCTTTCTTATATTAAATGTATGCCCTCTAATTTCTTTCTGCCTTGTCACAGTACTGCATTCTCTATCCCTGCATCATTTGATTTTTCCTGGCTTCACTCATTCATAACCCTCTCCTTATTTTCTTTCTTTCTGTCTGCATCTTAGAACATAAATTTACTTCTGACTTGCTCCATTTCTGAAGATGTGTCGGCTGCTGCCTCGCTTGCTGGGGTTCCCAGTCCTTTGCTCTTGCTCAGTTAGTGACAGAGGTCTGACATTGGAAATGTTCTTTCCACTTGGTATCAAATGGGGTCCAGTGAATGACACTCTCAACTCTTAGTTAGAAGTTTGCAAGTTCAAACCTTTTCTCAGCATGCAGAAATTAAAAATAAAACCTCAGATGAAAATCCTGCCCATGAACTGACACAGACATGGCTTGATTCCGTGACATTTTTGTGAGTTAGTGCTTCAATGTTGGAAGGTGTTTTCTGAGTGAGATTTTGGGATAAGTAGACTCGTCCCTAAGAAAGGATTTATGCCTTATATCTAAGAAAGGATATGCTTCCATTGCAGAAGATCCAGAAGAGGTTTACAACAATGATTCTGGGAATGAATGGGTTAATACATAAGGAACTTTTGATGGCCTTGGGCTGGTACTCACTGGGGTAAGAAGAATGAGGAGGATCGCAGTGAAACCTACCGAGTATGGAAAAGTCTAGACACAGTGAACTTGAAGAGGATGTTTCAAATGGTGGGAAAGTTTAGAACCAGAAGGCACAGACTCAGAACACACGCTAATCACTTTTGGAAAGAGATGAGGTGTAATTTCTTTAGCCAGTGATGAATCTGTGGAATCTGTGGCTGTGGAGGCCAAGATAATAAGTATATTGATAGGTTTTCGATAAGTAAGGGTGTCAAAGGTTACAGGGAAAAGGCAGGAGAATGGAGTTGAGAGAGAAAATAATTCAGCCATGGTTGAATGAGAGGAATAATAAATTAGATATTTATGAATGGCAGACAGACCTAATGGGCCTAATTCTACTCCTATGTTTGATGTCTTATTAAAGATTGTAGAAGATAGCAATTTGTAGAAGAACAAGAACACTACCCTTGTTGATCCACACAATATTAATCCCTCAGCTAATGTCATTGAAATAGGTTATCAGGTCAATAATCATCAATATCATGGGATTTTTAATGAATTGTCAGTAAAATGCTTTGTGACATTGTAAAATCAACAACATACAGTGGACTTTCAATTAACCAGTTGCTGATATCATGGCTTTCAAGGTTACCTTACAATATTTCAAAGGGTATTTTTACCTTAAAAAACACCCTTGCTTATAAGTCTGTCTCCAAGGAATAAAGAAAAACAGTAGGAAGAATTTAACTGCAGTAAAAGAACATAAATATTGCACCAACTACCACGGTAAATTCAGAGTAAAAGCACTGTAATATGACAGTGACACACACAAAATGCTGGAGGAACTCAGCAGACGAGGCAGTATCTATGGAAAAATGTACAGTCGACATTGTGGGCCGAGACTCAGCAGGACTCAGCCTGAAATGTCGATTGTACTTTTTTCCATAGGTGCTACCTGGCCTGCTGCGTTCCTCCCGCATTTTGTGTTGCTTGGATTTCCAGCAACTGCAGATTTTCTCTTGTTTGTAATACAACAGTGATAGGCTGAAGTACAGCCAAACCTAATTGCAATTGGAATAAGAAAAAAAGTTATCAAATATTTTAAGTTTATTGGAGGATTTTTATGTAGCGATACTGTATCCTCAAGTCACCCCACTGTACAGAGTGGCACAGTAGTGTAACAAATGGTATGATTGCATTACAGCACACCAGCTGTGAGATCCGAGTTCAATTCCTGATGTTGTGTGTAAGGAGTTTGTACATTCTCCCCATGACTGTGTGGGTTTCCTCCAGGTGTTCTGGTTTCCTCCCACATTCCAAAGACGTACAGGTTAAGGTTAATGAGTTGTGGGCATGCTATGTTGGTGCCAGGAATGTGGCCCAACACAATCCTTGCTGTTTTGATCTGAAAAAAAAAGATACATTTCACTATGTGTTTTGATGTTTTGATGTACAAAGACAAATAAAGCTAATCTTTATCTTCATAATCTTTAACTATACTGTATCTTCAAACCACTGTAAGCGCAAACTTTGGCTTTGACTATTGTAAGTGAACTTTGGAGTCCTTGTGATGCTCAATAAATAATCCAGTAAAAAACAAATTTCAACCATACAGGCATTTTATAAACAATGAAGAAAGTACTATACAACAGTTCTGAACATTTCTAATGTGTTTATTCATGGGGGTGGGAGGCAATCCCTTCCACCAACTTTAAATAGTCAGTTTATTGTCAGGTAAATTCTGGTTATTGTGATTCCAGTGCGCAGTAATAAGGTTAATATTATTTATAGGCAGTTCTGTATTGTGCTAATATACTCAGTGACCACTTTATTAGGTATGTCTGTAAACCTGCTCATTAATGCAAATATCTGATCAGCCAATCATGTGGCAGTAATTCAATGCATAAAAGCATGCAGATATGATCAAGAGGTTCAGTTGTTGTTCAGACCAAACATCAGAATGGAGAAGAAATGTGATCTAGTGAAAAGCCCTCCCCACCATTGAGAGCATCTACACAGAATGCTTTTACAGGAATACAGCATCCATCGACAAGGACCCCCAACATCCAGGCCATGCTTTATTCCTGCTGTTGCCATTAGAATGGTACAGGAGCCTCAGGAACCACACTACCAGGTACAAGAACAATTATTACCCCTCAACCATCAGACTCTTGAACTAGAGGGGATAACTTCACTCAAATTTACTTGCCCCATCACTAAAATGCTCCCACAACATATGGACTCACTTTCAAGGACTCTTCATCTCATGTTCTTGATATTTATTGCTTATATTTATTATTAGTATTTGCAGCTAGTTGCCTTTTGCACATTCGTCATTTGTCCACCCTGTTGAATGCAGCCTTTCATCGATTCTATTACGTTTTTGTATTTACTGTGAATGCCCACAAGAAAATGAATCATGGTTGTATATAATGACATGTAAACTTACCTTGAATGATTGTTGGTGCTAGATGGGGTGGGTTGTGTATCTCAAAAATTGCTAATCATCTGAGATTTTCATGCACAACAGTCTCTAGAGTTTACAGGGAATGGTACGAGAAACAAAAATTCTTCCAGTGAGTGGAAGTTCTCTGGGCAAAAACTGCCTTACTAATGGGAGAGGTCAAAAGAGAGTGGCCAGACTAGTTCAAGCTGACAGGAATGTAACTGTTTACTCAAATAGCTACAGGTTACAACAGTGGTATACAGAAGAGCATCTCTGAATGTACAACACGCCGAAACTTAAAGTGGGATAAGCTGCGGTAACAGAAGACCACGAACGTACACTCAGCACGGGAGGTACAGGAGGTAGCTAATAAAGTGGCCATTGACTGTATGTCCTTTTGCTGAATGATAACATGCAGTTAAGGTGGTTGTTCTGATGGCAGTTTGACATATCTGAAATGAGCAAAATTTCCACAATATTCTAAGTGGACAAACTTGCTGTACTATTCTAACACTATGAGCTTGCCAACATGTCATTTGCCTTCCTAAGCACTGACTGCCTACTAACTTACGGTGTTTTGTGTAGAAGACCAGCTTCCTCATTTAACTTATTTTCTATGCTTCTCAGTTCTGTTGAAGGGTTTTGAATCTGGAACATTAACTCTATTTCTCTTTCCGCAGATAATAGTCGACCTGATGAGTGTTTCCAGCAATTGCTGTTTTAATTTTGGAATTCAGCCTCTGTAGATTTTTTTTTGACGTGCGTTTTAAGCCCTGCTTTCTGATCACAGCTGGTGCAGGTATTGGAGATGCCAGAATTGATCATGTTCCAAAAAAAGGATAAAAGTCAGCTAAAGTTCTCATTCCTAGAACTCCAGTTCCAATTACACGGTGCATTTAATGCTGCATAAGACCAATAGATATCAAATTCTGACACCAAACATACAAAAACATAAGAAAATAGGAGCAGCGGGAACCACTTAGCCTCTTAAACCTGTCCTGTCTTTCAATTTGATCAAGTCTGATCTGCCTCATGTCAAGTCAAGTTTATTGTCATTTAACTGCATACATATATACCAGCAAACAAGACAAGGTTTCTCTAGACCAGGGTGTAAAGCATTGAGGGAAACTGTACCAGTTCCCCAGAGCACTCAATTGTGAAAAATGTATCCTCTTCCTAGTGAATGACCTAGCCTTCACAGCCCCATCAAATCAAGAATTCCTGAGATTCACTATCCTTTGTGAGAAGTTCCAACCCACTTGTTTTAAATGATCACCTCCTTAATCTTATAATGATGTCTTCTGATTAAAGACATCCCCCCCAACCCAGAAACATATTAATATCCACAGCTCTGTGCAAAAGTCTATATATATATAGCTAGCTAGGGTGTCTAAGACTTTTGCAAAGTACTGTATTTGTCAATGTGGGGAAGAGAGTGAATTTGTAAATCTGACAGGAGCAACGGATGTTGGGAATGGTGAGGAACTGTGAAGTGCCACAGGAGGGGTGTGGGACAGGTAGCAAAGGAGTGCCAGGAGTGGGGTAAGGGTCACCCCCAGCTCTGAGACACCATGCAAGGTCATTTGACTTCAAACAATTGGTATATTGATCATTACAGAAAATCTCTCTGGTGCTTCCTGCTCCCTCCCCTCTCCCTTCCCCTTTTCCCAACCATGATTCCCCTCTCCCTGCCCCCTTCCCACTCTCAGTCCACAATAGAGACCCGTATCAGAATCAGATTTATCATTACTCACATATGTATGTCATTTATTTTGGCGGCAGCAGTACAGTGCAATACATTAAATTACTACAGTACCATGCAAATACATTAATCTCAGTCCATGTTCATCCATAATTAACAATATCTGTCCAGTCTTTGGCCTCAGTCAACACAGCTTTCATCTCTGGTTTTGAGAAGAATAGGAAAGAATGAGGGATATATAATAAATAAATAAACAAACAAACAAATAAATATATTTGTATAAAAATAAAAATATATTGTATAAAATAAATAAAAATGTAAAAAAAATATATTTGTATATAAATGTATATATTGCAGCAGTACAGTGCAATACATAAAATTAATATAGTACCATGCACCCACCTCAGGATCTTGCATGTTTCAATTAGGTCACCCCTCACTATTCTAAATTCCAAAAGATATAGATCTAACTCCTGTGATAGGATAACTCTTTCAGTAATTAGTCTAGTGAATCTCTTTTAGTTCACCTCTAATACCAGTTCATCCTTTTTTAAATACGGAGACAAAAATTGTGCACAGTATTCCAGGTGTGGTCTCATCTTAGCCATTTTGGTCATGATTTCTGCTCTGTAAACCTCCTCCAATAAGAACCAATGTATCATTTGCTTTCCTGACCATTTACTGCAGCTGCCTGCTAACTTGTGTTTTATGCAGTTAGACCTGACGAAGGGTCTCGGCCCGCAACGTCGACAGTGTTTCTCCCTATAGATGCTGCCTGGCCTGCTGCGTTCCACCAGTATTTTGTGTGTGTTGCTTGAATTTCCAGCATCTGCAGATTTCCTCGTGTTGACATTTTGATATCTATGTTTACTATCAGTGATCTTTCTCTAATCAAGAAAGAAATAAAAGTCAGCTAAAGTTCTCATTCCTATAACTCCAGTTCCATTTCCATGGCACATTTAAATGCTTCAGAAGAGCATTAAATTTCAAATTCCGACACCAAGTCATATCACCAAGTGATATGGTGCAACTCAAACTACCTGCGTCTCAATGTCACCAAGACCAAGGAGATGGTGGTGGACTTTAGGAGATCTAGGCCTCATATGGAGCCAGTGATCATTAATGGAGAATGTGTGGAGCAGGTTAAGACCTACAAGTATCTGGGAGTACAGTTGGACGAGAAGCTAGACTGGACTGCCAACACAGATGCCTTGTGCAGGAAGGCACAGAGTCGACTGTACTTCCTTAGAAGGTTGGCGTCATTCAATGTCTGCAGTGAGATGCTGATGATGTTCTATAGGTCAGTTGTTCAGAGCGCCCTCTTCTTTGTGGTGGCGTGTTGGGGAGGAAGCATTAAGAAGAAGGACGCCTCACGTCTTAATAAGCTGATAAGGAAGGCGGGCTCTGTCGTGGGCAAAGTACTGGAGAGTTTAACATCGGTAGCTGAGCGAAGGGCGCTGAGTAGGCTACGGTCAATTATGGAAAACCCTGAACATCCTCTACATAGCACCATACAGAGACAGAGAAGCAGTTTCAGCGACAGGTTACTGTCGATGCAATGCTCCTCAGACAGGATGAAGAGGTCAATACTCCCCAATGCCATTAGGCTTTACAATTCAACTGCCAGGACTTAAGAACTTTTTTTTTTAAAGCTATTATTAATGCTTTTTGAGTTAGTGATTTAGATGCATATCATATTATTACTGAGTTAAGTATTGTATGTAATGAGTTTTTGCTACAACAAGTGTATGGGACATTGGAAAAAATGTTGAATTTCCCCATGGGGATGAATAAAGTATCTATCTATCTATCTATCTAAAACATTATTTAGAAATGGGACCTGTGAGGACTCAGCTGCTCAAACCTGTCCTATCCTTCAATATCATCGAGGTTCATTTGCCCCATATCCTTTCCTGTCCCAGTTCCCCAGAGACCTCGGTCTTTCCAAAATGCATCTTCTTCCTATTTAAGTATTCTCCACATGTCAGTAACAATGTGCACTGAAACCATTAAACAAAAAGCAATCTAAGTCAAAGGCATCATTTCAATAGTGACTCAACATTTTCAGATCAACAAAATAACAAGCAATCAGAGGAATACTCTATTATCTGTTCCAGTCTCAGGGCAATGACTGGGCTTTTACAAGATTGACTTATATAGTCTTATTGAAATGCAGTTGTTGAATATCCGGAATTAAGACCGATTGTATTGTATAATTTAAAGACTACCTTGCACTGCGAAGGCACTTGCAAATATCTGAAGTCCCTACGATCATGGCAGAATTGAAAGCCTGGTCCAGGAAGGGAAGGTCAGTGGGTATAATTGTGAATTCAAGACAAACAATAGGAAGTAGAAAAAACAAGATCTAAAAATGCCAGAATTCAAGACAGGGTCAAAGCAAAGGCATTAAGAAGCAAATAAAAGAGGGATTGTTATAAATAAATTCATGGTATCTACTAATGTACCATAGACTATGCAAATTTATAACTACTAGTTAATAGGAATTTAATTTATTTTGTAACTAGTTGATAAGAAGTGCTATGTTTGGTGTCTTTTGGTTCAAGTTCAATGTTCAAAATAAATTTATTATCAAAGTATTTATATGCAGCCATATACCACCCTGAGATTCATTATCTTGTAAACATTCACAGTAAAACAAAGAAGTACAATAGACTCAGTGAAAAACTACACACAAAGACTGACAAACAACCAATGTGCAAAAGACAAACTGCAATTTCAAAAAAAAACAGTTAGGTAGATAGGTAGATAGATAAATAAATAGATAAATAATGACATCAAGAAGATGGTAATAAGAATATTTAATACAATGTGTTCACAACTACAAAGGCAATTGTGTAGAAGCAGCACCTAACATTCTGAATGTGGAGCTAGATGTGTAGGAAAAGCAAAAAGGCTCCAGGTCATCAAATGGAACATTCACTCTGTTTCTCCTCTCTGGCTATAGTGCCTGACTTACAAAATATTTCCAGAATTTTCTATACACGAAGCTTATCTGGAGAAGTGATCCTCTAGAAAGAAGTAAAGATTTCAGGCAGGTTGAGGGCAGTCAACTGCAAAGAGTTCTGGGAATAAAGAACACGTGATCTTATGGAAGGATAGAAATGGAACAAGTTACATGTATGTAATAATTAATAATTTGTATACATCTTTTATTAAGGAAACAGTGGATTGTATATGTGTACATATCTTTGCAGGAGCTGAATGTACAATATGGTGTGACTTTAATTATATTATTTTAGAAGACACTAAAGTTAGTTTATAAAATTAAAGATGAAGATGTGTCGCATGTACATTTAAATATTGAAATATACAGTGAAACACACCATTTACGACAATGACAACACAGTTTGAGGACGTGCTAGGGACCGCTGAAAACGTCACCATGTTTCTGGCACCAGCATAGCATCCGGATAACTTAGTAACCATTAACTAACCTGTACATCTCTGGAATGTGGGAGGAAACCGGAATACCTTGAGGAAATGCATGTAGGCTTTGGGAGAACGTACAAAGTCCAGACAGGCAGCAGTGGGAATTGGACGCTAGTCTCTGAAATTACAGCCTTCAATAGTTAGATCACTCTAACTATATCATTCGCCTTTGCATGTTTCAGTACTAAAGAGCCTACAGACACTGCAGTTCATGCTTCATTTCATGGTCTTGTGCACATGGTTTAGACTGCTGTTCGGTATAATTAACAAGTACTGAGGGAGTATTGATGGAAGTGTAACCTTTCGAGTGAAATGTTGAACCTCTATGCTGGATTGAAGTAAATAGAACGAACCGAAGTAGCGAGTTCTTTTTACACAGGCAGTGGTGGTGATCTGCAATAACCTGC
The DNA here is from genome assembly GCF_048418815.1 of Hemitrygon akajei. Lineage (NCBI taxonomy): Eukaryota > Metazoa > Chordata > Chondrichthyes > Myliobatiformes > Dasyatidae > Hemitrygon > Hemitrygon akajei. The sequence continues at coordinate 36,305,820 of NC_133150.1, forward strand.
CAGGGTTGGTAGGGGAAGCAAATATGATAGATGTGTTTCAAAGACTTGTAGATATGCACATGAATGTGCAGAGAATGAAGAGATATGGACATTGTGAAGGCAGAAGCAATTAGTTTAGTAAAGCACTTACAATTTTAATTAGTCTGGCACAACATCGTGGGCCGTACAGCTTGTTGCTTTACGGTTCTAATCTATCTTCTACAGTATGTACAATTATATCACAGATATTGGGGTACAGTTTGTTTATGGCCTATCAATCCAAGCACTCTTGGTTCAGTCAAATTTTAACTCGTGAAGGTTTGAATTCCAGGAGACGTGTCACAAACTGATTCTCCAAACTTGTAAAGAAAATGCTTGCATTTATAGAGCTTCTTCTTCTTTTCTCCGATGTTCAAAGTAAATTTATTATCAAAATCCATACTATATATGTCACCATGTACAGCATGTACCATTTTCTTGTGGGCATACTCAATAAATCTATAGAATAACAGCCATAACAGAATCAATGAAAGACTGCCCAACTTGGCCATCCATCCAGAGTGCAGAAGACAACAAACTGTGCAAATACAAAAAAAAAATAAAAAAAGAAAGAATAATAAATAAATAAATAAATAAATAAATAAATATTGAGAACATGAGATGAAGAGTTCTTGAAAGTGAGTCCATTGGTTAAGCTCATCACCCCAACCTGGGCAAAGGCCTCCAATAGCAGCTCCTTAGTCCTCTGTCCTGGGCCAGTCTTTCAAGTTGTCTCCAGGTGTAGCCCACCTTTGAAGATCCTTCCTCACCCAGGGATAAGGTCACAGAAGTTCTTGTTGGTGATTCTGCATTTCTGTGTTTTTACAGGATGGGGCTGCTGGGCCCATGGCCAACCTTCTGCCTTTCAAAGCCGGGCTTGGGACTATCCATGCTGGAGTTATTTATAGAGAACCCCTTCACAATCGCACAATGCCCCAAAGCTCTGTACAGTTGAATAACTACAGGGGGAATAACAAGCTCACAAACAGCAAAAGACACAAGGCATAGCAGCAGAATTAGCCATTCAGCCCATCGAGTCTGCTCTGCCATTTAATCATGGCTTATTCATTTTCCCTTTCAACTCCATTCTCCTAACTTTTCCCTATAATGTCTGAAGTGCTTACTAATCAAGAACCTATCACCTTCCGCTTTAAATATACCCGGTGACTTGGACTCCACAGCCACCTGTAGCAATGTATTCCACAGATTCACTCCCCTTGGCTAAAGAAATTCTTCCTTATCTCTGTTCTAAGGATATGCCCTTATATTCTGAGGCTATCGCCCTGGTCCTAGACTCCCCCATTATTGGAGACATCCTCCCTACATCCACTCTATCCAGACCTTTCAATATTCAACGAGATTCCCCCTTCATTCTCATAAACTCTAGTGAGTTCAGGTCCACAGCCATCAAATGCTGCTCATGTGTTAACCCTTTCATTCTCAGGATCATTCCCATGAACCTCCTCTGGACCCTTTCCAATGCCAGTACATCCTTTCTTAGATAAGAGGCCCAAAACTACTCACAATACTCCAAGTGCAGTCTAACCAATGCCTTGTAAAGGATCAGCTTTTATAACTAATATGACCATTTCTGTGAAGCTGAATTCATGGTCTGCCGACTCAGAGGCACAAACTACTGACTGAGCCACAAACACGAGTGATGAATGATGAGTCCCTGCAGAGCAGTGTAGCAACTTGATTCACCACAGTACACAACAATAATATGTACTGCAGACAAAAACAGCATAAAACCTCGAGTTTTAGATGATGCTAGCAACGCCAGGACATAACATGAATATTCACTGTGATCTGTTGTGTTTTGAAACCTCAAAGTACGAAACTAATTGAAAGTCAGGAGTTAACATAGTTACGCTTGTTTCATTTTTACTTACTGAAGTGTGTGCATATGGCGCAGTGGTGTAATGACGTCTGCCATTGACGTACTTCGTACGTATAACCCATAATGAATCAGTCAAATGAACAAAGAATGCTTAATCAAACAATATATTTGTTGTCCCTTTTCACGCTCTGTGGAACATTGGGCGGCATTTTTGCTGTTTCCTTAGCAAATGTCTGTTTTTATGAGGCTGAGTTACCAGCTTGATGCTCTAGCTAGCCCTGACGGAAAGCATGCAAGTGGCCAGCTGGGTTTGAAGCCGGGACCATTTGCCTCAAAGTCTGGTGCTGATGCCACAAGACTGGCCAAAAATTTACAATACTACTCAAATATTACATACCCAGCGCTCTTTCCCACTTAACTATAAACTCCAACTCAATATACCAGGACCAGACAAGATATACCCAAGGCTACTGTGGGAGGCGAGGGAGGAGATTGCTGAGCCTCTGGTAATGATCATTGCATTATCAATGGGGACGGTAGAGGTTCTTGAGGATTGGAAGGTTGCAGATGTTGTTCCCTTACTCAAGAAAGGGGATAGAGATAGCCCAGGAAATTATAGACCAGTGAGTCTTACTTCAGTGGTTGGTAAGTTGATGAAGAAGATCCTGAGAGGCAGGATTCATGAACATTTGGAGAGGCATAATATGATTAGGAATAGTCAGCAGGGCTTTGTTAAAGGCAGGTTATGCCTTACAAGCCTAACTGAATTTTTTGAGAATGTGACTAAGCACGTTGATGAAGGTAGAGCCGTAGATGTAGTGTATATGGATTTCAGCAAGGCATTTGATAAGGTACCCCATGTGAGGCTTACTGAGAAAGTAATAAGGCATGGGATCCAAGGAGACCTTGCCTCATGGATCCAGAATTGGCTTGCCCACCGAAGGCAAAGTGTGATTGTAGACGCGTCATATTCTGCATGGAGGTTGGTGACTAGTGATGTGCCTCAGGGATCTGTTCTGGGACCCCTACTCTTTGTGATTTTTATGTGACCTGGATGAGGAAGTGGAGAGATGGTTTAGTAAATTTGCTGATGACACAAAGGTTGGGGGTGGTGTGAATAGTGTGGAGGGCTGTCAAAGGTTACAGCCGGACATCGATAAGATGCAAAACTGGGCTAAGAAGCGGCAGATGCAGTTCAACTAGAGAAGTGTGAGTTGATTTATTTTGGTAGGTCAAATATGTTGGCAGAATATAGTATTAATGGTAAGACTCTTGGTAGTGTGGGGGATCAAAGGGATCTTGGGGTCCATGTCCATAGGACACTCAAAGCTACTGCGCAGGTTGACTCTGTGGTTGAGAAGGCACACAGTTCACTGGCCTTCATCAATCGTGAGATTGAGTTTAAGAGCTGAGAGGTAATGTTACAGCTGTATAGAACCCTGGTTAGACCCCACTTGGAGTGCTGTGATCCAATAAGACACAAAGAATCCCCTGGTACTCACTGTTTATGATCACACGAATTCATCCGTTTTCTGCCTTTATTTTCAACCTGACTATCTTTCTCTTCCGAAGAACAAGTGCTATGATATTTTTTTTAACTCAAACATCTCACTGCACTTTTTTTTAATGTAATTCTCACTGTGCTTCAACAGGTTAGGTAGTCACCCTGTGCTCATGTTAATCTTTCCTTATTGCCACTGTTATGTTTTGTAACTCCAGAACAAAACCAATAAAACCAATTGAAATTAAACTACGGAGCTAGGAGATAACATGTCTACTCTAGTTTTGTCTTTACTTTAGTGAGGTGCCTACATATGAAGTGGTGGAGTAATAACGTATGCCATTCATGTACTTTGTACAAATAACCCATAATAAATCATTGTAATGAACAAAGAATGCTTAATAAAACAATATATTTATAATATTATAAAAATGTTACTGAAATATTAAATATACAACATGATCCATTTGCAGTTGAGAATATTTTCACTGTTTTTCTATATTTGCAATTGAGAGCTGTGTTTATTCCCTTTAGTGGTAGGTCCACTGATCACATCAAGAATGATATTCAGTGAACTGTCAGTGAGGCTTAGAATCCATGAAACTTGCAATTTCTGCAATAATACACAAAACAAGTCTGAATCGGGAAGACAAGCTTGCATCAATAGAGAGCCTTTCATAATGCTTCACAGCTCTTTCAAACCCATGGATTACCTTTGATTTAAAATGATTGATGTACCTTGAAAATACAACATGATTTGCACATAACAAACTCCCATAATCAACAACATGAAAATGAAACTGGCCAAATATTGTCAATGTTCCGCCCTTCAGGCAATTGATTTTTTTTTTCTGTGTGATTAAGCACACTCAGCTTTTATTTTAAAATAAGCAGTTTCAGCTTTGTATTTAGTCACTTCCTGCAAAGCCAGGAAGCAAGAAGTAGGAAAGCAGTTTGGCTGGCAGAAGGCCGGAGGTTTATGTCAGGAGCCTTCTATCTAAAGTCATTCTGTTGTTTCCCCAGCAGAAGTATTTGCTTGTAAGTTGATGTTATATTGTTTAGGCTGGAGTTAATTCTGATCCCCCCCCCCCCCAGTGTTCGCTTGGGGGGAGACCGGACCTATTGTGGTTGATTTGGATTGTACCCCAAGTTTTGATGTCTTTTGTTGCATTACTGTGATACCATTTGTACTTGCAAACTTGTGTGTGCTTTCTGCTACGTGTGCCAGTTGGTACTGTGTTTTGCACCTTGTCCCTAGAGAAATGCTATTTTGTTTAGCTGTACTCATGAGTGTTCATGTATGATTGAATGACAATTAAATTTGGATTGAATTGAATTGAAATTGAATTAGAAGTTTATCTAAAGGTATCAATAAGATTTTGCTGAAATAAAGTGCTATTTTTGAATTTACTAGACACTAACGTAGATACTAATACTATTTACCCTGTAGTATATACTTGTACCTGTATATCCTGCAATATTTACCTGCAGGAGAGTTAACAAAGTTCATACTTACTTGTGCATGTTTACTTGTATGAATAGAACAATGCAGCAAATGCACCGTATTTTGTTGTTCTTCAGTTTCACCTGTTATTCACTATGTCATGCCACTGAGTCTGCAAAAAAACCGAGGAGTTAGGATGCCATATCCTGACTCTCGTGCCATTCTGAATGGAGTTTGGCTGACTGTCTAGTTGTTGGGAAACAACTCAGAGGGGGCAGTACAGTCTCTTTTGCTTTTCCTCACATTGAACACAGGATCTTTTAAGGCTATCCACAAGAATAGGCAGTGCCTCAATGTCAGAGGCACAACACCAGCACTGCAACAAGCCCTGGCTACTGCTCAAGTTTGCAAGAGGAGTGTAGCCTCTTCCAGCTCCATCCTTCCTCACAGTTGTGGATACCTTAAGTGGCAGTGCCTCAAGAAAGCGATATCCATCAATAAGGACGCTCACCATCTAGGACGTGCCCTCTTCTTAGGTACAGGAGTCCAAATATCCTGAAGACAATTCAGATACAGTTCTTCTCCTCTACCATCAGATTTCTGAATGGTCCATAAACCTGTAAACACTATCTTGAAATTCCTTTATTTGCACTATTTATTTTTCTACTTAATAATTTTTGGTGTCTTTGCACTGTAATGTTGCTGCAAAACAGCAGATTTCATGTCATGTATATCAGTGATAATAAATCTCATTTTGATTCACATTCTGAGGTATGAACATAGGCTTATGAGACTTGAGGCGACATCTTCAGAAGCAAAGGTGACAAGACTACTAACTGAGCCAGAGCTGACCTTTCTGAACACAATCGGCTGCTTGATATGTTCTTGAGGTGTTATCCTGCTATGCTGAAACAGGGCTATCAGAATGTTGAAGATCAAGCTTCCAGGTTGCCTGGTGGTGAATCTGACTGCAATTCATTTGAAGTTCTTTTTGAAATCAGCACACTCTTCATTTACAGGAGTGGAGAGTAACCTTGCAGCACAATTTCAAAAGGCAATATTCAATACCGGGAGGACAGTCATTAAACTATATCTTCACTGAGCTTAAATTGCATCTCAAAATTAATTTTAGTAATAGAATGATGAAATGGGCCTAGGCAAAGAAAAGATCCCTCAAAATATGTAAGCTGACGATTCATATCAGAATGAAACACTTCCACCCCACCTACCTCCTCTTCTTTTCCTAACCATATCATCTCTCTACCCTTCCCTTTTCATTCTTCCCTCTTTCTCTCCAAACATCTATTCAAGTTCTTCCTCATCTTCCCTCATTGTTTCCTCTTCTATCTTTCCTCCTCAAGTTCCCCTCCCTTCTGGAATACTATAAGGTCTGATAACTCAAGATAATATCTAGACAAAAAATACATAATCAGGAATATTCAACAGAGACGCTAACTTTCCAAAGGGCTGTAAACTAATGGTTATCCCTCAAACAAAATTTGGAAAAAGCTGCAGAATATTTGACCATTACTGGCCATTGAGTGGGGGAGTTTGATGGCTGAAACTTTGGTGCCACAATTCCTACGCTGTAATGGTGAAAATACTTCCCAAGTACCTGCTTCACCATTATTTACCACAACAGTATTTGTCTGACAATCTTGGAAATTGCCCAGGCATGTGTAATTCATAAATCCAGGACAAGTTCAATTCTGTCTAAATATTGCCAATCAATCAAACATTGGTCATCAGTGAAGTGATTCAATGTGTTATCAACAACTCTACCTTGAGACCTAAAGGGAGGAATCAGTCAATGAAACTAATCTGACTTGACTATAGTTGATGCTGCTGGAGTCTTAACAAAGAAAGATGTGGTTGAAGTTCTGGGTGGGCTAAAATTGATAAAAAGGTGGATCTTGAAATGTTACTGTATTTAAGTATTTAGTTAATCTGGTACAGAAGATAGAAGGAACTCTGTATTGCTTAGGAAGGAAACTGTGGAGATCCTGGCCAAACATCTATAGATTCAGGGGTGGTGCCCAAGTAAAAGAAAGATTGCAAGTGTTCAATTCTTGTTCAAAAGGGGTGTAAAGGTAAATGGACTAAATTACAGACAAGTTATATGGTGGCTGGGAAAGTTTTAGAAATAAATATCAGGAATAAAATTATCAGTTACTTGGGAAGAGCTGATTAGAGAAAGCCAGCACGGATTTAGTGAAGGATGATCATGTTTAGCTAACTTAACAGAGTATAGCAATGAATTAATAGTGAGGATTGGTGAAGGAAATGCTGCTGATATGTTAATCATGGACCTCCAAAAGGTATTATATACTCATTATATAGTACAAAAGGTGTCTTCAGGATTGAAGGTTATGGCATAAAGAAAACCAAGACCATGAACTGAAAATTGACCAAATGACAGGAAACAAAGTAGTAGTGAAAGGTTGTTTATCAAGTGTACAGCGGAGATCACTGGGACCTGTCACAAGATTCACTGCTTTTCTTTATATATATATATATATAGATAGATATATATTAAAGGCATATATATATCTGTAAATTACAGAAAACCTGGAACTGTAGTGAATGATTAGGAAGTTATTAAAATTCTTCAAGGATATAGAGGCAAGTTGGTGGATTTGGAAGTGATAGGGCATATGATATTTAAATCAAATTGTGAAGACCATAAGACATAATGGAAAAATTTGCCTACTCTGCCGAATCTGTTCTGCCATTCCATCACGTCGGATTTATTTTCCCCCTGAAACCCATTCTCTTATCCTCTCCCTGTAACCTTTAATGTCCTTACTAATCAAGAAGCTATTAACATTTCCTTTAAATATACCCAGTGATGTAGCCTCCGCAGCGGTCTGTGGCAATGAATTCCTCTGCCTAAAGAAATTCCTTCTCATCTCTGTTCTAAAGTGACGTCCTAGTATTCTGAGGCCATGATTCTCTGGTTTAGACTCTTCATCTATTGGAAACATCGTCTCCGTGTCCACTGTATACAAAACTTTCAATATTTGGTAGGTTTCAAAGAGATCCCCCTTCATTTTTCCAAACTCCAGTGAGTACAGGCCCAGCACATTCATCCACTCCTCATACATTAACCCAATTATTCCTGGATTCATTCTCATAAACCCTGTCCAATGCCAGCTCATCCTTTCTTCGAAGTGGGGTCTAAAACTGGTCACAATACTCCAAGAGTGTTCTGACCAATGTGTTATAAATCCTCAACGTTACAACTTTGTGTTTATATTCTAGTCCTCTCAAAATGAATGATCTCAGTGCATTGCCTTACTTATTACCAACTCAACCCATAAGTTTAACTTTAGAGAATCTTGCACTAGGTCCCTTTACTTCTCTGATTTCTGAATTTTCTCCTCATTTAAAAAATAGTCTATGCTTTTATTCCTTCTCCCAAAGTGCATGTTCATACACTTCCCTACTGTATATTCCATCTGCTACTCCCTTGCCCATTCTCCTTATCTGTTCAAATCCTCCTGCAGACACTCTGCTTCCTCAGCCATACCTACCCTTCCACCTATCTTTGTATAATCTGCAAAACTGGCCACAAAGCCATTAATTTTGTCATCCAGTTCATTTACATGTTGACTGAAAAGTTGTGGACCCAACACTGACCTCTTTAGAACACCTCTAGTTAGCAGTGTCCAACTGGAAAATGCCCCCTTTATTCCCATTCTTTGCTTCCTGCCAGTTAGCCAATCTTTTATCCATACCAGTATTTTTCCTGTAATACCACGGGCTCTTACCTTGTTTAGCAGCTGCATGTGTGACACCTTGTCAAAGGCTTTCTGAAAATCCAAGTAAACAACATCCATTGACTCTCCTTTGTCTATCCAGTCCGCTGTTTCCTCAAAGATTTCCAGCAAATCTGTCAGACCAGGTTTCCCCTAAAGGAAACCGTGCCAAATACAAATTGTTGCCTTTTATCAGGAAAAATAAAGCAGCCAGTATCAATTAGATGTACAATTCCAAAAGAGATTGAAGACAGAGACAGCAGCGGGTAGAAATGCCTGGTTCAATGGGAAGTTTGAGAAAGTTGTTAAAAAGCATATAAGGTACTGAGCTTTATAAAGAGACATTACAGAGAAAGAAAATCAAGATGAACATTTCTAAAACTCAGGTACAACCAGAACAGACATACAAGTCTATTTCTGAGCACCATTGTTGAAGTAAGCATTACCTTTAGACAGAATACAGAAGAGATTAACTGGAATGATTTCAGTATTGAATCATTCTAGTATGGAGAAGTGGGTAGTTTCACCTAGGAACAGCAAGGGTTTGAGGAGATCTAATATAGGCTTTTAAAAGCATAAAGGGCAGAGAAAGAGTAGATTGAAAGACTCTTGCTGGAATGTCCAGAATCAGGAACAAAGTATTCCCACTGCTGTCTGTAAGGAGTTTGCATCTGGCCACGTAGTTTTCCCCAGTGTTCTGGTTTCCACCCACATTCCAAAGATGTATGGGTTAGTAGGTTAATTGGTCATATGGGTGTAATTGGGCAGCGTAGGCTTGTTGGGCTAGAAGGGCTGGTTACCATGCTGCAGCTCTAAAAACAAAAATAATTCAAAGAAGAATGAAGGTGGTGTTGACCAGAAAGAACGCCAATCAGTGAACAGGAATGGATGCAGCCATTTTGTGAGACTGTCCCTGCAGCCACCATTTTGTGAACTGTTTGATAAACCAATTCTTGCTCTGGGATAACTTAATCAGAGCACTTGTACAAGGTCAAAATGAGTTGCTGCAAATGATCTGCTAAACCTGAGACCACTCTCAAATAACAAGCTGTTTATTGCATAAAATGGCAAGTTTGCAAAGGTAATCTCGTCATCTGGGCCCAGTGGCTAGGTGATCTGGTTTAACTGGTTTGTACCAGTCAGAGTTGAATAGAACAAAAGTCGTCACCTCAGCACAAAGTTGTAGGCAAAGGGCGTAAAACAATACTGCGTGTAGCCCTGTGCTACATCCAATGAGAACTGACATGAGTCAGTCAGAAAACCTTGAGCCAATGAAAATGAAACATCAGAGATCGATTTGATAATGGATGGGAAGAGACTGAAGGAATTTGGGAGCATAGGCAGTGTGCATGTGGAGCACCCCAGGTCAAACTTGAGATCACATTGCGAACACATGTAATACCAGGACAGTATTGCTTTTTCCCTCGGATATTACCTTTTCTATTCTTTGATTGTTTGTGGAGAGTCGGTAAAACCCAGAAGGTGTTTACAGAGGTATTCAGTTGTGTAATTCCAGGTGTTTGTGAACTGAGCCTCTGAAGTTACTTGTCCATAAATACAGATTCTCTCAGTGCCTAACTGATCATTATTAGTATGGGGTAAGTATGGCTTGCAAAAGAACCAAAAGTGACAAATGAAAACATTTTTCCACATTGAGTGACTTGGGTCTAGATAGTGAGAGTCATAGAGTCATTGAGTAACAGAAAAGTACAACACAGAAATGGGCCCCTCAGCCCATCTAATCCATGCTGAACCATTTAAACCAGTGGAGGAATCTTCAATTGTAAAGTTCCAAAAGGAGCTGGATGAAGTTCTGAATTAAAAGAATTTGAAAGATAATGGAAGATGAGTGGAGCGGTTGACCAGCTGAGTTGTTCTTAATGACTTGGTATGGACAAGTCAAATGGTGTCTTTACCTGTTGTACCTGCTCTGCGATTCTGTGAAAATGCACATCTTCTTCATTTTGAGATACTATATATTATTATTCATTCTCAAGTCCAAGTCCTAAAGAGAGATCGGCTTTATTGCAATACATACATTGAAACATTGAAGCATACAGTGAAATGTGTCATCTGCGTCAATGACCTACACAGTCCGAAGATGTGCTGGAGACAGCCTGCAAGTGTGGGTGGGCTTCCAGCGCCAATGTAGCAGGCCCACAACTTATTAATCCTAACCCACATATGTCTTTGGAATGTGGTAGGAAACCGGAGTACTGAGAGGAAACCCATGAGGTCACGGGGAGATCATACAAGCTCCTTACAGATAGTGGTGGGAATTGAACCCCAGTCACTGATGCTGTAGAGCATTATGCCAACCACTATGCTACCATGCTGTCCTGGAATTCTGGACCCAACAACATTTAGGGAGTACCTTGAACAGAAGTATTGCAGTGGTTTGAGAAAGGTTGCTCATAACCACCTTTTCAGGGACAATTAGGGATGTGCAATAAATGTGGGCCTTGCAGAGAGTTAAATCAATAAAGAAAAAAATAAATAATTAAGTCAAGAACTTTCTGTAACAGTGAAAGATGTTTTATAAATGTGCAGAGAACCAACTCATATCAAGAGGACCCAGAAATCCGAACAAAAAGAGAATGATCAGATTAGAAACTGGAATTAAATAAAAAACATCTTAGTTGTTCTTCGGATCAGAAGCTGATCTTACTATCTGTAAAATGATTGCAGCTTGGGAAATGCTTCTGCTTAACACGAGTCCCAGGATCCTCTCTATCTGTTGACAGAAAATACGCTGCCAAGTTTCAAGCTGGGAAGAAAAGGGAGAGGAAGGTGTGGAACGCAGCAGGGAACGATTTCGCTAATGAGCCAAATGAACACGCTGAGAATCGGCATCCCCACACTATTAGCAGAAATAGTGTGAGCTCAGGTAGTAATTGCCTAAAAAGCAGTCACACTCATTCCAAGTGCTAAGTAGTGCTCTGCCAGCTCCTTCAGACAATGTATGATTAGTCGCCAGTGAATATTTTCACCTTACTGCTGCAGATATTCAGGTTATTCTTGGTCACAAATACTTACATGCCAACGTTTAATAGCAGGGGTGAGAAAATTCTGAGAAGAATACATTTACAGAGCACCTTTCACCACCTTATATAATAGCTACTTTAATATTCATGGTTACCGTGCAAGAAAGACAGCAAGCCGGTATGCACACAGCAAGCTTCCACAGAAATTTGTTAATGACTTCTGTTTAAGGGATGTTGATTCTGAGGTGAAAATTCACCTACTCTTTGATGGTTAGAGAATCATAAGGCCTCCTACACCATCGACACTCTCCCTAACAGGGAGCATTCGGTGTCTGATCCCAAGTGAACAGCCTCTGAATCTGGCAGAGATGAAACCACTTGGTCCGTTCCATTCCTCTAAGTACTTCCAAAACTTTCTAAATCTAGCCCCGCTGCCCAACTCATTCTGCTTAACCCTGCAGATCTTCACTGCCAAGAATTTCTTCAATTCCCTTTTGAGGGGGTACAATTGAATTCCTTTCACCAGCTCCTCGCATCATACATTGCACAAACTACCAACTCACCACATGAAAAAAATTCTCTTCATCCCTTCAGATTTTTTTTTGCCAATTATCTTATATCTGTAATCTTGGATTGTCTACCCTCCTGTAGCTAGAAGCAGTGCCTCCTTATCAACTAGATGAAAACCCTTCATAAATTTGAGCACCTATTAAATTGCCTCTGCTGTAAAGAGAATAATCTGAGCTTCTCTATTCTTTCCACGTAACTGAAGTTGTTCGTTGCTGATATCTTTCTGATAAATCTTCCCTGCATCTTCTCTGAGGGCTTGACATTCTTCTTGTTTGGAAATTCCACCTTGTCTTTTAAAGGTCGAGCACAAATTCCTTGCTTTCATACTTGGTTCCTCTGTTAATAAAACTGACATCACTGTCTAAGATCAGATGCAACGAAGGTTTCACAAAGTGAGGTTACTGATTCATGCTTCCTCCAGGCTTCCGAGAGCTGGACTGCCTCCATTGGGCATCCCAGAGCAATGGAGAAAAGCCATTGTTTCTCTAAAGTCCTCCAAATCTGGAGCGTAGGAGACTGAGGGGCAACCTTATAGAGGTGTATGAAATCATGAGGGTCAAAGTCTTTCTCCAAGGGTCGTTGTCATCATCATCATTATATGCTCTGATAAATGATGTGGGCAATCACGGTCTTACCCATGACCCTGACTGTTCTCGGCAAATTTTTCTACAAAGGTGGTATGCCATTGCCTTTTTCTGGGCAGCATCTTTACGAGATGGTTGACCCCAGCCATTATCAATACTCTTCAGAGATGGTCTGCCTAGTGTCAGTGGTCACATAACCAGGACTCATGATATGTACCAGCTGCTATATTGACCATCCACCACCACGTGACCCTGGTCGAGGGGGGCTGAGCAGGTGCTGAACCTTGCCCAAGGGTGACCTGCAGACTAGCAGAGGGAAGGAGTGCACTACTCTTCCTTTGGTAGAGACATATCTCTGCCCTGCCACCCATTCTCCAAGGGTAGCAGAATCTAAAGCTAGAGGGCCTGGCTTTAATGTGAGAGGGTGAAGGGTATCTGAGGGGCAAATTCTTCCACACAGTGGGTGGCAGGAATGAGCTGCCAAAGGAAGTGCTAGAGACAGGTACAAATACAACATTTAAAAGACATTTAGACAGGTACATGGAGAGGGAAGGTTTCGAGGAATATGGGCCAGATGCAGGTAAATGGGACTGGCTTAGGTAGGGATCTTGGTCGACATTAATTTTTTTTATATGGTTTCAGATTGTATGGCCTTCACAGATCCTTGATCTCAACATTATCGCGGCTGTCTGGGATTACCTGGAGAAACAGAAGCAAGTGAGACAGCCAAACTCTGCAGAAAAACTGTGGCGAATTCTCCAAGATGCTTGGAATAAACTACCACCCAATTTTCTTATAAAACCGCATGACAATATATCTAAGGGAATTGATGCGATTTTAAAAGCAAAGCGTGGTCACACTAAATAATGATTCAAATTTTTTTTCACTGTTTATTGTTCTTTATAGTAAGTATTTTGATAGTTAGAAACTTTTCATTTCATTAATTTTGAAAGCATCTTCACAGATTTTGTTTACATGCACCCCAGACTTTTGCGCAGTATTGTACAAGTTGGGCCAAAGGTAATGTTTCCATGCTGTATGTCTCGATGACTTTAAGTTAATTCGAAGGACAAACAAACCATTGTCAGCATCTTATCCAGTGCAACATGCCAGCATTTTTAAACTACTTTCCATGTTTAATGCATGACCAACACCGGACTCCGGAATAAAACACTGTTCAGAGATGAGCCTCAGGAAGCTCTTCCAGGAATGAGAGAGAAAAAGGCTCATGAATGAGCTCACCACTTTGCAAAACTGGAGCATGCTCACGGTGACAGAAGAGCGTTCAGCATGGCAGTTGGGGCTTTGAGTTCATGCATCGGGACCACCCATAACCACGGAGCAAGTGACAGAGTGAAGCAACTCGCAAACCCACCCGCCCCAGCCAACACAGCCCGTCGTCGACTCCAGTGCCTCTCTGTCTGACGGAGGGCTCGAGCAAAGGTGAAATCGACAAGGACGAGAGCGGGGGATGAGCGGGTGTTTGGTGAAGTCTGTCGGCGTTTGACCGGCCTTCCTCTCCCTCTCGCTAGCTGCTGTCAGAAGAAAGTGCAGGAGTCTTGGCATCTACGTGGCAAGGATTGAATGCCGAGGATGTGGACTCATTTTGGGGTCTTTGAGGCTCGTGTTGTATGTGTTCCTGGTTCTGGTTACTTTCTTTTCCTGTTTTTGTGCGGTTTCATCGGGGTGATTGATGTGGATGGTGGGGGGAGGGGGGGGGGTGTGCTTCGGTGAAGAATGGCCCCATGGCCTGCAGTGGGCTAATAGCACTGTGCAGAACTGAACTAAGCTGAATATTACTACCTACCTGCCTTTCCCTCATAACCCTTCAATGACCTAAGAAAATTCCTGGATTTCTATTCACAAGATATTTAAGATCTTTTTTTTAAGTGGAGGATGATCCATCTTGTGAATACTGGTTTCTTCTGACAGACTACTATGTCAGCCTGTGAACCCTGACACAAACTGGACAGCCTGCGGCACTTTGAACTGACCAAGGATGAAACCCAAGAATCTCTGGACTCTCCTTTTCTAATCCTCAGCACTCCTTTACATAATCAACCTACATTCGCCGGGATGCAGCAGCGTAAATGTTATACAGAACCTCACCTCCACTCCACATTCATAGTAAATATGCTTTCCATGGCAACAACACTCCTTCAGAAGAGAATCTCAATAGCACAGTAACTCAAATAGAGCGGTCCACAAAAACAGCAGCACTTAAAGTAAACAACTTGTGTGTGTCTATTTCTGCACACACATTCACATGTGAAGGAGAGACAGTAATCACATAAGCACGATATTAACACAATTAAATTTTGTCTCGCTGGTGAAATAACTCTGAACACCTTATTTTTGATCTTGTGTACCTAGTTGGAAAGTGAATTCTAGAAGTCTGGCATTCTATTTGAGTGAACTGAAATCACTCCAGGACGATTACTCCATTTAATCATTAAGAATTGTCTCACAATTACTGTAAATAGCTAGTGGCATAGAATAAAAAGACATGCATTTCATTTGTGTCTTTCACAAAGTCCCAAATGATTTCATTGATAATAAAATCCTCTTGAATTATATCTGTTGTTCTGCATTTTCAGGGAGTATGGCGTGTCCAGGAAGGGCTAGCGGCTCTGGTGAAGGAGCTTGCTGTCTCCATTCTGGGGCAGCTCACTTATCTTTGGTCTTCACCGGCCACTCAACTCTCACCAGTGGCTCCTGTTTGCAAGTGACTGCAGCCTCATCTCGATACAGACAGGCTAAACCAGTGAGAATGCCCAGCGGCCTCATACCCAGGTGAGATAGGGACATGCTTGTCCTAGCATGCAAAGTCAGCTCTGGCAGACCTGTCGGATGGGATCTACAGTGATATCTAGAGGCTAGAAAGGCCATAGGCTTCCTGCCATCATCAGAAATAATGGACTACCATCACCACATTTGGATCTTCAATATTCTTCACTGACGATGGTCTTCTATGGTTTTGTTTCCATTTGAGCTCCTTCCACTGTTGGTGGCCCATCGTGAATGCACTTGACATTCCCTGTATATTGCGGGGGAGGTTTACGCCCAAGTTGCTGTGTGGCCACATGCGTCTGCGTATACAGACATGCAATAATCTGAATCCCAGAGTGGGTACCGAATTCCAATTCAGGCAGCATGCCCAGGAAGTTAACATCATTCTTTTGTACCCATCCATAACACATCCAAAGAGAGAAAATGCGAAGAGAGAATTTGCTCAAGGCAAGATTCCACGAACAACAATATGATAATAACCTATTAATGATTTCCAGTAGTAGTGGGAAAAGAGCTATATTAGTAAGTCTCTTCACATCAGTATCTACTGTCTCTCTGTATCTACTGTCTCTACTGTCCCCCATGTGGTTACTTTGTGGTGATACTGTTGGCCAGAAAGAACTAAATTTGCAAATCAGTGAACAGGAATAAGCCAAGGGCAGTGGAAGCCCTCGTAGTTATTTGTAAGTAACCACAGCCTCATCCCAGTACAGGTGGGCTAAACTAGTGAGAGTGGCCAGTAGCCTCATACCCAGGTGAGATAGGGACATGCCTATCCTCACATGTGAAGTCAGATGGGGCAGATAAAATCTACAGTGAGATCCACTGACTTTGTAGCTTTTCTCCTGCCATGTGGTTGAAGGAATGGAGCCTGCCATTTTGTGAGACCGTTCATGCAGCCTCCATTTTGTGAACTGCTTAGTGAACTGGTTCTTGCTCAGGAATGGATTAGTCAGAGTGATTGAGGATGAGCACCATTGATTTCCTGTTTATTATCTGCCATTTCCAGATAAGCAGGTATTCATTTCTATAAAAAATGACAGGCTTCTAGAAAGAACATCCTTTGATCTTGAATAGCCTGAGAACATTGCTTGGGTGACCTGGCTGAACTGGTTTGATTCAGAAAGAGCAAAGGATGTTGCCCGAGACACAAATCTGGGGGAAGAGCCATAAATAATACTGCTTATAACCCTGGGCTAGATCCAAGAAAATGTTGGCACAGGTCGTTTAGAGGACTCTGAACCAACAAAATTGAAACATAACAATTTGAACTGATAAGGAAGATAATAAGAATGGAGGAATTTGGAAGTACAGGCAGCGACAACTTTGAAAACCAGCCATTGCATGTGGAGATTACTTGGGGATCAAGGAAAACGCCTGGGCAGTGTGCACTCCTTTTCCCAGGTATTACCTTTTCTGTTCTTGACTCTTCATGGAGGGTCAGGGAAATGTAGTCTGTTTGCACACAGGTAGTTAGCTTTGTAAATTCACATGCTTGTCACTAATTGAACACATAAAGGTATTTGTCAGTTAATATACATCTTCCATTGAAGGGTCTTCACCCAAAGCATCGACTGTTTATCCTCCTCTATTGACGCTGCTTGACTTTCTAAGTTTCTCAGGCATTTTGTGCTCAAGAAACAATAGCTCTTCAGTTGCATTGAACTAATGCAGAAGTGAGCTGGAATACAAATCTGCACTCTCAATATACAAGAAAGAAGATTATTAAAATACAGAACTGGTTTGAAGCCAACGTCATTGAGGCTAATGGATCCACTCTCATCAACAATAAGAGACGCAAAAGAGACTCGGAATTTATTAAGATCTGATCAAAGTGAAACCAAGTACTCATTGATGGTGACTAGGTGCATTCTGTTCAAACATCCAATACTTAGCCAGGAAGTGTGCTGTAGTTGTTTTATTTTGCTGTGGTTAACTTGTTCTTATATAAGGTCACAATCCTTGCATCCTGGATATGCTGGCATACAGTCTCCACCCTACACAGAAACAAGGAAGTACTAGGAGAAACAACAGCTTCCTGTGTTTGACAAGAGTAATCAGAATAGAATCATCACCTGGAGCTTTGCCACTGGCAAGCAAGTCAGAAGCTTTACTGAGCTCCTGCGCTGTGGGCACACAAGAGACTGCAGATACTCGAACAACATACACAAAATGCTGGAGGAACTCAGCAAGTCAGAAAGTATCTATGGAGAGGGATAAACTGTTGTGTTTCTGGCCAAAACCCTTCATCAGGACTACAAAAGAAGGGGGAACAAGCCAGGATAAGAAGCTAGAGGGAACTGGAAGGTGGCAGGTCATAGATGAAGGTAGGTGGGTGGGGAAGAGTGGATGAAGTAAGAAGCTATGAGGTGATAGGTGGAAGAGGTCAAGGGCTGAAGAAGAAGGACTCTGATAGGAGAGGATAAAGGATCACAGAAGAAAGAGAAGGACACCAAAGGTAGGTGATGGGCAGGTAAGGAGAAGAGAAGGGATGAGAGAGAAATAACGAATAGGGAAAAACAAGGGGGTTGCAGGAAAAGAAAAGTTAGAGAAATTGTTCATGCCATCAGGTTGGAAATTATCCACCCAAAACATGAACAATTCCTTTTTCCTCCAGCAAACAATTTCTACTACACTGTGTTTTGGCTCTCTAGTTCTTCGATGAAAGGAAGGTTGTCTTAGTAATTAATGCCTACTAGAGATAATATTTTCCCTTGACTGTAATTCACAGTATAATCCACCATTTCTTCATCTCTTAGTTTCCAGTTGAGCTTTTTCCCTTGTTGGTGACCCTGTTGCCTTTCTTATCCCATAATACGTGCACTTGGCATTCCCTGTATATTGTGGGGGAAGTTTATTCCCATATTGCTGTGTGGCCAGCATAGTACCCTTAGCTGAACACATTAATCCTGAATCCCAGAGTGGTTACAGAATTCCTATAGTCCAAATTCAGGCAGCGTTCCCAGGAAGTTGACACCACCCTGTTGCATCCATCCATAAGACATCCTGGAGACATCCAAGGTCATGATATTGATACAATCTGGATTAATTATAACTTTCTCTCTTCAATAGTGTGAAGGTAACTACTGTAAACAAAGCAAACTATTATACATTGCCTTTATCAAGCTCGCCAAGACAATCAATCTTTGAGAACAGGTAGTTTGATGTTGCAGTGTTCACTGAGCTTGACAATTAGCTTGCAGCTGTTTCTCCACCCGTCGAGGTGACATCCTCAGTGCGCAGTTGTTGATGCTTCTCCCTGGGAGGGCTCGCGTTTATATAGGTCCCTCTTCGCTTACCTTGGTCTTGATTGGCTAACCCTTCAGTTGACCTTTCAATTCTTTTGGCTTGTGTTTCTTTGGCTCTTTGGCTTCAGTTTAAGGGAAGAAACATATCGAAATGACCTTGATGCATTTGTGGAGAAGATACAAAGCTTAAGAACACTTCAAAGTTCAAAGTACAAAGTGAATGTTATTATTAAACTACATATATGAGATTAATTTTCCTGTGGACATTCTCAGCCGATCTACAGACTAATAACTATAATAGAATCAGTGAAAAGCTACCCAACTGGTGTGTTCAATCAGAGTACAGAAGACAACACACTGTGCAAATGCAAAAAGAAGAAACAATAATATAAGTAAATAAGCAAAAAAAATCAAGAACATGAGATGAAGGATCCTTGAAAGTGAATCCATTGATTGTGGTAACATTTCAATGATAGTTCAAAGCTTACCACTAGGTTCAAGGACAGTTTCTATCCTGCTGTTATTAGTCTCTTGAATTGATCTTTTATATGCTAAAAGATTATCTCTTGATCTCCTAGCAACACACACACACAATGCTGGAGGAACTCAGCAGGCCAGGTAGCATCTATGAAATAAATTGGGCAGACAAGGAGATAAAGTGAGAGAAGAAAAAGGGGATGGGGACTTGTAAAGGATAGGGCAGGGAGGGCCATTACTGGAAGTTCAAGAAATCGATGTTCATGCCATCAGGTTGGAGGCTACCCAGATGGAATATAAGGTGTTCCTCCTCCAACCTGAGTGAGGCCTCATCGTGACAGTAGAAGAGAACATGACAAATCTGAATGGGAACCTGACCGCGTGAATATTGATTTCTCGAACTTCTGGTAATGGCTGCCCGCCCTACCCTTCACCAGTCCCCCTCCCCTTTTCCCTCTCTCACCTTACCTTCTTACCTGCCCAACACCTCCCTCTAGTGCCGCTTCCCACTTTTCTTTCTTCCATGGCCCTCTATCTTCAACTATCAGACTCCCCCTTCTCCAGCCCTGTATCCCTTTCACCAGTTAACTTCCCAACTCTGTACTTCATCCCTCTACCTCCGAGTTTCTCCTATCACCTTGTGTTTCTCTCTCCCCTCCCCCACCTTTTAAATCTACTCTTTGGATTTTTTTTCTCCAGTCCTGCCAAAGAGTCTCTGCCCGAAATATTGACCGTACTTTTTTCCTTAGATTCTGCCCGGCCTGCTGAGTTCCTCTAGCATTTTGTATGTGGTGGTCAAATTTCCAGCATCTGCAGATTTTCTCTTGTTTGTTTCTTGATCTCCTAGTTTACTTCATTTCGTCATAACCCTTCATTTGTCCACCAGCACTGCACATTCTTTGTAACTGTAATACTATATTGGACCATAAGACCATAAGACAAAGGAGCAGAAGTCAGCCATTCAGCCCATCGAGTCTGCTCTGCCATTTTATCAAGAGCTGATCCATTCTCCCATTTAGTCCCACTCCCCCGCCTTCTCACCATAACCTTTGATGCCCTGGCTACTCAGACACCTATTAATCACTGCCTTAAATACACCCAATGACTTGGCCTCCACTGCCCCCCGTGGCAACAAATTCCACAGATTCACCACCCTCTGGCTAAAAAAAAATTCTTCGCATCTCTGTTCTGAATGGGCGCCCTTCAATCCTTGTCATGCCCTCTCATATGAGACTCCCCCACCATGGGAAACAACTTTGCCACATCCACTCTGTCCATGCCTTTCAACATTCAAAATGTTTCTATGAGGTCCCTCCTCATTCTTCTAAATTCCAAGGAGTACAATCCAAGAGCGGTCAAACGTTCCTCATATATTAGCACTTTAATTCTCGGAATCATTCTAGTGAATCTTCTCTGAACCCTCTCCAATGTCAGCACGTCCTTTCTTAAATAAGGAGCCCAAAACTGCACACAGTACTCCAAGTGAGGTCTTAACAGTTCCTTATAGAGCCTCAACATCACATCCCAGAATAGAATATTCTGCATTCTATTTTCATCTTTACTACCTCAGAGCATTTATGTCTGGAATGATTTTGAGTGCAGCATACAGATAGAAGCTTCTCACTCCACCTTGTACATGTGACCAGAACAAACCAAGTCCAATTGCATGATAGGCAACACCAAAAAAAAGAAGAAAGGAACAGAGGGTTAGATTGATATTTGACATTATCAAATAGACTAGCTGGGATGAATATGCTGTAAAGATGATGCTGAAGTGCTTCAACACAAATTATGCTCCGTTATTTTTACCAGGAATGACTTTATTTCTGTCTTGTGTATCATCAACATATTTTTAAATGTTTTATAACTAGTGTTTATTACAAATTAATAACTGTTGCACGATGGTATGAAACATTCATAAACACTGTAGTTTTGCACTGACGGCTTTTGTGAATTATTTTTTAATGTAATAGTACAGCGGCATTTAGTAATTATTTATAGCAATTCATTACACAAATGTTAATTTTTTATGGTTGGCATATTACAGATTTGTTGTACATTAAGTGGTAGCTTCTAACAGCTACTTAGCATGAAGGGATGACTACTTTTCACTTTCAATTCACTCAGTTCAGCTCTGTTATTCCTTTCTGCAGATAAGAGCCACCCAGCTGGAAGCCCGAGAAGATTTTATTCGTCATACATACCGGGAAAACACGCGATCCTTTTTCAAGAGCCAGAAAGTCAAACACTTAAAACAGCTTTGTAATCTTAAAAAGAAACAAAGTTCAAAGTAAAATTTGTTATCAAAGTACAACATGCAAGCATGAGATTCTTTATCTGCAGGCATACTTAGCAGATCTATAGAGCAGTAACTGTAAACAGGATCAATCTTAGCCATTGATCCTATGCAAGTATAAATAAACAACAATAAATCACAAGCATGAAATAACAAGATAAAGAGTCCTTAAAGTGAGGTCATTGGTTGAGGGAACACCAGAAGTAGAATGAGTGTAGTTGCCCCCTTTTGTTCAAGAACCTGTTGGTTGAGGGGTAGTAACTGTTCTTGAACCAGGTGGAGCAAGTCCTGAGGCTCCTGTACTTTCTACCTGATGGCAGCAGCAAGAAAAGAGCACGGCCTGGGTGATGAAGCCCTTTGATGATGGATGCTGCTTTCCCACAGCAAACAATATCATCCCTCAGAAGCACAGGAAAATCTGCAGATGCTGGAAATCCAAACCGAGACACATAAAATGCTGGAGGAACTCAGCAGGCCAGGCAGTATCTGTGGAAAAGATCAAACTTTCACCGTTTTGGCTGAAACCCGTGATCCCTCACCAATCTGTCTGATAAGTGGTACACAGCAAGATTAAAAACTCACAATCTATATGGTATCCTTCACAGTCTTATACCCTTTTCAAGGCCGGCACACTAGTGTAGCAGTTAGGGTAATGGTTTATAGTTCCAGCGAACCCAGTTCAATTCCTGCCACTGTCTGTAAGGAGTTAGTATGTTCTTCCCATGACCGCACTGGTTTCCTTTGGGTTCTCTGGTTTCCACCCAATTTCCAAAGGAGTATGGGTTAGAGTTAGTAAGCTATGGGCATGCTGTGTTGGCAACGGAAGCATGGCAACACTAGTAGGCTGCCCCCAACATGTTCCTGGACTCTGCTGGTCGTTGATGTAAACAACATGTTTCACTGTATGTTTCGATGTACTTGTGACAAATAAAGAAAATCTTTCACCTTTAATTCTTTGAGTACTTCACAAGTGTATTTGATATGTTACTATACAGGAAAGTCTTCAGCCAGCTTACACACAGTCAGTTCCCAATGAGGTATACATTCAAGTAATTAAAGTGGCGCTGTAGCTTAGCACTCAGAGCAACAGTGTTACAGTGTCAATGATGGGTTCAGTTCCCATCACTGTCTGTAAGGAGTTTGTACGCTCTCTCTGTGACCACAAGGGTTTCCTCTGGGTGTGCCGGTTTCCTCCCTCATTCCAAAAAACATAGGTATTTAGTCGGTTAATTGGTCACAGGGATGTAATTGGGCAGTGGGGATTCATTGGGCTGGAGGAGCTTGAATCGCTGAATAAAATAAATGGTCTGTAATTGACATTAGTTGAGGGTAAATACTAGGGAGAATTTGCAGAGATTAATCAGCCTTTGGAATTTTCTGGAGAAAAAACCTGGAAAATGTGTAGCTCAGGTGGTTGATGACTGGGTTGAGTTTTTCTCTGATCTTGGCAAATGTTTTGTCACCAGGCGAGGAGAATCATCAGTGCGCCGTTGATTGTGGTGGTGTCCTCCGGACCTTAATATACTTTTGAATCAGCTAATTAGACACCATTTCAGAAACTCGTTTGTGATGTGGAGAGGAAATCTTATCACTGACTGGCTGTGTGGCGAACTTCGTGCACTGTGGTCTGGAATTTTGTCCCCATGGGCTCGCAAGTAAGGTCGAGGTCTACCTGTTTGTTTACAGAATTGTTCATGGAAAACTACGCTTCCATGAATTTTCTGCCCTGGAATGGTGTAAAACTAGATCATTGTGGGTATTAAAAGAGGAGGTTGATATATCTTTGAAAGATCAGGGAATTATGAGAAACTAATACAGGTGAGAGGGCTGTTAGCCATGATTGTGTTGACTGGCAGGGCAGGCTTGAGTTTGAGACTTGGCTATTTTCTTATCTTGTTTCTCCCATCCTTATGTTTTAACTTCACAGCTGAAATTACACCAGGGCTGACAGAGTAAATGTTGTGATAATGTTCTCCTGGTGGTGGAACCCAGGATTGGGGAGATAGTCTCAGGGTAATGGATTGATCATTTAATCATTTGATGGAAAGTAAATTTAAATGCTACTTTGGGCCTAGCTTTTTAGATAGATGATAGATAGATAGTTTATTGATCCCAAAGGAAATTACAGAGTTGCAGTAGCATTACAGGTGCACAGATATAAATATAGAAGAGAAGTAGAAAGAATAAAAGATAAGAACCACAAACAGTCTAACAGGAAGGGTTGATCACTTCCCCGGCTATAGGTTGACTCATTTAGAACCTAATGGCCAAGAATAAGAATGACTTCATATAGTGCTCTATGGAGCAGCACAGTTGTCTTAGTCTATCACTAAAGTGCTCCTCTGGTCAGCCAAGGTGGCATGCAGAGGGTGAGAAACATTGTCCAGAATTGCCAGGATTTTCTATAGGGTCCTTTGCTCTACTACATCATCCAGTGCATCCAGTTTGACTCCAATAACAGAGCCGGCCTTTCTAATCAGTTTATTGAACCTGTTGGCATCTCCCGTGTTGATGCCATTGCCCCAGCACACCACCGCATAGAAGATTGTACTGGCAACAACAGAATGGTAGAGCATGTAAAGGGGAGCCTGCATACTCCAATCGACCTCAGTCTCCTCAGGAAGTAGAGACGACTCTGGCCCTTCCTGTACACAGCCTCGGTGTACATCTTATATGCAGAGTAGCAGCAATGAGAAGCTTTTTTGACTGCACTGGGCCTTGAGCCAAGTGTTGGTACTCAGTTCTTAAACACAATGTCCGAGCACACAGTCTTTCTCCTTAGGAGCAGGAGTGGTACCAACTGT
The DNA here is from genome assembly GCF_048418815.1 of Hemitrygon akajei. NCBI lineage: Eukaryota > Metazoa > Chordata > Chondrichthyes > Myliobatiformes > Dasyatidae > Hemitrygon > Hemitrygon akajei. The sequence continues at coordinate 36,330,134 of NC_133150.1, forward strand.
AGTAAAGCTATTACCTGCAAGCTGGAATCCAAGAAAGTTCCCCGGTATTGTTGGAGAAACATAGTCTTCAGTTTCTTTCAGCCTGGGATTTGTGTAATGAAAATGCGCTGTTGTAGCTTCATGGCCCAAAAATAGCCAAATAGGACAGGAAGTTTGCAGTCTATGTCATGCAGTGTCATTCGCCCCTTAAGGAGAACAAGTATGAAACCTAATCCATGTCCTCTTGCAGGTTTCAGTAGGTTTCTGCTCCTAAAAACTGTTAATTAGCCAGACAGTTTACAAGACAAAAATGCAGCTGGGAACTGGGTTCCACTCAGCAGGAGAAGCCACTGGCCCCGTAGCAGTCGGCAAGTATATCACGCTTGTTTCCTTCTTTTCACACCTATTAGGCACCGTTTGCTGTTGAAGTTAAATATTACATAGGACAGCACAACACAATATGGACCCCTTAGCCCACGATATTATGCTGACCTTTTAAATGCTCCACAATCAATCTAATTCCTCCCTCCTATATAACCGGTTTTTCTTTCATCCGTGTGCCTATCTAAGTGTTCTTTAAGTGTCACCAATATATCAGCTTCTACCAGCACTCGTTTCAGGCACTTTCCATTCTCTACGTAAAAAAAAAATTACTTCAGACATCTCCCCTAATCGTCCCTCTATGCACCTTTAAACAATGTCCTGTGGTATAGGCCACAATACTTCTCATCCTTCTTCTCTTCACAGAGAAAAGCCCTAGCTGCCACAACCTTTCATTAAGACATGTTCTGGATTCCAGACAGCATCCTGGTAAATATCTGCACCCTTGCCAAAACTTGCACATCTTTCCTATAAAATGATGACCAGAACTGAACACAATTCTCCAATTGTGGTCTAAAAGAAGTTTTATAGAGCTGCAACATCACCTCAAGGTTCAAGGTTAACAAACTAACTAACCAACACATATTAACTAATGTTCAGAGCATCAGCCTATCATTTGAGTACTGGTAAACTACTAGGAAAGGATTCTTGCTCCTCACTCTTTGTGCTTCACTCAACAGAAAAGTAACTTGACTACATTGTAAAGGACAGCCTGGATATTGGTGGTTATTGGTGGTTTTCACCATTCCAGACAACATCCTGGTAAACCTCCTCTGCATGCTTGCTGTTGGTGTGCAGTATCTCCTAATAATCATTGTATTAAAATCAGTGGAACCCAATGTCAGGTCGTGAATACAAATGGCTGTAAGTACTCTAGATCAGGGGTGCCCAACCTTTTACATTCCGTGCGTCAATTTTTTCACACGAGTTCAGATGCGCCATACAACTCTTGTACCCCCATTCAATTCTTGTAAAAATATATAAATATGGAAATATTTAGCATTTTTACATGATATATTGATTTAATATAAAAACAAGATAAACATTACTTACATTAATGAGACTTTTAACAAATATATTCTGTCTTCTATTGATTTCTTCCTTTTTCTTAATCACATATTCTTTTTGTAACTCATACCCAAGCACTAGCTTCAGTTTTCCTTCTATTTCTGTCTGATGTTGTGTTTTATAGTGTCTATTAAGATTATGTCTTCTATTATGTGAGAAAGTGTTTTCACAGACAATGCACAACGGTTTTCCTGACAGACCCGCTATAAATAAGAACTCATTTCCCCATTGTTCATTGAATTCACGTTTACTATCACTTTCTGCTTTCCTTTTGCACTGTGATGGGTAACTGAATGTAAAAACAAGGCTTACTTTTTGAAAAAGTACAAACCTGCAAATGTTCACTAAGGACGAACAAAGCACAACTCCGTAGCGCACGAGTGTCAATTGTAAACTGACTGGCAAAAACCTGCGACGCACCGCTGGTGCAGACGCCCGGCGCCTCAGGATCAAACAAGTATCAAACGTGTATTGAACAGTTATGGAACGACTGCAGAACAAACGTCCTTCTTTCCTAGTTTGACTCATTGAACAGTTTTTTTTTATTGAAAACAGATTAATGTGAAAGAAGATACCATTCGCCAAAAGGTGTGCACGAAATAATAAAATTGCTAATTGCTAAATTTTAGATTTATTCTCAGTAAAGTAAAACCCATTTCTAGCTCTAAGCTAATTCCTGTTATAGATTTTTTTCTACAAATCAGTTTTTGGTTAATACTTTTTGCATGAGGAGGCTTACTTTTTTATTATTATCACTGGGGTGCAATGCGCAACTTCCAATCATCCAATGCGCCACTTCTGGCGCGTGCGCCATAGGTTGGCCATCCCTGCTGTAGATGGTACTAGTGAATAGAGATGAAGTACCCTCTTGAATCTTTCCCCAACTCCCTCCATTTTTTTTTAAAGCAAGGAGAACAATTAGAACTTCTGTGAAAATTTGTTGGAGATAGATAGTGTAGTAGGTTGAGGTTAAGGAGTTTACTGTAGGAAGAAGTTGAAGGTGAAGCAAAGGAGAGATGATGGCACGTCAAGTGCTCTGAATGGTGTACCATCAGCAGTTTTAGATGAAATGTTAAACCAGGGGCTCTCTTCTGGACATAAATACATGGGGAATATTCCTGATGCTCAGGGCTCAATTAGAAATACCAAAACTAATTGACAATCTAATGTGTTTCAGACTTCTATCAACATAATGAATAGTTGCTCAGTCCTGACCTTCTGAAAGAAGAGAACTGATTCCTCATTCAACAAAAGCAAACAGTTTGGGCTCGGAGCCAAGAAAGGAGAAAGATGAACGGAGGCAATGTGAGCAGCAGGTCATATCCTCTCAAATCTGCTTCATCATTTTAAAAGGATCATGGCTCTGATCGCTGGCCTAAACTCTATCTTCCTGCTTAATCTCCAATACCTCAATCCTCTGTTGGCCTTTCTGTCTCAGCCATGAAAATGATTCAGGGTCCACTGTTTTCCAAAACTAAGAGGTTACTTTCCATCAACTGATTAAATGGCCACCCTTTTACCCTGAGACGACAGTATCTCCCCAATCCTGGCTTCCACCATCCCAGGAGAACATTATCACATCGTCTACACTGTCAGCCCAGTTAGAAGCGTATATTTCAATAAGATTACCACAAATTCATCTGAATTCCAGACAGCGTAGACTGAAACTATTTTCAAACTATCTTCATTTGACCGCTCCACCATTTTGGACATCAGTCTAGTGAACCTCACAAAAGGAAGCATATTCAACTCCAACTAAGGGAACCTAAAGCAGTACACTGTACCCAGGTATGGCTTCACTGAATCCCACACAGGTATTTGCAGGCACTTACTACTTTTGTACTCCAAGCATTGCAATAAAGACCACCATTCTCAACCACATGTCCCTGAACACACAGTTACTGTTCCTGTCTGAGACTCACAGTTATTTCTCAAAGTTCAGAGATTGAACTGAATTTATTATCAAAGTACATATATGTCATCATATACAACCATGAGATTCATGTTCTTGTGGGTATTTATGGTGGTAAATACAAGGAACTTAATAGAATCAAAGAAAAACTGACCTGACAGTATGGATAAACAACCAATAAGCAAAAGACAACAAACTGTGCAAATACAAAAAGAAAAACAAGCAATAAGTGTCAAGGACATGTGATAAAGAGTCCTTGAAAGTGATCCCATAAGTTGTGGGTATGGTTCAGTGATGGGGTGAGTGAAACTGAGTGAAGTTATCCCCTCTGGTTCATGAACCTGATGGCTGAGGGGTAATAACTGTTTTGGATGGTGGTGAATGCCAGTAGCTCTGGTTGAGGCATTTGATGTTGTGGTGTTCGCTGAACTTGGCAATTAGCTGGCAGACGTTTCATCGAGGTGACATCCTTAGTGCACAGTTGTTAGTGCTTCAGTCTCTATACAAGTAGAAATGCCCCTTTATCACCACATTTTATTCAATTTGCCATTGATTTGCTCCCTCATATAACCTATCCATACATCCTTGAAGTTCTCACTATTTGCTGTTCCATCCACTTTTGTAACATCAGCAGACATATTTACAAGACCCTTGGTCCTTTCTTGCAAATCATTGATTTAAATTGTAGATAATCAAAGCCCCATTACTGCTCTGTGGCATATTATTTCTTACAGCCTTTCAATCTAAAATTGATCCACTTACTCCAAAGTTGTTTTATGTTTGCCCGTCTTCCATCCGTTCTAATAAACTAATGTCAATATCATGATTCCTTCATTGACAGAGTAAGCAATTATGTGGCATCTCAGTGAAACCCTGGGAAGTATTCTTTTGATGTAATGCACAGAGTACCCATGTGGTATGAAAGTTCAGGTTACAGAAATTCATTCCTATGGAATACACAAATCATTACCAAAAAATTGAAATGTGGAATAAAAGTTCACATTTATGAAATTTATGTGGGAAATAAATAAATACTAAATTTTCAATATTGTGCAAAAGTTTTGGCATGTCAATATAGTTAGGGCACCTAAAACTTTTGCACAGTACTGTGGTAATTTTATGTATTGCACTGTACTGCTGTAATGAACAAGGACATTTGTGAGTGACGATAAACCTGATACTGATATGGGTCTCTGTTGTGGACTCAGAGTGGGAAGGGGGTAGGGAGAGGGGAAGGAGTGGGATGCACCAGGGAGACATTCTGTAGTGATCAATAAACCAATTGTTTGGCATCAAATGACCTTGTGTGATGTTTCAGAGCTAGATGCGTCTACAACCCCCACCTGAACTCCTTCTCTGCCACCTGTCGCAGAGGTGGCAAGTACTCCACCCTTGCCATTCTCATCATCATTTGATTCTCTTGGGTTTACAAACTCACTCTCTGCTCCCTATTGACAAATACAGTACTGTATATAGGTCTTAGGCACCCTAACTAGATATATATATATATATATATATATATATATATATATATGTATATACATATATATAAACTGCCGGTCTTCCATAAAAAAAACTTGCCCAGGCTTGCACCCTGAAAACATGGTCTATCAAGACTAGCGGAGGCCTACTACTATATCTATATATGTGCGTGCCTAAGACTTTTGCACAGTGCTGTGTATGGAGAACTGAACTACAATTATAGTTATAGCATACTACAGGGTTAACACTGGCCTTTTGGTTCATATTTGACCTGATCTGCCGAGTCCCATCTACCCTCCAATGTTACAGTGGAACTGGTATCTACTAGTTTACTAAGGACATTGATGGCAGGCTGTTGGTTCATAGATGGAGGCTATCTGACAGTTTTGCATTGGAAACAATTTTAAGAGGACATTTCGAAGGGACATAACATTAAGGTGTTTGGAAGAAAGTATGGGGGGGATGTTTGAAGTAAGTTTTTTATCCTGAGAATGGTGGGTACAGGAAACGCGCTGCAAAGGCTGGTACATTCAGGACATTTAAGAGACTCCTAGATAGGCACATGGATGAAAGAAAAATAGAGGGTTATGTGAGATGGAATAGTTAGATTGATTTTAGAGAAGGTTAAAGATATGACACAACATCATGGGCTGAAGGGCCCACACTGTGCTGCTGACTCTTCCTTTTAATTCCTTCCCTTTATACTTGTACAACAATACTTTATCAGACAATGTAACATTCATTTCTAGATAATTAAATAATATAGAACACTTCCCTTTCTGCCTATCATAGGATTAGACTTCTCTTATCTATAGACTGTGGACCTGCTGTTGAGAGAGAAACTTCTCATCGGAAGGCATCTCCACTCAGAACGAGGGATTCAATGGGAATAAAGGGCTCACATTCTGGAACCCCTCCATAACGCAGAGGTACAGTGTGTCTGGAAATCCAAATGCACCAGATCCTCTGTTTCTCCTTTCTCCACTTAAGTTGTTACATCCTCAAAGAAATCTAATAACCGTGTCAAACATGCTTTCCTTTTCATCAAGCATTGTGTTCAGGAAAATGACATTGAGGTTATTAAATGCAAAGCAGGCAAATGAGGCCAGATTACCACTCTTATTACATACAGCACCATGCTGTCTTTGTCTAAGTATATTATGATTTTCTGGACAATAGGGTTAATGCTTACTAGTTGGTAATTCCCTGCTTTCCTGAACAGCTAAAGTACATTAGTGGTATACCACTAGTTGAGACCGTTCCAAACTCTGGAGAATTCAAAGCCCACAAAAATGCACTATGAATTAGCCATCACATTTAGATTGGAACTGAAATTCAGAGAATCACAGAGAACATAAAACATGCAAATAGGCCATTCAGCCCATCATGTCTGTGTCTGCCAATGAAAAGCTTTCAAATCTAATCCCACTTTCCAATAGCAAGTCCGTGGTCCCAGATCTTCAGGGACGGATTGTCGTTCTTTTTAAGTATGATGAAACTTCTACTTCCATCTACTGGACATATAGCAAGCTCCAAAAACATTCTGAATTAATAGAAAATGTCTTTACCTCCTTCCTGCAGATTACCCTAAATACATATCTGAGAGTTTGACACCCCTGGTAAGGGAAATAAATTCTTCCTTTTTTTTCATTTAGGCCCCTCATAAATTTGTGCATCCTAATTAAGTCTTCTCTTGACACACACAAAATGTTGAAGGAAATCAACGAGTCAGGTAGCATCTATGAAGATGACACTTTGGGCTTTTCATGACTGGAAAGGAAGGGGACAGAAATCAGAATAAGGAGGGGAGAGGGGAAGGAACACAAACTGGCAGGTGATAGGTGAGACCAGGTGAGGTGAAAGATGTGTTGCTGTGGGAGAGGAGATGAATTAAGAAGCAGAGGGGTGATAGGTGGAAGAGGAAAAGGGCCGAAGAAAGAGGAATTTAACGTAGAGGACAGTGGACCATGGAGGGACAGGAAAGAGGAGGGGAACCAGAAGGAGGTGACCTCCAACTGTTCTCAACTATCAATGGCCAGCTTCTTCCCCTCCCCCAACCTTTTTACTCTGGATCTTCCTCCTTCCTTTCTGTCCTGATGTAAGGTCTCGGCCTGAAACATCAGCTGTTTATTTCCCTCCACAGATGCTGCCTCATTTGCTGAGTTCCTCCAGCATTTTGTGTTTGTTACTCAGGACTTCCAGCATCTGCAGAATCTTTCAGCTTCCTCTGTTCCAAAGGAACAATGCAAACGTTTCTGATCTTTCTTCTTTGTTACAATTTTCCACTCCTGGCAATATCCCCTTATATCTTTTCTGTACCATCTCCAGCATAATTGCATCTCTCTTAAAATGCAGTGATGAGAACTTTATGACATTTCATCCCATTTGTTTACCTAGTACTCTCTCGAGTGAAAATTATTTTACATTTCCCCTTCTCTTTTGACTTCTTATTTCCTACTATTTTCAGCAACGCTTTTAGTGTTTTCTGCTGAGCACAGACACAAAACATTTTATTTTAACACTTTTGGCATTTCCTATTTCCCATTATTAATTTCCCTGGTGGCTCTTAAGAGAACAGCCCTTATGTTTGCTTCTCTCTTGCTTTTTACCTGCTTCGATACACATTGCGGGAAGAAGGAGGAAAGTTTTCCTGACACTGCCTGTAAGGAGTTTGCACGTTCTCTCCATAACTGTGTGGGCTTCCTCCACAGTCCAAAGACATATTGGTTGTCAGGTTAAAAGGTCATTGTAAATTGTCCCGTGATTAGGCTAGGATTGAATCAGGGGATTGTCAGGCGGTACGGCTAAAGGGCTGGAAAGGTCTATTCCATGCTGTATCTCAATCAATAAATAAGAAATAATTTGCCTTGCCACAGGGAGCTCTAGCAAGCCATTTTGGACAGAGTACAGGTGCTAGCAAAGTAGATGCCTAGTCTGTGCAGTCTCACTAATGTACGGCGCTGTGTAAAAGTATTACACACATATGTATATATAGCTAGGGCACCTAAAACCTTTGCACAATATTGTATTTGTCAACGTGGAGCAGAGAGCAAGTTTGAAAATCTGGCAGGAGCAAAGGATGTTGGGAATGGTTAGGGTGGAATGGGAGTGCTGTGGGAGGGGTGTGGAGCAGATGGCAGAGGAGTGTCAGGGCAGGGATGGCACAAGTGTAGGCACACTCAGCCCTGAACCACCAGACAAGGGCATTTGATTCCAAACAATTGGTTTATTGATCACTACAGAACGTCTCCCTGGTGCTTCCCATTCCCTCCCCTTTTCCCAGCCATGAATTCCTTCTCCCTGCCCCCTTCCCACTCTCAGTCCACAAGAGAAACCCATATCAGAATCAGGTTTATCATCACTCACATATGTCATGAAATTAGTTTTTTTGTTTGTAGCAGCAGTACAGTGCAATACACCTACAGTACTGTGCAAAAGTTTTAGGTGCCCTAACTATGCGCCTAAGACTTTTGCTCAGTACTGAACATCTAGTATTTATCTGCTTCCCACATAAATTTCATAAACAAGTTTTTTTATTCTATATTTCTTTTTTTTTGGTAATGATTTGTGTGTTCCATATGGTAGCAGTACAGAGCAAGACATAAAATTACTACAGTACAGTACAAAGGTCTTAGGCACTCTAGCAATATATATATGCCTAAGACTTTTGAGCAGTACTTTAGAAGCAAATAATATAGAAAAATTTAGGCTTAATCATCAGAGGGACTTCACCTAAAAATATTCATTTGGAGAGAAAGTTAGTGAAGGATATACAGCATGGAAACAGGACCTTTACCCACTGAGACTGTGCCAGCAGTTAAGCACCAGCTGCACTAACCAACAACACCCAATTCTATAATCCCCAACTTCTATCAACTCCTCCAACACTATGCCACTCCTCTGTACACTACAGGCAGTTTTCATTGAAATTGACCTCCTAATCCGCACATCTTTGGGTTGTGGGAGGGAATCTGTGGTTTCTAGAGAAAATCCAGTCAGTCACAGGGAGTACCTGCAGGCTCCACACAGGCCATACTAAAGATTTGGACTGAACATGCGCCTCGGCAGCTGTGTCATTGCGGTACCCAATCCTATGACAATGCAAAATGTCCCAGTATCAGAGTGAGAACAAGTGAAAGCATGTCCAATCAATAACTAATTCTCTAACAAAAAATGGTAGAGCGTCCATGGTCCTAAGTAAAGCTTCAGTTTATTTAAAAACAATAAAATATTTCTTCAAGACCATAGGGCCATAAGATATAGGAGAGTTAGACCCTTAGGCCCACTGAGCCTCCTCTGTCATTCAATCATGGCTAATTTATTTTTTCGATGAACCTCATTCCTCTATCTTCCCCCTATAATCTTTAATGGCTTGACTAATTAAGAATCTATCAACTTCATTTTAAATATGCCTAAAGACTTGCCTTCCACAGCCACCTGCGGCAATGAATTTCACAGATTTACCACCCTCTGGCTAAACAAATTCCTCCTCATCTCTGTTCTAAAGGGAGACACACAAAATGGTGGACGAACGCAGCAGGTCAGGCAGCATATATTGAAATGAAAACACAGTCGACATTTCAGGCCATGGCCCTTCTTCAGGACTCAGAAGGAAGGGGGAAGACATCAGAATAAAAACGGTGGGGGGAGGGGAAGGAGGATAGTTAGAAGGTGATAGGTGAAGCCATGTGGGTAGGAAAGGTAAAGGGCTGGAGATGAAGGAATCTGATAGGAGAGGAGAGTGGACCATAGGAGAAAGGGAAAGAGGAGGGATCCCTGGGGGAGGTGATAGGCAGGTGAGAAGAGGCAAAAGGCCAGAATGGGAATAGAAGAAAGATGTCCATATACTCTGTGCCCCCTTGTCCTAGACTCTCCTACCGTTAACACAGTAGCATTGTGGTTAATTCAATCACTTTATAGCACCAGCAATTACTGATTGGGGTTCAATTCTTGTAAAGAGTTTGTACGTTCTCCCTGTAAGCATGTGCGTTTCTCTGATTTGTCTGGTTTCCTCCCACAACCCTCCCACATACGATTACGGTTAGAGTTAGTAAATTATGGGCATACTATATCGGCGGCAAAAGCATAGTGACACTTGCAAGATGTCCCAGAACAATTTCCATTGATTGAAGATTTGATGCAAACAATACGTTTCACTGTATGTTTAGATGTACTTCTGACAAATAAAGCTAATCTTTATCTCTTTATTGGAAACATCCTCTCCACGTCCACTCTGTCTAGGCCTTTCAATATCCAACCTGATGGCATGAACATTGACTTCTCTAACTTCTGTTAATGCCTCTCCTCCCCTTCTTACCCCATCCCTGACATATTTAGTCGTTTGCCTGTTCTCCATCTCCCTCTGGTGCTTCCCCCCCTTTCTTTCTCCCGAGGCCTCCCGTCCCATGATCCTTTCCCTTCTCCAGCTCTGTATCACTTTCGCCAATCACCTTTCCAGCTCTTAGCTTCATCCCACCCCCTCCGGTCTTCTCCTATCATTTCGCATTTCCCCCTCCCCCCACTACTTACAAATCTCTTACTATCTTTCCTTTCAGTTAGTCCTGACGAAGGGTCTCAGCCCGAAAACGTCAACAGTGCTTTTCCTTATAGATGCAGCCTGGCCTGCTGTGTTCCACCAGCATTTTGTGTGTGTTGTTTGAATTTCCAGCATCTGCAGATTTCCTCGTGTTTGCCCTTTCAATATTCAATAGGTTTCAATGAAATCCCTCCTCATTCTTCTAAACTACAGCAAATAGAGGCTCAGAGCCATCAAATGCTCCTTGTATGTTAACCTTTTCATTGCTGCAGTCATTCTCATAAACCTCCTCTGGGTCCTCTCCAAAGCCAGCACCTGCTTTCTTAGATATGGGGCCCAAGATGGCTCACAATGTTCTAAGTGTGGTCTGACCAAAGCCTTATAAAGCCTCCTTCCTTTTATATACTGGTCCTCTCAAAATGAATGTTGATGTTGTGTTTGCCTTCAACACTGTGTTTACCGACTCAACGTGCAAGTTAACCTTTAGGGAATCCAGCACTAGGACTCCCAAGTCCGTTTGCTCTTCTGATTTATGAATTTGATCCCTATTTAGAAAATAGTCAGTGCCTTTATTCCTTCTACCAAAGTGCATGACTGTAGGGGAGTATAATTGAACAGAAACTGACTCTGAGCCACAGTAGATAATAACAGAGGAAATGTCTACAAACCCAGTTAGACAGATAAAATACCAAAAACATGGTGGTGGAATGTATGGAGAGAATCCCAGATTTTAGGACCCAGATAACTGAAGTCACAACGGCTAACAGTAGGACAAAGGAAGTTGGGTATGCATACTATGAGCAGGAATGTAGGTTCTTGGAGGTCTTGGTGTATGGAAAGCAACTTATTGTTTAAAGAAAACTTTTGTGCAATTGGATCTAGTCAGATTGTCAAAGGTATGTTGTAAGAACAGGAATGAATTAAGTGCCTCAAGATTACCTATGGAACAGGAGACACGTTATCTGGACAGTATAACCTACTCAGGATTGAATCATATAATGCAATATTAATAAACTTAGATTTAAATTCAGATTCATAAACATCAAAAGAAACAGTGAAATGCGTCATTCACGTTAACAACCATCACAACTTAAGGATACCCTGGGGTGAGTTGTTCACAATGGAATTTGCTGTTCTGAGAAGGCCTTAAGTGCTCTGGTTTAATGCGTGGTGCATGCAGCCACATTATCATCCCCACAGCAACGGATCATCCTGCATCATGGTATCATCTAATACAGAGTGAACCACTCTGACCAGAGTGCTGGCAATTAGTCCCGCTCACCTACTCTTCATTGTTAGCCTTGTTAAGTATTCATTTCACTTTAGAAAGTTACTACTTTCAAACCATGCATCTCAAATTACTAAACTGCCACATTAAAAAGAACCCTCAGTTCCCCATCAAGTTCTTTTGCCAATTACCTTAATTATTTAACAAGTTAAAGCTATTTGACCAATCTATTCTGCATCTTCCAGCAAGTCAAATTGTGCTTCCACCCGCTAATTTAAGTTCCTTAGGGAGGTGTGACCTTAATTGAAACTATCAAGAAGGTAATACTGGGATTTTTTTTCTTTGACCTCTGCAAGAAATTGAGTAAAATTTGCTTAGTTATTAATTCAATATTGCAATGTACTCCATTTAACCCAATTAACTTTAATATGCATGCTCCTCAACCATGCATTACAATTTGCCTTCCTCCTCAGTATCTTTGCATCATTGCCACCTACCAAATTGAGGAGTCAGTGAGATGCGGCTGTGCATCTTGCTGTTGGTTGAGAAAAAATGTTGGAAGATGTGTAGCTTGGGAGATTGAGTATCTCAGAAACTGCTGCTCTCCTGGGATCTTCTCGCGCAATAGTCTTTAGAGTTTGCAGAGAGTGGTGCAAAAAACAAAATACATCCAGTGAGCAGCATTCTGTAGGTGAGGATGCCTAGGAAAGAAGAGCTACTCATCTTCTGAATTATTTCTGACAACTTCAGGCTTCAAACGCTCAAATGTGCTCACCGTTGGGAGGACTTTACCCGCAGTCAAGCCTCCACACGGGAGCAACTCTTCTTCCTCCACGAATGCTTAAGGCGTAATAAACTACTATGAAAGATCTGTTACAGGCCACCAATCATCTACCCGATGGGTTGGTCTATACCAAGCAGAATGGGAAACCTATGGTCTGAATGCTCATCACCGATGTGAATAATCACCTTACAATCAGGTTATAAAAGAAGAACGAGATGGATGTAGGCATATGGTGGAGGGAAGGGTAGTTTAAAATCATGGACAAGCTGCCTGTCAATCCCAGTTTATTGCTGTAGATGTGAATAGCATTAGACCTTATTTCAAATACACCCAGTGGCCACTTTATTAGGTACTTCCTGTAACTAATAATATGGCCACTGAGTGTATGTTTTCAAGGTTCAAGGTTCATAATTTGAGTTTGCTTAATATCATTTCCAGTACACAAGTGTGAAGGGGAACAAAATACTTGTTACTCTGGATCTGATACAGTACAAAAAGAGAACAATAAGATAAAGAACACAATAATAAAAACACAATAAATATAAATACATAGAATAGCTTACATATGTAGATTTTCTGTATGTACATAAAGTGATGCTAGGCACAGGAGTGACTGTATATAAGGTGTCTTTGATAGGAAATGATAACATAGTGGTGGTGGGGGTCTTCTGCTGTAGCCCATCCACTTTAAGGTTTAACATGTTGTACCTTGAGAGATGCTCTTCTGCACACCACTATTGAAGTGCATGGTTATTTGACTTACTGTTGCCTTCCTGTCAGCTAGAACCAGTCTGGCCATTCTCCTCTGACCTCTCTCATTAACAAGGCATTCTTGCCTACAGAACTTTTGCTCACTGGATGTATTTTGTTCTTTGCATCACCCTCTGTAAACCCTAGAGGCTGTTGTGTGTGTGAAAATCCCAGGAGATCAGTAGTTTCTGAGTTACTCAAACCACCCTGTCTGGCACCACCAAGTCTTCCTCATTCTGATGTTTGGTCTGAACAACTGAACCTCTTGTCCATGTCTGCATGCTTTTATAACATTGAGACGCTGCCACATGATTGGCAGATTAGATATTTGCATTAATGAGCAGATGCACAGGTGTATCTTAATAGCTACTGAGTGTATGTCAGAAGTTGACGCTGGTTGAGACTACTGAGGAGCAGAAAAAGACTGTATGACTGATCATTAATGCAATACCTTTTTTAAATTAATGCCAATAAACTCTGTACCTCTGCACTCTAAAAGTAAGGGCAGACAACGTGCAACAGGGAGATACTCAGGTACGAGCTGTTGAATGTTGTAATGCAATACAGTCTTTTTGGCTTAAGATCTGGTAATCAAATATGGATACTTCCTGCACCAAGTGAAGTGTTCACTTTGTATCTTGTGACATCTTTTAATCATTTGGCAATGAATTCTGCCAAATCATTTACATGTGCATGCTCAAAAAGTGTACACACACATTGACACATACTCGTGTATACATGGGTGGGAGGGCGGGAGGAAGGGGGCTTGTTTTGCTGTTGTTGCTTTGTCACTTGGTATGTTCTGTGTTGTTGTGCTCTCTGTTGTCCTGGTGGGAGTGGTACGTCGGCGCCGGAATGTGGAGAGACACGTGCAGGCTGCCTCCAGTACATCTCTGAGTGTGTTGGTTGTTTAAGCAAAAGAAGAGGGTTTCAAACTCAGCCAACTCCATCATGGGCACTTGGCTCCCCAGCATTGAGTGTGTCTTTAAATGGCGATGCGTCAAAAAGGAGGCATCCATCCTTAAGGACCCCCTACCTCCCAAGGCATGCTCCCTTCTTATAACTTCCATCAAAGGGAGGTACAGGAGCCTGAAAACACACACTCAATGATTTAGGACCAGTTTCTTCCCCTTTGCCATTAGGTTTCTGAATGGAAAATGAACAAACCTCACTATTTTGTTCTCTTTTTGCACTATTTATCAAATTTTTAAAAAAATTCTTATTGCAATTTAGTTTTTTTATGTCATGCACAGTGCTGCCTCTGTAAAACAACAAAATATTTGACCTGCCATTGAAATAAACCTGATTTCACCATATGTATCAATGTCTATGCAATAAATAAATATGAATCTCAATGGATATAAGTACACATGCACACATGTAGAATTTGTACCCCATACGAAGTGGTTAATCTACTTGCTTTGAGCAGGATTCAGCCTAAGTCCGCCACACCTCAGGAATGATAGAGAAATTTCAAGCATAAATTACATTGAATTTCAGTGACCTTTTTAGACTATGGACCATTGACTGCAGGATTATAAAACAGAGGAGCATAATTAGACCATTCAGCCCATCGAGTCTGCTCTGACATTTAAATATGACTGAATTGGTTTTTCCGGTGACATCATCGTTGAGAATGGCAGCTTAAGCACTAGCTCCTCCAGAAAAACGTATATTAAGCCCCATTAACCCGTCAAATATAATATTTTTCGAAAAATATTTGAACAGAAAAGAGGGGCAAGAATGGGGAAAAAGAATGGAAATTTAAAAAGTGACACTGCGGAGCCTGCGTCCGAGAGGAGAGCAGCGAGCAGCTCTCCGACCCGACCGCATGCGAGCGAGGCGGCCGCTGGGCCTCGTTCAGACAAAGCGGCAAATATGTTCGAAATCCTGAAAGAAATAATGGAGGTCCAGAAAGATATAAAGCAGCAGCTCCATGACATTAAGGCAGAGTTCGTCAGCGTTAATCAAAAAATAGCAGTGGCAGAGACTCACATTGAGAAGGTGGAAGATCGCGTTCAAAACATGGAACGGATACTGAGCAAGACAATAAAAATCATACATCACCAAGAAGGTAAACTGCTTGATCTGGAGGGAAGATCACGGCGGAAAAATATCAGAATCTACAACATTCCCGAAGGAGTGGCGGGCCTGTCTATGATGGAGTTTGTCGGAAAGTTACTGCGGGACGTGCTGGAGCTTCCCCCGGCTATGAAGCTGGAAATCGAGAGAACGCACCGCGCGCTAGTCCCAAAACCTACCCAGGATAGAAAGCCACGATCAATTATAATTAAATTCCTTTGGTACAACACCAAGGCGGACATTCTACGAAGGGCCTGGGGTAAGAATAGAGTGTTTTTAGAGGATAAATTAATATATTTCGACCAAGATTACTCCCCCCCCCCCGCGGATCTCCAGAAACACAAAGAATACTCCAAAGTAAAGCGAGTACTAAAGCAAAATAAGATTAGATTTCAATCTCTGTACCCTGCCAAACTTCGAGTGTTTTATGACAACGGGACACAGTTGTACCAGACAGTAGAAGAGGTGACTACAGACATGAAGGCCAGAAGGTTGTCCGTCAGCATGACAAAAACGAAAGAAAGCCTGGCTGAGGAATTGTCTCGCTCGGTTTGGGAAATAGTGCGAGAATCGGGAAGCAGGAGACGGGAGGAAGCCAAGAGAAACATATCAGGAAGAGACCGGGAGTTTCCCAAAGACAGTCCTCACCTCTTTCAGAAGAGCCATAAGATTTGGCTAACTTTAAAAATGCTGAGAAGCTAAACAGAAGCAAAAGTACACGGTGATATACCTATCTCAAGAAATACTCATTATAATGTGGATTTTATATTACTTAGTTGTTATTCTTTATTCGCTCACTTACTCCTTTTTCCCCACCAAAATGAGAATATATATATGTATATGTGTGCATATGTGTGTAATGTGTGTGTGAATATATATGTGTGTGTGTGTGTGTGTGTGTGTGTATGTATGTATATGTATATGTGTGTGTATATGTGTATGCATATATATATATATATTTGTGTGTGTGTGCATATATGTGTGTGTGTGTATGTATATATAGGAGTACACAGGGAAATCTTTTCTGTGTAATGGATTTGTTCACTGACTTTTATGAATACTGCAATGGGGGCCCTCAACTCACAAATAGGAGGGGTTATCCCCTACAGCTAGACATTTCCTTTAGCTCAACGGAAGGTCATTTACTAGAGACCTCAGCCTTGGAATCACACGTTCGTTGCCATTTTTGTTATTATTTGAGTTTCTTGGTTCTTATTTGTTCAGGGAGTAGATCGATTGTTTTATTCTAATTTCAATGATACATTGACAGATAAATACAGATGGCTAAGGACAAGGTAAATTTCATTTCTTTTAATGTAAATGGGCTATTAAATCCGATCAAACATAAGAGAATTTTATCCAAAATGAAAAAAGAACAAGCCCATGTAGTATATTTACAGGAAACTCATTTAAGTGATAATGAGCATAAAAAACTGAAGAGCATGGGCTTCACTAATCGGTTTTTTCTCCCCATATAAATCAGGACACAGGAGAGGAGTTGCTATTCTTATCTCAAGTAAGCTAATTTTTGAAAAGATATTTGAAATGGGAGATAAAGAAGGCAGATATATTCTGGTAAGGGGGTGTGTTGCCTTTAAGGCATTTGTTTAGTTTATTATATTTTCGCTTTAGTAATTCGTTTGTAATCGTTTTCCAGTTAAAGTTAAGGTTATTTAGAGTAAATTCGTTGTCTGTGATATATCGCAGCATGCGATGACGTCACACCTGGTTACGCCGCGTCTTGTGAGAAGATACCAGTTTGGAGAAACGGGAAAGAGGGGGCTTAAGTGTGTACAGGATCAGCGCGAGAAAAGTTTTCTTTCTACGCACTAGAAACATCAGAGTAGCAACGCCGTAAGTTCATAAGATAATCGATATGTTGAATTAAAGATGTTAATGCTGATTCTGTTAAAAGTAATGACGGTTGATAAAGTTTATGTTTTTTGTTATTTAAAGAGTTGCGGATAGTTTGTGTTGAAGTGTATTTAAAGCCAGTCGATGGCGTAGGTAGATTCTGACTGTATGTTGCACTTTAATGTAATATAGTTGTTGTAGTTTTACTTTTGCAAGTATTTATGATGTAAATGTGATGTCAAGAAGGAAACAAATACTGTATATATTTTGTATTGTTTTATCAACAGTTTTCACCATACGTTAATGTGGAAGAGTGAACAGTAAACGGTTAATCTTACTGGGACTGCCTCATCGACTGGTTTAATCTTGGTGTTTAGTTCAGAGTTCTTTTACACCTGTGCGAGAACACTACAGGGGGAATATAGATGGCAATTCAGTTACTCTATTGAATATATATGCACCCCCGGGAAGTGATATTGGTTTCTTTCAGAAAATTACTGATATTATGGTAACAGAAACAGAAGGTCTCCTGATATGTGGGGGAGACTTAAATTTACAATTACAACCAAACTTAGACTCTTCCAATAGAAAAACCTATGAAACAAAATCTTTACATAAGAAAGTTAATACACTTTTTGAGGATGTTAGTTTAATTGATATATGGAGGAACCTTTTCCCTGACACAAGGGATTACACTCATTATTCTGCTCCACATTCTGTATATACAAGAACAGACTATTTCATAACATTTGGAAAAGACAAAGACAAAATAAACACCTGTGGAATCGGGACAATAGATGTAAGTGACCATGCACCTATATATTTATCTGTTGATTTTGACCTACAACCAAAGAATACTATTTGGAAACTAAATTCAAGTCTACTCAACGATCCGTACTTTAAGGAATAAATTTTTTTTTAAATGGTCTCTACTTAGAATTTAATGATAATGGAGAGGTTTCACCTCCCATTTTATGGGATACTCTGAAGGCGGTTTTAAGAGGGAAAATTATAGCGATATCTTCATATAAGAAAAAATAAGGAATAAAACATTAGAGGAATTACAAAATAGACTGAAGGAACTAGAGAAAAAACACAAATTGAATTTGGCACAGGATACATTAGGAGAAATTAAAAGAATTAGGAATGAAATAAATAATTTGGCTACGCAAGAAATCAGGAAAAACTTAATGTTTCTGAAACAGAGACATTATGAAAGTGGATAAAAAAAGATAGCAGAAAATACAATTCATAGAATTAGGGACCCAAGAACGAAAATGATAAAAAATAAGCTGAGTGAAATTCAAGAAGCTTTTGAAGTGTTTTACAAAACGCCATATTCCAAAGTTCCAGGGGGAAGCATAACCCAAATTGACACCTTCTTAAATTCTCTAGAGTTACCCACTTTAAACGAAGAACAAAATAGAAGGATGACTGCTGACGTAACTGAAGTTGAATTAAAAGCTGCAATTAGTTGGCTTAAATTAAGCAAGTCACCAGGATCAGATGGGTATATAGCAAAGTGGTACAAAGAATTTAAAAATGAGTTAATTCCTGTTTTAGTCCCCACACTGAACTGGGCTCTAAAAAAGGCACAAATGCCACCCAGTTGTAAGGAAGCAATAATTTCAGCTATACCGAAAGAAGGCAAGGATAAAATGGAATGCGGGTCATTTAGACCAATATCCGTTCTTAATGTAGATTATAGGTTATTTACCTCCATCATGGCCAAATGATTAGAGGAGTTTCTACCCATACTGATACGTAATGATCAGACAGGTTTTATACGACAACGCCAGACTCAAGACAATATATGAAGGACACTTCATATTATGGATCATACACAAAAAAATAAAATCGAAGCAATAGTGATAAGCGTGGACGCTGAAAAAGCATTTGATTCAGTTAATTGGAATTTTCTTTGCAGAGTTTTACATAGATTTGGTTTCCAAGGCACAATTATTAAAACTATACAGACACTATATGACAATCCTACTGCTAGGATTAAAATCAATGGATATTTATCAAATAGTCTTACCCTAGAAAGGGGCACGAGACAGCCAATAGTTGTGCATGGTCACCACTATTCTTCACGCTATATCTGGAACCATTAGCTCAATACATCAGACAAAATGAAGATAGCAGGGAAATTACTATTAAAGGGACAGAGCTTAAATTGGCTTGTTATGCGGAAAACATTTTGATCTATCTAGGGCAACCAACATACTCTTTACCTAATTTGATGCAATCCTTTGAACAATATGGTCAATTATCAGGATACAAGATCAACATAGATAAAACCCAATTACTTTCATATTACTATAGCCCACCAAGAGAAATTGAAAGTCAATACCCCTGGGCATGGCACACAGAGTCTTTCAAATATTTGGGCATCATTATGCCAAAAGATTTGGCAAAATTATCAGAATGTAATTATCAGCCTCTATATAAAAAATTAAGGAAGATGTGGCAAGATGGAGCCTGATTCCTTTTTTCAGTCTCAGTTCAAGGATGGAGTCTATTAAAATGAATATACTGCCCAGACTGTTATATCTCTTTCAGACCCTACCAATAGAGATTAATCAAAATCAATTCAATGAATGGAACAAGATGCTATCAAGGTATATTTGGCAGGGTAAAAGGCCTAGAGTTCGTCTCAAAACTTTGCAATTAGCAAAGGAAAAGGGGTGATGGGGTTTGCCTTCTCTTAGAGATTATTATTTTGCAGCACAGTTGAGAGCTGTGATATGTCGGTGCAACCCATCATATGACGCTCAATGGAAAAACATTGAGGAACGGGTACTTCCCATCCCCATACAAGCAATTTTGGCTGATAACAACATGCAAAGGTACATAAATACTATTGATAACCCATGGGTGAAATTGACTCTTAAAATATGGAAAACCACTATAAAAGAATATAATCCAGAGGGAGATATTGCAATTCTTAAATGGTGTGCATATGACTCTGATTTTACACCAAATAAATTGGATGCTAGATTTAAGGACTGGACAGCTAAAGGAATAACAGTTCTTTGCAACATAATGAAAGAAGGAACACTGTTCAGTTTTGAAATGCTTAAAGAGAAACACTTATTAGAAAAACAAGATTTTTATCGGTATTTACAGATGCGACAATATGTTAATAAGATGCTTAAAAATGTAACCAATGCAAATATATACTTGATAGAGCTCTTTAGAAAAGCATATAATTCAGATAACGGTAGTACAATCATTTCAAGCATGTATAAGGGGTTGTCAAATCTTAAAACACATTTGACTTCATACATTAAAACAAAATGGGAGAAGGAGGGAGGGATAATTATATCTGAGGAAGAATGGACAACAATATGGAGATATCAATGGAAGTGTACCAATTCACAGAAATGGAGGGAGTTTGGATGGAAAAACTTGATAAGATATTTTATTACACCCTCTCAGAAATCCCATTATGATAGTAACCTCCCTGTTTGCTGGAGAAATTGTAGAAGTCAAAATGCAAATCATTATCGTATTTTTTGGGACTGCCCTGTTATCAAAAACTATTGGAGGGGGATACACAATGCCCTACAAGACATCTTTAAATGTGAAATACCCTTGGAGAGTAAGACCATATATTTTGGATATATACCTCAAGAATAGTTGAAAAGAGATAAATATTTAATGATTATACTGTTGGTGGCTGGTAAAAAGACTCTTACTAGGAAATGGTTATCACAGGAGAGCCCAGCTTTAAATACATGGATGGAAATTACAATGGACATTTACAAAATGGAGAAGATAACAGCATCTGTTAATCATAAGCTGGAACAATTTGATTCATACTGGGAAAAATGGTTTAACTACATAATGCCTCATTGGCCTGATTTTATTCTCACAAATCAATGAATCTGTTGTAAAAAAAAAGATCACTCCCTACTTGTACATAGTTCTTTCCTTTTGCTTGTTTTTTTACTTTCCACTCTTTTCTATAAGTGTATACCTCAGATACATACTTTGTGGAGATTTGTGATATATATGATTATATGATGTATATGTACAATGTCAGAAATACATCTTATGGAAATGTTTGTTTGATGAACTTCAATAAAAAAATAAATTACAAAAAAAATATGGCTGAATTAATATCCCTCTCAACCCCATTCCCCTGCCTTCTCCCAGTAAACCTTGACACTTTTACTAATAAAGAACCTACCAGACTCTGCTTTACATATGCCCAATGATTTGGCCTCCACAGCCATCTGTAGCAATGAATTCCACAAAATCATCACCCTCTGGCAAAAGAAATTTCTCATTTCTGTTCTAAAGTGGTGACCTTGTATTCTGAGGCTGTGCCCTCTGCTCCTAGATTACCCCATTATAGGCAACATCT
The DNA here is from genome assembly GCF_048418815.1 of Hemitrygon akajei. Lineage (NCBI taxonomy): Eukaryota > Metazoa > Chordata > Chondrichthyes > Myliobatiformes > Dasyatidae > Hemitrygon > Hemitrygon akajei. The sequence continues at coordinate 36,351,562 of NC_133150.1, forward strand.
TCTCCATGTCCACTCTGTCTAGGCCTTTCAATATATGATTGAAACCCATCCCCAATTCTTCTAAACTCCAACCAGTATAGACCCCAAGCCATCAAATACTTTGGTTTCCAGGGATCACTCTTGCGAACCTTCTCTGGACCTTCTCCAATGCCAGCATATCCTTTCTTAGATAAAGGGCACAAAACTGCTCACCAAATTCTAAATGTGGTCTGAACAAAGCCCCATGAAGTCTCAGCATTACATCCTTGCTTTTATATCCTCATCCTCTCAAAACGGATGCTAACATTGCATTTGCCTTCCTTGCTACCAACTCAGCCTGGAAGTTAACCTTAAGGGAATCCTGCACGAGGATGCACAAATCGCTTTGTACCTGTGCTTTCTGAATTTGCTCCCCTGTTTAGAAAATAGTCTATGTCTTTATGCTTTCTACAAAGTGCACAACCATTCACACCCCCACACTATATTCTATTTGCCACTTTTTTGCCCATTCTCTTAATCTGTCCAAGTCCTTCTGCAGTCTCCCTGCTTCCTCTACACTACCTGCCCCTCCACATATCTTGGTGCATCGGATTGAGAAGACAACTTGCTGGAAACTGAGTGCATCCACAAAATTGACCCCTTCCAGAAAGAAAGCTAAATTATAGTTAATTTCCATTTATTGCTGATTTGCACATTTTTGATAGACTCTTCAAAATAGACATGTTTTTAATAGGTACAAGGGAACTTGTAAGATTAAATATTACATTTTTTAATATATGACGAAGGAACAAACTACTGTATACCAATGAAACCAGTAAATGGTTAGTAAGGTCTCTTTTAACGTCACCTTCAGTGATTTAAATTAGGATTACTCACATTTGATGGACTAGGCACTGAATAAAAATGCTGATTTTATATGATGAACTCATTCTCAGCTGGTAATAAAACTGTACAGGGTAGCTTAAGTGCAACACGGCAAGGAGCTTAAAAGGAAATGTTATTTTTTGAAATTGCAAGCTGGAACTCAGATCATTCATGAGAAATCTTCTGCTTAATCTGCGACGAAGAAAAAGCTAGATTTTCAGCTGAATTTAAATTGTGCCCGGACTGCGGACAAAAAAAGAAGCAACAAAGGAAAGAATTCTTCTGCTCCAGATGTTAGAGGACTAAGGTATGAATGTCCCTGTCATATGACATAAGGAGGGACATTGCACTGACAGCCGGATGAAATCAGAGTCATAGAACAACACAGCTTGGAAACATTAGTTCAAGGGTATGCTGACCATCCAATATCTCTTTACGTCAACTCGCACAAAATGCTGGAGGAACTCAGCCGCCCAGGCAGCATCTATAGAAAAGAGTAAACAGTGGACACTTCGAGCTGAGACCCTTCAACAGGACTGGAAAGAAAGAGAAGTCACAGTACGAAGGTGCGGGAGAGGGGAGGAAGAAGTGCAAGGTGGTAGATGATAGGTGAAACCAGGAGAGGGGGAGGGGGTGAAGTAAAGAGTTGGGAAGTTGATTGGTGAAAGAGATAAAGGTCTGGAGAAAGGGGAATCTGATAGGAGAGGAGGGAAGACCATGGATGAAAGGGAAGGGGATAGAACATCTAAGGGTGAAGATGGCAGGTAAGGAGATAAGGTGAAAGAGAAACGGGAATGGTAAAGGAGAGGAGGGGCAATTACCAGAGGTCTGAGAAATCCATGTTCATGCCATCAGGTTGGAGACTACCCAGATGGTGTTGCTCTTCCAACCTGAGTGTTGCGTCATCACAGCGGTAGGAGAAGCCATGGTCTGATGTCAGAATGGGAATGGGAGGTATAATAACTGCAGTTTATTCTCCCCACATTCTCATCAACAGCCCCCAACCTCGGCTCTAAATGCTACCACTCACCCACTTTCTAGGGTCTACTTGAAGTGAACAGTTGACTACTAATCTATACCTCTTTGGGATACAAGAAGAAACTTGAGCATTGGAGGAAAGCCTGAAGGACACAAGGAAACCTGCAAACTCCACACAGACAGCATCAGAGGGCAGGAAAGAACCAGGGTCATCAGAGCTGCAGAGCAGTAGCTTGGCTAGCTGTGTCACTATGCCATCCAAATGTTAAAAAATGTTTGACACCCTTTTTATGAAGAAGGGAGATTTTCCTAATGCTAGAAAGAGCTGCTCAAGGAAATTAATGAGTCAGGCAGCTTTTATAGAGGGAAATACACAGTTGAGGTTTCAACAGTTGTTAACCCATAACAAAACCCCTCTGTTCCCCATCAGGGAGGCCTTAGGGTCCCTCCATTCCTTTCCAGTAAATAGATCTGACCAATTCCCTTCTATTAAAACTCTTGTCTAAGCCGACTGGTAGCATAATGGCATCAGCGCTGGACTTCGGGGCGGAGGTCCCGAGTTTGAATCCGGCCGGCTCCCTTGCACGCTCTCCATCCGTGCCTGGGTTGAGTGTCGAGCTAGCAACTTGACCTCGTAAAAAATTACCTGGAGAGGGATGGGCTCCGCCAGATTTCAGATGCCCAGGACACGGCGTACGATGAGCAATCACCAAAAAGATCGATGCAAAAAGCTTGTCATGACCATGCCCCGACGACTCCACCAGGAGTTAAGGGCGTGCACACACAAAACTGTTGTCTGTCACCCAAAATGCTAACTGTCCATTTCCCTCACAATTGCGTTCCTCCAGCAATTTGATCTTTTGTTCCAGATCCCATCAACTGCAGCCTCTTGTGTCTCCATTTTACTTGCAAATCTCTGCAACTCCCATCCCTTCCATTAAAATCACTAAAGCTTTCTGTCTCGCTCCTGTTACCGTGTTGTTTAAGGGAGCTTGCTCTTGGCAAATTGGCTGTATAACATCACATTACACTTCAAAATATATTTCATCTGCTGGTTAAAGAAATAGATTTTGCTCTGTTTTGAGGTCGTTTTTATACATGCTTGTCTCTTTTCTCATTTGCACCTCAAGAAAAACAATTCTTTAAAATGTCAAAGTTTTTTTAATAAATCAATTTCACACATTCTTCCATTTCATGTGTCAGGATTAATTAAAGGTAGAAAACAAACCTAGGGGCTTGACTGTTGAATAAAGAAAGTCTTTCTTTTCACATGAATGAAGCTGCATTTATATTCACGGCCTGAGGCAGTACGATAAATAAAGAAAACACAAGCGGACAAATAATCATCTAATGTACATTAAACGACAGGAAGATCGACAAAGGCCAGTAATGATCAGTGGGGACATTAATAGCCGTGCAGAACTCAGAAGCAGCGGAACGGACAGAGGAGAAAAGATTCCATGGGGAATCATTGATGTAAGGAGAATGGGAAAATGAATGGGCAGAATTCTCCAGTAAGACGGGGATGAGTAAATCGGGATAGGCAGGATGGGCAGTGTTCTGAGCATCAGGAAGCAAGGGAAAACTGTATTGAAAGATTTTTTTTGCAGGAAGTAATGATGAGAAACTGTGCGGGGGAGCTTTTAAACACATATGAAATCGTTCCTTTTATACCCTACCCTGTGTTTCGCAAGCTTTTAGATGGACTTACGAATGTGCAGAGGATGAAAGGATATGGACATTGTGTAGGCAGAAGGGATTAGTTTACTTGGGCATTTAATTACTGGTTTGATAAGGGTTCTAGCTGGAAGTTCAAAAGGCCTCAGTTGTGTGATGATTCACAATCAAATGAATCAGAGATGACAATTTTTATTGTGCTTTGTTTTTATTTGTCAGGAGGAAGATACTGAGAAAACCTCAAAGCCGTAAATACAAACAGAAAAAATACAGAGCAGGCCAATCAATGTCAGATGCTAATGCATCTGGTGTGAATTTTTCTGTTTAAACTGCTCTCAGTGTTTAAGATTTCCTGACAGGTTAAATTCGCTTTCATACACCTACCTGTGAATGATGTCACACAGGGCTCTAGCTCTGGCTGAGACATGTAATTAAGGATGCTTTAACAAAATGGCATTTCTTCATCTTTTCTTGCTCTGCTCCGCTACTCACAAGCATGTCCAAAAGGTTTTTAACTTGCCTTATTTTGAGATGTATGGCTTCAACGTGAGAACAGGAATCTAAGAGACTTTAGTCTGTTAAGCCTGTGTACATTATGGAGAGGCAAGCAGTCCTAGTTGCCTCATTGCAAGAGGGATATGAAGGCTTTTAAAAAGGGCCTAGACAAGGTTTACCAGGATAGGGGGGTAGTACTATCGGGAGACATTGAACAAAGTTGGGTTGCTTTCTTTGGAGTGTTGGAGGCTAAGGGGAGACCTCATAAAGGTCAAAGTAAATTTATTATTTAAGTACATTTACGTCACCATATACACCCCTGAGATTCATTTACTTGTGGGCATACTCTGTGTGGTGAACTACATATACCCTTCACGTCTCAGAGAGAGTTATTGATGGTGCATCACTCTGTAAACCCAATAACCATAATAGAATCAATGGAAGATTGCACCAACTGGACGAACAACCTGTGAGCAAATGACACCAAAAAGAAAGATAAAAGAGGAACAATAATGATAAATAAATAAGCAATAAATATCGAGAACATGAGATGAAGAGTCCTTGAAAGTGAGTTCATAGGTTGTGGGAACAACTTAGTGATGAGAGAAACTGAAGTTGAGTGAATTATCCCCTCTGGTCCAAGAGCCTGACGGTTAACAAAATCGTGAGAGACATAGATAAAGTAGATAGTCAGAATTTTTTTCCCAGGCTTTTATGTTCTTTTGTTTAGGATCTTCCTCTTCTAACTATAACACATCAATTGAATGACCTTATAGAACATTGGACAAAACAACACAGAAACAGTTCCTTTTGCCCACGATGTGTCAAACTAATTACACCAGTAATTAAATACCTAACTAAATGAACCCGTTTCTGCCTGTACAATGTCCATATCCCACACCCCCATGTTCTTCACATTCACGTGCCCATCTAAGAGCCTCTTAAATACCTCCATCATATTTGCCTGTACTGCCACCCCAGGCAGTGCTTTCCAGACATCCGCCAGTGGTGTAGTGGCATCAGCACTGCACTTCGAGGCAGATGGTCCTGAGTTCGAATCCAGCCATCTCCTTGTACTCTTTCCACCCGTGAAATATAGTCAAATGCTAAAGAAATGGCAAAAATGCCTGATGGATCACAAGGCACAAAAAGGAGCAACAACAACCAGTCGCAGCGAAATAGACTTGCCCGCTCATCTCATTTGAACTTATTTCCTCACCTTGTTTACCTGCTCACAATCATGGCTTCACCTTATCTAAGTTGTTCCCTTTGTCATATCTACCCATAACCTTCTGCAAGTGGAAAACACCTTGTGCTCTATCTTTTCCCATTCAGAATAAGGTCATCAAATGGAAACAATAACCCTACTTCTCTCTCCGTAGATGCTGCCTGACCTACTGAGTATTTCAGCAATTTCTGACTTTACTGCGAGAGGAACTCTTGAAACAAGAACGTTAGAGCTGTGAGAGCCCACCTTCTAGAGGAAGTAGATTTCTTTATAACTCATGTTCTTGGTATTGTTTTTTTAATTTTCACAATCTGTCTTCTTTTACACACTGTTTTTTTGTCAGTCTTTGCTAATATATAGTTTTCATAAATTCTATTGTATCTTTTTATTTTCCTGTAAATGACTACAAGGAAATGAAACTCAAGGTAGTATATGATAGCATACACAGTGAATGCTTCAATAATAAATTTTACTTTAACTTTGACTTTAAAAAAAGTACAATTGAGTTTTATGAAAAGCTCTACATAAACAGACTAAGACTGACAAAAACCAATATTCAATGTGTAAAAGGAAGACAAACTGTGCAAATAAAAATAATACTGAGAATATAAGCTGTAAGGAATCATTGTAACTTCTAGTTGTTCTTCCTGCCAAAGGGATGTGTTGGATTGGTCTGCATTATTGTTACTCTCCTTGTGGTTTAACTTTCTCAAGCTTCTTCGTGTTGCACCTCCACTCCATCCGCCAACAGTGGAAATTCCTGGTGGCCAAATATTTTAGTTCCAGTTTCCATTTCTGTTCCAACATGTTGGTCCACGGCCTCCTCTTGTGCCAAGATGAAGCAAACCTCAAGGTGGAGGAGCAACACCTTATACTTGATCTGTGTAGCCTCCAAACTGGTGGCATGAATATCGACTACTCCTTCCAGTAAAATATAATTACCTCTCCCTCTATCCACCCAGCACCACCCCTCCCCCACCGAGCTCACTTCTTCTCACCTGTCTATCAGTTCCCCTGGTCCCCCCCTCCTTCTCCTTCGCCTCTCCTATCAGATTCTTTCTTCTCCAGCTTTGACCTTTCCCACCCACCGAGCTTCACCTATCACCTTCCAGCTAGCCTCCTTCCCCTCCCCCCACTTTTTTATTCTGGTGTCTTCCCCCTTCCTTCTCAGTCCTGAAGGTGATTCTTGGCCTGAAATGATTGACTGTTTATCCCTTACCATATTTACTACCTGACCTGCTGAGTTCCTCCTGCATTTTGTGTGTGCTGATTTTTTCCATAATTATATTTAATTGTTTACACTGTGGCTTTTCAGTGGTTTCAGTTGCCTTTGTAATCTATCTTAGTGAAATTAAAAAATGGAATTTCAATGGAATGTGTGGTATCAACAGTCTGGTTTAAGAGGATGATGTTTCATTCACTTTTCTCTTATGTCGTCGTTCTTCCCCCCCCCCCACCCCCACCCCCGCCACTAGGCTTTGTTTTTGCTCTCCAGTATCTTCCTTTCCCCTCCTTGTTCAAAGTTCAAACTAAATGTATTTTTCAGGTGTATGTGTATATATATAAATACACATCACTATATTCAACCCTGAGGTTTGTTTTGTTGCTGCATACTCAGTAAATCCAAGATCCAAAAACCATAATAGAATTAATGAAAGGCCAGACCCAACAAGGCGGACAAACAAAAATCAAAACTGTGCAAATATTCTTTAAAAAAAGAGATAATAATAAAAATAGTAATAAATATCGAGAACATGAGAGGAAGAGTCCACAGGTTGTGAGAACAGTTCACTGATGGGGTGAGTGACATACAGTATGCAGGTAATAGTAAACCTGATTCTGAAAGCTGATTGAAGTTATCATCACGGGTTGAGGAGCCTGATGGTTGAGGGGTAATAACTATTTCTGAATCCTGAGGCTCCTGCATCATCTTCCAGATGGGAGCGGTGAGAAGGGAGCTTGGCCAGGGTGGTGGGGGCCATTGCCAATGGCTGCTGCTTTCCTGCAACAGTGCTCCATGTAGAGGTGCTCAACACTTAATAAACAACGGTAAGCAACAAGTCTTATGCCTCATTCTTCACTTCCAAAGAAGTTTGTAATACAAAACAATCAGGTTCCAACAGTTGTTGATGACTTCATATTGAATATATTACAAGGCAGCAGTAAGCTCCTGCGAGGATAATTCAGCTGTGAAGCAGATGGTCCAAAGAGACGGGATATTATTGTTTATAAAATATCTTCTTCTATGTCCTTGTAGGGCTTAGAGGAGGTGGAGAGCTCTTACAAGCCCAACAAAGAATGTCTAGATTTCCCCTCGTGCGAGAAAGAAGATAAAGGCTAGAAGAGGCCTGAGGTTGTGTCTTACCTAAAATTTTTAGTTAATTATCTGTGTGGGCCTGAGATTCCAACATTTGCTGCCGTACAATAGTGGACACAGTTCAAAAGTGGTCTACACTTCAGTAGTCCTAAAGAAGAGTTTCGGCCTGACATGGCGACCGTTTATTCCTTTCCATAGATGCAGCCTGACCTGCTGAGTTCCTCCAGAATTTTGAATGTGTTACGTCACAAGTACTTAATTGGTCATAAAGCATTCAAATCACTCTGTCCAGATGTATCACAGTGTGGTGTGGCAGCTGCTCGGCCCAAAGCCACAAGAAATTACAGAGAGTCGTGAACGCAGTCCAGTCCACTCTGCAAAGCTGCCTCTCCTCCAGTAACACCACCTGCACTCCCTGCTCGCTCAGGAAGGCAGCAAACATAATCCAGGTTTCCCCCCCAGTCCTGGTCATCCTCTCTTCTCTCTCATCCACCGGGCTGAAGACACGAAAGCTGAAAGCAGGTACCACCGGACTCACGGGTAACTTCTATCCTGTTGTTACTAGACTTTTGAATGGATCTCTAGAATGCTGAAGTTGAACCCTTGGTCTCCCAATTTGCCTCACCATGGTTTTTGCCCTTTATTTGTTTACCTCTCCAGCTGCATCACTATATTCTATATTCTGTTTTACTTTGTACCACGTTGATGTATTTTAATAGGGCATGACATACCTGGATGGAACACAAAGGATTTTCACTCTACTTTGGTATATGCAACAATAACAAAGAAAGACCAGTAAAAAAGGTGGAAGACAGACTGTGCTGCATGTACATGCGTGGGAAACAGGAATGGAGATGGTCATGAGGAAGGGCCCTGGCCCAAAATTGACTGCTTATTTTTTTCCACAGATGCTGGCTGGCCTGCTGAGCTCCTCCAGCACTTTTGCGTGTGCGTTGCTTTGCATTTCCGACATCTGCCGATGTCCTTGTGCTTTGTTTCTCTAATGTTGTCTTGTCACTTGTTGTCTTCTGTGCTGTCCTGCCAAGCATTGCGGGCGTGCGTACCGGTACCACAGTGTGTGGCAACACTTGCCGGTTGCCCCCTGCACGTCCTTGGATGTGCTGGTTGTAAACACAAATCATGCATTTCACTGTGTGTTTCAATCTACTTGCGATAAATAAATCTGAACTTGAATCTGATGAGCAAATCGAGCGAGGAAAGGGCACTTAGTTCTGACAAAGAGAGTCCTTCCTGTCTGTTGTTCTCCCACAGAGCCAGCACACAATAGCCTGGAACAACTGCACCTACATTCCAGCAACTCCAGAGTAATTTTTTGTGGCTGAGGGTTTAAGATGATTGTTCAGAAACTGCTGAAATCACACAGACCAAATTCAGGTTCTGAGTTCCTATGGTCACGTTAACATCTAGTAGTTTGTGTGGATCTTATTCTCTTCTGTCTGCTGTGGCTCGGACCGAAGCATCTTTATCACTTGTGTAAGAAGGCCTTGGCTACAAATCCTCCTCCAAAGATTGAAATACAAAAATTCTGGCTGCTACACGGCTGAGGCATTATGGTTGAGGTGTTTAGACTCGCAGCTTGAGTTGAAAGATTAGATGGACAGCATGCAGGTACAGCAGGCAGTGAAGAAAGCTAATGGCATGTTGGCCTTCATAACAAGGGGAGTTGAGTGTAGGAGCAAAGAGGTCCTTCTGCAGTTGTATAGGGCCCTGGTGAGACCACACCTGGAGTATTGTGTTCAGTTTTGGTCTCTAAATTTGCGAAAGGACATTCTTGCTATCGAGGGAGTGCAGCGTAGGTTCACGAGGTTAATCCCCGAGATGGCAGGGCTGTCATATGTTGAAAGATAGGAGCGACTGGGCTTGTATACACTGGAATTTAGAAGGATGAGAGGGGATCTGATTGAAACATATAAGATTATTAAGGGATTGGACACGCTAGAGGCAGGAAACATGTTCCCGATGTTGGGGGAGTCCAGAACCAGAGGCCACAGTTTAAGAATAAGGGGTAGGCCATTTAGAACGGAGTTCAGGAAAGGCTTTTTCACTCAGAGAGTTGTGGATCTATGGAATGCTCTGCCTCAGAAGGCAGTGGAGGCCAATTCTCTGGATGCTCTCAAGAAAGAGATAGAGCTCTTAAAGATAGCAGAGTCAAAGGATATGGGGAGAAGGCAGGAACAGGGTACTGATTGTGGATGATCAACCATGATCACATTGAATGGCGGTGCTGGCTCGAAGGGCTGAATGGCCTACTCCTGCATCTATTGTCTGTTGTCTGCTGAATGCCCAAGTTAGTGAATCAGTTACACAAAATGCTGGAAATCCAGACTACCTTCCCCCTCACCTGGATTCACCCATCACTGTCTAGCTTGTACTCCTTCTCCTTGGATTGCCACCTTGTCGTGGTGGAGAAGCTTGTGTGGTCCTGAGATCCCAAGCATAGATCTGGAGCTATGCTTCTGGTAGGGTCACCCATAGCGGTAAGGTCGAGGGTGAGATCCCTGACAAAGAACAACCCAACCAAGACCTCAACAGTGGAACAGGCAGATGAAGTTACTTCGAACTCAACGGCTGTGAAGACGGATGAAGGCTGCAACAAATCCATCAGCTCCATTCATCATGGTTTCCATGGCATTGGAATCAGTTGGTTGATTTGTGAAGTATCGGGTGCTTCTTGGAGTGCAACATCAAGTACACGTTAAACAAATACACGCACAGGCATCTTCACTGTGTGATAGATCAATGGAACGAAGACCATCATCCTCGACCTCGAGGGATAGCCATGACTCCTTCTCCTCCCCCACCTTCTTAATCTGGCCCATTCCCCCTTCCTTTCCAATCCTCATAGCGGGTCTTGGCCCAAATCAGCGACTGTTTATTCCTCTCCATAGATGCTGCCTGACCTGCTCTGTTCCTCCAGCATTTTGTATGTGTTAGTGAACATTTTACAATGTTGTAAAAATTGCGTCTTACAACAATTTTTATCCTTGGCGTTACCAACACTAAAGTCAAAGTAGATTTTATTATCCAAGTATATGTATGTCAGCACATGCAACCCTGAGATTCTTTTTCCTGTGGGCATACTCAGCAAATCTATAGAATAGTAACTTTAAACAGAATCAATGAAAGACCAAGAGTATAGAAGACAACAAACTGTGCAAATGCCAATATAAATAAATAACATCAAATAATGAGAGCATGAAATAACAAGATAAAGAGTCCTTAAAATGAGATCATCTCCTTGGGAACATCTCAATAGATGAGTATAATTATCCTCTTTTGTTTAAGAGCCTGGTGATTGTGGGGTAGTAACTGTTCTTGAACCTGGTGGTGCGAGTGCTGAGGGCCTTGTACCTTCTACCTGATGGCAGCAACAAGAAAAGGCCATGGCCTGGGTGGTGAGCATCATTGACGATAAATGCTGCACTGCGACGGTGTTTCATGTAGATGTGCTCAATGGTTGGGAGGGCTTTACCTGTGACGTACTGGGCCAAGTCCACTACCTTTTGCAGGATTTTCCATTCAAAGGCATTGGTGTTCCCGTACCAAGCCGTAATGCAGCCAGTCAATACATTTTCTGCTCCACTTGACACTATTTGTTCATTTTAGATTTATTTAATTAATTGAATTTAGGTTTCCCAGTCGCCCTGCATGGTGTTGAACTCACATCACTACATTAAACTGTTCCTCTCCTTTGCACGTCCAGTGACACAGCTGCTGTGCTTAATACCCGTGACTGACAATTCATGCTCCTATCACCTGAGCAGCGGTATTTGAACGGGCAAGGTGAAACCAATAATAAAAGCTGGTAACTAATTCAATTTTTGGATCATTTCGGTGGTCATGCCATACGTTACATGAATATTCCTGGTTCCTGTCTCTCTCTGACACCATGCTGCTGTCTGATACGTCTTTAGCATGTGTCATTGAAAAATATAAAATGGTTTAAAGGTGCACAAGGTTCTCCCGGGACTTCTGAATGGATTCAAACTGTTCAACAAGCATCTTCACGCCATAACCCCGAGGACAATGATATTCTGCATTTATAATGGATTTTTCTTGATAGCTGCTTAATTGACTTAATTTGCAAATCACTTTATCTAATTGTTTAAGGAATTATTGTTGCTAAACATGCAACTAGATTGAGATTGTTTTGACCATGTCAGTATACTTCAGTGTTGAGTCCAACAATTATGGATTCAAGTCCCACTCTATCCTTATGCACTGACAATCTGCCTGAGGGATTGCGCACTGCCAGAGGTGCATCCTTTGAAAAGCTTTAAACAACTGCCCTGTCTGCTTCCTGATGTTGATGCAGAAGATCCCATGATACAATCTCAAAAAGAAAGGAAGAGAGAGTTTTCCCATCTGTCCCAGCCAACATCTATGCCTCAATCAGCATCAAGAAAATATCATTTAATTGCAATCAGACTGCCAGTTCTGGGAATTGCCAACCACAAGCTATGCTCTCTACATCACAATGGTGACTGCACTTCAGAAAGATCTTTATTTTCTGTAAAGTACTTTTGTGTATGCTGATGTGCATCTTAATGCAAGGCGTAGGCTTCATAATCAGTTGTACTGCGTGTAAAAAAAGAGACACTACGTTCTTGTTAAGAAACAATAAAGATATGTCTACACTATTGGAACTATCTCAGAGGCTGGAAGATGATGGGAAAGACACTGAAGGTCAAGTTGTCATGGAAATTACAGGGAAATTCAAATACTCGTTCTGTTCAGACAAAGGATGTGAAGGGATCAGATAGCAACTTTTAAAATAATGGAAGATATACACTCAATGGTCACTTTATCAGATACCTCCTATACCTAATTAAGTGGCCACTGATTGTATGTTTGTGTTCTTCTTCTGCAGTAGTTTATCTACTTCAAAGTTCAACGTGTTGTGCGTTCAGAGAACTGTTCCCTCTAAGCTGCGTACATTGTCGTCTATGCCGTGCAGCAGGAATAAAGAGAGACGAGAAAATGTTTATGAAACGTGAAATACAGTACAGAAAATAAAATCTTTGAAGTTTTGAAAACAATTTCCAGATCTCTTTGATTCCATATGCCTCTTCCACGATTCAATAATGTAATGACAGACTTTCTGGACCCTTCACTTTCCTGTACTGACCCTATATCACTTGGCAGAGGCTGATTGCTACGGTTAGTTAGTAAGACCATAATTATTATCATTACACTACCAAGCAAAATACATGGCTCTCATACCTCAATTAATAAATGAAATCAAAAGTATATGATTTTTCTATTTTCATTCTAAATATACATATTACAAAAAATAATTAAAGTGCTATAAAATTTAAAATTTTCTCAACAGAGCAATGCTCTGTCCACGTAGCTCTAAAAAGAAATTAGAGGAAACATTGGTTCAGAGATGATCTGCTGCACACCACTGTTGGTTATTTGAGTAACTACCACCTTCCTGTCAAGTCTGACCATTCTTTCTGGCCTCTCTCATGAGCAAAGCGTTCTCACCCACAGAAATGGCGCTCACTGGATGCTTTTTGTTTCTCTCACCGTTTTCTGTAAACTCTAGTGACTGTTTTGCATGAAAATTCCCAGGAGGTCAGCAGTTTCTGAGATACTCAAACCACCCTGTCTGGCACCATCAAAGTCACTTAGATAATATTTCTTCCCCATTCTGAAGTTTGCTCTGTATAACAATTGAACCTCTTAAACATGCCTGCATGTTTTTATGCATTGAGTTGCTGGCCCATGCTTGGCTGATTAGATACTTGCATCAACGTGGATATTGCTGGCCCATGCTTGGCTGATTAGATACTTGCATCAATAAGTGGATATTGAGTGTGCAATTCATTTATAGCTTGCACAACAGAAGAAGCATAAACAAATATACCATTAGTGAAACTTGAGGGAAATAGAGCCTGAAACAGAATTAGGGCTATTCAGATCAATTCAAGGACCTGATGACAGTGGGGGAAGAATCTGTTGTTGAACCTTCAGGTTCCTGTGACATCTGGGTAGCCTCCAACCTATGAATATTGATTGCTCCTTCCAGTAAAAATATTCCCCTCCCCTCCCTCTTCCTCCATTCCCCACTCTGACCTTCTACCTCTTCTCACCTGTCTAACACATTCCCCCGGGTCGTCTCTTCCTTTCCCCCTATGGTCCTCTCTCCTTTCCTATCAGATTCCTTCTCTGATCCTTTACCTATCCCACCCACCTTGCTTCACCTTCCTACTACCCTCCTTCCCTTCTCCCACCTTTTTATTCTGCAGTCTTCCCTCTTCCTTTCCAGTCCTGAAGAAAGGACACAGCCCAAAATGCCAATGGTTTATTCATTTCCATAGATGCTGTTTGACCTGCGTTTTGTGTGTGCTGTCCTAGGTATGCCTAATGAAGTGTCCGCTGAGTGTAGTGGACAAGGTTGATAGAAAGTATTCCCATGAATGAAGGGGGTCAGGAGCCAGGATACGACAAAGAGTTAGGGTGATGTGACGAGGAGACACAAGAGGCTGCAGATGCTGGAACCTGCAGCAACTCACAAGGTGCTGGAGACTCTCAGCGGGTCATGCTGTCTAATCCACTGAGATCCTCTGGCATCTTGTGTGTTGCTGCCAGGGAAAGTGACTAACTGGATAATCAGGGACCAGAATCACTTCAAATATGTTCCTGGGCACCACGTACCTGGTAACAAGAGTTGAGTTCACAACATGGTTGATAGTCATGATTTATGAGTCAGGTTTGTGAAAACAGACTCTAAGGATATAGTTAGTAAACAAAAGTGTTCAGTGAATGACTGCAATGCCGTTATTTTTCTCCTGGGCTGTTTGGCGTATTGGCAGGGAGATTAATCTTTAATTCTCGAGTTGCTTCTGCTTCTGTTATGGAGGGTCTGGGGACCTCGGACTTCTAGTAATCTTTGGTTCATAACTCTCACTTATAAACACAGGAATTTCCAGATGAGGAAAAGTACAAGGTCCATTTAATCTGCCTGATAGTGCAACATTAATAATTATTGTCTTACAAACTAACCATAGCAATCAGTCTCTGTCAATTAGAATCAACGATGGTACAGCCCAGAAGAGGGATTGGTTCATCAATTTAGATTTGTAAACCTATCCAGTGTGCCCTCTCCGACTCTTTTTCTCTTGTCCGCTAAATCTTTCTGATCTATGTGTTAAGTGAGTCAAGGGACATGCGGTCAGCACAGGAAAGTGAAGGGTCCAGACTTTCCTTATTGAATGATGGGAAAGGCATATGGAATCAACCAACCGTTTCTTGTTGGATAATGTGAAATCTTCTTCCCCCCCAGCCTTTAAGCAGAGTCCACCAATCATCTCAACATACAGTGTTGAAAAAAAATCCTCTCCCTTCGGTTCATTTACTGGTTGAGAGATAAATATTGACAATGAACTGCAGGAACTGCCTTGATGATTGCCATAGGATGATCATAACAGTAATTACATCAGATTGTTTTGTCCACTTGGGAATATTTTTAATTCTTCTTTTGCTATGCCAGTAGGATCTTAGTACTATTGGCAAGTAATGAAAAGAGCATTAACCCCAGAGCTGGTCTTACCAGGACCAAAATGAGCCATGTCCATTCATTACCCCCAACAATAGACAATAGGTGCAGGAGTAGGCCATTCAGCCCTTCAAGCCAGCACCACCGTTCACTGTGATCATGGCTGATCAACCACAATCAGTACCCTGTTCCTGCCTTCTCCCCATATCCCTTGACTCCGCTATCTTTAAGAGCTCTATCTAACTCTTTCTTGAAAGCATCCAGAGAATTGGCCTCTACTGCCTTCTGAGGCAGAGTATTCCAAAGATCCACAACTCTCTGGGTGAAAAAGTTTTTCCTCAACTCCGTTCTAAATGGCCTACCCCTTATTCTTAAACTGTGGCCTCTGGTTCTGGACTCGCCCATCATCGGGAACATGCTTCCTGCCTCTAGCATGCCAAACCCCTTAATAATCTTACATGTTTCAATCTTCCTACTGAAGGTCTGGTTTTCAATCTCAGCATTAAAACCAGAACCAGGTTTATTGCCGCTGACATTTGTCATGCAATTTGTTGCTTTGCAGCAGCAGTATCTGAAATAATCACTATCACTTACGTTTAGAAATATACACTTAATGGCCAGTTTATTAGGTACTTAAAGCAGCCACTGAGTGTATATTCAAAGTCTTCTGCTGCTGTAGTCCACCCACTTCAAAGTTCGACGTGTTGTGCATTCAGAAATGCTCTTCTGCACCCCATTGTTTAACACGTGATCATATTAGCTGCTGTCGCCTTCTTGCCAGTTTGCAGAAGTTCGGCCATTCTTTTCAGACTTCTCTCATTGTCAAGATAGATAGATAGATAGATAGATACTTTATTCATCCCCATGGGGAAATTCAACATTTTTTCCAATGTCCCATACACTTGTTGTAGCAAAACTAATTACATACAATACTTAACTCAGTAAAAATATGATATGCATCTAAATCACTCTCTCCAAAAGCATTAATAATAGCTTTTAAAAAGTTCTTAAGTAGTTTACTTAAATACATTAAATACAATCAACCCTGTCACTTTAACATATCTTACTCCTGGCGGTTGAATTGTAAAGCCTAATGGCATTGGGGAGTATTGACCTCTTCATCCTGTCTGAGGAGCATTGCATCGATAGCAGCCTGTCGCTGAAACTGCTTCTCTGTCTCTGGATGGTGCTATGTAGAGGATGTTCAGGGTTTTCCATAATGGACCGTAGCCTACTCAGCGCCCTTCGCTCAGCTACCGATGTTATACGATGTCAAGGCATTTTCTCCTGCAGAACTGCTACTCACTCGATGTTTTGTTGTTTCTAGCACCATTCTCTGTAAACTCTGGAGACTGGTGTGTATGAGATACTCAAACCACCCCGTCTGGCACCAACAATCATTCCATAGACAAAGTCACTTAGATCAACTTTTTTCCCCCGTTCTGTTGTTTGGTATGAACAATAATGGAACCTCTTGACCATGTTTCCATGATTTTATGCATTAGGTTGCTGATTATCTGTTTAAATATTTGCATTACCAAACAGGATTACCTAATAAAGTCAGGGTGGTTTGAGTATCTCAGAAACTGCTGATCCTTTGGGATTTTTATGCACAGCAGTCTCCAGAGTTCACAGAAAATGGCGCGAGAAACAAAAGACATCTAGTAAGCAGCAGTTCTGTGATGGGGAAATACTGTTAATCAATAAATAGTGCAAAAAGGCAGCAAATTAGTGAAGATGTTTTCATGGGTTCATGGACCATTCAGAAATCTGATGGCAGAGGAGATCTTGGCACATCGTTTGCTGTTCATTCACAAATCATAATTACATTCAAAGGTCCAACATGCAGAAGTTTATCAAATTCTTACAAAAATTTTTAATTTATTCTGACACATTC
Source organism: Hemitrygon akajei (assembly GCF_048418815.1). Classification (NCBI taxonomy): domain Eukaryota; kingdom Metazoa; phylum Chordata; class Chondrichthyes; order Myliobatiformes; family Dasyatidae; genus Hemitrygon; species Hemitrygon akajei. The sequence continues at coordinate 36,368,522 of NC_133150.1, forward strand.
TCCTTGCTCATTGAGTCAGCCAGTGCCCCTTAAGAATAGCAGTGACTTTTATTTGAATCTCATTTCCAAATCAATGTTGACAGCTCTCTTACCACCATTGTCTTTAGAATATGCTTCAACATATTCCTCTGAATATCTCCCCCCTTGAATTGTGGCAAGATGAATGAGAAAAAATTGATATATTTATAATGAAAATAATACCTGTTACAAATTCAAGACAGTTTAATTTTATAGATAAATTATCACAGACTAAACGTTCAGTCTCTTGCCAACATTCTGGCTCCCTTCCATTTTATAATTCGAAACAAGTGGTGTCACAGATCAGCGTCAGATAACTTAAGGGTGTATCACGCTGTAACTAGCTCTGCATGCAAACGATATTCACAGTATTGACAGAAAAAAAAGATCAGCTTCAAGCCGGTAAACTTTAGTTAAAAAGAGCCAACAGCAACAGTACAAGAGACAATAATGGTTCAACCTACAGAGACTTCTCTGTAATCACAATGTTCCAGTTTCTGACCTCAAGAACAGACAGACTGCTATTCTTTTTCTCTAGCAGCCCCCTGGAATCAGGGATGGCTTACAATCCTGTGCAAAAGTCTTAGGTGTGTGTGTATATATATATATATATATATATAGATATATATATATATATATATAGTGACTAAGACTTTTGCACAGTGCTGAATTTGTCAACATGGAGCGGAGAGTGGGTTTGTAAATCTGGCAGGAGCAATGGATGGTGGGATTGGCAAAGTTGGAGGACGGGTGTAGGGCAGGTGGTAGAGAAGGAGTGCCAGGGGTTGTTGGGGGGCGGGGTAGTGGTGGCACGCATGCAGACATCCACAGCCCTAAGACACCAGGCAAGGTCATTTGATTCCAAAACAATTGACTCATTGATCAGTACAGAATGTCTCAATGGTGCTTCCTGCTCCCTCCCCTCTCCCTTCCCCTTTTCTGAATCATGATTCCCTTCCCCCTGCCCCCTTCCCAATCTCAGACAACAATAAAGACCCATATGAGAATCAGGCTCAGCATCGCTCAGATACGTCATGAAATTTGTTTTCTTTTCTGTGGCAGTGGTACATTGCAATATATAAACTGACCACATTACTGTGCAAAAGTCTAAGGCACCTTAGCTTGAACTTTGCTTCTTACTTCCACTCTCACTTGGTGGATTCTGAGGCAGCGAATCGATAGACTCTTCCACAGATGTTGCCTTGCCAGAAGGTGGCTGATGAGGTAAGTGAGTGGGTGAAGTGGTCCTCTCTTTAAACATGGTTTCAGTGTGTTCACGATGCATGGTCATGGAGGCGTGGAGTTCTACACCATTGAAACAGACCCTTCATCCCAACGCGTCTGTGTTGGCTGTGATCCCTATCTTGAGGCCCTGCCTTGGACAGAGTTGACCATTGATGTTGCGTCATAGCTGTATACATGATATGCAAGCCAGAGCAGTACGATTTGGAGAGCAAGCTGTTGCCCATGTAGCCGGCTCTCCCTCTCCATGCAGCTGATGAATGGAAAAGAATGGCAGAGAGCGATATAGTTTGGCACAGGAGTTGACAGTCATCATTGAACTCAATATAGAACTGCCTTAGAGACTCCAGCACCAGATTTCTCCTCGGGGTTTATTCCCAAAGCCTTCCCCATGAGTGGGTATCACTGCAAGTCAGCGGAGGTCTGAGATCAGAGTTTCTTTCTCCTAGATGAGCTGCCAACCATGGATGATGAGCCAGTTCTTTCAAAAGGAACAGATTCTTCCCCTCTGCCATCCGATTCCTAAATGAACATTGAAGCTTTGGGCACTGCCTCACTTTTTTTTAAATATATACATTATTTCTGCTTTGTATGTTTTCTAAATCTATTCAATATATGTAATTTATTTACTTGTGTATTTATTATTATGTTTTATTTTATTATTATTTTTTCTCTCTCTCTGCTAGATTATGTGTTGCATTGAACTGCTGCTGCTAAGTTAACAAATCTCACATCACATACCGGTGATAATAAGCCTGTTTCTGATTCTACACAGTAATGCTCAATTTGATTAATTTGGAAAATTGTCCCAGATATTTATTTTATCCTCTGGAATGGGTTCTTTCATCAATTTATCAGTACGTTAATCATACAAAGTGGTTTACAAGTACAGAAAGTATAAAATGTTTTATTCTCATGGGAATGAGATGGACAGATACTGACCATCAGTTCCTCCACATGGGTAGATCTGTGACCTGAACTAATGGAGTGAATGATAATCTGCATTTTAATTTAAATAATTTGTGCATGTCGACTCGGACTACATTTTTCTCAAGGTAGAAATGTCAAAAACTAAAAGACATGCATTTAAAGTGTGAGTGAAAAAGTTTAAAGGGGATGGGGAGCAAAATTATTTTATACAGAGAATACGAAGTGCTGGTAATGTTAGAAGCACATACTTACGAAAGAAGTATTTAAGAGGCTTTTGGATACATCAATATGCATGGAATGGAAGGATATAGAACATATACAAGCAGCGGAGATTTAGATTAATTTAGCTTAATTTAGATTTAATATATATTACTTGTTTTGTACTTTTCATCTATTTAATATACATATATATAGTGTAATTGATACTTATTTTTCTTTCTATATTATCATGTATTGCATTGACTGCTGCTGCTAAGTTAACAAATTTCACATCACATGCTGATGATAATAAGCCTGATTCTGATTCTGGCTTTGAAACAATGGGTTTTAAGATGCCTATCTACAAATTTCCCTCATTATCCCTTCTCCTTTCCAATGCAAATACCTGTCCAAATGTCTTTCGGACATTTCATTCAGGTGCAAAAGATGATACGAAGCATAGATCGAGTGGATAGCTGGAGACTCTTTTCCAGGGCAGGAAAGTAATTGGAGGAAAGTATGGGGTGAAGTCAGAGGTACAATACTGTGGAAAAGTCTTCGGCACATATAAATAGCTAGGGTGCCTAAGACCTTTGTACAGTACTGTATATTGGTTAAAGATCATAAGACCATAAAACATAGGAGCAGAATTAGGTCATTTGGCCCATCGAGTCTGCTCCACCACTCAATCATGGCTGATCCTTGTTTAAAACAGGAGAAAATCTGCAGATGCTGGAAGTCCAAGTAACACACAAAAAATGCAGTCCTGCCGAAGGGTTTCAGCCCAAAACGCTGACTGTACTCATGTCTGTAGATGCTGCCTGGCTTGCCGATTTCCTCCAGCATTTTGTGTGTGATTCTTTTTCCGCCTCCTCAGACCCACACCCAGGCCATCTCCCTGTAACTATTGATGCCATGACCAGTCAAGAACCTTTCAAGCTCTGACTTAAGTACACCCACTGACCTGGCCTCCACAGCTGCCTGTGGTAATAACTTCCATGAATTCACCACCCTCTGGCTAAGAAAAATTCTCCATATCTCTATTCTAAATCGACACCTCTCTATTGTGAGTCTGTGCCCTCTTGTCCTAGACTCCCCCACCATGGGAAATATCCTTTCCACATCTACTCTGTCTAGCCCTTTCAACATTTGAAAGATTTCAATGGGATCCCCCCCTCATCCTTCTAAATTCCAGCAAGTATAGACCCAGAGCTATCAAGCGTTTCTCAAATGATAAACCTTTCATGCCTAGAATTATCTTTGTCAACCTCCTTTGAATGCCAGCACATCTGTTCTAAGGTGAGGAGCCCAAAGCTGTTCACAATACTCAAGGTGAGGCCTCAGCAGTGCCTGATAAAGCCTCAGCATCACATCCCTGCTGTTGTATTCTAGACCTCTTGAAATGAATATTAACATTGCATCTGCCTTCCTCATCACCAGCTATACCTGCAAATTAATCTTTAGGGTGTTCTGCACAGGGACTCCCAAGTCCCTTTGTATCTCAGATTTTTGGATTTTCTTCCCGTTTAGAAAACAGTCTGCACACTTATTTCTACTAAAAGTCCATGACCGTGCATTTTCCAACATTGTAGTTCATTTGCCATTTTCCTGCCGATTCTCCTAATGTCTAAGTCCCTCTGCAGCCTACCTATCCCCTCTACACTTCCTACCCCTCCACCAACCTTCATAGCATCTACAAAGCTGGCAACAAAGCCATCTATTCCATCATCTAAATCATTGACATACAGCATAATAAGAAGTGGTCCCAACACTGACCCCTGCAGAACACCACTAGCCAATCAGAAAAGGATCTTTTTATTCCCACTTGGTGCCTTTTACCAATCAGTCAATGCTCTAACTATGCCAGTAAAATAGGAAGGTGGTTGGGAAACAGAAATAAGAGTACTTAGCTTTTTATTAGCTCAGTAGTATGAAGTGTTATTTGGTTCCTGGAAAGACATAATATACAGTATTGTGCAAAAGTCTTAGACATGCTAGGTGTGTGTGTGGGTGCGTGCGTGTGTGTGTGTGTGAGTGTGTGAGTGTGTGTGTGTGTGTGTGTGTTTGGGACATTTGAGAAGCTCTTAGGCACGTGGATGATAGAAAATTAGAGGGCAATGTAGGAGGGAAGAATTAGATTGGCTTAAAATGTCGGCTTAACATTGCGGGCCGAAGGGCCTGTACTGTGCTGTGGCTTTCTATGTTCTAAACTTCCTTGTACTCCAGCTGCTCTGACATCATCTTCCTTCTCTCTCATTTATTTATCTTGTTGCCCTTTAAATGTATCCATTCTATTCCCTCAGCTGCCTCTGGTGGTTGTGAATGGCATATTACAGTTGTTCACAGGTCAAAGAAGTTTCTCTTGAATCATCTTGTGTTGTGTTAGTAATGATACCTTTTCTTATTTGTAGTTTACATTTATGCATTGAAGAGTTTGGGATTCAATGGGTTGCACCCTGTTTAGGTGTAACACATTGACCCTCCATTCTCCAAATTAATTGGAGATGTCCTGTGGTCCATTCTTCACGGACACAGCTGAGAGAGATACATCCCTTCTGGAAACTGGGTGTGTTCAGGACTGTGCCATTTTAATCGCATCAAAATCTTGCTTGCCTTCCAATTCCTTGGCTGTGGCAATGGGTAACTGTAGACACTTGGAAACACATCCTGGTGGCAATATTATTTTTATAGAGGACAGGCCAGGCATAAAGTAGAGTGAAATATTGGATTTCAAAGTTCAGAGTTTAAAGTTCAAAGTAAATTCATTATCAAAGTACATACATGTTCCCATATATTGAGATTAATTTACTTGCAGGCCTTTACAGGAAAACAAAAGAAATTACAACAGATGTTATGGAGAACTATGCACAAATAAGGATGGGCAAACAGCTAATATTCAAAAGAAGAAAAACTGTAGAAACAATCAAATAAAAATAAACAAGTAAATAACTTTCTGCAGACAGGCAAAGACTGACAAGCACCAATGGGCAGAAGAAGACAAAGTGCAACTAAAAATAATGCTGAGAAGATGGGTTCTTGAAATTGAGACTACAGATTGCAGAATCAGTTCAGAGTGGTGATGAATGAAGTTATCCACATCGGTTCGGGAACCTGATCAACCTCTCGAGTCCAACCTCATTTTGCAGACTTTCAGCAATCAGCACATAAAATATGATGGTGGGAAGTGTGTTAATACCTCAATTCAATCTCCAACTAAACTGGACTATCAATCACGGTACATTTCATGCCGTGGATTATACTTACGGTCCTTCTGTGTCCCACTGCACAAGCACCCCTACCTCCATTGTAAACAAGGATATCAATTGTCATTGTAACATTGGTGTTGATAGTAAAATAGGTACTTGGTATATATTACCATGTTCACTAAATGCAAAGATTCTTTGATTGATGAGGACACCGTCAGGAAACATCAAGAATGCTGTGCCCAGCTTTTGTTTATTCATATAGTGGAGGGCAAAAAGACCCCATAAGATGATCAGGGGGAAGTGATTCAATTGATGGCTTGACTATGAGTATTTAGTACCTGGATGAGCTGAGATAACCGTGTGAGAATGACTAAAATAATTGGTTCAAGAGGTTAGGAAGCAAAAGTCCCTCTATACTAATTGAATACACTCACACAGAGTGCATGAAAGAGCTCCCTCGATACAGACTCATCAAACAGCTTCAGGGTATCCACAGCAGGATGTTGAAAAAATGGAGCATAACTATTGAGTATAAACTTGATTTACATTCCAAGAAACAGCACCTGTGTTTCAGTGCAGGTGAATAGCAGCCCTTGGGATTCAATATCGAATTCAATAATTTTAAATAACCAGCCTTTCCAGTGTCAGAAACTGCTACTTCTAATACAAGATCATTTGCCTTAACTCAGGATTCCTTTTCTCCACAGAGTCTGCTGGGTATTTCCATTGTTTACTTTTATTTCATTCGCAGTGTTCTCTCCAACCACCCTCCTTCATCAATCGACCACGCCTCCAAGAACGTAATACCATACAGATAGGCCTGGTCTCTACTTAACACTGACAGCCCCTTTGTTCTCTCTGCCTATTCCTGCTATTTAAAGTGCAATTTTTCAGTTCTGATGTCAGCTCAGTGACCTTAAACATCGACTCTACTTATCTCTCCAGAGATGTTGATTATTTCCAGCAACTTATTTTCATAGAATTATAGAATAAGACAGTAGGGAAACAGACCCTTTGGAAAAACACATCCATGCTCACCAACATGTTCACTCAAGCTAGTCACACTTGTCTCTGTTTGGCCCATATTCCTTTAAACCTTCTAAATCATTCCTATCCATAACTTTCAGAATTTGTATTATATTTCCAACTCTCCAGAGTAAATTGATTGTGTGTGCAGCAAGTTCAAACTAATTACAAATAAGTAAGCAAGAACTGGCCAAGCTCCAAAGTGCATCAAATTATGTTTTCATACAAGTAGTAGATATGTCACTTAGTCACATTGATGGAGGATTAGTTGCATATTGTACCATTTATGTTTCACCAAACTGACCCTTTCTTTTTCTGTTCCCCAAGCATTGCCTAATTAGATTGAGGATAGATAGAGCGATAAAGAATGTGCTGGAGGAACTCAACAGCATCTGTAGGATGCAGGACTGGAGGAGGCTTGCTCTGATCTGGGGCCTTGACCTAAAATGTGGTGATGGAATGGGGTTTGCTGATCGCAAAGTTTCAAACTCAAACGAAAACCTCACTAAAAGAATGTTACGCTGTAACTACCCAATCTTCAAAAACGAGCTAACTTCCCTGTTTAGTCTCCGCAGTGAACTTAGCTGCCAGCACCCTCTATTTGAGTAGTGGGTTCCCTCTCCTTACCAATGAGAAGATACTTCCAGCTAACAAAAGTAGATTAAAACACCGCTCACTTACGTTCAGTGATACATTGTTTAAATCCAAACAATCTTCTAAAAACACATTTAAAGCTCAGAGAGGTTGTTGAACTTAACTATTTGCAAGCTGTAAACCATTTCTAAAGCACAAACTCAAAACACAAAACATCGTTCCAACACAAAGGATTTCTAAAACACAGGTACAATTCCTACAAAGTAGGAAAAGAGATACCAATGATGTAGACAAACAAATTGTCCATTACAGAAATCGAAGCCAGGGGAATGGATTCTAGTTCACCCTGTGCTTCTTTCATGCTCCTTGATGTTTCCTAGCCATTCCTAATAGGCCGGAACTGCTGTCTAAATTTATACTGTTTCTCTCCACGTGAGTGACTTTACACAGGTACAGTTTTTACACAAAAGATCTAAAAGCTTTTCTGGAGACACAGATTTCAGCTACTTACCACTAATGTTGTAAAGCTAATTTCCAATGTTAATAGATCAGTTACTGATATGCTGAATGATATTATCTATCTGGTCTGCAAGCTTGCTTAAACTAAACAGCTTAGTCAATATTGTCTGTTTTGAAACAAGCCAAATGAAATAACCCGAGCAACATACACAAAATGCTGGAGGAACTCAGCAGGCTAGGCAGCATCTATGGAAATAAGCACAGCCGACATTTTGGGCTGAGACCCTTCAGCAGGACTGGAGAAAAAAAAGATGAGGACTAGATTTAAAGGGTAGGGGAGGGGAGAGAGAAACACAAGGTGAAAGGTGAAACCGGGAGGGGGAGGGAAGAGGTAAAGGCTGGGAAGTTGGTTGGTGAAAGAGATATAGGGCTGGAGAAGGGGGAGTCCGATAGGAAAGAACAGAAGGCCATGGCAAAAAGAAAAGGGGGGAGGAACACTGGAGGGAGGTGATAGGTGGGCAAGGAGATCCCCTTTGGCTCCTCACACTTTCTTCAAACAAAAGGTGTAGCCATGGGTACTTAACGCCTGCCTTTTTGTTGGCTACGTGGAATAGACTATGTTCCAGGCCTACGTTAGTGTCACTCCCCTGCTTTTCCTACACTACAGTGATGACTGCACTGGTGCTGCTTCCTGCACCCGTCCTGAGCTCATCAACTTCATGAACTTTGCCTCCAACTTCCATCCTGCCCTCAAATTTACCCGGTCCATTTCCGACACCTCCCTCCCCTTTCTTGATCTCACTGTCTCTATTTCAGGAAACAGCTTCCCTTCCTCCACTATCAACGATGCCCTCAACCGCGCTCTTCCATTTCACACATGTCTGCTCTTACCCCACCCTCCCGCCACCTTATCAGGAATAGGGTTCCTCTTGTCCTCACCTACAACCCCACCGGCATCCACGTCCAGCAAATATTTCTCCAGAACTTCTGCCATCTCCAATGGGATCCTACCACCAAGCACATTTTCCCTCCCCTCCTACTTTCTGCTTTCCTCAGGGATCACTCCCTACACAACTCCCTTGTCCATTCATCCCTCCCTACTGATCTTTCTCCTGGCACTTATCCTTGCAAGTGCTACACCTGCCCCTACACCTCCTCCCTCACTACCATTCAGGGCCCCAAAACAGTCCTTCCTGGTGAGACAACACTTCACTTGTGAGTCTGTTAGAGACATATACTGTGTCCATTGCTCCTGCTGTGGCTTCCTATATGTCCGTGAGACCTGACGTAGATTGGAGACCGTTTCACCAAGCATCTGCGCTCCATCCGCCAGAGAAAGCAGGATCTCCCAGTGGCCACCCATTTTAATTCCACTTCCCATTCCCATTTGTCAATCCATGGCCTCCTCTACTGTCGCGATGAGGGCACACTCATTTTGGAGGAGCAACACCTTATGTTTTGTCCGGGTAGCCTCCAACCTGATGGCATGAATATTGATTTCTCGAACTTCCAGTAATGGCTTCTGCCCTTCACCAATCCCCATCCCCTTTTCCCCCTCTCACCTTATCTCCTCATCTGCCCATCGACTCCCTCTGGTGCTCCTCCCCCCCTTTTCTTTCTTCCATGGCGTTCTGTTCTCTCCTATCGCACTCCCGTTTCTCCAGCCCTGTATCTCTTTCATCAAACAACTTCTCAGCTCTTTGCTTCATCCCTCCCCCTCTCGATTTCACCTCCCGCCTTGTGTTTCTCTCTCCCCTCCCCCACCTTTTGTCTACTTCTCATCTTTTTTTCTCCAGTCCCGCCCGAAATGTTGACTGTACTTTTTTCCTTAGATGCTGCCTGGCCTCCTGAGTCCCTCTAGTATTTTGTGTGTGTTGCTTGGATTTGCAACATCTGTAGATTTTCTCCTGGGTGAAATTAAATAACCCATTGTCTTCATACTGCACCTCCTTGAGCAGCTGTAAACCAAGTGCAGAACTTGTTTTGCAAAGCTGTGTTCTCAAACTTCAAACTGACTACAGCTTTCCACTTACATTTGAAAAACTGAAGGCTGACCCCCATTTACGGCCAGAAGCTAGACAAAGGACTATTAGTTGGAAGTTTACTTACGGCTGTTTGCTTAAACAAGAGGCAGCTGCTCTGTTTAGAAAGTGAGCTTTGCAGAAAAAAACAAAAGGCCCGCTGGGCCAGGAAGCGAATATCCATCACAATGTCAACAATTCCTTTTCTTCCCCCAGATGCTGCTTGACTCGTTGAGTTCCTCCAACAGATTGTCTGTTGCTCCAGATTCCAGCATCTGCAGTCTCTTGTGTCTCGTGATGGAGGTGAATGGGAGTTGATCTCAGTTGAAATTGGAATTGGAATATTTTTATTACCGCCGTATGTAATGAAAAACAATGAAAAGCTTGTCTTGCATACTGTTCATACAGACCATTAACAGTGCATTGAGGTAGTACAGTGTAAAACAGTAACAGAATGCAGAAATCAGCTAATTTAAGGCAATAACCAGCTGGCAAGGACGTATTCAATCTGAAATTTAGAGTTATTGATTCATTGAGTAATACAGCATGGAAACAGGTTGTTCAGCCAAATTTGCCCATGCTGACCAAGGCACGGTAGCGTGGTGCCTAGTGCAATGCTTCACAGAACCAGCGTTCACCGATCGTGGTTCAATTCATGCTGCTGTCTGTAAAGAGTTTGTATGTTCACCCCATAACTACTGGGTTTCTTCTGGGCGCTCCGGTTTCCACCCACATTCCAAGGTTAGGGTAAGTCAGTTAAGAGCATGCTCTGTTGCTGCTGGAAGCGCGGCAATACTTGCAAGCTGCTTAGCGCAATCCTCACCGATTTGTTTTCAGGCCAACAACCCATTTCATCGCATGTTTTGAGGTGGCCGTAAGCTACTTCCATTTGCCTGCATTTAGCCCATATCCCTCTAAATCTTTCCTATCCATGTCCCATTTAAATGTCATTATACGGGCATGGCAAGTGCCATCTCCAGGTTACCTCCCGTTGGCCAGCATGGTGGGCATAATTGGGCACATGGCACCAAGGCGCCCTGAATTGACGGTCTGACACCAGGTAGACTTCTATCAGTTGGTTCAGTGCAAATATTGGGTGCCAGTGTAGGGGGTGTGCCAGCTCCTTGTGCCACAGTTTAGCTGGACTTATCTCATTATTTGACTAGAGTTCAAAAGCCAAGGACGTCATTGGGGCTGAAGTGAAACAATGGCTGGGTGATGTGGATTCTGACATCCTGCACGAAGCACAAGAAAGACGAAGAGGGAAATAAGAAATATCTCTGAGTAAAGTGGCTGCCCAGCAGCGCTGACAATGTTGTACTCAGGTGCCTGTCTGTCACACTTTGGATGTCTAGAGGGTCATTAACCAGGGAAACACAGATTTATGGTAATTGACAAAGGAACCAGACAGGAGATTAGAAGGTTTTCTCTCATGCATTGAGCTGCTCAGCTCTAGAATACATTGCCTGGAAGCAAGGTAGAAGCAGGTTCAATAGTAGCCCTGGAAAAGGAAATTGGATAACTACTTGAAGGAGAAAAATAAATGTAACTCCAGAGGGAAAGAGCATGGGAATCAGACTAATTGGATAGTTCCCGCTCAAAAGGCTGCAAAGACGCAATGGGATGAACAGTGCCAAAAGATTCTTAGATTTTACATCAAACTTTATACAAATTATACTTAAAAAAGTAGTAAGGAAGATGAAGAAAGCCCATCAATTCCTGCATTTTTTTTCCTGTAGCCTTCGGGGAGAAACAATCAATTCACAGTTCACCAATTTTCAGGGACCCGTCTGCCCTCTAATTGATCTCCAGACAGTTAGATTTTATAGACGCTCGAGGAACAGACGGAGTTCTGCAGGGCACTTCTTCAGTGGCGGACTAATGGTGTTCCCTTAGTATTATGTTGTCCTTCCTGGAAAGCAGAATGCCCTTCAAATTTTCATGATCCGCTAGCGTTTAAAAGTGAATGCACTCTACACAGAGTCAACTTTCACTGCCAATTTCTCCTAATGTGTTCTACAACTTTTATCAATTACACCTTCCTGAGAGTTTAAATTTAAAATAAATTCTGTAGTATTGTGACTAATCAATCTGAAACAAAATATCATTTGTCAAACAAAGCAATAAAAGTATATACAAAAATGTAAGTAAGACCATAACACATAGGTGTAGAATTAAGCCATTTGGCTCATTGAGTCTGCTCTGCCAATTCATCATGGCTGATCCAATTTTCCTCTCTGCCCCATCCTCCTAGCTTTTCCCTGTATCCCTTCATGCCCTGACCAATCAAGAATCTATCAACCTCTGCCTTAAATATACATAAAGATTTGGCCTCCACAACTGCCTGTGGCAAAATAAATTCCTCTGTCTAAAGAAATTCTTCATCTCCATTCTGAAAGGAAGCTCCTCTTTTCTAAGGTTGTGTCCTCTGCTTTTAGACTTTCCCACCATAGGAAACATCCTTCCACATCCATTCTATTAACACCTTTCATCATAAGTATTTCACCTTAAGTATATAAGTTGATTGCTTAACTGTTGTCCACTACTACAAGCCCGACTTGTTGAGCAGAAGAGTGTTATCCATTTGATCGATTCATCTATGGTTATATCGTTATATGGTTATATCTATTTTTTCATCTGGACCTGAACATTTCTCTTCATTAAGTACTTTTCCAGTTCCCTCAAGAAATATTATTGTATCAATTTACACACAGGTTTTCTAGGTCATAAAGTCATAGAGAAATACATCACAGAAACAGGCTATTCGGCCCAATTGATCCTTGCTGACCATGATTCCCATCTCAGTTCATCCCATTTTCCTATTCTGGCTCATATTCCTCTAAGCCTTTCTTATCCATATACCTGTCCAAATTCGTTTCAACTGTTACTAATGTACCTCTCTCAACCACTTCACCTGGCAGCTTGTACCATATAGATTGCGCAAAAAGTTGCTTCAAAGTTTTCTATTAAACTTTCCCTTTCTCACCTGAAACCTGTGCTCTCCAGGTCTTGACTTCCCAACCCTAGGAACAAAGCTGTGCACGTTCACCAATCTTTGCCCCATTTCCTCGCCTTACCTTCTTCCTCTGATTTCAAGATTTTGAGTACAATTACTAAGTCTTACTTAAGCTTCTCTGTTGCTTGAGGAACCGTCACAGTTTCACTAATTACTCAAGACTTCTGAGTAATTAAAAGTCCATCGTAACTTTGGGGTAAACTCTGTATACATTATATACCACTGGTGCAGTTATTATTTAGAACACAGAAGCTGATTTTCAGATTGGTCATCTGGTTAATGATTAGAAGTCATAGATGAATGATTGTAAAAGTGATGGTGATGTGCAAAACCAGATGTCAGCTAGTTTATCTCCCCGTCTAATTTTCCTGCCATGCTTTGAGCAGGCCTAAGAAGAATGTTACAGCCTACAGTTAATTGTATTAAAGTGTTTCTTCAGTGATGCGGTCAATCTAACACAGTGATAAATCAATCACCAATATGTAGAAAATGGGCTTCCTTACATACTGTGGTTTAATGACTCAATTTTAAACTTCTTAGTGCAAACCTTGCCGTCTTTCACTAACCTCCTCGTGGCCGAATCTTTTTCCATGTCCGTCCAACTTGGAGCTCTGGCTTATGTCCAGCATCTTGTTACTTCAACAGTTGCATCTTCAGCTAATATGCCTTAAGCCTCTCCTATTTTAAGTAATAGAACCCATGTTATGTATCTCGGGATGTTTTGCTTTATTGGGAGGAAAGCTACATTTACAAAATTGGAAGCGGTCAGCCAAATGAAGATCAAACAGATTCAGACAATTCCACCCACTAAAAGTAACAGACAAGAATTGAGTGATTATGCAGAAAGTTTGAAGTTAATAACTCATCTCCTTCTATCTTAGGCAACGAATTTATCATTCACCCCTGCTGTGGACCATTTCTGGAGGTCCAAAACGCCAACTTCTACAAAGAAGGGATCCGTATGCTCCATGACCACTGGACTAAGTGTGTAAGTGTAGGAAAAATAGATGTGCTGGGTTTTCTAAAATTGACTCCTTCTACCTTAGGCCATGAATTTATCAATCACCCGTCGTAAAAATGTATGCCTTGGCAGGTTAATCGGTCTCGTGGGTGTAGTGGTTTGCGTGGGCTCAGTGGGCCAGAAAGGCCTGTTACCGTGCTGTGTTTCTAAATAAAATAAATAAATATGCTAACAAAAATGCTAGACTCTGAACTGCTCTGTGCAGGGCCCAGGCTAAGGAGAGAAGAAAATGGAGCAAAGGCCCTCAAACCTTCAATCAAAGGATATTGCTAGAAGGGAGCTCTATGGGGTTGAGTGGGATCTGGGATCAGCCATCATGGAATGGCGGAGCAGACTCGATGGGCTGAATGGCTTATGGTCCTTTGTCTTACGGTCTTAGCCCCTAAGCCTGTACCACCATTCACTGAAGTGAAGAATGATCTAATCATTCAAACTTCAGTTGTTCTCTCTGGAACAGCAGAGGCTGAGGGGAGGTCTGATAGAGGTTTATAAAGTAATGACAGGCATAGACAGAGCAGGGAACCACAATCTTTTTCACGGGGTTGAAATGTCTAAAACCTGAGGGCGTTCATTTAAGGTGCGAGGGGTAGCTTCAAAGGAATTATGTGGGGCAAGTTTTTAAACATCCTGGGTGGTGGTAGATGTCAACACAGGAGAGGAGTTTAAGAGGTTCTTAGTTAGGCACAGGGATATTTAGTATTTTATTTTATTTCAAGATACAGCATGATAGCCGCCCTTTCTGGACTAACGAGCCCACATCACACATTAAATCCAAGTGATTGATTAACCTATTAACCCGTACGTCTTTGGACTGTGGGAGGAAACCAGAACATCTGGAGGAAACCCATGTGGTCACAGGGAGATTGCAGAATCTCATTTTTATATGAATGTCCTGATGAAGGATCACGGCCAAAATGCCGACAGTTTATTCCTTTCCGTAGATGCTGACTGACCTGCCGAGTTCAGGAATTCCAGCACCTGCAGAATCCCTGGTGTTTATATACATGAAGTGTAAGGATATGGACACTGCGTAGCCAGAAGGCATACGTTTGGTCAGCATTTGATTACCATTCTCATTATTTCATTTAGAGATACAGCACAGTGACAAGCCCTTCTGGCCCAGCAGTTACACATGGAGCAATTATACTACCGTACTAACTCGTTTGTCTTTGGAACGTGGAAGGAAACTGGAGCATCCACAGGCAACCAAGTGGTCATGGAGAGAATGTATAAATTCCTCTTTATAGACAGCAGTGGGAATTGAACTCAGGTCACTGGCACTGTAACAGCATCACGCCAAGTGCTACACTATGATGCCACACTAAGTTCTGCACAACATTGTGGGCCAGTGTTCCTGTGCTTTGCTGATCTATGTTCTAGTCATTGTGTGCATCTCCACTTCCCTGCATCCTCACAATTTTTAATTAATCTGCTGTCCAAAACTCTTTCCTTCTTCTAAACAGACTTCACTGGTCAGTATTCACCGCTCTATGGAGTAGAGAATTCCAAAGATAAAGAACTCACTAAGAGAAATTTTATTCTATGTTGTGGTAATAAATGGCTACCTTTCTATCCTGTGAGCCTGTACCATACTTCTACATTCCCTGACCAGGGAAACATCTTCTCATCTTCTATCCTGATCAGCTCAGTCAGAATCTCAACAGATGGACTGAAAATGCCGAATATCTAGGACCACAAGAAAAGTACAGAGGATCTGAGGTTTCAGGTAAAGAGATTTAAAAGGGTAGATGTAGGAAAAACTATTTCCTAGGCCCGGGGTCTCCAAACTTCAAAGTTAATTTATTATCAAAGTACCTATGCAGTATACACCCTGAAATTCACCTTCCACACGGAGAGTCATGAAACAAAGGAGAAACATGAAACCAACCCATTCAAAGAGAAACATCAAACCCTGTTGGCAAAAAAAAATCGTGCAAAAGACAACAAAAAAATGAGTGGAAAACACAGAATATAAAACACAAAATCAAAAGGCATATTTCAGTACTGTTCAGTTCAGTGTTCATTATCTGCAGGTTGCCGTAAAACAAAAAAACACCCAAAAGTAGCAACAAAAGCGAGCAACCAGAACTAGGACTAGAAGCTATATAAAACATCATAAACTGAATTAGTGTCCAAATCTACAATCCGCGTCAATTAAACCTTGCTCCGGAGCCATCCACTAACGGGAGAGGGAGAGAGAGGGAGATTGCTCAAACACAAGGACCTTCCCTTGGGAGCAGTGAGTGAGAGAGAGTGAGAGATCACCACATGCAGACACCTTCTTCAGAACTGGTTTATATAACATAAATTTAAATCTAGACCATTTTTTGAATGATAAAAACAAGAGATATTGCAGATAAACATACTCAACATGCTGAAGGAACTCAGCAGATCTGGCAGCATCTACGGGGAGGAGTTTATTCACCCACCCACCTTCCCCCTCACCTGGTTTCACTGATCAATATTCAGCTTATATTCCTTCTCCTCCTGCCAACTTCAAATTCTGGCTTCTTGCCCCGTCTTTTCGAATCTCTTGTGTCTAGAGCCTGCAGATGCTGGAAACCTTGAACAACACATGCAAAATGCAGGATGAACTCAGCAGGTCAGGCAGCATCTACGGAGGGGAATAGACAGTTTGTGTTTCTGGATGAGACCCTTCATCAGGACTGGGAGGGAAGGGGCCAGAAGACAGAATAAGAAGATGGGGGGGGGGGGGGGGAGGTAAAAGATGGCAGGAGATAGGTCAGAGTTTTTAGAATTATGTTCTCTCAACTTTTCCACTCAAAGAACCTTGCAAGTCTTCTTCTTCCAAGTAAATAAATAGATAGATAGATAGATAGATAGATAGATAGATAGATAGATAGATACTTTATTCATCCCCATGGGGAAATTCAACTTTTTTCCAATGTCCCATACACTTGTTGTAGCAAAACTAATTACATACAATACTTAACACAGTAAAAAAAATATGATATGCATCTAAATCACTATCTCAAAAAGCGTTAATAATAGCTTTAAAAAGTTCTTAAGTCCTGGCGGTAGAATTGTAAAGCCTAATGGCATTGGGGAGTATTGACCTCTTCATCCTGTCTGAGGAGCATTGCATCGATAGTAACCTGTCGCTGAAACTGCTTCTCTGTATCTGGATGGTGCTATGTAGAGGATGTTCAGAGTTATCCATAATTGACCGTAGCCTACTCAGCGCCCTTCGCTCAGCTACCGATGTTAAACTCTCCAGTACTTTGCCCACGACAGAGCCCGCCTTCCTTACCAGCTTATTAAGACGTGAGGCGTCCCTCTTCTTAATGCTTCCTCCCCAACACGCCACCACAAAGAAGAGGGCACTCTCCACAACTGACCTATAGAACATCTTCAGCATCTCACTACAGACATTCAATGATGCCAACCTTCTTAGGAAGTACATTCGACTCTGTGCCTTCCTGCACAAGGCATCTGTGTTGGCAGTCCAGTCTAGCTTCTCGTCTAACTGTACTCCCAGATACTTGTAGGTCTTAACCTGCTCCACACATTCTCCATTAATGATCACTGGCTCCATATGAACAAACACACAAACAAATAAATAAACAAGTGAATGAATAAGCAAATAAATAAATAATGGTGAGAATGTGATTTGCAGAGTCCATGAAAATGAGTACTTAGGTTGTGGAATCAGTTCAGAGTTTGCCATGAAGCCCCCTGGGGCAACAATTGTGGACCCAGCATGGACCAGGAGGGCTGTTTCCATGTTTACTCTTATTCTAACTCTATAGAGAGGGTCTGAACAGTCTACTCCTGCCCTTGAATTTCTTACTCAGGATAAGTACACATTAAATCAGGATAATTTACCACCGTGGGGATGGGTTGATTGGAAAGCGGCACAGTGTGACCATGCTTAGCTAAACCACCCCTGAGGCTTTAGAAGGCATTGGTTCAGAAAGCTGCACATGGAATATGGTGAGCAGTTTTGAGTTCCTTATCTAAGAAAGGATGTGCTGGCATTGGAGACGGTCCAGAGGAGGTTCACGAGAATGGAAGAGTTAACATGTTAGGAGCATTTGATGGCTCTGGGCCTGTACTCACTGGAGTTTAGAAGAATGGAAGGGGAGGGGATCCTATTGAAACCTATGGAATATTGAAATACCTAGATAGAGTGGACGTGGAATGGATGTTTCCTATAGTAGACATCGAGGACCAGAGGGCACAGCCTCAGAATAGAGGGGCATCCCTTTAGAACAGATGAGAGGAAGAAGTTCTTTTGCCAGAGGGTGGTGAATCTATGGAATTCTTTGCCACAGAAAGATAATGGAGGCCAAGTCATTGGGTATATTTACAGTGTAGGATGATAGTTCCTGATTAGTAAGAGTATCAAAGAAAATGGGGGAAGACAGGAAAATGGGGCTGACGGGGATAATAAATAAGACTTGATGAAATGTCAGAGTGTGACGGGCTGAATAGCCTAATTTTGCTCCTGTGTCCCATGATCTTATAAATCTGCCATGATAAAATGGCAGAGCAGGCTCGATGGGCCCAACAGATTAATTTTACTCCTATGTCTCATGGTCTTATGAATCTCCTCTATGGTAAAGCAGGAGTTAATGAAATTTTTCTGCTTCCGGGGATATCCCCAATTAACAGACAGTTCCATTGCCCTGCAGCACGACCAGAGACTGGATGGCCTTTTGCAACAGACATTATAATAGGATGAAAATCTCCTGGGACTTCTTTCAGTATATTAATAATAGGCTGGGTTTTGAGCTACTGGAAAATTCCATTTAGTAATGGAACTGAAATCACATATGCGAAAGATACTAATTAGCATAATTCATAATTGTTTTTCTTTATATTTGAATGAATAAACACCCAAAGTTTTAGCAGGATATTCCTTGTGGTGTTTAAAGTTACTGGTAAAGGTTATATAATAATGAACAGAATTAATGCATGCAAATCCTGCCTGATTAGCATATCATTAAAATAATGTTGGATTTGTCAGGGTAACAGTGAAATCCTCAATTTACTTTTCACTGAACAGAATCCTTTAGCACCTTCCGAGTAACAGTGAACCTCATTGGCTAAACTTCAGTTTTATTGAACGCTTATCCTCTACACGTTCTGTTTGTGCAATTATTAGTATGTAGAAAAGAGTCAATTAAATGGTGATTAGTTTTTCAAATGGAGCATAACAAGTTCTCAAATGCAATTAAAATATGGTAATCTTATAGATTGAAATCACACCATAAACTGCAAGATAACTGCAAGATAACCATCTTCCAAGATAACCAAGATAACTTCTTTCTTGTAGGTTTTGCCTTAATCTCTCCAGAAGTATCCATACACTTGGCATTCTGCTAGATTTGCATTACGTGGTCTGTACATTCAGTGGCCACTTTATTAGCTACTTCCTGTACCTAATAAAGCAGCCACTGATTGCATGTCTGTGGTCTTCTTCTGCTGTAGCCCATCCACTTTAAGGTTCGACGTGTTCTGGGTTCAGAGATGCTCTTCCACACACCACTGTTGTAACGTGTGGTTATTTGAATTGCTGTCACCTTCCTGTCAGCTTGAACCAGTCTGGCCATTCTCCTCTGACCTCTATCACCAACGAGGCGTTTTTGCCCACAGAACTGCCACTCACTGTTTTGTTTTCAATTTTTTGTGCCATTCTCTGTAGATCCTAGAGTCCGTTGTGCGAGAAAATCCCAGGAGATCAGTAGTTTCTGAGATACTCAAATCACCCCATCTGGCACCAACAATCGTTCCAAGTTCAAGTTTAATTTTCATTCAACCATATACATGAACACAGGCAAATGGGACAGAGTTCCTCTGGGGCTAAGGTGCAAAACACAGTAACAACAGTCACACACAACAGTGCACAGCTCATATAATTATGATAGCAGAAAAACATGAAGTTCAAAAAAATTAAAAATAATAATGTAGCTACAGTCCCTATAATCCAAAAATAACTATCCCAAGTCCCTAATAACATAGCCTATATCCTGTAGAATGATAATGCATGGATGCTGTCCTGGAGCCGCTTTTCTGTAAGAACAGCACGCAGTGGTTTCACATGTCATGCAGAGCAGCCACAGACGAACACTAGAGGGCAGTACTGATGAGCCTCTAACTCAGCACGGCTTTCAGCAGCACACAACCAACTCTAATGCCTTCCTCCTCAGCAGCGGCAAAAGGCGCCCCCGAGGCTTGAAAGAGGGTCTGGTCCGTGCGTGCCACAACGAAGGCCACACAGCTCCTCTCGCCAACAATCCAGTGAATCGGACTCGCAGTGTTCTAAATTACCAGTGTCCAACAGGGTCTTGTGATCACAATAAAAATGTCCAAGGTAACCAGCCGTTGGATCGCGCACTGCCTCCACAACTGGCGCTGATGCTTTCTTCCTTGGGTAGCCGAAGCAGTCTGCAAGGCTGTGCATTAACAAATGCAGCTCCATCGCTATCCAGCAAATTGCTAATGGGGTAGGCCTGTGCCATTTGATCTCCTTGATAGCAGCAGTGCCTTGAGATCGTGAAAAAGACGTAAAGGATGAACAATTGCACCTTTGGTTCGACCTAGCGAGGCCACAGTGGTCAAAGTCACTTAGGTCACATTCCCTGTTCTGATGTTTGGTCAGAACAACAACGGAACCTCTTGACCATGCCTGCACGCTTTTGTGCATTGAGTTGCTGCCACGTGCTTGACCGATTAGATATTTAGATTTACAGATACTTACCGCAGGTGTACAGTTGTACCTAATAAAATGACTACTGAATGTATACTGGGAATTTTGATGATGGATGCAAGGCTACCAACTCCTCCTCTTGATGTTATTCTCCTGTAGTAACTGAATCCAGACTTTACAAGATAAACTTGAACCTACTGAGTGGGTGTATGCACCATCATGGGAAATTTATGATCATCACCTGCATTTCTATAGCAAGTAGTGTTCTCCTAAGGGATTGTCTATTGGTGGGTCTTCAGATGACTGTAGAGACCAATCCAGGATTCAAGTATGTTAGGGTGGATTCCCTTAATGGAAAACGCCTGTGGGTGACTTTGTTTAACGTAGTGAGGCTGATACACAGGCAGCCACCACATGGTCCTCAACAGACAAGGGTCAGGATCAAAGTGACATGGCAACCAAGATGTCTGGGATATTTCACTGCTGCAGCCTTCCTCTGTCTTCACTGCCATTGTGATGTGTCATCACCTTCCACCAGCTCCACCGTTGAGGTCTTGGTCAAATCTTTGTCTGAATCCTCCCCCTTGACCTTACCTTCATGACCCTACCAGGAGCTCTTTTACTGACAGCATTGCTCTCAGGACCTCGGGAGCTCACAAGCTTCTCCACCATGACAAGGTGATGATCGTCAGATAAGGCTACACAGCAGAGGTAGAGCATTCCCTGGAGTCAGAGAAGCCCTGCCATGCTTTCCTCCCCTTTGACCTTACCGCCATGACCGACCCTACCAGGAGCTAAGTGCCAGAAGGGTAAACTCCAGACGGAATTGCCCTCGGGATCTCAGGTACTCATAAACCTCTCCATCATGACA
The DNA here is from genome assembly GCF_048418815.1 of Hemitrygon akajei. NCBI lineage: Eukaryota > Metazoa > Chordata > Chondrichthyes > Myliobatiformes > Dasyatidae > Hemitrygon > Hemitrygon akajei. The sequence continues at coordinate 36,389,797 of NC_133150.1, forward strand.
GACTTGGAGAGATTTGTGCGGCTGCTGGAGCAGTAAATATCAAGGCATAATCTGTCTGATTTGATTGCAGACAAAAACTTTTCACTGTATCTCAGTACATGTGACAATAATAAACCATTACCAATGTCAATGCCATGCTAAAGATGCTGGAGGAACTCAACAAGTCAAGCAGTTTCTATAGAGGGAAATAAACAGTTAGTGCTTGGATCAAGGGCCTTCGGCTGGACTCAAGACATTGAATCAGAATTATATATATCAGCACAGGAACTGAAACCCCAGATTCTGTGTAGTACACTGCAATGCAACATTAGTGTTCTAACTATAGGGCTTTTGATCTTTTGAAATTCTAAATCTGTGCCTTATTAACCAAAACTAAAACTTAAAACACATTACAGTAAATCTCACTGGCCGTTGTGTATCTGATGGTTGACTGAGATGAACCATTTTTATTGGAGACCTCACAACTACACGTCAAAATATATCTCCTGGATTGCAAATCCATATATGTGGTTTTGATATATGAAGCTTCTTTATTAATTAGCTGAAATTCTTTTGTAGTAAATGGATACAGAACCATTAGCAGATGATAGCCTTTTCTTGGTTCAACCAAGGTTAATTTCAGGGAGAAAGAACAGTGTTATACTCTAATACAGTCAGAAGCCAATGGGAGAGGAGGACCTTTACACTACACTATCCAATCTACCAAAACAGAGAAGAACTATAATCTGTAGCTGCATATCACAAAGGGGACTTCATTCTACACCAATTATTTTTGGACCCCACAGAGTGATTATTACCAGCCAGTCAAGAGGAACCATCACCAAACATCAACTAATCTATCAATAAAGGAAGGTAACCTTCACAAGTGCATTGAAGTGTAAAATTACATTTCTAGAGTGGGGTCATTCTCGTTGTACCATCATTTCAGGAATAAAGGGGAAAGTCTTCCTAATACACCTTCTACCATCAGGAATACATTTAAGTGTCAATGGAGAGAGGTGACCTTTGAACCAAATCTTTCAAACTGCAATAACACAGCAGCAACCCTTGCAATCAATTTCAATCTTAGACCACAAGACACAGGAGCAGAATCAGGCCATTTGGCCCATCGAGTCTGCTCCACTATTCAATCTCCCCTCCCCAGCCTTCTCCCTGTTGATGTCATGGCCTATCAAGAACCTATCAATATCTGCCTTAAATACACCCAATGACCTGGCCTCCACAGCTGCCTGTGGTAATGAATTCCACAACCTCACCTGCCTCTGGCTAAAGAAATGTCTCCACATCTCTATTTTAAATGGATACCCTCTATCCTGAGGCAGCGTCATCTTGTCCTAGACTCCCCCATTATGGGAAATATAATTTCTACATTACTGTGTCTAGGCCTTTCAACATTCAAAAGGTTTCAATGAGATCCTCTCTTATCCTTCTAAATTCCAGTGAGTACAGGCCCAGACCCATCAAACGTTCCTCAATGGAATCATTCTTGTGAACCTCCTCTGAACCCTTTCCAATGCCAGCAAATCTTTTCTTAGATAAGGATCTCAAAACTATTCACAATACTCAAGGTGAGGCCTCACCAGTACTTTATAAAGCATCAGTATCAAATCTCTGCTCTTATATTCTAGTCCTCTTGAAATGAATGCTAGCATTTCATTTGCCTTCCTCACCATCGACTCAACCTGCAAGTTAACCTTTAGAGTGTTCTGCACAAGGACTCCCAAGTCCCTTTGCATCTCAGATTTTTGGATTTTCTCCCTGTTTAGAAAATAGTCTACATATTTATTTCTTCTATTAAAGTGCATGACCATGTATTTTCCAACATTGTATTTCATTTGCCACCTTCTTGCCCATTCTCTCAATCTGTCTAAGTCCTTCAGCAGCCTTTCTGTTTCCTCAACACTACCTTCCCCTCCACCAATCGTTGTATCATCTGCAAACGTGGCAACAAAGCCATTTATTCCATCAACTAAATCATTGACATATAGCATAAAAAGAAGCGGCCCCAAGACCAGCATCTGCAGGACATCACTAGCCACTGACAGCCAATGAGAAAAGGATTCTTTTACTCCCACTCACTTTCTCCTACCATCAGCCAATGCTCTAAGCATGCTAGTAAATTTCCAGTAATACCATGGGCTCCTAACTTGGTAAGCAGCCTCATGTGTGGCACCTTGTCAATGGCCTTTTGCAAATCCAAATATACAACATCCACTGTATTCCCTTTATCTATCCTATTTCCTCAAAGAATTCCAGCAGGCTTGCCAAGCAAGATTTTCCCTTAAGGAAGCCATGCTGACTTGGTCCTATCTTGTGCTGTGTTCCAAGTATTCCATAACCTCATCCTTAACAATTGACTCCAACATCCTCCTAACCAGTGAGGTCAGGTTAACTGGCCTATAATTTCCTTTCTGCTGCCTTTCTCCTTTCTTAAAAAGTGGAGTGATATTTGCAATTTTCCAGTCCTCCAAAACCATGGCAGAATCCAATGATTTTTGAAAGATCATTACTAATGCTTCCACAATCTCTACTGCTACCTCTTTCAGAATCCTAGGACACAGTTCTCCAGCACCCTCCAGCATCTCCTTCTAAATTAGTTTGGCCAAATCCGCTCTCATTCCACTGTAATTTCCTTTACTCCACTGAAATACTGCTACATCAGACATTACTTTCTCCCTGTCAAATTTCAAGTTGAACAATCATATTGTGAATACGGGCTCCTAAGGGTTCCCTTACCTTAAGCTCCCTAATTGCCTTTGGTTCATTACATAACACCCAATCTAGTATAGCTGATCCCCAGTAGGTTCAATGACAAGCTGCTCTAAAATCCATCACATAGGTATTCAACAAATTTACGCTCTTGAAATCAACTACCAACCTACCTGCATGTTAAAATCGCCCATGACTATCACAACATTGCTCTTTTGACAAACCTTTTCTATTTCCCATTGTAATCTGTAGTCCACGTCCCAGCTACTCTTTGGAGACCTGTATATAACTGCCATCAGGGTCCTTTTACATCTTCAGTTTCTTAACTCAGCCAACAAGGATTCAACATCTTCCGATCCTATGTCACATCTTTCTAATGATTTGATGCTATTCTTGCCATCAGAGCCATGCCACCCCCTCTGCCTACCTTCCTATCCCTCTGATACAATGTGTAACCTTGGACCTTCAGCTCCCAGCTACAACCATCCTTCAGCCACGATTCAGTGATGGCCATCATCTGTAAAATTGCAACAAGATCATCCACCTTTTTTCTTATACTCCCTGCATTGAGATATAACACTCTGAATGCTGTATTTGCGACCTGTTTTGATTTTTCATCCCTCATACACTCCCTTAGCATAATAAAAATATTAGCATGACAAATAACTTGTACACAAGTTGGCTGAGAAGTAGGAGATTTCCTCTATGTACAAGTTGAATCCTAGCGGAGGCCCATACGTTTTGTAAATTGCCCATTGCTTGCTGCATCCACTATGTCATTTTCAGCAGAAGTCTGAAATAAACAGGTTCATTCAGGTGAAACTGAGAGAGTGCACTCATTAAAAAATAGTTTGATCAAGTTGCTGGAAATAAAACATAGAAAGGCCAAACATTTGATTTCTTGTTTTGCAATATGCACTGCATGTTTCATGTTTTCTGACCAGATTCATAACCTGCTCCAATTCAGCTAGCTTTATATTTTGTTTTATTTAGAAATACAGTGCGGAATAGGCCCTTCCGGCCTTTTGAGCTGCACTGCCCAACACTCCCAGATTTTAACCCTAGCCTATCACAAGACTACTTATAATGAGCAACTAACCTACTAACTGGTACGCCTTTGGACTGTGGGAAGAAACCGGAGGATCCGGAGAAAACCCATGCATTCCATGGGGAGAACATACAAAATTCTTTGCAGAATTCCAAGCTCCGATGCCTTGAGCTGTAATGGCATTGTGCTAACTGCTTCGCTACAATGGCGCCCACATCTGGTCACCATATTATAGGAAGGATGTAGAGGCTTTAGAGAGGGAGCAGAGATTGACTAGGATGCTGCCTGGATTAGAGAGCTTGTGTTATGAGAAAAATTGAGTGAGCTACAGCTTTTTTCTTTGGATGAAAGAGGATGAGAGGTGACTTGATAGATAATACAAGATGATTAGCAGTATTGTTAATGTAAGTAGCCAGTGCTGAAGTGGCTAATATGAAAGGCCATATTTTTAAGGTGATTGGAGGAAAGAATAGGGGTATGTCAGAGGTAGTTTTTTTTTACAGAGCGAATGGTGAGTGTGTGGAACATGCTGCCAGGATTATTATAGATGCAGGTACATTGTTTCAAGTTTCAAGTACATTCATTATCAAAGTATGTATAAATTATACAACCTTGAGTTTTGTCTCCTAACAGGCAGCCACAGGACAAAGGCACCCAAAGAAAACAAATATATATATTTTGGAACCTGAGGAAAAATACACACCCAGGACAACAAATACTTCTTCGGGTTTTAAATTCCTTTATCTGTTTTAGATGTTTTATTGCAGAAAGAGGGTATCAAAGTAAAAACGACAAAATAAATTAAAAAAACAGTTCCTGCTACTACAATCTCAATTTAACTTCCGACCACTCCCTTGTTACATATGCAGTATGAAAATAACTAAAACAAAATATACAAAACCAATATAGTAGTGGCAATTCAAAAAAAAACAATACAAACAATATTAGAATACCACCAACCCTGTACCTTATACACAACATTGAAAATATGAACAAATACATCTCATTTTGACTAAGAGATATAATCACCTTTGGCACACATGTGTTTAACTTCCAAACATATGTAGGCTAGACCTTAAAATGAGTTCTCCTCGCTCACAGAGGAGAGATTAACATCTTGCATGAGCAGAGATTAACACATTCAAATTACTCTGTTACATTCACATTCGGTTGTGAGACAATAAAGAAAGACAAATAAAGTTTTACAATATATTGCCTTGTAGTTGAATTACTAAAACAACTAATTTAGTAGGCTGATTAAGGAATTTCGCAATCACGCTATCCAGTGCTGATCAATTTACTCATGAAAATCTAAAGCACCCTCGTGTAAAACACATCAAATTACTGATATTCTACACTTACAAACAAGTATAAATGAATTTACATGGATATTATCAAATATTATTCACCCTTCCTCACCAAACCTGGGAAAAGCATTCGAACGTCATCCTTTCTCAAACATGGCAACTCTTCTTTCTACTCCACACGTGCAAAGTGACATCACCATTCTCTCTTAAAGGCACAGGCAGCTATTTCAGCATTAGCAAGGTGAATACATAAGTGCAATCTAACAATAAAAAAAGATATTCAACAGTCACCTGGTTACATATATATAAAGACTATCTAACACTCAATGTGCAGAGAATAAAACCACATCATGCTCATAAAAAAGAATAAAATAACCCATATAAAAGAAGATCCCAATCGAACACCCAAATGTGCACTGAAAAAAGGCCTGCAAACAGTAACTACAAGCAAATAGCGTTTCTGACCTAAAGTCCACAAAGAGAGTCCCATAGTTCAGCGCAGAGCCAAGTAAACGTCGTGGAGCAGCGATCTGAACAAGACCATACCTCTCCTCGGGCCCCATCACCCTGACGTTCTCAATTTGGCCCAGCGCTTAACTCTCCGTCCGAACATCGTGTTTTGCCACTTCAAGCAGAGATCTGAACCAACACTGGTGATATTTACGAGACCTTTAGATAGGCACACGAATAAAAAGAAAATGGAGGGCTGTGTGAGCGGGAAAGGTTAGAAAGGCCTTGGAGCAGGTCAAAAGTCAGCACACATTGTGGGCCAAAGGGCCTGTACTGTGTTGTAGTGTTCAATGTTCTATAACTCTGTAAGGCTGTTGGCAAAGGAACTGGAATTGGTTTATTGTCACATATACATTGCATTGAGGTAGTGCAAGGGAAATAAAATGTTACAGAGAAAGTGCAGTGCAGACAGACAATAAGGTGTAAGGTCATAATGAAGCAGTTTGTGAGGTCAGAAGTCTACCTTATTGTACTAAGGGACTATTCAATAGTTTAATAACAGAGAGTTAAAGCTGTCCTTTCAGGCCTGGTGGTACATGTCTTCAAGCTTCTGTATCTTCTGCCTAATGGGCAGAGGGAGAAGAGAGAATGTCCGGGTGAGTGGGGCTTTTGATTATTTTGACCTCTTCACTAAGACAGCTGGAAGTGTGGACAGAGTCCATGGAGCGACAGTGATGCACCGCGACGAACCCACAGCTCTCTGCAGTTTCATGCTGTCAGAGCAGTTCCCATTCCAAGTCACGACGCATTCAGATAGGACGTGCTCCATGATGCATCGGAAAAAAATGGTGAGGGTCAAGGGGGTCGTGCCAAACTTCTAATTATCAAAGTATTACCACTGAATTGAAGATTGAGTTTAATTATGGCTTTCACATAATTTTGTGAACCTCAATACCCACAGCCTTTTAAATGCATCATTGGAAAGGTCAAAATGCAAGTCTGCACAGTAATATAGTGTTTTTGGTTTATGTATGTGGTGTGTAATTTTAAAATCAATGACATGTTTAAACCCAAAATTGGACGAGAATTTGCTTTTTTATACTTCCCCCTCCCAGGTTATTTTTACATGTATATCTATGTAGGATTCACCCTTCCATAATTACCTTCAAACCATTTCCAGTTAATTGGATAATTGAGTTAACCTTTCCTTCATTTACCATAGTCCAAATCATTTCATTATAGGAGTCATGAGTCACCCAGGTGAACCAGACACACTGACTGTGAAGAGAATGGTTCCACTTGAACTGTTCTAACTTTCACATACATCATTACTTCTCTGAATGCTAGCTCCATTCTCTACCTTGATAACCAGAAGCAGTGAAAAAAAAAATAATTTTATTAATTCTATGGAGGGGAATAAAAAGTCAACATTCCATTAGGACTGGAAAAGGAGGGGACAGAAGAGGAGGAGGGGAAGGAGGACAAGTTGGTTATTGTTTTTATATTCTGTGTTTTTGCTGTTCTTTCTTGTTGTTTTTTTTTTGTGTGGGGAGGGTGAGGGATTTGGGGATTGATGGTCCTGTTGTGTTTCATGTGGCGGGAGAGGACTTTGGGGGTCGATGTTCTTGTTGCATTTCATGCGAGGGGAGAGGGAGTTTAGGGGCGGATGATCATGTTGGTGGGTTTGCTGTTTTACTTTCTGAACTGACTTCCATGGTTTTTCTTTGTTTTGTGGCTCTCTGGAGAAGAAGAATCTCGGAGTTGTATACCACATACATACTTCGATAATAAATGAACTTTGCTTTGCCTTAACGGGATAGGTGAGACCAGGTACGGAGAAGGTGGATGGATGGGGGAGGGAATATAAAGTAAGAGGCTAGGAGGTGATATGTGATAAAGGCAAAGGTCTGAAACTATTCTCCTCTATAGATGCTGCCTGATTTGGTCAGCTCCTCCAGCATTGTTTGCATATGTGTGTTGCTCAAGATTTCCAGTATCTACAGATTCTCTTGTGTTTATTATTAATGGTACTGTTGAAATTTTCACTTGGACTCCAACCTCAATGTCTTTCTTTTGTGGAGATTAGTGTTTTCTCATTTCATTTCTTCATAACTGCCACGCCAATTCTGTTTATTGTCCATTCTGGACTGTCACTCAGCCATCCTGTAATTCTGCTGGGGGAGGGTCTCCGGGATCTAGAGCCTGCAATGATAAAGTCATTGTTAGAATGGTGTATGATTTGGACAGACACCTGGAGACGGTGAAATTCCTGTTCATCTAGAAGGAGGAGAGCATTTGTAGAAAATGTTTCAAAGAAGCCTTGGAGAGGTGCCTCAGTGCACATTTTGCATAGTATACACTGCAGCCATAATGTGTCAGTGATGGAGTGAGTGAATGTTTAGGGTAGATGCCAATCGAATACAATGCTTTGTTTTGAATGGTGTGGCACTTCCCGAGTGTTCTTTGAGCTTCACTCATCCAGACTAGCATACAGTATCACAAAACACTCCTGGCATACCTCACCAGTGATAGAAAGGCTCAGGTTAATCAGCTTATCCTGCTGCTCTTGTAGCCTGTATATTGGCGGCTGGCTCAGTTGCTGGTCACAGTGAATTCCAGAGCATTGATAACATGGAACTAAGCCAAGGTAATGGTGTTGAATGTCAAGGACTGGATTTACCTCCTCCTTGTTAGAGATGGTCATTAGTTAGCATTTTTGTGCTGTGAATATTACTTGATGTTTGTCAGCATACAACGTAAGACCATAAAACATAGAATCAGAATTAGGCCATAGTACTTGGAGTACTGTGCTCAGTTCTGATCACCTCACTACAGAAAGGATGTGGAAGCCATAGAAAGGGTGCAGAGGAGATTTACAAGGATATTGCCTGGACTGGGGAGCATGCCTTATGAGAATAGGTTGAGAGAACTTGATCTTTTCTCCTTGGAGTGACGGACGATGAGAGGTGACCTGACAGAGGTGTATAAGATGATGAGAGGCATTGATCGTGTGGATAGTCAGAGGTTTTTCCCTAGGGCTGAAATGGTTGCCACAAGAGGACACAGGTTTAAGGTGCTGGGGAGTAGGTACAGAGGAGATGTCAGGGGTAAGTTTTTGACTCAGAGAATGGTGGGTGCGTGGAATTGGCTGCTAGCAACGGTGGTGGAGGTGGTTATGATAGGGTCTTTTAAGAAACTTTTGGATAAGTACATGGAGCTTAGAAAAATAGAGGGCTATAGTAAGCCTAATAATTTCTACGGTAGGGACATGTTCGGCACAACTTTCTGGGCCAAAGGGCCTGTATTGTGCTGTAGGTTTTCTATGTTTCTTTGTAGGCCATTCAGCCCATTGTCTGCGTCATCATTTAATCATGGCTGATTTATTTTTCCCCTCAAACCCATTTTGCATGCCTTCACCCTGTAATTTTTGACACCCTTACTAATTAAGAACTTATCAAATTCCACTTTAAATACACCTGATGACTTGGCCTCCACAACTATCTGTGGCAAATGAATTCCACAGATTCGCCAACTTCTGGCTAAAAAATTCTTCCATCTCCGTTCTATTTTTATAGAAATAGGGCCTTCTATTCTAAGGCTTTTCGCTCTGGTCCTAGAATTTGCCACAATTGGAAATATCCACTCCATGTCCACTCTATACAATCCTTTCAATATTTGGCAAGTTCCAGTGGGAGTTCTTCTAGACTCCAGTGAGTACAGGCCAGAGCTATCATACACTCTCCATACATCAAGCTTGTCATACTCAGAATCACTCTTGCAGGCTTCTTCTGGGACTTCTCCAATACCTGCACATCCTTCCATAGATATGGAGCCCAAAACTGCTCACAATACTCCGAATGTCATCTGACCAATGTCTTATAAACCTTCAGTATCACATCTTTGCTTTTATATTCTAGTTCTCAAGAAATGAATGCTAAATTTCAATTTGCATACCTTACTATCAACTCTACCTGCAAGTTAACTTTTACAGTATCCTGTACTAGGACTTCAAGGTCCTTTTGCACCTCCCATTTCTAAATTTGCTACCCATTTAGAAAATAATCTGTGCCTTTATTCCTCCTACCAAGCTGCATGACCACACTCTTTCATGCACTATATTCCATTTCCCATTCCCCTTTTCTGTCCAAAGTCCTTCTGCGGACTCCTTGCTTCCTGAACACTACATGCCCTTCCACTCATCCTTGTTTTATGTACAAACTTGGCCACAAGGCCATCCACTCTGTCATCCAGATTATTGACATAGAATGGGAAAAGTAGCAGATCCAACCCCGACTTGTGTAGAAAACCACTGGTCACCGACAATCAACCAGAAAAGGCCTCCTTTACTCCCACTCTTTGCCTTCTTCCATGCTTTATCCATGCTGGTATCTTTCCTGTAATACTACGGGCTCCTACCTTGTTAAGCAGCCTATGTGCAGCACCTTATTGAAGGTCTTCTGAACATCCAAGTACACAACATCCATTGATTCTCCGGTTGTCCAGATCTCACTGCAAGCTGGCAGCAAGTTATGAATGAAACTGAATATTGTGCAATTATCAATGATCATCCTCACTGTTGACATCATGGTGAGAGAAGAAATTGGCCAAGGACTCTGTCCTAAGGAACTCATGCTAACAATACATGCTGAACTTCCTGATCTGACTGCTGTACAGCCTAGCACCTATTTAAATGTTATAGCCCCTTGTTCTGAACTGCTAATCCTGAGGAAAATTGTTTTATCCTCTTTATTCATCCTCTTAAATCCTTTAATCTTTTTTTTTTAAACAACTTAATTAGCTCTTACGTATGACTTCGATTTCCAAGTGAATCCAGGCTTGGACCATGCAAACTGTCTTCACCCTGCATTGTTCCAAGGTGAATGTCGAAAGTTTCAGTTCTGAACACGTCTGCGGCTTGTAGATTTTATGGTTTAGACCATAAGCGCAGAATTAGGCCATTCAGCTAATCAAGTCCACTCTGCCATTCGATTATGCCTGATTTATTTTCCCCCTCAACATCATTCTTCCTCCTTCTCCCTGTAACTTTAGATACCCTTATGAATCAAGAACCTATCATCCTCCACTTTAAATATACCCTAATGAATTGGCCTCAACAGTCATCTGTGGCAATAAATTCCACAAATCCATCACTCTCTGGCTATAGAAATTCCTGTTCAAATGGGATGTTTGTATTTTGAGCCTAAGGCCTCTGGTCCTAGACTCCTGCATTATTGGAAACATTTTCTCCATAACCATCCAGAAAAGATCCTTTTATTCCCACTCGCTGCCTCCTATCAATCAGCCAATGCTCTAACTATGCCTGTAACTTTCCTGTAATACCTTGGGCTCTTAACTTGGTAAGCAGCCTCATGTGTGGCACCTTGTCAAAGGCCTTCTGAAAATCCAAATATACAACATCCTCTGCATCCCCTTTATCTATCCTACTTGTAATCTCCTCAAACAATTCCAGCAGGTTCATCAGGCAAGATATTACGTTAAGGAAACCATGCTGACTGTATCCTATCTTGTCCTGTGTCACTTAGTATTCCATAACCTCACCCTTAACAATTGGCTCCAACATCTTCCCAAACACTGAGGTGAGACTAGCTGGTCTAAAATTTTCTTTCTGCTGCCTCCCACCTTTCTTAAAGAGTGGAGTGACATTTGCAATTTTCCAGTCCTCCAGAACCATGCCAGAGTCCAATGATTCTTCAAAGATCATTACTAATGCCTCCATAATCTCCACCACTACCTCTTTCAGAACCTCAGGGTGCAGTTCATCTGATCCAGGTGGCTTAAGTACTTTCACTTTCAGCTTTTTGAGCACCTTCTCCCTTTTAATAATAACTGTGCTCACTTCTCTTCCCTAACACCCTTCAGCATCTGGCACAGTGGCAGTGTCTTCCACAGTGAAGTCTGATGCAAAATACTCATTTAGTTCATCTGCCATCTCCTTGTCCCCCATTATTATTTCAAAAGAGAATACAAAGAGAACAATGCATATTTGTGGATGTGCCAACCCTCAGTATTTCCACAAAAGCTTGCTCCCTCTGTAAGCAATGGCTATCAATAATCAGTATGGTGTACCTTGCACTCATAGGAGGCCATTCATCTCTGAAGTAGTAAAATGGAGACACCAGAGACTGCAGATGCTTGAGCCTGGAACAAAAAAGAACAAAGATCTGGAGGAACTCAGCAGGTCAGCATGATGCTCAGATTAGAAGGCATGTTTCATGAGGATAGGGTGAGGGGGCTAGGGCCTTTCTCTTTGCAGTGAAACAAGATGAGAGGTGACTTGATCGAGGTGTACAAGATTATAAGAGTGCATACACCAACTGTTCAGCCAGAGACTTTTTCCTGGGGTGGAAATGGTTAATACAAGAGGGCAAAAACTTTAGGTGTTTGGAGGAACACTTAGTGGGAAGATGTCAGCGGCAGGCATTTTACAGAAAGGGTGCCTGGAAAGTGCTGCCAGACAGATACATCAGGGACATTAAAGAGACTCTTAGATAGGAACTGGGGGCTATGTGGTAGGGAAGGATTAGGTAGACCTTGAAGTAGGTAAAGAGGTTGGCACAACATTGTGGGCTGAAAGGCCTGTACTGCTCTATGTTCTAGTAGCATTGGTGGGGGCAAAAGGATAGGCAATCCTTTGATAAAGAGCATGCATCCGGACCTATGAGGCAGGACAGAGAGTGCAGCACATCAGATATCTTTGTCGGAAGCTGAGCTCCCCATGTATTCTGTTTTCCACTTTCCTCGTGTCAAGACAGGTATTTTATTCCAGAACCAAAGCTTGAATTTACAGTACATAGTCCCATTAACAGAAGAAAACATTCCAAAATATTTCACGCTGAGCATAATCAAACCAACAGTTGATGCCAAGCCTCAGGAGGAGACATTAACAAAGTTTTAGGTCTCCTAATCTAAAGTGCAAGATTTTAAGCTATATTATGCCCTTTGAGCTGGATTTGCATCAGATTACACTCCTAAACATCTTAGGACAATTTCCCCGCTCTGGTACAATAGCGGTTAGCGTGACTGTATTACAGCTTGGGACACTGGCATTTGGAGTTCCATTCCAATGCCATCTGCAAGATGTTTGTAAGTATGTCTTTCGTGTGATAGCATGGGTTTCCTCCGGGTGCTCCGGTTTGCTCCCACATTCCAAAGACGTACTGGTTAGTAGTTAATTGGTCTTTGTAAATTATCCTGTAATTAGGCTAGGGTTAAATGGTGGGTCGCTGGGCACCACTGGTTGTTGGGCCAGTAGCGTCTGTTCCACACTGTATCACTAAATAAATAAATCTGAAGAACCCAATAATGTATGACTTGTCATTCTGGTTGAAGTCCTGTTATCAAACAATAATATTAATGACCCATCTCTTCAACAATCAAAAGTCAAAGTGGGGTTTATTGTCATGTGCACCTGTGCATATATGTACAGGTGCAATGAAAAACTTGCTCACAGCAGCAACACAGGGACATGGTATCAGATGCACAACGTTCATGAGAGAAACATTAATTAAAGTAGATTATACACTTTTTTTTTACAAGGAAAACCACAATTAAAATGAAAACTAAACTGTCTAGTGGTCAAAGAGCAAAGTGGTAACTGTGTTGTGAGACTTAGCGACTGGGATGGTGCTGGTTGAATGCTGGTTCATCTGCCTTGTGATTTGATCCAGGTGCTGGACTCAGGACAGTTCATCTGATACGCTAACGCCCAGGAATTTAGCTCAGCAGGTCAGGCAGCACCTATGCAAAAAGAGTAAGCAGTCGACGATTTGGGCCAAGACCCTTCTTCAGGACTATGTTGACAGTTTACTCTTTTCCATAGATGCTGACTGACCTGCAGCGTTCCTCCAGCATGTTGTGTGTGTGGCTTTGGATTTCCAGCATCTGCAGACTGCCTCGTGTCCCGAAATTTAATACTGCTGACCCCCTTCACTTTCAATCCACTAAAGCAGTCGAGCCCATGCGCGCTCTTCTTCCCCTTCCCAGTTTTTTTTGTCTTACTGAGCTGAGCAAGAGGTTGTAGCTGTAGCATCTCTCTACCACATCTTCAATCTTGCTCTGATATACTGACTTATCACCAGCTGTGATTTGCCTTACAATGGTTGTGCCACCTGTGAAGTTGTATATTGGAATCAGAATTGGAAATGATTGTTGTTTCAACATGTACTGAGGTCCAGTGAAAAGCCTGGCTTGCATAGTGTTCTAACAGACCAATTTATTACACCATGTATTGAGGTCAAACTAGGTAAAGCACTAACAGAATGCAGAATAGAGTGTAACAGCTACAAACATATTGCAGTGCGAGTAAGCAATAAGGTGCAGGATCATAACATGATAGGTTATGAGGTTATGAGTCCATCTTACCATACCAGGGAACCATTCAATAGTCTTATAACAGTGGTGAGTTTTCTTGGCCAAGGCCTCCACATAGTTGGACCAGGGCAGGCTACTGATGTTCAGTCCGAGGAACATTAAACTCCCACCCCCTCAACCTCAACCTGGTGATAGAGACAGCAGTATGTTCACCGTCTCCATCCTGAAGTCAATGATCAGCTTTGATTTCTCCTTCCAGTAAGAAAATCTCTCCTCCTCCCCTCTTCTTCTATTCCCCATTCTGGACTTTTCCTACTTCTCACCTGCCTCTCACTTCCTGCTGGATCCTCTCCTCCTTCCCCTTCTCCTCTGGTCCACTCTCCTCTCCTATCAGATTCCTTCTTCTCCAGCCCTTCATCTTTCCCACCCACCTGGCTTCCTCCATCACCTTCTAGCTATCCTCTTCCCCTCCCCCCACATCCCATTATCTTCCCCTTTCCTCTCCAGTCCTGAAGGAGGGTCTTGGGCCAAAACATTGACTGTTTATTCATTTCCATAGATGCTGCCTGACCTGTTGAGTTCTTCCTGCATTTTTTTAAGTAATACTTCTTTTGCCCTGCTCTTTTGCTTTTCTAACATTGAGGGAAAGGTTGTTGCCATGACACTAAGCTCTTGATCTTCTTCCTATACTCCAGCTCTTTCTTATTTGAGATAGAACCCATTGTGGTGGTATCATCAGCAAACTTCTAGATGCAGCAAAGTACAGCCACATAGTCACAGGAACTGCGCTAACTGCCTCAAAATGCAGTGAAAAAGGAAAAAAAACGGAGTCAGAATCAGCTTTAAATCACCAGCCGTGAAATCTGTTAACTTTGCGGCAGCAGTACAACACAATACATTACAAATATAGAGAAAAAACTGAATTACACTATAAATATGTATATTAAATGGTTAAATTAAAATAAGTAGTGCAGAATCAGAATAAAAAGAAGTAGTGTTCATGGGTTCAATGTCCATTTGGAAATCAGATGGCAGAGGGGAAGAAGCTGTTCCTGAATTGTCGAGTGTGTGCCTTTAGGCTCCTGTACCTCCTCCCTGATGGTAACGATGAGACAGGGCATGTCCTGGGTGGTGGGGATCCTTAATGATACAACCCACATTGGAACTGAACAATTTTACAATTCTCTGATGCTTACTTCGATCCTATGAAGCAGCCCCTCCACACCCCCACCCCAATACCAGACGGTGATGCAGCCAGTCAGAGTGCTCTCCACAATACATGTGTAGACATTTTAGGTGGCAAACCAAATCTCCTCAAACTCCTAATAAAATATAGCTGCAGTAACAAATTTCAACTGTATTAAGACCAACTCCATAATGTTGACATGAGACCGTTGGTAATTTAGTTGACGTTATACAAATTCATTTCACTTTATCCGAATAGTCAGTATTGAATTTGAACTAATATTCCAGTGATGGAATGAAAGGGATCATGGCTTCATAACTCAATAGCTTCTCAAGACCACCATCTGTTTTGCTATATAAATCTTACAACCTTCACTGTAGCTCTTCCCCCAGCTCTGATTTTCTCTAACTAGCTCTATTCAGGGGAAGATCACATTAGCTGATTTCTTTAATTACCAAAATGTTGTGACTGGTACAAATCTTTGAGCGACTTGTAAAAAATTACATAATTAATCTCGCTCTCTAAACATTTTTGCACAGCCTTTAATTAAAAGTATATAATGCAGAGGAGGAGGAAAGATACAATTTGTTTTGTCAAACATCTGATGATAGATAAAGCTCATGGTGGGCGTGCAGATGTCTCCAGTTAATTAAAATTCAACCTGCAAAACTTCCATTTAGTGCTTAGTACTCCACTTTCAAATGGGCAAAATTCCAGTTAGTTTCTGGCACAGACCTTAACTAAGACATCAAAAGAATAATGTAGCATTCTCAGCAAGAATGACAGCAAATATGTTGCATTCAAAAGCCAAGGGTTCTTTCAGAGCAGTGGCAATCACTTCTGATGAATTTATAACTATTTTGTCAAAAGGTTGTCCTTGTATTGGAGTCTTCATCAACAGCAAATTAAGCAGGTCTGTGCTCTCAATTACACATTTCAGTTAATGTTCAATTCAGAGAAATAGAGTAAATTGGATTAAGAGATTAACACCTCCCTTCCTGCCTTATGGGTAAAAGAGTGCTCCAAGAACATCAGGATGTAGAAAAACAGGGAAAGAGTCGGCCACTAGGCTCCTCAGGCCTACTTCCTCATTCAATATTATCACGACTGACCTATGCTGGAAATTCTTCTTCTGTGGCAGTTCCCAATAACCCTTAATATCTCAGTCTTTCAATTGTTTATGTTGCTTCATTTTCCATCTCCACCTCCCCCCCCAGGAGCAGAGAAATCTAATTATCTGACTTTCACCGCCCTGAGGAGCAGAGAAATCTAATGATCTGAGCTCCACCACCCTCAGGGGTAGAAAATTCCTCAGGAGCATAAAATTCCAGCGACTCATTACCATCTGAGAGAAGAAATTTCTATGGACCTCGGTTTTAAATTACCGGCCTCCTTACTTTGTAAGTTATTAAGTTAGTTTATTGTTGTGACATATACATACAAAATCTTTATTCTACATGCCATCCATACAGATCATTTTATTAAAACAGTGTATTGAGGTAGTTTGGGTGGTGGGATATGGAGATATATCTCTACCAAAGAATGTGTAGACACTCTTTCCCTCTGTTAGCCTGCAGGTCGCCTTTGAGCAAAGTGTAGCACTTCCTTAGCCAACACCCCCCCCCCACTCCCGATCAGGGTTACACGAAGCCATGGGAGCAGATGGTGGATGATTGGATGAGCAGCTGATGCGTGTCACAAATCCTAGCTATGCGACCACTGATGCCAGACAGACAATCTCTGAAGGGTGTTGATAATGGCTGGGGTCACCCGTCTCGTAAAGACACTACCCAGAAGAAGACAGTGAGAAAACACTTCTGTAAGAAAGCCTTGCCAAGAACAATCATGGTCATAGGACAAAGATTGCCCGTGTCATACGACACGGCATAGAATGATGACGATAATTGAGGTAGCAGAAGGGAAAACAATAACAGTATACAAGATTAATTGTCACAGTTACAAAGGGATGTGCAGGCAGACAATAAGGTGTAAGGTCACACTGAGGTAAATTGGGAGGTCAAGAGGCCATCTTAATTTACTAGGGCACTGTTCAAAACTCTTATAAAAGCTGTCCCTGTGCCTGGTGGTACTTGTTTTCAGGCTTTTGCATCTTCTGCTTGATGGAAGAGGGGTGAAAGGAGAATGGCTGAGGCAGATGGGGTCATTGATTATGCTGCCTGCTTTACCTAGGCTGTGAGATGTGCACAGTCTAAGGAAGGCAGGCTGGTTTCTCTGATGTACTGATGTCCACCACTGCAGTTTCTTGCAGTCAGTTTATATATTCAGGGTAGATGGCGTCTTTGTTTATGTTGGCTGTTATACCGAAGCGGAGTACAGTAGCCAGGCCCCTGTTTAGTGACCAGTGAAATCTGCTTTAATGTGAATTGAACAATCCTGAATTAGTAAGGAAAGATGAATTGCAATAAGTCTTGACAGAAGAAGGTGCCGCCAGTGAACATTATGACCAAGGGTGACATCCTTCAGACGGTCCCTGAAACTACCTCTTGCACTTCTTTACATCTTCTTTTTCTTTCAAATGTGGTTCTGCTCTTGTTGGAGCTGGGATCTGCAGTGTGGTTGTGCATTTTCGGGACGATTGAGTGATCTGGCGCTTTGCTGTGTCCGAGGGTGTTCGGTGAGGTTTCAAGCGAAGCGCGCGGCCTCAAGGCCAAGAAGCCTGCAGCCCACGCGTGAGTGACTCTGTTTCTTGCTGATCTCGCCGATTAAAATGTCGAGGAAGATTGAAACCATTAGGGCGAGCGAGTGCTCAGTGCCGTCTACCAGCCTCTCGCTCACTGCTGACGGAGGAAGGGGTCTGCGTGTGATGGTCTCTCTCTCTCTCTCTCCAACCCGCTTGCTCCGAGAGGAAGGTCCCTGAGTTTGAATGGTCTCTCTCTGCCTCTTGACTCATGCTGCCCAGAGAATTGTGCTGCAGTTCTGGCTCTTGGGCAAGATTTAATTGACTTTGTCTGTGGATTTGACTCTATCGTTCATGTTATGATGGTTGCTCCCTTTTTTGTTGTTACTATGCGTGATTTTGATTGGGGCATCTTGATGCACCATCAATAACTCTTGGAGACGTGAGGTGAGATATAGGCTTTTATTGGCTGGAAGAAAGAACAAGCAGCAAGTGACCACCACACAACATCCTGGAGACTGAGGAAGGGTCTGTGCCTCCAATCGCCTTTATACCGGGGTCTGTGGGAGGAGCCACAGGAGCAGTCAGCAAAGGGGCGTGTCCAGACAGGTATATGTAGTTCACCACATATCTGCAGGTAATGGACAGCACAGTGTTAGATTGAACTGAACTGAATATGCCAGGACTTTTTTGATTTTATGTTTTATATTCTGTTTTTCTTCCCCCTCCGTTTTTTACTGTTCATTCTTTTTTGTGCATTGGGGATGTTGATGTTTTTCTTTGAGCAGTTTGCAGGGTTTTCTTTGTTTTGTGGCTGTCTGTGGGAAGACGAATCTCAGGGCTGTATTCTGTATACATACTTTGATAATAAATGTACTTTGAATCTTGAATCTTTGAATCTTTGAGTATGCCAGGAGGTGAGGTGGGGGATTTGACTGGGGAATGATGCAGCTTGGATTCCACTTGTCTGGGAATAGGTGTGGATATGCTTCATGTGGCTCTCACGGCGAATACACTGCTCAATTGAACTGCTTGCACCTCCAGAGTCACGGCTCTGAGAGATTGCCGCCCTCAGGGTGCGACAAAAAGGGAAAAAGGGATTATTTCCTTTCTGAAAAAATAATAGTGAGCCACAATATAATAGTGACGATCCAATAAATGTCAAAGTCATGAGATATCGGCAAATTATTGTGCCGATTTGGAGGAATTGTGTAGTGGACCCCAGTTAAGGGAAAGGATTTTAATGCTGCCTTGAGTATTTTGCACAAATAACTCATAAAATAACAGCCTTATTTTGGTGCAACAGAGTTCTACCACTAAAGTTCACAAGGTGTCCATTGACAGAATGGAACGGCACCAGTAGGCATCACTGAGTATCACACCGGGCCTGGAACATATCCACCCAGGAACTAATGAACACTGGCAGCTCCTTTCAGACTCTTGAACCACGGTTGACGAGCTCAAAATGCAGGAGCAACGCAGTAGCTATGGAGGAAGTATCTATGGAGGGTTCATGTTTCGGGCCGAAACCCTTCATCAGGACAGGAAAGGAAGAGGGGAAGAGAATAGAATAAGAAACTCGGGTGGGGAAGGAGTACAAGCCACAAGTGAAAAGTGAAACTCGGTGAGAAGTTTGAGGGTAGGTGGATAGGAGAAGGTAGATGATATAAGAAGATGGGAAGTGATAGATGGGAGAGGTGAACAGCTGAAGAAAGACTCTGACAGGAGAGCAGAGTGGACCAAAGGAGAAGGAGAAGGGGCATCAGAGGGAGATGATGGGCAGGTGAGGGAAAGAGCAGGGGTAAGAGAGCCAGAAAGGGGAGATGGAAAAAGAGAGAAGGGGAGGGGGAAAACATTACCGGAAGTTAGAAAAATCAGTGTTTATGCTGTCAGGTTGGATACCACCCAGGAGAAAAAATGAGGTGTTGTTCCTTCAACCTGAGAGCGGCCTTGATGTGGGAGTACGGGAGCCCGTCAAAATTGGGAACGGGAAGTAGAATTAAAGTGGGTGGCCACCGGGAAAGCCCCACTTTTGCGGCAGACTGAGTAAAGGTGCTTGACGAAGCAGAGCCACAATCAACGCTGGATCTCACCAATATGGAGGAGGCTGCACTGGGAGCAGTAGGTGCAGTAGGCGACCCTGACAGACTTACCGATGTAGTGCTGCTCCACCTGGAAGGGCAGTTTGGGGGCCTGAATGGTGACCGCAGTCATCTTAGTTCCATCACAGCTTTGAAACTGAGAACCTGCTGGAGTAGAAGCAACCGAGTAGGCAAGCAGAAACTGTTGTGCAATCTGCAGCATGAAAATTCTTTATAACAAACTACAAATCATAAAAGGTGATCAGCTGTTATCTTCCATTTAATCTTGGTTGACTGTATGAGTGATTGCAGGATAAGCACCTTGACAAGGTCGTGGTAAAACGCCACAGCTGAGAAGTGGAAAATAGAAGGAAAACATTTTCCACTGCTGTAGAAACTTCAGTGAACATAAAAGAATCAAGAAAATCTCCAAGAACAGTCTATAAAGCTGGAGCAGTCAGAGAGGAGCAAGTTGGATGAGAGAATTGATTTTTTTTTTTAAACTAAATCACTCACAAGATCTGGGCTTCACTGGCAAGATAATATTTATTGCCATCATTTAATTGTCTTCAGGAAACTGATGGTGAACTACCTTCGTAATCCACTGCAGCTCGTCACGCGGTGACAGTGGGAATTTGGGTGTTTTGATTGAATGAGGGTGAAGGAACAGCAAAGTATTTCCAAGTCAGGATGGTGTGGTCCTGTGCCTGATGCTGTTAGCAAAGTGGGAGAAGGCACAGGGTTAGGGAGGTGGAATCAAAAACATGTTGGGAAGGGCTGCAATGCAGCTACGTGGATAGTGACTACTGCAGCCATGTTGTAGCAGGTGGTGGAAATGTTCAAGGGGTGAATGGAGTGGAATCGAGTGTGCTGCCTTGACTTTTTACAGTACTTTCTGATTTTGTTGATTGTCTCGTGTTTTCCCTTCATAGAGTCATTCAGCACAGAAACAGGCCCTTCAGCCCATCTAGTCAGTGCCAAACCATTAATCTGCCTAGTCTCATCCATCTGCACCCGGGTCATAGCCTTCCATAACCCTACAATCCAGGTACCTATCTAAATTGCTCTTAAATGTTGAAATCGAACCCTCATCCACCACTTTCGCTGCAGCTCGTTCCACATTCTCACTACTCTGTGAATGAAAAAGATCCCCCTCGTGATCCTGTTAAACATTTCACATTTAACCCTTAACCCTTAACCCCTTGTAGTCTCACTCAACCTCAGTGGAAAAGGCCTGCTTACATTTACCCTATCCATACCTCTCATAATTTTGTATACCTCTATCAAATCTCCCCTCGATCTTCTAGGTTCTAGGGAATAAAGTCCTAACCTATTCAACCATGCCCTATAACTCAGGTCTTCAAGTCCTGGCAACATTCTTGTAAATTTTCTCTGCACTCACTCAATCTTATTTACATCTTTCCTGCAGGTGGATGACCAAAACTGGACATATTACTCCAAATTAGGCCTCACCACCACCTTAGACAATTTGAACATAACATCCTAATTCCTTTACTCAATACATTGATTTATGAAGGCCAATATGCCAAAAGCTTTCTTTACGACCCTATCTACCTGTGACACCACTTTTGAGGAGCTATCAATCTGTATTCCCAGATCCCTTTGCTCTACCACACACCTTAGTGCCCTTCTACTCACCTTGTAAGACCTACCCTGGAAGGTCCTCCACCTGTCTTCACACTGGTCTGCACTATATTCCATCTGCCATTTTTTAGCCCATTTTTCCAGCTGGTCCAGATCCTGCTGCAAGATTCAATATTCCTCCTTGCTGTCCACTAAATCCCCAGTCTTGGTGTCATTTACAAATTTGCTGATCCAGTTAACCAAATTATCACCCAGAATGTTGATGTAGATGACAAACAACAACCGTCCTAGCACCGATCTGTGCGGCACACAGGCCTCTAGTCAGAGAGGCAGCTGTCTACTACCACTCTCTGGCTTCTCCCAGGAAGCCAATGTCTGATCTAGTTTACTACCTCATCTCAAATGCCAAGCGACTGAACCTCCCAAGCCCGACTCTGTCAAAGGCCTTGCAAAAGTCCAGATCCACTGATTTGCCTTCATTAACTTTGCAGGTAATTTCCTCAAACAATCCCTGTAAGATTGGTTAGCTATGACTTGCCATGCACAAAGCCATGTTGACTATCCTTAATCAGTCCCTCTCGATCAAAATACTTATAAGTTTGGTTCCTTAGAATATGTTCCAATAATTTTTCACTACTGATGTCAGGCTCACCAGCCTATAAGTTCCTGGCTTATTCTTAGAGCCTTAAACAACAGAACAACATTAGCTAACCTCCAATCCTCTGGCACCTCACCCGTGGCTATTTTAAATATCTCTCTAGGGCCCCAGCAGTTTCTGCACTTGCCTCCCACAGGATCC
The DNA here is from genome assembly GCF_048418815.1 of Hemitrygon akajei. Taxonomy (NCBI): domain Eukaryota; kingdom Metazoa; phylum Chordata; class Chondrichthyes; order Myliobatiformes; family Dasyatidae; genus Hemitrygon; species Hemitrygon akajei. The sequence continues at coordinate 36,411,951 of NC_133150.1, forward strand.
AAGGGAACACCTTGTCAGGCCTTGGGGATTTATCCACCCTGATTTGCCTGAATTCAGTAAAATGGCTTCTCCTCTGTAATCCATATAGGGGCCATGATATTGTCATTGCTTTGCTTCACCTCTATAGACTCTGTGCTCGTAATCAAAGTAAATAGAGATGCAAAAAATCCATTTAACATTTCCCCCGTTGCTTTTGGCTCCATGCCTAGATTACTACTCTGATGTTTGAAAGGACGTACCTTTTTTCATAGAAAACTTACAGCACAATACAGGCCCTTCGGCCCACAAGGTTGTGCCGATCATGTCCCTACCCTAGAATTTACTAGGCTTACCTATAGCCTTCTATTTTACTCAGCTCCATGTACCTATCTGAAAGTCTCTTAAAAGACCCTATCGTATCTGCCTCGACCAACTTCGTCGGCAGCCCATTCCACACACTCACCACTCTCTGAGTAAAAAACCTACCCCTGACATCTCCTCTGTACCTACTCCCCAGCACCTTAAACCTGTGTCCTCTTGTGGCAACCATTTCTGCCCAGGGGAAAAGTCTCTGACTATCCACACAATCAATGCCTCTCATCATCTAATACACCTCTATCAGGTCATCTCTCATCCTCCGTCGCTCCAAGGAGAAAAGATTGAGTTCACTCAACCTATTCTCATAAGGCATGCTGCCCAATCCAGGCAATATCCATGTAAATCTTCTCTGCACCCTTTATATGGTTTCCACATTCTTCCTGTAGTGAGGCGACCTGAACTGAGCACAGTACTCCAAGTGGGGTCTGACCAGGGTCCTATATAGCTGCAATATTACCTGTCAGCTCCTAAATTCAATTCCACGATTGATGAAGGCCAATGCACCGTAGGCCTTCTTAACCACTGAGTCAACCTGCGCAGCTGCTTTGAGCATCCTATGGACTCGGACCCCAAGATCCCTCTGATCCTCCACATTACCAAGAGTCTTACCATTAATACTTTATTCTGCCATCATATTTGACCTACCAAAATGAACCACTTCACACTTATCTAGGTTGAACTCCATCTGCCACTTCTCAGCCCAGTTTTCCATCTTATCAATATCCCGCTGTAAACTCTGACAGCCCTCCACACTATCCACAACACCTCCAACCTTTGTGTCATCAGCAAATTTACTAACCCATCCCTCCACTTCCTCATCCAGGTCATCTATAAAAATCACGAAGAGTAAGGGTCCCAGAACAGATCCCTGAGGCACACCACTGGTCACCGACCTCCATGCAGAATATGACCCATCTATAACCACTCCTTGCCTTCTGTGGGCTAGCCAGTTCTTGATCCACAAAGCAATGTCACCTTGGATCCCATGCCTCCTTACTTTCTCAATAAGCCTTGCATGAGGTACCTTATCAAATGCCTTGCTGAAATCCATATACACTATATCTACTGCTCTTCCTTCATCAATGTGTTTAGTCACATCCTCAAAAAATTCAATCAGGCTGGAAAGGCATGACCTGCCCTTGACAAAGCCATGCTGATTATTCCTAATCATGTTATACCTCTCCAAATGTTCATAAATCCTGCTCTCAGGATCTTCTCCATCAATTTACCAACCACTGAGGTAAGACTCACGGGTCTATAATTTCCTGGTCTATCTCCAGACTCCCTTTCTTGAATAAAGGAACAACATTCGCACCCTTCGCTCTTCCTCTTCCTGCTGCAATGGTTTCTCGATCACACTGTCCTGAGTACTCGCTGCACGCACCTTTTTAAAGCACGCTCACCTCAGCGCTCTCACCAGCCCTTCGCTCCTCCTCTTCCTGCTGCAATGGTTTCTCGATCACACTGTCCCGAGTACTCGCTGCACGCACCTTTTTAAAGCACGCTCACCTCAGCTGCTTCCCAGCACTCAGCGCTCTCACCAGCCCTTCGCTCCTCCTCTTCCTGCTGCAACAGTTTCTCGATCACACTGATTTGTCCCTTGCTATCCTTTTGCTCTTGATATATCTGCAGAATCCCTTAGGATTCTCCTTCACCTTGTCTGCTGAAGCAACCACATGCCTTCTTTTAGCTCTCCTGATTTTCTTCTTAAGTATTCTCCCACATTTCTTATACTTCTCAAGTACCTTATTTGATTCTTACCACACTGTACCTGCGATGCACCTCCTCTTTACTAACCAGGGCCTCAATATCTCTCAAAAACCAAGATTCCCTGAATCACTTATCATTGCCTTTTATTCTGACAGACACGTACAAACTCTATACTCTCAAAATTTCACATATGAAGGCCCGCCACTTACCATGTATATCTTTGCCAGAGGCATCCTGTCCTGATCCACACTTGCCAGATCTGTTATGATATCATAAAAATTGGCCTTTTCCCAATTTATAATCTCAATCCAAGGACCAGACCTATCCTTTTCCATAATTACATTGAAACTAATGGCATTATGATCACTAGATGCAAAGTGTTCCCCTACACAAATTTCTGTAACCTGCCCTTCCTTGTTCCTAACGGAAGATCAAGTATCACACTCTCTCTAGCTGGGACTTCTATGTACTGATTAAGGAAACTTTCCCGAACTTGTGGCAAATACTTTCCCATGCAGCCCTTTTACAGTATTGGAGTCCCAGTCAAAATGTAGTAAGTTAAAATCACCTACTACCACAACCTTGGTTTCTTGCAACAGTCGGCAATCTCTACAAATTTACTTCTGTAAATCACACAGATTATTGCGCGGTCTACAATGTGGTACCAAATAATGAGGTCATACGTTTCTTATTCCTCATTTCTACCCATAAGGCCTCTCTGGATGAGCTCTCCAGCCTTTCCTGATTGAGCACTGATGTGATATTTTCCCTGACTAGTACAGCCAATCCTCTCCCTTTAATCCCTCCACATCTGTCACATCTAAAGCATGGAACCACAGAACATTGAGCTGTCTCTCCTGCAACCAAGTCTTACTAATGGCTATAATATCATAATTCCACATGCTGATCCAGGCTCTAAGCTCATCTGCCTTTCCTACAATACTCCTTGCATTGGAATAAATGCAACTCAGAACATCAGACCCACCATGCTCAACCTTTTGATTCTTGACTTTATATGTAGGCTTAACAATGTCTTTCGCCAAAAACATTCCATTATGTGCTCTAGTGCTCTGGTGCCCATTGCCCCACAGCTCTAGTTTAAACCTCACCATCCAGCACTATCAAATCTTCCCGCTTGGATATTAGTCACGCTCCAGTTCAAGTGTGGCGCGTGGCCAAGTGGTAAAGGCATTGGACTAGCGATCTGAAGGTCATGAGTTCGAGCCCCAGCTGAGGCAGCGTGTTGTGTCCTTGAGCAAGGCACTTAACCACACATTGCTGCAGTCCACCCAGCTGAAAATGGGTACCGACAAAATGCTGGGGGTTAACCTCGCGATAGGCTGGCATCCTATCAGGGGGGGGGGGCGGAGTCTCGTACTCTCAGTCGCTTCACGCCACGGAAACTGGTATAAGCACCGGCCTAATGAGCCAATAAGGTTTGGGACAGACTTTAACTTTAACTCTAGTTCAAGTGTAAACTGGCTCTTTCTGTACAGGTCCCACCTTCCCTGGAAGAGAGCACAATGATCTGAAGCCTTCCATTCTGCAACATCTCTTTAGCCACATGTTAAACTGTATGTTCTTCCTATTTCTGGCCTCCCTAGCATTTGGTAAGGGTGGCAATCTTGAGATCATAAACCTGGAGGTTGAACTTTACAGGAGCTTGTCACACCACCTGCCCATGTTGTTGGAGTTGATCCGAGATGTCCCTGACCCTGGCACCCAGGAGGCAGCATACCATCTGGGAATCTTGTTCTTGTCTACAGAATGTCCTTTCTGTTCCAAACTATCCTAAGTGGTATACCTGTTGTTGAGGGTACAGCCTCAGGTCCCCCATTTGCCTGTATCCTGCACCTTGGGTGTAAGTACCTTCCTGTATGCCCTGTCTGTCAACCCTTCAGCCTGCCGAATGATCTGATGTTCATCTAGTTCCAACACCAACCAAGTCCTTGACACCATCTGTTAGAAGCTGCAGCTGGATGCACTTCTTGCAGGGAGGGAGGAAGGGAGGAAGGGAGGGAGGACCAGAGGAAGGAAAGAAGGAAGGAAGGAAGAAAGAAAGATAGATAGATCTACCTTTGGCCTATGCCTCTCCTTAATGAAGCCTCGATGAGCCAAAGCCTAAAACTCCAGCAATAACAATGGCCCACTCACACATTGGCCGCTCCCATGATGGCCACTTCACTTAAAACCAACTTCCTTTTATTGGACAATCCAATGTCTCTTCAGGAAACTGTAGTCCTTAAAATGTGCAGATTGCACCCCTCTCGCTCTATCTTTCCCTCTACGTAATTTAATGTCTTCTTGTGGACTATTATTATTATTGAATCCCCATCCATGTACCTATCCAAGTTTATCTTGAAGTTATCTTAAATCGCAGCAAGAGGCGGAGAGGGAAGAGGTAAAAGAAGCTCAGACAGAAGCTGTTTTTTTAAGTGATCGCGGCAAAGAGGCTGGACTGCGCAGGTGCGTGACGTAGCGCGCCAAAGGTTTAAAAAGGAGACAAATTAGGCGATTTGAGCAGAATTAGGCCATTTGGCCAATCGAATTGACTCTGCCATTTTCTCATGGCTGATCCATTTTCCCTCTCAGCCTTAATTTCCTGCCTTCTCCCCATATCCCTTCATGTCCTGACTAATCAAGAATCTATCAACCTCTGCCTTAAATATACCCAAAGAATTTCATAGAATCATCACCATGTTCTAAAAGGATGCCTCTCTGTTCCACTGGTCATCTGGTCTAAGACGCTCCCACCATAGGAAAAGTCATCCCCACATCCATTCTATTGAAGCCTTTCAACATTTCATTGGTTTCAATTAGGTCACCCCTCATTCTTGGGTACCTCCTGTACTTAATAAATTGGCCTCCTCATGTTTCCTCATGTTCTTCTATTGCTATAGCCCATCTCCTTCACGTTTCAATGTATAATTCATTCAGAAACACTCTCCTACCAATGTAACACATGGTTATTTGAGTTACTGTCACCTCCCCGCCACCTTGCACCAGTCTAGCCATTCTCCTCTGATCCCTCTCATTTACAAAACATTTTCACCCACAGAACTGCTGATTACTGGATTTTTTTTTGTTTTCTTGCACCATTCTCTATAACCTTAGAAGACTGTGTTGTGTGAAAATCCCAGGAGATCTGCAGTTTCTGATATACTCTAACCACCCCATCTGGCACCAACAAAATTCTGCAGTCAGTCACTTAGATCAAATTTCTTTCCCCATTCTGATATTTGGTCTGAACAACAAATGAACCTCTTGACCTTGTCTGGATGCTTCTATGCAATGATTTGCTGCCACACGATTGGCTGATTAGATATTTACATTAATGAGCAGGCATACCTAATAAATTGGCCACTGAGTGTATCTAACAAGCCGCTATTATTTCAAAATTTATGGACATTGCTGGGGGGGGGCGCGTTGGAATGAATATTAAAAGAAAATAACGTGCCCAGTTTGTATTTAGCCATTGACCTAATCACATTTAACATTAATTCAACAATGAACATTTTAGCCATCGTTTTAGAGGGATGAGCATTGTTAAGTTTACCTCAAGCAGTTGTAGTTAAATAGCTTCAATTGGTCTCAATTCAGGAGCAGCCACAATCCACTTAGTTCTAAATTATGCTCTAAGTGTGAACACAGCAAAAGGAAAACTCAGAATAATTATGCCTGGTTACCAAGTCAGCCACTAGCAAACAGTGACAGTAATTAAGATTAAAAATATAAGGGAAAGGAATGTTTGCACAGAGTAGCTGAAAGCTTTTGGATTGCAGTGTCAAACAAAATATTTGGGGAAGCAGAAGGAAACATTTTAGCAATAAAGGTAATTGGGAACCAGAATCTGGTTTAATATCACCAACATATATTGTCAATTTTGTTAGCTTTGCAGTAGCAGTACGATACAATACATAATAATAATAATGAGAAAAAAACCTGTGAATTACAGAAAGTATATGTATATTAAATAGTTAAATTAAATAAGTAATGCAAAAAAAAGAGAAGAAGTCCATTCAGAAATCGAATGGCAGAGGAGAAAAAGCTGATCCTGAATCGCTGAGTGTTGCATTCAGGCTTCTGTATCTCCTTCCTGATGGTAGCAACGAGAAGAGGGCATGTCCTGGGTGATGAGGGTCCTTAATGATGGACCTCTGCTTTTAGGGTATTGCTTTGTTGTAGGTCCCAATTCAAACGTAAACTTCTCTTTTGTTTTCATTTCTATTGTATTTCTTTAACTTCCTGTAAATGCCTGCAAAAAATGGATCTCAATGATAACGTATAGATACTTTGTTAATAAATTTTCTTTGATCTGATGGCACAGACAGTGTGATCTTATATGTGTCTCTACCTTAGGTCTAGGAGGATTCAAGTATGTTGAAAGTGGTGACCCTTTACCCCCTATTGGTAGGGCCATGTCACAGAGAATTACTGCAGAAACACACACAATATGCTGGAAGAACTCAGCAGGTCAGGCAGCATGGAAGTGAATAAGTAGTGGACATTTCAGGCTGAGACCCTTCTTCAGGACTGGAAAGGAACGGGGAAGATGCCAGAATAAAAAAGGGGAGGAAGGGAAAGAAGCTGGTTGGAGTGTGATAGGTGAAGCCAGGTGGGTGGGAAAGGTAAAGGGCTGGAGAAGAAGGAATCGGCTGGGAGAGGAGAGTGGAGGGAGGAGGGGACCCAGGGGGAGGCCAGACTGAGAGAGAAGCAGAGAGCTTTGAGATTCTTTTATTAAGAAAGAAGCAGGTATAGTATTGAGTAAGAAACGGAATTGGTCCTCGTGCTCTCTCCGGTCCTGTTCACCCTGTACACATCAGACTTCCAATATAACTCGGAGTCCTGCCATGTGCAGAAGTTTGCTGATGACACGGCCATAGTGGGGTGTGTCAGGAATGGACAGGAGGAAGAGTATAGGAAACTGATACAGGACTTTGTGATATGGTGCAACTCAAACTACCTGCGTCTCAATATCACCAAGACCAAGGAGATGGTGGTGGACTTTAGGAGATCTAGGCCTCATATGGAGCCAGTGATCATTAATGGAGAATGTGTGGAGCAGGTTAAGACCTACAAGTATCTGGGAGTACAGTTAGATGAGAAGCTAGACTGGACTGCCAACACAGATGCCTTGTGCAGGAAGGCACAGAGTCGACTGTACTTCCTTAGAAGGTTGGCGTCATTCAATGTTTGTAGTGAGATGCTGAAGATGTTCTATAGGTCAGTTGTGGAGAGCACCCTCTTCTTTGTGGTGGCGTGTTGGGGAGGCAGCATTAAGAAGAGGGACGCCTCACGTCTTAATAAGCTGGTAAGGAAGGCGGGCTCTGTCGTGGGCAAAGTACTGGAGAGTATAACATCGGTAGCAGAGCGAAGGGCGCTGAGTAGGCTACGGTCAATTATGGAAAACCCTGAACATCCTCTATATAGCACCATCCAGAGACAGAGAAGCAGTTTCAGCGACAGGTTGCTATCGATGCAATGCTCCTCAGACAGGATGAAGAGATCAATACTCCCCAATGCCATTCGGCTTTACAATTCAACCGCCAGGAGTAAGATATGTTAAAGTGCCGGGGTTAGGACTCAATGTATTTAAGTAAACTACTTAAGAACTTTTTAAAAGTTATTATTAATGCTTTTTGAGAGGGTGATTTTAGATGCATATCATATTTTTACTGAGTTAAGTATTGTATGTAATTAGTTTTGCTACAATAAGTGTATGGGACATTGGAAAAAAAATGTTGAATTTCCCCATGAGGATGAATAAAGTATCTATCTATCTATCTATCTATCTCAACAATTTTTCCCTTGGTTTCATTTCCATAGACACTGCCTGACCTGCAGAGTTCCTCCAGCGTTTTGCGTGTGTTGCATCAGCGGGTTTTCTCATCTTTATGATTACTGCAGCAAGTTCCCAGTGTCTCCTGTCACGGGACGTGACTCCTGACGAACTGCATCATGTTAAGGAAGCTCACTCTCTGTAAGTTCATCGTGTTTGCTGAGGTAAGAAGGTCAGCAAGGAACACAATGCATTCGGTCCTGGTCTTCTCCAGCAGCGGCTTGTTCCCTTCTGTAGCCCAGGCTCTCTACGCGCAGCACTCATGCACAGCTCAAAGCTCCAATTGTCCCACGTGTAGCCAAGACTCCAAACACTTGTAAGCATGAGTATTGTAAATGTAGATTGTAAGCAAGAAGCTGATGGCATTTAAAATGTCGGCCTCTTCAGCCCCTTCAGTCGCATTAATTTCACCGTCCACTTTCAGGAAAGCCAGAAAACCAAAGTTGCATTCAAAACCAACTATTTGCAATGATACAAACACAAGGAAATCTGCAGATGCTGGAAATTCAAGCAACTCACACAAAATGCTGGTGGAACGCAGCAGGCCAGGCAGCATCTATAGGAAGAAGCACAGTCAACATTTCAGGCCGAGACCCTTCGTCAGGACTAACTGAAAGAAGAGATAGTAAGAGATTTGAGAGTGGGGGTGGAAGGGGGAGATCTAAAATGATAGGAGAAGACCTGAGGGGGAGGGATGAAGCTAAGAGCTGGAAAGTTGATTGGCAAAAGGGATACACAGCTGGAGAAGGAAGAGGATCATGGGACTGGAGGCCTAGGGAGAAAGAAAGGGGGAGGGGAGCACCAGAGGGAGGTGGAGATCAGGCAAGGAGTGATTGTGAGAGGGACAGAGAGAGAGAAAAAAGAGAGAAAAGAAAAAAAGGGGGAAATAATAAATAAATAAGGGATGGGGTAAAAAGGGGAAGGGGGCATTAATGGAGTTAGAGAAATCAGTGTTCATGCCATCAGGTTGGAGGCTAACTAGACGAAATATAAGGTGTTGTTCCTCCAACCTGAGTGTGGCTTCATCTTGACAATAGAGGAGGCCATGGATAGACATATCAGAATGGGAATGGGACGTGGAATTAAGATGTGTGGCCACTGGGAGATCCTGCTTTCTCTGGCGGACCGAGCGTAGGAGTTCAGCGAAACAGTCTCCCAGCCTGCGTCGATGATAGATCACTGACAATCTAATGAAGAACATGTAAGGCTGTAGATGGTTTCCTGGGATGACAGAGAATTATTGCACATGTCTCCAAGTGTCCACCATGATCGTTAGCCTCTTGAGAGGGAGTGTTTTGTCAAGGGAGCCTATTCTCAGCTATGCATTTTTATTCCAGGGCATCCATCACATACATAGACCCATACCACTCCCACACCTCAACTCACAATTCACACTTTTAAAAAGCCCACAAGTGCTCCAGCTGATTATTAAGTTTTAGCAAATCTTTCTTTCGTAACTTATACTTTGACTAATGCAATTATTATGGGTAGATGTTTTTAAAGAATTGTAACAACTTGACCTTCAAATTAAAGTAGATTAATGTTGTTACATGCTTGTTCTCTTTGTTCATACATCTTTTTCTAATAATTGCCAGGCACAATTGGAGAGGGTGAAGACATGACCGCTAAGCTGATTCAGTGTGCTATGTGCATGATGTGGGAGGTCAGGGACACTGATGGTGCCCCCGTCTGCTACAGCTGTGGAAAGTGTGTCCAGATTCAGCTTCTGAAGGAGCATGTTGCAGCACTGAAGAAAGAACTGGATGACCTCAGGTTTATCCGCGAAAACGAGAGATTTCTGTACAGGACCTACAGTGAGGTCGTTACACTGAGGATACCGGAAGAGAGAAAGGGTGCGACGATGAGGAAGGAAAGGATGCTTGAAGTACAGGAGACCCCAGGGGATGTACCTCTCGTAAACAGGTTCACCCTCTTGGAAGCTGTCAGGACAGAAGATACTGCCAGTCTGAGAGGCGGACAGGTCTGTGAGCCGAAAATTGGTGCAGAAGCAGAGCCGAGGAGTCAGACATCAGGAAGAGCCGTGGTAGTAGGGGTCTCCATAGTAAGAGGTACGGAAAGGGGTTTCTGTGGCAACAGGCGAGATTTAAGGATGGTGTGTTGCCTCCCTGGTGCTAGGATCCAGGACATCACAGACCGATTGCAGGGAATCCTCAAGGGTGAAGGTGAACAGCCGGAAGTGGTAGTGCATGTCGGCACAAATGACATTGGGAAGAAGAGGAAGGACATTCTGCAGCGGGACTTCAGAGAACTCAGAAGAAGGCTGAAAAGCAGGACTTCCAGGGTGGTTATCTCTGGTTTGCTTCCAGTTCCTCGTGCTGGAGAGGGCAGGAACAGAGAGATAATGGATCTGAATGTGTGGCTGAGGAACTGGTGCAGGAAGCAAGGATTTACATTCTTGGACCACTGGGATCTGTTTTGGGGTAGGGATGAATTGTACAAAAGGGACAAGTTGCACCTTAATAGGCGGGGGACCAGCATTCTGGCAGACAGGTTTGCCACTGCAACACGGATGTGTTTAAACTAAGTAGTGGGGGGGAGGGGATGAACTGGAAATATAAGGATGGAGTTAAAGGGAAAGTGAAAATAAGAAAAGTTAAAAAGGACAACAAAATCAATGGAGTAGAAAGCTCAAGAAGAGATCATACAGTATGGCTAAGTGAAATAGGAATTGATATGAAAGGTGAGGGGAGTAACGAATTAAAAGTATTATATATGAATGCACGAAGTATAAGGAATAAAGTAGATGAGCTTGAGGCTCAGTTGGAAATTGGCAAGTATGATGTTGTGGGAATAACAGAGACATGGCTTCAAGCGGACAGGGCCTGGGAAATGAATATTCAAGGATATACATTTTATCGAAAGGACAGACTGACTGGCAGAGGAGGTGGGGTGGCTCTGTTGATGAGGAATGATATTCAGTCCCTTGTGAGGGGGGACATAGCAACAAGGGATGTAGAGTCAGTATGGATAGAACTGAGAAATTCTAAGGGTAGAAAGACCCTAATGTGAGTTATCTACAGGCCCCCAAACAGCAGTCTGGAATTAGGGTGTAAGTTGAATGAAGAGTTAAAATTGGCATGTCGCAAAGGTAATGATACAGTTGTCATGGGGGATTTCAACATGCAGGTAGACTGGGAGAATCAGAATGGTACTGGACCCCAAGAAAGGGAGTTTGTGGAGTGCCTCCGAGATGGATTCTTAGAACAGCTTGTACTGGAGCCTACCAAGGAGAAGGCAATTCTAGATTTAGTGTTGTGCAATGAACCGGATTTGATCAGGGACCTCGAGGTAAAGGAACCATTAGGAGGTAGTGACCATAATATGATATGTTTTAACCTACAATTTGAGAAGGAGAAGGGAAAATCGGATGTGTCAGTATTTCAGTTGAACAAAGGGAATTATGGAGCTATGAGGGAGGAGCTGGCCAAAGTTCAATGGAACAATACCCTAGCAGGGAAGACAGTGGAACAACAATGGCAAGTATTTCTGGGAATAATGCAGAAGGTGCAGGATCGGTTCATTCCAAAGAGGAAGAAAGATCCTAAGGGGAGTAAGGGGTGGCCGTGGCTGACGAGGGAAGTAAAGGGCAGTATAAAAATAAAACAGAAGTATAACATAGCAAAGATGAGCGGGAAACCGGAGGACTGGGAAGCTTTTAAAGAGCAACAGAAGAAAACAAAAAAGGCAATACACCAAGAAAAAATGAGGTACGAAGATAAACTAGCCAAGAATATAAAGGAGGATAGTAAAAGCTTCTTTAGGTATGTGAATGGCAAAAAAATAGTTAAGACCAAAATTGGGCCATTGAAGACAGAAACCGGTGAATTTATTATGGGGAACAAGGAAATGGCAGATGATTTGAACAGGTACTTTGGATCTGTCTTCACTAGGGAAGACACAAACAATCTCCCAGATCTAATAGTGGCCAAATGAACTAGGGTAAAGGATTAACTGAAGGAAATTTATATTAGGCAAGAAACGGTGTTGGATAGACTGTTGAGTCTGAAGGCTGATAAGTCCCCGGGACCTGATGGTCTGCATCCCAGGGTACTTAAAGAGGTGGCTCTAGAAATCGTGGACGCATTGGTAATCATTTTCCAATGTTCTATAGATTCAGGAACAGTTCCTGCTGATTGGAGGGTGGCTAATGTTGTCCCACTTTTCAAGAAAGGTGGGAGAGAGAAATCAGGGAATTATAGACCGGTTAGCCTGACGTCAGTGGTGGGAAAGATGCTGGAGTCAATTATAAAAGAGGAAATTATGACACATTTGGATAGCAGTAGAAGGATCAGTCTGAGTCAGCATGGATTTATGAAGGGAAAATCATGCTTGACTAATCTTCTGGAGTTTTTTGAGGATGTAGCTATGAAAATGGAGAAGGGAGAGCCAGTGGATGTAGTGTACCTGGACTTCCAGAAAGCTTTTGATAAAGTCCCACATAGGAGATTAGTGGGCAGAATTAGGGCACATGGTATTGGGTACTAACATGGATTGAAAATTGGCTGGCTGACAGGAAACAAAGAGTAGCGATTAACGGGTCCCTTTCAGAATGGCAGCTGTGACCAGTGGGGTACCACAAGGTTCGGTGCTGGGACCGCAGCTGTTTACAATATACATTAATGATTTAGATGAAGGGATTAAAAGTAACATTAGCAAATTTGCCGATGACACAAAGCTGGGTGGCAGTGTGAAATGTCAGGAGGATGTTATGAGAATGCAGGGTGACTTGGTCAGGTTGGGTGAGTGGGCAAATGTATGGCAGATGCAGTTTAATGTGGATAAATGTGAGGTTATCCACTTTGGTGGCAAGAACAGGAAGGCAGATTACTATCTAAATGGAGTCAAGTTAGGAAAAGGGGAAGTACAATGAGATCTAGGTGTTCTTGTACATCAGTCAATGAAAGCAAGCATACAGGTACAGCAGGCAGTGAAGAATGCTAATGGCATGCTGGCCTTTATAACAAGAGGAATTGAGTATAGGAGTAAAGAGGTCCTTCTGCAGCTACACAGGGCCCTGGTGAGACCCCACCTGGAGTATTGTGTGCAGTTTTGGTCTCCAAATTTGAGGAAGGACATTCTTGCTATTGAGGGAGTGCAGCGTAGGTTCACAAAGTTAATTCCCGGAATGGCAGGACTGTCATATGTTAAAAGATTGGAGCAACTGGACTTGTATACACTGGAATTTAGAAGGATGAGAGGGGATCTGATTGAAACATATAAAGTTATTAAGGGATTGGACACACTGGAGGCAGGAAGCATGTTCCTGCTGATGGGTGAGTCCAGAACTAGAGGCCACAGTTTAAGAATAAGGGGTAGGCCCTTTAGAACAGAGATGTGGAAAAACTTTTTCACCCAGAGAGTGGTGGATATGTGGAATGCTCTGCCCCAGAAGGCAGTGGAGGCCAAGTCTCTGGATGCATTCAAGAGAGAGTTAGATAGAGCTCTTATAGATAGCGGGGTCAAGGGATATGGGGAGAGGGCAGGAACGGGGTACTGATTGTGTATGATCAGCCATGATCACAGTGAATGGTGGTGCTGGCTAGAAGGGTCGAACGGCCTACTCCTACACCTACTGTCTATTGTCTATTGTCTAATTGCATAAATGCATCAACCCATTAAAAAAGGAAAACTTGGGGAATAGTATTTTAAAAGTGACAAAAATCTCAACATGATGAAAATCAACTCTTTATTCAGGCCTATGACAAGAGGATAATTTCAGTTTCAGGATTTATATAATTATGCTGTCTGTGGAAGGTTTTTGTGTACAAATTGGCTTGGCTGCTGCTTTTCCAACATGACATTTGCAAGGTCTTTAAGAAAATAAGAATGTCCCAAGATTAAGAGAAGGGCTGTAGAATTCATTTGTTCTCTAACTTGCTATTTCTTTGTTGACTTACAATAGCAGTTTGAAATAATTCATCCAAGCACATTACAGCAGCTTACTTATGATTGATTTTATGAGGAAATTCTGTCATATTTTCTAATACTTACAGAATTGGAAAGTACTGGAAGTTTAAAACAAAACATACAAAATGCCAAAGGAACTCAGCAAGTCAGGCAGCATCTATGGAGGAGAATAAACAGCTGATGTTTCAGATGGCGACCCTTCATCAGGACTGGTAATGAAGGGAGTAGGGGCCAGAATAAGAAGGTAGGGGTGAAGAAGGTGTATGAAGGAAGAAGGAGAAATTACTGGAAGATAAAGAATCAATGTTCATGCCATCAGGTTGGAGCTACCCGGATGGAATATGAAGTTTTGCTCCTCCAACCCGAGTTTGGCTTCATTGTGGCGGTAGAGGGAGGCATGGGCAGACATGTCAGAATGGGAATGAGGAGTTGAATTGAAACACATATCCACTGGAAGATTGTGCCTCTTCAACAGACAGACCGAAGGTGCTAAACAAAGCAATATCCCAATCTCCGTCAGGTCTCACCGATGTGGACCCCAAAAGAACACCTAGTAATGCTTGGCCTGTTCCAAAGTAATATTGTTTACTGTAGATTTCTGGATATGAATTAATACATGTTCTTTGACTTGGTTCAAATATTGTGCAGATTCTCAAACAAGTTTATATACAAGTTTATAGATGGCATACTTTAGTGATCACAGAGAAGATATGGACACTCAGATGCTGAATGACATTGCATCAAAACCCAAATACCTCCTCCTTGTGCATGGTGAGTGCACACTGAGTCCTGAAGGACTCAGAGTCGAAAAGGTAGGAGCATAAGGGAGATCGGTAGAAGCAGTGGTCAGTTGAGGATTGCAGAGAATTACTGATTTCTGAATGTGACTGATTCTGGAAAAGAATCCATTTTACACAATCTTTACAAATCTTAGAAGACAGACAAAAGAAATAGTTTGTTGCGGTGTACTTCCACAAGCTGAGAATGGTATACTGTTCAATAGAGCAAAAATGATTTGTAAATCAAAGACATGTACTCCAAGTTATGTGGAAGCAGAAATTAATAAGTTGAAAATCTGTAATTAAGGGAATAAAATTCCTTAATTTACAGATGTTCAAATTACAGATTTCTTCCCTCTTTCTTTTCAGTCCTGATGAAGGGTCTCACCCCAAAGTGTTGACTGTTTATTCCTCTCCATAGATGCTGTCGGACCCTGTTGAGTTCCTCCAGCATCTGGTGGGTCTTGCTCTGGATCTCCAGCATCTGCTGAATCTTTTGTGTTGAAAACCCGCTCAAGTGCTGAACACATATGGAAATGGAGGCAGATTTCTGAATACCCTGTGCATCGTATTTCAATAGTCTTGAAGTTCATATGAAGAAATCTGCAGAAAATGAAGTTGCTTAAAGCTGATTCAATGTTATCATGTATTTTTAAGGTTGCCATATAGCTGCATACAAAAGCAATAGAAATACTGTTTATTTAATGTTTTATTCATTTGAAACAACCTTGAGGTCTCAAAGTTCAAAGTAAATTTAATATCAACGTACATATATGTCAACATATACTAGATGGAGAATCATTTTCAAGAGGGCATTCATAGTAGATACAGATATACATAATAGAATCAATGAAAATCTGCACACAAAAGCAAACAAAAAACAGATGTGCAAAAGACAACAAATTGTGGAAAGGGAATAAGATAGATAGATAAATAAGTATTTATTGAGAACATGAGTTATAGGGTCAGTGAAAGTGAGCCCATAGGTTGTGGAATTACTTGTATCCTCAATGTTGCAGCGTCCGTTTGGCTGTCCATTCACTGATTCATGAAGCGGAGAGTTCATCATTTATTCCTCTCTGATTCAGCGTCTTTTGGTTTTTCTCTTCTTACATTTCCATGTCCAGTCAAGGCAGCTTCTAACCAAGCCTCAGGCAGTGTTATGCTGAAAATAACTGAGTGTTTTCAACATGACCCTATCCCCGGCACTCTTGCATTCTGACTTCAGAATGTAAACAGAATGCATTGAAGTGTGCAGGGCTCTGGTGACACTCTGGTCAGATTCTATGTTAGTCACGCAGTAAGTAAATAATGGACCAATTAAAATTAAAAACCAAGCTTGGCTTTGGTTGCTGTGTTAATTCCAAATAACCCCGTCATTTGGGCCAAATTTAAAGTCTGAGCATTTTAATGAGATTAGATTCAGTTTCTTCAGTTGCCTGCTAGAAATCCATTAACTTCATTTTCTTCTGAGGCTCAGATAAGCTTCATTTCTAGAGAAGCCAGCAGGACCTCTAAGCTCGGCTCTGAATTTGATAAGAGTTGAGGGATCTGTGTGAATGCAGCCATTGCCCCCCTAATCCTAGCTTTCCTGCTATTTCCTTTGTCTCTTTCCATTCCAGCGATTCCACTCCCATTTTCAATCTCTCAGACAATGATAGCCGTGCTGCTTGAGCAAGCTTTGAATTGCGGGAGCTGAAAAAAAATAACATTCTGTCATTCATTTTTGACACGAGTTAACGTCTGTGAAATTGTGATTGTGTCAAGAAAGGAAGTGAATACCATTTCTGAGCTTCAGCCTAAAATGTAGCAATCAACATGACAACAAAATACCTAATAGAATACAATTTATTCAAACATTGCTCAAGGAATTTTTCCAACTTACTTTTATTCATAACATCTACCAACTTGGATTAATGCAATCTAAACGGCATTATTTTAGGTGGGGTAATGATAGGATGATGCAAGGGAGGAAGAACTTAGGGATACATTTCCAATGTAACAAGGCAAGATATCAAATTTATTATTCAGCTATTTAAACATGCCACATTATTCGATGAACTCATGACTAAACCATTGTTTAACTCCAATTACAAACAAGAGAAAATCTGCAGTTGCTGGAAATCTGAGCACCACACGCAAAATGCTGGAGGAACTCAGCAGACCAGGCAGCATCCACGGAAAAGAGTACAGTTGATGTTTTGGGTTTTCTGTCTCTTTAACCAATTTAATTCCCAGCTCTTTACTTCATCCCCTTCCCCCCAGCTTTTAAATCCACACTTCAGCTTTCTTTCTCCAGTCTTACTGAAGGGTTTCATCCCGAAACATCAACTGTCCATCATGGAGTTAAGCCCTCCCCATATTATGTGGGGGTTAGTTTGCTTGTCGGTCAAAAGCCACTTCCATCGTGCTGGCCATTGATTGGCCTGTTCAAAGGATGCAACAGCTCTTTCCCATTGATTGCTTGAGTGCCACTCCCCGCTGAACATCGACGGTCCTCGGTAGAGATCGTTAAGAGCACCAAATTTCTTGGTTTTCACCTGGCGGAGAATCTCACCTGGTCCATCAACACCAGCTCCATAGCAAAGAAAGCCCAGCAGCGTCTCTACTTTCTGTAAAGGCTGAGAAAAGTCCATCTCCCACCACCCATCCTCATCACATTCTACAGGGGTTGTATTGAGAGCATCCTGAGCAGCTGCATCACTGCCTGGTTCAGAAATTGCACCATCTTGGATCGCAAGACCCTGCAGCGGATAGTGAGGTCAGCTGAGAAGATCATCGGAGTCTCTCTTCCCGCCATTACGGACATTTACACTACACGCTGCATCTGCAAAGGAAACAGCATTATGAAGGACCCATGCACCCCTCATACAAACTCTTCTCCCTCCTGCCATCTGGGAAAAGGCACCGAAGCATTCGGGCTCTCATGACCAGACTAAGTGACAGTTTCTTCCCCCAAGCTATCAGGCTCCTCAATATCCAGTGCCTGGACTGACACCTTACTGCCCTATTGTCCTGTTTATTACTTATTGTAATGTCTGCACTGTTTTGTGCACTTTATGCAGTCCTGGGTAGGTCTGTAGTCTAGTGTAGTTTTCTTTTTCTGTGTTGTTTTTTACGTAGTTCAGTTTCGTTTTTGTACTGTGTCACGTAACACCATGGTCCTGAAAAAATGTTGTCTCCTTTTTACTATTTACTGTACTTGACTTGACTTGACCAGTGTCTGGTTGCAGACATCTCAGGGGTATAAGAACAGCACATGTAGGAGGCTCACTCTCTTTCCTTTAGTCTCTAGGGGCTCACAGACCAATGCTGAAGAACCATTGGGAAGGTATGCTCCAGACGTAGAAGGCCCACTCACACTCTCTTAGCTAAGTATCTGTTTGTCAAATATTTAGTTTTGTAGTTTGTGTAACTGGGGGGAACTTAGAAGTTTGGTCAAATCTTTTACTGTTTGTAAATAAATGATTAATATGATTATTCATAATCAGTGTCTTCTATCACACTCACCAAACCCGTGAAACTGCCTCCACATTCTCTGATATAAAATTGAAACATTCAACCATTGGACATTAAACCCACCTATTGGGCACTTCTGCACGAAATTCTGTTGCAGGAAAGCAGCATCCATCATCAGAGACCTCCACCACCCAGGCCATGCTCTTGTCTCACTGCTGCCATCAGGAAGAAGGTGCAAGAGCCTCACACCAGCCAGTTCAGGAACAGTTACTACCCCTCAACCATCAGACTCTTGAATCGAAGGGTCTTCAATTCTTGACTCTTCACTCAGCTTCGCTTGCCCCCATCATTGAAATGTTTTCACAATCTACAGTCTCTCTTTCAATGATTCTTCACCGCTTTTTCCTGATGTTTACTGCTTATTTGTTTATTAATATCATTTTATCTTTTGTATTTGCACAATTTGTTGTCTTTTGCACTCTGGTTGAATGCCCAAGTGGTCATTTATTGATACTGTTATGGTTATTATTCTGTGGATTTATTGAGTATGCCTGCCAGAAAATGAATCTCAGGGTTGTATATGGTGACATGTATGTATTTTGATAATAAGTTTACTTTTAACTTTAAACTTTGCTTTTGATTATCTAGAAGTATTATCATTTGTCTTTTGCAGAATATAATTCAATTTTCTGACACCTTTTGTACGTAATAAGAGACAACAGATGCTGGAATCTGCAAAAAGAATTGTGGACATTTCTGACCAAGTCCCGAAGCAGGGTTTTGACCTGGAAAGTTGGAGCTCCTTTCCCCCCACAGAAGCTGTTCTAACCTCTGAGCTCTTCCAGCAGATTGTTCCTTTATGTGGAACTGTTGCCTGATTGCTGCTGAAAGGGATAGCTCCCATCTTCAGATCATAGGAGCATAGGTAGGACAAACGCAAACAGGTTTTTTCCACTGAGGTTGGATGGCACTAGAACCAGAGGTTAAAAGGTAAGGGTAAAAGGTGAAATATTTAGGGCGAATATAAGGGGTAACTTCTTCACTGAGAGGCTGGTGAGAGTATGGAATGAACTGGCAGCAAAGGTGGTGGATGCAGGTTCGATTTCAACATTTAAGAGAAGTTTAGATAAGCAAATGAAGGGGCTATGGTCCAGGCTTCATTCAAAGCTTCAAAGGTCAAACTTAATGTCAGAGAAGTGTATACAATATACATCCTGAAATGCTTTTTCTTCGCAAACATCCACAAAAACAGAGGAGTGCCCCAAAGAATGAACGACAGTTAAACGTGAGAGCCCCAAAAACACCCTAACTCCCCCCTCTGCGTACAAGTGGCAGTGAGCAACAATCCCCCCCTTACCCCACCAGTAAAAAAAAAGTACATCGGTACCATCACTGAACCCAAGCGTGTGCTAAGCAATAGCAAAGACACAGACCAAAGTTACCCCAAAAGGAATTCCGAGAATGGGTCCCATCCTCATAAATCCAGGTCAGGGTCTTCAAAAGAACCCTGAAAGGGAATAATAAAGATATTAAAGGTAGAAATAGCAACACACACAAAATGCTGGTGGAACGCAGCAGGTCAGGCAGCATCTATAGTGAGAAGCGCTGTCGCGTTTCGGGCCGAGACCCTTCGTCAGGAGGTAGAAATAGAGCTGTTTCTGAAGATGCAAGCAATGAGGTCACCATTAGGTGCCATCATCCCTCCTAAGCTAGTGGATGGGACTAGGCAGAACAATAATTCATCTTGGTTTAGATGGGCCAAGGAGCCTGTTTCTGTGCTGTAGAGCTCTATGACTTTAGGTCTCCCATCACTAGTCCATCCAACTAATGCACATAGATTCTCGTAATCACTAATATTTTGGAAATTCCAATCTGATCATCCCTAACCTTTCAAAATTAATGAAATGCAATCTAAGGTAGTGTTAAGTGTTATGGTTCTGATGCAGAGTTTCAACCCAAAAATTCAACAATTCCTTCCCCTGCCACAAATGTTGCTTGACCTGCTGAGTTCCTCTGGCGTAGTATTTGTTGCATCCAGCTTGTGTTACACTCCTTGGAACTTTGCCCTGGGAAACAGGGTATCATTCTGGCAAAACTCTCTCCTAGGGTGTGGTGCCCTGATTGCTTGCTATATGCAAGACATGATTTAACAGCACAAGCGGTATCCCTCCAACCTCTATTCTTTTGACATAAAAAACACTATTCAATTACCCAAGTTATATTTAGTCCTGTTCCCTATATTTTGATAGC
This sequence comes from Hemitrygon akajei, assembly GCF_048418815.1. Lineage (NCBI taxonomy): Eukaryota > Metazoa > Chordata > Chondrichthyes > Myliobatiformes > Dasyatidae > Hemitrygon > Hemitrygon akajei. Next base: position 36,432,273 of record NC_133150.1, read on the forward strand.
TAACATGGTCATGGTCAAGACATTCTTGCTATTGAGGGAGTGCAGTGTAGGTTCACAAGGTTAATTCCCTGGATGGCAGGACCGTCATATATTGAAAGATTGGAGTGAATGGGGTTGTATACACTGGAATTTAGAAGGATGAGAAGGGATCTGATTGAAACATATAAGATTATTAAGGGATTGGGCACGCTAGAGGCAGGAAACATGTTCCCAATGTTGGAGGAGTCCAGAACCAGAAGCCATAGTTTAAGAATAAGGCGTAGGCCATTTAATACAGAGTTCAGGAAAAACTTTTTCACTCAGAGAGTTGCGGATCTGTGGAATGCTCTGCCTCAGAAGGCAGTGGAGGCCAATTCTCTGGATGCTTTCAAGAAAGAGTTAGATAGAGCTCTTAAAGATAGCGGAGTCAAGGGATATGGGGAGAAGGCAGGAATGGGGTATTGATTGTGGATGATCAACCATGATCACGGTGAATGGTGGTGCTGGCTCGAAGGGCCGAATAGCCTACTCCTGCACCTATTGTCTATTGTCTATCTCCTAGGAGTGACCTAGGGTTGGAAGATATAGAATCCTTAGAAACGTAGAAAACCCTTCAGCCCACAAAGCTGTGCTAAACATATCCTTACCTGAGAAATTACCTACGGTTACCCATAGCCCTCTATTTTTCTGAATCCTGTCCAGGAGTCTCTTAAAATACCCTGTTGTATCCACCTCCACCACTATTGTCGGCAGCCCATTCCACACACTCACCACTCTCTGTGTAAAAAATTGACCCCTGATATCTCCTCTGTACCTACTTCCAAGCACCTTAAAACAGTACCCTCTCATGCTAGCCATTTCAGCCCTGGGAAAAAGCCACTGACTATCCACACGATCAATGCCTCTCATCATCTTATACACATCTATCAGGTCACCTCTCATCCTCCATCGCTCCAAGGAGAAAAGGCCAAGTTCACTCAACCTATTCTCCTAAGGCATGCTCCCCAATCCAGGCAACATCCTTGTAAATCTCCTCTGCACCCTTTCTATAGTTTCCACATCCTTCCTATAGTGAGGCGACCAGAACTGAGCACAGTACTCCAAATGGGATCTGACCAGGGTCCTATATAGCTGCAACATTACCTCTCGGTTCCTAAACTCAATCTCACGATTGATGAAGGCCAATGCACCGTATGCTTTCTTAACTTTGAACTTTGTCTTTTTTGTGTGTGTTTCCCCCTAGCTGTCAGTCTGTGGTTTTGTATTGCCATGAGCTCCTGTCCCCACTCCTGCTCTACTCCAGCCCCTGTATTACTGCGTTCTCCGTCTCTCACCTGCTTCTCATTATTACCTGTATCGCTGCCACCTGTGTCTCATTGTGCTCCACCTATCACCTGCCTCTCTGTTTATTGCTCAGTGTATTTCAGTCCTGTGTTTTCACCTGTTTGTTGCCAGATTGTGCCAGTTAATTTTCCTGAGCCTTTCCAGCATTTGTATCTGTACTCTGTCCATCTGAATATTGACTCTGCCTGTTTCCTGATTCTGGTTTTTGGATTTCTCTGAATGTTTTGATCTCTGCCTGAACTTTGATACCGACTTTGTTTGCACCTCTTGATTTGTTACTTAATTAATATAACTGTGTGCACAGCACTGGGTCTGTGATTGGATCCCCACTCCAGCACACTGATGATAGAGTAAAGGGAATTACAGAGGCATGAGAAAGGAGTGGGCCAAAGATGATTGGAAGAGTATTCTAGCAGCGATGACAGTAGTACAGCAATGGCTGGAGTTTCTGGGAGCAATTCAGAAGGTGCATAATAAATACATCCTGAAGATGAAGAAGCATTAGAATGGAGGATGATGCAACCATGACTGACCAAGGCCATAAAATGAAAAGAGAGGACATATAATATACCAAAAAATAATGGGAAGTTAGAGGATTGGGAAGCTTTTAAAAACCAACAGAAGGGAGCTAAAAAAGCCAAAAGGGTGGAAAAAGATGAAGTATGAAGGTAAGCTAGCCAATAATATAAAGGAGGATATCAATTTTTTTTCAAGTATTAAATGAGTAAAAGAGAGGTGAAAGTGAATATCAGAGTGCTGGAAAATTATGCTGGAGTGAAAGTAATGGGGGATGAAGAAATGGTGGACATAACAAGTATTTTGCTATTATGAAGGAGAAGGTGCTTGAGAAGTTGAAAGGTCTGAAGTTACCCGGACCAGATGAACTACATCCCAGGGTTTTGAAAGAGATAGCTGAAGAGATTGTGGAGGTATTAGTAATCATCATTCAAGAATCACTAGATTGCAGAATGATTCTGGAGGACTGGAAAATTGCAAGTGTTATTCTACACTTTAAGAAGGGAGAAAGGCAGAAGTAAGAAAATTGTTGGCCAGTTAGCCGGACTTCAATAGTTGGGAATAGCTGGAGTCCATTATTAAGGATGAGGGTTCGGGGTACTTGGAGGAACATGACAAAATAGGCCACAGTCAGTATAGTTTCCTTAAGGGAAAATCTTGCCTGACAAATTCTTTGAGGAAATAACAGGCAATATAAACAAAGGAGAGTCAATGGATGTTGTCTACTTGGATTTTCGGAAGGCCTTTGATAAGGTGCTGCACGTGAGGCTACTTAACAAGTTAAAAGCCCATGGTATTACAGGAAAGGTACTGGCATGGATAGAAGATTGGCTGATTAGCAAGAGGAAAAGAATGGGAATAAAGAGGACCTTTTCTGGTTAGCTGCCAGTGACAAGCAGTGTTATGCAGGGGTTGGTGCTGGGACCATTTCTTTTCATATTATAGGTCAATGATTTGGATGACAGAATTGACAGTTTTGTGAGCAGGTTTATGGATATTACAACAGGAAGAGGGGCAGGTAGTGTTGAGGAAGCAGGGACTCTGTATAATCAGAGAAGGTTCATGAGAATGATTTGGGGAATGAAAGGGTTAACATGAGGGGTATTTGATAGCTCTGGGCCCGTACTCACTGGAGTTCAGAAGAACTAGGGGGATTGCATTGAAACCTATTGAATGTTGCAAGGTCTGGATAGTATAGTTGTGGGCAGGGTGTTTCCTATACTATGTGAGTCTAGAACCAGAGGGCGTAGCTTCAGAATACAGGGACGTTCATTTAGAACAGAGGTGAGGAGGAATTTCTCTAGCCAGAGGGTAGAAAGTCTGTGGAATTCAGATTGTGGCCAAGACATTGAGTCCATTTAAAACAGAGGGTGATAGGTTCTTGATTAGTCTGTGCCTCAAAATTCTGAGGAAAAGACAGGAGAATAGGATTGATTAATAAGTCAGCCATGATGAATGGTGGACCAGACTTGATGGGTCAAATGCTGCTATTTCTCATGGTCTTAAGGTAGGCAAAGGGTCTTTATCCGTAATATTTCCCTGTTATGACCTTGCACGTTGTTACTTACCTGCACTGTGTATTTTTCGGTAGTTTTTACACTTAATTCTGTAATGTTATTGTTTCACCTTAACTTCATTCCCTCTGCCATAGGATTGCTAAATGGTTTTTGGACCCATGAACACTACGTCCTTGTTCATTTATTTTTGCACCATTTATCCATAATTTATACAGCTCTTTGTACTACATCACTACTGCAAAAATAAGAAATTTCACACCATACATCAGTGATAATAAATCTGATTCTGATCATTAACAATGCCTGGTTGAAGGCACACAGTCAATGTTTCAGGAACAATTTCTTCTCCTCTGCCATCAGATTTCTGAATGGTCAATGAATCCATGTACATTACTGCATTTTTTTCGTTCTCCCTTTTTGCACTACTTATTTAATTAATTTATTTAATATACATTTATCATCGCAACTTAGTTTTTTATGATTGTGTATTGCACGGTACTGCTGCCACAAAACAACAAATTTCACAACTTATGCCGGTGTTTGCTAGGCAGAAGACAAATAGTATTGTGTTCGCCATCTGGGTTCCGGCATGGTAGCGTGGTGGCTAGCACAACGCTTTACGATACAAGCGACCTGGGTTCGAATCCTGCTGCTGCCTGTAAGGAGTCTGTACATTCTCCCTTTGACGTTGTGGGTTTCCTCCAGGTCCTCCAGTTTCCTCCCACAGTCCAAAGAGGTACCATTTGTAGGTTAATTGGTCAATGTAGATTGTCCCAGGATTAGACCAGGATTAAATCAGGGGATTGCTGTGCAGTGCGGCTCAAAGGTCTGTAGGGGCCTATTCCACACTGTATCTCAAAAAATAAATAAATAGACATCTCTGAGGATCTATCCTGGGCCCAGCAGATCGACATGGTTATGGAGATGACATGACACAGCTATATTTTATTAGGAGTTTGAGGAGATTTGGTATGTCACCGAAGGCACTTGCAAATTTTCATAGATGCACTGTCGAGAGCATTCTGACTGGGTGCATCACTGTCTGGTATGAGGGAGGTTGGGGGGGTGGAACTGCACAGGATTGAAAGAAGCTGCAGGAAGTTGTGAACTCGCCTCCATAGCATCCGGGACAACTTCAAGGAACAACGCTTCAAAAGGCAGCATCTACAGCTCCCACGGAGACCTCTACTCTCTCCCACACTGCCTCAGCGTCTCCTTTCCTGGGCAACTGTGACAGGCAACCCCATGGCCTGCGGGCCTAGTCCTTGCCACGTCTGAGGCAACGCAACTCCTCACCGCCAGTCTCTCCAGTGAGCAGGAATCTACATTACCAATTAGTCATTTCCTCAGAAAATGCTATCAATAGTTCAAGCAGGACCTACTTTTTGCTAATCCTTGTTGCCTCTCCCCCAAAACACTAAACATTTCTAGGTGTTCAGTTACCCTTTTCATTATTTACAAACTCAAGTAATTTCTATACAACAGATGTTTGATTAGGTTGTTTTTAATTCTTTGGTTTCCCTCTCTCACCTCCCCTATATCATGAGATGGCAGGCAAAATGTTCCAATCTAACGGAACAAGTATAGAATTAAGATAAACTTAAAGTTAGGGCACCTGCAAAGTTCTTAGCTACTTACTTTAAAGTATTTGTTTGAAAATCATTTATTCTGGATTTATCACTTCGTTGTGCCATTAATTTCTTCTTCCCTGTTAGTTTACTCACATTAATCTGGATGAGTCACTGTTCTAATTCAGTTTTTGTTTTCCTTGGATGTCCTTTTTCTCTACTGGAGGTAGAGACACAAAGCGTTTACTCAGTGTGTCTGAAAATCAATCAAGAAACTACAGATGCAGGAAACCTGAAATAAAATCCAGCTTTTAATGTCTCTGTCAATTTTTTTACTTCAATCACTATGTCATTTTTTTAAACTGCTTGGTTTCTTACCACCATTTTCTTAAATTAACTGAAGCAATGTTGGTGTTGCTTTGACATTCCTTGCTAGTTGCTATGCATGTTTCAAATTCAAGTTCTGTTTTGTCACTGCTTTTCACTTTAACATTCTCAGATGCCAGAATTTTCATCTTTGCGTATGCTTTCTGCTTTATTTTTATGGACCTTTTTTCCTTAGGCATTAATGACTATTATTTAGGCAAGGAGAATTTTTGTTTGTCAGAAGTATAAACTTGTTTCAATTGTTTCTTTTATTGAATGGAATTGAAGCTTACTATTGGCCAATCTCTGTCTCAATGCGCGAAAATCAGGCTTTCCCTAATCTAGAACTCAATAAGTGCTTCGAATTTTTCTCTCTTAAACTCAATTATATCATGATCCTTATTAGATAAACTTTCACACGCTATTAGGCTGCTAACTAAGTCTGGTTCATTGCTCATTACTAAATCTAATATCGACTGGTCTCTTGTTGGTTTTGGATGTAATGTTGCAGAAAACTATATTGTATACATTCCAGAAATGCACTTTTATGAAACACAGATCAGTCTCTTTGATTCAATCTATCTGGATGTTGAAAGTTCCTTCTGAAAATTGAGATCTCCTTAATTTTACTGTATGTTTACCAAAATTCTATCTTATTATATTTCGTTACTTACAATAGCTTACAAGATGCCTTTGCACAACTCATATTATAGAATTACATTGATCAATTACTATTAACCAATATATAACCAGTTGGGTGGTGGGGTGGAGCTACATCTCTACCAAAGGAGGTGTAAGGCACTCCTTCCCTCTGCTAGCCTGCAGGTCACCCTTGAGCAAGGTGTAGCACCTGATTAGTCCCCCAATCAGGGTCACATGAAACCAGAGTAGCAGGAGGTGGATGGTTGCATGGCAGCTGGTGCATATCACAAGTCCAGGTTATGTGACCACTGGCCCTAGGCAGACAACCTCTGAAGAGTACTGATAATGGGTGGGTGTCACCCATTGTGTGAAGACACTGCCCAGAAGGAGGCAATGGTAAACCACTTCTGTAGAGCAATTTGCCAAGAACAAACATAGTCATTGACCATGATCACCCACATTATATGACACGGCACACAATGACTATGATGTACCCAATATTAATCATTTCTTAAACTTAATCAACACAGCATCACAGCTGACTTACATTTCATTATATCTTTTCTCATCAATTATGTGATTTCATCCTTAATAACTCAATTCTCTGCCTTGTGGAAAAATTAATATTTTTCTTTTGAGACAGAAGGAAAACTGAGAAGAAAATGAACCTGGAAATCCAGAGCAACACAAACAAAATGCTGGAAGAACTCAACAAGTCAGGCAGCATCTGTGGAGGGGGATAAACAGTTGATGTTTTGTGCTTGGACCATCATTAGGAATGGAAAGGAAGGGGACAGAAGCCAGTATATGAAGGTGGGGGAATCTCTTGTCAGCTTGAAAATCATGCAGAATATTTAGGGATTAATGGTAAGATCTTACCTGATGTCCTGGATTCTTTATTTTAGGAAGGTTGTCCAGGACTTGGGCAGGCTGAAGAGGTGAATTACAAAGCCAATGTTAGATATGAGGAATATTAGATAGAGTCGTATGGTTATTTCCCTCAACGGAAAAGGTTTAGGGAAATAAAACAGAAGTTTTGAAAATGATATGGTGCTTGATTGTTCCTAACACATTGCTGTTTCCTTTGGTAAGCAAGTCAGTAACTAGCAGCCGTAGGTTTCAAATAACTGGCCAGAGGAATTTTTCTTAGCAGTGATTGTTAAGGTTTCCAATATCTTAGACTACAAATTCTTAGGATGAAGGAGAGCGATTGGGGAGAGAGGTACCACAAATGGACCAAGTGAATTTGATGGCAGGGTGGAAGTTAAAGGCAAAGTTAACGAAATTGGCATGCATGAAACAGCACCTATGTAGTCATTGATGTAGTGCAGAAAGAGCTGGGGAGCATTACCAGTGAAGGCTTTGACCATGGACTGTTTCACACAGCCAACAAAAAGGCAGGCATGTGCCCATGGCAACAACTGGGGCTTCATGGAAATGGGAGGAGCCGAAAGAAAACCTGTTGAGTGTGAGGAGCTGTTCAGCTAGACCAGGAGCTGGTTCCCAACATTTTTATATGCCTTGGACCCCGACAATCAACCAAGGGGTCTGCGGACCTCGGATGGGAAACCCTGCGCTAGATAGAGGAGGGAAACTGGTTAGGTCTGTCGTCTAGAAAGAAGTGAGAACTACACCCGACAGAGCAGTGCCCACATTGTCCATGATCTCCTGCATTGTCCACTTAAGAGAAAAGATCATCACCTTTTGCTTCTGTTGCTTCTGTCCCTGAGCTTGCTTCATTGGTGAGGGCTTCCCCCTGGCACCAACAACCTCTTCTGCCGTTGCCAACCCTCCTCCTTTTATTGGACATCCCGTTCAGAGATTCTGCCCATTTTGTTCATGATCTCCTGCGTTGTCCACTTACGATAAAAGATCATCACCTTTTCATCAGGTAGTGTTAAATGTACACTTATCATCATAGATGGTGAATATTTCCAACATGTTGCTGTTGTATGAATTGTATGAATGAAGGCAGACCCAGTCTTCTCCATCTCTGAGATGCCTGATTTTAGCTGAAGTTGTCATACTGACTTCTGGAATAGGAAGACAGTAGGCTAGGGGAAGTTAAATAAGAAGCTGGGATTAACCATTTCACTCACTATCTGTGACTACAACGACCAGTACATTGATAAGGGGTAGGGAATTCTCACTGCAAAACAAATAAATTTGGCATGTCCCTGTCGACCCCTCCCAATTTCTATTAACAGAAAACATATCTGTGTGCATCACGTCATTGTATGGCAACTGTTCTGCCTGTGACCAGAAACTGCAGAGTCGTGAAAAAAATTTCACAACATATGTCGGTGGTAATACATCTGATTCTGATGCAGCTCAGCACATCGCAGAAACCAGTCTCCCCTCCATGGACTCTGTCTATACTTTTCACTGCTTTGGTGAAGCAGCCCACCCACTCCAAATATCGTGTCTCTTCCACCCTTCCGTCAGGCAGAAGATACAAAAGCCTGAAAGCATGTCCCACCAGGCTGAGGGACAGCTTCTACCCTGAAATAAGACTATTGAATGGTTCTTCAGTAGGATAAGGACTCTTGACCTCACAAACCACCCCAGCATGTTCTTGTATCTTATCTTCTGCCTGAACCTCACTTTTCTATGCAGGTGTTGCACGTTATTCTGCATCTTGTTATTATTTTACATTGTACTACCTTAAAATTCAAAGTTCAAAGTAATTTTCATTATCAGAATGTATATATGTCACCACCTACAACCCCTGAGCAACACACTCAAAATGCTAGAGGAACTCAGCAAGCCAGGCAGCATCTATGGAAAAAAAAATACAGTCAAAGTTTTGAGCCGAAACCCTTCAGCAGGGCTGAGAAGGATTTCAGCCTGAAAAGTCAACTGTATTTTTTTCACAGATGCTGCCTGGCCTGCTGAGTTCCTCTAGCATTTTGTGTGTGTGTGTTGCTCGGACACACCCCTGATATTCTTTTTCCTGTGGGCATATTCAGTAAATCTATAGAATGGTGACTATAACAAGATTCAATGAAAGCTCAGGTAGAGAGAAGACAACAAACTACAAATGCAAATATAAATAAATAGTAGTTAATAACAAGAATGTGAAATAACAAGAGGAAGAGTCCTTAAAGTGAGATCACTGGTTGTGGGTACATCACAATGGATGGGCAAGTGAGTGTTGTTATCCTCTGATAACAACAGAGCAACATGTTGGCTGAGGGGTTGTAACTGTTCTTGAACCTGGTGGTGCGAGCCCTTAGACTCTTGTACCTTCTGCCTGATAGCAGCAATGGAAAAAGAGCACGGCCTGGGTGGTGAGGATGTTTGGTGATGGATGCTGCTTTTCTACAGCAACGTTTCCTGTAGATGTGCTCAATGGTTGGGAGGACTTTACCCATGATGTGCTGGGCTGAATCCATTACCTTTTGTAGGACCTCAATGTGATACGAACAATTTACAAGACAAGCTTTTCACTGTCACTTGGTATAAGTGACAATAATAAACCAATTCCAATTCCAAGAAAAAAAGTCAGTTTTCCTTTGCCTTTGGGAGGGATTTAAAGGTCATTGGGGATGATATCCTTCTGTAGGTTCCAAGTAAGACATGTTTCTTAACCAATGCTTCCCTTTAGAGTCTGTCGAGCATCTGGATGTGCCTTTCCCGGATCAGGGATGGACATTTGCCAATGAGCTACCATGTGAAATAATCAATGTCTAAGGACCTTGCTGCCGTGAGATTTATCCATGAAAGAAAGAAAGGAGAAAGCAGCCAGCTGCCTGACGCTGGCATCCAGCAGATTTGACATCGACCATGCACTCCGCTGAACCACACTTCATCCTCAAAGCGAGAGTGACAAATCAATGTTCTGATGATGGTCTCTCACAGAATTAATGACACTGCCTTGCTGTTTTTATATGGGCTTTGTTTTAGCTGTGAACAATAAGATCAATGTCTGAAGCAGTGTGATAAAGGATATAGAATTGACAATTTAAATGCAGGAGCTGCTTCACCAAACCCTTCTGAGCTCACAAGAATAGGCTTATCCCAAGCACTAATAGGTGCAGATGATTATTATCTAAAGCCCTCTGATCCAATGCTGCATCTGAAAGCCAATTGACTGGAGCCCACGTTGAAATAGAGCCACAAAAAAATCTGTTGAACTCTTAAAGCAAGGGGCTTAAAGACCCAGGTGTGTCGGGCTATCATAAACTGTGTTGTGTATTCTTTAGAGATGAGCATCTATAATCTATCATTATCCAGCTTTTAAGGAGGAAAGCTGTCCTAAATAAATGGGTTTAACGAGATGAGCAGCAGATTAGGATACGCGATTAGAACTACTTATCTATCTTGGGCTGAATGGCCTAATTATAGGTAAAAACTCCATGAGTAAGTTTATTTTAGCACTTTTTAATTAGCTCAGGTTAATATGAAGTGTTTTTACTGCTGATCAAATATGTACCAGTGGTAATTTAGGAAATGAGGCAGCCATCTTGGACTCAGTGAGCTTCCTTACAAAGCAACATGACGAACTTGATGGCAACCTAGAAGTCTCATAGATCGTAGAGTCATAGAGCACCACAGAACATAAACAAACCCTTCAGCCCATCTAGTTCATGCTGATCTGCTATTCTGCCTCGTCCCATCGATCCCCACCTGGACCACAGCCCTCCATACCCTACCAATCCACGCACTTATCCAAACTTTTCTTAAATGTTGGAAGCAAACTCGCTGGCAGCTCGTTCCACACTCACAACACCCTCTGAGTGATGAAGTTTCCTCCTAGGTTCCCCTTAAATATTTCAATTTCACCATTTTAACCTATGAGCTCTAGTTCTAGCCTCACCCAACCTTAGTGCAAAAAGCATGCTTGTACTTACTCTACTTATACCCCTCATAATGTTGTATATCTCTGTCAAATCTCCCCTCATTCTCCTATGCTCCAGGGAATAAAGTCTTAACTTGTTATCCTTTCCATATTAATCAGGTCCTCAAATCCTGAGTTTCTCTCCGCTCTTTCAATTTTATGAATATCTCTCCCGTAGGTCGGTGATAAAAAATGCACCCAAATACTCCAAATTGAGCCTCACCAAAGTCTTGTACAACTTCAACATAACAGCATGTCGTATATTTATAGTGCTAAAAGAGAGCAAAGATAATGAGGTAGTATTCATTGGCTGGTTCATTGTCCATTCAGGAATCTGCTGGTGGAGGGGAGGAAACTGCTTCTAAAATGTTGAGTGTGTGTCTTCAAGCATCTGCACCTTCTCTCTGAAGATAGCATGTCATCAGTGATGGAGATGCTGTAATTGGGAATAAAAATATCAGAGGGGTCTCAGCAGGAGTGGATTGTGATTGGGCGAGGCTGAAATTGGAACCTTCAGTATCTATGGCGATTTAGTTTGGGACTTAGTACTTGCAGGAGCAGGGTATTGGAAGGTGAAATGTGTGTGCAGATGGGGAATGTCAGGGTGGAAATATTGTAATTAATGCACTGAGGGAAACAGTCTGAATTCTGAGGTGCTGGAAAGTGCCCAGTTAAATTTCAGGTGTAAAACAAAATGACGTGACCATGATTTGTTCAAGGGCAAAACAACATTCAGTTGCACAACACTGACAAAAACTGTGTTAAGCAATTGAATTTCTAGATAATCTATTTTAGCCATGTTAAATTGAGGGATAGATATTGACAAGGTCATAGGATAGAACTCTCCATCTGAACCCATCAGTGTGGACAAGGAGAAGAATCTTTCACTAATGTGAGAGACAGGAACTATGGATCCTAAATATAACATTGCCAGTAAATTCACCAGGACTCTTTTTACCCGGAGAGTAGTTATAATATAGAACTCATTAAGGTAAATAGAATCAAATGGAATATGAAATAAACCTGTGGAAAAATAGGACATTGTGATGAGATTGAATGAAGAAGAGGAGGAGGATTGTTTGGAGAGTAAACATCGGAAAAAATCTATCACACTGTTTGCATTGTGATTGTTTCAAAGCATCTGAATTGGCTGATTCACCTTCGGTATTAATGAACAATTTAATTAGAAAGCGCAACTCAGCTTATGTTGCCAGACTGGGACTTGAACCCATAACCTTCTGACTCAAAGATTACTCACTGAACCATAGCTGAAACTGTGCCCATGCATTTGCTGTGCAGTTTCCAATCTCTTCTATTTTAAAATTAAAAAATGTTGCTTTTAAACTCCTGAGGATTAAAGAAAAGAAAGAATGAACTTTAATATTTAATTCAGTTTAGTCATTAAATAGAAAAATATTGAACCAAAGCTATGAAATAGTTTTACTTCCGGCCGATTTATGATTTGGTATGAAGCTCAGCGGGGAATGTATTCCTGTAGATAAATGTTTTGACTGGCTTTGACCCAGTTAAGCCACCTTTTCTCCCTCCCATCAAAACAGAAGTTGAAGTCTGTTAGGCTTAGATCAATGTCAGATACATGAATAAAAGTGCTTTCTTAATGTGACAAGGTGCTTCACAAATTATTCATCAATTAAAATTTGAGAACAGCCACAGAGGGAGATGTTAGGATCAACAACCAAACTCTTCCTCAAAGAGGCAAGAGGCAGTCTCCTCTATATTGATTAGCAAGTGCTCCTGTCGCAGCCTTCTCTACACTGGTGAGACCTGTTATAAATTTGGGGACTGCTTCATCAAGCACCTCCACTCCATCCACTTCCACCACAAGTGGAATTTCTTGGTTTCCAAACATTTTTAATTCAGATTCTCACTCCTGTTCAAATGTGTCACTCCATGGCTTCCTCTCGTGCCAATTTGAGGACACCCTCAAGTTGGAGGAGCAACAGCTCATATTCCATTTGGGTAACCTCCAACCTGATGGCATGAATATGGATTTCTCCCTCTGGTAAAAAAAAATTCTTTCCCCCTTCCTCTATTCCCCACTCTGACATTTTACCTTTTCTCTGTACTCAGCACAATGAAAATCTAATCTAATCACTTTCCCCTGGGTGCCCTCCTCCTTCCCTTTCTCCTATGGTCCACTCTTCTCTCCTATCAGATTCCTTCTTCTCCATCCCTTGATCTTCTCCACTCACCTGGCTTCACCTATCACCATCCAGCTGGAGTCTTTTCCCTCCCCTCTTTTTCACCATGGCATCTTCTCCCTTCCTTTCCAGTCCTAAAGGAGGGTCATTTCCACAGATGCTGCCTGACCTGCTGAGTTCCTCTAGCATTTGAACAGTGTTGTTTAGAGCTGTAAAGGAACTCCTTCCACAAAAAGAAGGAAGTAGAGAGGCAGCGAGGTTTAGAGAGGGAGTCCCAGAATTCTATGTTTTGGGCATCAATGACAAAGGAATTAGAATTCCTGAAAAAGTAATGATATTTTTGAGCTACATAAAAAGCAGGAATACACTGGGGAGGAAAAAATTACCATAGGAAAATCGGTCCTAGAGTTATACAGGATGGGAAACAGGCCCTTTGGCCCATCTCATCCATACCAACCAATTTGACTATCTAATCTCATTCCATTTGCCTGCATTTGACCCATATCCCACTATTTTTTTCTGACTCACGTCCAAATATTTCTTCTTAAATTTTGCAATTATACTCAACTTTACCATTGCTTCTGGCAGGTCATTCCACATTCTCACCACTCTTTATGTCAAAAAGATGCCTCTTTCAACCTTCCCCCCCCCCCCCTCTCCGTATAACAGTACCTTCTAATTTTAGAGTTCCCTATCCTGAGACAAAACAGTGACCATTCACCTTACCTTTCCGCTAATGATTTTATATGTTTCAGAAGAATGCTCTCGAGGGAATAATAGCCCCAGCCTATCCAGTCTCTCCTTACTGAAGGCCTCTATTCTCAGCAACACCCTTGCAAATCTTTTCTGATTCTTCCGTAGTTTAATCATTTCCTTCCTATACCTAGGCACACAATACTCCAAATGTGGTCCCACCAGCATCTTGTCCAAAGGTACCATAACGTCCCAAATCTTGCTCTGACCACTGGGGGCATGTCAAAGGCCTTCTTCACCACCTTGTTCACCTGTGCTGCCATTTTCTGGAAATTTTGTACTTTCACCTCAAGGTTTGCTCTGATCTTCAACCGTCTCCAGGGCCCGGCTCTTTACTCTGCAAGTCACTCCTTGGATTAATTTCCATCTGTTAAATTCTAGATTCACTGTGAGATATTGGGACAGATAAACTAATACAAATACCTCGGAAGTGAGATGAGAACTTGAGATGAGGCCAATTGCATCTGGAACTCATTTTGCAAGGTGTGGGCAAGTATGTTGCAGATATTGTAAGTTATTTATAGCTCTGAAAGTTCCATTTTGTATTTGTAATTCTTTAGGTCCAAGGGTTGAGCATATTCCATCAGTATGTCAAGGTCCTTCTGTAGTTTGAATATATGCAATGAATGACCTCAAGACATTTCACAGAGCTACCGCCAAAGCAAAACCAGCAGTGATGTTAAATCTGCTAACCAAATGTTTTACCAGTTAAATGGGTTTTAGCAAGGATTTTGAAGGGGGATACAGGTATGAAGTGGTTAAAGGAGACAAGACCAAGGTGCAGCAGGGTTATGAACGGTGGCTGAAGGGATTAGTCATGGTAAGGAGAGTTGGTTGGGTACCAGGTTGGGAGCAGAAAGCCAGAGATAGTGGAAGAGCAAGGTTGATGAGGGGAGATGGAGTATTGTAGAACTGGGCAGTGTTAAAACATGACAGGCGAGAATTTTAAGTTTGAGAAATCAGTAAAGTATATCCTGTACTCTATTTATGAGTCATGGTGATATATTGCAGCAGTAAATTTGCAGTATTATAATGTTCCAGCTCAAGTGTGGCTGCAGCACACAGCAGAATTTTCTGTTTACAGACTGCCCGGGAATCATGCCAGGAAGATCCACCAGTTAATGCAAAAGGATTAGACTGGCACTGTATTGATGGCTTGCCCAAATTTGCCTTAAGGTCTGTTGTGTCTTGTACTGTGAGGCGAAATAGCCATACAGAATGGCAGTCTCTGGGCATGGCCGTGGAACTGTAGGGGATGATTGAGGGCCAATTTCAAACACTCTTCCTCCACACTGGGAGTATCAATATCTCAGATGCCCCAGTCACGATATTAATGAGAAGTCTGGCTGTGTTCCTCTGACTCCTGGGAATGCCCCACCTCTGCTGTGTAGCCTTCTCCGAGGATCATCACCTAGTAGTGGTGGAGAGGCTTGTGAGCTCCTGAGAGCCCAAGAGTGAAGCCACCTCGAGCTTAGCTCCTGATAGGATCATGCACGCCGCCAAGACCAAGGGAGAGGATCCAGACAAAAGTGGGAATAACCGCCTAGGAGAACACCAGACTTCACATGAGTAATTACACTACTGTGTAGCAATCCACACTTCACTGCAGTCCATCCAGAAGCTAGAGTGTGTCTTGCAGAAAGTGGTCACCCAGCACTTAAATGAATGCAAGAAGATTGGTATTAGGGATCTGCTAGACTGGCAGAAGAACTAGCAGATACATTGGGTGACCACTGAAGGTATTGCACTCTCTAACCCAATCAGTGCTGAATAGTAGCGATAGTACACAGTGCAAGACAGAACCGCAACAACACCCAGCTTTGGAATGCAGTAGCAAGAACATAAAGAGAACGATGGTTTGATAGGTTTTGACAATTCTTTAGTTAGGGTAGCAGATGCCCATTTCCACAGTGGCAGACATAATTTCAGAGTGGTACGTTGTTTCTTCTTGCTCGTGTTGTCAATGAGTAGCCGCATGATGGAGTGGGATCAGCCAGAAGACATGATCCATGTCGGTACCAAAAACAGGAGCAGAGACAGAACAAGGTCCTGGGGGGGTCAATTACAAGGAGATAGAAAAGATTCCTTGCTCAGGTTTACTCCAGGAATAGACTGAGGACAGTGCAGCTGAAAATGTGGCTGAAGAGATAGTGTAGGAGGAAGGGATTTAGATTCTTGGAGCATTGGACCATTTCTAGAGAGGATCTATACTGGATGGCTGTCATACCTGTGGCTTCAATGTGTAAAATTTGCGAGTTCTGCTGGTAGTACTTAAGTTAGAAAAGCAGGGGTGTAACCACATAGCAGGAGATGGATATTAGAAACAAGAGAAAATCTGCAGATGTTGGTAATCCGAGCAACACACACAAAACGCTGGAGGAACTCAGCAGACCAGGCAGCATTTAGGGAACAGAGTACAGCTGACATTTCAGGCCAAGACCCTTCAGCAGGACTGGGGAAAGGAAGATGAAGAGTCAGAGGGAGAAGATGAAGCGTTGGAGTTCCAGCCCTGTATCTCTTTCACCAATCAACTTCCCAGCTCTTTACTTCACCCCTCCCCCTCCCAGTTTCACCTATCTCCTTGTGTTTCTTCCTCCTCTCCCTCCACCTTCTAACTCAGACTCTTCATCTTTCTTTCCCCAGTTCTCCCTAATGGTATATATCGATACCAGGCGAATAAGGCAGATAAGCTGAGGAAAAAGATTTTGTCTTAGACTCTACTGAAAGATGGCTAAAAGAGAGTTCATTCCCTGATTACTGGGTTTTCAATCAAGATAAAGAAGGGAATAAAAATGGAGGCTGAGTATTAAATGGGTTAATACATGCTTTCAGCTCTGTGAAAAGATGATATGTTAGAAAAATATAAACTAAGGACCGAAAATGGTCCATCACACTGCAGAGAATATAGTCTCATCTTTACAGGAGATAGCAAAAGCTAACAAAAATAAAGCAACAATACAAGGACATCTCAACTACTCCAATATTAACAATGTTATCATTACTTAAAAGGTAACAAAGGACCTGAATACAGAATTCCTAAACTGCTTTCAAAAGAATTTCTTTAGCCAGTATAGGCAGAGGTCGAATGGCAGATTCATGAAGGGTCTCTGTCTGAAACGTCAACTGTTTATTCCTATCCACAGACGCTGTCTGACCTGCTAAGATCCTTCAGCATTTTCTGTGTGTTGCTCAAGATTTCCAGCTTCTGCAGAATCACTTTTTTGAAAAAAAAGATTTATTCCAGATTTAGTCTCAGTGAGTAAAGTTGAGTAAAATGGAAGGTGTGGTGTGACAGCGAGAGAGCATATTTGTGGTCACAATCAGAATGGAGTTTGAGGTGGTATTGTTATGGAGATGGACAATGGTAAAACAGGTTCTAAAATGGGAAATGATGGATGTTATTAGGCTGACAAGAGATTAACTAGCAGTAGACTGGAAACAGGTACTTCAAATTCAGGACAGTGGGAGGATTCAAAAAGATTCAAGATTCAAAAGAAAAACTGAAGGGATTTCTTTATCTTGAGTTCCCTGGATAATAAACTTTCTTTTTTATCCTTATGAATCTTATGTACGACAATGTGATACTGCAAAAAAAAAAACCAAGAATAATATGTAAGAAACATAGGATTAGATTTACAAACAGAAATTAGAAAAACAGAGAGTAAGAGTGAAAAAACTGTCAAAGCTGTTTATTTTATTCAACAGTTATTCATCAAAGGGTATTGGTTATTAAAAGTCTTGAAAATATACTTCTTAAATTTGCTAAGCCACAAAGCAAGTAGGGAAAGTAATTGATGATGAGGACATAAGGAGGCTATAGGAGCATAGCGATAGGTTAAATGAATGGGCAAAGATCTTGCAAATGATGTGAAATTACCCATTTTGGCAGGAAAACTGAATCATGAGACAAATTATTTGTCTCTTTAGTTAAGGGAGAATGTCAACGTATTGGAAACAGTTCACAGAAGGCTTACTACACTAATACTTCGGCTCGTATCCAATGGAATTTAAAAGTGTGAGAAGGTACTGTAATCTCCCAAGGGTCTTGAGAAAGAGGATATTTCCTTTTGTTAGAGAATCTTGAACTAGGGGAACACTGTTTAAATCATTAAACTCACAGAGAAGTGAAAATTTCAGAACCAGAAGCAGGTTTATTATCACTGACGTATGTTGTGAAGTTTATTGTTTTGTGGCAGCAGTACAGTGAAATACTGGAAAATGACTATAAGTTACAATAAGAATATATAGAAAGTAAATAAGTGGTGCAAAAATAGAGCAAGATAGTAAGGTAGTGCTCATGGGTTCTTGGAACGTTCAGAAATCTAATGATGGAGGTGGGGGAGTGGGCAAGAAACTGTACCTTCTCCTTGAAGGTAGTAATGAGAAGATGACATGTCCTCCTGGATGGTGAGCGCTCTTCGTGATGGGCGTCACCTTCTTGAGACATCATCTTTTGAAGATGTCCTCAATGGTGGGCAGACTAGTGGCCATGAGGGAGCCGGATGAGTTTACAACTTTCTGCAGCTTTTTGTACATTGCCACTTCCATACCAGATATTGGTGCAACCAGTGAAAATACAACCCCCAGTACATCTGTAGAAACTTGCTAGAATCTTAGGCGACATGCCAACTCTCCTCAAACTCCTAATGAAATATAGCCACTGATGTGCCTTCTTCATAATTACATCAACATGCATCACATATTTATTTCTCTAAAAGTGGTTGTGAATTTTTCCAACTCTCCAGCTCAAATAGCAATGAAGGAGAGCCTTTGTACACCTTAAGGCAGGGGTGGATAGATGTTTTATAAGCAAAGGGATGAAGATTACTATTGGTAAAGAAGAGTATATAGTTGTGACAATCAGAACAGCCATGATCTTATTAAATTTAATGGCCTGAACCGTCAACTCTTGTGCATAATTTAAGCTTCTACATGGAACAACTTGCTTTCCAATGCCCATTTTAGGTTTCCGTACGATATTCTGGCCCTGGAGCTTAACACAGCTTTTGTCTAAAAGGGATCCAAAAGCAAAAGTTCAGACATGAGGATGGAGGGATTGTCTGTGGTGCAAGGCGGCATTTGGCCAAGAGTTGCACCAAGTCCCTAGTAAAACTGACGTGCAGTGGCTGGAGTCAAACTTTCCACCTTGCCCAGACTCATCCTCCTGCAGATGATCTTATGAAAGCCAAGTATTTACAGTGTGGCATAGAGCTTTGCTCCTCTGTGGGAATGATTTGGAATCATTCCAAATTACTGCTTGATCCAGTTATGGTAATAACACAGCTGTGTCAACTTCCTTAGGAAGAAATTGGGCAGATATTTGATATCCTCTGATATCAAATATCTGCCCAATTGACTTTCCTTTGATAGCACAGACTTTGTCATTTAGAGATTTCAGTCTTTTTCCATCAACCTCCACACTAGAAATCACCACTCCTCTGTAGAAAGATAGAGCACTTCAATTTCACATTTCAATAGCGAATTCTCATAAAAAGAGGTCCTTCAGTAAATCCCCTAAAACAAATGAGTTATCTCTTGTTTTTGCTCTAGTGTTCAAATTGTTATTTTTGTTGCACAATTGTCAATACCTAGCAAAACTATGTGTTCATGATGGAATGAAGCTATTTGAGAGGATTTAACCTATTATGCAAACTGAAAGCAGGAATGGAATGTGCCATAATTGCAAAAGTGAAGTTCAAGTTGGGTAGTCTCCAACCTGACAGCATGATCATTGATTTCTCTAACTTCCAGTTATTTCTCCCCCTCCCCCTTCTTGCTCATTCCATTCCAGCTTCCCTCTTACCCCTTCTCTTCTCATCTGCCTATCACCTCCATCTGGTGCCCCTCATCCTTCTCTTTCTCCCATGATCCACTACCTCACCTATCAGCTTCCTTCTTCTTCAGCCGTTCACCTCTTCCACCTATCATCTACCAGGATTTTGCTTCACCACCCTCCTCCCCCACCCACCTACCTTTCCCCTCACCTGGTCTTACCTATCAGCTGCCAGCTTGTACTGTTTCTTATTCTGGCTTCTTCCCCTATCCTTTCTAGTCCTGATGAAGGATCTCAGCTCAAAAAAATGACTGTTTATTCCTCTCCACAGATGCTGCCTGACCTGCTGAGTTCTTCCAACATTTTGTGTTTGTTTCTCTGGATTTCCAGCATGTGCATAATCTCTTGAGTTCAAATTACAAAATTGCACTGATTCATTATAATGCAAAGAATGAGCGTTCACTACTTCAAAGTTCAGCATAGATTTGATCACCATGGTGTGGATGATGGACAGGACAAGCCCTAAAGTATTTCATCCCTATTTTCAACAAAGGCGAACAGAACTACTTACAAATTGGAAGAGAATTCTTGCAATTATCTTCAGTGTGAAAAGACTTCATCATCTCCTGCAGGGAAATCCCATTGTTCTCCATGCCAAACACAAACTATCACTGGTGAATGTGGATCTAAAAGCAGCAATTCTTGCAACAGCAGCTTCCAAAGTACAAAAGTGGGCAGTCCTGCTGTCACAGGATGACTATACCATTCATTGAAATGAAATGATATTGCTAATGCTCTGTCTAAGCTTCGGCTGACAGAAATCTTTGAATAGAGACTCTGAAACTTTGTCTAAGAATTTAAAACCAGCTCCATTATTGGGAGTTGGAAAAATTGTTGTATCTCTGCACACCGCCATTTTGGATTTATGGAGCACCCTTCATCATCCCGTGCACTGCCACTTTACACTTTTACTCTACACCTCGTACTTACACTGACAAGGTCACTGTTCTGCTGTGCTTCCATATGCCCTGCCGCTATGTGGAAGAGTTCTTTATGCCAAGAGTCTCTATCACTTTATCATTTCCTGTTAAAATCATCTTATCTTCAGCTACTCCTGCACCTAACATCACTTTATGTACATAGAATCTATCCATGTGTATGCGCTAATCTTATGCATATACAACCACACTCTACAGTTACTTGTATTGTGTCCTATAGGATTGATTTTATATTTACTACATTTATTATGTTTTTTTATGCTTTTTCCCATTTTTTTATCTGGATTGGATCTGGAGCAAAAATCATTTAGTTCTCCTTTACACTCATGTATTGAGAAATGACAATGAACAATATTTAATCTCGAATTTAGGTTACCAGCAATTGCCTGATGTACATCGCAGAAGTTTTAATTTTCACACTGCAATTTGTCTGCAAAGATTTTGCTGTCACAACCACTGAGGTTGCACATCAATTGAGCAAGAGACATCTCCAAACGTGGTACACGAGCACCCATCAAGGGGATGAACCAGCTTGGATGAGTGTCAATGTGCAGATTTACAGACGTTCTATAATCACAGATTTGAGTTGTTAACAAACCAAGATTGATTGAAATGAGGGTATTGCGAAACCATCCCAGGCATCTTCTGGAACAGCATGGTAGATAAATTACCTGCCAAACATAAAGGAGCTTGTGCAAAAACCAAGTATTGATGAAAATGCAGACAAAAAGGCAAATGGAAAATAATGTGTAGAAATTTGAGGTCACCGATTGTTGTAGAAGAAATAGAGTAAAAATAAAAGATTTAGCACATATATGTCAAAGTCAAGGCCCGCGGGCCAAATCCGGCCCGTGGTGGAATTATCTTTGGCCCGCGAGATAACATCTAACTACTATTAAAGCTGGCCCCAGTAATCGAAGCGCCTATGGCGTACGATATGGCTAATGCTGTGTTTATTCAGGTACCAGGTTTTCAGGGTTTTTAGTGTTTATTCGGCAGTCTTGCTCGGCAGTCTTCTTCATAAGAAACGGAATTTGTAAAGTGAAACACTTTGTAGTTATAGCAGAGACTGAGACGCATGAGAGCAGGCTGAAAAAACGGAGGCAACGAAAGCTGCGTTCGCACACGTCCGACTGATCCGGCCCGCATGAAGCTGCATTTTGCTCAATCCGGCCCGTGACCTAAAATGAGTTTGACACCCCTGATTTAGCAGATTGAAAGATGGTGTTCCGATGGACCTAGGTGTCCTTGTACCTAAATAGCTAAAAGTTAACATGTAGGTAAGCCAAGCAATTAGTAGAAAAATGACACATAGAACAGAAGCACAATACAGGCCATTCAGCCCACAATGGTATGTCGACCTCTTAACCTACAACATAATCCTCCATTTTTCTATCATCCATCTATCTAAGAGTTTCTTCAATGCCCCTAATATATCTGCCTCTAGCACTACCCCTGGCAGGGTGACTACGCACCCACCACTCTCAGTGTAAAGACATCTTTACATCTGACATCCCACCCTATACTTTCCTCCAATCACATTAAAATAATACACACAAAATTCTGGAGGAACTCAGCAGGTCAGGCAGCATGCATCCCTGAAGAAGGGTGTCAGCCCAAAATGTTGACCGTTTACTCTTTTCCATAGAGGCTGCCTGACCTGCTGAGTTCCTCCAACATTTTGTGTGTGTTGCTTTGGATTTCCAGCATTCTGCAGATTTTCTCGTATTTGACATTAAAATGTGCTCCTTCGTATTTGCCGTATCTGCCCAGGGAAAAATGTATCTGGCTCTCCACTCTATCCATGTCTCCTATTGTATTGTGCTCCTCTATCAAGTCTCCTCTCACCTTCCTTTGCACCAAAGAGAAAAGCCCAAATTCACTCTACCTACCTTCAAAAAACATGCCCTGTAGTCCAGGCAGCATCCTGGTAAATCTCCTCTCTAAAAGCTTACACCTTCTTCCTATAATGAGAAGACCAGAAATGAGCACAGTATTTTAAGTGTTGTCTAACCAGGGTTTTGTCAAGCTACCGCATTACCTTGTGGATCTTGAACTCAGTCCCCCAATTAATGAAGGCTCTCACACCATGTGTCATTCTAAACACTTTATCAACTTACATGTCAGTCTATTTTTCATGAGGATTTTTGGAGAAGAGTAAAATCCTCTCCACAAGAGTACTGTAATTATATAAAAGCTCCATGGAGTTCATACCTGGAATATTGTACACAGGCCTGGTCTCTCTTGATGGGAGATAAAGCCGATTGGCCCTACACTCTGTTCATTTTAGGATGGCATGGTACAATAATGGTTAGTACAATGCTTTACAGTACCAGCGACCCAGTTTCGACTCCAACCATTGACTGGAAGGAGTTTGCACATTCTCCTCATTACCATGTTGGTTTCCTTAGGGTGCTCCAGTTTCCTTCCACAGTTCAAAGACTTACCAGTTGGAAGGTTAATTGGTCATTGTAAAATTGTCCTGTGATTAGGCTAGGATTCTCAATAAATAAAATCACATAAATAGATAAAGAAATTTTGCCACAGTGAGAAGATAATCTCAGTGCAATATTCAATATTCTTAGTGAAGAGGCAGGGTTGATAATTTGCTTTGACTAGAGCAACACACACAAAATGATGGAGGAACTCAGCAGGCCAGGAAGCTTCTATGGAAAGGAGTATACAGTCGACATTTCAGGCTGAGTCCCTTCAATCAGTCCTGCATTTCACTCCTGCAAAATTTTCCTCCAGCATTTCATGTGTGTTGCTTTGGATTTCCAGCACCCACAGATTTTCTCGTGTTTGCTTTGACTAGGAATTATGAGTCATTGTCATAAAGAGTTACCCATTCAGGACAGAAATGAGGGGAGATATACACACTGTGCTTAGATGTTTTCTCTAGGCTGTGGAGGCAAAGCTGCTGGTCACTATCAAGAGAGACACAGGAAGATTTTGAATATTAGTGGATCAAGGGATCTACCATAGGGAAGAGGTACTGAAGCCATGATCTCATTACACAACGGAGCAAAGTACAAATCCATCGTCTGTTTCTTTACTGATGTTCTTGTGAGTTGGATGAAAAGTCAAGGTTGAGCTTATCCTCCAGTGCACAAGTACACCTATACATAGATGCAGTGAAAATCTTACTTTCAGCCGCAACACAGGCACATGGCAACATATAAGCAGCATTTATGAGAAACGTATCAATTTAAACATAAATTATATACACATTTTATTAAAAAAAGAACACAATTAGACCAAGCACTGTTGAAGTTAACAGCTTGCTGTAATGCAGAGAAATACAACTTTGGACACAGGTGACCAGAAAACTAAATTTTTTAAAAAAAATTTCTGAGATAGCGGAAATCTGAAATAAAAACAGAAAATGTTAGAAGCATTCAACACATTAGGGAAAAAATGTCCTCGACCTGAAATGTTAATTGTTTTTTTTTCACTTTCCACAGTTGCTGCCCAGTCAGGTTGTGTCCTTTCAGTATTTTCTGCTTTAAATTCACAGAAAAAGTTAATTCTACCATTTCAGTGATTCATGTAGACTTCTGTCAATTTACGAACAATGAAGTAATTATACTACTGTAGAACCGACTATCATAGAATTAATAGAAAACCAGAGGACTTAATGTCTGACAATGAATCATTCTTCATGTAATTGAGAGCTTTATGTGATATTATGGCATCAACCATCTATTGATTATTTCATTTTGTTGTACTTTCAATGAAGCAGCAAGGAGATCTATTCACCTGTTAAAAGAGATTTGAAGGAGTTAGTATTCCAATGCTCATCCAGGATCATAATGATCATCCACCAACAAATTTCTTATTTATGCTATTTTAAAGTTTCATTTATGCTCTAAAAGAGCTGTAAAGATTTATTGCCTCTGTACACTTTTGAGCATGGCTACTTTAGAGGCCTTAAACCATAAGTCCATAAGACATGGGAGCAGAATTTGACTATTTGACCCATTGAGTCTGCTCTGTCATTTTATCATGGCTGATACATTAACCCTCTCAACTCCATTCTCCTGCCTTCTTTTCATAACCTTCGACGTCCTTAGCAATCAACCTCTGCTTTAAATGTACCCAGTGATTTGGCTGCCACAACCATCAGTGGCAATGAATTTCACAGACACACCACCCTCTGGCTAACAAAATTACTCATCTCTGTTCTAATGGGATGACAAGACCATGAACTGGCATTGGTTTATTATTGCAACATGTACCAAGATTGAGTGAAAAGCTTGTCTTACCTTCCGTTCATACAGATTAAATCATTATGCTCTGGATTGAGTTAGAGTAAGGTAAACAAAAACAATGCAGAATAAAGTGTGAAAGTAACTGAACAAGTGCAGTAAAAGTAAACAATAAAATGCTAGATCATAACAAGGTAGATGGTGAGGCTAAGAGTCCATCATACAAGAAGTCCATACAAGAGTCTGATAACAGGGATAGAAGCTGTTCTTGAGCCGGTTGGTATGCGCTTTCAGCCTTTGCATCTTCTGCCCAATGGAAGACGGAAGATGAGTGGGTAGGCTCTTTAATTATGATAGCTACTTTTTTGAGGCAGCAAGAATTATAGACAGAGTCCAAACAAATTCAAAGTTCCAAAGTACATATATGTTACCGTGTACAATCCTGAGATTAATTTTCTCAGTACGTCCAAGAAATATAATAGAATCAATGACAGACTGAACCTAACATGAAGGACAAACAACCAATGTGCAAAAGAGAACAAACTGTGCAAATATAAAAAGAAATAATAATAATAAATCGAGAACATGAGTTGAAGAGTCATTGAAAGTGTGTTCATAGGTTGTGGGAACAGTTCAGTATTAGGGTGAGTGAAGTTGAGTGAAGTTATCCCCTCTGGTTCAAGAGCCTGATAGTTGAGGGGTAATAATGTTCCTTAACTTAGTAGTAAGGGTCTGGAGGCTCCTTAATCTTCTTCCTGATGGCACCAGCAAGTGGAGAGCAGTCTCGATGGGCCAAATGGCTTTATCCTGTTTGTTAATGCAATTAGTTAATCGGCCAATCATGTAGCAGCAACGTAATGCATAAAAGCATGAAGACATGGTCAAGAGATTTCAGACCATACATCAGAATGGAGAAGATATGTGATCTGACTTTGACCACGGAATGCTGGTGCCAGACAGGATATCTTAGAAACTGCTGACCACCTTGAATTTTCATGCGCGACAGTCTCTAGAGTTTACAGAGAACGGTGCGAAGAACAAAAATAAATGCAGTGAGTGGCAGTTCTCTGGGTGAAAATGCCTTGTTAATGAGAGAGATCAGTGTGAAATGGCCAGACTGGTTCAAGTTGACAGGGAGGTGACAGTAATTCCAGTAACCGCATGTTACATGAGTGGTGGGCAGAGCATCTCTGAACACACAGCAATGTTGTACATTGATGTGGATGGGCTGCAGCAGCAGAAGACCATGAACATACACTCAATTATCACTTTATTAGCTATAGGAGGTACCTAACAAAGTGGCAACTGAGTGTACACCACAGCAGGAATGCTGAAGGAAGTCTTCACTGTACTTAGAGCTGAAGGCATCAATAACTGAGGAAATAAGGGTTTGCACGGAGGGAGATACTCCAGAGAACACTAAGCTGAGGCTGGCACAGAATAAAGGAAAGTGAGTGAAAATTTGTTGTTAAAATTCCCTGCTGGAACAACATCTCCTGCACTGAGCAAGTGAAGGATCCACTTTAGGAAAGAAACAGGCTCCTCATTATGTTGAGAGGCTATTATGCTCAATATGAATTCAGGTTCAATAAGATTTTGCATAAATATTGTTCGACTAGAATAATAGTTACATTTGACTTAACCCCAGTGCAAAATGGACAAACTGCCTCCACTGGGAGCCCAGATCTCTGGGTAAAAAGGATTATTATCCAGTTTACTACAGGGCTGTTTTCTGGCTCCTATCTAGAATTGCCTATACAAGAATCAGTGGGTTCTCTGGTTCTAATGTTTTGACCATTTAGTCATTTCATTATGGCCGTCTTGCTATCATCTACAGAAGCACAGTAGTTTTTCATTAGGGACTTAGCTTTCTCAACACATAAGTGCTCAAAATACCCAAGCTGAACAAATGATTGGAATGGGATTGTGAGCAGTTCTCGCTTTTTCTCTCTCACACACTGCCTTCTATTTACTTCCTCTGCAAAATGCCTCATTCATAGCCAATGGTTGAGGGTGCCGCGACAGAAAAGCAAAATACTGCAGTCACCATGGAAACAAAAAAATGTTGGATGTACTCAACTGGTCAGACAGCATCCATGGTGACAACGACAGATCAACACGTACAAAAGCTGGATGAACTCAGCAGGTTGGGCAGCATCTGTTGAAATGAGCAGTCAACGTTTTGGGCCGAGACCCTTCGGCAGGACTGAAGAGGGAGGGGGCAGGGGCCCTATAAAGGTGAGGGGGGGTGGAAGGTACCAGGTGAAAAACCAATCAGAGGAAAGATCAAGGGGTGGGTGAGGGGAAGCAGGGAGGGGATAGGCCGGAGAGGTGAAGAAGGAATGTAAGGGGAAAGCACTATGGGTAGTAGAAGAAAGCAGAATCATGAGAGTAATGATAGGCAGCTACAAGAGGAGGCAGAGTGAAAGTGAGATGGTGGAAAGGAGAGGGAGGGAATTACCGGAAGTAATACACCACCTCATATACTGTCTGGGTAGGCTCCGGCCCCTTAGTATGAACATCGAATTCTCCAACTTCTGGTAATTCCCTCCCTCTCCCTTTCACCATCCCACTTTCACTCTGCCTCCACTTCTAGCTGCCTATCACCTCTCTCATGATTCTGCCTTCTTCTACTACCCATAGTGCTTTCCCCTTTAATTCCTTCGGCCTATTCCCTCCCTGCTTCCCCCCACCCACCCCTTGATCTTTCCTCTGATTGGTTTTTCACCTGGCACCTTCCACCCTCCCCCCACCTTCTTTATAGGGCCCCTGCCCCCTCCTTCTTCAGTCCTGACGAAGGGTCCCGGCCCGAAACGTTGACTGCTCATTTCAACAGATGCTGCCCGACCTGCTGAGTTCATCCAGCTTTTGTACGTGTTGATTTGACCACATCATCTACAGTGTACTTTGTGTGGTGACAACAACAGATTTGTTTGTTGTATTTCAGGAAAGGTTAGAGACAAATAAGTTTAAGATTTGGAGAAAGGAAGAAGGCAGAGGGAAAGAGAAGGGAAGTGTTTGATATTGTGGAAGGAAAGACTAAATAAAAAGGAAGGAGATGGTGTTTTTAGAACAGAAAGATTCGTTAACAGGACTTTAAATGTGGAACATAAAACAGAGAACATAAAACATTACAGCACGGTACAAGCCCTTTGGCCCACAATGTTATGCTATCCTTTTAACCTATTCTAAGATCAATCTAACCATACTCTCCCACGTAACCCTCCATTTTTCTATCATCCATGTGCCAATCTAAAATTTTCTTAAATGCCCCTAATGCATCTGCTTTTATAACCATTTGTGGCAGGATGTTCCATGCACCCACCACTCTCTGTGTAAAGAACTCCCCCCTATATTTTCCTCCAATCACTGTAAGATTATTTCCTCTTGACTTACCCATCTTTGCCCTGGGAAAAATGTCTATGGCTATTTATTCATTCTATGCCTCTTTTCTGAATGTGAGAAGCAGAATAATTATCTGAACTAGACAAATAAAAGTGCTGTGAATGCTGGAAATTTTAAAAAAAAGGGAAACTTTGATTATCTGATATATTGAGTCAAGGAAACTGCAGCAAATGCAGCAAATATTACGTTGGCCAAACTAGAAAAAAACAATCAACAAGGATCCAGGAAAATCAACGGCCTAGAATGCAGGATAACAAACTCTCCCTCATCTCTACCCCTGAAGACTGAAAGGGGCACAAATTCGACTGAGTATCAGTGAAAGTTATGGTGCACGGCATGCTAGAGAATTCCTAGAACCACGGTTTTCCGCAAACAATCATCAACAGACATGTAAATCTCAATTCCATTTAAAAGCCAATGTGGGCAAAATTCCAGTCAATGCAGAGTTGGCCATGCAACCAAACAACGATGAGACCCCCTCCCTATGTCACAATTTAGTTTCTGTAATGATGATCAATCAATTAATTGATAATTATATAAAGGCCAAGCATTCGGAGGACACACCGCAACTGAACAGATGATGTCTCCTCATATAGCGATGAAAGGTTTGCAAATAGATTGCCAAGATCGGAGGACAACTCAACCCGAGGTACACATTTTCCAAGTTATTTTCAGTTCAGAAATCTGTAATGTGCTTAGTTGGAAGGGGAGCTGTTATTCTTTGAGTTTAAATTTAGATTCACTGGAACAGCACAGGAAACCAAGGACATTGTGACAGTGAGTCAAAGACCTTAGGAAACAGGTGACCAGAACCCGGAATCCTGCTTGCAGTCTGAATGCAGGTGTTCCCAAAATACTCACCCGATCTCCATTTGCCTTCCAAGAACACTCCTATCTCACAACTAAATAGTTTGAATGGCAATAGGCTTCTTGATTGATTATAGCTCTTCATTGACCACAGTTCAGCATTCCACACTATCATCCCCTGAAAACCTATCACTAACATCCATGGCCTGTGCAAACAGATCCTCTATCACTGGCAGACCCCAGTTAAACAAGATTGGCAAAGACAATTCCTCCACAGTCACCATCAGCACAGGTGCATCACAAGGCTGTGTGATTAGTCCCCCTACTCAACTCACTTTATACTTATAACTGTGAGGTTAACCATAGCTCCAATGCCATATTTAAGCTTTCTGACACCATCACTGCCGTTGGCCGAATCAAAGGTGTTGACGAATTGGCATACAGGAGGGAGATTAAAAATCTGATTGAATGGTGTCACAAAACAACTTCTCACTCAACGTCAGCAAAGCAGAAGAGCTGATTATCAACTGCAGGTTGAAGAAACTGAAGGTCCATGAGGCAGTCTTCATTCAGGGAACAGAAGTGAAACAGGTCAGTGGCTTTACATTCCTTGGCATCAACTTTCAGAGGATCTGTCCTGGGGTCAACCGTTATAACGAAGACATAACAGCACCACTACTTTGACAGAAATTTGCATAGATTAGGCAGGTTACCAACAACTTTGACAATCTTCTGAAGATGCACAGTGGAGAACATTCTAACAGACTGAGTCACGGCCTACTGTGGAAACACCAATACCAAAGAACAGAAAAGACTACATAAAGCAATGGACACAGCCCAATCCATTACAGGCAAAGCCCTCCCCACCATTGAGTATATTTACATAGAGCACAGCCACAAGAAAGGAGCATCCATCATCAAAGACCCTCACTACCCAGGGCATGCCCTCTTCTTTTTTTTTGTAATTTATTTTTTTTATTGAATTTCATCATGAAACAAACATTTCCATAAGATTTATTTCAGACATTGTGCATATATATCATATATATCACAAATCTCCACAAAGTATTTATCTGAGGTATACACTTATAGAAAAGAGTGGAAAGAAAAAACAAGCAAAAGGAAAAAATGATGTACAAGTAGGGAGTGATCTTTTTTTTACAACATATTCATTGATTTGTGAGAATAAAATCAGACCTGTGAGGCGTTATGTAGTTAAACCATTTTCCCCAGTATGAATCAAATTGTTCCAGCTTATGATTAACAGATTCGGATTCAGATTCAGTTTATTGTCATATAAAAACCACAAATGCAATGCAGTTAAAAAATGAGACAACGTTCCTCCAGAATGATATCAATGAAGCACATGACAAAACAGACTACACCAGAAAATCCACATAACATTTGGCAATCCCCAATCCAGAGTCCGGAGAGACTACTGCGTATTAATATTGCGCTACCGTCTTAGTGCGTGCCCCGGAAAGGAACTCCAAATCCACCAGACAAAAACAAGACCAAAAAATAAAGCTACAAGACCTGCACAAAACCACATAGTTACAACAGTGCAAACAATAGCATAATTTGATTTAAAAAAACAGGCCATGGGCACGGTAAAAATAGTCCAAAGATGCTGTTATCTTCTCCATTTTGTAAATGTCCATTGTAATTTCCATCCATGTATTTAAAGTTGGGCTCTCCTGTGATAACCATTTCCTAGTAAGAGTCTTTTTACAAGCCACCAACAGTATAATCATTAAATATTTATCTCTTTTCAACCATTCTTGAGGTATATATCCAAAATATATGGTCTTATTCTCTAAGGGTATTTCACATTTAAAGATGTCTTGTAGGGCATTGTGTATCCCCCTCCAATAGTTTTTGATAACAGGGCAGTCCCAAAAAATATGATAATGATTTGCATTTTGATTTCCACAATTTCTCCAGCAAACAGGGAGGTTACTATCATGCCCTCTTCTTGATTCTACCATCCAGCAGGAAGTGCAGAAGCCTAAAGTCCCACAACACAAGGTTCAAAAAAAGATATTACCCTACAAGCTTCAGACTTCTGAACCAATGTGGATAGCTTTTTTCACCAGTAATCTGAACTGATTCTATGATCTACAGACTCAGTTTCAGAGACGCTTTACGAGCCATGCTCTCATTATTATTTTTATCTGCACAGTTTGTCTTCTTTTGCACATTGGTTGTTTGTCAGTCTTTGTTTTAGTATAGCATTTCACAAAATTCTACCGTATTTCTTTCTTCCTGTAAGCAACTGCAAGAAAATTAATCGCAAGGTAGTATATGGTAACATACTTACTTTGATAGTAAATTTACTTTGAACTTGGAGCTTCAAATGTTTTTTTTTCGGTGGACTCAATCAGGTAAGAGAAAAGCATTTAATCGTATTCCTGATCTGAAGGCTCTGGGGAGCCCAGAAGCATCATTCACCACTAACTTTTCAGCTGCTGTTCTTGCAGCCAGTTGTGGATAAGAAGCTACAGACTATTCCTCAGTATGATGATGAATTTAA
Organism: Hemitrygon akajei; assembly: GCF_048418815.1. Lineage (NCBI taxonomy): Eukaryota > Metazoa > Chordata > Chondrichthyes > Myliobatiformes > Dasyatidae > Hemitrygon > Hemitrygon akajei. Next base: position 36,463,684 of record NC_133150.1, read on the forward strand.
CCTGAGACCTGATGAAGGCTCTCGACCTGAAATCTCAACTGTTTATTCCCCTTCATAGACGCTGCCTGTGTTACTGAGTTTCTCCAGCAGTTTGTGTGGGTTGATTGACATTTCCAGCATCTGTGGAATTTCTTGTGTCTATGACATCCATTCTATAGTTTGTGATGTGTGTAGACCTTATTTGACCAGTCTAGAATTGAAAGTTTCTTTCACTCAGGTAAGAAAGCTAATTGGGATACTGTGGCATCACCAGTTATTGATTTTCAACACAGTCAAAAATAGGTTGTCCATCATGCCAGAGCATCTCAACAGTCTGCTATTGTGACAGACTTTCAGCTCATGGAAGGGCAATATAGTATTACAAATTTCCACCCATTGTACCCTGACCTTTGCTGACAATATGTACGAAACCAAGGGCTACAGTGTTCAGCACCGGTTCATCAAAAACCTTTGTCTATTATGAGATCTGAAGGAACATTAGTGCAGGATGGCACCAGGGATATGGAGAGAGGTGAGGAAAGGATCAAAGAATTAGACAATCACTGAAGGGAGTACAGTATATGGAGGAAGTGCAAGAGCAAAAATCATGCACCAGACTAATTCTATTTGACAACACATGATTGCCAATCCTTTTATTGAACCAAGGAACACACAAAATTTGTAGAAATATGTCTTTGATTTCTGTGCTTAATGAAGGTTGTAGTATTGGCTGGGCATTGTATCTGTCCAAATAAATGGCTATTTTAAAACAAATCACCCAAAAGAAATGTGGAGCCGGTTTGCGGAGCCAAGTAGACTCTCCTCCTATTCCTAACTTGTAAGATCACTAATCGGTAATTATTGATTTTATCTCAGTCTTCCAAAGTAGTTTACATACTGAGGAATAATTACAATTAACCCATTTTGTCTGCAGGCAGAGACAGAACCTTCATTGATCCTGATGCAGAAAGTTGTTAAGGAGAACTCAGTACCTTACAAAGCTCTGGTTCAGCACTTTGTCCCCTCATGATTCATTATAGCAGTGTCAACTGGAGGTTGGAGGCCAGATGTCTGCAAGTCCTGGAGTCCGCAGCCAAGGACTGGGGTTGGAGAATTATCTGTATATGTGTGAGTGGACAGGTGAGCGTGTGGGTGGGAAAGGGGCTTGTACAACTGTTGCCATCTTGTTTGTTTCGATACTTTCATTGTTTTATTCTGCTTGTGTTGTGCTGTTCTGCTGAATACCATCTGGGCATGCTACGTTGGCGCCAGGATGTGTGGCAGCACTGGTAGACTGCCCCCTGCAGGGTGTTGGCTGTTACCACAAATGACCCAAAATGCTGAATGTTTCCATGAGCTTGGAACAAATCTGAATCTGAATGCTTATAAAAAACAAAACCCAAGGTATCAAATATGAGCAAGGATGCTACAGGAGTCCTAGCTGATCAACCTTCAAACACTGAATGTTCATCTACATTGCCTCACTCCCTGGCTGATTCATTTATCTTCAAGCCATCTTGAGTGCCTTGTGCAATAAAATCAAAAAGCACAAATGGTAGAAGTATTGTGAGAACTTCAAGCATGCGAGTATTGCCATACCCACAGCCCATTTACAAGTAAAGCAAAAGCCAGGCATTTCATTACACGAGATTAAACCAAGTTCTTGGCATCCAGTGCTTAATGCTCATAAAGGCTCAAAAACCCAGTGGCAGGAAACATTAGTGGCCATGTTTCAAGTTGCACCATCTGTTAGTGAATCATCACAACACGATGCACGTCCAAGGAGCTCTCGCGGGGAACCTTCCAATCCAATGCATCTTCAAAATTGACAATATTGTTCATCGATTGGTAATTTGCGTAAATGTGACTGATATTCCTTTAAAACTTGTGAATGAAGCAAATGCTGCATCACATATTTTATGAACATCTATTAACTACTCGGCTTAACTGCTGTGTTCTTATATTTGCAACCAGGCCTATAGAAGTTTAATTTGAAAAGAACTTAAAAGGCTCTCTTCTCACCACTACCATCGGGCAGGAGGTACAGAAGCCTTAGGTCCCACACCACTAGGTTCGGGAACCAGTTATTACCCGACAACCATCTGGTTCCTGAGCTTCACTCACCTCGATGCTGAACTGGCTCCACAACCTATAGACTCACCTTCAAGAATACCACAACTCTGTATTATTTATTTATTTAATATTTACACGATTGGTCTTCTTTTACACTTTGTTTGTCAGTCTTAGTTATTTATTGTTTTTTTACATGAGTCCTATTGTATTCCTTTATTTTCCTGTGAATGCCTACATGAAAGTTGGTGACATACGAGGGGTGATTGATAAGTTTGTGTCCTAGGGTAGAAGGAGTCAATTTTAGAAAACATAGCACATTTATTTTTCAATATAGTCCCTACATTTACACACTTAGTCCAGCAGTCGTGGAACATACGGATCTTGGACCTCCAGAAAGTGTCCACAGATGAGTGATTGATAGGTTCGTGGCCTAAGGTAGAAGGGGATGAGTTATACAGCTCTCGTTACATGCACATGCAGGTCAACTCTTTGAGTGATTATGCAGAAAGTTTGAAGTTAATAACTCATCTCCTTCTACCTTAGGCCACAAACTTATCAATCACCCCGATGAGTTATTAACTTCAAACTTTCTGCATAATCACTCAAAGAGTTGAACTGCATGTGCATGTAACGAGAGCTGTATAACCCATCTCCTTTTACCTTAGGCAATGAACTTATCAATCACCCCTCGTATGGTGACATATCAGCACATACAAACTGGTGGAGGAACTCAGCACGTCAGGTCGTAACTATGGAAAATTAATGTTTCAGGCTAAGACCCTTCATCAGGACTGGAAAAGAAGGAGCAAGATGCCAGAATAAAATGATAAGGGGAAGGGAAGCAGTACTAGGTAGAAGATGATAGGTAAAGCCAGGTGGGTGGGAAAGGTAAAGAGCTGGGGTAGAGGGAATCTGAGGACAATGGAGAAAGGAAATAAAGAGGGGGATTGGTGGGAGGTGGTGGGCAGGTGAGGAGAAGGGGTACGAAGTCAGAGAGGGGAATAAAAGAAAAGTGAGGACGGAGGGAAAAATCGATGTTTATGCCATCAGGTTGAAGGCTACCCAGATGGACCATGAGGTGTCACTTCTCCAATCTGAGAGTGGCCACAGAGGAGGCCGTGGACTGACATGTTGGAACAGAAATGGGATCAGAATTAAAGTGTTTGGCCACTGGGAAATTTTGCTTTCGGCAGATGGAATGGAGGTGCTCAACAAAGCAGTCCCCCAATTTACATCAGGTTCCACCAGTGTAGAGGAGGCCACATTGGGAGCACCAGATGCAGCGGACTTGCAAGTTGAATCATCTGGAAGGATTGTTTGAGGCCCTGAATAGAGGGAAGGGAGGGGATAAATGGGCAGGTGTCACATTTTGGTTGCTTGCAGAGGTACAGTATTTGCCAGGTGGGAGATGAGCAGAGAGAGCTGAATGGACGAGGAAATCATGGAGGATGCGATCCTCGGGGAAAGCAGAGAGTGGAAGGGAGGTGAAGATGTGTTTGGTGGTAGGAGCCCATTGAAGATGGTGGAAGTTGAGAAGAATGACATATACTCACTTTGATTATAAATTTGCTTTGATCTTTGAACTTTTGAACTCTGGCAACTGTTGGAAGACCGGTATCTTACGATTACAGATGCCTGTACAGACAAAACAATAGGAAGTCACTGTTCAATCCTAGGAGGCCAACCAACTTGGTAAACTGGGACAGCTTCTGCCCAACTGACCTTTGAAGTAATCTTAAGGATTGTGGAATTCTGGTTGTAAATGATTGTTGACGTAATGCAGTAATAATTTAAATCATGCACAAGTCAGCCCCGTTTCCGTCAATTTCAATGAGGTTGAATTGGCACCAACAGAGAAATCTGAACCCAGGGTCCTTTATCTTTTTATTGGCTCAATAGTTCAGTAGACATGTCATAAAGATGCTAAGACAACTAGGATCTGCTAAGTTCCTGCTGGAGGATTAAGCAGCATCTGTGAGGGGGAAAAGAATAGTCAGCATTTTAGGTCAAAACTGTCCATCAGTATGTCCAATCTTTATACACTTCAGTCCCCTATCAGAAAAGATTTTAAGGCCCCCCCCCCACTTCTTTCTGCACATCTGCAGCCTTCATTGAGATCCTAGATCCACTCCTTGCTATTTTTTTAGCTGAATGATGTCAGACATATTGGCAGCTAAAAATCAAGAGATGTAGAAAGGATGCAAGGAGATTCGCAATCCAATGCAAGTATAGATGTCAACTCACTTCAGAAGGTCAGCCAGAGTGAACAGGTTCAATAGCTTGCTCACACTTACTTATCAGAAAGGAAGACCTACACAACCATTAAAATAGTGGGTAACATACCACTTGGGTCTGTTCCCCTGCATGAAACACCACCTTCATGTAAACAGGGAAGACAGTTCAAAATGAAGGAAATAGTTCACAATGGTCAATTGGGTCCTTATTGGAAGAGGTCAAGTTAGTTTAATGGCACAATGTCAAAGCACTATCTAAATTTCCTATACCCATACTCTCAATTGAAAGCACAACCGAGACAGAACATTACAAAGCTGCAATTGAAGAAAAATCAATACAGCCCATAAAACCGTTTCTTGCTGGCTGACAAAAAAAAACATTGAGAATTCTCAGAATTTGGGAGAGAACATGACAGCAAACTGCAGAGGCTTTGAAACAAAGAATATATAATAAAATCTGAGAAGATGGCTGGCATAGCATCATGAGAAATGAATTTCCCCTGTCCTTAAGGTTGGTGGAATGACATGTTCAAAAATTAGTGACGGGAAAATTCATGTGGAATCCAAGTTAAGTATGACATATTCTCCCATAGTCCACACTGCTGTTCTATCAGATTTCTTCTCTATCGGCCCTTTACATTTTCTACCAATCACCTTCTAGATTCTCACCTCATACTCCATCCCTCACCCACCAACCCTCCCCCCTTTAACTAGCCTCACTTATCACCTTCTAGCTTGCACTTTTTCCCGCCCCCCCCCCACCTTCTTATTCTGGCTCTTCCCCTTTCCTTTCCAGTCCCGATGAAGAGCCTCAGCCCAAAACATCGACTCTATTCTTTTCCATTGATTCTGCCTGACCTGCTGAGTCCCTCCAGCACATTTTGAGTATTACTCTAGATTTCCAGCATCTGCAGAATCTCTTGTGTTAATGAATACACTTGGTGCATTTAGAAAAAAAACCACTAGATCATTTACTGTGAGATATGTAGGGTTAACAATAACAAATCATCACTTAATCCTTCACTTGAGTGAGAACATTCAAATTGAACACAAAATTTCTACACCATCAATCATATAATTCTTCTCCACTCTTCTCCAATTGATCTGTTTGTTTTCCATGTTCTGAAAAGGTAATTTTCCCCAACAGGAACCCCCTACAATAATTATTGTGCCATAATTCCTCAAAAACTATAATGCCTCTCACTCCACCGCAACCTCCAATCTATACATTCGCTTCCTCACCCCTTCTCTATGGGGTATGTGTGGGTCTTCACCTAATCCTATGCATTGGCAAGGGTATAAGGAATCATGAGACCAGGAGAGGATAAGCTGTAAAAAGTCCTTGAAAATAAGTCAGTAGGTCATGAAGTCAGTTCAGAATAATGGCGATTGAAGTTAACCAAGAGATCCACAGGTCCTTTTGTTTGAACTACCAAGCCGGAGGCTGCTTTCACAGAGTTCAAACAGCAGTTCACGACAGCTCCCATTTTGGTTGCACCCAACCCAGACCTTCCCTTCAGCATGAAAGTAGATGCCTTGGACGTCGGAGCGGGTGCAGTGCTGTCTCAGTGGACACCTTTGGACAATAAACTTCACCTGTGTGCATTCTTTTCCAGGCAACTATCCCCGGCAGAGGTGAATTACGACTTTGGGAAGAGAGAGCTGCTGGTTCTGGAGGAATGGCGTCACTGGCTTGAAGAAGCCAAGAACCCATTTATCGTAACAATGGACCACAAGAACCTGGCTTATATTCAGGAGACCAGGAGACTGAATTCCAGGAAGGCCAGTTGATCTCTTTTCTTTAACCATTTTAATTTCATCCTGACCTATTGACCAGGATCTAAGAACCCGAAGCCAGATGCCTAGCCTGTCAGTTTGATGAACCTGAATGAATAAAGTAGCCTACCACCGTTTTGCTCCAAGCCAAGGTCATAGCGCCTATTCATTGAGGGATCGACAAGCTTGTTTACAAGGTCCAGGTGTAAGGGGAGAACGGCCCTTTGGGTTGGCTGTTCGTTCCTAGTCCCGTCCAGTCACAGGTTCTTCAGTGGGGACATGCATTGAGATTGACATCTCACCCAAGGATTGCCAGGCCCCTCGAGTTCATTAAGAGAAGATATTGGTGCCCTGAATGTCCAGGGACATCTGTCAATACATCTGATGTGCATCTGGTCAATGAGTCCCGCACCCAACCTCAAGGGCTCCTTCACCCTCTCCCTGTTCTGGACAGACCATGGGCGCACATCTCCATGGACTTTGTCATAGGCTTTCCAAGGGGAAGACTGTTACCACGGTAAATGTGGATCATTTTTTGAAGGCCTGCGAATTCATCACCTTGGACAGACTTCCATCTGAAGCAGGTCTTCAAGATCTATGGTTTTCCAGTAGATATTGTGTCAGATCGTGGTCCACAATTTGCACCATGTTTCTGGAGGGTGTTTTGCAAACTGACTGGGGCAACAGCAAGTCTTTCCTCTGGGTTTCACCGGCAGTCCAATGGCCAGATGGAATGGCTGAACCAAGATGTAGAAAGTACCCTCAGATGCCCGGCCTCTGAATGAGCAAGTGAAGCGACCATTTGATGTGGGCAGAGGTTGCCCACAACACTTTATGGCATTCAGCACATGGGATGCTTCCTTCCTAATGCCAATTTGGAATTCTCCACCACTCTTCCCTGAGCAGGAAGCAGAGGTTAGGGTTCCTGTGGCTGAAGATCTCATCCAATGCTGCAAGGAGAAATGGACTAGGGCAAGGGCGATTTTGTTAGCTTCTACCCAGAAGGCTGAAGTATAGGCAAACTGCAAGAGCAGACGGGGACCAATTTTGCAGCCTGGGCAACAGGTCTGGCTGTCAACTCAGGATTTGCCTCTTCAAGTGCAGTCCTAGTTCATTGGACCCTTCAGGGCTTGTAGGAAAGGAAACTGGGTGGCCTACACCTTGCACTCCTCAAGACCCTCAAGATCAATCCCACTTTCCATGTTTCCAAGTGAAAGCCTGTGAACACCAGCCCATCAGCCTCACCACCATCAGCCCGCCACCACTAGAGTTTGTTGATGGAGAGCAGGTTTTCCTTGTGAGAAGAATTTTGGTCTCACATACTGTCCAAGTTGTTCAGCAGTATCTCATGGACTGGGAAGGTTTTGGACTGGAGGAAAGGTGCTGGATGCTTGAAAAGGATTCTTTGTATCTGGCTGTCATCTATGACAACAATCACTGTCTCTCTGAGCAGCCAGGACCTTCAGGAGTCGGCCATAGAGGAGGGGGTCCTGTTACGACACACACCCATCCATGCCAACCGCCGGGGTTTAGACGCTTCATCTTCCTGGACTATGGACAGCTGGTGCGGCCTCTTTAAAGATTCAGGACAGTCTCACTAGTTGGCAATCTTGTTTTGGGTGCTAAGCCTACTCATGATTTCGTCTAGTGTTTGTTTTGTGCTCAGATTCTCAATCCAGTTTGAAACCACGCCTCACTCCTTGCCTCGGATACTCCAGCATTTGGGTCCAAGCCATCCTCATCACGGACTCTCGATGGTTGTCATACATTTACATTCTTTACATAGTATGTAGAACCCTACAGCACACTACAGGCCCAAGATCTTGTGTTGATCTTTTATCTACTCCAAGATCAATCTAACCCATCCCTCCCACACAGCCCTCTTTTTTGACATCCATGATGCCCATCTAAAAGCACACGCAAAATGCTAGAGATATTCAGTAGGTCATGCAGCTTCTACGAAGAAGGGACTGTCCTGAAGGAGGGTCTCAGCCTGAAATGTTGACTGTACGCTCTGTTCCATAAATGCTGCCTGACCTACTTTCATCCATCATTTTGTGTGTGGATTTCCAGTGTTTGCAGACTTTCTCGTGCCTATCTGGGAATCTCTTAAATATCCCTAATGTATCTGTCTATGAATGTCTGTTTCAGCTGCATCCAAATTGAGTGACAGCACCAAAACTTTATCAATTCCTTCCTAACTAGAACTGGTGCATGTTCTCTGGAAATGTGCCGTTGGCCATTTCCCGCTTAGTACAGGTACATTCAATTTCTTGGCTTTGTGATCTTGACAAGTATCGCATTTGCCTCTCAGCTCTTTGTCTAATCCAGGGAAATAAGCAATAATTTTGAGCTCATGCCTTCATGCATATCGTTCAGTATGAAGTTCCCAATATGCGTCTTCTCAACGCACCTGACAACAATGTCCCCATTTAACACAGGTAACGCACAGTGTTGGTTGCAATCCTCATGGAGTCATAGAGTTTTATAGTACAGAGAAGCGCCCTTTGGCCTAACAAGTCCATACTGACCATGACAACCATCTAACTAATTCCATTTGCCTACATTTAACCTATATCCTTCTACTTCATTCCTATCTGGTGACCTGTCCAATTGTCTTCTAAACATTATAATGGTATATCTGGTATTTAACTGTTTCAGTCCCTCATTTTAATGTTTTTTTTCATATAGGTAAAGAGCAGATAGTTCCTTAAGGTTGTCATAGCTTGGGGGGAGAGTGGGTGGTGCTGTGGGGATAAGCTCACACTACCCATTAAAAGCTCCCAATGGTGTGCATCTCAAATAGCTTCTGACAACCAAGTCCAGCTCCTGGCCTTCATGTGTGGCTTAGTTACTAAGCCTGGTGGAACTGTTTCTACTGACAGGAGAAAAAGCAAATGTGGTTACTGGCGCCTTAAAAACAGATACTTCGGGCAGATGGTTCTCGTCAACCGTGGCTGACAGCTCAAATAGGAGAAATAAAACTCTGACCTCAAACATCTGCTGCCTTGCAGCTGTACCCACTCATGGGGAAGGTTTCAGGAGTAAACCCGAGGAAAATCCTGGAGCTGGAGTCCCTAAAGCAATCCTGTGTTGAGCTCAGCATTGACTGGTGCCTCCTGTGATGCTGCTGCTGCTGCTGCAAAACTGTATCGGTGTCTGCCGTTGCTTTGAATGGAGAGGGGAAGCCTGCTACATGGGCAACAGCCTACTCTGCCCTGGCTTGCACGCTGCCTCGTGTATCGATAACAAAGACAGCTAGGACCACAACACCCACGGCTGACCCCGACCAGTGGAGGCCAACTAGAGCGCAGATGCCAACTAGAAGGAGAGTTTGGAACAAGGATTGTTGTCTCTAGACTGGCAAAGGCTGACCAGATAGAAGTTTGCAGAATTATTTTCTAAAGTTAAAGATTCAGCACAGTAACGGGCCCTTTTGGCCCAACAACTCAATTAGACCCAAGTGACCAATTAACCGATTAACCCACACATCTTCGGAATGGAACGTGGGATGGTGCTGCAACACCAGGGCGAAACCCACATGGTCACAGGGAGAATGTACAGGCTCCTTACAGACTGCGCTAGAACTTAACCTAGGATGCTGGCATTGTATTAGCATAATAGCTCCTTATGAGGGGAATATTTAGAGTACAAAACAGATCCTTTTCTCCCCAGGGTCAAAATGTCCAATACTAAAAAGTATGCATATAAGATGAGAGGAGGAATGTTAAAAGGAGAAGTTCAGGGCAAGTTCTTTTTGCTTCATGGTTCTGCATCACTGCCTGGTTTGAGAATTGCACCATCTGGGATCGCAAGACCCTGCAGCGGACAATGAGGTCAGCTGAGAAGATCGTCGAGGTCTCTCTTCCCGCCATTACAGACATTTACACTACACGCTGCATCCACAAAGTAAACAGCATTATGAAGGACCCATGCACCCCTCATACAAACTCTTCTCCCTCCTACCATCTGGGAAAAGGCACCAAAGCATTCGGACTCTCACGACCAGACTATGTAACAGTTTCTTCCCCTAAGCTATCAGACTCCTCAATACCCAGAGCTTAGACTGACACCAACTTACTGCCCTCTACTGTGCCTATTGTCTTTATTGTAATGCCTGCACTGTTTTGTGCACTTTATGCAGTCCTGGGTAGGTCTATAGTCTAGTATAGTTTTTTTTCTGTGTTGTTTTTACATAGTTCAGTGTAGTTTTTGTACTGTTTCATGTAGCACCATGGTCCTGAAAAAGGTTGTCTCGTTTTTACTGTACCAGTTTGTACCAGCAGTTATGGTTGAAATGACAATAAAAAGTGACTTGACTTGACTTGATTTTTGCAGTGAGTGGAGTGTACCGAGAATATGCTGCCAGTTGTGGTAGTAGCGGCATTTAAGATGTCCCTTGGTAGGCAAATGATGATGCAGGGAATGGAGGGATAAGTATTGTGAGCAGGTAGATGGAATTAGGCATCTTTAGCATTGGGCAGCACGGTAGCGCAGTGATTAGCTCAATGCTGTACGGTACCAGCGACCCGGGTTCAATTCCCATCACTGCCTGTGAGGAGTTTGTATGGGCTTCCTCCCGGTGCTCCAGTTTCTTCTCACAGTCCAAAAATGTACCAGTTGTTGGGTTAATTGGTCATTGTAATTTATGCTGGGACTAAATGGGGGGGTCGCTAGGTGGCGCAGCTTGAAGGGTCGGAAGGGCCTGTTCTGTGCTGTATCTCAATAAATAAATAAGCAACATTATAGGTTGTTCCTGAGCTGTACTGTTCTAGGTCCTAGACACTTGAGAACAATATTTTAATGTGTCATTTCAGTTGTAACCAGAAAGTCATCATCTTCTATTTTTAATACGGACATCACATATCTTGTCTGAATCCTGATGTGGTAACTCCGAATATGCACCTGCAGTCATTTTTGTTTCAAACGTAAGCATTCGATCATGTATTCATGATGAAATCAGATGGTGCCCTAACTTCTCACTCTTGAAACAGCCAATGACGGCATTGCTAATTTAGGAACGAGAATTGCCAACAACTGTAGCCAAAGTAAGGGTTTATCCCGGTAATAAGTGATAGAGCGTTTTCACCTGAAGATCAATTCCTAATGCCTCCTTCTCGATCCAATCGTAACTCTCCTCATGCCATCAGCTACAATGCTAGCACAATTTGTTTCTCATGTCTGTTATCCTTTGCATGATTAATCACAACTTCTACTCTATAATTCAGGGCATCTCACCAAGATTCAGAATAATTGCTGCTTCAACATGATCTAACATAGATCTATGTCTTTTCTTCCATAATATATATATCTCGTCGTTCTTTGCCCTAATTCCATGTCCATCCTTCTTCAGTGATTATTGCAGCTTCAGTCATATGGCTCAAGTTCAAAGTAAATTTTTATTGAAGTATATCTCACCATATACTACCCTAAGATTCATTTTCTTGCAACCATTCACAGTAGGTGCAAAGAAACACAAAATAATCAATGAAAAACTACACATAAACAAGTCAAAGTCAAAGTACATATACATTGTACAACCTTAACATTCGTCTCCCTATGGGCAGCCACAAAACAAGAAACCCAAAAAAAAACCCTTAAAAAAGGAACGGCAAACACCCAATGTACAGAGAAAAAGAGAGAGAGAGAGAGAGAGAAACCACATCGTGCAAACAATAAAAGTAAGCAAATAGCATTTAGAACTAAAGTGAGTCCTCAGAGACGAAGCAAGAGCAGGCCCATAGCCGCAACCTCAGTTCAACACATTTAGACAAACAACCAAAGTAAAAAGAAGACCAACTGTGCAGATAAAATCAATAAAGTAATAAGTAATATTGAGGACGTGCATTGTAGGTTCCTTGAAAGTGAGTCTGTAGTTGTGGAGTCAGTTCAGTGTTGAGGTGAGTGAAGTTATCCATGCTGGTTCAGGAGCCTGATGATTGAAGGGTAATAAATGTTCCTGAACCTGGTGGTGTGGGACCCAATGCTCCTGAACACCTTTCCCAGTGGTAATTGCGAGAAGAGAGCTTGGCCCGTATGCTGGAGGTCCTCCATGAAGGATAACAGCACTCCTTGTAGATGCTCTTAGTTGTGGAGAGGGCTTTTTCCTGTGACGAACCTAACAGTACATCCACTACTTTCTGTAGGCCTTTCCATTCTTAGTCCTTGATGTTTCCATACCAGGCCATAATGCATACGATTGCAGGTCTGACAAAACTGTAAAACTGTACTGTACCATTACTGAGAACAACCTAATTTCTGTGATACAATCAGGTTCCCTTGTCTTCATAATTGTTGCAATTTTTCACTGACTGGACACAATCCATTTGTATTTACTTTTAAGAAAAATAATAATCTCCTTTTGCAAATGAAGATGCTCTTCCACTGAGTTTTGCAATAGATTGGGTGGTCACTCGAACATTAGTAATCCAAGATTTTCTTCATTGGTGTTTGTTATTGATAGTACATCATCTTCATTATATTAACAATGTCTGCCCTTTTAGCATCTTATCCAAACTAGCCTGAGAGATCTATGAAGAGGAATAAAAAGTCACTGGTTTGGACAGAGAGATGGGAAAGGAATGGGGAAATTGAACTATTAATTTGCCTAGTCCTGTCGAACTGCACCTGGACCATAGCCCACCATCCCCCTCCTATCCACGTACATTTATCTTAAATGTTGGAATCCACCATTTCCCTTGCAGCTCATTCCACACGCTTACCACCCACTGAGTGAAGAAATTCCCCCTCAGGTTCCCTTTAAACATTCCACCTTTCCCTTATCCCATGACCTTTAGTTCTAGTTGTACTCATCCTCAGTGGAAAAAACCTGCTTCCATTTACCCTATCTATACTCTTCATAGCTTTCTATACCTCGATCAAGTTTTCCCTCAGTCTCCTACGCTCTAGGACATTTAACCGTGGTTTCATTTTGAAGTCACTCTGCTTCCCAGTATTGTTGCTGGTGGTGTCTAGATGCCATGCGAGCTTTGGCCTTCCTGGCTATTTAGATTCACTCTCTTTTGCTTTCCACTATGAAAACATCCAATCTATGAGGAAATAACATTACAGAAATGACATTGTCTAACTATCTTGGCTCTAGATTTGCATGCTGAGAATGTATTTTGTTTTTCTCTGACAATAGAACTATTATACCAATTTGAATTGACATGAATGTGTTACATCTATAACAGTGATTTGAACTTATCTCTCCCATTGGATTTTGGCTTGACACTGTAATCAGTACAGTTGCTCAACGATTATAGACTACTGTCACATTTGTCATTCTGATTGGATCATATTCTTTAACATTTTTCAATTGAGCAAAATGATCAAATGTGCTGTTCTAGGATCTTACAGCTTTATCTTTCCTTTTGTATTCTCCATTCCATCCTACAATCTCCTCCCATCAGCCTCCAACTTTTCTGCAAATCAGCACTAACTTCAAGGGTCATTGACCTGAATCTCTGTTTCGCTCTCCACAGATTCTGTAAGTAATTTTTATTGAAGTCATTCTTCGATTGAACTGCGAACTCTTCATACCAATCTCAGGGCAATAAAGTTGCTCATCTCCATCTACAAGGAGCACTGACACAAGAAAGCAGCATCCATCATCAAGGACCCCCGCCATCCAGGCCATGTTCTCTTCTCACTGCTGCCAACGGGAAGGAGGTACATGGGCCTTAGGTTCCACACCATCAAGTTCAGGAACAGTTGTTACCCTTCAACCATCAGGCTCCTGAACTAACGTGGATAACTTCAATCATCTCAGCACTGAACTGATTCCACAAGCCCCCCTATGGGCTCAATGTTAAGGACTCTACAACTCACGTTTGCAGAAATATTTACTTGTTTATTTATCTGTTTACTTATTTATTATTGTATCTGCACAGTTTGCCTCCTTTTGTACATTGTTTGTTGTCCACCTTTGTGTGTAGTTTTAAAATTACTCGAATGTATTTCTTTGTTCTACTGTGAATGCCTGCGAGAAATGAATCGCAGGGTAGTATATGATGGTGTTTATGTACTTTGCTAATACAGTACGTCCCCGGGTTAAGAACGTCCAATTTATGGACAACTCACACTTACGAACAGAGTGCCATTAAGCCTATTATATTAAAAATCTGAGTTCAATACTGTACAATGGTTCGTAATAATGAATGCACGCACTAATCTGTAATGCTCATGAAAACATTGCACGGCTTCAGGTTCTCTTATTTACCCTTGTAACCATGCCTCCAAAACGTAAATCTGATGCAAGTGCTGGTGGTGTATCAAAGAAAAGGAAAATGATCACGATTGAAAATAAAGTGGAAATAATAAAGCGATCGGAAAGCGGTGAAACGCCATCGGTCATTGGAAAAGCGTTAGGCTACAGTCGGTCAACAATTGGAACAATTTTAATGGATTGCGGTGAACTACATATACCTGTCTGGACACGCCCCCTGCTGACTGCTCCTGTGGCTCCTCCCACAGACCCCTGTATAAAGGTGATGGAGGTCTGAGCCCGGCCTCTCTGTCTCCAGGATGTAGTATGGTGGTCACTCACTGCTTGTTCCTTCTTCCAGTCAATAAAAGCCGATATCTCGCCTTTACGTCTCAGAGTGAGTTATTGATGGTGCATCAAGGATAAAGTGAGAATAATGGAGCATGTGAAAAGCCCTGCCCCAATGAAAGCTACAATTATTACTAAGCAATGCAGTGGTTTAATTATTGAAATGGAAATGCTATTGATAATTTGGTTAGCCGATCAAAATCAGCGTAATATGCCTATTAGCCTTACTTTAGTGCAAGAAAAAGCTCGAAGCCTTTGCAAAGATTTAAAAGCTGCACATGCAGCAAGTGAAGGTGATTGTGATGAAGAATTTGTTGCGTTTAGGGGTTGGTTCAATAATTTCAAAGTGAGGGTGAATTTACACAATATTAAAGTGCAAGGTGAAGCAGCAAGTGCCAATGTAAGTGCTGCGAGTGATTTTCCTGAAATGTTGAAAAAAAATATTGAGGAGGGAGGTTATTTGCCAGACCAAATATGTAATGCAGATGAGACTGGCTTATTTTGGAAAAATATGCCTGAAAGGACCTACATTTTGAAAGAGGGAAAAAGTGCACCAGGGCATAAGGCATCGAAGGATAGGCTAATATTATTGCTTGGGGGTGAAGCATCTGGGGATTTCAAGCTCAAGGCTTTGCTTGTGTATCGTTCCCTAAATCTGAGGGCACTTTGCCGTATCATTAAGGCATCTCTTCCCATTATTTGGAAGGGAAATGCAAAGGCTTGGGTTACAATTGCCATCTTTGAAGATTGGTTCATGAACCATTTTGTTCCTGCTGTTGAACGTTATTGCTTGGCCAAGAAAATTCCGTTCAAGGTTCTCCTTGTGCTTGACAACGCATCCGGACATCCAAACACTTTAGATGACCTTCACCCCAATGTAAAGGTCGTATTTTTATCCCCCAACACCACATCGCTACTTTAGCCAATGGATCAGGGAGTCATAGCCTCCTTTAAGGCCTGTTATTTACGGCAGGCCTTCTCACAAGCAGTCAGGGCTATCCAAGATGATGTGATGAGCTTAACGGAGTTCTGGAGGAATTATAATATCTATGATGCAATCAAAAATATTGCTGATTCTTGGGATGAAGTGAGGCAGTCAAATATGAAAGGAGTGGGGAACAAATTGTGCCCCCAATTCGCGCATGCTTTTAATAGGTTTACAGATGATGACATCGCTGAAGCCAGGCAAGCTGTGGTTGATATTGGTAATCAACTGCAGTTAGACATCAGTGAAAATGATGTCGTAAAGTTACTTGACTTCCATGCCGAAGAACCGACCAATGAAGACCTTATGGAACTAGAGCAGCAGATGATATCATTTGAGGAAGAAGACTGAGACTTAGAAGCTCCAGAACTGAAAAAGTTTTTGACGAAAGAGTTAGCTGAATTGAAGCATTGAAGCAGGGATGGCAAAGTTAGAGGAGCAAGATCCTAATACAGAAGTTCACCAAAGTTTACCATACAGTTACTGAGGGCCTCAGCTCTTACAAGGCCATTTATGACGAGAAAATGAAAAGCTCTGTACAAACCTCCCTTGATGCCTACTTCAAGAAATTGACTCCAGTAGTAAATCCCCGTTCCCTCCAGCAGCAGAATCAAACCCTGACTCTCCAGCACCAGGTCCATCCTCTCCAACACCAGGCCTATCATCTTCAACAGTAGCCATCTCTCCATCATATTCTCCTGCATCATCCAATTATTAATGTTATTGTAATGTTACCTCACGAATGCTCCTTCCAGTATGCAAGACATCAATGGAATGAGAGTAAGTGTTAACCTTTAATCAGGATCTTTTATCTTCTTTTTTCTTTCTAAACTGTTTTAAGAACTGTTTCTTTAATGTTTTTATACAGTACTGTATACCTACACACATACTCACACAGAGATTCTCTCTCTCTTCAGTACAGTACCGTATGTAGTTGTTTTTATTATTACTGTATTATTATGTTTATGATGTTTTAGTGTATTTGGAAATGTTTCTGTTTTATATGCATAGAAGGTAAAATATATACTATATACTCAGACAAACATTTGACTAACTGACACTAAATAAGAACCGTATGTACTTGTTCCGACTTACCTACAAATTCAACTTAAAGATAGACTTAGTTAGGATCTTGTTCATAACCCGGGGATGGCCAGTAAATTTCATTGCTGAGAAAGGTCCTCACTGACAGCTCGTCTCACAGTCTCATGTGGTTTCTGATTCTTCATCAGCTTTGCTGTTGTAATAGATTTCTGACAGCTTTGGATTAAAATGGTTCTCTAATTTCATCACCGTTGCACTACTTGCTTTGTATGGTGTTAGGAGATTTGCTTATGTTCTGTCCGTTTATAAACCTATTTAATTACACTCTTGTATAGCTTTCTTTGCTGCCATGGCATTCTCAACAGAAAATTAATTTCCAGTAAGCTATTTGCAAGTAGAATATAAAGAACATAGAACATTACAACATAGGCCATGCCCTTCAGGTGGCTCTAGCCTGGTCTATGGTCAATCTAACCCTTCTCTCCTACATAGCCTTGCATTTTACTAATATCTATGTGCCTATCTAAGAGTTTCTCAAATGCCCATAATGTATCTGCCTCTACCACCACCCCAGCAATGCGTTCCACACACTCACCTCTCTCTGTAAAAAAAAAGGTATCTGCTAATACCTTAAAATTTTGCCCCCTCTTATGAGCCATTTCCGCCCTGGGAAAAAAATCTCTGGCTGTCCATTTGAGTTACGCCTCCTATCATTTTGTACACCTCTAACAAGCAATCTCTTATCCCCCTTCACTCTAGAGAAAAAAGTCTTGAATAGGCTGAAAGACATTCAGTATGTTCTAAGCTGAAGATGTCATATCCCTGATCTTGAACACCAATTTAACCGCTCTGTTTAGCCCTCTTCTTCCTCTGCCTTCAGGACCAACAACATCACATCATTAGGTGAAATATGTCTATGTTCTGTTAGTAGTTAGTTCTTCACCATGCCTCGTGGTCCATCAGGTGGCAACCTTGCTGTTGCTTTAGCTCTTGTCTATTCTTTACAAGGAAGAGTTGCTAGCTTGCTGCTCGGCCCAGCACAGATGGAAAGTGTGCAAGGAGCCGGCCGGATTTGGACTCTGGACCACTTGCCGGAGCAGATGCCACTACAACACTGACCGTGCCCCGTTAGGATAATGGCTAAATTCCCTGACCTACAGTTCTTAACACTGCTGGATCTCTTTGAGGTTTGGTGCGCACAGACCCAAGATTTCCATGGCCTCACAGTATCTGTGTAGACTTGTCGAAGTTGTTTGAACCTCATCCAAAGTATTTGCCTGGGAGCTTCCCATGCAGTGGCTTTTCCCCCCTTCCCTCTGAATACCCACAGTTTCCAACAATCATGCAATATTCAGTTAACCTGGTGATACCTCAAACTTTCACCTGATTACCAACCATGTCAACTTACAGAAGGGTTTCTTGCTTGACTTAATGTCCTTTATTTTCCTTCAAACTAGATTCAACCTTTTCTTTCTTCACACTAGGTTCATTATTTGCAATGTCTTTACCATATTTCTCATATGCTTCAGTTCTTAGTCCAACTGCATGTAGTTCCAGGAAGGTGTAAGTGATAAAGAGACCACATAAAACACATCGATTCCACGCACTCAAATGACTTGGTGCATGTGTGTACTTACAGACATCAAATGCCCTGCATTCTGAACATTCTAACCCCACTTTGACTCCTGCTATTCTCTCCACATTAACCACAGCAGTGTTCAGTGAAAGGAGACATTGCGAAGAGGAGCCCTTACAGCACTACTTTGATCAGTGGCCTGTACAATATTCAAGGACTCATCTTCGAGTCTGAATGAATATGCCACAGCTGTGATTGACTTCATAAGATCTGTGTGGATGAGTGTGTGCCTTCAAGAACATACCGGATATACCAAAACCTAAAGCTGTGGATGAACCAGGAGATTCATAGCCTTCCAAGGGCTGTCGTGTTCAAGACCAGTAATCGAGAAATATACAAGAAGAAGAGTCCAGGAACGACCTATGCAAGGCTCTTTTAAGGGTGATAAAATGACTCTGATTGAGCTTTGAGATGGAATCGGATGCATATCAGTTCTGGCAGGGTTTGCAGGCCATTACAACCTGCAGAGCAAAACCTAATATCATGAATGGCTGTGGTGCTTCACTCTCAGATGAGTGCAATTCCTTTTACGCATGCTTTGAAAGGGAGAATATAACTACTTGTGTGAATCCCTGCAGCATCTCTGTTTCAGAGGCAACATCAGAATATCTTTCAAGAGAGTGAACCCTCACAAGGCACTAGGCCCTGATGGTATACCTGCTGGGGCTCTGAAAACTCTATGCCAACGAACTGGTGGGAGTGTTGAAGGATATCTTCAACCTCTCACTGCTGCTGTCAAAGACTTCCATTTGCTTCAAAAGGGTGACAATTGTACCTGTGCCCCAGAATAGCAACGTGAGCTGCCTCAACGAGTATTGTCCCGTGGCATTCACATCTACTGTGAAGAATGCTTTGAGAGGTTGGTCATGCCGAGAATCAACTCCTGCCTAAGCAAGGACCTGGATCTGCTGCATTTTGTCTATCGCGACAATAAGTCCACAGCAGATGCAATCTCACTGATTCTTGACTCAGCCTTGGATCACCTGGACAATAGTAATACCTACGTCAGTCTGTTGTTTATTGACAACAGCTCAGAGTTCAACACAATCATACTCTCAGTTCTATTCGACAAGCTCCAAAACCTGGGCCTCTGTACCTCCCTCTGCAATTAGCCCTTGACTTCCTCACTGGGAGACCACAATCTGTGTGAATTAGAAATAAAATTTCCTCCTCACTGATGATCAACACTGTCATTCCTCAAGTATGGGTGATAAGACCTTGGCTCTCCTCTTGTGTGGTTAGACACAGCTCAAACACCATCTATAAATTTGTCGATGTCACAACTATTATTGACAGCATTTCAGATGGTTATGAGAAGGTGAGAGGAATAAAATAGATCAGCTGGTTGAGTGGTGTCATGGGATCAACTTGCACTCAACATCAATAAGGAACTGATTGTGGACTTCAGGAAGGGAAAGTTGAGGGAACACATACCAGTCCTCATCAAGGGATCAGAGTGGAAAGGGTGAGCAGTTTCAAGTTCCTGAGTGTCAATATCTATCCTGGGCCCAAATTATCCATGCAATTACAAAGAAGGCACAACAGTGGCTGTATTTCATTTGGAGTTTGAAGATAACTGGTATGGCACTTGCTAATTTCTACAGATATACTGTGGATAACACTCTAACTGTTTGCATCGCTGTCTAGTATGGAGGGACTACTGCAGAGCATCAGAAAAAGCTTCATAAAGATGTAAACTCAGTTGGTTCCATCATGGGCACTGGCCTCCCCAGCATTGAGGTCACCTGCAAAAGGTGGTGCATCAGAAAGGTAGCATATATCATTAAGGATCCCCATAACATTGCTGCAATCAAGGAGGAGGTACAGAAGCCTGAAGACACACATTCATATTCCAGGAACAGCTTCTTCCCCTCCACCATCAGATTTCTGGGTGGACAAAGAACACATGAACGCTACCTCAGTACTTTTTCCTCTCTTTTTGCACTACTTATTTAATTTATTTTTCTTTTTTTATATATACTTATTATAATGTAGTTTTTATTATTATGTATTGCATAGTACAGACGGTTGCAAAACAACAAATTTCATAACATATGCCAGTGATGTTAAACCTGATTCTGATTCCAACTGCTAGTCTCAGAGTCATAGAGACATAGAGCACTACAGCACAGAAACAGGCCCTTTGGCCCATCAAGACTATGCCAACCTAGTTATCTGCTTGCTTCCATCTAACCACTCATTGGAAATATCCCTCCATACCTCTCTCATCCATGTACCTACTCAATCTCCTCTTAAATGTTACAATTGGACTCACATCTACTACTTCTGCTGCCACAGTCACACCACCCTCTGAGTGAAAAAGTCTTCTCTCAGATTGCCTTTAAATATTTCTCCTTTCAGCTATACCTATAACCTCTAGCTCTAGCTCTCACCCAACACGAGGAGAGAAAGCTGGCATAGATTCACCCTATCTACAATATACCCTTCATAACTTTGTATACCTTTGTAAGATTTTTCCCTCATTCTCCTGCTCACAAGAGAATAAAATTCTAACCTATTCAGCCTATCCCAATAACTCAGGTCCTCAAGTCCTGGCAACATCCTTGTAAATTTTCTCTGCACTCTTTCAAGCTTATTGGTATCTTTCCAGTAGATGGGTGACCAGAGCTGTATATAATCTTCCAAATTCAGCCTCATCATTGTCTTATATAATTTCAACATAACATTTGAACTCTTGTGCTCAATGTCCTAATTTGTGAAGGCCAATTGGACAATCACGGGCAGTTTATAGAGTAGGTTACATGGTCAGCACAACATTGTGGGCCGAAGGGCCTGTAATGTGCTGTAGATTTCTGTGTTCTATGTTCTATGGCTCTCCCTTCAAACTGAAAGCCTTCATGTTGGTCAGGCATCTATTTGCAACAGAATCGGAACAAGAATGGGCCAAGTACAGAATGCCAAGCTCTAAGATTTGCATTGTTGCAGAAATTGTATTACAGTAGTTGAACCTGTCAAACCCCAAAGTCAACCCCTCCGCGGGATGTACAGTTCAAGAATAGTGTGTTGAGCTTTGGATAATGTCCAGCTCTCACCAAAACAAAGCCCAGATTGCCTCGAGCAACCATGTCAGCACAGCAGATGGCTTCATGATCAAACAACACTCAAACAGCAGTGTCTGAGTGTTGTTTGATCCATTACATTACATTGACGCTGACATAAGTGGAACAGTGAACTGGGCTTCCAACATAATAAAGGGACAGTTGGTGTTGTGCTTTGTGTTGGTACATTTACAGAAAGCCTATACGTAAACTGGGCTCTTTGGTTCACTTCACCTCAGTAACGAATCTTCCTTCTTGCCCTCGACCAGTACAGTTACTAACAGATTTTACAAACAGATAAAGCATTGGCCTCACACAATGTGCAGTAGAACCTTGACCCCAATCCAGCTTCATTCCATCCTTCTGTCACTTTGGTCAGTGTTACTATTTGTTCCTCACAGTTGTCTATATCCTGTAGCTTCTGGAAAAACTCAGCAGGTCAGGCAGGATCAGGACCGAGACCCTTCATCAGGACGTATCGCTGTTTATTATTGTATATTGCTATTTCTCACTTGCTGTCATTCTCACCTCTGAATAGATTTCTGAATGGTATAGGATCTGAGGGCACTGAAGGAATAGCACCGAGAACTTGCTGAATGGCAGAACTGGCTCCAAAGGAAAAATAGCCAGCTCTTGCTCCTAACTCTTATACTAGATGATTTGGTGATTATCACCAAATAATTTTCACCCTCTCATGCCTAAAGCATGTTGCAGGATGCACTCATCTGTTTCCCTGGCAAGCCTGGCATTGCTGCCATGTTCCATTTCACTTCACACCACCATCGTTGGTAACTGGTCACTTTGAGTGCCACCATCCTCCACCAATCAGAAGCTGCCCTCACTCCACATTTTTCTACATTATCAGTTATCATCACTTCCCCTCTTCTCCACTCCATCCCCCGCCCCCCCCACCCCCATGCTGGGCTCATTTCTACCAACGGAACAATGAGCCCACTCCTCTGCTTGTTTTCCACAAGTCATTAATGACCCCAGTGATTTAGGGTTTGGGGGAGGGGGACTGATATTGTGACAGATTCAGTTTGGTTGTGTTCTGTGTTGTTCTGCTGAGGCCGTGGGCATACGACGTTGGCACCAGAAAGTGTGTTGGTGGTTAACACCAATGACAATTTCACTGTATGTTTCGATGTACATGGGATAAATAAATTAGAAACTTGAAGCCTGAATCTTGAAGTTAGTTCTGAGCTTGGACTGTAGGAGCCTATTGGCTGTTAATTTATGCAGGATTCACTTCGGCTACCCCAAAGCACCTAAATTCCTTCTCTCACCCTTGACCCTTCTCTTCACTTCCTCTGCTCCTATCCTATCACAAACTCTCCTTCCTACCACTCTCTTTTCTCTATCTGCCCTCCCACTTAACCCCACCTACCCACCCAACACAGTCCTCACCCCATCTCACCCTGCAATGTTCTACTAGGCCTCACCACCAGCCAATATAGCACATCCCTCAACCAACGATTCTAAATACTCAGGGATGTTTTCACCCATGGTCACTTCATGATGACCTCACAGTCCTTTCCTGCTATTTCCTTTCTCCTCCCCATAACATCTCATTTCCCCGCTCTCGATCTTGATGACCTGGAACTGGAGGACTGTCCATGCGTGCGGATGGGAGAAAGGGAAGCGACTTGTTTTGTTGCTTGTTGTGCTCTGTTTTGCATGTTCTGTGTTTTTCTGCCAAGCATGTTATGTTGGCGCCAGAACCTACCTAACATTTTATTGTATGTGTCGATGAACATGTGATAAATGAACCTGAATCTGATCAATAGAGGTAATAAGGTCATAAGACCATAAGATATAGGAGCAGAATTAGGCCATTTCCCTCTCAGCCCCAGTTTTCTGCCTTCTCCCCGTATCTCATCATGCCCTGATTAATCAAGAATTTATCGACCTCGGCCTTAAAAATACCCAATAATTTGGCCTCCTCATCCAGCAGTGGCAATGAATTCCACAGATTCATCACTCTCTGGCTAAGGAAATTCCTCTTCATCTCCATTCAAACTGTTCCTCTTTTCTGAGGCTGTGTCCTTTGGCCTTAGAATCACACCAGATGCCGTCTTTGCCATCCTATCTATTTGTATTGCCACTTACAGGAGACTTGGAACCAAGGTCTCTCTGTGTACCAATGCTCCCAAGGGTCTTGCCATTTACTGTATAGTTGCCCCTTACATTTAACATCCCAAAGTACAGCACCTTACTTGGCCAAATTTAACTCTGTCTGCCATTTTTCTGCCCATTTAATGCTAAATCCCTCTAATTTTCAGAATCAGAATAAGGTTTAATATCACCAGCGTATGTCATGAAATTTGGTAACTTTGCAGCAGCAGCACAATGCAAAACATGCTAATATATTTAGAAACTGTGATTTACAGTAGGTATATATATAATAGTTAAATTAAGTAAGTAGTGCAAAAAATAGAATTAAAAGTAGTGAGGTAGTATTAATGGGTTCAATGACTATTCAGAAGTTGGATGGCAGAAGGGAAGAAGCTGTTCCTGAATCATTGAGTATGTGCCTTGAGGCTTCTGTACCTCTTTCCTGATGGTACAGTAACAATGAGAAGAGGACATGTCCTGGGAGTTGTGTGCCCTTAATGATGAATTCTGCCTTTTTGAGGCATCGCTCCTTGAAGGTGTCCAGGATACTATGGAGGCTAGTGCTCATGGCAGAGTTGACTAATTTTTACCTTCCAGAACCTCAAACCTCAGTGATCCTGGTAACTTACTGTTGTGTATATATCGGGCTAGGTTCCATTATTAGTATTATTCACCACATCCATCCTCCCATTTAATGGCATTAGCTGTCTCAGAGGAGACTAATAGATCATATCCTATGAGGATTGATTGAAGGGTGACATCTGGTTTCAAGAGAATATTGCTGACACCGTGATCTATTCCTGTTGAGACAGGTTGCCTTGATGGGCTGTGAGCCAACTGTAAGCAACATTATCTGATTAAAAGTCTTAATACAATTGTAGCACTCTGCCCTTAGATAGGAAGCGGGAAGCAACTGATCTATTAATCTTTGTGACATGTAATTTTGAAAGGTAGTTGATGGAAAAGAAAAGGTTGATTACATATAAATAATTACCAGTCCAATTCAGCCAATTCATAGGGAAAAGTTCAATGCATAATTAGCAAAGCAAGCAGTTCGCACTCAGTTGTAAGAACCAGTTAATGAAGGTAATTATTAATATTAAAATAGAGATAGAGATAGGCTCACTGTGTCAGGGGAAATACAATTGTTCTGATCCCTGTTAATGTTGAGATTGGACTTGATATTGAGCCCCTTCACTGTTGAAATTAAACTACAGCCATGAACTAGGGTTACCAATTCACCAGAACTGCTAGGAGTCTCCAGGGATTGAAAAGTAATCTCCACAACACTACTGTGTACAACAAAAACTGCACAGATAATAAAATTTTAATTTTCTTCAAGCTCTTCTCATTATTGAAGTATGTGGAACAAGGGTTGGAGGAGGAGGGAGGGCTGATAATTGATACTGAAGAATCATCCATTTGGAGAAATGAAGAATCAGGTCCAGCTTTTGACTGGTGGAGGAAGCTGACACTCAAAATGATGGATATATTGAGTGACCAATGATGGATGTGTGAGGTCAAATGGAATCAGGGAATCATGTCTTTGAGGTTTGGCAAAGGAGTAGGTGAGTGTTTGAGAGCATGTTTGAGAGACAAGCGGGTGGAGATGGTGACTTCTGGTCAGTTCATCGTGAAGCTCATGCCGCGAGTTGCTTGTGGGAGCTGCCCAGGGGAGGACATGCTGGAGCCAGTGTTGGAGAAAGCTAAAGTCCCTGCTGGGTTGGGGGCTGCCCCTTCCAATTGGCACTACTTTCCTGTGTTCTCTCTGTGGAAGATAAGATGGGTTGCATTCACTGGGGGCTGCACTATAGGTCGTGACTCTATGTCTTGTGTGCTGCGTGTGACTGTTGATATTGTGTATTGCACCTTGGCCCAGGAGGAACGTTGCTTTGTTTGGCTGTAGTCATGTGTATGGCTGAATGACAAATAAACTTGAACTGAGACCCTAGAGAGTGTGGATGTTGGAACTTTTGGCAATCGCACATTCTGCTGGAGGAACCCAAGCAGTGTCGGTGGGATGAAAGAAATTGCTGATGTTTCATGCTGAAATCTTGCAACAGATAAAGAGAGTGGAGAACCAAGATGGCAGGTATAGAGAGGAGAAAGGAAGTAGCAAGAATGTTACGGGGGCAAAAGCTTTCAAATGGGACTAGCTCAGTTAGGTAAATTGGTCAGCATGTTCGAGATGGGCCGAAGGGTCGGCTTCCATGCGGTATAGCTCTAGTACTCCATGACTATAGAGCTGAGAGGGGAAACGTTGAAAGGAGACATGCAAGATGAGTTTGTACACAGAGAGCAGTAGGGGCTTGGAAAGCACTTCAGTGTCTAATAGTTGAAGCAGACACAACAGTAACACCATTTAAAAGGAATTTAGATGTGGAGGGATATGGATTGTGTGCAGGCATCTTATTTTAGGTTAACTTGGCATTGTGGTCAGTGCAGACAGTGTGGGCTAAAGGACCTATTCCAGAGAAGAAAACCCTAGCCTGGGTAAACCCACACAAGGCTGTGGGGCCCGACAACATACACGATCAGGCACTGTGGGATTGTGCAGCCTAGTTAACAGAGGTCTTAAAGGATGTCCTTAATGTGTCTTTGCAACAGTCGACTGTCCCTGCAGGCTTCAAGCTGGATAGATGGATGCTTTATTGATCCCAAAGGAAATTATAGTGTCACAGTAGCATTACAAGTGCACAGATAGACAAACATTAGAGGAGAAGTAAGAAAAAATTAAAAAATAAGTTACCTCAAGCAATCTGACAGGAGGGAGTTATCACTTTCCCGGCTATATTATAGAGCCAGGGTAAGAATGACATCACATAGCGCTCTTTGCAGCAGTGAGGTTGTTTTAGTCTATTACTAAAAGTGCTTCTCTGTTCAGCCAAGGTGGCACCGTCATTCCGATGCCCAAGAGTGTGATAGTAACTGGCCTAAACAACTACTACTCGGTGGCACTGACCTCAATGATCATGAAGTGCTTTGAGTAGCTGGTAATGGATCATACAAAATTCCACCTTCTTGGTACAATGGATCCTTTCCAGTTTGCCTATCAGTCAAACCAGTTCACTGATGATTTCACAGCCTTGACCCTCCACTTCATCCTGTCCCACCTGTAAAATGATGCCTCATATACCGAAGTGTTTTGCTTTGACTTTAGTTTAACCCAATTATCTCTCAGGGGTTAGTGGGCAAACTCTTCTCAATGGGTCTCAACACCCCTCTCTGTAACTGGATCCTGGACGTCTTGACAGAAAGACCCCAGCCAGTCTGAGTTGGCAGCAATATGTCAAGCTCCATCACCCAGATCAATGGTGCGGCCCCAGGGCTATATACTCAGCCCACTGCTGTTCACGCTGTTGACTCATGACTGCACTGCCAGATTCAGATCAAACCGCATCAAGTTCACTGATGATACATCAGTGGTTAGCCTCATTAGCTACAATGATGAGTCAGTGTACAGAGAGGAGGGAGAGAGGCTTGTTGAGTGGTGCAAGAACAACAACCTTGGTCTCAACATGGACAAGACAAAACAGGTGATTGTGGACCTCAGAAAGACACTGGTTGGCTGCTCTCTATTGCATATCAATGGCTCTGCCATGGAGAGAGTGAAGAGCACTAAGGTCCTGAAGCCACACCACCCCCTCATTCGTCAAGAGCAGCGTCTGCACTTTCTGAGGAGATTGAGGTGTGCACGGCTCCCCACCTCCACTCTAACAACTTTTTACAGGAACGCCATCACGAGTGTTCTGTTTGGCGACATCATTGTGTGGTACAGAAGATACAAGGCATCAGACTGCAAGGCCCTGCAGAGGGGACTAAGACACGGCGAGAGAATCACTGGGATCTCCCTCACCATCTCTCCCCCACCATTTGTGACATTTATTAGAAGCATTGAATATGAAGAGCCGAAGAATTGTTGAGGATCCCTACCACCCATCCCACAATCTTTTTGACCAACTACCGTCAGGAAGAAGGTACAGAAGCATCAGGACCATGACTAGGACTCCCAGATTGGATAACAGCTTCTTCCCCCGGCTGGAAGACTAATGAGTTCCCTGCCACATCCAATCCTGATAAGGGTCTTAGCCCGAAACGTCAGCTGTATACTCTATTCCATAGATGTTGCCTGGTCTGCTGAGTTCCTTCAGCATTTTTTGTGTATTGCTTTGGATTTCCAACATCTGCAAATTTTCTTGTGTTTGTGAGACTAATGAATACCCTGCCACCAGTGAGGCCTCGTTACTAGGACATCGAGCTGTTTATTGTTTAGCTGTGCTGCGCACTTCACAAGCGTTTTAAATTGCTATATTTTATTAACTTACTTGTGATAATATTTTGTTTTATGTTGCATATGATGTATGTGGCGCAGAGGAATGTTACTTTGTTCAGAAACAGGTTTAATATCACCAGCAATGCAATGCAATACATGATAATATAGGGAAAATAAATCAATAATAGGAAATATAGTAAATTAAAAATAGTGCAAAAAAATAGAAACAATAAAAGTGAGGAAGTGTTCATGGGCTCAATATCAATTTGGGAATCAGATGGCAGAGGGGAAGAAGCTGTTCCTGAATCATTGCGTGCCTTTAGGTTTCTGTACCTCCTTCCTGACAGTAACATTGAGAAGAAGGCATGTCCTGGGAGATGGAGGTCCTTAATGATGGACGCTGCCTTGCTGAGACACCGCTCCTTGAAGATGTCTTGGACACCATGGAGGCTAGTACCCAAGATGAAGCTGACTAACTTTACAACTTTCCGTAGCTTCTTTCAATCCTGTGTAGTAAACCCCACATTTCAGACAGTGATGCAGTCTATTAAGAGCCCTCCATTGTACATCTATAGAAGGTTTTTGAGTGTCTTAGGTGAGAAACTATATTTCCTCAAACTCTTAATGAAATCTAGCCACTATCTTCACTATCTTACCTTCTTTATAACTGCACCAATATGCTGGGACCGGATAAGATCTTCAGAGATCTTGAAATTGCTCATTCTCTCCACCTCTGATCCCTCTATGAGGATCAGGTCATGATCCCTTGTCCTACCCTTTTGGAAGTCCGAATCAACTCTTTGGTCTTTCTTAAGACAAGTGCAAGGTTGTTGCTGTGACACCGCTCAACTAGATAGTATATCTCGCTCCTGTACACCTCTTGCCTCCATCTGAGATTCTGGCAACAATGGTGTACCATCACAGCAGGTTTAGAGATGGTATTTAAGGTATGCCTAGCCACACAGTCATGGGTATAGATAGAGGAGAGCAGTGGGCTAAGCACACACCCCTGAAGTGCGCCAGTCTTGATCATCAGCGAGGAAGAGTTATTAATGCCAATATGCTCAGATTGTGATCTTCTGGTTAGGAAGTGGAGGATCCAATTGCAGAGGGAGGAACACAGGCCAGATTCTGTAGCTTATCAGTCAGGAGTGTATGAATGATGGTGTTGAATACTGAGCTACAGTCAACAAACAGCATACTGACGTAGGTGTTTATATTGTCCAGGTGATGTAAGACCATGTGAAGAGACATTGAGATTGCATCTATCATAGATCTATTGTGGCAATAGGCATATTGCAGTGGTTCCAGGTCCTTACTGAGGCAGGTGTTGATTCTAGCCATGACCAACCTCTCAGAGCATTTCATCATCGTAGATGTGAGTGATGCTGGGTGATAGTCATGAAGGCAGCTCACACTACTCTCCTTGGGCATTGGTATAATTGTTGCCATTTTGAGGCTGGTGGAAACTTCCAACCATAGCAATGTACGTACAGTCAGATGACAATAAAATTGAAATTGAGCTTGAAGTTTGTCTGACTTCCACAGAGAGCTTATACCTTCTAATCCAGACAACATTTTGGAGCGAACCTCTTCTGTACCCTTTCCAAAACATCCTTACCTTCTGTAAATGAAAGATTAGAGGGAGATGTAGAAACGGAGAAGCATAGAAAAGCTACAGCACAATACAAACCCTTCGGCCCACAATGCTGTACTGAACATGCATTTACTTTAGAAATTACCTAGGGTTACCCAGAGCACTCTATTTTTCTAAGCTCCATGTACCTATCCAGGTGTCTCTTAAAAGACCCTATCATATCTGCCTCCACCACCGTCACCAGCAGCCTATTCCATGCACTCACCACTCAGCGCATAAAAAACCTACCCCTGACACCTCTGTACCTACTTCAAGCACCTTAAAACTGTACCCTCTCGTGTTAGCCATTTCAGCCCTGGGAAAAAAGCCTCTGACTATTCACACAATCAATGTGTTGATGAAATAGGCCTAAAAATGACGTTATTTATTCCATAAAAATCTGCAGTGATGAACTTTGGGAGTGCTAATGAGGCTAGTACATACTCCAAAAATGGTAGGGGCTTAAGGCATATTAAGGAATAGAGGAAGTACAAATGAGTAGGTTCCTGAAGGTAGCAATGAAGGTAAATATTCTGGTTTGGAAGACACACAAGACCCTGGTCTTCATTAGTCAGGGCACTAAATGCAGAAGTAAGGAATTTATATTCTCTCTTTATTAAATCAGCTCGAGCACTGGGTGCTGTTCTGATCTGTAGGGAGGATGTGATAGTACTGGGGAGAGTGCAGAGGAGAGTCACCTGGATGTTGCCTGCAGTGGAGCAGTTCACATGTGGGGAGAGACTGGAGAAGCTAGGTCTGTTGTCCGAGGAGCAGAGGAAGTTAGAAGAGGACATTATTGAGGTATATAAAATAATGAGGGCTATGGGGTAGACTGCGGGAAACCTTTCCCCATATTAGAGGCAGGTAAATCCAAAGGATATAGGTTAAGAAATAGGGCATCTGATAGAGTGTTCCAACACAGAGGAGGCTTTTCAGCCCATCAAATTGATAGCAGCCTACCATAACCTTGTCAGTTCCATTCTCCTGCTCTTTTCCCTCATTCTGGATTTTCTCTCCAGGATCTGTCCAATTTCTTTTTGACTCTTATTCCTCCACCACAGACAATGAGTTCAGCTTCTCTCAATTTATCCTATCCTCTTTTGATCCTCTGATCATTATTTTGGCTATTAAATGCTTCGGAATTTTCTAAATAGCATAGAAAGATTCTTCTGAAAATACTTTAGTCTTTTCTTTGTAACCACCATTCCTCCAAAGTATTGTGTTCACAGGAAGAAGGAGCTGTCATTTAGAACTGGGGTGAGGAGAATTTTTCTTTGCCCAGAGGGCTGCAAATCCTTAACATTCTTTAGCCCTGCAGAGATGAGGCTGTTCAGTATATTCATGGTGGAGATCAATAGATTTTTGGATACAATGGAAGCCTTAGGATTTGGGAATTAGTTGGGAAAGCTGACATTTTTTTATCAGTGATCC
The DNA here is from genome assembly GCF_048418815.1 of Hemitrygon akajei. NCBI lineage: Eukaryota > Metazoa > Chordata > Chondrichthyes > Myliobatiformes > Dasyatidae > Hemitrygon > Hemitrygon akajei. The sequence continues at coordinate 36,494,479 of NC_133150.1, forward strand.
TAAAGGTTGAAGGAGAAAAAGTTGGGATCTTATGTTCAAACTTCTCCAATTTTCTGTCCTTATGCACAAAGGGTAATGCTTAAATCTGAATCTAAAGCTTCTTTTACCTGCATTCACAGTTCCCCTCAGTCTTGGGAGGTTTATTTTCAATCCAGCAAAACTACAGCTTTCAATGAAGAAAATTGTTCATGGCAATACGCAATATATCAGATGCTCCTACGTGTGTGAGAGTGCTCCTTGGGTTAAAACATGCATTCTTGAATAAGGATCATTAACACATTAACATACAGAATGATGAACAGCTACACCTCTTGACAACCTTTCACAGAGTCGTTACCCTGATCCACCAACTGAACAAACCATTTACTGAGCATGAGAAGATAAAATGGGTTCATATGGGCAGTAATAGACAGCATCAACACACAGTGGCTACCTTATTACATACCTCCTTGACCTAATAGAGTAACCACTGAATGTATGGTTCATGGTTTTCTGCTGTTGTAGCCCATCTACTTCAAGGTTCGACATGTTGTGCATTCAGAGATGTTCTTCTGCACACCACTGTTATAACCCATGGTTATTTGAGTTACTGTCACCTTCCTGTCAGCTTGAACCAGTCTGGCCATTCTGCTCTGACCTCTCTCATTAACAAGGCACTTTCACCCATAGAACAGTTGCTCACTAGATTTTTTTTTAGTTTTTCACATCATTCTCTTTACATTCTAGAGAATGTTGTGCACTAAAGTCCCAGGAGATCAGCAGTTTCTGAGATAATCAGACCACACTCTCTGACATCAAAATCATTCCTCAGTCACGGCCAAAGTCACATAGATCACTTTTCTTTCCCATTCTGATGTTGAGTCTCAACAACAACTGAACCTCTTGCATGCTTTTGAGTTGAGTTGCTGCCACATGATTGGCTGAATAAATATTTGCATTAACGAACAGGTGTACCAAATAAAATGGTCACTGAGTGTAATTGCTGGAAAATGCAAGGGAATTACGCCAGTACTGGGATGGACAGCCAACTTAGGATCCCAGAATCTGTGCAGACTTATCTGGAGGATCAATACCCAAGTAACCATCGGATATAAAATTGCCCCTGGATCTGTTAGTATTTCACTTGCAATTTGCCCTCCACACCACCGAGCCATATAGTGGCCTGAATAGGAATTGGTTATTATTGCTACACGTGCCGAGATATAATGACAAACGTGTCTTGCATACTGTTCATTCAGATCAAGTCATTACACAGTGCATTGAAGCAGAACAAGGGAAAATGCAGAATACAGTGTAACAGCTACAGAGAAAGTGCAGTGTTGATAAACAGCAAGGTACAAGATCATGAGATGAACTGTGATGTCAAGAGTCCAACTTATCGTACCAGGGAACCATTCAATGGTCTTACAAAAGCAGGCTAGAAGCTGCCATTGAAACATATTACATTTGGTTCAGATTTATTACATTGGGTTAGATACATCATTGGTATATCCCCATTGAAATCTACTGGATGTTGAAAGGCCTGCATGGAGATGAAATGCAGGGGAGGCTTCCAATTGTGGGGGAGTCTAAGACCAGAGGACACAATCCCAGAATACCAGTACGTCCTTTTAGAACAGAGATGAGGATTTCTTTAAAGTTCAAACTTCAAAGAACATTTATTATCAAAGTATGTTTACATTATACAAACCTGAGTTTCATCACCTTACAGGCAGCTACAAAATTAAGAAACCCGAAAGAAGGAACCCTTTAAAAGAAGACTGTCAAACACGAGAGAGAGAGAGAGAGAGAGAGAGAGAGAGAGAGAGAGAGAGAGAGAGAGAGAGAGAGAGAGAGAGAGAAATAATGCAAGCAACAAAAGTAATCAAATAGCATTCAGAACTAAAGTTTTATGAAAGTGAGTCCATAGACACAAAGTCAGGCATCACTGCAACTGGATCATGTCACAGTTTGAGCCATTGCAGACCAGTGAGCAGAACTTTTGTCTCCAGGCCTAGCACCATGACCTTTCCAATCTGGCCCGGTGCTTAAATTGTCCTAATAGTGGGTCATTCCTCGCGCTCAGATCCAGGCCCCATCGCTTCGAAATGCTCTGGGACCCACCGCCACAATTCGGCCAGGCTCTTAATTCAATCCAACCTTGGGTCTTACCTTGCTCTCGGGGACAGGCCTCGACTCTGCCTCAATTCCGCCACACCTCCGCTCGCCTCAACTCTGTCTTGCCTCCACTCACCTTGACTGTGCCTCACCTCCAATTGCCTCTCCGTTGTCTGCGGTGATTACTTACCAGAAAAAAAGATATGAATAAAGTATTTAGTTGTTTTCTTTGTTTTGATTGCCGCTGACTAGTAGTGGCTGGCCTTCACCAGCACCATCTTAAACCAGAGGGTGGTGAATCTGTGGAATTTATTGCCACAGATAGCTTTGTCTAAATATTGGCATATTTAAAGTGGAGGTCAATAGGTTCTTGATTAGTAAGAGTGTCAAAGGTTGGCAGAGAAGGTAAGAGACTGGGATTCAGAGGGAAAATAAATCAGCTATGATGGAATAGCAGAACAGACTGGATAGGCTGAACAGCCTAATTCTACTCCTATGTTTATGGTCTTAATACACTTACAGCTGAGATTTTTTATCTGGAACAGAAAATCCCTCAGGTTCTCAAGATCCTTTCATTAGAAATTCTCACTAGTCAACAAGCCACTTAATTTTACTAACTTCTGTGGAAAATTGCTAAAACCAAATCTGAAATAATGACCACTTATGTGGAGATAGTTGATAAGTCAACACTCCATGTGATGTGGAATCTTAGTTGAAATTCCCTCATGTGGTCACACGTATTTAACCCAGAGGGCTTGAAACTGCTGGTAATAGACCAGTAGAAACACAGGTGTATTCCCAAAAGAGAAAAATGCATAATACATCATATTCAAGATGTTTAGGAAGTTTAGAGGGAGAAAACAGCATTATCTGACAAGGGCTTAAAGAACACTGAAGAAAATTGAATTTAAAAATGTATAAGCAAGCTTTGAACTTATCTGTATTTAGTGACCTCATAACTTTCCCAAAACTCGTTGATGGTCAGTCACTGTTATAAAATAGCAAGCACAGCTGCTTCACTGCTGCATAACAGCTAATCTGTACAAAACAAACTCCCACAAACAGCAATGTGATAATTAGCAGATAATCCATTCTGGGTGAGAATGCCAGGGGATCATTTACAACTGAGATATTATATTTCAAGCAGACAAGGCCTTGGAGTCGCTTTGTTTTAATTAAATGGGAAATGATGGTGAAATTCCAAAATGAATAACAAATGAACCATTAAATTTCCAGTCTCTGCAGCCTCTTGTGCCTCAATTGGGGAGGGGTCAGGGAGAGAGGGCTGGCTAGAAAACCTTACCTGCTTTGAGATGGAATCATAGGGTTGCTTATGTCTGCTCGTGAGGATATGTCTGATTTTAACATTTTTCCTAAACAATGTGGACTAGAAAGTCCTGGCTGAGTGTATAACATTTTTTTCTGATAAGGTGGCACCAATGAACCACAGTGACGTGTTGCGGGCTGCTTACAAAACTTCTGAATTACTTTCACTGGAATCTGCAGCCTGTAATTTCCCCTTTGCAACATACATTTGAACCATCTTAATGAACTATAATTTCACAATCTTCTGTAAGGACGCTGTGGATTTACCTTGCAAGTATGCAAATATGTCACCCATAAGGTACATTTCCATGGCTGGAAAAGAGGGAGGTGGGGAACACTCCAAACCAAGCTGAAACAACAAAGAATGAAAGTTCCTCCTCCCAGCATCTTGTAGGCTAACTTACAGGCACTGGAGAACATGTTTGAGGACCTATGGGCAAGATTGTTGTATCGGAGGAAAATAAGAAATTGCTGTGTTCTGTGTTTCACGGAGACATGGCTCCCTCTGGCTATGCCTGTTATGTCAGTAAGACCTGAGGGCTTCCTATCACTGAAATGTTCTCACAACCTATGGACTCACTTTCAACGACTCCTCATCTCATGTTCTCAATATTTATTGCTTATTTATTTATTATTATATCTTTCTTTTTGTATTTGCACAGTTTGTTATCTTTTGCACACTGGTTGAACATTCAAGTTGATGTGGTCTTTCACTGATTCTATTATGGTTATTACTCTATTATGGATTTATTGAGTATGCCCACAAGAAAATTAATCCCAGGGTTGTATATGGTGACATAGATACACTTAGATAATAAATTTACTTTGAACTTTGATACACAGACTGGACTGCTGACTCAGAGAAGGCTAAAGGTAGTGGGGCGGGGGGTCCGTGTTTCATGAAATACTCTTTGTGGTTCTCAGGACAGCGTTCTTGTCGCACCCTTGTTCCTCTGACGTGGAACACCTAATGATTAAGTGTTGAGCATTCTTATGACCAAGAGAATGCTCTTTCATGATCCTGACTGCAGTTTACCTAAGCCCAAAGCCAACATTAATCAGACACTCAAGATATTAAACACTGCCATCACCAGACAAGAAACAGTCCACCCCGACATCTTTCAAATCATTGTTGAAGACTTTATTTAGGCTTGTTTGAAAAAATCTTTGACCAACTATCATCAATATATAACCCGCAGCACCAGGAGTCTCAACACACTCAACTACCACTATACCATGAATAGGAATGCCTACTATTCCATGCCTAGACTACATTTGGAGAAATCTGATCATTTGGCTGTCCTTCTGCAGGCAGAAGCTAAAGAGCAAGGCTCCAGAGATGAGAACAACAAAGAGGTGGTCAATGGAGGCAGAAGAGTGGCTACAAGTTCGCTTCAAGTTGGTGCACTGGGCCATATTCAAGGGCTCATCAGAGGATGACTACATGGTTATTATGCACTTCATAAAAGCAGTTATAGATGAGTGTGTCCCCACAAAATCATTCAGGGTCTTCCCCAACCAGAAGCCCTGGATGAACCACGAGATCCACAGTCTACTGAGGCCTGATCAGTGGCATTCAGGTCTGGCTACCAAGTAAGATATAAGAAGTCCAGGTATGAACTCTGGAAAGCCACCTTACGTGTGATGTGTGCAATTCCGAACCAAACTCGAATCACCGAAGGATACTCAATAGCTGGTTCAGAACTTGAATGCTATTACCTCTTACAACGTGAAGCCAAGCAATATGGCTGACAACAAAACTTCACTGCCAGATGAGCTCAATGTCTTCTTTGCTTGCTTTGACATTCAAAACATGGAGGAGCCTTCATGAGCTCCCACAGCCCCCAATGACTCGGTGACTTCTGGCTCCGTGACATCAGAACATCCTTCAGGATGGTGAACCCACGGAAACCATCCATCCCAGATGGAGTACCCGGCCGAGTACCAAAGACCTGTGCTGATCACCTGGCTGGAGAGTCACCAATATCCATTTTGGCAGCCTGAGGTGCCCATCTGCTCCAAGCAGGCTTCAATTACACTGGTGCCAAAGAAGAGCATGGTAACCTGTCTCAATGACTATCATCCAGCCATGCTTACAGCCACAGTGATGAAGTGCTTTGAGAGATTGCTGATGAATTATATCAACTCCTGCCTGAGAAGTGAGATGGACCCATTTCAATTTGCCTACTATTGCAACAGGTCCACAGCAGATGCCATCTCATTAGCTCTTCACTCAATCCTGGAACATCTGGACAGAAAAGGTGCAAACATCAGGATGCTCTTTATCAAATGCAGCTTGGCATTCAATTCTACCATCCCCTCAAAACTAGTCAATAATCTTCAAGACCTTGCCCTCAATACCTCCTTGTACAACTGGGTCCTCGATTTCCTCACTTCCAGACCCCAGTCAGTTCAGATTGGCAACAACATCTCCTCCACAATCTCCAGCAGCACAGGTGCACCACAAGGCTGTGTGTTTAGCCTCCTGCTCTACTCGCTTTACACTTATGACTGTGAAGCTAAGCACAGCTTCAATGCCCTGTTTAAGTTTGCTGATGACATCACTGTCATTGGCTGAATCAAAGGTGGAGATGAGTCAGCAAGTAGGAGGGAGAGTGAAAATCTGGATGAGTGGTGCGACAACAACAACCTCTCACACAATATCAGCAAGACCAAGAAGCTGATTATTGACTTCGGAAAGCAGAAACCAAAGGGCTACCAGACAGTCCTCATTGTGGGATAGAGGTAGAGAGGATCGGCAACTTTAAGTTCCTCGGTGTTCTCTTTAGGGATCTGTCCCGAGCCCAGCACATATGTACCATTATAAAGAAAGCACAGCAGCGCCTCCATTTCCTTAGGAGTTTGTGAAGGTTCGGCATGACATCTAAAACTTTGGCAAATTTCTATAGATGCATCACAGCTTGGTATGGAAACACCAATGCCTTTGAATGGAAAACCCCTCAGAAAGTAGTAAATACAAGTAGCAGTAAATGTGGACAAAGCACTCCCCTCCCCTCTGTGAGCACATCTACATGCAGCCCTCTCACAGGAAAGCAACACCCATCATCAGGGACCTCCACCACCCAGGATATGCTCTCTTCTCACTGCTGCCATGGAAAGAAGGTACAAGAGCCTCAGTTATTACCCCTCAACCATAAGGCTCTTGAACCAGAGGGGATAACTTCACTCATCTTCACTTGCCCCTTCAGTGAACTCTTCCCACAAGCTATGGGCTCACTTTCAAGAGCTCCTTATCTCATGTTCTTGATAAGTATTGTTTTTTAAATTTAATTATTATTATTTTTATTTTGTATTTGCAGAGTTTATTGTTTTATGCACATTGGTTTATGTCCGTCCTGTTGGGTGTGGTCTGTGGTGATATCACATGTCACGTGTAAGTACGTGATTGGACAGAGTTTTGAGCGTGCACAGAAGTGACAGAATGATCTAGAAACTGTATGTTGAAAACGTGGTTGCTGTTTGCTGTTGTAAATAAAAGTTCTACTTTTAATTCTTCCAGAATATGGTTTGTTCTTAGTAATGCACAGTACGTATAAATAACACAACCTGGTGTCAGAAGTCAGTCTGGAAGAATAATACATTTGCTAACACGGGAGAAGCGAAGATAATCGAAAAAAAGAGCGAGAATTTTTTCGTTGTTTGCTGACAGCTTTAAAAATGGAAATTTTGCAGCCCCAATCGACACTTCAGCTGACTGGAAACGTAGCTGAAAACTGGAAAAGATTTAAACAGTGTTTTGAAATTTATTTATCGGTGATCGGAACAGATAATAAAACGGAGAAAATGAAAGCTGCAATTCTACTCCACATGATTGGAGTCAACGCAATTGAGGTATATAACCATTTTACTTTTGAAAATGGAGATAATTTGAATCTAAAAGCAATAATGGACAAATTTGACACATTTTGTATACCGAAGTGCAATGTGACATATGAACGGTACAATTTTTTTCAAATATCGGCAGAGACCTGGTCAAACGATTGATCAATTTGTTATGGAGTTGAGAAACCGCAGTAAAGGATCTAAGTTTGCAAAGCTTACAGACTCTGTCATTAAAGACAGAATTGTTTGCGGCATTCTGGATAATGGTCTGAGAGAAAGACTGTTATAACAAGATTTGAATTTGGAAAGAGCTGTGGCGCTCCGCACAGTTTCTGAGACTGTGATGTCACAGGCTAAAGTGCTTTTTATCGAGAACGGCTGTGTAGACGCTGTAAGGCATGAACATATTAGAAAAAATAATGCAGTGACCACGAAACCGACAGAGAGCAAGACGTCATCTGAAAGAAGAAGACTTTGTCATCGCTGTGGGCGGCAACATCATCTAAAAAAGTGTCCAGCTTATCGGAAAATGTGCAACACCTGCGGTAAGAGTAATCATTTTTCACACCATTGCAGAAGTAGAAAGGAAATACAACACGTAAATGCAGTGCTTGAAAATGAACGCGAGGAGTTTTATACAGATGTGCTTTGTGAAAACAAACAAAGTAAGAATGACTGGACTATGCCATTGCAAGTGAACCAAAACAATATTCTGCTTAAACTGGATACTGGAGCACAACGTTCTTGCAGAATCTGAGTTTAATGCATTAAAGCCTAGGCCAAAGTTACATCAGACAAATATAAAAGTGACTGGGTATTCAGGTGCAGACATTACAATTAAAAGGAACTTGTGTGGCAAAAGTATCACACAAAAATATGGTGCACACGCTTTCATTTGTGGTTGTGCCAAAGAGTACAGTCAATACTGGGTTTATCTGCCTGTGAGAGACTGAATTTGGTGAAAAAAGAATTAGTCCTGGACAGTGACACAGAGTCAGAATACAGTGACTGGTAGCCTCACCTGTGGCCACACATTTTAATTCCACATCCCATTCCCATTCTGATATGTCTATCCATGGCCTCCTCTACTGTCAAAATGAATCTAGACTCAGGTTGGAGGAACAACACTTTATATACAGGCTGGGTAACCTCCAACCGGATGGCATGAACATTGACTTCTCTAACTTCCGTTAATGCCCCTCCTCCCCTTCTTACCCCATCCCTGACATACTTAGTTGTTTTTTTTTCTCTCTCTGCCCATCACACTGCTTGTTCTCCATCTCCCTCTGGTGCTTCTCCCCCCCTTCTTTCTCCCGAGGCCTCCCGTCCCATGATCCTTTCCCTTCTCCAGCTCTGTATCACTTTTGCCAATCACCTTTCCAGCTCTTAGCTTCATCCCACCCCCTCCGGTCTTCTCCTATCATTTTGCATTTCCCAATCCCCCCATTACTTTCAAATCTCTTACTATCTTTCCTTTCAGTTAGTCCTGACGAAGGGTCTCGGCCCGAAACGTCGACAGCGTTTCTCCTTATAGATGCTGCCTGGCCTGCTGTGTTTCACCAGCATTTTGTGTGTGTTGTTTGAATTTCCAGCATCTGCAGATTTCCTCGTGTTTGCATTTCAAGTTGCCTACTGGTGAAGAAATTATGTCACAGTTTTGCTAATGCAAAGAACTTTAGTAAATTAGATGCATCCTCTGGATTCTGGCAACCTAAACTAGATGAACCAAGTTCAAAGTTGTGTACCTTTAACACTCCTTTTGCCAGATACCATTTTCTTAGGCTTCCATTTGGAATTGCATCAGCTCCTGAAGTGTACCATAAAACCATTCACATGCTATATGAGCACATTGAGGGCATAGATACTTCCATGGATGATATTATTGTTTGGGGATCATCTAAACAAGAGCATGATGCCAGACTTAGACAAGTCTTAGAGTCAACATGCATGGCAAACCTGAAGTTGAATAAAGACAAATGTCAGCTAGGAGTGACTGAACTTACCTTTGTGAGTGATATCATCAGCAGTGAGGGTGTGCATCCTGGCCCATTGAAGGTTTCTGCTATTGAGAACATGCCAAGACCACAATGTAAAAAGGATGTTCAAACGTTTATGGGAATGGTCAACTACATGGGAAAATTCATACCCAATCTTTCAGAACAGCTTGCTCCACTGAGGCAGCTAACAGAAAAGAAAAATGAATGGAGCTGGAATCATGAACAGGAGAAGACATGGCAAAATCTCAGGAAAGTGCTCACCAAAGAACCTGGGTTGAAATTCTGTGATGCTGCGAGACCCATCAAAATCTCATGTGATGCATCTCAAGCAGGCTTAGGGGCAGTATTACTCAAAAACATGATCAGGAATGGCTACCAGTGGCATATGCATCTTGTGCATTATCCGATCCAGAAACAAGGTATGCCCAAATTGAAAAAGAATTGCTTAGCATTATGGTTGCTTCTGAGAGATTTCATCAGTTTCTGTCAGGGCAATCTATTGATGTTGAAACTGATCATAAGCCTCTGATTGCATTGTTTCACAAACCTTTAAGCAACTGCCTTTTGCAAATTCAGCAAATGATGATCAAATTGCAAAGATATGCATTGAATGTGTCATACACACCTGGAAAATTCATGTACACGGCTGACACACTTTCCAGAGCTGTGGATCCAACAACAAAAGACAGTCACAGGGACGCTGTTGATGTTCAGGTATTTATTGATATGATCATAGAAACTGTACCTGTTGCTCCCAGAAAGTTGGAACTGCTGCGGCTGGAGACAGAGAAGGACAAAATTATTAGTAAGGTAATACAAGTGGTGATGGTTGGATGGCCAGATAATTGGCATGACTGTACCTCAGAAGTACAAGACAATTGGAACCACAGATCAGAACTGTCTGTTGTGGATGGAATTCTGTCCAAAGGGAGTAGAATTGTGATACCTAAAAGTCTCCAAAAAGAATTGCTTGGGAAAATTCATGAAGGCCACCTAGGTATTGAAAAATGTAAGAGAAGGGTTTGGGAAGTGAAGTTTTGGCCCAGGATGAATCAAGAAATTGCAGAGTTGGTGTCTTCCTGTCAAATATGCTTTAAGTACCAAACTAGCAACCCTAAGAAGCCACTGCATCCACATCCTAGTCCTCAGAGACCTTATCAGAAAGTAGACATTGATCTTTTTGTAACTGACAACAAATATTATCTATTACTAACAGATTAATACTCATTGTATCCTGCAGTGTGTTTTGAGCAGAAAAACAGCAGAGAATGTCATTACATGCATGAAATCATTTTTTTTCCAAATATGGTGTACTTGATGAAGTTTTCATAGACAGTGGTCCACAGTTCAATGGTGAATGTATGAGACATTTTGCTCATGAATGGGGCTTTGTTCATACAACATCTAGTCCATGTTTCCCTCAGTCCAATGGATTGGTTGAGAAGTCGGTAGGAATTATCTAGAAACTGATGCACAAAGCAAAAGATAGTGGAGGTGATTTTTATAAAGTTTTATTAGCCTATCGCAGTACTCCACTTGAATGTGGATTTTCACTTGCTCAGCTCTTGATGGGACGCCGTTTGAGATCCAATCTGCCAATAAATGAGAGCCTTCTGAGAACAGAGGGAGGTGAACGAGTGAAAAGATGGAAAGATGAACACAAAGCAAAGCAGAAAACATACTTTGACAGATGTTCTCATCCATTACCTGAACTGCACCAAGGAGATGAAGTGAGGATACAAGACAAAGTGAGCACATGGACACAGAAAGCTACAGTACTTGAAGAAGTACAACCCAGATCATACATGGTCCAAACAGAGGAAGGAGCAGTGTTGAGAAGAAATCGCAAAGACCTCAAGAAAGAGCCAACTTGTGAGTTTCAGTTAACTGATGCAGACCAGACAAAACATGAAAATAACAACGAAACACAAAAACGGTGTGAACCACTTAGAAGGTCTACTCGTGTCCGTAAACCCCCAGAGAGACTGATAGAGATATGTTAAATTATGTATTTGTTTTGATTAATGTTGCTAATTGTTGTCCTTCTAGGGAGAGGAAGATGCGGTGATATCATGTGTCACATGTCAGAGCATGTGCAGAAATGACAGAATGATCTAGGAACTGTATGTTGAAAACGTGGTTGCTGTTTGCTGTTGTAAATAAAAGTTCTAGTCTTAATTCTTCCAGAATATGGTTTGTTCTTAGTAACCCACGGTACATATAAATAACACAACATGATCTTTCATCAATTTTATTATGTTTCTTGGACTTCCTGTGTATACTCACAAGTAAACAAATCTCAAGTTTGTATATGGTGACGCATATGTACTTTACTTAGAACTTTTAGCTACACTGTACAATGGATCGAAAAGAAGTCCTTCATGGTTGCTGATATCCATTTTAGATCTTCATTAAGACACATGCAGATATCTACAAGAACACTCAACCCACGAATAGCGAGCACTCCATGAAATTCACCTAGGCACACATAGGTGGATCACACCTATAGGACTTCACTATGAGTGCAGACAATGTTGGCGTTTTTAAAAGCAGACCCAACTGAGAATTTTATTTAGGAACTTACAATAATTTTTTATGTCTCGCACTGTACCACTAACACATCTTTTCTGAGGATCGTCACCTTGTCGGGGTGGGGAGGGCTTGTGAGTTCCTGAGATCCCGAGAGCAATGTGGTCTGATGCTTCGCTCCTGGTGGGGTCACCTGTTGCGGTGAGGTCAAAGGTCATGGGAAAGGTTATTTATTTATTTAGAGATGCAGCAAGGAACAGGCCCTTCCAGCCCAAGAAGCCACACTTCTCAGTGACCCTCTCATTTAACACTTGACCAGTCACAAGCTTCTGACAGAGTGACACAACAGTGGATTTGGCAGAAGACGATGACACATCACAACAGCAGAGAAAGGCTGCAGCTGTGGAAGGTCCCCCGTTTGTCAAACATGCTATGTCACTGGATCCTGATCCCCAGTCTGTGAGGGACCATGTGGTGGCTCCCTGCGCACATGAAACAAATGTCACACTTAGGTGTTCCCCATCAGGAGAATAACTTTTAGGGGTCGACTTGAGTGATCACCCCAACACTGGCACAAAGCAACAAATTTCACAGCATAAGTCAGTGATAATAAACCTGATTCTGATTCTGAGAAACTCCACATCAGACTTGGAGAATTACCAGATCAATGACTTTCCCTGACTTTACTTGTTTGGTCCTTGAACTGAAAAAAAATGTTCAATTTCCCACCAGTAGCATCTCAGGGAGGATAGATTAGAGAGAGCAGAACTCTCAGAAGGTTCATTTCTTGATTTACTGTTAAATTTGGGCAGAGAACAGTGGAGCACTGAGGGTGCTTGTATGTTGCCTTGGACACTGCCTTATCTGGTGCAGGTAATAGATCTTGTGGAACTTAGCTGAATAAGAGAAAGAAGAAGGGGTTATCGCAGTGCCCTGGCTGACACTTAATCAGCATAACAAGTACAGATTATTATCACATTACTTATTTCTGGGTCGCGCTATGTGAAAATTGCCTGCTGTATTTCCAATATTACAGCAGAAAGAACATTTCAAAAGAACTTCCTTAACTATAAAGTATGCTGGGTCCAAGAAGACAAGCAGTATTTTCTTTGTTTAATGCAGTTCCCTTTCCTACTATTTTAATTAAATGCTTATCTTTTTTTTAAACAAAAGGATTTGGTCTCTGCTGGAACAGAGAGTAGACCATCAGGTGAAACAGTTAAAGATTCATTAACTGATCTCCCTTGGTATAAATTCAGTGTTCAGATCTTAAAATTCACAACAGCTGTAATCACCACCAAGCAAGGGAGAGAAGAGCCTTTCTTTTTCATTGAAAGAAATCACTGAACGCTTTGGCTGTGTTTCTGATCTAGTCTGCTGCTGTGAACGTCAGTAGGATTTGATGTGACATCTGGGCTTCTAGTGCCACTGAGCATGCTGAGCCATTTCTCTCAGAGCAATCATCCATTAAATGGGTATGACTGCAGAGCCAATATTGAGTTATCCTTCTGGCATTTTGTCCTTAGAGATGCAAACACAAACGTGCTTTCGAAAGTAGACAAGGAGAAAGTTGCCTCTTTTTATTGGGAAACAAAATGAAAATAGTTCAAGAGCTAAGAGTTGCCGCTCTATCAAATTCTGGTTAGACCCGTACTTGGAGTGTTCCATTCTGGTCACCTCATTCTAGGATGTGGAAGCTTTAGAGAGGACATTTACCAGAATGCTGACTGGATCAGAGAGCATGTCATACGATGAACGGTTGAGCAAGCTGGGGCTTTTCTCTTTGGCGAGGAGGATGAGAGGTGCCTTGATAGAGGTGCACAGGATTATAAACATAGATCGAGTGGACAACCAGAAACTTTTTCCCAAGGTGGAAACCAGAAATGCTCTCTGATGTGAGGGCATAATTTTGTGATTTGAGGAAGTCATGGGGGTGTGTGGAATGTCAGAGGTATATTATTTACATACAGAATAGTGGGTGCATTGAACACTCTGCTGGGGTGGTGGTGAAGGCAGATACATTAGGGACATTTAAGAAACTCTTAGATGCCCCTGATAGCCACATGGATAATAGAAAATTTAAGTGTTATATAGGAAGGAAGGGTTAGATTGATCTTAGAGTAGGTTAGAAGTTCATAACAACATCTTGGGCTTAAGGGCCTGTACTGTACTGTGTTGTATTGTTCTACATTCTAATGACAGCACTGAGGTATGGAAGTTTATGAACAGGAGAAGCTCATCTGCTCAAGATGCTCCATTGTTCTGGTACATGATGTGTCATCTCCTCAACTCAATCCATCATACTGCAGTCCCTATCTCCTGACATCCATTACTGTTACAAACCTATTGATCCCACTTATGCATCTATGGAGGGGAATAAGGAATCAAAGTTTTGGGCTAAGAACCTTCAACAGGACTGGAAAGAAAGGGAGCAGAAGCCAGAATAGGAAATTTGAGGGTGGCGATGTTGCTCAGATTTCCAGCATCTGCAGAATCTCTTGTGTTTATGAATGCAGTGTTGACTGCCTGCACCCACAGATTGATTGGGGAAAGGGTGTGGCATGATGTCTTTACAGGAGAGCTTTGATTATGAGGATGCATCACCTTGTTCTGGACTTCTGGCTGGGGCTCCAAGATCTGGCTTAGAATTTTAGGATTACGATAATAGTTAATCTGGAAGTAGTGAAGGTTTTTCCTCTTGTGGAAATGTCTAAAATGGGAACTGGTGACCAGAAACAAAGGTAGTTATTAATAAAAAAAGAGTGGGGATTCAGGGGAAATTTCAGAGAGCATTTAAGAAGAAGTTGTTGATACAAAGGGGCAGAACTGTAGCAGAGTGGTTAGTGCATTCATTCTACAACACAGTGACCGGATGATCAGGGGACCAATTCCTGCTGCTGTCTGTAAGGAGTTTGTTCTCCCTGTGAGCCTGTGGGTTTCCTCTGCGTGCTTTGGCTTCCTCCCACATTCCAAAGGTATACGGGCTAGGGTTAGTGAGCTGTGGGTCTGCTTTGTTGGAGCAGGAAGCATGGTGACACTTCCAGGCTGCCCCCAGCACATCCTCAGATTGTGCTGGTCGTTGATTCGGCCAGCGTATTTTACTGTACATTTCAACATACATGTGACAAATAAAGAGAATCTTTAATCTTAATGGAGATGCATTTGTGGGGAAACTAGATACGGCAGAGTGGCGCAGCGTTTAGTGCTGTTGGGGCAGAGTTCTGGTGGCCCCCGTCTGATCTTGGCCCAGAATGCTATTTGTGTGGAGTTCGTACGTGTGCTGCAAGACCACAAGGAGGGCCCCAGATCTCAAAGGCAGGCTGGCCAGGTAAGTACCCACCATATAGGTGGTGGCAAGAGTATCAGGGAAAAGCATGTGAGAGATTAGTTTGCAGAGACAGAAGCAGGGAATATATCCCTCCCCACCATCAGCAGTATCGACAAAAAGTGCTGCGTCAAGAAAGCCATTTCTGTCATCAAAGATCTCCACCATCCAAGCCATGCCATCTTCTCACAGCTACCAATGGGCATGAGGTACAGGAGCCTGGCATCCCACAGCATAATGTTTAAGCTTGCTCTCTTCATCCGTTTGGTTTTCGAGCCAGCCGGCGTATTGATAGTTACTGCCTCAATATACAATCACTTTGACCAGTTTGCTCTACAATGGACTTTGTTTTACTGTGTTCTAATTTAGTTCCTGCCTCTTCAGTTCTTTTTGGGTGCAGGGTGAAGATACATCTCTACCAAAAAAGGTGTAGTGGACTCCTTCGCTCTGTTAGTCTGCAGTCACCCTTGGGCAAGGTGTAGCATCTGCTTAGCCCCCCGATCAGGGTCATGTGAAGCCATTGGGAGCAGGTTGTGGATGGTCGTGTGAGCAGTTGGTGCACATCGCAAGTCCTGGTGATGCAACCACTGACACCAGGAAGACAATCTCTGAAGAGTTTTGATATTGACTGGGGTCACCTGTTTGTAAAGACACTGCCCAGAAGAAGGCAATGACAGACCTCTTCTGTAGAAAAATTACCAAGAACAACCATGTCAAAGACCATGATTACCTATGTCACACAACACAGCACATAATGTTCATGATAGGTAATTTATGTTTAATTTATGCTTATGAATGTTGTACATCTGGTGCTATGTACCTGTGATGCTGCTGTAAGTAATATGTTTATTTCATCTGTGCACACGTGTACTAACGCACATGGCAATAAACTCGACTCTGACTTTGGTTTTGGAAGATGGCTGGTGTAGACTGAATGGTCTGAGAGGGCTATCATTGTAAAATACATTCTTAGCAGTGTTTTGAATCCAAGGTATGTATCTGCAATAAAGGAAATTGAAGCGAAAGCCTGCAGATTCTGGTTGAAAACCAAAGTTGATGATTCCAAAGGTAGAGAGCGAGCCCAGGTTGAAGTCTGTAAGTCTGAGGTTTGGGGGCAGACTGGAGGTTAGAGGCCTGATATCTCCAATTTGAGAGTCTAAGGCCCAGGACTGGAGGTCCAGTAGCAGCCTTTCCTGGGATTGCAGGCCTGTGTTTGTGAGGGGGTGCAAGGATGTGAAGGGGGCTTGTTTTGCTGTTGTCCTGTTTTGATCTGTTGTTCTGTGCTGGGTTGTGTTGTTCTTGTCTTGAACATGGTGGGCAAGTTACATTGGCACCATTCTGTGTGGCGATACTTGAGGGCTACCCCTAGCACACCCTTAGGTTGTGTTGGTTGTCAATGCAAATGATGCAGCTCACTGTATTATTTGACATACATGGGATAAATTAAACAAAATCTGAATCTGAAATATGAAATAGATAATGCTGGAAAATTTCTGCACATCAGGGAGCATCTGTGGAAAGAGAATTAGAGTTAACATTTCACACTGAATTGATGAAAAGACTCAGTCTGTAAAGTTAACTGTTTCACTTTCCATAAATGCTGCTTAATTTGCTGAACATTTCCAGAATTTTCTGTTCTCATTGAAAGATTGAACACTCTCTTCTCATAAATTACTTTCTATCATTTTGGAAAAATATTTCAGGTAATGATATTCCTGGAAATCCTCAGCAGGTCGGGCAGCATCTGTGGCGGTAGAAACAGAGAGAACATTTAAGTGCAATGACTTTTAATCAAAATGCATCCAATATTTCCTGCTTTTTTTTCTTTCTTTACCATTATTTTATTTCTAGTATACTCTCCTTCTTTAGAGGAGTAATCTCTTCCAAAATCTACATTCACATGTTTCAATGGTCTCCATTCAAAATGGCAGCGCAGGAGGAACAACGGCACAGTAATCTCATCCACTGCAGAATGAGGAACTAAAGCAGCTGGGTGATGCATTGTGGTGACCTTTGCAGGCCTCTAGCACTAACCTTTTTGTTGTTTAATGCCCAGAGGAGATCATTTCAGTGGAATAGGGATGTAATGGTAAACTAAGTGGCTTTACCTCATGGCTTTACTCCCATCTGACGCCACTGTAGGTCAAACTGAGCAAACGTCCAGGATGGAAATCCTCCCATCCTCCCACTCCTGATTCCTCCTGCAGTCATGAACCTTGCTCGGTAAAGAGAGTGCTTTCAACAGATTGTAACTCCAGCTGAAGGGTGAACTCTGGAAAGGCCAGCACCCACCCATAAAACAGAGAGCAGCACAACAGAGGAACGGATCTACAGCCGACCTAATTAAATTAGTAATCAAATGCGCAACTGAACTGTTCCTTTCTGCCTACGCTGTGTCCGTATCTTACTGCTACTTGCACTTCCAAGTGCTTATTTATGAGCCTCATGAATGCCCACCAGCACAACAGGTAGCCCACTCCAGGCACTCACCAGTCTGTGGGTAATGAACTGGCCCCGCCTGCACAACTCCACTAAATTAGTGTCTGATCACCTTAATGGCATCCCATCTGACACCGGCCACCTCAACCTGTGGGGAAAAAAACACTGGCTGTTGACTCTATTTATGCCATGTCTAATACACTCTCCGAAATGTTTTAGTTATTTATTTACTTACTTACTGACTGAGATACAGTGCGGAATCGATCCTTCCTTTGAACAATCCCCCGATTATAATCCTAGCCTAATCATGGAACCATTTACAATGACCAATTACCCTATCAACTGGTCCATCTTTGGACTGTGGGAGGAAACCAGAGAACCCGGAAGAATCCCAAGTAATCATGAGGAGAACGTACAAACTCCTTACAGGCAGCAGTGGGAATTGAACACAGGTCGCCGGTACTGCAAAGTGTTGTATTAACCACTATGCTACTGTGCCGGCCTTTTGTGCTGGAATCACTGCAGGTATTTTTGCTTTGAGTTTTTCTTATTTGTCTAAGCGCCTTTTCTTGTTCGGTGATATGACCAACCAAAAAGAAACACCAAAAACACCTGCAATGCAAGCCAAAACTGCAGCAGAGGGAAAAGACCGCTGCCGTGGAAGAATGCAGCATTAGAAAGGTTGCGGCCCAAGACAAAAACAGGTATGACACCCTGCAGCAAAATGGTAAGTGCAGGATGAGAAAAACTGCAGTAAGTGATGAACGGCTGCAAACGGAAAACGACAGAGTAAAAAACGCAGCCAGTGATCAGGTGCAGCAGGTGAAAAACAACTGCACACAGAAGCCATTAGCCCTGGGAAAACTTCTGGACATTGGAACTGCAGCTGTAAAAAACTCTGAAGCGCGTTGAAGGGTAAAACCTGCAGCAGCAAAGGAAAGTTTTCAATGCTGCATTGAAGATGAAGTACGGGGAAACTACAACGCAAGGCGGAGTGTGGCACAAGATAAATGGTAGCACAGGGAAGCGCCCGCAACATGAGGAGGAACTCAGCAGGTCAGGCAGCATCCATGGAGTCAATATTTCAGGCTGATACCCTTCATCAGTCCTGAAAGGAAGGGGGAAGAAGCCAGAATAGGAAGATGGGGGGGAGGGGAAGGAAAGCAAGCTTGCAAGTCTACATGAAATGCTGTCGTAGGAAAGCAGCATCCATCATCAAAGATCCTCATCACTCAAGCCATGCTCTTTTCTTGCTGCTGCCAACAGGTAAAAGGTATGAGTGTCTCAGGACTTGCACCACCAGATTCCAGAACAGTTACTATCCCTCAGCCATCAGGCTCTTGAACAAAAGAGGGTAACGACACTCATCTATTGAGATGTTCTCTCAACAAATGATCTCACTTTAAGGGCTCTTTATTTTGTTATTTCTTGCTCTGGTAATTTATTGCTAATTGTTTATATTCGCATTTCCACAATTTGTTGTCTTCTATGCTCTACTTGATCTTTCATTGATCCTGTTTACAGTTACCATTCTATAGATTTGCTGAGTATGCCCACAGGAAAAGGAATCTCAGGGTTGTATGTGGCAACATGTATGTATTCTCATAATAAAAATTTATTTTGACTTTGATAAGTGAAGCCAGGTGAGGGGGTCTTACTCTGGTTTTCTCCCCCTTCCACTCCTGACGAAGGGCCACAGCCCGAAATGTTGACCTTTTTGTGTTTTGTGTTCTCCTGTGTTCATGGAGGTACAATAACATCAGTTGGGTAAAGAACATCTTCAGCAGAGGGGAAACTGCAGTGGACGGGAAATCTGCAGCACACGAGAAATCGATAACTTGTGCAGAATCTGCAGTGCAACCACAGTGCCTGGTTCATGGTTGCAGAAGAAACAAAAAAATCTGCAGCAGGGTGAGATGCAGCAGAGTTTAAGCTAAAGGGGACGGACAGCTGCATCAGAGTGTTAGCACTGCAGTAGCGTACAATCTGAAGGACAAGGGACACACAGCTCACTGATTCAGAATCAGAATCAGGTTTAATACCGCTGATATATGTCGTGGGATTTGTTGTTTTGCGGCAGCAGTGTGGTCCAATACGTAAAACATACTATAAATTATAATAAGAAATATATGTTAAAATAAATACATAGTACAAAAAAGAGCAAAAATAGTGAACTGCTGCTCATGGGTTTCACTCAGAAATCTGATGGTGCAGGGGAAGCAGCTGTCTCTAAAATATTGAGTGTGTGGCTTCAGGCTCCTGTACCTCCTCCCTGATGGTAGTAATGAGTAGCAGGCATGTCCTGAGGGGTGGGGGTCCTTAATAATGGATATCACCTTTGTCTTGTGAAGATGTCCTCAGTGGTGGGGAGGCTAGCACCCGTGATGAAGCTGGCTGAGTTTAAAGCCCACCACAGCTTTTTCTGAACCTGTGCAGTGGCCCCTACGTACCAACCACCAGTTACAATATTCTGCATGGTACATATGCAGACATTTGCTAGAGTCTTTGGTAATGTACCAAATCTGAGTCATAGAATGTTACAGAACTGAAACAGACCCTTCAGCCCATCTAGTCCATGCCAAACCATTAATTTGCCTAGAACCATCGATCTGCGCCTGAACCATTGCCTTCCAAACACCTATCATCCATGTACCTACTCAAATTTCTCTTAAATGCTGAAATTGACCTGCATTCACCACTTGCACTGGCAGCTCATTCCACACTCTCAAGACCCTCTGAGTGAAGAAGTTTCCCCTCATGTTCCTCTTAAACTTTTCACCTTTCACGCTTAACCCATGACCTCTAGTTATAATTTCACCTAACATCAGTAGAAAGGGCATGCTTGCATTTACCCTCTATACGCCTCATAAATTTGTATACCTCTTTCAAAATCACCCCTAAATCTTCTACTTTCTAGCGAATAAAGTCCTAGCCTATTCAACCTTTCTCAAGAACTCAGGTCCTCAAGTCCCAGCAACACATTTATAAGTTTTCTCTGCACTCTTACAAACTTACTTACACCTTTCCTTTAGGTAGGTGACCCAAATTGGATACAATATTCCAAATTAGCCCTTACCAACATCTTATACAAATTTAACATAACATCCCAACTCCTGTAATTGATACTTTACTCTATGAAGGCCAATGTGCCAAATGTTTGCTTTATGTCCCTATCTATCTGTGATGCCACTTTCAAGGAGTTATGAATCTCTAGTCCCAGTTCCCTCTGTTCTACTGCACTCCTCAGTGCCCTGCCATTCACTGTATATGACCTACCCTGGTTGGGTCTACCAAAGTGCAACACCTCACACTTGTCTACATTAACTTCCATCTGATATTTTTCAAACCATTTTTCCAGCTGGTCCAGATCCTTCTGCAAGCACTGATAGACTTTCTTACTTTCCACCATACCCCAATCTTGGTATCATCTGCAAATTTGCTGATCCAGTTAACCACATTATCATCCACATTGATATAGATAACAAACAACAACTGACCCACCCAACCCCACGGCAGACAACTAGTCACAGGGCTCCAATCAGGGAGGTAACCATCTATTACCACTCCCTGGCTTCTCCCACAAAGCTAGTGTCTAGTCCAATTTACTACCTCATCTTGAATGCTGAATGACTGAACCTTCTTGGCCAGCCTCCTTTTGGGACCTTGTCAAAGGCCTTGCCAGCGTCCATGTAGTCAACATCTATTGCCTTGTCTTCATCAACTTCCTGGTAATTTCCTTGACAAACTCTATAAGATGGGTTAGACATGACCTACCACACACAAAGCCATGTTGACTATCCCTTTTCAGTCCCTGTCTATTCAAATACTTATATCTGGTCTCTTAGAATACATTCCAATAACTTTTTCACTATTAATGTCAGGCTCACCCACCTATAATTTCCTGGCTTGTCCTTCGAACCTATCTTAAATACCAGAACAACATCAGTGATCCTCCAATCCTCCAGCATCTCAACTGTGGCTAAAGGTATTTTAAGTATCTCTGCTAGGCCCCCTGCAATTTCTGCACTAGCCTTTCTCCAATTTACAATCTTAACCCTATCTTTTCCCATATTTAACTTGAAACCAATGACATTATGATCACTAGATGCAAAGTTTTCCCCTACACACTCTGTCGCTTGCCGTGCCTCATTTGACAATAGAAAATCTAGTATTGTACTCTCTCTGGTAGGAACTTCTATGTACCAATTAAGAAAACTCTCTTGAACACATTTGATAAACTCTTTCCCATCCAGTCGTTTTACAGTATGGGAGTCCCAGTCAATATATGGAAAGTTAAAAATCACCTACTATCACAACCTTATGTTTCCTACAATAGTCTGCAATCTTACTACAAATTTGCTCTTCTAAATCCCATGGACTATTGGGTGATCTATAAAATAATCCCATTAAGGGATCATACCATTCTTATTCTTCTGTTTTACCCACAAAGCTTCACTGGATGAACTCTCCAGTCTGTCCTGACTAAGCATTGCCATAACATTTTCCTTGACTAGTAATGCCACCCCTTCCCCTTTACTCCCTCCCACTCTGTCACATCTAAAACAGTGAAAACTCAGAACGTTGAGTTCTGTGTGACCAAGTGTCACAAATGGCTACAATGTCATAATGCCACATTTTAATCAATGCCCTAAATTCACCTGCCTTTCTTACAATACTCCTTGCATAGAAATACATGTGGCTCAGAACATTAGTCCCACCATGCTCAAACAAATTGTCCCTGACTTTAACAGCATCTTTCTCCATAACCTCTCCACTATCTGTTCTGGTGCTCTGGTTCCCATTCCCATGTAACTCCAGTTTAAACCCCTCTCCCCCCTCGTGCAACACTAGAAAACTTTCCCACTAGGATATTAGTCTCCCTCCTGTTTGGGTGCAAACCATCCCTTCTGTACAGGTTCCACCTTCCCTGGAAGAGAGACGAATGATCCAATACTCTGAATCCCTCCCTCAAGCACCATCTCCTTAGCCACATTAGTATAGTGGTTAGCACAAAACTTTACAGTACCAGCGATTGGTAGGTGAATTGGTCATTGTAAATTGTCCTGTGTTTAGGCTGGGGTTAAATTGGGATTTGCAGGGCAGTGAGGCTCAATAGGCTGGGAAGGACTATTTCTGAGATCCCGACCTGGAGGACTTGTCCTTTAACATAGTACCTAACTATCTGAACTTCCTTTACAGTACTTCATCACCCTTCCTACCCATGTCATTGGCACTAACCTGGACCATAACCTCCGGCTACTCACCATCTTGCTTAAGAATGCTGTGGACTCAATCCCTGACTATGGCACTTGTCCACAGAACCTCCTTTCTGTTCGCCTCACCAACAAATCCCCCATCACTACAGTTCGCCTCTTCTCTCCACTTCCTTTCTAAGCCACAGAGCCAGAGATCTGACTGCTCTGGCTTTCCTATGCTAGGTCAACCTCCTCAACAGCATACAAAGTAGTGTATCTGCTGTCAAGGGGAATAGCCACAAGGAAACTCTGCACTGGGCTGCCTATCCCATTTCCCCCTCCTGATGGTCACCCTGTTACCTGTGTCCTGGTGTGACAGCCTTCTTGTATGCTCTGTCTATTTACCCCTCAGCCTCCCGAATGATCTAGAGTTTGTCCTGTTCCAGCTCCAACTCTTTAACGCAGATTGTTACAAGCTGCAACTGGATGCACTTCTCACAGGCGTAATTGTCAGAGACACCGAAGGTCTCCGTGCCTTCCCACATCCTGCAGGAGGAGCTTTCTATTCTTCTACCTGGCATCCCCACTGCTATAAATGTGCAATAAGAAAGAAAGAAAGAATAAATAATGAGAAAACACCTACCTACGCCTGACACCACTCCTTGCCAAAGGCTCAACTCCCCACTCTAACACTGGCCCACTCACACATTGGTTGCTCCATTTAAGCCTAACTTTTTTCTTATTGGACCTTGCCAAATGCCTAATTATTCACAATCCTTTATCTCCTCAGGAACTGTGGCAAGCAAAGTGTCAAACCCCGATTGAAATATAGACACAAAAGAAATGGCAACAAAGAGACAAGTTGTGGGAGAAAAACGTGTAGCTCGGGTCAAACTGCAAAGGTAGGCAAATACTGCAGCACAGAGGAGACTGCTGTTGTTAATAAAGACTGCAACACATGAAAGCTTGCAGCATGGGGAAACAGCGCATTGGTTAAAGCAGCACAAAGAAAACTGCAGTCCAGAGGAATGGTGCAGCGATAGGTAGACAACAGTGCTGGAAATGGCAGCAGAGAGGGAGGTGTAGTAAAGGAAAAGCTGCAGCAGAACAAACACGGCACTGCATTAAAAACTGCTGCATGATAGGAAACTGTAGTGCAGGGACACTGTGCATTGGGAAAGTGCAGCACTGGAAGAATGCAACGCAAGGACAACAAATAGAAAAGATCTCAAACCAAGGATAAATCTGCAGCAGAGAAGGAAACAATTCAGAAAACATCACTCAGTTGGAGTTCATACCTACAGCAGCACAGCTCAAAGAGTTAACTGCAGCTTAGTATCAAATAAAATTTGCATACGTAATTATCAGTGGTTTAGATAGCTTTAATGCAAGCAAGCCATTTCCACTGAAGTTGGGTGAAACTGGAACTAGAGCTCATAGGTTCAAGATGAAAGGTGAAGGATTTAAAAAGATCCTGAAGTGGAACTTCTTCACTCAGCGGGTGACGTGAACTGCCAGTAGAAGTGGTTTGACTTCAACATTTAAGAGAAGGGTGGATAGATACTGTACATGGATGAAAGAGATATGGAAGGTTATGGTCCAGGTGCAGGTTGATGGGACTAGGTACAATAACAATTTGGACTGGACTAGATGGGCCAAAGGGCCTCTTTCTGTGCTGCAATGTTCTTTGATTCTGACTTTATTAAGCAAGCATCCAATGCTCCATGGTTTCAGCATAATTTCAAATTATCTTTAACTACAGATAAGAATGAGAGGCGATCTAGTTGAAACCTGTCAAATATTAAAAGGCCCAGATAGAGTGGATGTGGGGAGGATTTTTCCTACAGTGGGGGAGCCTAGGACCAGAGGGCATAGTCTTAGAATACAAGAGCATCCCTTTAGAACAGAGATGTGGAGGGATTTCTTAAGAAAGAAGGGTAATGAACCCATGGAATTCAATGTCATGTACTGCTGTGAAGACCAAGACATTGGGTGTATTTAAAGCAGGGGTTGGTAAACCCTTGATTAGTAAAGGTGTCAGAGGTTATGTAGGAAGGTAAGAGAATGGGGTAGAGAGGGATGAAAAATCATCCATGGTGGATTGGTGGAGTAGGCTCGATGGGCTGAATGGCCCAATTCTGCTCTGCTGCCATATGGCCTTAGGGTCTTATACCTATAGAGTCTATTGATATCACTTTGTTGCTAATGGGATGAACTGAAATGAGTCTGTTTGAAAAGCTTTCTAAACCAAACAGTCCACAGAGTCTATTCACAGAACCCCTGTGAACAGAGCCCAAGGTCAAAGCCTGATACAGGCCGGATGGCTCTTCCTACAGTGAGCAGAGGTCAGATAAATAACGTACACAAGATAAATCCAAGGCAATTACAACAATGTGGCTTTCCCACATGACTGTTTTGAGAATTCTCCAATGATCTCCACTTAGCTCAGGGGTTGTGGTGTCAATAAAGGAGTGTCCTATCTTGAGTAGTCCATAAATGTCGGATCTTGGCCGATCTTTAGTGATACATAGTCAGTCCAAAGACAGCAGGAACACTGAGCTACAGTGTCCACATAAAAGATGAACAACCAAGTTTGTGATATAATAAAACAATAAATGTTGCTGGAGCTTTTAGGGAATATTAACATATTTCATAACTGCTGTAAATTTATTGTCTGCATTCAGTTTTGTACATTTACTGACTTAAAGTTAAGTAAATTTATCATGGCTGAAATCAGTCTAACAAAATTTATATTCAGCTGCTTACTGATGAGATGAAGAATTATATTAGTGAGTCTCTAAATTGGAATACAGTAGCAAGGGCTCTTCATTCAGATCCCAGGTCTTACCGTCTTTGCCAAGATACACATTAGGTAGAAGTTCACTGCTGTTCAGAGAGAAACTCTTCCAGGAAGGTTCATCAGCCCAGGTTCAGTTCTCTCCCTATTAACAAACATTTAAACAAAGGAGATGCTGGAAATCTAGAGTAACACACACAAAATACTGGAGGAACTCAGCAGTGGGACAGGCGGCCTCTACGGAGGAGAATACACTGTCAATGTTTCAGGCCATGACACTTCATTAGGAACGAAAAGGAAGGGGGAAGAAACTAGAATAACACCCCCTCACTTGGATTCACCTATCACTTACAAGTTTGTATTCCTTCTCCTTCTCCCATCTTCTTATTCTGGCTTGATGAAGGGCTTCAGCCCAAAACATCAACTGTTCATTTGCCTCCTGGTCTGCTGAGTTCCTCCAGCGTTCTACGGGTGTTGTCCCTGTACTACCATTTGTCATCTGCCGTACTTTGCCCTACATTGTAGCTTCCCTGTGAAGCCAGAATAAGAAGCTGGAGGACGGGAAGGATTTCAAGCTGAAAAGTGAGGGGTGAAGCCACGTGAGGAGTAGGGAAGGAAGGGTGAAATGAGAAGCGTGGAGATGATAGGTGGAAAAGGTAAAGGGCTGAAGCACATTTATTTGACAAAGCTTTATCCTAACAAACAATTTCTTTAATTCATCATTTAATGGCGGTTTTGTTCATTACAAGGAAAGGTGGGGAATGTATTGAGATGCCAGCATTCTCCGGTCTGATTCACTCATCTCAGCCTCGACCTCCACAACCATCATCCCCCTATATCTCCTTCCATTCTCTTGTGTGGAAATACTTGCTCCCTAAATGCATTTTATGTAATCTTAGCACAATATAATTTGCTGAACGGTTTCCATAAGGAATGCTGCCTTCTGCTATAGCATAGCCCTTTGTTAACTAAAGGAGAGCTGTAGAGTCAACAGCAGTGAAGAAACAGCACCAAGGCAATATTTGGAGCTGGTAACCTGTAACTCCCAAGAACTAATATTCCTCATTGGTTTAGGTAGAAGGCCAGAAACGTCAGCTGTTCATTCCCCTCCATAAATGCTGCCTATATGCTCCATAGATATACATAGGTTCCTGTGGCATTTTGTGTCTATTGCTCTGAACTATGTTTTTCCTCTCACCCACAGACATTGCTGAAACTCTTCATTTGTAGTTTCATTTAATTCAGTATAAATACGTAAAGGTCTATTTCCGGTGATGCTGAGTGCAGGGACAAGAAAGCCTCCTCGGTCTTTGCTGGTTTAGTCTTATTGATTGCTATTGGCAGGTACAATTGACAATCAATGCCCCAGAGCTGAGATGGGGAAGAAAGTTTATCAGTTTTTCTAGCAGATAACCTGTTATTCATAGCTGGAATAAGGAGATTGTACATTGTCAGATATTAACAGCTGTGAGAAACATATGAATTCAGAGTCAATTAAATCTTTCTACAATTCTTTAACATTAGCATTGACAAATCAGATGTGCATTTGCTTAGGCCCCAGGCTCAGATTACTTTCAGTAAACTTCAAAATATCCTTTAAATCACTCCTTAAACCTACCTGGTTTGGCTAAATATACTAACAAATTTTTATCCAAAATGTAAATTGAGAACTTTCGTTCTGTTTAAGATGCCTCTTAAGTTGTTGTAGACTGCTGGCCTCATGAAACAAGCCAGGTGCACCAGGGATCTGGTGTACAGTTGCTCAGCCGATTGGAGTGTGCTGTGGATGGATGTGCATGCTTAAATGTGTTAAAACTAAAGTGAATATGGCTTAAAATCATACAAGTTACTTCCCCTTAAAAGAGAATATTAATCCAGTACAGTTAGTTGAAAATTACAACAGTACCAGCCACTAAAAATCAAGTCCAGCTGCTATCTGTAAGGAGTTTGAATGTTCTCCCTGTGACCATGTGGGTTTCCTCCATGTGCTCCAGTTTCCTCCCATATTCCAAAAATCAAAGTTCAAAGTCAAATTTATTATCAGAGTACATATACGTCACCACATATAACCCTGAGACTCACTTTACTGCAGGCATACCCAGCAAATCTATAGACTAGTAACTATAACAGGATCAATGAAAGACCAAGTAGAGTGCAGAAGTCAAGAAACTGTGCAAATGGAAATATAAATAATTACCAATGAATAACAAGAATGAGATAATAAGATGAAAAGTCTTAAAGTGAGATCATTGAGATGTGTGGTTAGTAGGTCAGTTGGTCACATGGCTGTAATTGGGTGGCATGGGCTCATTGGGCCTGAGGGCTATTACTGAGCTGTATTCCGAAAATAAAATAAAATCACTGGGACTACTGTGCACCCTGATTGTTTCTTTCCAGAATTTCCTACTTTAGGTGGTCTAATGATGATTGGTGTGGTGATGTAATTTTTTATTATAATTAATTCAAGGTGTGTGGGCTTCATAGACTGACCCGGCACTTAATTCCCCATCCCAATTCCTCCAGAGAAGGTAGTGGAGAGCTGCCTTTGCAGTCACTGAGATGTGGGTCAAGCCAAGTTTATTGTCATTTAAATACATATACGCATGCATACCATCAAACGAGACATTTCTCAAAACCAGGGTATAAAGCACAGTAGTATATTAACACATATAACACTTAATAACTTATGAAAGTAAGAATGAAATCTACAGATGGATTACACATAAATAAACTGAAGTGCATACATTAAATTCTGTAAGGTATAGGACAGATTAACCAGTGACACTTGGCATGCAATGTGGCAGGGAGTGCAGAAGCCTAATGGCTTAAGAGAAGAAACGATTTCCCATCTAGAGCAAACACGAGGAAATCTGCAGATGCTGGAAATTCAAACAACACACACAAAATGCTGGTGGAACACAGCAGGCCAGGCAGCATCTATAAGGCGAAGCACTGTTGACGTTTCAGGCCAAGACCCTTCGTCAGGACTAACTGAAAGGAAAGATAGTAAGAGATTTGAAAGTAGTGGGGGGAGGGGGAAATGTGAAATGATAGGAGTAGACCGGAGGGGGTGGGATGAAGCTAAGAGCTGGAAAGGTGATTGGCGAAAGTGATACAGAGCTGGAGAAGAGAAAGGATCATGGGACGGGAGGCCTCGGGAGAAAGAAAGGTGGGGGGAAGCACCAGAGGAAGATGGAGAACAGGCAGAGTGATGGGCAGAGAGAGAGAGAAAAAACAACTAAATATGTCAAGGATGGGGTAAGAAGGGGAGGAGGGGCATTAACGGAAATTAGAGAAGTCAATGTTCATGCCATCAGGTTGGAGGCTACTCAACCGGTATATAATGTGTTGTTCCTCCAACCTGAGTTTGGATTCATTTTGACAGTAGAGGAGGCCATGGATAGACATATCAGAATGGGAATGGGACGTGGAATTAAAATGTGTGGCCACTGGGAGATCCTGCTTTTTCTGGCGGACAGAGCTTAGGTGTTCAGCGAAACGGTCTCCCAGTCTGCGTCGGGTCTCACCAATATATAAAAGGCCACACCGGGAGCACTAGACGCAGTGTACCACACCAGCCGACTCACAGGTGAAGTGTCGTCTCACCTGGAAGGACTGTCTGGGGCCCTGAATGGTGGTGAGGGAGGAAGTGTAAGGGCAGGTGTAGCACTTGTTCCGTTTTCAAGGATAAGTGCCAGGAGGGAGATCGGTGGGAAGGGATGGGGGGGACAAGTGGACAAGGGAGTCGCGTAGGGAGCGATCCCTGCAAAAAGCAGAAAGAGGTGGGGAGGGAAAACTGTGCTGGGTAGTGGGATCCCGTTGGAGGTGGCGGAAGTTACGGAGAATTATATGTTGGATGTGGAGGCTGGTGGGGTGGTAGGTAAGGACAAGGGGAACCCTATCCCGAGTGGGGTAGCGGGCGGATGGGGTGAGGGCAGATGTGCAGGAAATGGGAGAGATGCGTTTGAGAGCAGAGTTGATGGTGGAAGAAGGGAAGCCCCTTTGTTTAAAAAAGGAAGACTTCTCCTTCATCCTGGAATGAAAAGCCTCATCCTGAGAGCAGATGTGGCGGAGACGGAGGAATTGTGAGAAGGGGATAGCATTTTTGACTCCCGTGACTCCCTTGTCCATTCATCCCCCCCATCCCTTCCCACCGATCTCCCTCCTGGCACTTATCCTTGTAAACAGAACAAGTGCTACACCTGCCCTTACACTTCCTCCCTCACCACCATTCAGAGCCCCAGACAGTCCTTCCAGGTGAGGCGACACTTCACCTGTGAGTCAGCTGGTGTGGTATACTGCGTCCGGTGCTCCCGGTGTGGCCTTTTATATATTGGTGAGACCCGACGCAGACTGGGAGACCGTTTCGCTGAACACCTACGCTCAGTCCGCCAAAGAAAGCAGGATCTCCCAGTGGCCATGCATTTTAATTCCACGTCCCATTCCCATTCTGATATGTCTATCCATGTCCTCCTCTATTATCAAAATGAATCCAAACTCAGGCTGGAGGAACAACACATTATATACCGGCTGGGTAGCCTCCAACCTGATGGCATGAACATTGACTTCTCTAATTTCCGTTAATCCCCCTCCTCCCCTTCTTACCCCATCTCTGACATATTTAGTTGTTTTTTTTCCTCTCTCTGCCCATCACTCTGCCTGTTCTCCATCTTCCTCTGGTGCTTCCCCCCCCCCCCTTCTTTCTCTCGAGGCCTCCCGTCCCATGATTCTTTCCCTTCTCCAGCTCTGTATCACTTTCACCAATCACCTTTCCAGTTCTTAGCTTCATCCCACCCCCTCTGGTCTTCTCTTATCATTTCGCATTTCCCCCTCCCCCAACTACCTTCAAATCTCTTAGTATCTTTCCTTTCAGTTAGTCCTGACGAAGGGTCTCATCCTGAAATGTTGACAGTGTTTCTCCTTATAGATGCTGCCTGGCCTGCTGTGTTCCACCAGCATTTTGTGTGTGTTGATTTCCCATCTAGACCGTTCATCTTTTTATGCATTGGAGTCTCCTGCCTGATGGTAGAAAGTCAAAGAGGATGCTGGATGAATGGGTGGGATCCCTAATAATTCTAAGGGTCCTTGTGTATAAATGTCCCCAATGGATCCTCTCAGGCAGTATACCCAAACAGAACCACTGCAGTCTTTGAGATGTGAGTACACCACAATGCTGTTAGAGAGGAAGCTCCAGGGATTTGACCAGGGATATATTTCCAAGTTGGGATGTTTGTGGCATGGAGAACAACTTCCAGTTGGTGGTGCGGTGGATTTGGAAGGGGGTGCCTAAGGAGTCTAGGTGAACTGCTGAAGTTGATCCTATAGAAGAAGAATGCTGATCATGATTAGACTTTTATTCTGTCCGTTCGATTGCTCTCGGTGTAACACTTGTGCTCAGAGCATGTTAGTCATGAATACCTCCTCCTTTAGCTCGAGTTAGACACGGAATTAAAACAGTTGTTTAATGTGTATGCTCCAACATGTGAAAAAGGCAACGTACTTCAAACTGAGTAATCATCTGACTAAATCCCATTAAATGTGTCATCTCACTGTGTACTGTCACAACATCTCCTAGGAAGTTTGTGCAAACCACGGCTGGTTATGTTGTCACAAAGACGTAAACTACAATAAAACAATTATGAGCATCAGGAAGCCCAGACCACAGGGGAAGAAAGGAAGTGTGTGTCTAGATTTGCAAGGTTAAAAACAAAAATGAATAAAATATCAGAATTTTAAACCAAGTCCAACAGAGAACACTTAAGAGATGAGTCAGAACATTAGAAATCTCAGGCTGCTTTCTATATTTGAGTGAGGATAATTTGTTCAACCATGGAACCTGCTTCTCCCTGAGTACACTTCCATTGAGATCACTATCTAAGGACAGTTTGGTGTTGCATCGATTAATTTTGGAGACTCCCAACTCTCTGTGTGGAGATTATATAATCTATCCACTATCACATGGGTTTCTGTCAGCTGCATTATGGCTTGTACCTACATAGCAGGTTCCCACCTAAAACTGCAACCAGTTTCATCCTAAGGAGTTGTTTAAGGTTAACTGGCAGCAATACATTCAGTTGCCACTTTATTAGATACCTCCTGTACCTAATGAAGTGTGCACTGAGTGTATGTTAATTGTCTTCTGCTGTTGCAGCCCATCCACTTCAAGGTGCAATGTGTCGTGCATTCAAAGATGCTCTTCTGCACACAACTGTTGCAACCCGTGGTTATTTGAGTTGTTGTCACCTTCCTGTCAGCTTGAACGACTCTGGTTATCCTCCTCTGAGTTCTCTCATTAACAAGACATTTTTGCCCACAGAACTGCCACTCACTGGATTTTCTTTTTGGTTTTCACACCATTCTCTGTGAACACTAGACACTCTTGCGCATGCGAATCCCAGGAGATCAGCAGTTTCTGAGATTCTCAAACCACCCTGTCGGGCACCAGCAATCATTTCATGGTCAATATCACTTAGATGACATTTCTTCCCCATTCTGATGTTTGGTCTGAACAACAACTGAACCTCTTGACCGTGTCTGCATGCTTTTATGCATTGAGTTGCTGCCACATGATTGGCTGATTATATATTTGCATTAATGAGCAGGTGTACAGGTGCACCTAATAAAGTGGCCACTGAGCGTATATTGGCCCTTGATGTCGATAAATGGCAGAAGAATCGTAGGGAATTTGAAGGGTGTATACTGTAGAACACAGTACAATACAGGAACAGGCTCTTTAACCCACCATGCCTGTGCCGAACATGATGTCAAATTAAAGAAATCCCTTCTGCTTGCACATGATCTGTTTCCCTCCATTCTCTGAATATTCATGTTCCTCTCCAAATGCCTCTGAAACACCACTGTTGGATCTGCTTCCACCACCATCCCTATCAACGCTGTCCAGGCACCCATGACAGTCCATGTAAAAGAAAACTGACTCCACACTTCACTTCTAAACTTTCTCCATCTCACTTTAAAGCTCTGCCCTCTAATACTTGACATTTCTCCTATCTATGCCTCTCACAATGTTATAACCTTTTATAGCACTCAACCTCCATTGCTCCAGAGAGAACATCCCAAGCGGACTTCTCCATATAGCTAATACTCTCCAATCGAGACAGCACACTGGTGAACCTCTTTTGCACCTTCTCCGAAGCCTCCACATCATTCCTGTAAAGGATCAACCTGAAGTGTACAAACTACTGCAAGTGCAGCTGGAACAAGTTTTTATAAGTTTGCAAATGGCTTATTGAACTGCCAGGTCAGCAGAAAAGGTCATTGGCTGCTGTCAATCATCACTGCAGGACCTGTAGGTGTCTAGGACAAAAAAGCTGGCAGGAAAAATCATTGCGGACACGACTGACCCTGCAAACCACTTTTTCCAAACTGCTTTCCCTTACAGAAAGCGCTATAGAGCTACTAAAATGGAAAATTCATGCCACCTTAGAAGTTTCTTCCCCCAAGCAGTTAATCTATTTACCCCACATTCTCCTCCTCTATCTATTACCTGAGACACTGCACTGCACTGTAAACACTTTAAGTCTCATTTTATGTTACTTACTTTGTAAATACATGCTGGTATTTATGTATCTATGCACATTTTATTCCATAACCACCCTTTAACCTCCAACTTTATTCTTATGTAATACTTTATTCTTTATAATTGTCGAATGTTGTTGTTTTTCTTGCATGTCATAGCAACACACCATGGAAAATTCCTAATTAAGTGTATCTCTCTCTCTCTCCTCGATGCTGTCGGAGAATTGTGTGAGCAAGGTTTAATTGATGTGGTTTGTGGATTGAACTGTAGGTCACATTGTGATGTGTTTCTGGTTAGTGCTCACTCCTTTTCCCGTTGCTATTTTTGCGCGACTTTAAATTGGGACGACCTGCAGATAATGAACACTGAGCCGAACTGAATTTGGTCTCTTTCATTTTTGTGTTTTATGTTCTGTGCTTTCTCTCGTCCTTTTTTGTTGCGGGTTGCACGATTTGTCTTTTTGTGTATGGGGGGGTGGGGAGAGAGGAGGTGATGTTTTTCATTGAATGGTTCCATGGCTTTCTTTGTTTCGTGGCTGAATGTGAGGAAATGCATCTTAGGGTTGTATGCTGCATACAGACTTTAATAATCGATGTATCTTGGATCCTTTGACATATATGGTGAATAAAGTTGATCCTTGATGACTCTTATAAGCTGCAGGACCACAAGGAACAAGAAGATGAAGGGATGGGAGCAATAAGTTTGATCTGTTAAAGTCTGGATGGGCCAAGAGGACTTTCTTTGTGTTGTGATGTGCAAGTCGGGAATATGAAACCTAATCTGATTTCTGGAAGTACTCTGCCATTTAGTGTGGTGCTCTGATCCAAGTCCTGCTCCGTATTATGGTTCAAATTTGCCGATGACGCCACAGCATCTGAGATGACAATGGCGCTTCCAATGTGCAGCATCAAAAGAGGCTGCAGAGGGCCTCAGGTTCGGCTGTCTCCACCATGGACACAAGCTTTCCAGCTATCGAGGACATCTTGAAGAGGCAGTGGCCCAAGAAGGCAGCATCCATCTTTAAGGACCCCTATCATCCCGGACATACTCTCTTCTCATTATGACCATCAAGGAGGAGGTACAGGAACCTGAAGACCCACACTCAATGCTTCAGACTCAACTTCCTCCCTTCCACCATCAGATTACTGAACTGTCCATGAACCCATCTACACTACTTTGCTATTTCTCTTTCGTGCTTTTTTTTTCATAACTTATAGTAACGTTTTATGTATTGTACTTTACTGCTGCTACAAAACAGTAAATTTCATGACATATGTCAGTGATAATAAACCTGATTCTAATTCTGAACCCACCCCAAATCTGTCCTGACCACTATCAGTTGAAACCTGCTGCAGCCTGAAGCCAACTCAACCCGAACACAATTAACAGGGCCAGTGTGGTGACACAACTAGTGAAGCCTCATGGGTCCTGCAGTGTGGATTCAGTCCTGACCTCCTGTGATGCCTGTATATAGAGCTTTCATGTTATCCCTGTGGCTTTGATATTGAGTCCAAGACTCTCCAATGACTCAAAGGTTCAAAGGTCCAAATTAATGTCAGAGAAATGTATACAATATACATCCTGAAATGCTTTTTCTTCACAAACATCCACAAAAACAGAGAAGTGCCCCAAAGAATGAACGATGGTTAAACATAAGAACCCCAGAGTCCCCCCCCAGCTGCCCCCCCCGCACGTAAGCGGCAGCGAGCAGCAATCCCCCTCCCCCCACCGGCAAAAAAGCAAGATCCACACCTCAAGCGCGAGCAAAGCAACAGCAAAGACACAGACTTGCAGCTACCCCAAAGACTTGGAGTTTCGCCCCAGCATTCAACATGCCACATGTTCGCTCTGTCCCTAATAAGGGAGAGGGAGGTGCCTCCGATTTCCCAGTGAGCAGGGAGGCATAACAAACAACTCGCTGGTGTATGATGTTAAAAGTCCGCTACGTCGCTTTTTTCGAGCTCTGTGCCTGAAGATCGCAAAGATCCCGGGTATTCGGGCACACGGGATAAAATTTTCCGACTCCCCCCAAGGACACATGGGTCTCCTGCCATGACACCGATCCTCGATCCGCTCGTCTCCAGAGCAATGAGGTCTTAGGTTTCCAAATACGAGTCGGGCTTTCAGGCCAAACCCTTGGCGTGCTGAACAACGGCCAGTCCTGAAACCCCGAGAACGGGTCCCATTCCCACAAAGAACCAAAGTCAGCATGTAACTCCAGGTCAGGGTCTTCAAAAGGATGCTGAAAGGAAAAAATAAAGATATTAAAGATGGAAATAGAGCTGTTCCTGAAGATGCAAGCAAAGGAGTCCCCATTTAGCGCTATCTTAACTCCACTTCCGTCTCCGGACTCCAGACTCGTCGTTGATAGTTCCTCACACTCCAGGCACACCTAGGGGATCAGAGGCCCTGCCACATGGATCGCCAACCCTGAGACCTGTTGGCCTGGGGAGGGGGGGGGAAATGGTTGATCTGGAGGTGGGGTGGGGCACAATCTCCTGTTCTTGCAGCTTTTTCATCCATGTCCATCCACTCCCCCTTCCATTTCTGTATGTCAGAAACTGTCAAGTAGAAAGGCCACAAATCAGGCAGCATCTTCCTTATCCCGAGACTCTTGAGAATCTGGAACTCACTGGCACCTGGAAGAGTTTGGACATCAAATCTTCAAAGCATCCATAAAAAGTTAAATCAGCAAAAGGGAGAATGGGAAAGGTACTAATGAGAAGCAGTAGATGATACTTGTGGCAACAATAACCCTTTCCCTCTTGCTGCTTTTCTGTACTAATTAATGCTTCAATCAACAATCCCACAAGCTTTTTACATCAGTAGACACAAGGCCTTTAAATTTAGTATCTTTTTTGTACCAACTTTCACTATTAATAAGTGCTGAGTTTTACAAGATTCACTGGTCATGTAATCCACTCAGGAAAAGAAAGTGATTCCCTCACATCTGTTCCTGTACAACCTCTGTGCTGCCTTGTCAATTCTTGTTCATTACGAGTGACAATCAGAGGAAGGCACTGGAAAGTCATTACATTTCCTGCAGCCGTCGGTTGCTATTGGATTCTGCTGCCAATAATTGCATTGTTTTTTTGCTGAATTGTCGCGCTTTGCCGTCCTCCTCCTTGGAATATAAGCTATTGATCTTGCTCCACGATCGCGAGTAGTCAGTTTAAATCCCAGAATGAATTACCTCAGGAAAATATAAAGCTAACCCGATTGAAAGTCTTTAACGTTTTGATCAGGGAAATTGAAAGCATGTACTTTTTTTAGTTCAGGGTAGAGATTCACAAGCATTAGATTTTCCCGAATCCAAATAATTTCTAGCCATGACAAAATATTTTTGCAATTGATGTCAAGCATGCAAGCAATGCATCTCACTCCCACAGCTGATGTAGAGTTTGTCCAAAAACATTGATAATTCCTTTGCCCTCCTAGTTTCTCTAGCACAAGGGTTCCCAACTTTTTTATGCCATGGACCAATACCATTAAGAACAGGGTTAAGGACCCCAGTTTGCGAACCCCTGCTCTAGCAGATTCTTTGACACAAACTATGTGGCTCATCCATTAGAACCACTCCCACTCCAACAAATATAACTGGCCCATCAATGCGGGCAATGTTGGCGTGGGAGATCGAACATAATACATGAGCGTTCAAAATGAGTTCCTTCACCAGGAGAATGTGAAAGCCCAATGAAACCAGCAAGGCCACCGTATCTTCCATTCTATGCACGCACCTATCCCATCAAACGTTTCCAGTCCCACGTGCTGAAGAAAACCCTAAATTGCCCTTCTCAGCCACCTCAGAATCCACAGAAGCAGAGTGGGAACAAATTGTCATTAATCTCTGCTTAGTAAATGTAAAGTGAGTAGAGCAGAGGGCTAAGCACACAGTTTTTGGGTGTATTTGTGCTGATGGAGACTGTGGAGGAGACGTTGATACCAATCTGAACTGACGGGGGACTAGAAGTCTGGAAATTGAGGATCCAATTGCACAAGGAGGTATTAAGGCCAAATTCTTAAAGCTTATTGACTGGTTTTGAGGGGATGATGGTATTGAATGCCGAGCTGTAGTCAATAAAGAGAATCCTGATGTATGCATTTTTGCTGTCCGGATATTCCAGAATTGAGTGAAGAGCCAACGTGATGACATCTGCTGTGGAGCTGTTGCTCCAGTAGGCAAATTGGGGCGGATCCAAGTCACTTCTCTTCACCAACCTCTCAAAGCACTTCATCACTGTGGATATAAGAGCTACTGAACAATAGTCATTGAGGCAGGTGACCACGGTCTTCTAAGGCAACGATATAATTGCAGCCTGGTTGAAGCAGGGGGTGGGTACCTCAGACTCCTGAAGCGGGAGCTTAAAGACCTCAGTAAACTCCAGCCAGCTGATCAGCCCAGGTCTTTAGTACTTGGCCAGGTACCTCGTCTACGCAGGATATTTTTCGTGGGTTCACCATCCTGAAGGCTGCTCGCACGCCAGCCTCAGAGACTGAAATCACAGGATCATCGGGGCGTGTGGGAGCTCGTGATGGTTCCGCCGTGGTTTGATGGTCAAAGTGAGCATAGAGGGCGTTAAGATCATGTGGAAGTGAAGCAGGTAGCAAAGAAGACGTTCACATGTTTGCCTTCATCAGTCAAGATGGTGAGTATAAGAGTAAGAAAGCCAAGTTGAGCTGTGTGGAGTTTAAGGCATATTTGGAATTTGTGTGCAGTTCCGGTCATTCATTACAGCTTGGATCGAAACCTAGGCGAGGCAACCAAGGGGTTCAGCCCACTACTGCCTGGATTAGAGAATATAAGCTATAAGGAGAAATCATACAATCTTAGATTGTTTTTTTTAAGGTGTCAGGAGTTGAGGGGAGACTTGACAGGGGTTTATAACATTCAGAGAGGCAGAATCAGTCTTTATCCCAGAGTGAAAATGTCAAATACGAGAGAGCATAGGTTTAAGCTAGGAGAATGCACAGGGTAAGTTTGTTACAGACATAGTGGTAGATGCCTGGAATGTACTGCTAGTGATGGTGGTGGAAGCAGACACAATAGTGGCATTTAGGAGGTCTTTAGGCAGGCATATGCACTACAGAGAATCGTCGGATACAGGCTTTGTACAGGCAGATAGGTTTAGTTTAACTGGTCGCCACAGACTCTGTGGGCCGAATGGCCCATTCCTTTGTCATATTATCAATGCATAGCTGATGTGCAGATCTGCCAAATGTTTCACCTATCGTCATTGTAGCATCAGTGTAACTAGACCGAAAAAAGGGCATCACTTAGATGCATTTCAGTACTAAGGAATCAAAACTATTTCATATCGATTTTTCCAGCCGATGAAGGATCAGACACTGCATTTCCTTGAGTGTGTGTCAACTTTGCTAGTGTCGGCCAATGGCCAAGAATGAGAGGTGAAGGCAAAGCAGAAAGACAGATTACAAACCCATTACGGTGAACAGAGCTGGGTTTCTTTTTTCATTATTTTTACAGTCTGTCACACAGAAAGAGGTCATGAACATGTGTGACTTGATAGAACAGAAGACAATGACTGTGGAAAGACTGAGGGAGGAAAATAATTCCGTCGAGAGCTCCCTGAGGTGACTCAGCTGACTGGAAGGATACTGCTCAGAGTTTAGTATTTCAACATTGCCTAATATCCTGTAATGCATTTGAATTAATTCTCTGGCCTTGCTGTGTTAATTAACATGCATCACACAGACGCTTCCTGGCTATTTGACAAGGAGTCTGGTTTCTGTACATAGACATACCTGATGAAAGACAATTTAAGGACAAAGAGAGAGAGAGAGAGAGAGGTTTTCCATCCAATGATGATTAATGGGAAGAGTCATTGGATGTTAAATGCTGCTTGAGCCAGGTTGTCTTGGCCAATCACAGAAGTAATTTCTACTACCATGGTAACCAGAGTGACGGGAGCATTTGAGCAACTGTGCTGTAGTTCTGATGAAGGAGGAATACCCACCGTTCTCACTCAGCATTCTGTGAAGTGCGTTTTTGTGAGTGCCTTCATTAAGGCCTCACACATCAGCTGCTGAGCAAGGCCCAAAGCCTTAGCAGCTCTCTGAGGCATGAGGCCGAAACCATACAGCTTCTCTCAGATGACGTTAGTAAACTAAACTCTAAAACTATAGATAACCATGAACAAATAAGAAGACCATTATTGATTGTTGTGTATTTTGGTGACTTGTACACTTCAGATAAATATTGTTTCAGATAGAATCATATACAAAATGATACTGAGAGACAGTATTCATGTTAATAGCTGCCCATCAGCTTCAAGGATCAGCCATTCAAAGATTCAAATACATTTATTATCAAAGTATGTATGCAGATTCATTTTCCTCACAGGCAGCCTCGAAACAAGGAGAACCAGGGAACCCATTCAAAGAAAAATATTAATCATCCCCACAATCACGCGCAAAAAAAACCAAATCACGCAAAGGGCAATAAATGACAAGTGAAAAATACAGAACAGGAAAACACAAAATTGAAAGAGTCCAGCATATTCCGTTCAGTTCAGTTCACTAGTGGGAATTTCTGTGAATTGCTGGGTGGGGGGAGGAACGGGGCTTCTCTTGCTGTTATTATTTTTGTTACTATGGTTCTTTTGTTGTTGTTATTGTTAGTGGTGCTCTCCAAACATAGTGAACATGCTATGTTGCCGCTAGAATGCGTGGTGACACTTTCAGTCTGTCCCAGCACACCTTTGGATGAGACTGGTTGTTAACGCGAATGACGCACTTCACTGTGCGTTTTGATGTATGCATGATATCTGAGTAAATGAATGAAGGATTTTCTACGGGAGACCCCTCCCCCAGGGAAACTCAACAATATTCTTAGCCCTCTACTGTTCCCGTGTGTTGGCGCGTGGCCAATTGGTTAAGGTGTTCGTCTGGTTATCTGAAGGTCGCTAGTTCGAGCCTTGGCTGAGGCTGCGTGTGTGTCCTTGAGCAAGGCACTTAACCACACATTGCTCTGCGACGACACCGGTGCCAAGCTGTATGGTCCTAATGCCCTTCCCTTGGACAACATTGGTGGCATGGAGAGGGCAGACTTGCAGCTTGGGCAACTAGTGGTCTTCCATAAAAAAAAACTTATGCAGGCTTGCACCCTGGAAACATTCCAAGGTGCAAATCCATGGTCTATCGAGACTAACGGAGGCCTACACTACTGTTCCCATTCTTACCCAGTTGTAAGATAGTGTATCACATTACATGGTCAGAATTAGCCCCATCAACCTCAATTGAGCAAACACAAGATCGATCCTTTGCTTCTCCTCAGTCATTTTACAAAAAAAATGTCTGACCATTCAGCAAAGGTTTCCCATATCCCCACCCCCTCCTTGGGTTTCCCAATGTCCCTTCATTCTTTGCGTATTCATGTGCCTCTGTTAAATGCTTCTACCATATTGGCCTCCACCACCACCTCTGGCCCACCACTCTCTGGAAAAAAAACCTGCCTTTCTTTGAACTTAACCCCTCTCACATTAAATGCACGTTCTCTCAGATTACGGCAGGGAAAGAAAGATTTGCATTTTCATTCTGCCTTCCAAATCTTCATTCAGAATATCCCAAAGTGCCCTATAGTCAGAGGGACATTTCTATATCAGTATGGTGGTTGTTTTTTGTATCCGACAATGTTTGAAACCTGTGCGGGAGAGTTTTTTGAAGTAGACAAGCCATCACACGAGAGTAGTTCCACTCCCTCAACCTTGGAAGTCCAGATTCTGTGGTACAAACTGGAGTAGTGGATGACCATGATGCCTCATCATGCCCTTCGTTCTCCACAGAACAATGCAAAACTGCCTTCCAGATAAAGGGTCTCGGCCCAAAACGTCATCTGTACTCTTTTCCGTAGATGCTGCCTGGCCCGCTGAGTTCCTCCAGCATTTTGTGTGTGTTGCTTTGGATTTCCAGCATCTGCTGATTTTCTTGTGTTTGCCTTCCTGGCTGTTGGATATCACCTGAGATCTTGTCCGCCCAGTCCACCAGAGCCGACTTTGCATGCTAGGACAGGCATATCCCTGTCACACTGGGATATGAAGCCACCAGCTACCCTTCAACAGGTTTACCCGGTGTCGAAGCAGTGTACTGGGGTATGGCTGCTGTTACATGCAAACAGCTATTGATAGCCACAGGTGACAGCCAAGTGTCCAGTGGGGCCCAAAGGTGAGTGAGCTGCCCAGAATGGACATGACAAGTCCCTTCACCAGAGTTGTTACCCCCTCCCTGGAAACTCCATTCACCCCTCTTGATCAGTAGTTTATATTAAGATATGGACAAAAATGGCTGTCAATTTGCACACAGGAAGCACAAGAGGCTCTGCAGATGCTGGAAATCTGGAACAACACACAAGTGCTGGAGGACCTCAGCAGGTCAGGCAGCATCAATAGAGGGAAATAAACAGTCAACATTTTGGCCTGAGACCCTTCATCACTCCACTGATGCTCCAGTTTCCACGTCCCAAATGCAGGCTCATTCGTCATTCAGTTGGCTAATTCATTGGTCGCTGTGTTGGTGGATAGTTAATATCTGGGGAAAGTTAGGGATTGATACGAACGTCGGGAGAAGAGATAACATGGAAATCAGTACAGGCATCCTTCTCATTCAGAAATTCACGCTTACAGAATTCACAAAACACTCTCCAAGAATCTGAGATACAGAATAAAATTCACTCTCACAAAACTGATGTGAAGTAACACTCCATTTCAATTTGTCTCGTAATTCTTGCCTTTCTGTCATGGAGAATAACAATATGGCCTGTTTTCCTGGAA
Organism: Hemitrygon akajei; assembly: GCF_048418815.1. Classification (NCBI taxonomy): domain Eukaryota; kingdom Metazoa; phylum Chordata; class Chondrichthyes; order Myliobatiformes; family Dasyatidae; genus Hemitrygon; species Hemitrygon akajei. The sequence goes on from NC_133150.1 coordinate 36,536,350, forward strand.
CACTACCAACCCCGCCCCCCCAGGTAGTAATCACCTGTAGGGGAAAGAGATTGCTTTGTGAACTGGCATTGTTTAAACCTTATTCTTTACTCTGAGGAAGTACTAAAGCTTTAGTCCAGAAGTGTCCAAGAGATAAATCTTCAATTCCCACTGACTTCAGGGTGATTCTGGTGGACTGGCAACATTAAGACAGAATAGAATTAGAAGAAATATTGCCAGACTTTTACTAATTATCTGACTGCTAAACCCAGTAGATGGACCACAGTTCATTGTGTCAGAGAAAGCCAATAATGTTGGCAAGAGTAGGAGTTACTATCTGTAGTGTTGTAAATCAAGATCTGCACCTCAGCTAAAACCGTGAGGCAAATTCTGGGCCTTAACAGGAGATACATCCTTACTTGTTCATAAAGAATATAGTTGTCTTCCTTGTAACAGAAAAGATTACTATTTTTTTCACTCTGTGGCTTAGGGATTACTGATTTGTTTAAAGCTATGTTTCAATTCTAAAAATCTTCAGATTGCAGCCAGATGGAAAGTACTGGAGGCAGGGCAAAGTCAAAATGGTGCGTAGTGGCGACTCCTTTGCTTGCCTCTTCGAAAACAGCTCTGTTTCTATCTTTGATATCTCTTTTTTACCCTTTCAAGGGGTGAGGGTTCTTTTGAAGACCCTGACCTGGAGTTACACGCTGACTTGCAGTTCTTTGCAGGAACAGGACCCGCACTCAGGGACTCACGACCGGCCGCTTTTTGATATCCCACACACACAGCCTGGAAGACGAGCGTGCATTCAGGGTTCCGAGATTTCATGGCTCTGGGGACGTGTTGATTCTAGGCCGGTGCCCCTGACGGAATCATTGCGGGAGAACACGGAACATCGGTTGCAGTGGGTTAGCTGCCAGGGGCTGTGTACCCGGAGACTCTGCTGATTCTCTGGGTGCAGGGATTGGAAAAAGCGACGCAACAGACTTTTAACATCGCAAATCAGTGAATGGTTTGTGATGTCTCCCCTCTCACTGTGAAATGGGGACACCTCTTTTTCCCTTTGAAATGACCAGGTGAACGAGTAGTCTTTGGGGTACTGCAAGTCTGTGTCTTTATTGATGCTTTGCTGCATGCTTGAGTGCTCGGTGGGGGGTGCTGATGCTTTTTTGCTGGTGGGGGTGGGGGAGTCATTATCATATCCTGCTGTTTACGCATGGGAGGGGCAGCTGGGGAGGGATGGGCTTTGGGGTTCTAATGTTTTAACTGTCCTTCATTCTTTGGGCACTCTGTTTTTGTGGATGTCTGCGAAGAAAAGAATTTCAGGATGTATATTGTATACATTTCTCTGACATTAAATGTACCAATTGAACAAATTCTGACTTTGAACTTCAGTTGAAGATAGCACTGTCAGTGTTCATCAAATGAATCTAGCCCGATACTCCTGTACCTCAACATTACAATGTAAGATAAGGTAGAATTATAAATGTTGAGGCTTTGTAAGGCTGCTTCCAGAATACTGTAAAAGGTTTTGAGCCCCATATCTGAAAAAGGATGTGCTGGCATTAGAGAGAATCCAGAGAAGGTTCACAATAATCATCCTGAGAATGGAAGGGTTAATAAATGAGGAGCACTTGATGGCTCTGGACCTGTACTCACTGGAGCTTTGAAGAATGAAGGGGGTTCTTCTTGAAACCTTATTACCCCTTGAACCAATGGAGATAACTGCAGTCAGCTTCACTTGCCCCATCATTGAAATGTTCCTACAACCTACGGACTCACTTTCAAGGACTGTTATTTATTTATTATTCTTATTATTTATTTTTTATTTGCACAGTTTGTTGTCTTTTGCACACTGGTTGATGGCCCAAGTTGGTGTGGTCTTCATTGATTCTATTATGGTTATAATTCTATGGAGTAGTAGTTCCATGTTCTTTCCCCAAGAATTATTGAGTATGTCCACAAGAAAATGAATCTCAGGGTTGTGTATGGTGACATATATGTACTTTGATATCAAACTTACTTTGAACTTTGAAACCCATGAATATTGAAAGGCCTAGGTACAGTGGATGGGGAAAGGATGTTTCCAATAGTGGAAGAGTCTAGGACCAGAGGGCACAGCCTCAGAATGGAGATGAGGAGGAATTTCTTTAACCACATGATGGTGAATCTGTAGAATTCTTTACCACAGAAAGCCATGGAGGCCAAGTCACTGGATATATTTATAGTGGAGGTTGATAAGTTCTTGTTTAGCAAGGGCCTCAAAAGTTACAAGGAGTAGGTATGAAAGTGGTATTGAGATTGACGATAAATCAGTCCCGATGGAATGGTGTAGCAGGTTTGATAGGCTGAATAGCCAAATTTTGCTCCTATGTCTTATGGTTTTATGGAACGCACTGTCCAGGAGTGTTGGAAGAAGATATAATAGCAATGTTTCAGAGGTGTGTAGGCAGGCACATGAAGAGCCAAAGGATGGAGAGTTATGGATCAGATGCAGACCGGTGGGAACATCTTCATTTGGTATCAATGCTGGCTGAAGAGCTTGTTCTTGTGCAGTACTGTTCTATGATCTTGGATTTCCAATGAATTGACAGACAATAACACAATTGACCAGAATGAGTGGGGATGTGGAGAAGATGTTTACTATGGTGGAGGATTCTAGGACCAGAGGGCAAAGCCTCAGAATAGAGAGACGTCCATTTAGAATGGAGATGAGGAGGAATTTCTTTAGCCAGATAGTACTGAATCAGTGGAATTCATTGCAACAGCCGACTGTGGAGGCCAAGTCATTGGGTATGTTTAAGGCAGAGGTTGATAGGTTCTTGATTAGTCAGGGCATGAAGGGATACAGGGAGAAGGCGGGGGATCGGGTCTCAGGGCTGAGATTACACAAATGGTTTTAAGGACATGGAACATACTGCCAGAGGAATTCGTTGAGGCAGGTACAATATTAACTTAGAATTGTTGGACAAGCATATGGATAATCCTGATGAAGGGTCTCGGCCCGAAATGTCAACTGTTTATTTGTTTCCATAGATGCTGCCTGACCTGCTGAGTTACCCCAGCATTTTGAGTGCGTTGATCTGGAGAAGAAAGGTTTATAAGTCTGTTATGTATTCAATATTTAAGTAACCTCATATATACATTGGTTGATGAAGTATTCTTGGTTGTTTACATAATTCATTATGAGTTACATGCATAAATATATGAATTGCATACGTCATCACCCTACCACATGATAAGTAGGCACTGAATTAAAAGTAAACATGAAGTTAGACTCGCATCCTGTGTCTTCCTTTGACTTACCGTAGTTTAATGTTTTGAAGTTACAAAACATAACAAAGACGATGGGCCATATGCTGGTGAATGGGACTAGACTGGATGGAGCAATTAGTCTGAAGGCCCTCTTCCTATGCTATCTGACTCTATGACTTGATTAAGTGATGGAATCACAGTTCCAGACTTTCATGTCGCTTCAACTGTACTAAATACCAAGACTACCTCCATGTAAGTTCCCCGCTGTTTGAGATAATTCATCAGGAGTGTCCACATTCTGTAACAGCAAGAAGAAACAAGGGTGACAGTGTACAATTGATTCTTGCTTTTGTTCGGCCAGACAAGACACCAACACCACTCTGTTCCCTTTCATCTCTGAATCTACTTTGGACAAGCCCAACCATGGTTCGTCAGCTGAATTTATTTTGACAAGGATAGAAAAATAAATACTTCAGTGATCTCATTCATCCAATCAGCATTTTAACAATGGTGGTAAATGTTCCATGTTGCTCCAAATTTTAAATTCCTCATCTCTTTAGATGATCAAATCCTAACATAACATTTTCTTTGCATTTAACTTTTATATCTAAATTACTAGCTGTAAGCCAAATTATCAGCAATCCCTCAGTTACTTTTCCTAATTTAATTACCAAATCTACAGGAATTAAAGAAAACCATCTCTTTATTATCTGTGCCTCTCATCTCATTTATGTCAAAGAGTGTGGCCACAAAATACTGCACAAAGACGTTTTCATTTCAGGCTGTCTTAAAGAGAAAGGTTCATTTTGACCCCTGTTTTAGATCCACGAAACACAGAACCTGCATACATTTTCAGGCACTTTGGAGAACTGGATTATCTTTTTACTCCTGATAAATGGGTAGGTACAGCACACAGCATGGCTTGGCAAGGTCAATGAAGGAATTTATTTTGAAGCTACAGATTGAAATATGTTGACTGAATGAAAAAATTGGAAGCATTGCATGCATGTACTCAGTGGCCATTTTATTAGGTACCTCCTGCACCGAATAAAGTGGCCACTGAGGTATGTTTGTGGTCTTGCTGCCCATCCACATGAAGGTTATGCATTCAGAGAGGTTCTTCTGCACACCATTGTTGTAACATGGGGTTACTTAAGTTACTGACACCTTTCTGTCAGCTTGAACCAATCTGGCCATTCTCGTTAACAAGATGTTTACAGCCACAGCATTGCTGCTCAATGAATGATTTTCATTTTTCATGTCAGTCTCTGTAAACTCTACACACCGTTGTGCATGAAAGTCCCAGCAGTTTCTGAGATACACAAATCGCCCCATCTGGTACCAACAATTATTCCACGGTTGAAGTCACTTAGGTAACATTTCTTCCCCATTCTGATGTTTGGTCTGGACAACAACTGAACCTTGTGACTATGTCAGCATGCTTTCATGCATTGAGTTGCTGACACATGATTGGCTGAATGGATATTTGTATCAATGAGCAGGTGCACAGTTGTAGCTAATAAAGTGGCCACTGAGTATATTTTAAATAGTTTGCTCCATTGATAGGCAAGTTTCAGAATGAGACAGAATATTATTGCTTGAATTGTTAATGTGTCCTGATGACTTTGGATCTGCCTGCTGAATTAATTGAAGTTTTAATGGAAATTGTACTTTATTTTAATGAATGAGGAACAATGTAATGTAGAGTTTATGTTTCTGAATTAGTAATACTCGAGGCCAAGATTAATAATTCAGTAAAATAAAAGTTCAAATCCCAGGCAAGCAGTTTGAGAATGTGAATTTAGCTCAGAGAACTCTGGAAGTGAAGTGCTTGGATTCATAAAAGTGACCACAAAACTGTTGGAATAGCATAAAATAAAGCTCGTTGAGTTCGTTAATATTCTCTTGGGGTCTTGGTGAATCCAATGAGCTTTATTTTATGCCTTTCCAACAGATTCTTGTTCCTAGAGTCTTCATTAATCAACTGTTCTAATTTCTTTGCTCAGTGGTTGAGTGTCAGGGTGATTTATTTTGATGCGGCTCAATTTCCTGCGTTTTCTGCTTTCTTCAATACTAAACCACAGGCACTAAACGCGGCGGGGGAAGATAGAGGAATTCTGATGAGAAGCGATTGGCCTAAAATATTAGTTCCGTTCCTCTCCATTAGATGCTGCCTGCCTTGTTGAGTGTTTCCCAAACTCAAGGCGGAAAGACGGCGGCTATATTTCATTAGGAGTTTGAGGAGATTTGGTTTGTCACCTAAAATACTCGCAAATTTCTACATAGGTTTCTAAAAGGCTGCATCACTGTCGCGTATGGGGGGGGGGGGGGGGGTGAAGGGCTATTGCCCAGGATCGAAGTAAGCTGCAGATAGTGGTAAAATTAGTCAGCTCCATTGTGGGCACTAGCTTCCGTGGCATCCAAGACATCTTCAAGGAGCAGTTGAAGAAGGCAGCATCTATCATTAAGGATATCCACCACCCAGGACATGCTCTTCTCTCATTGTTACAATCAGGGAGGAGGTACAGAAGCCTGAAGGCACACACTCAGTGATTCAGGAACAGCTTCTTCCCCTCTGCCATCCGATTTCTGAATGGACATTGAACCCATTAACACTACCTCACTACTTCTTTTGTTTCTGTTTTTGCACTACATAATTAATGTAACTATTTTATATATATTCTGAATATACTACCTGTAATTCACAGTTTTTTCTTTTTTCTATATTATTATGTACTGCATTGTACTGCTGTCACAATGTTAACAAATTTCATGGCAAATGCAGGTGATATTGAAGCTGATTCTGATTCCAAACTTTCTGACTTTATTTCAGATTTCCAGTGTCCACGTGTTTTATTTTTCATAGGATCGAGAAGCCTACCAAATTAAGAAGATGGGTGAGTTTTCCAGTGAATATTCCAAAAGAGGACATCTGCACAACTGACTTGTGAAGCAAAGGGCAAGATAACCTTCTGGAAGGATGGGCTGGGAGGAATCGGATTTGGGTAAAGACACGGAGAAGGCAGAATTGCATTATAACCAACATTCAATTCAACCGAAATCATGTCATTAAAAGGGTTCTGAACGACAAAGGGCACACCAGTCTTTTCAATTCTTTCACGCCTCCAATTTCTTCCCCACCCATTTACTGTTCTATTCTTGTCCTTGCTCATACTCTTGTGTAGTTCAAGAAAATAAAGCTGCAATTACACAGAGAAGCATGTCAGGCTCTGCAGCTGTCTTTCAGAAGTCACTAAGAATTTATTTTCCTAGACTAAGAAATGGTCACTTTAACTGTTACTATATTGGAAATAAAACCATTAGCTGTATGAGCTGTCTGCTTGTAGCCTGCAGAGCTAACTCAGACAATGGCATTGTAATCACTCTCTCTTTCTTGAGACAGAAAACACATTTTAATAATCTAAATTTCATTAATTTAAGATGTCACTTCCAGATTAAAGGTTATGCAGGGTGCTCCCTGTGCCAGGCTCTCACAATCCTTTCCCTTCATACCTTTCTCCACTGTTTCTTTGAGCTTTCACTTATTTCTGCTGTGGATTTTGCCTCCTTTTGATTTCCTTTACTGATTCCCTTCTTCCAGCAATAGGCCGATTCCCGTGGAGGCAGAGAGAGAAGGAAAAAGAAATTCAATCACATGGCTTAGGTCTTCAGTCGAAAGAAAAGACTAAAGATAAATAAAAAACTCACCAACCCTAACCACCTGTCCATGGAATGGTGGAGGAAACTGGAGCACGCTGAGCACTCACTGTCATGGGAAGAATGTTCAAACTCCTTACGGGCAGTGGCAGGAATCAAAATCCAATCGGTGATCAGAGGCACTGTAAAGCAATTGCACGAACCACTATGCTGCTGTGCCACCCCTGTACAAAATTAACCATGTTTACAGTATTATGCTCATGTATGAGAATGGGGAATTCACTCAGCAAATTCCATATGCGAAATGCTTGTGCAAAGCAGCCATTAATGTCAATCGTTACACATTTTGGAAACGCAATGAGCAGCTAGACCAGAAATCTATGGCACTTACCAACTGGGTAATGAACATAAGAAATAGGAGCAGGACCAATCCATCTGACCCCTTGAGCCTGCTCCATCATTCAGTAAGATCATTGCTGATCTGACCATAGACTTATCTCCACCTGCCTGCCTTTTTCCCATAACCCTTAATTCCCCTATTAAGCAAAAAGCTATCCGACCTTGTTTTAAACATATTTATTGAGGTAGCCTCCACTGCTTCATTGGGAAGAGAATTCCACAGATTCACCACTCTTTGGGAAAAGCAGACCCTCCTCATCTCCATCCTAAACTTACTCCCCAGATCCTGAGGCTATCTTGTGTATCTATGGCCACAGAAATGCTAGTGAATGTCTCGGTTCTTACTACATCCACTGTGGGAATTATTTTTTTTACTTTTATTTAGAGATTCAGCATGGTAGCAGGCTCTTCCAGTGCTACAAGCTTACACTGCCCTACTTACTTACCAGGCCATTGATAAACTCCCATCTCCTTTTTCCTCGGAAGTTGATGATATGGTTGGAGTTCATCAACACTTCTACAATCCATTGCATCCTCTGTACAGGTGATTGGCCTATACAGCTGCAACAGAACCCTGTTGGCCGGACTTATCCATTTCCACTTCTCACAATGGGGCTGTATGGATGGACTTTGAGAGGCCCAATTGTACCCATGTGACCAATAACCTACTAACTCTTATGGCTTTGGCAAGTGGAAGGAAACCTGAGCACCTGGAGGAAACCAGTACAGTCATGGGGCATACGTACAAAATCCTTACAGTCTGGGGCAGGAATTGAACCCGGGTCACTGACGCTGTGATGGCAAACCAGTACACTACCATTTCACCACCCCCGATGCCACGGTGCTGTCCCCTATACTACGATGCTCCCTCCGCCCTAATTTTCCAATGGACCAGAACTCCATGGCTTGCGCATATATTTCTATGGTCTTTAGAAGTGGGCTCTAACCCAGTTTTGTGTGGGATGATGAAGGAGTTTCCCATCCTCTGCAACCCAGATATAAAGATTGACCCTACTATTTCATTTGTAAAAGAAAATGTCCCAAATCCACCCATTCAAGGAAATTTATAGTCACATTGATGCTCTGCAAAGCAATGTTGCAGCCAATTCAACCAAATACATTCTCTATACGATCTGCTTTGTTACAGGATTATTTTATGACCTCTCAGGAGACTAAATGTTATGGCTCAACTTGAGCAGTCTGATTGCAACTAGACCTGTACTTCAAAGCAGTTTAAATACTTAATTGAAATGAGAAAAGGCAACTTAAGGGATCCAGGTGACATAATCAATAGCGACACAGTCCAAAATTGCAAGGATATGGAATTTATTATAGAAATAACGGCATGATTAAAGATCCAGTAATCAGTTCAGCAATAACTACTGTACTTCTGGCCAAGGGGCTGAGATTGAAGATAATTGACAAAAGGACTAAAGGGAAGAATGAGATGTTGTGTTCAGGAATGTAATGATTCTTGCATGTGTGCCTTATCTCAAAAGATGATGCATGTAGGTTCAAATGGGGATCAGAAAAATACCAGAAGGCAGAAAGCTTGCAAGGCTATGCAAAATGAGCAGAAGACATGGGCTAGTTAGATAACTCTTTCAAGTTAGCTGAACTTACTCCTTCTTCCTGGTTCCACCATTCCATGGAACTGGTTGTTAACCCCTGTTTTCAGTTTTCCTGTGCAATATTATCCACAGAAGCATTTTCTTAATCTCCGTTCGCAATGTCTTCACAGCTTACAAACACCTAACTTACGCACAGGGGTACATACAGATGAGCATTTGGGAGATCAGTGGAAGGGGGTTGCCATGTGGAAGCTCGATCCACAGCCACGTTCCTGACTGCAGAGAGTAGTGGACTCTGCCCAGTATATCACATACACATCCCTCCCCTTCGGGAAGTGTCTTATGAAGGCTACAAAAATGCCCACCATGCCTTCTTCTCACTGCCACCTTTGGGCACGAGGGATAGAAACTGAAGTCCCACACCGCCACGATCAAGAACAGCTACTTCTCTTCGACCATTTGGTTGTTGAACCACCTGGCAAAATCCTCATCACTCTGTGCCATTTTGATCACTGTACACTACAATGAACTTTTTAAAAGTTGTGTTCTTTCTTGGAAAATATTTTGTAATTCCTGTTAAACTTGTGTTGCCTTGTGAACACTACTTACAGAATATAACGCTATTTGCCTGTGATGCTGCTGCAAGTGGATTTGATGTTACTCCGTGCATCTGACAATAAAATCGATTTTGGCTTTGTCTTGTGAACTGTTTGGGTGACCGTTCTGGGGATGACCCACTTTACAAAGTGGCTTCTTAATGTTCTTCTCTGCTTTTCTGTCCTTGCTCGCTGTGGAGAAACACTCAGCTATTCAAGGGCACGTTAAAAATTAAAAGCCTAAAAGGTGTCCAAGTGGAACTTTGCTTTAATGCACAATTCCATCCCGAGGCAAAATCTTTATATAAATATTGAGATGTAAGAGACTGCTGACGCTGCAGCCTGGAGCAACAAACAACCTGCTGGAGGTTCTCAGTGGTTGCGGAGAAGCAGCTGTGAGGAGGGGGAAAGAAAATGTCGATGTTTCCATTTGAAAACGTGCATCCGGACTGGGAGTGGAAGATTATAAAGAAGGGGAGCGGTGTGGTAGGAGTCTGAGGGGATTGTTAGACTGAGGAGGGGTGGAGGTTGCTGGCAAGCAGGGGAAGGGAAAGGTGGACTGATAGGAGGGTTGATGATGGATGGAGGCTGAGAAGTAAAGATGGGCAGCATGGAGGGGAGGGGAGGAGGAAGGTTGGAGGTTGCTTTTGGAGGGAGATAAGAGGGAACTCAAAGGCTTCCAGTGCTGGAATTTGTTAAGTAAAGGAGATGATCATAGAACTATTAAAGGAGGGGAGAGTGTTAGGTGTGCCTCTGCCTCTAGTTCCACCCTTCCTCTTCCTTATCTGGCCTGACCAGCCCATCACCCTTCACCCCTCCCAGGTCCACTAGTCATCTTGGACTCCTGTCCCTCCAATGTTCCTCTCCTCTCTACACTGCACACCTCTCTTCTCCATTCTCGTCTCTGAACCAAAACGTGGACAATTCCTTTCCCGTCCACAGATGCTGCTCGACCCACTGAGTTCCTCCGGCAGATTGCTTGGTGTTTGCATGAATATTCCTTGATGGTGAAAATGCCCAAGTTATTTATTCTGTCATGCTCTGCTGAGCTCAGGCATAAATATTCCTACCAGCCTTATGAGTAAGTTTCAATCATTGACAGAGGTAAAATCATAAGAGTCATCAAAACAGGCAGGGAGTGGATGGATATAGTCCAAATGCAGACAGATCTGCTGTTCAAGGTGGTAATAAGGTCAGCACAGACAACCTGGTCCTAACCCTCCCTCAGACTGCTTTATACAAGAAATCTTTCCTCTTCCTTGGCTGGTATGACAGGGTAGCAGTGAGTATTATGCTACTACAGTGCCAGCGATCAGTGATTGGGGTTCAAAGCATCGTAGACGAGAGTGTCCCCCACAAAATCATTTGGAGTCTTCCCCAACCAGAAGCCCCGGGTGAACCACGAGAACCACAAACTGCTGAGGCCCAAATCAGAGGCATTCAAGTCTGCCGACGAAGGAAGTTATAGAAGGTCCAGGTATGATCTCCAGAAAGCAATATCACAGGCAGAGTGGGAATTCTGAATCAAACTTGAGTCAGTGAAAGATGCTAAACAGCTGTGGCAGGGTTTGAAGGCTGTCACCTCTTATAAAGTGAAATCGAGCGACACAGGTAACAACATGGCTTCGCATCCAGGTGAGCTCAATGCTTTCTCTGCTCACTGTGACCATCAGGATATGAAGGAATCATCACAAACTCCCACAGCCCCCGATAATCCTGTGATTTCAGTCTCTGAGACCGACACGTAAGCATCCTTTAGGAAGCTGAACCCACGGAAATCGTCCAGCCCAGGTGGGGGTACCTGACCAGGTACTAAACACCTGTGCTGATCAACTCCCCAGAATACTCACTGAGATCTTTAACCTCTGGTTTTGGCAGTCTGAGGTACCATCTACTTCAAACAGGCTTCAATTATACCGGGGGCCAAGAAGCACGTGATAACCTGCATCAATGACTATCATCCAGTATCACTTACACCTACCGTGATGAAATGTTTGAGAGGTTGGTGATGAAACATATCATCCCCTACCTGAGAAGTGACTCGGATCCACTCCAATTTGCTTACCGGAACAACAGGTCCATAGCAGTTGCCATTTCATTGGCTCTTCGTTCAAACCTGTAACATTGGGACACTAAAGCTGGATATATTAGGATGATATTTATTGACCACAGTTTAGATTCGATGTCATTATCCCCTCAAAATTAATCAATAAGCTTCAAGACCTTGGCCTCCATCCCTCCTTGTACAATTGGATTCTCAATTTGCTCACTTGCAGACCCCATTCAGTTGAGATTGGCAACAACATCCCCTCACAATCTCCATCAGCATAGGCGCACCACAAGGCTGTGTGCTTAGCCCCCTGCTCTGCTCACTTATGACTGTGTGGCTAAGCCTTATTCAAGTTTGCTGGTAGGCTGATCAAAGGTGGTTCAGCATATAGGAGGGAGACTGAAAATCTGGCTGAGTGGTGCCATAACAACAACCTCTCACTCAACCAAGGAGATGATTATTGACTTCAGGAGGAGGGAACTGAAGGTCCCTGAACCAATCCTCATCAGAGGATCAGAGGTGGAGAAAGCCAGCAACTTCAAATTTCTTGGTGTTATCATTTCAGAGGACCTGTTGTGGACCCAAAACATAAGTGCAATTATGAAGAAAGTATGGCACCTTTACTTCCTTAGGAGTTTGCGAAGATTGAGCATGATATCTAAAATTTTGACCAACTGCTATAGCTGAGCAGTATATTGACTGTTTGCATCACCACCTGGTATGAAAACATCAGTGCCCTTAAATGGAAAATCCTACAAAATGTAGTGGACGTGGTCCAGTCAGGTAAAACCCTCCCCACCATTCAACACATCCACATGAAGCATTGTCACAGGAAAACATCATCAGGGACCACCACCATTCATGCCATGCTCTCTTCTCCCTGTTACCATCAGAAAGAAGGCACAGGAGCCACAGGACTCACACTACCAAGTTCAGGAACAGTTATTACCCATCAGCCACCAGGCTCTTGAACCAAAGGGGGCGACTTCAATCAACTTCACTTGCCCCATCACTCAATTGTTCCCACAAGCTATGGACTAATTTTCAAGGATTTTTCATCTCATGTTCTTGATATCACACTTGGAGTATTGTCAACAGTTTTGGGCCCCATATCTCAGAAAGGATGTGTTGTCATTGGAGGGGGTCCAGAGGAGGTTCACGAGGATGTTTCTGGGAATGAAAGGGTTAACATATGAGGAGTGTTTGGCAGCTTTAGGCCTGTACTCACTGGATGCAGGGGGATCTCATTGAAACCTGCTGAATATTGAAAGGACTAGATAAAGAGGATGTGGAGAGGATGCTGGGTGTATCCAGAACTAGAGGGCACAGCCTCAAAATTGAGGGGTGACTCTTTAGAACAGAGGTAAGGAGGAATTTTTTAACCAGAGCATAGTAAATCTGTGGAATGCTCTGCCACGGACTTTGGTGGAGGCCAAGTCTGTGGGTGTATTTAAGACAGGAGTTGATTATTTCCTGTTCAGTAAGGGAATCAAAGGATGTAGTGAGAAGGCAGGTGTATGGGGTTGAGAGGGATCCAGGATCAGAAATGATGGAATGGTGGAGCAGACTTGATGGGTGGAATGGCCTAATTCTGCTCCTATGCCTTATGGCTTTATATTTGTTGCTTATTTATTTATTTATGCTATTCTTATTACCATCTCTTTATTTTGTATTTGCACAGTTTGTTGTCTTTGACACATTGGTTGAATGCCATGCTGGGGCAGGGTTTCATTGATGCTATTATTGTTACTGGAGTTATTGAGTATGCCTGCAAGAAAATGAATCTCAGAGTTTATATATGTAACGTCTTTGAACTTTGATGATAGAGTTACTTTGAACTTCAAACTCCCACCGCTGTCTCGGGAATTTGTACCTTCTCCCTGTAGGTACGTGATTTCCTCTGCGTGCTCCGGTTTCCTCCCACGTTCCAAAGATGTACAGGTTAGGGTTAGTAAGTTGTGGGCATGCTACTATGGCAGCAGAAGGATGGGGACACTTTTGGTCTGTCCCCAGCACGTATTCGGACTGTGTTGGTCATTGACGACTACACGTTTGGATGCCATGTGACAAATAACGAAAATCTTCAAATCTTTAAATCCTGTTGCTGGGTCTTGAGCTGGAACTTGGATGCTTCTAGCACTGAGCTCTTCCAGCGTTCTGTTTCTTTGTTATCCAGTTGAGAATTATTGCAATTCTGCTATGGTCAGTTGTTATTTGCCATTAATATTGAAGCAAAATCACATTGGCAACAATCTGACCTAGTCTCAGGATTTCATTAGCAGTTTATTAGCTTCATGACAATCAGAATTTTGATAGCTGGGCACTTATTAAGATTAGCTTTATTTGTCTCATATACATCGAAGCATAGAGTGAAATGTGTCATTTGCATCAAATCAAATCAGCCACAATTGTGCTGGAGGCAGCCACAAATGTTGCCGCACTTCAAGTACCAACATAGCATGCTCACAATTTACTATTCCTGACCCCAGCCTTTGGAAGGTGGAGGAAAGCACGGCACCTGGAAAACCCACATGATCAGAGGGAGAACGTGCAAACTCCTTATAGACGGTGGCGGGAATCGAACCCTGACCGGCAATCACTACAGCTGCAAAGACACAGGGGTAGCGTAGCAGTTAGCACGATGCTTTTACAGCTCGGGGTGTCAGAGTTCAACGTTCAATCCCAGTGTCCTCTGTAAAAGAGTTTGTACGTCCTCCCGGTGGAATATCTGGGTTTTCTCTAGGTGCTCCGGTTTCCTCCCACAGTCCAAAGACGTATTGTTTAATAGATTAATTGTTCATTGTCAATTGTCCTGTGAATAGGCTTGGGTTAAGCTGGTGGGTTGCTGGTGGTTTGGCTTGAAGGCCTAGAAAGGCCTATTCCATGCTGTATCTCAAAATAAATAAATAAGCAATTGCACTAATCACCATGCTTTTGAATCGCCCACATGCTGTTGCTAACAGTATACTTTTGCAAGAAGTTCCTCCTGTTCAATCCTAACCCTTTTAGGATAAACAGAACATGGGTCTAATCAGGATGCTTCCTCTATTAGCGAACATGTCTTCTGAGGTTAGGTTGAGCAAGCTAAGGCTTTTCCCTTAGGAGTGAAGGAGGGTGAAAGGTGACTTGGTAGAGGTATACAAGATGATAAGAGACATAGATAAAGTGGATAGCCAGAGATTATTTTTCTCCCCAGGGAAGAAATGGCTAATATGAGTGGGATATTTTTTTAAGGCAATTGGAGGAAAGTATAAAGGGGGTGTCAGAGGTAAATTGTTTACATAGAGAGTTGTGGGTGCATGGAACACCGTGCCAGAGGTGGTTGAAGAGGCAGATACATTGGGGACATTTAAGAAACTCAGATTAGCACATAGATGATAGAAAACTGAAGGACGATGTCGGAGGGAAAAGTTCGATTGATGTTAGCAAACACGAGGAGATCTGCAGATGCTGGAAATTGAAGCAACGCACACAAAATGCTGGTGGAACACAGCAGGCCAGGCAGCATCTATAGGGAGAAGCACTGTCAACGTTTCGGGCCAAGACCCTTCGTCAGGACTAACTGAAAGGAAAGATAGTAAGAGATTTGAAAGTAGGAGGGGAAGGGGTGAAGCTAAGATCCGGAAAGGTGATTGGCGAAAGTGATACAGAGCTGGAGAAGGGAAAGGATCATGGGACGGGAGGCCTAGGGAGAAAGAAAGGGGGAGGGGAGCACCAGAGGGAGATGGAGAACAGGCAGAGTGATGGGCAGCAAGAAAGAAAAAAAAGGAGGAGGGGGTAAAAAAACTAAATATGTCAGGGATGGGGTAAGAAGGGGAGGAGGGGCATTAACGGAAGTTAGAGAAGTCAATGTTCATGCCATTAGGTTGGAGGCTACCCAGCCGGTTTATAAGGTGTTGTTGCTCCAACCTGAGTGTGGCTTCATCTTGACAGCAGAGGAGGACCTCTACACCTACACTCTGCCCGCCAGAGAAAGCAGGATCTCCCAGTGGCCACACATTTTAATTCCATGTCCCATTCCCATTCTCATATGTCTATCAATGGCCTCCTCTGCTCAGGGTCTTCTTCTTTCATTTCGCATTTCCCCCTCCCCCTCCTACTTTCAAATCTCTTACTATCTTTCCTTTCAGTTAGTCCTGATGAAGGGTCTCGGTCCGAAACGTCGACAGTGCTTCTTCCTATAGATGCTGCCTGGCCTGCTGCGTTCCACCAGCAATTTGCGTAGATTGGCGTTAGAGTAGGTTAAAAGGTCAGCACAACATCATGGGCTGTAGTACTCTACGTTTATGTTCTATCTTGATCTTCCCCAGTTTTGGCCTCCTTTGCATCTCCAATTATAATTGCTCCTCCACTGTTCATTGCATCTCTGCTGCCAGTCCTTAACATCTGGGCTCCAGTCATTTCGTATTTCCTCATATTTCCTTATGATCCAGAAAAAGACCATTCAACCCATCAAGTCTATGCTGGTCCTTAGCACAGATGTGTGGCACGGTAGTGTAGTGGTTAGTGTAATGCCTTACAGCACCAGCAATCAGCGAGCGGGGTTCAATTCCCACTGCTGTCTGTAAAGAGTTTGCACACTGTCCCTGTGACCAAGTGGGTTTCCTCTGGCTATTTCCATTTCCTCCCACAGTCCAAAAGGTATACGATTAGGTGTAGTTAGTCGTGGGGATGATAGATGGTGTAACTCTTGTATACTCTCAGACCGTGGTGGTCATTCACACAAAATAATGCATTTCACTGTATGTGCAGGTTGCACAAATAAAATGGTGTGAGGCATTTTATGTTTAAGAAAACCATA
Organism: Hemitrygon akajei; assembly: GCF_048418815.1. Classification (NCBI taxonomy): domain Eukaryota; kingdom Metazoa; phylum Chordata; class Chondrichthyes; order Myliobatiformes; family Dasyatidae; genus Hemitrygon; species Hemitrygon akajei. The sequence continues at coordinate 36,552,658 of NC_133150.1, forward strand.
ACAACTCATTTATTGTACTCCAAGCACTGAACACAGAGCACGGTAACCGAACTTCACATAATTATATCATCATGTCACACCAGCCTCTTAAAGTGAACCCCAACTCATTGTCAACAGTTGTAAATTATGTACGTTTCCACCAATTACATTACCCTACATTTGTTTTGCTGTTTCAATATACATGTGACAAATAAAGCTAATCTCTTTAAAGCTAAACTCTCTCTTTAATTTCATTCCCACACATATTTGCCTGTCCCTCATTCTTTCTCATACAGTCCTCTTTGACAATGTTTTAGTCAAAGATTCAAATGTTTATTATCAAAGTATGCATGCAATATACAACCCAGAAATTTGTCTTCCCCACAGATAGTCAAGAAATAAAACAAAGCCATGGAACCAACCCGTTCAAAGAAAAACTTCAAACACCCTCTCCCCAGGTGCAAAAGGCTTATTTTGATTTTGTTTTCTATTCTGCATTTTCGTTCTTTCTTTTGTTACAATTTCCTCAATTCTCATGTCTCCTTACATACACCAAGAATGAGAAACTAAGGTGGGATCTTGCTATGATAACATAGAAAGCTGGTAAGAGGCTGGAAGGGAAACTAAGTTAACAAGCTACCTCATTTGACATGCAACCCCTGGGAAAACTTGATCTCTGGCAACCAGCAGAATGAATTCCCAGAAGGGGAACAGCTAAAGTAATATCATATATTTTCTTTACCAGCGAGAACAATGTTATTGATATTTCTCATCAAAACAATTGGACAGGCCTGAGGAAAACATGTCTTCCAGGTTATTTAGTTTACTTCAGTGGTAAGTTCAAGTATAGATTTGTACAGGAACACAGCTGTTTTTGCTGTTTGGTAATGAACAGCAAACCACTCCTCTGAGAGGGATCGATGTTGGATGGAGCCTAACATCTCCTTAACATCTCACAGGAAAATACACACGACTGGGTAGTGTTCAGCTCAGTTAGCAAAGGATTCTAATTCCTGTTAAATGTCTAACCAGCTCTTCAGGCCTGCGCGAACCATCAGAGAGCAATGGGCTCCAAGGTTTTTAGAGCACCTGATTTGGTTAATTGTTGTTTAATAAGAGCCAGTAATCATTTAGAATTCCTTCTAATTTGCTCGAGCAACTTGCTCTTTGTAATGCAGTCTCCAGGTGCTTTCTGTTTAAGCCTGCTAAGCTTATTTTTGATAGACTTGGGGATTCCGTGTTGCTTGAATTATTTAAGCGGACACCTGATTAATGCTAATCGCGGGGTCCTAGTTTTGAGAATGTAACTAACTGCCTGTGGTGCTGCTTGGCCAAGCCACCAATGTTCTGTTGGAACTATTTTGATTAAACTCTCATCACTGTCTGTCTTTCCTTTGCACTTGGGTGCCGATATTACCAGTGCACCTTGTGACAAGATAAATTGATCTAATATCAGATTCAGGGTTTATTTATTCATTTATTTAGAGATACAGTGCAGAAAAGGCCCATCCAGCCCAATGAGATGAATTGCCCTGCAACCCACCTATTTAACACTAGCCTAGTCACAAGACAATTTGCAATGAATAATTAAGCTACTAACTGGTACATCTTTGGACTGTGGGAGGAAAACAGGGCAACTGGAGGAAACCTATGTGGTTCACAGGGGGAGCGTAGAAATTTCTTAGGGATAGTACCAGAACTGAACTCTGAACTCCTGAGCACCCCTAGCTATAATAGCAGTGCACTAACCGCGATGCTACCACAGGGCCCTGTCGTTGATATCTATCACTTTAATACAGGCTTGTATTAGCTTTGAGAAGACACTTCCTATGCACTCACGACTATGTGGCCATAGTCTTCTCTAACTCCATCTAGAATCTCACAGCATTGCGGCTTATATCATAAGCAATGGCAAGTCGGAGTATAGAAAGGAGACAAGACAACCCAGTGGTAGGGTATCAAACCAACAACCTGTCTCTCAATGTCAGCAGAAAAAAAGGAAGTGCAGTGGAGTGCACAACTCTGCATGAGTCAATGATACTGAGATGGTTGAGATTTTCAATGTCCTGCACGTAAACATCTCCAAAGCTATATAGCTAATGATAGGTATTAGTCCTACCAGTCCTACTATTAGTCCTACTCCAGTCACAAGGACCACGACCAAGAAAGCACAAGAAAGAAGAATGCTAAAAAATTTGACATGGCCCCATTGGGCTTCACTAACTTTTATTGACGCACCACAGAAAACGTTCTGTCCAAATGCATCGCAACTTGGCATTGGAACTGCTCTGCCCAAGACCATGATGACTTGCAAGAGATTTGTGCATACAGCCCATTCCATCTTGAAAATCAGCTTTCTTTCCATTAGCTCTACCTACACTGCTGAGAATGTGGCCAAAATAATAAAAGATCGCTCCCATCCCGGTCATTCACTCTACTCCTACCCCTGGGTAGAAAGCTTGAAAACATGAACCACCAGGGGAAAGGAAAACTTGTCTTACTGTTGAATGGACCTCTAGAATAATCTCTTGATCCCTCCATCTATCTCTTCGTGACCCTTGCAGTTTATTTCCTGTAGCCAGGAGAAAAATACACATGCAGGACAACAAATACTTTTTCGAGTCTCTAATTCCTTTATCATTTTTAGATGTTTCAATGCAGAAAGAGGGTTTCAAAGTGAAAACAACAAAATGAATTTTAAAAATTCACAGTCCCTGCTGTTCCAATCTCAGCTTAATTTCGGTCCACACCCTTGTTACGTATGCAGTATGAAAATAAATAAAACTAAATATACAAAACCAATACGGGAGTGGCAATGCTAAAAAGAAACAATACAAACGATGTTAGAATCCCACCAACCCTGTACCTTATACACAACATCAAAAATATGAATAAGTACATCTTGTGTTAACTAAGAGATGTACTCACTTACACATGCTTACCTTCAAACACGTATAGGCTAGACCCTGAAACGAGTTCTCCTCACTCATACTATGTAAACAGAGATTAACACATTCACATTACTCCGTATCATTTACATTCAGTCATGAAACAATAAAGAAAGACAATAATAAACGTACAAAAACTTTTACAATATTTTGCCTTGGAGTTTAAATTACTAAAAAGACTAAACTGCTAGGCCGATAAGGAACTTAGCACAACCATGCTACCCAGCGCCGATACCTTACTCGCGAAGATCTAAAGTATCCACATGGAAAACATGTCAAATTACTGATATTCTAGATTTACAAACAAGGGTAAATGAATTTACATAGATATTATTCACCTTTCCTCACCATACGAGTAGCATTCGACGTCCTTTCTAGAACCTTTCAACTCTTCTTTCTGACCCACACGTGCTTAATGATGACACCATTTTCTCTTAAAGGCACAGGCAGCTATTTTAGCATTACCAGGGTGAATACATAAGTGCACTTTAACAATAACAAAAGTGATATTCAACGGTCACCTGGTTACATTTTTATTTACCTCCAATGCACTTTTGTTGTAACTGGGAAGGTAGCACTGTCATCTATATTCTGCTTTCATTTTTCCTTGCATACTACCTCAATATACTTAGTTTAGGAAGGATCTGTATGGATGGTGTGTAAAACAATGTTTTCACTCTACCTCGGTACCTGTGGCAAAAATAAAAGTAACATCTCTTAAACAAGTTTGTGCCAATGGAATCACTGACCCAAGCTTGGGTCAAATCTGAAAGGGATCTTTGTCAGATTTTGCTTTAAAAGTGCTGCTGCAAAGTTCTTTTGATCATTTTGCTGCATTGAAGGTTTTTTTTATAGATGCAGGTTATTGTTGTTACTTGTTTCTTCACTGAGGGATAAACGGATCCTTAAGAGAGTTAAGGGAAAATTTAAGACGTGCTGAGAAAGGTACGGGACAACTGGATCATGAACAGGAAAGAGTAAAGCACCATCAGATGTGAAACAGGTCTGAGTTTGTCACAGATCTACGTGGCACTAGCTTCTGGGCTAAGACTCTGCCATGTCCACAGTAATGGTGAGTGGCATTCCCCTACCAACTTCATCCAACGGTATTAAACTTCTACTGTCACCGCCTTTTGGGTTACTGATTAAGCTGAGTCCCAATGGCCCTTCAAGACTGACATGGAAATCGCTGATTATTACCCAGAATACTAATCAATATCTGCAGTCAACCGGTGTCACTAACAAACCCATCACCTGCTCCTTAACACAGTGCTCTGCATTTTGTGGAAGTTTGCTAAAAGTACAATGTCTGCCTCCCAACCCCCACCCCGGCTCTTTTTTACCCAGAAAACTTTTTAAAAAGTGCAGAAGCTGGCATTCTGAAGTAAAAACAAATATGGGAGGAAATTCATAGCAGGTCAGACAGCATCTAGGTAACAGAAACAGAGCCAAGTCAAACTTGAATCCAAGTTATACATAAAGGTGCATGCAGTAGCAGCATGGAGGATCCCAAACACCCTGCTTATGCACCGTCTGTCCCACCTCTATCAGGGTGGAGGCTGTGCAGCATCTACACCAGGACCAACAGACTCCAAACCAGTTACTTTCCCTAAGCACCAAGGCTGGTCAGCACCTCCACTCACTAACCCATCCCACCACCATGGTTTTATCATTTTCTGTCAGAGTCACCTTATGTACAGACACCCCTGTACCTAGCATCACTTTATGGACAAAAACCACTCTATGTATATAAGTTATCTTACGTATTTATAAGCACTTTATGCAGTCCTGGGTAGGTCTGCAGTCTAGTGTAGTTTCTTTTATCTGTGTGGTTTTTCACGTAGTTCAATGTAGTTTTTGTACTGTTTCAGTTGGCACCATGGTCCTGAAAAACATTGTCTCATTTTTACTGTGTACTGTACCAGCAGTTGTGGTTGAAATGACAATAAAAAGTGACTTGACTTGTATTTATATTTATTGTGTTGTCTTATATTATTTGTCCTTTATCTTGTTGTGTTTCTTCTTGTGCTGCATTGGATCTGAAGTAACAATTATTTAATTTGCCTTTACTCTTGTGTACTGGAAATGACATTAAACAATTCTGAACCTTGAATCTTAGTGGGGTTTATTGTCTTATACAGAACGTGCGTGCATGCACAGGTGCAATGAAATATCTGCAGCAACATCACAGGCACATTGCATCAGAGCAGCATCATTCACAAGATAAACATCAATTATACGAGAAAGAACACAATTAGAACAAAAAAAAACAAATTTGTTTCTGTCCAAAGTGGTCAGAGAGATCAAAGTGCTGATATACTGAGGTGGTAACTAGGGTTATGCTAGTTGGTTAAAGGGAAGGAGATGTTTTTGGACCCAGTGGTATGCAACTTCAGTCTGCTGTATCTCCTGTCCAATGGTGGTAGTGAGAAGACAGCGTGACCTGATGGAGGGAAACCTTGATGGTAGATGTTGCCTACAAAAAGCAGCCCATAGTGCAGATACTTTTGATGGTGGACCTTGACTATATTTCCTCCCAGCCTGATTCTTATAAGGACTCCATTCTTTTTCCTTCTTTCTTCTGTACCACCTTTTTTTTGTTATCCCAGTACTTCCTTTTCCCAAAACCATAGTATCCTCTCTCGCATAGTGGACAGGCCCCTCAGCAATGTCTGTTCCATTTCTTGTACTCCTCCTTCACCCCAACCAAGGAAAATATTCTTAATTCATTTCCCAGCACTTAATCCACTCAGTGCAGTTCTGACCAATTTCTTTATGGTCCCATTAGCAAGTACATATGTCTTCACTTTTGTTCCTCTTTCAGCAACATTCCCTCCTTAATTTACTCCCTCACTCTATTGACTTCTTCAACACTCATACCCAGTCTGTCTGTGAGGGTGACCCTGAGCTTCCAGTTCTACATCATTACAATTCTTTAATCTAGGGTAAACTTTAAGTTTTGAGAAGGAAGTATCAGGGGGTATATGTCAGAGACAGTTTTCCTTTTACACAGAGAGTGATGGGTGTATGAACTGCACTGCCAGGGGTAATAATAAAGGTACATTAGGGACACTTAAAAGACTCTTAGATAGGCACATGGATAAAAAATGGAGAGTTCTGTGGAGGGATTGACCTTGGATTAGGTCAAAGGGTCAGTACAACATCATGGGCTGATAGGCCTTTACTGTGCTGGACCTGTTCTATGTTCTCCATCCCCTCCCATTCTGATCTCTCTATGTCTGTTCTCTTTTCCCATTCCAGTGAAGCTCAATATTAACTAAAAAAGAACACTTCACCTTATAACCCCAAGGAGTCAATATTGAATGCAATAATTTCAGATGACCAGCTTTTTCAGTTTGTACCTGTTGGTTCCGATTAAAGGGACTTGACCTGCTATTCCATGTGTCAGATGCTATTTAACAAATATGGAAGAGAAGTAGGCCCTTCAGACCACAGTATCTGTGCCAAACATGATGCTGAATTAAACTAAATCTTTTCTGCCTGTACATGATCCATACCTCTCCATTTCCTGCATATTCATTGACCTAACAGCTTCTCAAATGCCACTGTTATATCTGGCTGGGTTGAGCCGTTCTCTGATCTTGGCAATCCATTTGCAAACCGTACAAGGAGGCATCATCAGTGTACTGTTCACTTGCGTTGTGTCCTCCGAATGCTTGGCTTTTATATTCTTATCAATCAGCTGAGTGTCTGGCATTTTGGAAACATGATGGGAACAACACAATCCAACCAGCAACCACCTGAGTCACATATTTTTGGAGTTATTTTCAACTAGCGTACCAGTCTCTGGAAGCTATTCCAGTCATCTATTAATCTCTGGGTAAAAGCATGCCTCATAAATCTCCTTTAAACTTTCACCTTCACTTCTTAAATGCACGACCTTGAGTACTGGATATTTCTACCTCGGGAAAATAACTCTGATTGTCTAACTTATCTACCCCTCTCACAAACTTCTATCAGGTATCCCAACAAATTCTGACGGTCCAAAGGGTCTGTGGGTGAAAATGATCAGCCGCAATGACATGATGGAGCAGACTCAATGGGCCAAATGGCCTAATTCTGCTCCCATATCTTATGGTCTAAAATAATCCAGGAGTGTCTAACCTCTCCTTCTACTCATATCATCTAATCCAGGCAGATTGCAAAAGGAAGTCCAACATTCTCCTTTATTTCTGATTTCCAGGAAGTGTCGTTTATTTGTATCTCACAGTTCAAGCATATTTTTCTCTCTTAGATCGATTTTTATTAACTTCCTTTTATTTATGTCTCCTGTAGCCACATCGGCTACAATAAACAAGCTTGCGACATGCCTTCTCAACTGTACCAACATTCATGTCATTCCTTCTCTCTTAGTCACTGCCTTATCACAGACATTTCCTTTTTTCCACTTCTCTGCAAAATAAAACATCTTTTCCTTCTAATTTCCCTCTTCTAATGAACGATTATCAAATGGAAATGTTTGATTTATTTTGCCTTCTGGACCTGGAGACGCAAGAAAATTCAGATACCGCAATCCAGTCCAGGTGAATGGACTTCAACTGAAAGGTTGACTTTCCATTTCCCTCCACAGATACTGCCAGTTCACTGAGTGCCTCCAGCATCTTCTTTGTTGCTGAACACAGGACATAAACGGTACAACGCAGAACAGGCCTATGGTGGCGTGCTGACCTTTTAACCTCTTCCATGATCAATCTAATGCTTCCCTCCCAAATAGCTCTCTATTTTTCTTTCATCCATGTGCCTATCTAAGAGTCGTTTAAGAGTCTGTAAATGTGCGTCTACTATCACTCCTGGCAGAATGTTCCACTCTCTGTGTCAGAAACCCTACCTCTGACTTTCCTCCAATCACCTTAAAATTTCCATCCTGGGAAAAAGGTGCTGGCTGTCCACTCCATCGAAATCTCTCATCACCTGATAAATCTCTATCAAATGACTTCTTATCCTCCTTCACTCCAAAAAGAAAGCTCATTCAATCTTTCCTCAGAAAACATGCTCTCTAATCTAGGCAGTATACGGTGAATCTCCTCTGCATCCTTTCTAAAGCTCCAAAAGCCTTCCTACAATAAGGTGACCTGAGAACTGAGGACAATACTCCAAGTGTGAACTAACCAGGATTTTATAGAACTGGAACATTGCCTCATGGTTCTTGACCCCAAACCCCTGACTAATCAAAAATTTAATGTTGTAATGTAAAATATTAAAATGTTTATATTATCTGTCCATTTCTGTTCTTTCCTTCACAAGATGGACATTCAAACCACTGTCCTTTGGCTATGTGAGGCCGTAGAAAATTATCCCTTTCCCAGCTGATCCCACTCACCCATCCCAGAACAAGCCGATCCAACAATATCAACTTCTTCAATCAGCTTACTTACTTATTTACTGCCCATTACACCACTGCTGCTTACGGCAGCAAAGGAATTCCTCTCTCTCTGTCCGTCCTTGGCCATCTTCTCTATTGTGCCCCAGGTGTGGTTCAGGGTCCTCATTTCTGCCTTTTTCAGTACGGCATCAAGTTGGCTTTGGTCTTCCATATTTCTTCCGCCATTAAGGGGTCCAATGAAGTGCTTGCCTTGATGATGGAGTTGACGTCTCTTCCCATCACGTGCCAAAACCATCTCCAACCTTTCTTCTTGATGTTTGTGGCTGTGTCCTCTTGATGACGTAGTCATCAAGGATGTGGTTGGAGATATTGACCAGAAAGTTCAGAGGATCTTCCAGAGGCTCGTGGTGTCAGCTTGACAAGATTGCTCTAGGACCCGTGCAAGAGTGTGGACAGAACACAGCTCTTCAATCAGCAGATGCACAGAAACACCTGGAGAGGACTGCGGGTTTCTGGCAGCAGAAACCTCCGAAAGTGTTGGGACTAGGTAAGGATTAGACAGAGACCAAGACCAGTTGGCTCGGGTCACCTGGGAGGACCAAAGGCTTGGGAAAGAATATTCTTACGAAGAAATAAAACAAAAGGTTAATGTTCTTCCTGCAACAATTCTCAGCTTTTTTAGTTTAGCAGAAGCCTTTACCTTCTTTAATAGCTTTTGTTTATTTATATAACAACCTGCTATGATTTCAAGTCATGCACCATTTTTCAATTCAATTTTCTCAGACTCATCCAATTTTCATGGTGATAAAGGGAGATCTTAACTGTTGAACCGGCACATTATGCATTAGCCAGTATCCACACACAATTGAGCACTTTATGTAAAGTCTTCTGCTGTGTCGAGTTACAGTGGGAAAAATTGCTCTCATATTTCTTCAGCAGGCCTGCAGAGCAGTAATATATTTATTGTTCAGCAGGGAAAGCATCTTCACACAGCTAGCACATCTGTCCTTGTCCTGTTTATTTTTGCTTGAATGATCCAGAACCATTGTCACGGACAGCACTGAAGCATCCAACCCTGCGAGCTGCTACGACAGTACTAGGAGCAAGGAGAAGTTGTCCCCTCCACTTTTTTTTTCCTTTCAGAGGGTGCTCTGCATTCTTTTGACATCAGCATACAGGCATCCAGAGGCCAGACCAATGCTTTGTGCTCAAAGGACAGCAATGGGGACATGGGAGCAAAGAACATCTATGGTTGTCAGGCTATACCAGCTCAGTGCACATCCATGCCAGAAGGCGGCACAAGGGCCAGTGCGTCGGTGAGCTCAGAGTTCAAGGCACGGGGGTCCCATCGTTGGCTCGTCCGGAGGCCTGAAGGTTAATCACAAGTCTGGAAATTGCTGCCCAATATCTGAAACCTGTCCTGGAGTTGGAGGATTGCGTGTCTGTGTATGTCAGAATCAGAATCAGGTTTATTATCACCGGCATGTGACGTGAAATTTGTTAACTTAGCAGCAGCAGTTCAATGCAATATATCATCTCGCAGAGAGAGAAAAAAGTTAATAATAATAAATAAAATAAAGCATAATAATAAATAAACAAGTAAAATCAATTACATATGTTGATTGTTTTTTTTAAATGTGCAAAAAACAGACATACTGTAAATTTTTTAAAAAATGAGGTAGGGCCCAAGGCTTCAATATCCATTTAGGAATCAGATGGCAGAGAGGCAGAAGCTGTTCCTGAATTGCTGAGTGTGTGCCTTCAGGCTTCTGTACCTCCTACCTGATGGTAACAGTGAGAAAAGGGTATGCCCTGGGTGCTGGAGGTCCTTAATAACGGACGCTGCCTTTCTGAGACACCGCTCCCTAAAGATGTCCTGGGTACTTTGTAGGCTAGTACCCAAGATGGAGTTGACTAGATATACAACCTTCTGCAGCTTCTTTCAGTCCTGTGCATTAGTGTGCGTGTGGGTGTGTAAGTGAAAGGGAGGCAGGGAGGGTGGGAGAGAGGAGATGGACTTGTTATAGTGTTGATTTGATACTTGCTGTGCTCTGTGTTGTTCTGCCGAGCTTTGTGGGCATGCTATGTTGGCACTGGAATACGTGGAGACACTTGCGGGCAGCGCCCAGCACCTCCTGAGGTTGTGATTGGTTGTTCACACATTTCTCTGTACGTTTTAACATACATGTGACAAATAAATCTGAATTTGATTCAGCTGTGGCCAAGATGATCCCCTCAGCTTCAGAAAGTTGTAGGGTCATGACCAATTAGGAAACTTGAGTGCACCTGGCAGAACAGGCTGCGTGATGCAGTACTAAAGTTTGCCTGTCCATGCCAGCAATGCCAAAGGACCATGCACATACTTTGAAGCATTAGCTTGGGGGCAGCATGGTAACATCCTGGTTAGTCTAATGGTGCTTAGCATACAGCGCCAGTAATCAGAGACTAGAGCTCAAATCCCAGAGATTGTACATTCTTCCCATGACCCTGCTCTGACTCAGAGTTTGTTCCAAAGGCACTGTAGTCCTGATCACATACAGAGAGTTACCATGTAATTTGCAGAGAATGGAAATTCTCCCTGGTGATCCGAGCAATTCTCATCTGCCCGCCAATATCCAGAACAGATTATTTGGCCATTAAAGGATTTTTGTATGTGGGTGTTTACTATATGCAAATCAGTTTATTCATTATTAATGGGTAGCAAAATTCTTGAGGTCTTTAAAAAAACAGAATATTAATGCTGTTTCATTTAAATCTTTTATGTAAATGAACATGGGAATTTTCTTGGGTCTGATCAAAAATTAATGAAAGTTCTTCATGTTTCTTGGGACTTTGGGTGAAAGTCTGGCTGATGGCAGATGGAAATGCTTAGCTCTGCTACTGGAGCTCTGTGTGCAAAGCCACAGCTGCATAGACCATGGTCTGTTGGTCAACTAAATGCTCCTCAAACTTAATCTCCCCAGTGGCAAGGGTTGGGCAGAATATAGATCCCATTTTGTTCTAATTCGGTCAAAACTCACCATCTCAGGTTCTGACCCTCTTGCAGGTGATACCAGCATGCATTTTGGATTCTCCCCAGCACAGTTCTGTTAATTCACAACCTTCAGTCACTTCCTCTATTTTCATGCTTGTTCAGCCTAGTTGATTCCTCCAGCTGTTAATTATAACAATTTAATTTACAATTTGGACTCAGGGAAGCAAACCGCTAACAGGCACAAGAGGCACTCACATTAACCTTGGTCCAACAACAGCCTGAAAGAGCATTTGAACACGAGAGCAAACATGCATCATCATAGCCTGGAAAATCTCATTTCCTCTTAACTCTCTGATAAAGACAGCACCTGGTGCTTTATTGGGTTCTGAAAGCCAAAACTTGGCTGCTCCCGAAGAGACTGACAAAATAGCTGATGAACTTTGCTGAACTGAACTGTGCCTTTACAAACAGCTAGTATGGATTTGTGGGCTGAATGGTCTCTATTTATAACAATGCTGTATGAGGTGAGTTGAGTTGAAAACAGTCAAAGATTGTGGAATTTTGCATTGAATATACGTAAATAAATCTGAAAAATTCCATCCCCCGCTCTGACCTTTTATTTCTTCTCACCTATTTATTAGTTCCCCCTAAGTCCCTCCTCATCTTTCCCTTTCTCCTATGGTCCACTCTCCTCTCCTATCAGATTCTTTCTTCTCCAGGCTTCAACCTTTCCCACCCACCTGGCTTCACTTACCACCTTTCAGATAGCTCCTTCCCCTCAACCCACCTTTTAATTCAGATATCACTCCTGAAGAAAGGTCTCAGCCTGAAAAAGCAATAGTTCATGCTGCTCCACTTGCTGTGTTCCTTCAGCATTGTGTGTTGCATATGTGTGTTGCTCAGGATTTCCAGAATCTGCTGAATTTCGTGCGTTTGTGATTTACATCAGATGAAGTTTGAACCTGTCCAGTCATCTACCAGGATCATGGTTCATTTGATCCATGGTTCAATTCCAGTTTCCTGCTTGATCTCCAGAACTCCTCATTTCCCTGTTGACTAAAAATCAACTCACCTAGGCTTTTAATAAACACAATGTTGTCAACAGATTCTGGAGTAGGGGTTCCAAGCAGGCAGGAGGAATGAGGTCTGAAGACCCCCAGGGTTCACGAATTGGTGAGACCACAGTTCGAGGCCTGGTGTTTGGGGCCCCTTCATCAGGGAGTCTGGAGTTAATTTATTCCAAGGATAAAAGCCAAAGGGATGAATTGCAAGTCCAGAAATTGAAGCTCGTTGCCTGGAGCCCCGTGACCACAAATCTCTGCAGGTCCACTGGGTAGTTGAAGGACCAATGTCTGTATGTCCAGATCTAGATCCGAGTCCGCCACGGCGGGAGGCCAGAGGAGTCAACCTGTCTTCGGGTTCGAGGGCTATGTATCCTCATGGAGTGGGAGAGAGAGAAGAGGCTTGCTTTGCTGTTGTTGTTTAGTTGCTTGTTTTGTTCTGTGTTGTTCTGCTGAGCATTGTGAGAGTGCCATGTTGGTGCCAGAATGTGAGCTGCCCCTCCAGTAGTGGCTACTCTACCATTAGATCTGGTCTACTCCGTATCAATTTCAATTGCTTGGCATAGACACAGCAGGTTTCTGATAGAGAAAATGTGGAAGCCAATATAATCTAGAAGTGATGGAAATTAGGACAGCAAACCGCGGCACAGTGGTGCAGCAGATAGTGCAGCTGCTTACCGTTCCAACCACCGGGTCTTGATCCCGACCTAAGGTGCGGCCTGTGTGGAGTTTGTACGTTCTCCCTGTGACTGCAGGTGCTTCGTCCAGATGATCTGGTCTCCTTCCACATCTCAAATATGAAGCAATTGTCCCTTGTGTAGGTGGTGGGCAGGAGAATCAGAGGGTGCAGATGGGCATATGCAAGATAATAGGTTGTAGAGAAATAAACTGGGGAATGGTTATGATAGGGAAGTGCCAAAAGTTACCATAGATTTGTTGCGCTGATTGGATTCCTTGTATAAACTATGAGAATCTAGAAAAGATGCACTTGCCAAATCAGAAAACGAATTACTTATTTTTAGCCACCATGCATATGATGTATTGGAATGCTTTAAGATTAACATGATCCAACATTATCATACTGCAGAACGACTGATGTATAAGTATTTTTGTATTTTCTATTTTTAATTGACATAACATTCCGTCTTGAAATGTTACATAAAATGCAATTATTTACCAGTCCTTCCTCTTCCTTTCAGAGGAAAATAATCATGGTGTGAATGATAATTTTAGAATCTCAAACCCGATTGTTGTGGGTCTCTGTGGGATTAGGCAGGTGGAGGAAAGCAGTTCTTAATCTTAAAGGGGGAAGCAACCAGTTTCTAAGAAGTCATCTGCTTTTCTTTTGCATTGGTTGCGTAGGAAATTAGATTCAACTTTACCCTAAGAGATGGCTATGTAACGGATGGAGTTGGCTCCTTTGTCTTAAAGTAAGTATGATCTTGCCCTCTCCAAGCACATTCAAGGCTCAGACATTAGTCATCGGGAATTGGCTTGTCCCCTACCCTTGAGACAAGGTTTGCCAAGTCCACCAGGAGATTCCCACAGCTGAGACCACCTGACTTTGTGCACCTATGCCTTAAGAACAGAGCAGTACTGCAGGACCTATTGCACTACCTCCAACCAGTTCTGTACATAAGGGCTCACGGCAGCAATTAAATATGACAACTTGTAGAGGAGCTTCGATCCTTTAAAATAATGGGAAAAGACATACAGTATGTGTGTGCCTTTCATCACTCTCTTCAGATATTTTTTATTGCGGGTGTGCCAGTGAGCCTACCCCTGTTCAGTATGCACCCCATGAGTATCTGGAGGGGACAAGAACTCAAATCACAGTCAAAGTAAAATGTATTATCGAAGGACGTACATGCTACCAAATACTACCTTGAGATTTATTTTCTTGCAGGCATTTGCAGGAAAATTAAGAAATAACATAACTTTGTGGAAAAATTTTATATATAAAAAAAGACTGAGAACACTTTAACCAATGTGGCTAAAGAAGAGAAATTGTGCAAATACAAATGTAATACTGAGAACATGGGTTGTAAAGAGTCCTTGAAAGTGAGTCTGTACGTTGTAAAATCAGTTCAGAGGTGAGGCGAGTGAAGTTAAATATCGGTTCAGGAGCCTGATGGTTGTGGGATAATAACAAGATATGATATGTGACTATAGGCTTGTAAATGTCTGAGTATCTTTCTGTGTGAATGTATGGGTAAATGATGCACGCCCAAGAGAGTGTCTAGCATGTGACTTTACTGATTATAGGACTTCACAGACCTCCAAACTGCACCTCAAAGTTCTAATTTATTATCTGAGTATGTATACCATACAGAACCTTGAGGTTCATCTTCTTCCAGGCACACACAAAACCAAAAAAAAAATAGAATCCTCAAAAAAAAAACACACACACAACAAAGACCGACAAATATCCAACATCCGAAAGAGGACAAGTCGTACAAAGAGAAAAAAACAGTAAACAAATAATACGTAGAATGTGAACTGCACAGACCCCGAATGTGAGTCCACAACTGCGGAGTCAGTTTAGCGCTGAGGTGAGTGTCTGGATGGTACTCCTGTAAAGATTGGTTAAAATAGTGGGTTGGAGTGAGGGGGGAGGGAGCCTCACTGACCTCAATCCATACAAGACGTGAAGATGCTGCTGTGTTTTCTTGACCAAAGGAAGGTCAAGAAAGGGGCTGGATGAGATCGTCTGTAAAGCGCTTTCCCAGAAACTTGGTGCTCCTAACTCTCTCCACGGAGGAGCCAGTGAGGACTGCCAGCCTGCACCTTCCTAAAGTCCACTATCATCTCTTAGGCCTTTTCCAAAGAAGTAGAAAATCTACAGCACATTACAGGCCCTTCGGCCCACAATGTCATGCTGACCATGTAACCTACTCTAGGAACTGCCTAGAATTTCCCTACCGCATAGCCCTCCAATTTTCTAAGCTCCATGTACCTACCTAAGAGTCTCTTAAAAGACCCTATTGTATCCAATTGGAGCTGTTTTCCATGTTGAGACTCAAGTTGTTGCGCTCATACCATTCTACCAGCTGGCCTTCTTGCTCTCTGTACATCGTCTTATCATCATTGTTTATGAGGGCAACCACATTTGTATCATCAGCGAACTTGATGAGATGGTTTGAAGTGGATCTAGCAATGCAGTCATGCATCAGTGGCATGAATAGAAGCGGGAGCACCGGTGCTCACCGTGTTGGAGGTAGAGATGTTTTTGTCAACGTGGTCTGACTGTGCCCTTTCTGTCAAGAAGTCCATGATCCAGTTACATAGAGGGGTGTTGAAATACAATGAGGACAGCTTACTCACCAGCTTCTGAGGGACGATCGTGTTAAGTGCCAAGCTGAAGTAAATGCATTCTGACGTACGAGACACCATTTTCCAAGTGGGACGGGACGGAATGGCAAAGGTTAAGGCATCATCAGTGGACCGACAAAGCAAAAAGCAAACTGAAAAGTTTCCAATGCAGCAGGAAGATGGGATTTAATGTGATCCCTAAGCAGCTGCTTTATGCACGTTACTATTGTTGAGATCAGTGCCACCGAACGGTAGTCGTTAAGGCAGGGTTACGATCGCCCTCTTGGGCACTGGGATGATGGTGACCACCTTGAAGCCTGAGGAGACAGTGGACTGTTCCAGAGAGATGTTGAAGATGTCTGTTAGAACCTCGGTTAACTGGGCTACACAGCTCCTCAGCACCTGACCAGCTACGTTATCAAGTTGCACAGCTTTACGTGGGTTGACCCTGGCTAGGGTCTCCCTCACATCAGCTGTGACCCAACAGACTACCTACTCCTCGAGTGTGAGGGAATGGTGGGGAGGGGTGACCTTCCTCACCGGCCCATCATTTAATGCATCAAATTGAGTGTAAAAGACATTCAGCCTATCAGGAAGAGAGGCATCGCTATTGTTTACGTGCAGGTAGACTTGAATGCCCTCTGCCATATGCACCTCATGTCTCTGATGTCACAGAAACATAGAAACATAGAAAATAGGTGCAGGAGTAGGCCATTCGGCCCTTCGAGCCTGCACCGCCATTCAGTATGATTATGGCTGATCATCCAACTCAGAACCCTGTACCCGCTTTCTCTCCATACCCCCTGATCCCTTTAGCCACAAGGGCCATATCTAACTCCCTCTTAAATATAGCCGATGAACCGGCCTCAACTGTTTCCTGTGGCAGAGAATTCCACAGATTCACCACTCTCTGTGTGAAGAAGTTTTTCCTCATCTCGGTCCTAAAAGGTTTCCCCTTTATCCTTAAACTGTGACCCCTCGTTCTGGATGTCCCCAACATCAGAAACAATCTTCCTGCATCTAGCCTGTCCAATCCCTTTAGAATTTTATACGTTTCAATAAGATCCCCTCTCAATCTTCTAAATTCCAGTGAATATAAGCCTAGTCGATCCAGTTTTTCTTCATATGAAAGTCCTGTCATCCCAGGAATCAATCTGGTGAACCTTCTCTGTACTCCCTCTATGGCAAGAATGTCTTTCCTCAGATTAGGGGACCAAAACTGCACACAATATTCTAGGTGCGGCCTCACCAAGGCCTTCTACATCTGCAGTAGAACCTCCCTGCTCCTGTACTCAAATCCTTTTGCCTTGAATGCCAACATACCATTTGCCTTTTTCACCGCCTGCTGTACCTGCATGCCCACCTTCAATGACTGGTGTACAATGACACCCAGGTCTCGTTGCATCTCTCCTTTTCCTAATCGGCCACCGTTCAGATAATAATCTGTTTTCCTGTTCTTGCAACCAAAGTGGATAACCTCACATTTATCCACATTAAATTGCATCTGCCGTGAATTTGCCCACTCACCTAACCTATCCAAGTCACCCTGCATCCTCTTAACATCCTCCTCACAGCTAACACCGCCACCCAGCTTCATGTCATCCGCAAACTTGGAGATGCTGCATTTAATTCCCTCATCTAAATCATTAATATATATTGTAAATAACTGGGGTCCCAGCACTGAGCCTTGCAGTACCCCACTAGTCACTGCCTGCCATTCTGAAAAGGTCCCGTTTACTCCCACTCTTTGCTTCCTGTCTGCCAACCAATCCTCTATCCACATCAATACCATACCCCCAATACGTTGCGCTTTAAATTTGCACACTAATCTCCTGTGTGGGACCTTCTCAAAAGACTTTTGAAAATCTAAATATACCACATCCACTGGCTCCCCGCATCCACTCTACTAGTTACATCTTCAAAAAATTCTATAAGATTCGTCAGACATGATTTACCTTTCACAAATCCATGCTGACTTTGTCCGATGATTTCACCTCTTTCCAAATGTGCTGTTATCACATCTTTGTTAACCAACTCTAGCATTTTCCTCACCACCGATGTCAGACTAACCGGTCTATAATTCCCCAGTTTCTCTCTCCCTCCTTTTTTAAAAAGTGGGGTTACATTAGCCACCCTCCAATCCTCGGGAATTAATCCAGAATCTAAGGAGTTTTGAAAAATTATCACTAATGCATCCACTATTTCTTGGGCTACTTCCTTAAGCACTCTGGGATGCAGACCATCTGGCCCTGGGGATTTATCTGCCTTTAATCCCTTCAATTTACCTAACGCCACTTCCCTACTAACATGTATTTCACTCAGTTCCTCCATCCCACTAGACCCTCGGTCCCTTACTATTTCCGGAAGATTATTTATGTCCTCCTTAGTGAAGACAGAACCAAAGTAGTTATTTAATTGGTCTGCCATGTCTTTGTTCCCTATGATCAATTCATCTGTTTCTGACTGTAAAGGACCTACATTTGTCTTGACCAATCTTTTTCTTTTCACGTATCTATAAAAGCTTTTACAGTCAGTTTGTATGTTCCCTGCCAGCTTTCTCTCGTAATCTTTTCTCCCTTTCCTAATTAAGCCCTTTGTCCTCTTCTGCTGGTCTCTGAATTTCTCCCAGTCCTCAGGTGTGCCGCTTTTTTTTGCTAATTTATATGTTTCTTCTTTGGACTTGATACTATCCCTAATTTCCCTTGTCAGCCACGGGTGCACTACCTTCCCTGGTTTATTATTTTGCCAAACTGGGATGAACAATTGTTGTAGTTCATCCATGTGATCTTTAAATGCTTGCCATTGCATATCCACCATCAACCCTTTAAGTATCATTTGCCAGTCTATCTTAGCTAATTCACTTCTCATACCTTCAAAGTTACCCTTCTTTAAGTTCAGAACCTTTGTTTCTGAATTAACTATGTCACTCTCCATCTTAATGAAGAATTCCACCATATTATGGTCACTCTTACCCAAGGGGCCTCGCACGACAAGATTGCTAACTAACCCTTCCTCATTGCTCAATACCCAATCTAGAATGGCCTGCTCTCTAGTTGGTTCCTCGACATGTTAGTTCAGAAAACCATCCCGCATACATTCCAAGAAATCCTCTTCCTCAGCACCCTTACCAATTTGGTTCACCCAATCTATATGTAGATTGAAGTCACCCATTATAACTACTGTTCCTTTATTGCACGCATTTCTAATTTCCTGTTTAATGCCATCCCCAACCTCACTACTACTGTTAGGTGGCCTGTACACAACTCCCACCAGCGTTTTCTGCCCCTTAGTGTTATGCAGCTCTACCCATATCGATTCCACATCCTCCAGGCTAATGTCCTTCCTTTCTATTGCGTTAATCTCCTCTCTAACCAGCAATGCTACCCCACCTCCTTTTCTTTCCTGTCTATCCCTCCTGAATATTGAATATCCCTGGATGTTGAGCTCCCATCCTTGGTCACCCTGGAGCCATGTCTCTGTGATCCCAACTATATCATATTCATTAATAACTATCTGCACATTCAATTCATCCACCTTGTTACGAATGCTTCCCGTATTGACACACAAAGCCTTCAGGCTTGTTTTTACAACACTTGTAGCCCTTATACAATTATGTTGAAAAGTGGCTCTTTTTGCTTTTTGCCCTGGATTTGCCTGCCTGCCACTTTTACTTTTCACCTTACTACTTTTTGCTTCTACCCTCATTTTACACCCCTCTGTCTCTCTACACTTGTTCCCATCCCCCTGTCACATTAGTTTAAAGCCTCCTGAACATTGGTTCCAGTCCACCTCCCCCTAGGACATTGGTTCCAGTCCAGCCCAGGTGCAGACCGTCCTGTTTATTCTGGTCCCACCTCCCCCAGAACTGGTTCCAATGCCCCAGAAATTTGAATCCCTCCCCCTTGCACCATTTTTCAAGCCACGTATTCATCTGAAATATCCTCCTATTTCTACTCTGACTAGCACGTGGCACTGGTAGTAATCCAGAGATTACTCTGGATGAATACTCTGTGGTCCTACTTTTTAGTTTATCTCCTAACTCCCTAAATTCACCTTGTAGGACCTCATCCTGTTTTTTACCTATATCGTTGGTACCTATGTGCACCATGACCACTGGCTGTTCACCCTCCCATTCCAGAACATCCTGCAGCCACTCAGAGACATCCTTGACCCTTGCACCAGGGAGGCAACATACCATCCTGGAGTCTCATTTGTGGCTGCAGAAACGCCTATCTATTCCCCTTACAATCGAATCCCCTATCACTATAGCTCTCCCACTCCTTTTCCTTCCCTCCTGTGCCACACAGCCACCCATGGTGCAATGAACTCGGCTGCTGCTGCCTTCCCCTGATGAGCCATCTCCCCCAACAGTATCCAAAACAGTATATCTGTTTAGGAGGGAGATGACCTCAGGGGACTCCTGCACTACCTGCCTACTGCTACGCTGTAAAATAGCTGTATGGTCTCTGTGAATAATCCCATTTTGCCTCCCTGATTGCAGAGTAAGGCACAGCTCTTGCTGACCTGAGAGCTGTTTATACCCCAATTTCAAAACAATATTCCGATCTCTCAGCCGTGTCTGGACCTCTGCTGCCAGCCATGGCTTCTGATTTGGCCCTCACAGTTGTGCATTTTGTATTTCGGTAATATTGAATTGAATTGACTGTATTACTTACATACTTCCTATACATGAAAAGCAAAAATCTTTTACGTTACATCTTCATCTAAATGTGCAATGTGCAATTTATAGTAATTTATAATAAATAGTATGTACAACAATATATTATAGAAATACAATTGTGTCAGCATGAGTTAATCAGTCTGATGGACTGGTGGAAGAAACTGTCCTGTTGGTTCTGGCTTTTATGCTGTGATACCGTTTCCCAGATGGTAGCAGCTGGAACAGTTTGTGGTTGGTGTGACTCGGGTCCTCAAACATCCTTCAGGCCCCTTTTTCACACCTGTCTTTTTAAATGTCCCAAATAGTCAAAAGTTCACATCTACAAGATGTGCTGGGCTGTCCGCACCACTCTCTACAGAGTCCTGCGATTGAGAGAAGTACATTTCCCATACCAGGCAGTGATGCAGCCAGTCAGGATGCTCTCAGTTGTGCCCCTGTAGAAAGTTCTTTGGATTTGGGGGCCCATACCAAACTTCTTTAACCGTCTGAGGTGAAAGAGGCGCTGTTGTGCCTTTTTCACCGCACAACCAGTATGTCCAGACTACGTGAGATCCTTGGTGATGTTTATGCTGAGGAACTTAAAGCTGTTCACCCTCTCAACCCCAGATCCATTGACATCAATAGGGGTTACCTGTCTCTATTCCTCTTGTAGTCCACTAATCAGTTCCCTTGCTTTTGCGACATTGAGGGAGAGGTTGTTTTCTTGACACAATTGTGTCAGGGTGATGACTTCTTTTCCATAGGCTGCCTCAGTATTATTTGAAATTAGGACAATCAGTGCAGTATCATCAGCAAGTTTAATTAGAAGTTTGGAGCTGTGCATGGCGACACAGTCATGGGTGTACAGAGATTAAAGGAGGGGGCTTAGGACACAGCCCTGAGGGGCACCTGTGTTGAAGGGCAGAGGGCAGAAGTGAGAGAACTCACTGTTACCACCTGCTGGCGATCTGACAAGAAGTCCAAGATCCAGCTACACAAGGCAGGGTGAAGGCCGAGGTCTCTGAGCTTCTTGTCAAGCCTGGAGGGAATTATTGTGTTGAATGCTGAACTGTAGTCCAAGAACAGCATTCTCACATAAGCATCCTTCTTCTCCAGATGTGTAAGGATGGTGTGTAGAGCTGTTGGTCCTGGATTTTATGCTTTGGTACCATTTCCTGGATATTCCTGGAATATTGTATATATATGAGGTTGATTGAGCATTCTTTTTTGTTCATTGCTGATTCTAAGTGAAAGTACGTCATCACACCACATCATAAGTAAAAATAAAGTGCACAAGTTATCTCCAGCTCCGTGTTTAAGTTCCTCAGGGTGAATATCACAAATGACCTGACTTGGTCTAACCAAGCAGAGTCCACTGCCAAGAAGACCCACCAGCGCCTTTACTTCCTGAGAAAGCTGAAGAAATTTGGCCTGTCCCCTAAAACCCTCACTAATTTTTATAGATGCACCGTAGAAAGCATTCTTCTAGGGTGCATCACAACCTGGTATGGAAGTTGTTCTGTCCAAGACCGGGAGAAGCTGCAGAAGATTGTGAACACAACACAGCATATCACACAAACCAATCTTCCATCCTTGGAACAACAACACACACAAAATGCTGGTAGAACACAGCAGGCCAGGCAGCATCTATAGGGAGAAGCGCTATCGACGTTTCGGGCCGACACCCTTCGTCAGGACTAACCGAAAGGAAAGATAGTAAGAGATCTCGAAGGGTCTCGGCCCGAAACGTCGACAGCGCTTCTCCCTATAGATGCTGCCTAGCCTGTTGTGTTC
Source organism: Hemitrygon akajei (assembly GCF_048418815.1). Taxonomy (NCBI): domain Eukaryota; kingdom Metazoa; phylum Chordata; class Chondrichthyes; order Myliobatiformes; family Dasyatidae; genus Hemitrygon; species Hemitrygon akajei. Next base: position 36,574,730 of record NC_133150.1, read on the forward strand.
CACCAGCATTTTGTGTGTGTTGTTGTTTGAATTTCCAGCATCTGCAGATTTCCTCGTGTTTGCTCTTCCATCCTTGGACTCACTTTACACCGCACGCTGTCGGAGCAGTGCTGCCAGGATAATCAAGGACATGACCCACCCAGCCAACACACTTTTTGTCCCTCTTCCCTGCAGGAGAAGGTTCAGGAGCTTGAAGATTCATACAGCCAGATTTGGGAACAGCTTCTTTCCAACTGTGATAAGACTGCTGAACGGATCCTGACCTGGATCTGGGTCATACCTTCCAAATATCCGGACCTGACTTGCACTACCTGACTTTCCCTTTTCTATTTTCTAATTATGACTTATAATTTAAATTTTTATTATATTTACTTTGATTTGTACTTCAGGGAGCGCGAAGCGCAGAATCAAATATCGCTGTGATGATTGTATGCTCTAGTATCAATTGTTTGGTGACAATAAAGTAAAGTAAAGTGTTTTTCTTTTAATTAGATTTTATGTTTTGAAATTAAAAAATATAACAGTGGTAATGAGAAAGTTTTAAGTAAACCCAAGGCAACCAACTATCTGTTAAAGCACAGCGAGATGTTCAAGTTTATAAAAAGCACAGTGAGAAAAGGTTGAGTAATAAAATGGTGAAGCATGTGTTCTTCAGAAGGGATGGACACGGGTTTAAAAAAAGGAAGTAAATGGACAAATCCACAGGTTCATTAACAGTGAGTACCAGGTGATAATAATAGCTGGCTACATCAGAAAAATGGATGCATTCAATTGTACAAGAGATAACTGGATTCTGTGTACTGAGCAAATTGAGCAGTATTTTAAAGCAAATGGAATAACCAGTAGGAAATGAGAGCCAGTTTGCTGAGTGTATTTGGTTTAAAGATATACAGTTTGTTTCTAGGTTTAATTGCTCCAACCAAACCAGCCGAAATAAGCTTTGTTGATATCATGAAAGTAATGCAGGGACATTGAGAACCAAAGCCATTATTGATTGCAGAACACTTTAGCAATCATAACTGGAATCAAAAGGAAGGGGAGTCCGTTTCAGCATATGTGGCTGAATTGAAGAGATTGTCTGAGAATTGTCAGTTCAGTAATAGGCTTCATGTTGCACTGAGAGATTGGTTCATTTGTAGAATCTTACAAGAAAGCACTCAAAAATGCTTCCTCAGGGACCTAGCGTTATCTGGATGACGTCATTGTTACCGGTAAGAATGACGAGGAGCATCTACAAAATCTCAACAATGATAAAATGATTTGAAGATTATGGGGTCAGAGGGTGACTTGAGAAGTGCAAATTCTTTAAATCAAGCATCATTTACTGTGGTCACACTATCGATGCACAAGAATTACACAAGTATACTCAGAAAATTGAAGCATAGGTGGATGTTCCAAGATCAAAAGACATGTCACAGTTGTTGGTCCTTTTTAGGATTAGTCAGTTACTATAGAGGTTCCTGCCAAACCTGGCTACTGTTCTCCACCTCTTGAACTCATTAATACAGATTGGGGAGAAATGGCAAAGCAGTGTGAGGTGGCTTTCAAAAAGGTAAAGAAAATGGTGACGTCAGACACTGTACTCACACATTATGATCCACATTGTCCAGAGAAGCTGGCCTGTTACTCCTCACACGACGCTATAGGTGCAGTCACGTCAAGTGAAAGCCCTTTCCCCTGTTGCTGCAGAGTAAAGATTTGCGCACAGATTGTTAGAGAAGCCTTGAATCATGGTTGAGGTGTAAAATGTTTCAACCAGTAGTTGTATGGGAGAGAGTTTGCCCTCGTTACTGAAAATCAACCACTAGTGCCCATTTTCAATCCGTCCACTAACAGCAGCAGCACCAATGTAGGGATGGGCTCTGATTCTTTGAGGACACAATTACAAGACTGAATTCAAGAGGGAAACTAATCATGGAAATGCTGATGGATTGTCCTACTTACCTCCAGTAAAGAGAGAACCTGAAAAATTTACAAAAGAGGACACTCTTCTTAACATATTCTTCCTAATGCGAAGTCTCCCTATTACAGCAGAGATTATCAAAAGAGAAACCAGAAAAGACCCCACTCTGTCTCAGGTCTACATGGCAACCCAAAATGGCTGTAATGCGCAGCTGGAACTCCAGTTCCCTCATTTTTCTCAGCACCGGGGTGAACTTGCCCTTGACAAAGATTGCTTTATGAGGGGATTGAGAGTTGTTACACCATCCACGCTGAGAGCTCGTGTTGGAGGTGCTATGAGCTGGTCATCTCGGCACAGTCAAAATGAAACCACCGGGATGAAGTTTTGTTTGCTGGTCCAGGGTAATTCTGCAGATCGAGCAGATCGCCATGCACTGCTCAGGATGTCAACGTGGCCTGCATTGTCCTAGCAGAGGATTCATGTGGATTTTGCCAGACCATTCATAGGCACAAATTTCTTAGATGCAGCTACGAAGTGGCCAGAAGATTTTTCAATAGCCTTCACTGCAGTCTTGCACAATGTTGATGTGTCAGTAACAATGGACCGCAGTTTCAGTCAGTCATAAAAATAATTGAAATAAGACATATTACATCTGCACCATACCAACCAGCTACAAATGGCTTGGCAGAAATGTTTGTTCACAATCTAAAGAACACCATGCAACTGTCAGCACAACACACTACACTAACACTAAACCAGAAGCTCACCAAGTTCCCCTTTGTATATCCTTAATAGAGCACACTCCACAACCAACGACTGACCAGCTATTCTGTTCCTGGGTCTCCCCTTGCATTTACACCTGTCTCTCCTCAAACCCAATCTCAGAAGGATTATTCAGGACAAACAGCTGGGACAAATTGAAGGAGGTTCACTGTTTCACTCCTGGACAAGCCATCCTGGCAAGGGACTACGGAGGTGATCAAAAGTGGGTACTCAGAAAGGTGAAGGACAGAACTGGACTACTCTCCTACAAAGCGGATATTGTGTCTGCTGTCACCTGGAGATGACACATTGATCAGTTGAGGAGAGCAGAGTCAATTGTTAGAGATAAAAGGTGGCCAGAGCTATCAGAGCCATTTCCTGCAGTCAATAGACAATAGACAATAGGTGCAGAAGTAGACCATTCGGCCCTTCGAGCCTGCACCCAGAGTCAACTCCTACAAATCACCACAGAGGAGACCCCGGAACCGGACGTTGTGTCATACCCACAAGTCTCAACCAGCAAGCAGAGAGACTCGCACCCCCCGCAGTCAGAAGAGATATTATCCCACAAAAATAAGAAAGACTCCACAGAAAATAAATCTTTCGGCCTGAATAGGACAATTTAAGATCTACTATAATGTGCATATCTATACAGTACAGAAGTTGCATTATATCATATACTATGTATATTGTTGATATGCATTCTATATTGAGTTGGAGTTTATAACTAAGCAGGGAAGAGTGTTGTGTATTTAATATTTGAATAATATTGTAAATATGTTGCTGATTAAGCATTCTTTGTTGATTTAAGTAATTCATTATGGGTTATATGTAAAAGTAAATGGCATACATTATCACACCACCATGTCATGTGTGTGTACTGTGCTTACAGTAAAAACAAAGTACAGAAGTTATTTCCTGGCCCTGTGTTTTTCTTTTAATCTGTTTTTATGCTTTGGAAGTACAAATCATACCACTCACATAGATGTTGTAACAGCGGTGATGTCCTCAGTACACTTCCTTTTGTAGCCAGTCACAGATCTCGCATATTCATCGATCACTCAGATGTCATTGCTTCCCCATTCTGAATAACAACTGAACCTCTTGTCCATGTCTGTATGCTTTTATGCATTGAGTTGCTGCCACATGATTGGCCAATTACATATTGCATGAATAACCGAATGTATAGGTGTACCTAATAAAGTGGTCACTGGGGGGGGGGGGCGGCGTGTGTGTGTGTGTGTGTGTGTGTGTGTGTGTGTGTGTGTGTGTGTGTGTGTGTGTGTGTGTGTGTGTGTGTGTGTGTGTGTGTGTGTGTGTGTGTGTGTGTGTGTGTGTGTGTGCACGCACCTGTAAGCACTGTGAGTGATTACAGGACCACTGTCTGTGATCCTATTCACAGTTTAACATAATGATGTGATTGCATTTGAAGTACCATTGTGTGTTTTATTTCTAAACCACTGAGATCCCTCTGGTGGTAGGCGCACATCATTTTGACCCAACAATGAAGATGGAGTATCATAATCAGTATGGTGCATGGCATGAAGGGATTCTTGGGGGAAATAGGGGGATCTTCCAAATTATATGATGCCTTTAACACAGGAAAACACCTCAAAGCCCTTCAATGTGATGCAATTTAAAATGAATTACAAAGCTAACAAGAACACAGGTCCAACATGTCTATGTAGGTTCTCAGTCTACATGTAGAACAGGCCTTGAGTGTCACACTGGAGATCAGTAAAACTTTTAGACGATTGCTAAGAGGATAAACTGAAAATAATAACTATACAGATTTGGAAAAGTTTCTTATTTGGTCTTTTTTCCCTTTTCCACAATCCCTTGATTTTGTTTTTATTTTGTTTTAAAAAGTATTTACTTCAAAGCTCATACTGCTTGCTCTTAACTCTTATCCATCCAAGCATCTCTGCATCTCAGATCACCCAAACTTCACAAAAGACGGTGCATTGCTCCTTGCAATTGATCTGAACACTTCAGTCTGTCAGTTGTGAGCAAAGTTACTGGAAAAGAGGGAAATGAATATCGGTCTGACTGTGTGGGTTGTAGGTGGGAGGGCTTGTGACGAAGCCAGCACAGACTTGTGTAGGTCTGTGGGAAATCTCAGTACCTCATGAAAGCTGAAGTGTGCTTTACTTAGGATAATCAGGGGCTCGCAATGCAGAGGAAGTGGAACAGTCTCTGTGATGCACTCATTGCATGGCACAGAATATTCCTCAGTGAACATGAAGCATGTCATCGCACTCAGATTATGACCTTCAAAGTAAAAATATTTCATGGAACATAGAATATAGAATATTTCTCTGAAATCATCCTCCCCATTCTTTGCTCAAACTCTGCCATTAGAGTTAAAGACAGTCTAGCCTTGCAAAGTAACAGAACTGAGTAGCAGTTTATTAGGTTGCATGTCTATTTGACTGAGACTTTGGAAATTCTTTTAGAGCAGGTCATACAGATGAATATACCAGGTCTTCTGCCATTGTGAAATCCATATAAATGTCTTGTACTGTTCTCACGAGTACCTCATTCATAACTCTCATAGCTTGTCTTCTGTGAATAGAAGCATGTTTCCACGACCCCTGTTCATTGTGTTCCATTCAACCTACTCAAACAGACTTAACATTTAACGAAAATAATAATTATGCTCTCAATAGATTTAGCCCTTTCCTTGATGATGCTGGTAACCCAGGTGAGAACTAGATTATGGGATGCATGATTTTGTCACTGGAAGTTTGGGAAGCCAATACAAAGCTCACGAAGCAAGGCTCATTTTTAAAAAATGATTGGACAAGTCAGAGACACGTTTTCTTCCACAAAAAGAAATCCTCCCAGATTCAATGAGTTTCCATGGTTATGAAGCAACTGGAGCTGTCACAAGAGGTCTGGATAAAACAATAGAAAGGAACAAAGTGTTTTACTAGATGTTTTTTTTTCTCAAAAATAATTCCTCCAAATTCTTGTGGCAAACGTTTCAGGCTTTGGGAATTTGGTGCTGAAATCTTTCATTAGTCTGAATACGTATGCATACATACTGTATGTGTGTATGCATGTTTATGCAAATAAATTTAAAGATTAGCTTTATTTTTCAGATGCGCTTTAATTCATTGAAGCTCAAAGTGAAAAGCATCATTCGTGTTAGTAACCTGTGTAGACCGAGGATGTACTGGGGGGGAGGGGGCGCGTAGGGGTGTCCAAAGTGTCACTGTGCTTCCGCCAGCATAGTATGCCGACAACTCACTAGATAGATAGATAGATAGATAGATAGATACTTTATTCATCCCCATGGGGAAATTCAACTTTTTTTTCCAATGTCCCATACACTTGTTGTAGCAAAACTAATTACATACAATACTTAACTCAGTAAAAAATATGATATGCATCTAAATCACTATCTCAAAAAGCATTAATAATAGCTTTTAAAAAGTTCTTAAGTCCTGGCGGTAGAATTGTAAAGCCTAATGGCATTGGGGAGTATTGACCTCTTCATCCTGTCTGAGGAGCATTGCATCGATAGTAACCTGTCGCTGAAACTGCTTCTCTGTCTCTGGATGGTGCTAACCCTAATCCGTAAGTCTTTGGACAGTGGGAGGAAACCAGAGCACTCAGAGGAAACCCTCAAGGTCATGGGGAGCGCATACAAATTCCTTACATCTAGTGGTGGAAATTGAACACCAATCTTAATGCTGTAAAGAGTTATGCTAACTGCTGTCCTTCCATCATCCCTGTGGGTGTGTGTGCACTCCCTTCAACATTAGGTGTGAGTGTGCATTTATGTGCATTGATTAATTTTAATATCTATTCTGATGGTTTTCCAATCTTTTTCATGAATGAAAGCCCCATTGGTTGACACTAAACTCTGGATGACATCACAGGTCCATTCATATAAAAAGAAGCCAAATAACTGCAGATGCCAAAAATCTGAAGTAAAAACTGAATATTCCCAGCATTTTTTGTTTTTTTAAATTTTCTTTTAAGGAACTGTAGCAGAGCAGGGATAATACCATGCAAAGAATTTATTAGTTTTTACTTTCTTTAACTCAATTACCTTAACATTATTCAAGGTAGTGCAGTGGTTAGCACAACGTTTTACAGTACAGGGGATCCAGGTTCGATTCCCGCCACTGACTCCATGGAGTTTGTACATTCTCCCTGTGGCCGCATGGATTTCCTCCGGATGTTCCGGTTTCCTCCCACAGTCCAAAGACATACCAATTGGTAGGATAATTGGTCACTGTAAAGCATCCCGTGATTAGGCTAGGGTTAAATTGAGGGATTGCTGAGCAGCTTGGCTCAAAAGGTCAGAACAACATACTCCGTGCTATATGTCAATAATAATAATAATAATTATTATTATTATTTTTATTTAAACCTCCAACCCTTGTAAGTTTTGTACCTTTCTAACTTCTCCTCCAAGGGTATTTATCCACAAGATTAATTATGTCGGATGCAGTGACCGAGGGATCAAAGGATATATTTACAAAATTATTGGCCCCCAAAGGAGATTTAATTTGAAGAGATGATTGTGCAGAATTGTTTCCATGGTGTTATAGTCCTGTCTCTAGATACACAACTTGACAAGACGCAATCTACCCACAGTCAATTGCTATGTGCGTACTTAGTATTTGTGTTAGTAAAACACATAAACACACACACAAGCAGTGAAGGCTAAAGGAAGCTTCAGCTGAGATGTTCAAAATTATGAACTGCAATTAAAAATAAATCTTGCTTCTGTTAATACTTTATTAATGTGTATATCTACATATTTCTTGTTCCATCCTTGTAAATTTTCTATACAAATTCACCAGAGTCTCAAGATCAGATTTATTATTCCTGGCTTAAATGACTTTTATTTGTTGTTTTACAACAGCAATACAGTGCAAAGACATAAAATTATCATAAATTACAAAAATAGATAAAGAAGGCAAAATAGGCTGACTAGAAATGTACATGATACAATACTCATGGTCCAACCTAAGTTTAATGCTGTGTAACATAACTTCATAACTTTTCAATTCTTTCCCTCTAAAAGTAAGCCCAATGAACTTGTTTCAACTCCAGGATCCACAGCCAGACTGGGTATTGGCATACAAAACTCTGCCCTGAGGTAGCTTGCTCAGTTGCCTTTGTTGTCCTCCCATACTGGTTGTTCTCTAAAGGCTTTTGCCTTCCAAATGTTCCTTTTAAAAGGAGAATTGGCAGATTAGACTGAACTTGTCAGGGCTTGAAAGCACTCATAGCCAACAAGTATTTTTGCCTTCTTTGCAATGATCACCTTCATTAAGTTCCCGTTCCCTGAAATGTTCTAAGGTACCACCTCATTCTTCACTATTGAATTCCCCAATATACTCTCCTCAATGTACCTTAACGTTGCACGACTGCATTCTAATAGTCACATTTTCCTGATGCCTATGGTACATACCTCATTGAACAAGCATGGTCTTGGGAACTCTTTAACGTGCCACTCTGTCACATTAATATCTCATTTCATTACAACACAGGCCATATATTTTCTCTAATATGCCTAGCTTTTGATACTACCTGCAGCCTTCTTGGACTTTTTCTTGAAAACTATCCTATGTTATAACAACTGATACTGCGAGCAGAGGTCTGCATTTGTATAGCATCTTTCACAACCGCAGGATATCCCAAGCGTTCTTTGAATTATGTGGTGGTATGGTAACATGGCGGTTAGCTTAGCACTGTTACAGCACCTGGGACCTGGGTTCAATTGCCGCTGCTGCCGTAAGGAGTTTGTACGTTCTCCCCAAGACTGCATGCATTTTCTCCGGCTGCTCCGGTTTCCTCCCACACTCCAAAGACGGATGGGTTAGTAGGTTAATTGTTCACATTTGTGTAATTGGGCAGCACAGCCTCATTGGGCTAGTTACTCTATATAAAATAAAAATAAATAGCCATTGTATAATGTTGCAAACCTCATAATCCTGAAGAATCAGGAATATGGCCTCTGCTTAATATCTGACCGAACAGGATTCAAATAAATCAGCTCTTAATGAGTACTTGATAATCATTCTTTTCCAAAACACTGTCAAAAATAAGTTTAACAAAAGATCACTTCTTTGCCATTTTCAATGCTTCATGCAATCACATCTACCAAGGAACCGGAATCCAGGTTTCTTTGCACACAGAAAATTAAGAAAAATATTATTATTCTATATTTGGTTTCATTGGTGCAAATATGATCATTAACTAAACACTACAAGCATGTGAAAATTCAATCCCAAAGTGGTCTGGCAGAATGATAACATTGAAACAAACAAGCAAAAATTATCTTCATCCTTGAAAAACTGAACAAGCAATTAAGCTCGTTATTGTTTATACATTTTTGTCCTTCATGGTTCTTTCTTTTCTTTCCCAGATGGCACCAACTCATGCTGGAGATTCTACACATATTGCCAGTCCTCACTGACAGGTTCCAAGGAACTGTCAGCCTTAACCACACCACTATTGGAAGGGGAGGTTCATCTGCAAAGTCATGGCTTTGTGCAACTGCTTTCAGTCTTCAGTTCTCATGCAGTGAAATTTTCCATTTCTTTGTAGCTAGGTGTACACTCAGTGGCCACTTTATTAGGTACTCCTGAACACCTGCTCGTTAATGCACCTATCTAATCAACCAATCACATTGCAGCAACTCAATGCATAACATTGTGCGGACATGGTCAAGAGGTTCTGTTGTTATTCAGATCAAACATCAGAATGGGAAAGAAATGTCATCTAAGTGACTTTGACTGTGGACTGATTGTTGGTGCCAGATGGGTTGGTTTGAGTATCTCAGAAGATGCTGATCTCCTGGGATTTTCTTACACAAGAGTCTCTGGAGTTTATAGAGAATGGTGCAAAAAAAAAATGCAAAGCATCCAGGGAATGGTAGTTCTGTGGGTGAAAGTGTCTTGTTCATGAGAGAGGTCAGAGGAGAATGGCCAAAAGGGTTCAAACTAACAGAAAGATGACAGTAACTCAAACAACAAGTTACAACAGTGGTGATCAGAAGAGCATCTCTGAACACACAACACATCAAACCTTGAAGTGGATAGTGCTATAGCTGCAGAGGTCCATAAACATACATTCAGTGGCCACTTTATTATCTAATAGAATGTCCACTAAGTGTACAAGATCATAAGACTTAACAGCCATTGAGTCTGCTCCGCTATTCCATCATAACTGATTTATTATCCCTCTCAACCCTATCTTTCCAATGTCACCTTTTACACCTTTACTATTGAAAAACCTAGCAAACTTCACTTCAAAGAAACTAATGACTTGGCCACCATGGTCATCTGTGGCCATGAACTCCACAGACTCAACACCCTCTAGCTAAAGGAATTCCTCCTTATCTCTGTTCGAAAGGGACATCTTTCTACTCTGTGGCTGTGCCTTCTGGTTCTAGACTCCCCCAATATAGGAACCATTCTCTCCATGACACTCTGTCTAGGCCTTTCAATATTCGATAGGTTTCAATGAGATCCATCCTTCATTCTTCTAAACTTTGTTTCATCTCTAATAATGAGCTGAACAAGGGATGCCTTTGTGTATAACTAGACTTAGAATAGGCCAGTCTATAAACACATCCAGGTACATTAGTAACCCTATTTGGGTATTCAGTTACTTCATTCGTAATAAAATTGTCTTGAATTCACTTTTCTTTCCCTTTCCATCTTCATTGAAAGCATCTTATAAAGGGAATTTCCATTGAAAAAAAACTAACATGAATCAAGGCAAAGTTTCATGAGGACATAAATGCCAGTGTATAAATAAAATGTAAATTGTGATAAAAATTACAATACTGTTATATATTAAATGTAATGATCTAAATTAACTACCACTACATTTTGTTGCTAAGCAACCCTGGAGGCCTACATCACAAAAGCATCTTACAGCAGAGGTATCCTGTGCATCTGAAGGTCGACATAATGTGTGAAAAATATTGGTGCGTGTTAAGTTCATGGTGAAATTAAGTGTGTCTTCTTTGTGTTTAAGATTCATGCTTCCAGTATTGCTTGTTGTCACCACTCCCTGAAAGCTATGGATAGAATTCTCATTTGGAAGGAGTTAAAAGGACGCAATTATGTCCATAGCTAAGGTGCAGCCTCTGGACTTCTATTTCTGTTAAGAGGAAGATAAATGAGCCAGTGTTTATTGTGCTACTCATTGGGTTATCCATAGAAAATGTACTATAAACTGTCAATATGTGGACATGCAAATTCACCCCATTACAGGGTAGTATTTCCTCCCCCTATCACCCGCTCCATTCATCCCCTTCCCCAGCTGCATTAGGCTCTGAATTTCCAAAATCAGGTTGTTTAAATAAGGTATGCAAGTACCCACGTATGTACTTTGCCACAACTACCCAAGGCTCGAATGTTAATCGCAGTCATAGTGTCATACAGCACAGAGACAGACCCTTGCACCCATCACGTTCATGCTGAGCATCGTGACTATTTGTACTAATTTCATCTATCAGGACTTGGTCTGACAATTCAAGTGTCCCTCTATATACTATTCATATGTGGTAGGAATACCTTCCTCCACCACCCAATTAGGAAGTGTGATCCAGATTCCAGTCCTTTTCTAGGTGAAAAATTTTCTCCTCCAATCCCCTCAAGAATGCTTATCCTTTACTGTAAATCAATATTCTCTAGAGTTATACACATCTGCCTTGGGTCTTACAAACTTCTCCCCTCAGCTGGTCTCACCCAATACCCCCAACCTTCTTAATCTGGCTTCTGCCACCGTCCTTTCCAGTCCTGATGAAGGGTCTCGGCCCAACATGTCGACTGCTAATTCCCCTCAATAGATGCTGCCTGACTTGTTGAGTTCCTTCAGTATTTTGTTCTGACTTGTTCAAGCTTTCCAGCATCTGCAAAATCACTTGTGTTTATAGTTAAGAAGTATTCATTTAAGACCCCAGCAATATAGGACCCTGTTGCAGCTATATAGGGCCCTGTTCAGACCCCACTTGGAGAACTGTGCTCAGTTCTGGTCGCCTCACTACTGGAGGATGTGAAAACCATCGAAAGCATGCAGAGGAGATTTACAAGGATGTTGCCTAGATCGGGGAGCATGCCTTAGGAGAATAGGTTGAGTGCACTTGGCCTTTTCTCCTTGGAGCGATGGAGGATGAGAGGTGACCTGATAGAGGTGTACAAGATAATGAGAGGCATTGATCGTGTGGATAGTCAGAGGCTTTTTCCCTGGGCTGAAATGGCTAGCATGAGAGGGCACAGTTTTAAGGTGCTTGGAAGTAGGTACAGAGGAGATGTCAGAGGTAAGTTTTTTACGCAGAGAATGATGAGTGTGTAGAATGGGCTGCCGGTGGCAGTGGTGGAGGCAGAAACGATAGGGTCTTTTAAGAGTCTCCTGGATAGGTACATGGAGCTTAGAAAAATAGAAGGCTATGGGTAAGCCTAGGTAGTTCTAAGGTCAGGACACATTTGGCACAGCTTTGTGGGCCGAAGGGCCTGTACCGACAGACAGACAGACATACTTTATTGATCCCAAGGGAAACTAGGTTTCGTTACAGTCGCACCAACCAAGAATAGTGTAGAAATATAGCAATATAAAACCATAAATAATTAAATAATAATAAGTTAATCATGCCAAGTGGAAATAAGTCCAGGACCAGCCTATTGGATCAGATTCCACAGATTCCACTACTCCAGAGTCTGACACTCCGAGGGAGGAGTTGTACAGCATTGTGCTGTAGGTTTTCTATGTTTCTATAATTCTAATATTCTAGGCCATTTTGGTCCTTGATGGAAACTATTTTTTCAGTGATTATCCTTTTGCCTTTAAGGGATTTTCCTTAACACATGAGATTCCGCAGATGCTGGAAATCCAGAGCAATACACACAAAGTGCTGGAGGAGCTCAGCTGGCCCGGCAGCGTCCATGGAAAGGAACAAACAGGCTCTGTTTCTGGCTCAAACCCTTCATTAGGACCCCTTACACTTCTTGCAAAGACATTTATACCCCCTCTTTGCCCTCTTATTTTCTTTTTTAAATACTCTTCCCTTACTTTTTTTGTAGTATATACTCCTGAAGATTTTGCTTGTTTTCTGTACAGTATAACTGCCATATGCTTTCTCGTTTCCTTTATACATCCCTTTATATGCTTTGACATCCAGGGTTTCTTGGACTTGCTGATACGATCAATCACCCCTACGGTAGCACGCTGGCCCTGAACTCTCAATATATTAATCTTAAACATGTTGTTCAGCTTTTATTTTGTACATGAATATGCTGTTTCAACACCTCTGAGATGCAAATGGAGCTGAAGACTGTGCAATCAGCAAACATCCTCTATCCTGATATTATGAACGGAAGGAAGGTTATTAATGAAGCCGTAGGTGGTTGGGTATATAGCACACTTCCTTGAGAACAATTATAGTAATGTTTCAGACCAAAGATGATTGACCTCTAACTATCCCAGCCTTCTTCCTTCGGTTTGCACTGTGGCACAGTAGATACAAACACAAGACATTGTGCAGATGCCGGAAATCCAGAGCAACGTACGAAATCTTGATGGAACTCAGCAGGTCAGGCAGCATCTATGGAGGGAAATAACTGTTGTTATTTCGGGCTGAGGTGTTGATTGTTTATTCCCCTCCATAAATGCTGCCTGCCCTGCTGAGTTCCTCCAGCATTTTGAGTGAGGCACAGTGGGTATTGTAGCCAACGCACGGGTCCTATAATCCAGCTTGATACTGACCTCTGGTGCCCTTTGCAAGGAGTTTCCATGTTCTCCTTGTGACCTCAAGATCTCAAGATTGTTTAATGTCATTTCCAGTACGCAAGTGTAAAGGAGAAGGAAGTTATTGTCATTCCGGATCCGATGCAGAACAAATAAACAAAATAAGATAAAGTGTGTGTGTGTGTGTGTGTGTGTGTGTGTGTGTGTGTGTGTGTGTGTGTGTGTGTGTGTGTGTGTGTGTGTGTGTGTGTGTGTGTGTGTGTGTGTGTGTGTGTGTGTGTGTGTGTGTGTGTGTGTGTGTGTGTGTGTGTGTGAGATTCCTACAAATGCTCCAGTTCCCTTGCACATCCCAAAACCCTACTTCATTTGGTCAATTAGCTACTGTAAATAACCTGCGGTGTGGGTGAGCGGTGGTAGAACTCTGACATGTCGGACAGAAGAGCAGAACAGATTTTTATCGATTCTGTGAACCAATTGACACATTTCTGTGCATAAAATAGTAACAGGCCCTTCAGTGCACCTCATCATGCCTATCAATTCGAATCCCACTTGCCTGCATTAATTCTGTATCCCTCTTTGTACTGCTCATTCAGGTACCTGTCAAAATGCTTCTTAAGTATTAAATATTACTACTATTCTTGCCTCCTCCAGCAATTCATTCCGGATACCAACTACCCTTTGAATGAAATACTTACCCCTCAGTTCTAAACTTCCTTCCTTACACCTGAAACCAATGCTGAGAATCAACCTCTGGCCACCTACCCTATCTATACCTCTTATAATTTTCTGTACACATTTCATGTCACATCTCAGCCTCTTTCACTTCCCCAGCCTGTTCAATCTCTCTTGATAACTTAAGTCCCTCAATGTCAGTAATATCTTTGTGAACCTTATCGTAGGAAATTGTTATCATCATCATCATCATTATGTGCCATGTCATATAATGTGGATGGTCATGATCTTTGACCTCAATTGTTCTTGGTAATTTTTCTGCAGAAGTAGCTTGCCATTGCTTTCTTCTGGGCAGTGTCTTCACAAGACGGTGACTCCAACTATTATCAATATTCTTTTGAGATTGTCTGCCTGGCGTCAGTGGTCACAAGACCAGGACTTGTGACGTGCACCGACTGTTCATACGACCATCCACCACCTGCTCCTGTGGCTTCACATTGACCCCGATCGGGAGGGCTAAGCAGGTGTTACACATATCCCAATGGTGACCTGCAGGCTAGTGGAGGGAAAGAGCGTCTTACACCTCTTTTGGTACAGACATATCTCCACCCTGCCACCCTAGGTAATTATAACATATGATAATGACCAGGTATGGGTAGTGTAGTGGTTGTCATAATACTTTACAGCATCAATGATTGATTGGAAGTTCAGGTTCAATTCCTGTTGTTGTCTGTAAGGAGACTGTCCCGTGACTGTGTGGCTTTCTCCGGTGCTTCAGTTTACTCCCACAATCCAAAGATGTACACGTTAGGGTGAGTCAGCTGTGGGCATATTGGAAGCATGACAATACATGCACTGTGTTTGTTGGTCGTTGGCGCAAATGGTGCGCAACACTGTATGCTTCAGTGTTCCGATGCGCATGTGACAAATAAAGCTAATCTTTAATCTTTACAAGTCTTTAAATTAGTGGACAGCATTTGGCATCTGCCTTTTTGACTCCAATGTTGTTTCAGGCGAATGCTGCATTGAGGTTGAATGCTCCATTAAGGTCACAAAATGGCTAAACGCTACAGATATTGTGAAAGTGATCTCGCTCCCACCTCATCGGTGCAATCCTGACTTCTGTCCGAGTTTGGACCAAGATTTGATAAGGTCTGGAACCAAGGTCTCCTGAAAGAATCTGAATTGAGCATCACGTTTCTGAATAAAGATAGCAATTACTAGCTTGGAACTAGTTCACCACTTTCTGCAGAACTAAGGGTCTGCGTCGCCTTAATTCAGAATGCTATTTGCTTGCATTTATTGTTTGCATGATCTTTTTCTCTCTGTGTATTGGGTGTTTCATGGGCTTCTATTTTAAATAGGTTCTTTGGGGTTTCTTTGTTTCATGACTCTCTGTCAGGAGATAAAACTCGAGATTGTATAATGTGTACGCTCTTTGATAATAGATGCACTTTGAATCCTTCGACATACATGGTAAATAAAGTTGATTCTTTGAACTTTGAACTTCTACATTTTTATTGTGTGGGAATATTATCAGACTATTCTAGCAATGTTGGAATAGCTTGGCCGGAGAAAGGAAGAGCCAGTAATGGAGCAAACCTTTTCCCTGCTAAAGCAGGGATGCAATCAGAACTTATAACTTCTACACTACCTAGAATGTTTAGTCAATTCAAAGTCTTACAGTTCATGGGTTCTTGGACCTTTCAAAACCTGTTGGCAGAGGGGAACAAGCTGTTCCTTAAACATTGAGTGTGTGTCTTCAGGCTCCTGTACATCCCCTTTGATGATAATAACGAGAAGAAGGCATGTCCTGGGTGCTGGGGGTCCTTAATGATAGTATCGTCTTGCATAATCACGCTGCTTTAAATAAGGATATTCATGAGGGCCCTCCTTATATTTGTTGTTTAATTGTCCAGCATTAATGACAGGATATGCAAGGACTGTAGATATTTGACCTGATCTAATAATTGTAAAATCATTCAACCTTATGAAGAGCATGCAGCTTCCATAGTTGACCATGTATGCATTTCACATCATTAACATTTCATTTTAACTTACATCTGATATTGTTCTTTTATCCTTCTCATTGGACCATAGCTAATCCCCTGACTTGAAGAGCAATGGCAGAGTGGCAGATGTTCTGAGCAACAGAGCTACAGATTATAGCGGAATACTACTTTGCTACTAATGGGCACACTTGAGCTGCTAGACCTATTCTGAAGCAATCCAATTTACTACTGCAGTAGCACCATGGAATATGATACAGGCTGTTCTCAGTACAACGTATACTCAGTGGCCAAAGGATATACATATACACCTGCTCCTTCATGCAAATCTCTTACCATCATCATCTTCATCATTATGTGCTGAGTTTATGATTGGGATGATCATGGTTTCGACCAGGATTGTCCTTGGCAAGTTATTCCACAGAAGTGGTTTGCCTTTGGCTCCATCTGGGCAGTGTCTTTACAAGACGTGTGACCCCAATCATTATCACTACTGTTCAGAGATGGTCTGCCTGGCGTCAGTGGTCACATAACCAGGACTTGTGATGTGCACCAGCTGCTCATATCACCATCCACCACCTGCTCCCATGGCTTCATGTGACCCTGATCGGGGAAGCTAAGCAGGTGCGACACCTTGCCCAGGAGGGACCCGCTGGCAAGTGGAGGAAAGGAGCGCCCTACACCTCCTTTGGTAGTTACGCACCTCCACCCCGCCACCCCTCGCACTTCAAAAATTCTCAAATGTGAACGTGAGTGTGAACATTCCTCAGTATGATAAAAGCTAAGTGAAAAGAGGAGGGATTTAAGATTCAAGATTCAAGTTTATTTACCGTGAGTACGTCGAACCACACGGTCCGAGTTAACAACCAACCCGTGGGTGTACTGGGGGCGACTGGCAAGTGTTGCCACGCATTCCAGTGCCAAGATAGTTTGCTGGCAATGGAAGATGGAATATAGAACAGAAAAGCATCTTCCACGAACATCTGGACATATTGACTATCACAATCCAAATGAGATGTTCACCTCAGTGGAGAGAAGAAAGAACAACTCTGTGTTAAAATCATCTGGCAACATGGACATCACAGCATAATGATTGGTGGTTAATTCAGCTGGGCTGGTTGCATCACTAGAAAATCTTCTTCCTATGAGAAATACAAAGGAAACACATGGCTCCCTTCCTTTGTAAGGCAAAGCTCATAGCAATGAAGTAAAGTATTGTCAAATAAGGGAAGTATCCAGAGAAAATGACAACATCTGATTGCAGGAACCAACTAAGATTTCATAAACTTTCTGTTACCAAGAGAGTGAAGGGCTTGTCGAGTTTCCCACTGCTTGCAGGGGATTATGTGAACGGCACTCATGCTCTTAAGGGAAATTTAGTCAAGTACAGGAAGAGGGAAGCAATGCTGATAGGATTAGGTGAAGAGGGGTGTGAGGAGGTTTGCGTGTAGAGTTAATCCTTGCTCAAGGCTGAAGGGCTGGAATGGTCTGTAATCCTGCTGCAAATTCTGCCTGTAAATTCAGTCAAGTAGAATCACAATTAAAAAGAAGCAAATCCTGAACTCAGTGCTTTGCTTTAAGGATCCCTGCTGTGCCCAGGTTTTCAATGTGAGGCTCATACTATGGTCAAAACAAAAGATGAACAATTTTCCCAGGGATCGTTTTCACTGTAGTTGTGCATTTTAATGAGTCTCCAATCATCAAGAACACAGCTTACCTCCTCACTTTAAATTACAAATGCAAAATCGTACACTTATCTTCCTGTACAGAAGCCTAACAAAAATCTGCCCTCATAAGTCCATTTTTAATAGATGTCATATTCCCACTTTGATTTTCCACTTTATGAGACAGAGGCACTAAGGTTATTAAAGCTTGAAGTTAATTTTCATCAGAAACAAACCAAATTTTCCCATTGCAAAGAGGTTAATATTCAGGGGATATAGAGTTAGAGTCATAGGTAGAAAGAGATGGGAGTTGAGGGGAACTATGTTTAACGAAATGAATTTCTTTAGCCAGAGGCTGGTAAATCTGTGGAATTCATTGCTACAGACAGCTATGGAGGTCAAGTCATTGTGTACATTTAAAATGAAGGTTGATATGTTCTTAATTAGCAAGGGCTTCAAAGGTTATGGGGAAAAGGCAGGATAATGGGGTTGAGAGGGATAATAAATCAACAGACTCGATAGGACCAATGGCCTAATTCTGCTCCTATATCTTATAGTCTTATGGTGTTAAAAAACCATTGGTGTCTAAAAATCATTGTTTGATACAGTGGCAGAAATGAAACCCCTCACCACATTTAAAGAGTACCTGATTGAGTTCTAAGTGCATTAAAAGACTACAGGCCAAGACGAACACGAGGAAATCTACAGATGCTGGAAATTCAAACAACAACACACACAAAATGCTGGTGGAACACAGCAGGCCAGGTAGCATCTATAAGGAAAAGCACTGTTGACGTTTCGGGCCAAGACCCTTCGTCAGGACTAACCGAAAGGAAAGATAGTAAGAGATTTGAAAGTAGTGGGGGGAGGGGGAAATGCGAAATGATAGGAGAAGACCGGAGGGGGTGGGATGAAGCTAAGAGCTGGAGAAGGGAAAGGATCATGGGACGGGAGGCCTTGAGAGAAAGAAAGGAGGGGGGAGGGAAACACCAGAGGGATATGGAGAACAGGCAAACAACTAAATATGTCAGAGATGGGGTAAGAAGGGGAGGAGGGGCATTAATGGAAGTTAGAGAAGTCAATGTTCATGCCATCAGGTTGGAGGCTACCCAGCCAGTATATAAGGTGTTGTTCCTCCAACCTGAGTTTGGATTCATTTTGACAATAGAGGAGGCCATGGATAGACATATCAGAATGGGAATGGGACGTGGAATTAAAATGTGTGGCCACTGGGAGATCCTGCTTTTTCTGGCGGACCGAGCGTAGGTGTTCAACGAAACGGTTTCCCAGTCTGCGTCAGGTCTCACCAATATATAAAGGGCCACACTGGGAGCACAGGACGCAGTATACCACACCAGCCGACTCACAGGTGAAGTGTCGCCTCACCTGGAAGGACTGTCTGGGGCCCTGAATGGTGGTGAGGGAAGAAGTGTAAGGGCAGGTGTAGCACTTGTTCCATTTACAAGGATAAGTGCCAGGAGGGAGATCGGTGGGAAGGGATGGGGGGCGTCAAGTGGACAAGGGAGTTGTGTAGGGAGTGATCCCTGTGAAAAGCAGAAAGGGGGGGGGAGGGAAAAATGTCAACAGGCCAAGAGTTGGGCAGAGGGAGATGTTTTATCAGCATGAACAAAATGGGCTGAATGGCCTTCTTCTGTGCCATAAATTTCCATGATTGCAATATTCGGGCAAGTCTTTTAGATATTGAGGGGATCAAGGGATATGAGACACGTGCATTAAAATAGCACTGAGATAAACAGTCATCGGTGATCCTACTGAATGGCAGAACAGGCGCATAGAGTGCTAGAGTCGTAGAGCAATATAGCACAGATTCTTTGGCCCAATGAGTCCATTCCAACTATGTTACCCACCTAGCTCGACCTAATTTCCTTCTTTTGGCCTATATCCCTCCAGGCAGTATGCATTCCCCCCTCCTTTACCTATTCAAGTGCCTCTTAAATGATACTATTATTCCTGCCTCAACCACTTCACTACTTCTACTGGGTCTTCTAGATATATATTCACTGCTTCTTCTATCTTTCTATCCATCTATCTAGATATATATAGATTTATACCATCTTCTGTGTGAGAAAAAGTTACCCTTAAGGTCCCTTTTAAATTTACCCTCTCACCCTAAACCTATGACCCCTGATTGTGAACATCCTTACTCTGGAGAAAAGAAAGACTGTTACCAACCACTTCATCTATGCCGTTAAAACACTTCTATAAGGTTGCTGCCACATTCTACTGTGTTCCAAGTAATAAAAACCTGGCCTGGACAACCTCTCCCTCTAGTCCTGGTATCATCCTCATAAATCTTTTCTACACTCTTTCTAATTTAACTGTGACTTTCCTGTAACAGGGAGATCTCCTCTCCTGCCCAACAAGGCCACACTCAGTGATGCACCATCAATAACTCTCTGAGACATGAGGCGATATATAGGCTTTTATTGACTGGAAGAAAGAACAAGCAGCAATTGACCATCATACTACATCCTGGAGACTGATAGCAGGGCTCAGGCCCCAATACCGGTGTCTGTGGGAGGAGCCACAGTCAGTGGGAGGAGCCACAGGAGCAGTCAGCAGGGGGTCGTGTCCAGACAGATATATGTAGTTCACCACACTCAGGTTGGAGGAGCAACATCTTATAGTCTGTCTGGATAGCCTCCAATTTCAAATATCAATTTCTCAAACTTTCCGTAATGCCCACCTCTTTTCATCATTCCCCATTCCCCTTTCCCTCTCTAACTTTATCTCCTCACCTTCCCATCACTTCCCTCTGGTGCTTCTTCCCCTTCCCTTTCTCCCATGGTCTCCTTCTACCAGATTTCCCCTTCTCCAGCCCTTTATCTCTTTCACCAATCATTTTCCCAGTGCTTTACTTCACCCCTCCTGCTCTCCCAGTTTCACCTATCACCTGCCACCTTGTACTTCTTCCTCCCCTCCCCCTACCTTCCTACTCTAACTTCTTCTCTTCCTTTCCAGTCCTGATGAAGGGCTTCGGCCCAAAACATCGACCCTTTACTCTTTTCCATAGATTCTGCCTGGCCTGCTGAGTTCCTCCAGCATTTTGTGAGTGTTGCTTTGGATTTCCAGCATCTGCAGATCTTCTTGTGTTTGTGTTACCACCGCTGCGCACAATTCTCCAAGTGCAGCCTCACCAACTTGTACAACTGCAATATAACATCCCCACTCCTATACTCAATACCATAACTGATAAAGATCAGCGTGCCAAATGCCGTTCTCAGCCCTTGCGATGCTGCTTTCAATGAACTATGTATTTGTACTCCTAGCTCCCGCTGTTTTAATAGATCTTTTGGCGCTATACCATTCATAGTACCTGTCCTACACTGGTTTGACATCCCAAAATACATCAGCTCATTTCTATCAGTATTCAAATCCATTTGCCACACCTCAACCCACTTCCTGAACAGATCAAAATCCCCCTGTGATTTATGATAACTTTCTTCATAATTAAGCACACCTTCTAATTTGGGATCAACTTATGGTTATGGTTAGAGGAGAACAAACCTACACATCCCCTTGACCCTAATCAACACTCGAAGCTCCTCTATCAACCTTAGGCAATGTTTAGGGTTGACAGAGATGTTCAAGGTTAGGAGATGTTGCTTAGGGTTAATGAGGTGCCTAGTGTTAATCAACCCTTAAAACTTCACTTACGGTTAGGAGATGTCATTAGGGTTAGGAGATGTGGTTAGGAATAGGAGATGTTTTGAATTTGGAATTCTAGAATTTAAAGTTTATTTAAATCTTACATCCATCCCACAACGTGAGGGAATAAAAATCTTTGTGTTATGACTCTGTTGCAATGTACAGACATGTGAATTTAAAAGTCTAATGGCTTGTGGAAAAAAAGCTGTCCCGAAGCCTGTTGGTCCTGGCGTTAATGCTGCGATACTGTTTGCCAGACGGAAGCGGCTGAAATAGTTAATGTTTGGATTGACTGCTGTCCCCGGTGATCTTCTCGGCCTTCTTTATGCAACTGCTGCTGTGAATGTCCTCGATGGAGGGACGTTCACATCCCAGATGTGCTGGGCTGTCCGTACCACTCTCTGCAGTGCCCAGCGATCAAGGTTGGTGCAGTTCCCGTACCAGGCAGTGAAAATGCTCTCAATGGTGCCCTGTAGAAGCTCTTGAGGATTTAGGGGCCCATGCCGAACATCTTCAGTTGCCTGTGTTGGAAGAGACACTGTTGTGCCTTTTTTTGCTACAGAGCTGGTGTGTACAGTCCAGGTGAGGTCATCAGGAATGTGTATACTGAGGAACTTGAAACTACTCACCCTCTTGACCACAGACCCATTCATGTTGATCGGGCAGAGCCCGTCTCCATTCCTCCTGTAATCCACAATCAGCTCTTTTGTTTTTTGGACATAGAGGGAAAGGTTGTTATCTTGGCACCACTGTGTCTGGGTGTCAACCTTTCCTCTGTAGGCTGTCTCATTACCGCTAGAAATAAGGCTGATCAAAGTCCTGTCATCTGTGAATTTGATCAGTGGATTGGAGCTGTGTGTGCAGTACAGTCGTGGGTGTAAAAGGGGGTAGAGAAGGAGACTCAGAACACAACCCTGGGGGCACCTGTGTTGAGTGTCAGACGCAGGTGAGGGAGCCCATCCTTACCACCTGTCGGCAATCTGATAGGATCCGAATGCACAAGGTGGGATGCAGGCCAAAGTCTCCTAGCTTCTTGTTAAGTCTGAAGGGAATTATGGTGTTGAATGCTGAACTGTAGTCCAGGAACAGCATTCTAACATATGCACCCCTCTTCTCCAGCTGAGTGAAGATGATGAGAAGTGCTATGTCTATGGCGTCATCAGTAGACTGGTTCTGTCAGTAAGCAAATTGTAGGGGGTCTGGTGAACGGTAGCATGCTGCAGATGTAGTCTTTAACCAGCCTCTCAAAGCATGTGCTTATAATTAAGGTAAGTGCGACAATGCCAATCATTCAGGCATGCTACCTTAGTTTTCTTAGGTACAGGGACGATGATGGACAATTTGAAACAGGAGGGCACTACGCACTGGGAGAGGGCAAGATTAAACCTTCTTTGTGGTGGCGTGTTGGGGAGGAAGCATTAAGAAGAGGGACGCCTCACGTCTTAATAAGCTGGTAAGGAAGGCGGGCTCTGTCGTGGGCAAAGTACTGGAGAGTTTAACATCGGTAGCTGAGCGAAGGGCGCTGAGTAGGCTACGGTCAATTATGGAAAACTCTGAACATCCTCTACATAGCACCATCCAGAGACAGAGAAGCAGTTTCAGCGACAGGTTACTATCGATGCAATGCTCCTCAGACAGGATGAAGAGGTCAATACTCCCCAATGCCATTAGGCTTTACAATTCTACCACCAGGACTTAAGAACTTTTTTAAAGCTATTATTAATGCTTTTTGAGATAGTGATTTAGATGCATATCATATTTTCTTACTGAGTTAAGTATTGTATGTAATTAGTTTTGCTACAACAAGTGTATGGGACATTGGAAAAAAAGTTGAATTTCCCCATGGGGATGAATAAAGTATCTATCTAACTATCTATCTAAACACACCAGCCATCCGTTCAGCACACACTTTGAGGACATGCCCTGGGATGTGGTTAGGGGTTAAGAGATGTGAGTAGGAATGGGATTTGTGGTTAGGAACAGGGGATGTGGTTAGGGTTAGGAGATACGGTTAAGAACAGGGGATGTGGTTAGGGTTAGGAGATACGGTTAAGAATAGGGGATGTGGTTAGGGTTAGGAGATGTGATTAAGAATAGGGGATGTTGTTAGGATTAGGGTATGTGGTTAGGAGCAGTGGATGTGGTTAGAGATAGGAGATGTTGTTAGGGTTATGGTATGAGGTTAAGAATAGGGGATGTGGTTAGACATAGGAGATGTTGTTAGGGTTATGGTATGAAGTTAAGAACAGAGGATGTGGTTAGACATAGGAGATGTTGTTAGGGTTATGGTATGAGGTTAAGAATAGGGGATGTGGTTAGACATAGGAGATGTTGTTAGGGTTATGGTATGAGGTTAAGAACAGGGGATGTGGTTAACCATAGGAGCGTTAGGTAATGTGGGTACATTTAGAAGATGTAGTAAGGGCTAGTGGGAGTGCTAGTTAGGATTAGTTGAAGATGTTGCATTAGGGTTAGGGTGGCCCAACATTCTTGCAAGTAAGGTTACCCTGAGATTACCTTAACTTGAGAATTAATTTTATAAAATCCCCAAAAAATTTTGAATGACAGCTTTCATAGGTCAGCTTTCAACCTCCACTTTCCAAGAGAAATATATCCCCCTTAGTTTCAGCTCACAGCAAGGTATAACCTTCCAGTCCAGTCTCGTTCTAATCATTTTGTACCTTCTCCAGTGTCTCTCTATCCAGATTATAATATGGAGACCAGAACTATTTTTAGTGCTCCTAATGTATTCTTAGGTTTGCCAGGGTCGCTCTGGATAACAAGGCAGGCCAAATAGCTGTCTGTATTGTAAATAACCTGACAGGTTTTGTGATATGTATGTATGTGTTATTGTGGTAGTAGGAGAAGGGGTGAAATAGAGAGTTCGCCCCTTCCTTCAACAAACAACAACCTTCGTTTTTGCTAGGTTCCTAACAAGAATAATCAACTAAGGATATAAATTCCTAATTGTTGTTTCCTACGAAAAACCTCTTTAAGTCAGAACTGCATTGTATCCCAGTGATTTACAAAAAAAAGATTTCTTTTGTTTTCTCGTAGCATAGCAACACCTTGTCCTGCCCACACGCCAACTGTTCTTCATTAAACTGTCACCAAAGACCATCTACAAAAGAGAAGTCTAGCAGTATTCTGTTGAAAAGAAGACAGGATTATTATTGATTGGTTTGGGCTTCATCTCAGCAGGCAGCAGTCAGTACACAAGTTTTATTAGAGTCTGATGCCTCAGAGCTTTGAAGCCTGCCTGAAGTGTTTGTTTTAGGAATTCAAAAGGCCACAGAAGTGTATGCAATATTTGCAAATTCATTGGCTACTGGCAGTCTCTTTTACTATGCGATACAATATCAAACCAATAAAGTTTTCTTTATGACGTGCCCTGTTTGATAGAATTTAGGCATTCTTAACATCATCCAGGAGTCAAGATTGATCCAAAGTACCAGCCTTGCCTTAGTGACAGACCCAAGATTAACAATTTACCTCACAACTCAAGCGATTCAGTCATAGTTATACAATGTGGAATCAGGCCTTTCAGCCCAACTGCTCCATGCTGACCAAGATGTCTATCCAATTTAGTTCTGTTTGCCTGCAGGAATCCTTGCATCCATGTACCTGTACATTCGCAGAAACCTCGGTAACATTTGATAATGTTGTTGAATGTCACCAAAGTTTCTGTGTATGAATTTTGGACTATGGACTGTGGACCTTTTCGATCTTATGGTTTTTATGTTTCTATGTTTTCTTTCTTCTTTTGCATTGTGTTTTTGTGTTGAGGGAGGGGGATTTGGGGTGTTGGTGATTGTGTCTAGCAAATTTCTACAGATGTAGCATGCATTCTAACTGGTTGTTAGAGGCACCAATGCACAGGATCAGAAAGAAATGCTGCAGATGTTTGAAAACCTATCATGATCACTCACCTTCCTGCTATTGAGCACATCTTCAAATGGCAATGCCTCAGAAAGGTGGCATCCACCATTAAGGACCCTCACCACCCAGGACATGCCCTCTTCTCATTGCTACCATCAGGAGGGAGGTACTCACTCAATGCCTGAAGACGCACACTCAATGTTTTAGGAACAGCTTCGTCCCCTCCAGAATAGATACGTCCCACAGAGGAATAAGTTCTCTAATGGCAGGGGTAGGCAACTGTGGCTGTCAAGGGAAGTTAAGGACTGCATAAAAGCCAACGAAAGGGTAGAAAAGTAAGTGGGAAGTTGGATGACTGGGAAGCTTTCATAATCGAACAAAAGGCAACAAAAAAAGCCATAAGAAGGCAAAAGATGAGATATGAGGCCAGACTAGACAATAATATAAAGCAAGATACCAACATTTCTTTTCCAGTCCTGATGAAGGGTCTTGGCCTGAAATGTAGACCACTAATTCCTTTCCATAGATGCTGCCTGGCCTGCTAAGTTGCTCCATCATCTGGCTTCTGTTGTCTTTATTGCTTTCCATAGATGCTGCCTACCTACTGAGTCCCTCCAGCATTCTGTATGTTTTCCACTGAGATATCCAGACATACTGGTTTAAAATTTCAAGTTCCTTTCCCTGTCTAAGTCTGAAGCCCCTGTTCAGCAGTGAGAGTGTGTCATGATTCTATGACAGTGAAAACATCAAAATAAGCTTCCTGACCTCACTTACCCCTCACCAATCATCTAGCCAGAAATGCCTGATGCCCAGAAACTTGTCCTTGGGACCAGAAGTGTGAAATATAAAATATGCTGACATCTGTGCATTGTACACCACTTCCAAACCACAAGCCCATCATTGTCAGTAGGACCAAGGATGAATTTCTCCCCCCAGACAATCTGTTTCATATTTCATTGATAAGATCTGCAGAGTTCACCAGCACAATAAAAAAAAACTAGTCAATAAACTATTTGCTAAAATATTACTTAGGAAGCAGTAATGGCTGCTTAGGTTTACACAGTGTAACAAATCATCAAAATCACTAGCTGGTAAAAACTAATTGGCAGATGTTGTTTGTGTAGACATTTGTTGATGCATGTCAAGCAATTCCAGATTTCTGGGCAATGCTCACATACGTGAATAAGGATTAATATGGCTTTAAACGACACAAGTCAAGACGTCAAGTGACAATTAGGTGCCAAGGATTTTGAATATTTATCTTTCAAAAATTATTAATTATACCTAAAGCAAAAAGACATACAGCTGAATTGCTGCATATTCTAAGCTATATTATTCACATCGGGCATTAGAAATCTGGAATTCTCTGCCACAAAGGCCCATGGGGATTCCAGGCAACAATTGCTTCTATCAAGACAGATAGGCTTTTGTTGCATCAAGGTATCAAGGGATATACATCAAGCACAGTATTATTTATTTCTGCATATGCACTGAACAACTGTTGCTTCTGCTGAGGAAACTTCCTCTAGTTCCTCAGAAAGTCAAAAAAAAGTTGGCATATCCCTGATGATCCTCACCTATTTTTATCAATGCACCATGGAAAGCGTTGCACTCAGATGCATCTCGGATTGGCGTGGCAACTACGCCAGCCAAAGCCATGAGAAATCGCACAGAATTGTAGATGCAACTCAGTTCATCACAAAAATCATACTCTCTTCCATGAACTCTGTCTGCACTTCTCACTGCCTGGGAAAAGTAGACAGTATAATTAAAGACCCCCTCCATACTAGATTCTCTCATTTATCCCCACTACCATCAGATACCATCACTGTATCTCAGTACATGTAACTAGTTCAATTGACTCCTTCGCTACTAAATTGTTTCAAAATCTGCCCAACCTACAAATATGGGGGAAAGAGATTTCACCCAACTAAATACTGGCAAAGCCCAAATCATAGTCTATACTTGACATCACAAATTCTGTGCCATTGCCATAACTCCATCCTTGTCCATCCTTGTCTGAAACTGAACTAGACCATTTGCTGTCTAACAGATTAGACCCCAAGGTGTATTTTCTAACCGATATCACCGGCATCATGAATTCCATCTTGTTTTTCCCTTGGTATTTGGCTCAGCCTCAGCTGAAATTTGCCTCCATTGGTTATTAATTCCAGACTCAGCAATTTCAAGACATTCCTGAGCACAGTTCATTCTTCCGTCTCCCCTCAAATATGAAACATTATCTAAAGCACTCACCAAGCACTTTTGCACATATGCACAGTGCTGAAAGGAAACAAAAAGTCAAATAACTATGAATAATGCCCTGGTTCATGTTTTTACTTATGCTGTATGTATTTCATTTGGCAGTTCTGTAACAGCCGCCTGTTCTATCAGCCTGTTTGGGTTATTGTTGAAGATTAGGGATGATGTGGAATGTATGCCATCCAATTAAGATGGTAGAATTGGGGGGGGGGGGGGTTCTTGCAGAGTGACACCAAGGTTAGTCTTGGGGTTTTTTTTGGTTTGGCAGGAGATAAAGAGAGAAAGCGCTGGGGAGAACTGGTTGTAGGATACCACCCGGTGGGAGACTTGTTTGTTCGAGATGGATTGCGAGCGATGTTTGGAAGGTGGATCATTCTTATTCCCGATGAATTGCTAATTCAAACTTTAAGTACTGTTAAAGCAGCAGGAGGTTTGATAAAATGGCGGGCAAAGACTTTGTTTTAGTTCAGACTAGTGCTGACGTAATGGCAGTGGAACTGCCTGGTACTATTGCACCCCGGGAGATGGGGGGCAATGGACTGTCCATACTTTCCAGGAGGAGGGGAGTGTAGGCGAGTGGGCCGAATTGTAAGCCATCTCCCGTAGCTGGGGACAGAGGCTTCAAAGACAGGGTTCTCTTGTTTCTGTGGAGCGAGGGGAAGGAGTGGTCTGATTTGAAATGTCTAATGAGTCCCCCAGTGGAGAGTGAGAATTCTGAGTTAGCATCAGCCCTTACCTCTGTGGTGAATAAATGGCCCAGTGCACATGCGGAGGGTCCTAGCTATCAGAAGCTGAGAATGCTCTCAGGAGTGAAACCCACCCCTGACGGGGAACAGGAGTATGAGACTTAGGGGGAGCAGACCTCTCAGGTGCTGGATGAGTGGATTGCTCTGATGACATAAAAAAACAGCAAATGGTTGAAAGTTAGAAGGGGCCAGCTGCTGACGTAGTGAGATCTGTAAAGACACAGAACCCATTTGCTATCTCTGCAGGCTACATCCAACTGCTAGAAAATGTGTTTGGCTGGAGCTTATGATGGGTTTCAGAATATTTTTCAGGAGAAGGGGGAGAAAACTTCCTCCTGCATTTTTCTGCTAGAGAGGAAGCTGAGTTGATTGCGGTGTGGGGGTGGGGGGGGTATTCAAACGGCTGAGGTGAATCAGAATGGACCAAGTCGCAAAATGCAGCCGGTGGGGGTTTCTGACTGTCTCGTAAGACACGCTCCCCCCCCCCCCCGCATCGTTTGACGAGGTGATCAGAGAAGAAAGAGAGGGATGGAGTAGCGACAGATCCATCTAAGATAAAGGCAGAGACCACATGGCCAAGGCCCCAGACTGTGAGCGCCTTGCGATCGTTCCTTGGGTTCTGTGGGTACTACCGGAGGATCGCGAAGGACTACTCTAAAGTGAGTCACCCTTTAAATCAGCTTCTGTGCGGCTACCTTCCCTTGGGGAAGGAAGGGAGGATGAAAGGAGAGGATGGTAAAGATTAACTTAGCCTTTCAGAGCCTTCTGGAGTAAGATGTGATGCGAAATGTAAAGAGGCGTTTCAGTTGCTGGAGGAGCTGCTGATGAATACGCCTGTGCTGGCTTTTGCAGACCCCCGAGTGCCGTATGTATTGCATACAGATGCCAGCAGAGAGGGCTTAGGGGGTGTCCTGTACAGGATCAGGGCACAGGGTTGAGACCTGTCGTATTTGTCAGCTGGAGACTGTCACCCTCTGAGCAAAACTACCCCACCCACAAATTGGAGTTCCTGGCATTGTAATGGGCTGTGGTGGATAAGCTAAGTGACTATCTATATGGTGCCAAGTTTGATATGAGGATGGACAACAACCCTTTGAATTATACCCTAACCTCAGTGAAATTGTATACCACAAACCTTTGGTAGTTGGTGGCATTGTCTACCTATGACTTCAGCCTGAAGTACCGGTCGGGGAGATGGAGCATTGATGCCGATGCATTGTCCCAACGTGCACATGAAGGGCTTGTCAGGGACGGAGGTTGTGAGAACATTCCTGCCCCTGGAGTCAAAGCCATGTGCCAGTTTTCCATCACAGGGAGGGCAAGGGCAGAATTGAGCGGTAGATCATTTGGGAGGTTCTGATGGTGCCACTCCACAGACTTACTGCAACCTGGCTGCTCTGAAGACAAAGCAGTTGGCAGAATTGAGCCCTGGGGAAGCAGCAGCCACTCAGCAAGATGACCTTTGTGTTGGCACTGTTTGGTCAGCGGTTGTGAAAGGGGACACGGCCCACACAGGCAAGAAGAAACACTCTGCCGTGTCTCTACTACTCAGAGAATGGCCCAGATTGGAGTTGAGGAACCAAATCCTCCAAACTAGCCTCAACATTCCCAGCTGGTTCTGCCTGAGAAGTACCAAAGGAGTGTGTGGAAGTCATTTCGTGATGATTCTGGCCATTTGGGGATTGACAAGACCGATGGATTGCTCAGAGATCAGTTCTATTGGCCCCAAATGAAGCCGGAGGTTGAAGAGTACTGCCAGTTGTGCATTCGATGTATACGGAGGAAGACGCTACCTACGAGGGTCGCTCCATTGCCCCACTTGCAGAGTGTGGAGCCACTTGACCTGGTGTGTATGGATTTCCTGTCAATAGAGCCAGATGCCAGCAACATGGCAAATGTCTTGGTCATTACAGAGCACTACACCAGATACACACACGCCTTCCCTACCAAGGATCAAAGGGTATCCACCGTGGCCAAAGTGTTATGGGAGAATTCATTTATTATGGCCTCCCCAGGCAGATGCATAGTGATCAGGGACGGGATTTCGAGAGTAGGCTCATACATGAGTTACTGAGCATGCTTGGAGTTGAGAAGTAGAGGACTACGCCTTGTCACCCACAGGGTGATTCCAGCCTGAGAGGTTCAATCAGACCTTGTTAGATATGCTCAGAACCTTGGAGATCGGCAAAAAAGAACAAGTGGAGTCAACATATTAGACACCTGGTCCACTGCTACGACTGTACACAGAATGATGCTACTGGGTACCCGCCATATTATCTGATGTTTGGGTACAAGGCGAAGTTGCCTGTTGACCTCTGTTTTGGGACTGGCGAAGAAGATCTACGGCAGAAGACTTATCTGAAGTATGTGTCTGATATGAGAAAGGAGCTGAAAAAGGCTGATGAATTAGCTGAGGTCACAGCTGCCAAGAAGAATAAAGGAAATAAGAGGAGATATGATCAAAAGGTTAGGCTCTCCCAACTCGTGCCTGGAGATCAAGTCCTCATAAAGAATTTGCGGCTACCTGGGAAGCATAAGTTGGCTGAGCACTGGGTGGCTACGTCCTATGTATTGGAGAGTCAGATGCCAAACGTACCAGTTTTCCAGTGAAACCAAAGATTGTAAAGGGCCTGCTAAGATTCTCCATCAAAACCACCATTTACCTCTGGGACAAAAAGTATGTGTTGACCCAGAGCCTGACCTGGACCCTTCACCTAGTAAAAGGTCTCTGCGGTGACTTGGAGAGACTGAAGGACCAGCAGCAGCCTGGCCCCCTCCCCTGAATGGGATATGGAGTTGGAGGATGAGGAAATGGGGGTGTGACATATGCTGCCTTTCGCTAACTCCCCACTAATTGAGGAAGAGATTCCCAACCCTTCTCACGCTGAGGCAGGTGAAATGAGGGTGGGGGGAGGAACTAGCAATGGACAGGCAGGCGTGCAACTGGACCATGAAGTGGGGCTGGGCTCTGACGTAACTGGGAATGAAGCTGAGCTCAGCCAAGTGGCAGAGAGATCTGATTTGCTGGAAAGCACGAGTAATAGACAGTGGGAGGCCTTGCCACTTAGACCAGAAGTATCCCAAGGAGTGTCTGAAACTGAAAAAGTAGATGATGGGGTAAAGAGGTCTCAAAGAGTCAGGAGGCCCCCTGATAGGCTGACCTAAGTAGCACTGGGGTGACAGAGTGTTATGACTATTCCCCTAGTGAGATATGCCACTACCATTTACAAATGGATGGGAGGTTCTGACATCACAAAATTCCTTTGAAAACGACGTTATTAATGATAGGATGACAAATTATTTACAAGTCATGAGGACATGACTATTTTGGTGGGGGGAGAGTGTAATGCCCTGGTTCATATTTTTACAGTTATGCTGTATGCATTTCATTTAGCAGTTCTGTAAGAGCCATCTGTTCTGCTGTCAGCCTGTTTGGGTTATTGTTGAAGATAAGGGATGATGAGGAATGTGTGCCATCCAGTCAGGGGGGATTTTCTTGGGTTGGGACACTAAGGTTGGTCTTGGGGATTTCTTTTGGTTCGGCGAGAGATGGAGAGAAGACGCTGGGCAGAACCGGTTGTAGGATACAACCCAGTGGGAGGCCCGTTTGTTCGAGATGGGTTGCGAGTGACATTCAGAAGGTGGTGTGTGCTTTAACACTGTCCGAGGGTCCAGTGCATGAGTGACAGAGAAGTTCAAGATGAGCTCCAACTTGTGCACATTTGACTGTTTGATTAGAATGGGCCCTTTTCTTTTCGCTTTTCTTTACTAACCCTTTTATTAACCATATAACTATATAACAATCACAGCACAGAAACAGGCCATCTCGGCCCTCCTAGTCCATGCCGAACTCTTAATCTCACCTAGTCCCACCTACCCGCACTCAGCCCATAACCCTCCACTCCTTTCCTGTCCATATACCTATCCAATTTTACCTTAAATGACACAACTGAACTGGCCTCTACTACTTCTACAGGAAGCTCATTCCACACAGCTATCACTCTCTGAGTAAAGAAATACCCCCTCGTGTTTCCCTTAAACTTTTGCCCCCTAACTCTCAAATCATGTCCTCTCGTTTGAATCTCCCCTACTCTCAATGGAAACAGCCTATTCACGTCAACTCTATCTATCCCTCTCAAAATTTTAAATACCTCGATCAAATCCCCCCTCAACCTTCTACGCTCCAATGAACAGAGACCTAACTTGTTCAACCTTTCTCTGTAACTTAAGTGCTGAAACCCAGGTAACATCCTAGTGAATCGTCTCTGCACTCTCTCTAATTTATTGATATCTTTCCTATAATTCGGTGACCAGAACTGTACACAATATTCCAAATTTGGCCTTACCAATGCATTGTACAATTTTAACATTACATCCCAACTTCTGTACTCAATGCTCTGATTTATAAAGGCCAGCGTTCCAAAAGCCTTCTTCACCACCCTATCTGCATGAGACTCCACCTTCAGGGAACTATGCACTGTAATTCCTAGATCTCTCTGTTCCACTGCATTCCTCAATGCCCTACCATTTACCCTGTATGTTCTATTTGGATTATTCCTGCCAAAATGTAGAACCTCACACTTCTCAGCATTAAACTCCATCTGCCAATGTTCAGCCCATTCTTCTAACCGGCATAAATCTCCCTGCAAGCTTTGAAAACCCACCTCATTATCCACAACACTTCCTACCTTAGTATCATCGGCATACTTACTAATCCAATTTACCACCCCATCATCCAGATCATTTATGAATTAAGATTCATAAATATAATTCCTTTAATCGTATGCAGTGTACTGTCTATTACTTTGTGGCACTAATTTGTAACAGGGTAGCAAATTGCTGAATATCCACACAAACTGGAGTTTGAGATGGGAGAGCCAACTCAGACTCACGAGTTTGGCGGGACAGGAGAGTGTTTTCCCTCGACTTATGCAACCAAAGAAAGCAAGGGATTTCACAGTGGTGTGCAGAAGAGCATCCCTAAATGCACAACTATTGTGGATAGGCTACAGCAAAAGACCATGAACATTCACTCAATGGAGGTACAGGAGACACCTAATAAGGTGGCCACAGAGGGTGCGTTGGCTTCTGTTTAAACCACAATCTTGATTTTAAAGGTATTACCTGCTGCTAATGCCTGTCCTATCAAATTTCAGAGTTCAAAGTACATTTATTATCAAAATACGTATGCAGTAGACAACCCTGAGATTCATCTTACCCCAGACAGCCACAAAACAAAGGAAACCCTGCAAACTGTTCAAAGGAAAACATCAACCCTCCCCCCCAACAGAAACACCTAGACAGCAAAGAGCGAAAATGAAAAACACAGAATATAAAACAAAAAAATGTAAGTCAAAGCATATTTGGTTCAGCTCAGTTTTGTTCAATCTAGCGCTGTGTCACTCGCCATCTGCAGGCCACTTTGATCAAAATTGCCCAAAGTAGCAAACACAAACCACAAACGCATCATAACATAGAAAATAGGTGCAGGAGTAGGCCATTCGGCCCTGCAAGCCTGCACCGCCATTCAGTATGATCATGGCTGATCATCCAACTCAGAACCCTGTACCTGCGTTCTCTCCATACCCCCGATCCCTTTAGCCACAAGGGCCATATCTAACTTCCTCTTAAATATAGCCAATGAACCGGCCTCAACTGTTTCCTGTGGCAGAGAATTCCACAGATTCCCCACTCTCTGTGTGAAGAAGTTTTTCCTCATCTCGGTCCTAAAAGGCTTCCCCTTTATCCTTAAACTGTGACCCCTCGTTCTGAACTTCCCCAACATCGGAAACAATCTTCCTGCATCTAGCCTGTCCAATCCCTTTAGAATTTTATATGTTTCAATAAGATCCCCCCTCAATCTTCTAAATTCCAGTGAATATAAGCCTAGTCGATCCAGTCTTTCTTCATATGAAAGTCCTGCCATCCCAGGAATCAATCTGGTGAACCTTCTCTGTACTCCCTCTATGTCAAGAATGTCTTCCCTCAGATTAGGGGACCAAAACCGCACACAATATTCTAGGTGCGGTCTCACCAAGGCCTTGTACAACTAACGTGAACTATAGAATCGGCCACACTCTGCATGTCCAGCAAACCCCACTTCTAACTTCTCCCCTCTCTTCATCTCTCAAATCCAGCCCTTCACCTCTCAAAGATATTTGGAGATATCTGTATCCATCTGATTCTGGCCTCTTGGCCAGCTCTGACATTAAAGGCTCCACTAGTGGTTGTTACACTTTCAGCTGCTCAGCACTAAAATACAGCAATTCTATCCCCAAGCCTTCTTAAATTTCAAATGCTCCTTCTATAGTTAAACATATTCTTTTGACCAGAAATCAGTCATGTGGTCTCATGGTTCTTTGTAGCACTTTGTAAGTTGATGCAAAAATTTGTTTGATAATTCGCCTATAAAGCACCCTGGGACATTTGTTGCATTAAAGTAGCCTTGCAGTTGTATACTGTTATTGGTTAAAAACATTGAGCTGTTGTTCAAATCAGCAAAGATCTAATTAAATGGTAGAGCAGCCCTGAGGGGCATTGAACAGCACAAGAGCAAACCATTAAATTCAACAGGTTCTTTTCTGTGTTTAAGCTTGCCAACAACCTCCTCCTGGCCTTTTCCTTTTAACCCTGTCGTCTTTTCTTGCTGTTAATCTCTCTCTCATGGATTGATTTAATTTCCTTTGAATGCATCTATACATTAAATACCGTATAATTCTCTAAGATGCAGTGAGATTGGCAGCAATGGAAGAGCCACTAAAAATAGATGATCCCAGCAGGTGGTCTTAGCTGTTCTATGTTTCATTTACTGGCGACTGACTGAAATTTATACATCACGAAGCTGGTGCAAGTTGTAACAGCAGCAATAAAGGTAACAGCAATTTACCTTTGTATAGCAGTTTCAGCATAGGAGTGTTATCAGACAAAATTTGATGTTAAACCATGCAAAATCTCAATATCAAATTTGGGGCAGCTTGGTAGCGTAGTAGTTAGCACAATGATTTACGGTACAGGCGACCCAGGTTCAGTTCCCATCGCTGCCTGGAAGGAGTTTGTACATTCTCCCAGAGACCATGTGGGTTTCCTCCAGATGCTCTGGTTTCCTCCCACAATCCAAAGACCTACCGGTTGGGTAGGTTAATCGGCCATTGTAGATTAGGCTCGGATTAAATCAGGGGATTGCAGGATGGCAGGGCATGAAGGGCCAGAAGGGTTGATTCCACGCTCTATCTCGATGAAACAAAACAAAAATAATAAGAGGGGAAGAAAAGGTCAGCCAGATGCCTCCTCCTAGTCCTTTTGTTTAACACTGTCATCATATTGTTCTGTTAACTTGAGTCAAACTCAAAAGTCAGTGTTTCTTGTCATATACACAAGCACATGTATGCTTATGTCCAATGCAAAACCCAATCTATTACAGGAAAAACCCTTCCCACATTAATCACATCTACAAGGAACACTGCCACAAGAAAGCAGAATCCTTCATTAAAACCCCCCTACCATCCAAGCCATGCTATCTTCTTGCTGCTGCCATCAGGATGGAGGTTCAGGCAACAGGTCCCACATCAGCAGGTTGAAGAAGAGTTTTTGCCCTTTGACCATCAGGCTCCTGAACCAGCTAGGATAACTTCACTCATCTCAACACTGAACTGAATCCACAGCCTATGGACTCGCTTTCAATGACCCTAAAACACTCATGTTCTCAGTGTTATTTATTTATTGTATTTGCACAGTTTCTCTTCTTTTGCACATTGGTTGTTTGTAAGCCTTTGTTTGTGTGTAGTTTTTCGTTGATCCTATTGCATTTCTTTGTACTAACTGTGAATGGTCCACAAGAAAATGAATCTTGGGGTAGTATCTGGTGACATACATAGTACGTGCTTTGATAATAAACTCGCTTTAAACTTTCAGCTTTTGAACTTTATTTGTAGCAATGTCACAGACACATAGCATCAGGTACACAAAATTGATAAGGAAAACATGAATTATAGAAGCTGCAGCATAGCACAGGCCCTTCGGCACATGAAGTTGTGCCAGCCACGGAGAGATCCCGACTGACCGCAATGCAGCCTGGTATTGAGGCTCCAATGCACAGAAACAAAAGAGGCCATCAAGGGTTTTAGACTTATCCATCTCCATCATGGGCATAAATCTCCGCACCATCAAGGACATCTTCAGCAGACAGTGCCTCGTGAAGGCAGCATCCATCATTAAGGACCTCACCATCAGGATATGCTCTCTTCTCATTAATAATATCAGGGAGAAGGTAAAAGAGCCTGAAGATGCACACTCAACATTTTAGGGACAGCTTCTTCCCTACCATCCTCAGATTTCTGAAAACTACCTCACTACTCCTCTTTTGCAATCTTGATAAGTTCTAATAAAGGATCTTGGCCTGAAATATCAACTGTTTATTCTCCTCCGTAGTTGTCGCCTGACTTGCAGAGGTTCTCCAGCATTTTGTGGTGATATTTTATACTTTTTCAACACTAAAATAGCAATAAACAATGAACTACAGTTTCAATTGCTATAATCACCTTCTTAACTTAAAATTTTTGAAGATAGTTAAACGTACAAAATTACTCATTTACAATTGTGGCATGTACCAACCAGCAGAACTGTTCTGAATATTCCACATTGGACTCTGTTCCAAAAGCCTCTGCGTCTAAACTCCAGACACCTAAACCATGCCTCACTTGTTACAGTGTTGAAGTACAGCTCAACGAAGCCATATGACTAACCAGAAGGTTAAATTCAGATCAGATCTGTCTTGAACTGTGCCTGAAGTGGCAGAGATACATCTTTAATAATGTGCCTTTAACTATATTTAATAATTTAACTATTAAGCAGTAGTATTTATTTAATATCTTAAACAAGAGAAAATCTGCAGATGCTGGAAATCCAAGCAACATGCACAAAATTCCGGAGGAGCTCAGCAGGCCAGGCAGCACCTATGGAAAAGAGTACAGTCAACGTTTCAGGCCGAGACCCTTCATCAGGCCAGGCAGTACTGATGAAGGGTCTCGGTCTGAAACGTCAACTGTACTCTTTTCCATAGATGCTGCCTGGCTTGCTGAGTTCTGCCAGCATTTTGTGTGTGTTGCTTCTTCAAATATCTTCCTCTTTGTAGTTTCAATGGGAAAGAATCAGAATGCCTCATATCCAATGGTTGGCTTCACTAGCCACAACTATCAGTTTGAAGTTAAATTGTGTATAGGTTATATTTCCTGAAGACTGGATCCATCTCAGTTAATGCTCCCCAAAATGTCATAATAACTCTGCAATGATCTCTAAATCTCAGAGATCAGAATTATGTCTTCCATGTTGCACTATTTTACAATGGAAAAAGGTAGATTGCAAACTAGGATTGGATCATGTGCTGGTGTTTAGATTGGAGCTTCACCTAAATCTGAATTGGGTATCTGGTGTAGAAATGGAAGTGTTGGGCTTGAGATCAGAAACTTGGGTGAATGTGAAAGATTTATATCCATTGGTCTTTTTCATTGCATCTGCTATAGATCAGCTCCATCATTGTAAATCTGCTATAGATCACATCCCTTATTGTAGATCTGCAACAGATTAGTTCCCTCAACAGAAGATCTGCTATAGACCAGCTCCATCACTTTAGATCTCCTATAGATCACATCCCTTATCGTAGATCTGCAATAGATCAAATCCCTCACTGTAGATTGGCAATAGATTAGCTCCCTCAACAGAAAAATGCTATAGATCAGCTCCTTCACTGTAGATCAGCTATAGACCAGCTTCCACACTGTAGATCATCTATAGATCAGCTCCCTCACTTGTCGATCTGTTATACATCAACCCCCTTACTCTAGTCCCTGCTTGGTGGCACAATAATATCAGCGCCAGACTCCGGAGCGAAGTTTCCAGAGTTTGAATCCAAGTCAGGTTGAGTGTCGAGCTAGCAACTTGGCCTCGTAAAAACAAGAATAGCTTTCCATGGAAACACCGTCATGACGGTGCCCCAATAACTCCACTGCCAGGTTAAGGGCTATTCTTCTTATTCTTCTTCTTCCCTTAGTCTATATCTGATACAGATCAACTCTTTACTGTAGATCTCCTATAGCTCGGTTCACTCACTGTAGATCTGCTATAGATTAGCTCCATCACTGTAGATCTGCTAGAATCCAACTATCTCACTGTACATCCTCTACAGATCAGATCCATCATGGTAGATCTGCTATAGATCACCTCCCTCACTTGTAGATCTGTTATGCATCAAACCCCTTACTGCAGATCTGATACAGACCAGCTCTTTATTGTAGATCTGCTGTACCTCAGCTCCCTCACTGTCGATCAGCAACAGATCAGCTCCCTCACTCTAGATCTTCAAACAAGCAACTCCCTCACTGTAGATCTGCTTAGTACCTACTACCTCACTATGGTTCTGCAAAAGGTCATCTCCCTAATTGTAGATCACCTACAGATCAGTTCCCTCACTGTAATCTGATAAACTTCAGCTCCTTTACTGTAGATCTGCTATAGATCAGCTCCCTCCCTATAGATCTGCTATTGATCGGGTCCCCCTCTGGAAATCTGCTATTTATCACATCACTCATTGTAGATCAGCTATAGATCAGATCCCTCACTGTAGATCTGCTATAGATCAGGTCCTTTTCTGTAAATCTGCTATAGATCAGCTCCTTCCCTGGTAGATCTGTTATATACCAAGATCCCCAATGTAGATCTGATATAGATCCACTCTTCACTATAGATCGGCTTTAGATCAGCACCTTCATTGTTGATCAGCTATAGATCAGACCTTCCTCTGTAGATCTGCTAAAGATCAGCTCCTGCTCTGGAGATCTCCTATAGATCACATCCCTCACTGTAGATCAGCTATAGATCAGCTCCATCACAGTAAATCTGCTATAGATCATCAGCTTGCAGTAGATCTGCTACAGATCAGCTCCCTCACCATAGGTCTGCTCTGGATCATCCACTTCACCTTAGATCTGCTCTAGATCAGCTCCATCACAGTAGATCTGCTATAGGTTAGCTCCTTCATGATAGATCAGCTATAGGTCAGGTCCTTCACTGAAGATCAGCTCCCTCACTCGACATCTGCTGTAGATCAGCCACTTCACCTTAGATCAGCTATAGATCATCTCTATCGCTCTAGATCTGCAAAAGACCAATTCCCTTACTGTAGATCAGCTCCCTCACTGGCAGTGCAAAGTCAAGGTGGCGCTAAACGGCGATTCCTCTGCTTGCATTTTCAGAAACAGATCTATTTCTATCTTTGATATCTCCTTTTTTTTCCTTTTCAGGGTGTGGGGGGTTCTTTTCAAGATGCTCCGACTACAGTTCTTTGCGGGAATGGGACCCACTTTCAGGGCCTCACAACCAGGCGCTTTTCGATATCCCAAGGACACGGCTTAGAAGACGAGCGAACCTTCAGGATTCTGGGTTTTTTGTGGCTCTGGGGTTATGTGCTGATTCTAGGCCTGTGCCCTTGACTGAAGCGTCACAAGAGAACACGGAACATTAGGAGCAGCGAGTTTGCTGCCGGGGGTTGTGTGTCCAGAGAGCTGTACCTTTTGCTGCCGACTCTCTGGGTGCAGAGCTTGGAAAAAGACTTTAACATGGTAAATCAGCGAGTTGTTTGTTATGTCTCCCCTCTCACTGTGAAATGGGGACACCTCTTTTTCCCTTATTAGGGAGAGAGAGAGAGAGCCTGTGGTATGTCGAATTACTGGCTGAACGAGTAGTCTTTGGGATACTGCAAGTCTGTGTCTTTATTGATGCTTTGCTGCACACTTGAGTGCTTGGTGGGGGGTGCTGATGCTTTTTTGCTGGTGGGGGAGGGGGTGTTGCCTTGCAGCTGCTTGTGCGTGGGAGGGGGAATTGGGGGGACTTCGGGGTTCTAATGTTTTAACTGTCATTCATCCTTTGGGGCACTTCTCTGTTTCCATGGATGTCTGCGAAGAACAAGAATTTCAGGCTATGTGTTGTATACATTTCTCTGACCTTTCGAAACCTAGATCTGCGATAGATCAGGTCCCTCACTATAGATCTGCTATTGGTCAGATTCCTCACTGCAGATCTGCTGTAGATCAGCTGATACACTGTAGGTCTGTTATGGATTAGCTCCCTCACTGTAACTTTGTTATAGATCAGCTCCTTCTCTGCAAGCAAGAAACTCCAATGGTTTTTCAAAGTTTCAGAGCAATTGTCTATAGGGACAATGGCGCGCATTGTGATTTATCAGTAGGTAACAGAACCCTCAATTCTTCTTCTTTAATCGTTAAATTGTCATTCGTACTCAGTGCTGCCATTTTAACCTAATTTATATTGAAACCCATTGCTCTAACCTTCATTTATCTTTATTCAAGTTCAATCCCACCACTTCACCGTATACATAATCTCATTGCCTTAATCCCCATTCATACTCAGACCCTCTATTTTACTCTTCATTTATACTCAATTTCACTGCCTTAATCCACATTTGTATTCATTGCCTTGTTTCACATTCATCTTCAGTCCTAATACTTTAATCCGCATTCTCTCTCAGTCCCTCTGCCTTCTCATTTGAACTGCACCAGCATGATTAAGGCTGATTTGTGCCTTACTCCCCAGTTGTAACCATAACTATAATGGACATCCCTGCTTTGCCCCTCGCTCTGCTAAATTTCAAGGACTCTACTTAACCTCAGCTATTCTCACTCTAAGCAAAAGGTTGTTCTTCCTATGAAATGGTGAATGAGGAAGACATGAAGAAATCAAGTCGCATTAGTTTTTGTTGATTAAATCTAATACAGAGAATATCATATTGACTTGAGTAAATATCCCCAGTGTGATAAAGATGGATATATTCCACCTATATTTTACATCTTGCTCCCATCCCACCGAAGTTTGATTTTCCAAATGTTGTTTTAATCTATCCGGATTACCCAGATCAAAATGAATACCAAGACCTTATAAATCACAAACTTGTCAAAGCATAATAATTTACCATATTTTATATAAGGTTGGTGCAACTTGAAATAATTGCCTGAGCCCAAGAAAATAGTCTGAAGCCATATAATCAGAAATCAAAGATTTCTTTGGAATATATGTGCATTTAAAGGCCTTCTGTTCTCTTGGATTAGATCCCCCCCCCCCCCCCCCCACTTCTGCAGCCCTATATCTTTTTCACCAATCAACTTCCCAGCACTTTACTTCACCCTGCCCCCTCCTGGTTTCACCTATCACCTTGTTTTTCTCCCTCTCCTCCCCCCCCCCCCACAACTTTTTAATTCTACTCCCCATCTTTTTATCTCCTGCCCTGCTAAAGGGTCTCGGCCCGAAACATCGGCTGGACTCTTTTCCGTAGATGTTGCCTGGCCTGCTGAGTTCCTCCATTTTATGTACACTGCTTGGATTTCCAGCATCTGCGGATTTTCTCTTGCTTGTGTTCAAGGGGATTTGCTTCTTTTAGCTGTGAGCTTGTTTTCCTTTCGAGAGATAGTTTTCTCGGGTCACATCAGGAAATTCCTTTAAGTGTAGTTTGCTATCATCTATGTATCTTTGGAATGTGTGAGGAAACCAGAGCACCTACGTGACCACGAGGAAAATGTACAAATACAGCGGTGCGAATTGAACCGGAGTCGCTGCCATGGTTACAGCATCACGATCACCGCTATGCTATTGTGCCACCCCATGAATCTAGTTGAAAAAGGAAATGGGTTGGTCTCATGGCTAGTCTGACCAATATGAAATAAAGGGAATATCTGTGGAGAGAAGAGAATGGAGTCAACATTCAGCTGATGGTTCATTGAGAAGAAGCAGTAAAACAGGTTGGCCAATACTCCTTACATTGGATGTATTCTTGAAAACAATTTGCCTTGGAAATAACATTAGCGAAATTCTTTTGAAAAAAGTATTTATTTCCTTGTGGTACTAAAGGGGAGATATACATTAGATTCTAAAATCCTTTGCTTGGAGATGATGGGAAGTATTGAACTTACTGATAATCTATGAGTTACAGGACGTCTGCAAGATCAAATGGCTCATAATGGTTGAATACATTTGGCATGAGAAACTGCTGCAATCAGCCAGGATAGGAGAGCAACAGGCACTTATTGCTTTTCTCTCAACGGGGAAGGACTAAATCAAAAAGACCAAAAGACTTGTCCACTGCAGTTATTTCTGTTCTCAACTGCTGTGATATTCTGCAAGATTGTTAAAACTCTCGAGCACTGTAATTAAATGTTGTCACTTGTTTGAGTTCTCAGGTACACCCTGTTTCTTAATTTATTGACCCACTTGACCTCCTGTCTCAGTGGTAGTATCATTCCACTATGCATCATTGAAGTCTGGCAAACTTCCATGGATGCACAGTGGAGTTTCCTAACTGGTTGCTTAACAGGCTGGTTTGGAAACACCAATGTCCAGGCTGCACATAGTGGTGGATATGGCCAAGTCCATCACAGGCGAAGTCCTCCCCTCTATTGAGTACATTCAGAAAGAGTGCTGCCACAAGAAATGAACATCAAAGACACCTGAAGTGTACTTAATATTTCAGTAATATTTGATTAATGTTGTAAGTACATTGCTTGATTAAGCATTCTTTGTTTGTTTACCAATTTCATTATGGTTAATATGTAAGAGGCACATGAATGGCATATGCCATTATGTCATGAAGTCCTATGTGATCACCTCACTAAAGCACAACAACAGTATGTAGACACATGTCCCGGCTCCTGGGTTTTTCGTTCAATTAGTTTCTGGAGTTACGAAAGATAACAACCTCTACCATCCAGGCCATGCTCTCTTTTTGCTATCACCATGCTCTCTTTTTGCTATTCAGGATGCAAGCCTAATGTCTTGCAGCACTACGTTTAGAAGCAGTAATTATCCTTCAGTGACCATGATCCTGAATCAGTGTGGACACCTTTGCTCTGAACAGATACTGTGACCCATAGAGTCACTTTCAAGGAGGACTCTTTACAACTCATGTTGTCAGTATTAGTTTTTATTTGCACAGTTTGCCCTCTTTTATACATTGGTTGTTTGCCAGCCAGTTTATGTGTAAATTTTATAAATTTTAATGTAGATAATGCTTTTATTTTTCCTGTAGTGCATGCAAGAAAATGAATCCCAAGACAGTAGGTTATAAGACTATAAGACTTGGGGGCTGAATTAGGCCATTCAGCCCATCAAGTCTGCTCGGCCATTTCATCAGGGCTGATCCATTTCCCTCTCAATGCCATTCTCCTGCTATCCTCCTGTAACCTTTCACACCCTGACTAATCAAGAAATTATCAGCCTCCACCTTAAATACACAAGTTACCTGGCCTCCACAGCCTCTCTATGGCTAAAGAAATTGTTTCTCATCTCCATTTTAAGTTAACATCCCTCTATTCTGAGGCTGTGCCCTCAGGTCCTAGACTCCCCCACTATAGGAAACATCCTCTCCACATCCACTCTATCCAGGCCTTTCAAAATTTGATAGGTTTCAATGA
Source organism: Hemitrygon akajei (assembly GCF_048418815.1). NCBI lineage: Eukaryota > Metazoa > Chordata > Chondrichthyes > Myliobatiformes > Dasyatidae > Hemitrygon > Hemitrygon akajei. The sequence goes on from NC_133150.1 coordinate 36,618,488, forward strand.
GATTCCCCATCATTCTTCTGAATTCCAGCAAGTACAGGTCCAGAGCCATCAAACAATCCTCATTCGATAACAGCTTCATTCCCAGAATCATTCTCATGAAACCCGCCGAGCCCTCTCAATGTCAACACATCCTTTTCTAGATAAGGGACCCAAAACTCTTCACAATACTCCGAGTGAAGACTCAGTGGTGCCTTATAAACCTCAGCATTATATCCTTGTTTTTTTTATTCTAGTCCTCTCAAAATGAATGCTAACATTGCATTTGCCTTCCTCACCACCATCTCAAGTTGCAAGCTCAGCGTGACGTCTAGAACTTTGACAAACTTACATTGAAGTGTAGTGGAGAGTATATTGACTGGATGCATCACAGCCTTTGAATTGAAAATCCTACAAAAGGTAGTGGATACAGCCCAGCCCATCATGGATAAAGCCCTCCCCACCATTGAGCGCATCTACATGAAGCATTGCCGCAGGAAAGCAGCATCTATCATCACCCAGGTCTGCTCGCTTCTCACTGCTGCCATCCAGAAGAAGCCTCAGGACTCAGACCACCAGGTTCAGGAACAGTTATTATCCCTCTGCTATCAGGTTCTTGAAGCAACCAGGATAACTACACTCAACTTCATTTGCTTCAACTTGGAGGTGTTTCCACAACCAATGGATTCACTTTCAAGGACTCTTCCTCTCATGTTGTTAATGTTTGATGCTTATTTATTTATTATTATTTCTTTCTTAATATATTTGCACAGTTTGCTGACTCTTGTAGAAAGATTTCTAAGATTTCAAAGTACACTTATTACCAAAGAATGTATAAATTATACAACCTTGAAATTTGTTTGTTTACAGGCACCACAAAGCAAGAAACCTGAAAGAAGACAATTAAAAGAAATAAAATAAAGACCCACACTCAATGGACAGAGAAAGGAGAAAAAAACAAATCATGCAAACAACAGAAGAGAGCAACAACATTCCGAACCAAAATGAGTCCTTAGATGCGAACCTCAAAGCAGCCTGGAGTAGGCCCAAAGTCTCAATATCAGTTCATTATATTAGTGGATACAGAGTACAGCAGCTGGGGGCAGTCTTCATAGCTTCAGCGGCATAGAGAGAGGAGTGAACATTGCGGGAGAGTGAGTGAAATCAGTTCTCACCTCCGATCCCAAGGCCCTACCTTTTCAATATATTGTTTAAATTGTCCAAACAGAAGCATCGTACCTCGCACTAGGACCCAGGCACCGCTGCAACAAAAAGTTCTGGGCCTAGACTAAGCTGCCCAGCAACTCGCTCCAGGCCTAGATATCACTGCCCAGCCCGAAGCCACTCACGATTCCTCCAATTCGGCTTAGCGCCTGACCGATCCAACCTCGCACATGGGGCCAGTTGTATGGGCCTCTGAACTCCTCTGCCTCAACCTCCCCTCTCTGAATGGCTCAATCCATCTGCGTCAATTCGCCAACGCAGCAATGTGGTTCGTCCCTCAAATTAGCTTAGCCTTCACTCACCTCTTCATTGTTTGTGGTGATAATTTACTACAATTTACTTCAGAAAATATGCTAGTCATATGGTTTTAGTCGAATTCCTTGCCTTCTGAACTACCGGTAAGCTGCTGCATGGGTTTGGTAGTGCCTTCTTAAACCAGAAGCTTACACTGGTTGAGTGCCCAAGTTGGTGCGGACTTTCATTGATTCTATTATAATTATTATTCTATTGTGGATGTATTGAGTATGCCCGAAAGAAAATGCATCTCAGTGTTATAGGTGATGACACATATGTACTTCGATAATAAATTTACTTTGAACTTTGAACCTTTAGGGAATCCTGCACAAGGACTGCCAAGTCCCTTTGCACCTTGGATTTTTGTATTTTCCTCCCATTTAGAAAAGAATCTACGCTTTTATTCCTATAAACTTCCTAATACTGTATTCTGTCTGCCACTTCTTTTCCATTCTCCTAATCTGTGTAAATCCTACTTTATCCATGCTTGAATCTTTTCTGTAAGACCATGGGATCATAGCTTGTTAAGCAGCCTCATGTGTGGCACCTTGTCAAAGGCCTTCTGAAAATCCAAGTACATGACATCTACCAATTCTCCTTTGTCTATCCTGCTTGTTATTTCTTCAAAGAATTCCAATAGATTTGTCAAGCAAGATTTTCCTTTGAGGAAATCATGTGGACATTGGCCTATTTTGTCATGTGCCTCCAAGTACCCCAATACCTCATCCTCAATAATCGACTCCAACATCTTCCCAACCACTGAGGTTAAGCTTCTGCCTCCTTCCCTTTGACATTTGCAGTTTTCTAGTCATCCAGAACCCATTCGGAATCTAGCAGTTCTTGAAAGATCATTACTAATGCCTCCACTATCTCCCCAGCGACCTCTTTCAGAACCCTGGTGTGTAGTCCGCCTGGTCCAGGTGACTTACCTATCTTCAGATCTCATTGACCACCTTCTCACTAATAATAAGAACGGCACTCACGTCTGCTCCCAGAAACTCACAAACTTCCAACATACTGCTAGTGTCTTCCACAGAGAAAACTGATGCAAGATACTTATTCAGTTTGTCAGCCATTTCCTTCCCCCACCTTTACTACCTTGTAGTATATGTTAACATATATTTACTTTGATAATAAATTTACTTTGAACTTTGAAAGACCCACTCCAGAGACATGAGTATAACATTCATGCTGACAATCCAATGACTCTCTGGAGAAGTAGCAATAGACAGAGTCAATTTTTTTTTTTTTACCTGACTTGTCTACAAGATCTCATTTTAAAGACATTTTCAAAGAAAAGCAGCAATGCTATTCCCAGGGCCCTCACCAATATCTATTCCTCAGCCAACATCCCTTATAAAAGGCAGATTATATGGTGATTATCAGATTGCTATACTAGGGAGTTTCATTGTGTGAGCTACACTTTGAAAGCAAAATACTGCAGATGCTAGAAACCCTGAAACAAGAGTCATTGAGTCAGAGGGTCATTAGCGTTGAAACAGGCTCCCCTCAACTCACCTAGGACATGCTGACCAAGATACATATCTAACTGACTCCCATTCTCAGTCCATATTCTTCTAATCCAGGGGTTCCCAACCATTTTTATGCCAGGACACCAATACCATAAAGCAAGTGATCTGTGGATCCCTATGCTGGGAAGCCCTCTACTAATCCTTTCCTATTGATGTACCTGTGTTGGTGCGTGGCCTAGTGGATAAGGCATCGGTCTAGTGATCTGAAGGTCACTGGTCCGAGCCTCAGCTGAGGCAGCGTGTTGTGTCCTTGAGCAAGACACTTAACAACACATTGCTCTGCGACAACATCGGTGCCAAGCTGCTTGGGTCCTAGTGCCCTTCCCTTGGACAATATCGGTGGTGTGGAGAGGTGAAGGCTTGTAGCTTGGGCAACTGCCGGTCTCCCATACAACCCTGCCCAGGCCTACACCCTGGAAACCTTCCAAGGCGCAAATCCATAGTCTCACGAGACTAATGGATATAAACCTGTCCAGAAAATATTGGGGGGAAAATACTGAACAGACCAGCCAGCGGCCATGCAGACTATCAGCATTTTTTAAATATATTCATAAAGGATGTGGCCTTCTCAAGCTGAGCCTGCATGTAGATGTATGTAGATGCTTGATAATCAAGGTTCAAGAGGTACCTATGGGTGGACGGTTTACTGTGAGGTTAGGCGTAACCTTATTGAATGATAAAGCAGCATAATCTTATGATTATGAGTGGATACAAGAGACTGCCGATGCTGAGATCTGGAGCAACACACAAAAATCTGGAGGATCTCACCAGGTCAGGCACCATCTGTGGAGGGATAGAGGCAGTCAACGTTCCAGGTTGCAGATATTACTAGTATAAAAATGTGGAGGGAATATCTTGCTCCACCTCCCCCCCACCTTTCTTACCCACTTTTTATACTGGCTATCTCCCTTCTATTTTCTAATCCAGATGAAAAGTCTTGACCCAAAATGTCGATTGTCCATTTCCCTCCACAGATGCTTTCGGATTTACTGAGTTCCTCCAGCTTCCTGCCCATTGACAGATTGAGTATCCTGCACCTGGTCCTCCCTCACTGCACTGAAGGACCAGATCTTCCTCCAGACCACCAAGTTTAATTGAAGAGGATGTTACACACAGTGGGTTTTGTTTTGCTCATTATTTAAATTGGTTTGTGAATCATTACAGCCTCAGCTGTGGCTCAGTGGGTAGCACTCTCACCTCTGAGTCAAAAAGTTACAGATTCAAGCTCTGGTTCAGAGATCTGAGCGTAGAATCTTAGTGCAGTGCCAGACAGTACTGTCTTCCAATTGAAGCTTTAAGCCAAAGTTCTGCTTGCTTCCTAAGTGGATGTAAAAGATTGTAAGATATTGGAACAGGAGCAGGGAAGTATCTCTCAATATACACTTAATGCCCACTTTATCAGGTATGCATGTACACCTGCTAGTTAATGCAAATATCTAATCAGACAATTGTGAGGCAGTAACTCAATGCATAAAAGCATTGTCAGGAGGTTCAGTAGTTGTTTGGACCAACATCAGAATGGGGAAGAAATATGGTCTAAGCGATTTTGACCGTGGAATGATTTTTGGTGCCAGATGGTGTAGTTGAGTAACTCAAATACTTCTGATTCCCTGAGATTTTCACACACAACAGTCCCTAGGATTTATAGAGAGGGGTGCAAAAAACAACAAAAAAATCCAGTGAAAATGCCTTGTTAATGAGAGAGGTCAGAGGGGAATTTCCAGACAGTAACTCAAATAACTACATGTCGCAACGGCAGTGTGCAGAAGAGCATCTCTGAATGCAGGACATGTCGAACCTTGAAGTGGCTGAGCTACAGCTGCAAGAACACACCAAGCTCCAATCCTGTGGCCACTTTATTCTGTACACTAATAAAGTACCTGGTGTGGTCTTCTGCAGCTGTAGCCCATCCACTTCGATGTTCAGCATATATATAATTATATCTACATCTGTCTATCACTCTCTTTCTTTCTCTCTCTCTCTCTCTCTTTAGCGGCAGACAGAGAGAGAGAAGAGAGAGAGAATTCTCCTGCTCCTTTTCCAAAATATTTATCCCTCAATTATAATTTATCTGTTCATTATCTCACTGCAGTTCAAAAAGTGGTTGCTGGGTTTCCCATATTACTATAGAGACTACGCTGCAAAATTACTCCATTGTAAGCATCCCTAAGCCACTCTTCCTTTCTTATTGGTGTTCTGTATGGATAGCTTGTTAGAGGTTAATACTGTATGATTTCAGATGAGGTACCCACATTCCTCAATAATTGGTGAGCAAACATATATTCAATGTCATCCAAAAGCTTTAAACAAACCTACCGGGGAAATGTGAAGCCTAAAGGCAAATGTTCATAAATCAGCCTCTCACATCTCAGCAGATGAGCAGGGCCGCAGGTTCACTGGGACCAAATTGTCAACTTCCAATCTTATGCACATTAGAACGATGGAATTTTCATTGTTGTGCTTAAGGACTGGGGAACCCCTAATTTCTATGTTAAGAATTAAATGTAAGAGATTATAGCAACGTCATGAGTTATTTCCACATTCAATTCTTAGGAGGTCTGGGTTTTCTGGGAATATGGTCGATAAATTTACACTTGCATTGCACAACTCCATCGTTGTCCTGCTCTTTCTGACTTTGTCTTTGATTCGTGTGTAAAATGTAATGAACAGGACGGCAAAGACACTATATGCCTCCTTGGTCTTGCCAAAGGCAGACCAAAGAATTATAGAATCATAGTTCAAAGTTCAAGGTAAATTTTATTATCAAAGTCACCATACACAGCACTGAGATTAATTTTCCTGTGGGCATACTCAGCAAACCTGTAGAATAGTAACTACAACAGGATCAATGCAACATCAGCCAGAGTGGAGAAGACAACAAACTGTGCAAATGCAAATAAGAATAAAGAGCAATAAATAACAAAAGCATCAGATAACAAGATAAGAGGTCCTGAAAGTGAGATCATCGGTTGTGGGAACGTTTGGATGGATGGGCAAGTGAGTGTAGTTATTCCCTTTTCAAGAGCCTGATAGCTGTGGGGTAGCAGCTGTTATTCAGTCTGGTGGTGCGAGTCCTTATGCTCTTGTACCTTCTACCTGATAGCAGCAGCGAGAAACGAACATGGCCCGGGTGGTGGGGAATCCCTGATGATGGAATCATAGAATCATAGAACAGTACAGGCCCTTCAGCCCAAGATGTTGTGCTGACATTTTAGCCTGCTCTAAAAATCATTCTAACTCTTCCCTCCCATATTGCGCTCCAGTTTTCCTTCTGAAAAGAGGCTACAGATGCTAGAATCTAAAGCAAAAACGAGATGCTGGATCTCAGGTTGAGAGCCTCCTTCGTTGCAAATCTGATCTTTCACCCCAATTCTGACTTCTTGGACAATCTCCATAACTGCAGATTTCTATAATTTCAATAAATTTTAACCCATTCATGGCAACGCAGAGAATCGAAGAATTTCAGAGTTGTATCCTTTGATAATCATTGAACTTTTGAACCTTTGAACTATCTCAGAGCATATTTAATCACAACTTGCTGGGATTGTGTATTCTAAAGATTAAAATCCCCTGGAAGACTCCTCATCACAGTCTTAAATGTATGAGCCTTATCCTCACGACACGCAACAAATTCTGGATTATCTCAGCCTGGAAACATTTTCTCAGCGTCTACCTTCTCAAATTCCTTCAGAACCTGATTTATTTCAATAAGACCAGTTGTCACTGATACACCCAAGGTACGTAGTGAAGACGAAGAAGTGAATCATGAGAAAATTGTTGTGATTTGAGATGTTGCCCAGACTGCCCTCTCCGCATTCTCATGCCATCTCATGATTTTGTTAACATGGTAAAAGTACTTGAATGTAATTATCCAAGGGGTCTTGAGACTGATAAAGCTTCGCTACTGAGGACCCATACTCAGAACATCCTGGGAAACCATAACAGGATGGAATGCTTGACTTCCTGTCAATGTTGATAAATGTTTTAGAGTGATTTAATATGCAAATATTAGGAGAAGTTTTAATTTGGTTTCAAATAATTAAAACAAACGAAGTTATATTTAAAATAATATGTGTTAAAATAATTTATTGAAGTAAGGAGTGAAAGAATCATATAGTTGGTTCTTTGGCTTACTGAAACCTCATTGAACATCAACATATTATATACACTACTTTGATATTAATTCTGTATTTTTTCCCTGACATTCTTATCAGTTTGTCCCAGCTTATACCATTTATCTATACACTAGAGGCAACTTATAATGGCCAATTATTCTCCCAACCCACATGTCATTGGAACATGGGAGGAAACCAGAACACCCAAAGAAAAACCCATGTGGCCACAAGGAGAACATGCAAACTCCACACAGACAGCATCTGACACTAGGATCGAACCCACGTCTCTAGCATTGTCAAACAGTGGCTTCACTAGCTGTGCCCTGAAGAAAATCATCTTTCCTCATTTCCCTCTTATCCATCTACCAATTAGTTTAGAAACACAGAAACATGGAAACATATGAGCAAGAATAAGCACTTCAAGCCTGAATCAGCTGATCATTCAAGTTCAATACCATTCAAGCTTTGATCTCTCTAGACCTTAGGAAAATATCTATCTCCTTCCTGAAAATATTTAATCATTTGGTTTCAGCTGCGTCTTGTGGTAGAGAATTCCCCAGCTTCATCCTCTCTGTAGAGTGAAATTGCTGCTAATCTGTTTTAAATGGCTTACACTGCTTATCCTTAATCTGTATTCCTGGGTTCTTAACTTTCTGGCAATGGGAACACACATCAAATCCAGTCCAGTTAGAATTTTGCACATTTCTATGAGATCCCTTCTCAATCTTCCAGTGGTTATGCATCAAATTAACCCAATCTCTCTTCATATTTCATTCCTGTCATCCCAGGAATCAATGCAGTGAACTTTGTTGAACTACCTACGTAGCAAGAATACCCTTCCTTAGCAAAAGAGACCAAAACTGCATGCAATACCTAAAGTGCAATCTCACCAGAGCCAAGTGCAATTGAGGCCTGACATTTCAGCTCCTATACACGGATTCGCTCACCGTGATAAACCAGCATTCAATTTGCCTTCTTAATCACCTGCTGTACCTGTATGCTTACATCAGTCCGGCCCTCATCTACCTATCACCCCCCCCCCCCCCCACTCATTTGGATCTACCTATCACCTGCGAGCTCTTTCTCCACCCTGTCCCTCCATCTTTTTATACTGGCTATTTCCTCTTTTCTTCCAGTCCAAATGAAGAACTTAGGCCCAAAATGTCAACTGCTTATATCCCTCCTCTGATGCTACCTCACCTGATGAGTTCCTCCAGCGCTTTTTGTGTTGTACCTTCAGTGACAGGTGCACAAGGATATCCAAGTGTCACCGTACCTTCCTCTTTCCCAGTCCAATTCCATGCAGATAATTTTCCTTCATGTTATAGTCGCCAAAGTGAATAACCTGAGAGGTGACCTCATATTTATCCACATTACACTGCAACTGCCAGATATCTCCTCAAGGCACACCCTTCTACACAACACTGAGTCTTCAGTACACTTGCAGATGTTATATGTAGATACCTCATCCAGATGACTAATCTGTCACGAAAAACTGGCAACATCAAAATACATATGTGACGAGAGATTAGGCGAGGATGGTTAGGACTCAAGTCCTGGAGTATCCGAGACTAGAATCGAGACGTGATCCGAGACTGAAACAAGGACAGGGTTCTAAAGTAGATGTTGGACGAGAATCCAATGTAGGGCTGATGACTGAGCACCAAACTTCAGTTCAGGTGCTCTTTAAATAATAAAATCTTGGTGCCAAAACATGGCTGCCAATTAGCTGGGTGGGCCTGGTTCTTTAAAGGGGCCATGCCACCTCTCCATATTCTGGAGAGTCAGGGTGTCTAAACCCCAGAAGCTGGCATGTTTGGATTCATATCGTAACAAAGTACTTAATAGATCGGCCATTTCTTCCTATTACAAATTCTTCTTTTTCTGACTATACGTCTTCATTATAAGACATAAGACATTTGTCTTCACTTATCTTGTTCTCTTCACCTATCTATAGAAAATACCACATTTGGTTTTAAGTTCTGCAAAAGCTTATTTACATACTCAATTTTCTCCTTTGTAAGCAATCTGTTTGGCATCCTCTTCTGATTCCTAAACTGCTTCCAACCCTCAGGATGCCTATTTCTCCTCCATGGATCCAGCAGTATCCCTAATATTTTGTAGAATTCACAGCTGAGTGACCTAAATCTGCAGTAACACCACAAGATATTGAAGGAACTCAGCAGGTCAGGCATCTTCTGCGTGACTCTTCCTGGCTTAGTTTCATGTCAGACAAGAATGAACCTTTGTTGTAATGTTTAAACACTTACAACTACTAACAACTGTCAAACTTTGAAGTAACCTCTCCCAGTCTTACAAAGCTAACTCATAACTCACACTATCATAGATTCCTTTACGTAGATTCAGGTCTCTAGTCTCAGCATCAGCTCTCTCACTCTTCATCGTAATGAAGAATCCTGTCATTTTATATTTGCTCTTTGTCAAGGGATCCTGCACAACCCTGTCTATTAATCAGTTCTCATCACAAAACACCTAGTCTAGGATGACCTGTTCTCTTGTTGGTTCCTCAACATTTTTTTCTAAAGAGCCATCACAAATCCACTCCAGAAATCCTTCATCTGCATTATTATTGCTAATCTGATTTGCTCAATTTACATGTAAATTGAAGTCATCCATATTAGAGATGTAAATCTAAGCCCCTCGGTTTTGACTTCTCGGTAAAGGGAAGCAAGTCCTTTGCATTCATCTGTCTAAGCATTCCAGACACTCTAATCTTCCTCTTAGCTATGATTTTCCAATCCTAGCAACGCCTTCATAAATCACCTCAATGTCCTCTCCAGTTTAGTTGCATCCTTCTAATGTGTTGACTGGAAATGGAGACTTTAAATGCTGGGAGGGTTGCAGATGAAGGGCCCAAAGTAGTTTTGAACCCCATATCAATGAAAGGATGTGTTGGATTTGAAGAGGGTCCAAAGGAGGTTCATGAGGATGATTCCAGTAATGAAAGGAGTATTTGATGGTTCTGGGTCTGTACTCACCGGTGTTTAGATGGGGGGGGGGGGGGCTCTCATTGAAATCTACCAAATATTAAAAGGCCTAGATAGACTGGATACAGAGTGGATATCTTCTACAATGGGGAAGTCTAGGTCCTGAGGGCACAGCCTCAGAGTAGAAGGACTTTCCTTTAGAACAGATGTAAGGGGAAATATCTGCATCCAGAGGGTGGAGAAGCTGTGGAATTCTTTGCTGCATGTGACTGTGGAAGCCAAGGCATTGAGTACATTTAAAGTGGAGGTTGATAGGTTCTTGATTAGAATTATAGAATTGTAGAAATCTACAGCACATTACAGGCCCTTTGGCCCACAATGTTGTGCTGACCATGTAATTGACTCTGGAAACTGCCTAGAATTACCCTACTACATAGCCCTCTATTTTGCTAAGCGCCACGTACCTATCTAAGAGTCTCTTAAAAGACCCCATCGTATCCACCTCTACCACTGTCACTGGCAATGCTTTTCAGACGCCCACCACTCTCTGAGTGAAAAACTTACCTCTGACGTTTCCTTTGTACCTACTTCCAAGCACCTTAAAACTATGACCTGTCATGTAAGCCATTTCACCCTTGGGGAAAAGCCTCTGGCTATCCACATGATCAAAGCCTCTCATCATCTTATACATCTCGACCAGGTCAACTCTCATCCTCTGATGCTGCAAGGAGAAAAGGCCGAGTTCACTCAACCTATTCTCATAAGGCATGCTCTCCAATCCAGGCAACATCCTTGTAAATCTCCTCCGCACTCTCTCCATAGTATCCACATCCTTCCTGTAGTGAGGTGACCAGAACTAAACACAGTACTTCAAGTGGGGTCTAACTAAGGTCTTATATTCCTTTAACATTACCTCACGGCTCTTGAACTCAATCCTATGGTTGATGAAGGCCGTCACACCATATGCCTTCTTAACAACACTGTCAAGCTATGCAACAGCTTTGAATGTCCTATGGACATGGACTCCAAAATCTCGCTGACCTTCCACATTGCCAAGAGTTTACCATTAATATTATATCTTGTCTTCAAATTTGACCCACTGAAATGAACCACTTCATACTTATCTGGGTTAAACTCCATCTCCACTTCTCAGCCCAGACTTGCATCCTGTTGATGTCCCTCTGTAACCTCTGACAACCCTCCAGACTATCCACAACACACCCCCCCCCCCCCCAACTTTTGTGTCATCAGAAAATCTACTAACTCAGCCTTGTGCTTCCACATCCAGGTCATTTATAAAAATCACAAGAAGGAGGGGCTCCAGAACAGATGCCTGTGGAACACCACTGGTCAGCGACCTCCATGCAGAATATGAACCAACTACAACCACCCTTTGCCTTCTGTGGGCAAGTCAATTCTGCATCCACAAAGCAAGGTCTCCTTGGATCCCATGCCTCCTTACTTTCTGAATGAGCCTTGCATGGGGATCCTTATCAAATGCCTTACTGAAATCCATATACACTACATCCACTGCTCTACCTTCATCAATGTGTTTTATTACTTCCTCAAAGAATTCAGTTAGACTCATAAGGTACAACCTGCCCTTGACAAAGCCATGCTGACTATCCCTAATCAAATTATATCTCTCTAAATGCTTATAAATCTTACCTCTCAGGATCCTCTCTAACAAATTGCCCACCACTGAAGTCAGACTCACTGGTCTATAATTTCCTGGGTTATCTCTACTCCCTTTCTTGAAAAAGGGAGCAACATTTGAAACCTTCCAATCCTATGGTACTTCTCCTGTCCCTATTGAGGATGCAAAAATCAATGCCAGAGTCTCAGCAATCTCCTCCCTCACTTCCCACAGTAGCCTGGGGTATATCTCGTCTGGTCCCACCGAATTATCTAACTTAATACTTTTCAACAGCTCCAGCACATCCTCTTTCTTAATGTCTACGCACTCAAGCATTTCAGTCCATTGCAAGTCATCCCCACAATTGGCAAGGTCCTTTTCACTGGTGAATACTGAAGCAAAGTACTCTGCTACCTCCTCCGGCTCCATGCACATGTTTTCTGATTGGTCCTGTTCTCACACTGCTCATCCTCCTGCTCTTCACATACTTGTAGAATGCTTTGGGGTTTTCCTTATTCCCACTTACCAAGGCCTTCTCATGGCCCCTTCTAGCTCTCCTAACTTCGTTCTTGAGTTCCTTCCTGGATTATTTAGGTGTCTACGATTACAGGGAGAAGGCAGGAGAATGGGATTGATAGGGATAATAAATCAGCCATGATGGAATAGCAGAGCAGAATCGTTGGGTTGAATGTTCTGCTCCTATGTTTTATGGTCGTATGGCCTTATGAGACAGTGTTGCATATAGATCTAGCATAACCTCCTCAGGGAAAAGGCATGCCCCAATCATTCCTTATTGTTTACCTTATCAGTCTTTCATACTATCTTCAATAATCTGTGAACATACACATCCAAGGTCCCTGGATTACTCCACACACTCACTAACCTCCCATTTACAGTACGTTCCTTTAGCTTGTTGTCCCTCCCCAAGGATGTTGATGGGACTTGGGGACCTGAGATGCAGGGAAAGGTTGAATAGATTAGGACTGTAGTCCCTGGAGTGCAGAAGAATGAGGGAAGACCAAAATGATGAAGAGTATAGTTAGGGTGAGTGCATGCAGAGGTTTTCCACTCAGGTTGGGTGAGGTCATAGGTTTAGAGTGAAAAAATTAAGGGGTATATGAATGGGAAATTCTTCACTCAGGTCGCTGGTGCTGTAAAGCATTATGCTAACCATTGCGCTGTTGAGTAAAGTAGGGGTTTGAGAGAGACAGAAATTGGATTCAGAGATTAAGGTCTTCATAGCTCAAGAACAGATGCCTATAGTGGGGTATCAAAAGCCAATGGAACTGGAAGTGAGGAGCGAGCACAACTAATAGCCAATACTCCTACACGCATTCAGCACTAATGGCCAAAGGCAAATTCATCCCAAAGGGCTTATTTATTTAACCAACAATGAAGAGAGCCTACTTCACAATGAACAATAACACAGACATCTGGATCCTTGACCCACAGAACCTATGAATGAAACAGAAGCCCACTATAAATCAATCACCTGTGTAGCGAGACACAGTGATTGACAAAATAGTTGCAAGTTACCAATTGATTATTCCCCCAGCGAAACTCTTGGAGTGGATAGTTATATAACGTGTGTAGAATCAATTGCAGTCACTTGTCGCAGTGTGGTCTCTGTGTCACTAAGAACAGCCTTAATGTAAACATTGCAAAGGCAAGTGTGTGAGCTGATCCCCTGAACCACATCTTCATTTTAAATAATCAGGAGATCGCAATCATATGGTGTGAGGAATTTAGGTTGCCTCATATCACGTCCTTCATTTTAACAGTGGAATAAAGCATAGTTTCCTTTATTGGAATCTGTTTACTTTTAAATAAAGCCTGCAATTCAAATATTGTAGCAACTTTATTAAAACCATACATTATTTCCAATCCTACAACCCTTTTATAATTGCATCACAGGGAATACCGATGAATTTTCAATAGTTCTATAATTTACCACCCTGTCATTTGAAAACCTGTGGTAGATTTGCAATGAAGTTTTTCTCCTACAGAGGTTTGATATTGACCCTACTTTTTATACATTCTGTCCCTTAATAAATCACTTGAAGGGAGTTTTACTATTTATACACTAATACATTACACCTGTGATTAATTACATTGCAAAGTGTCACTCAGTGATTTCAATGGCAAGCAAGCTAGTCTGTGCATGAAGATGGTAATTTTTTTTTAAATGACTGTTGAATGTAATAAAATATCTATCACCAGCTGTAGCTCAGTTGGTGGCATTTTCCCATCCGCATCAGGAGATTATGGGCTCACATCGGACTTCAAGGAACTGAGGATAAGATTCCAGCTGGTGTTGCAGCATAGCACGTTGTATTATTGAATTTTATCATTTGGATGAGGTTTGTATTTTTTCTCAGATTGGTTTTTGGGGAAAAAACCTACCTGACTCTGTTTTGAAAGGGAATTCTCCCTAGTGTCCTTGCCCAATGTACATCCTTTTATCAATGTCACTAAGCAGATTATCTAATAATTTTCGAACTCGCTGAGGAACCTGGAAGTTCATACCAGGATTACCAAAAATAGATCATGTTTTGGTCAAGTTCCAGTCAGGATGGTGCTGAGCTACAGGCTCCATCAAGATCTTGTCAACTTAATTGTTTTTATTAAGTTCCTATTGATGGTTTTGGGGATGGAGAAGGGGAGTTAAGGACAGTGTAGTAGAGGTCAGGGCTCCACTCTGCACCTCACATTCAAAGGCCAGCAATGCGGACGGGTGATGAAGGACATCCGGAGACCGTAACTCTGCTCTTTGCTCAAAGAATAACAACGTGGATGGGTCAGTCATGAGGGACGTCTGTGGATGTGGGGGCTGTCCCAGGTTGGTCGCTCCCAAGATCCACGTGAGTAAGAGGCACAAGGGTCAGTCAGTTGACATGCCCGGAGTTTGAGCCGGGACTTCGGAATCCTGTCATCATTTAGTTCTAATATAGTTCTTTGTTCTACCGTGAATGCCTGCAAGAAAATGAATCTCAGAATAGGGTATGATGACATATATGTACTTTGATAATAAATTTACCTTGAACTTTGAATTTACCTTTGTATTCAATTCTCCTCACAATAACATTCTGTTAGGTTCCCTAATTTCTACAATGAATCACTGTATTTACAAAAGCAAGTCAACATTGGTTGCAATGCAGCAAGAATCTCACCTCCTAAAACCCAGAGCCTTGCTACCATCTACAAGGAAGACATTAAGAATGATGGTCCCTAGACAACTGAGTTCCTCTAAATCTTTAGCCTGTTTCGATATATTTCAATCAAAGGAGGCTAGACTTGCATTAAAGTTGTCCTCAAGGACCTTACAATTAAACTGCGGTCAATATTGCAGTATTGAAAAGGAATAAAGTAACTTGTATTCAGCAATATTTTACAAACATGAATGTGATTACTGAGCAAACACTTTTGTGATGCCAGTCATGTATAACTTCCCCAGCACATATAACACAGGACAACAAAGATTTTAATAAAAACACAAAATGCTGGCAGAACTCAGCAGGCCAGACAGCATCTATGGGAGGAGGAAGTGATGACATTTTGGGCCGAAACCCTTCATCAGGAGTTTGACAAAAATTTTGCTTCCTGAATACTTTTGTGTGTATCTTATGGATTTTGGGATGATGATGATCATGAAAATCACCATGAAATTTCCCTATCACACATTATTTTTTTGAAATCACCTGTATGTGTTATTTTAGTTCATAGTTCAAGTCAAAATGAGTGATGCCAAGATTAAGGAAGGTATTTTTGTTGATCAACAAATCAAACAGGTCATCAATGACAGGCAATTTGAAGAACTTCTAGTGGGATTGGAGGAAATCACATGCAAAGCATTAAAGGATCTTGTTGAAAATTTTCCAGGCAACTACAGAGCACCAAACTACATGCAGCTGGTTGACAACATGCATCAAGCATACAAAACCACGAAGAGCAACATGTCACTAAAGATTCATTTTCTGCATTCCCATTTAGTCTTCTTCCCTGCAAATCTTGGTGCTGTCAGTGATGTTCATGGTGAAAGGTTTCACCATGACATTGCAGTCATGGAGAAACAGTATCAGGGCAACTGGATTCCATCAACGCTGGCTGATTATTGCTGGACGCTTAAGCGAGAGGCCTCAGACACTGAGTACAAATGAAAATCATTAGCAAAACATTTTTAGCTTAATTGAAGTATTGCAAAGTGTCAGCAATTGAACACATTATATTCAATAAAAGTTAATTTCTTGTTTCTCCACATTTCTACGTGATACGCGTAGTCTGAAATTATATTCAGCTTCAAGTGGTCTATCATTCAAAAAATAATTTCTGAGGAAGCAACTTTCAAAAATATTTGTTGTCCAGTGTAATTAAAAGAGTGCCAAGCAATGACTTCAAAACCAAAAAATAATACAATCAAATACCCTTGATAGTCAAAGGCACTGCAATTGTTAAAATTACACTACCATCATCAAGGGCGTGATATCAGTAACACACACTCAACTGTATCTGCTACATAAACCTTGTCACTCCAGAAACAGGATTTCTGTAGTGAGTGTCTCACATCTTGACATCCAAAACCTGTTTTGCCATCTACAGGATGTTGTTCGGGAGAATGATGGAGGTCTCTACCCAGGAAGGTTGAGAGGGGCACAAATTTGACTGGGTATCAGCGAAGGTCATGGTGCAAGCAAACATGCGACACAGAAGAGAGTTCCTAGAAGTGTTATTTTCCACAAACAATTCTGTAAACAAACATGTAGACTTCCATCCTATTTGTGTGCCAATGGAGGCAAAATTCCAGACCACAATGAACAAAGTTGGCTAAGCAGCCAATCAGTGAGGAGATTTCCTCCCCATGTCACAACTGAGTTTCCAAAATGACAACCAGCCAGCATCCGGAGGACACACAATTAACAGCACATTGATTAACAGCACTCCTCATGTGGTGATGAAACCTTGGCAAGTAAATTGCCAAGGTCAGAGAACAACTCAACCCAACCATACTCTCCACATGTCTGGATGATCACAGCTCCAAGGACATTTTATTACCACTGCATTCATCTCCTTCATTACTAGGGAATGCACTTTTTTAGGAGGCACTGCAGGTACCAGCCTTGGCTACTCTGACAGCATTTTTCAAATCTTCATTGTCTACCACCAGGATTTTTGAAGTTAAAGACTTGCTTTCTTTGTCACACGTACATTGAAATGAAGTGCATTGTTTTGCATCGATGTCCAAAACTGTTCGAATATGTGCTGGGGGCCATCCACAAGTGTTGCCATGCTTTAGGTCCCAACATAGCATGCCCACAACTTACTAACCCTTACTAATCTGTATGTATTTGGAGTGTGGGACATGAAGAAGATGTTTCTCATAGAAGCAGAGCCTAGGACCACAGGGCACAGCCTCAGAATAGAAGGATGTCCCTTTAGAACAGAGATGACGAAAAATTTATTCAGCCAGAGGGTGGTGAATCTACACTTTATTGCCACAGATAGCCAGTCATTGAGTATTTCTAAAAGGTCTAATTCTGCTCATGTGCCTTGTGGTCTTATTATCGCATTGGGTCTTACTTTTCCTTCAGTGACTGTACTTCAATTATGTTGTAAGTGTAAGACTCTTTAATATATTATGAGACTGGAAGAGGTCTATATTAATGTATATTTCTTTTCTAATCCAACATCAGATTAGTGTGAAAAGAATCCTGTAATTACCTCAGTTGGCATACTGATGTAGGTGGCACTGAGGCCAAACAGGGGCTGAACATTGAATGACTACATAAATATATAAAACAGCTGCAGCTGAAAATCTGAGCTAAAACCAGAAAATTCCATGAATGACCTTCCTTTTGAAGGTCCCTCCAAGAGGACCACAACCTTGTCATGTTTTGGAGGCTTGCATGCCTCGGTGACCGGGAGAGCTATGTTGGCTGAAGTCAGGGCTTTGCACTTTATCTCTGTCTCTAGCTTAATCTCTAGGCAGTGTCACCCATGCCAAGAAGGTCAAAGGGTAGAGGACAGACTAAGAGTGGTGCGCCCGTCCTCCAGGTTCGAGAGTTCAGCGCAGGGCTATCGACTCTGACTGGTTAAACAACACCATTACAGAAACAGCAAAAGAAGAATCTTTCTACATCTGAACGTGACAGTATTGCTGAGTCCCCACCTGGGGCTTGCATGACTGACAGTAGTGAAAACCGAGAGGAAGCTACCGACATGATGAAGGAAGCCCTGAACATCGTCAGAGATGGAGGACCTTCATTGCTGCCCTAAAGACCAGCAGTGTACAGCAGGCAGTAAGTAAGTATCAGGAAGTCAGGCAGTATCTGCAGAGGAAGAAATAGAATTAATGTTTCAGGATGAAGACCATTCATCTGAACCATAGAGGGTTCAGAATCCAATCCAGGTGGTCTTATCTGGTGAGGATGCTGCAAAGCTCTTCATTGTTAATAGGTAAGTGAGAGAGAAATAACCAAGGAAATCCATCACAACCACCTACCAACACAAAGGAACTGTTTCCTCATTAGTACGGAGTGAGACTGTCAGAAAACATGCCATACTGGGATTTTCATACACGCCACAGCAGCAACTCACAGGTCACTGTCAGATAAGTTGCCGACTCATCTACACTGCCAGTCAGAAAGGAGTTTAAAGAAAAAGAGAAAGGGAAATTTAGAATCTAAGACAAGTGGAAATTATGCATGATTTATCATGCCATTAAGATGGGTCTCATATCTTATGAATGGCGATGTCATAAATGAGTTCTGGAAGTCTACATTCTCAATTTAAGACATCAGGCCTGGTTAAACATGGAAAATGAAATGAAACCTGGATATGACAGTGGGGTAAGTCGATCAGCATCCTAGAGTAAAAAGTAGGTCAGCTCAGATGTGCTGTAAAACCACCAGATCAAAACATGGAACTCTCTCTCTCTCTTCCTCCTCTCTCTCTCTCTCTCTTCCTCCTCTCTCTCTCTCTCTCTTTCCCCCCTTTAGTCTCTCCTTGCTTTTTCTCTGTCTCCTTTCCCTTCACTTCTTTTTCTTTCTCTTTCTCTCTCTCACCTTCAGTCTCCTCTTGCTCTTCCTCTGTCTCCTTTCTCCCTATTCTCTTTCTCTCTCACACTCTCTCTCCCTCAGTCTCCCTCTCCCTCTCTCTCTCTTTTTCATCTCTTGTCCCCCTTCTTTTTGACTCTTCTTAAAGCCTAACCCTTCGGCCCAAGTTTTGGTTAAAATAATTTTTCACATGGCCAGGCATTAAAATATTCCCTGTGAAGAACCTTAAGGTGTATCAGTGCTGAGCACATCTAGGATTTATTTTGTTGTATTCCTGCACTCAGAAATGGTTGCCTGACATGTCCATCCTGTTCTGACTTCTCACACCAATGGAAAACCAAAATATTTTCTGTTGGTCAGTTTCCCCATTTGATATTTTTTGTCTGTTTGCCTAACTTAGGATTGCACAGTATTGTAGCAATTACTGTAATGCTATTTCAGCGGAAGTGACCCAGTTTCTATTCCCACTGTTGTCTATAAGGAGTTTATATGTTCACCCATGACTATGTAGATTTCCTCTGGGTTCCCTGCTTTCCTCCCACACTCCAAAATTATATGGGTTAGTTGGGTAATTGTTTACAGGGATGTAATTGGGTACTGTAGGCTCGTTGGGCCAATAAGACCTGTTACCATGCTAAATTACCAAAAAGAGTAAATGAATAAATATATTTGTGACTTCCAGTATTTTTTATAACTAGTTTTCCATTTAACATCTCTTTTATTTGCTCTCAGCATATCCAGATTAATCTTCTATTCTTGGAGTTTCCATGCAGCGGCCTGGCTGAGATGTTAAAAGGCAACCACGACTATTGTAGCATATCGCAGCAGGAAAAGGTGGAAATATTTGGTGGGGCAGAGGGATGGCAGTTGCATTTTTAAAACTTTGAAGATTCTGTTTCTCTAGTTGGATGTTATTTGTTTGACATTAAAAACCTTGCTAAAAAATATCTTTGAAATATTTTGTCTTCCCCTATTTGGCAGTAAACAAATCACAGAAGTGACAAGTTGATTTCACTGAAGGGAAATGTACAGCAGTGTTCCCTGTAATTAGAACAATGACCATTCTGTAATATCTGTTAATAATTCAGACCTGGGTGCAGGAACAAGCTTTGTAAATTTGCATTTGCCACAAATCTGAGGGGTTAATGAACGATGAGGTGCACAGTAATAAGTCACATGGAAAGGCAGCTGGAATTGATGGGAGGCAAATTAAATGTTGTGCTGGTAACTGTAAATTGCCAATGCTTGGTAGGAAAAGGAACTTTACAGAAGATGATGTGGTATAAGAACAGAGAGATCTGTGGGTACATATTCATACGTTTGCAGGGCCGTTTGAGAAAATGATTTTAAAAGGTTTTGGAAACACTGGTGTTTATAGAGGCAAGAGCAGGGAAATTGTGATGGATCTTTATCAAGCAAAAAACTACAGATGAAATATTGTATCCAGTTGTGGTATCACATTTCAGGTTAAATGAGAAGGCTTTGGAGAAGATGCAGAAGAGCTTTACTAAAATGATTCCTTGGATGAGGATCTTTACCTGCATGGATAGATTTGAGACTCAAAAATTATTTTCCATGGAAGCTATAATGAGATCTGATACAAGTACTTAAAAGTATGAAGGGTGGATAGATTAGATCAAGTGGAAGAAGTTCTATTTGTAGAGGGTCCAAAACCAGGAGACACAGAAATTAATTAGCAAAAGAATCAATAGTGACAAGGGAATTTTTCCATTTAACACCCCCAGCATTTGGGGTCTGGAATGCCCTCCTAGGGCTAGTAGAGTCATACTGCACTTCAGCACTGAATCAGGCCCTTCAGCCCATCTAATCTGTGTCAAACAGTTATTCTGCCTAGGATGTTATGTTACAATTGTATAAGACATTAATGAGGCCTAATTTGGTGTATTGTGTAGAGATTTGGCCACCTACCTACAGGAAAAATGTAAATAAAGTTGGAAGAGTACAGAGAAAATTTACCAAGGATATTGCTGGGTCTGGAGGACCTGAGTTATAAGGAAAGATTGAATAGGTTATGACTTTATTCATGGAATGTAGAAAGTCGAGAGGAGATTTGATAGAGGTATACAAAATTATCAGGTGTCTAGATAGGGTGAATCCATGGAGGCTGGGTGGGACTACAACTAGAGGTCATGGGTTAAGGGTGAAAGGTGAGAAGTTTAAGAGGAACATGAGGGGAAACTTCTTCACTCAGAGGGTTGTGGGAGTGTGGAATGAGCTGGCACCACAAGTGCTGCATGAGAACTCGATTTCTATGTTTAAGAGAAGTTTGGATAGGTACATGGTGGTAGGGAATGGAGGGCTTTAGTTCAGGTGTAAATCAATGGGAGTAGGCAGTTTAAATTGTTTAGCATGGACTAGATGGGCCAAAGGGCCTGTTTGTTGTACTTTTCTATGACTCTATGACTCAATATGGCCTCCCTCCTTCTGATAACTATATGTTCTATGGGACTAGATTTTGGGAAGTACACTAATTGGCTTAGAAGTTGGATCTCCCTATATTACTTATTTCAATCATCTGGAAATGCATTTTTTCCCAAAGTGATCTGTGATAATGACTATTTCCAGAATGTTTTGTACAATTCTGGAAATTGGGCCAATCAACCCCCAATTTGTCATAAAATCTAATTTGCGGTCAGAACCATTCTACTGCAAACGTTCACAAAGATAATCTTAAATAGATCTTTTGATGAACGGATATGAAGATTGTTTCATTTACATCAAAATCAAAACTATACAGCCAGTCATCCATCCCTCCTGGTAAGTTAGTTGGGCCAGGCATCGCAACAAAACATTCAGCAGATTGCACTTTCACTATCTCGCTTCCTTTTTGACAAGTTCCATTCTTTTTTATTCTTCCCCTGACTTACACTCCTTAAAGCCCTTCCTGATAATTTTATTATATTTTCCCCACCTCTCCAAAAATATTCTGTAGGACAGGCCCTTTGCCCACGATATCTGTGCTGAACACCATGCCAAATTAAGCAAGATATCTTCTGCCTGTACATGATCCATATCCCTCCATAATCTTGAGTCTACCTTCTAAAAACAGCCTTTGTATCAGCTTCCACTGCTACCCCCGGCAGCGCATTCCGCACACCTACCACACTCCGTGTAAAAAACTTGCCCACTAAGCTTCACCCTCTCACTAAATGCAGGTCCAATATAAATCCAACAGATTTATTCCGATTCAAAATCTTATTTAAATGTTTCTCATCCTTTTTTTTTTACGCCGATTCTTCCCATCCTTAATATAGTTCGGCTGTTTTCTTTCCACTCAAACGCTTCCACCCCCTCGTTTCTCACCCACCCACTCACTCGGTCCCACTCATTCCGAGTCCCCACATTATCACAAACACAAGAGATTCTGCACATGCTGGAAAGCTTGAGACCCACACGCGCAATTCGGGATGAACTCAGCAGGTCGGGCAACATCTATGGGAAGGCAGTCGACGTTCCGGGGCGAAATCGTTATACCTCTTATTGGCCGGAAAGAAAGATACTTACAACACTCTATAGATGCTGCCTGACCTGCGGAGTCCCTCCAGCATTTGTTTATGTGTGTGTGTTGACTGTTAATTCCCCTCCATAGAAGCTGATTGACTTGCTGAGTTCCTCCAGCATTGTGTGTGTGTGTGTGTCCACTTTCTCACCTCCTCCTGCCCAGTCTTGCCTTTCCCTCCAACCTTTCCTCATTCCTTCTTTCTCCTCCCTCTCTTTCACTCCCCCCCACCCCACACACACTCTTCGGGCCCTGTTCGATTGCAATCTGTGTAGGGCGCACACTCAGCCAATCAGAGGCGAGGGGCACCGTGACAGCCGCTTGCTCCGAGAAGCTATAGGCTCCAGCCGACAGCCTGCTATTACAGATGACTACTGTGTAGGCAAGGGTGACAGGAATATAACAGCTCAAAGCAGCCAGTTCCTCTGACTGCTCCGCTCTGTGAGAAAAAGAGAGGAATGAGAGAGGGAGATCAGCAGCAGGGAGCGGAGCAAAGGAAGAATTGTGGAGCCGCTGTGTTCTTTTGAAGGATGGTCAGGCTAATGCCTCGGTATGTTGGGGAAAGCCGCGCACTGATCTGAAGGTGACGGCTTCTTGGACTGCTACAGTGAGATGGATGTGGGCAGAGCTCCTCGTCAGCTCGGCTTCTGACGAACCGGTTCAGAGCAGCAGGGACCAATCTCCGGATCTGCAGTGAGTACGGGAATTGTCCGTCCAAAAACAAACGTGCACTTGCTGCCGGGCTTTCTCGACTTGGGAGACCCTTTGTGGAACGTGCGCCGAGGATGAAGTCCTGAGGGGAGGGGATAGCGTTTGTTTGTGTGTGTGTGTGTTTGGGGTTGGGGACGATTGGTTGCGTGGGGGAAGGGTGCGGGGAGGGTGGGGGGGGGGGGGTGGGTGGTTGGTCGAATATAATCATCTCCGCAAGTAAATAAGCGGTTTTGCTACGGTTCTGGACACTACAGTGCGTGCGTTCTTCTTCTCGGGGTTGATTTACTTCTGCACAATTAGCTGGCAGGACTTTAGGTGAAAGGCGTGGGATGATTAAAAGTGGGTTGAGGGACCCGCAAACTGTTCAGCATAGGCAGAGGTGGAGGGAGAGTGGGGAATACTCTGTTACGAAGCAGAATGGGCGCGTATTCACTCCCTTTCGGATCTATCTGCGGGTCACGGGCGTCCCTATTCATACAGTACTTTCTGCACATTGCTAACCCAACGGGGGTGCCATTTGTTAGAAGCGTTCAGTGTAGCCGCATGCAGTCCTTGAACTGTTAATGTACAGTTTAGCCTGGGTGCACGAGTCGAAATGGGGAGCCCGGCGGGAACGCGTCTTTTTTTTCTCTCTCCAGCCTTCAGATAAATTGGGGATGTTGCATTTAATGAGTTTCTAATTGTGATATGATTCAATGTGTGACAGAGATGGTCGCGGTGGGAGGAAGCAGCACCCGTGTGGGCGCTCTGCACTAATACTGTGTGTGTGTGAGAGAGAGAGAGAGAAACTGGAATTTAAATGTAGTTAGGTACGGAGAGCGGGCGCGGCGAGATGTCGCTCTGGCCCCAGCCCTCAAGGGTTGAGGGGAAAATCTGCACACATTAGCGTTCATGTTTTTCTCCTAAAAATGCAAGGTTGGTCTGACTATTGGCGGATTTGTTGCCTGTTATTTCCGCGCACCCGCCGGCGTGTCAGTCGTCCGTGGGCGAATATGTGTCTGTGTGTGCTGCGAGACCTGGCGGATAATGTCTTCCAGGATCAGCGGGGCAGGAGGGGTGACTGCAGATCCCTGGCAGTGTGCGACTGGCTGCGCATCCCAGGATAAATTGTGCGATTGTATGTGGCCACATGCATTGTGTGTGGGTGTTTGCGCAGGCTTGTGTTTGGATGAGTTGCTGTCTGTGGCGGCGTTCGGATGTCACTGCCTCTCCTTGTGCCTGTGCTTGCTGCAGCCCTTCATCACTCTGGGTGAGAGATTGTGTGTGTGTGTGTGTGTGTGGCGAGGGGAGGGGGGTGAGTGATGGGGCGGGGGTTATGTTTGTGTGCTCATGTTAAATCTGATTGCGTACTTGTGAATGGAAACCGCACTCCTGTACGTCGATGCAAGGGCGTGTGAGTACGTCCCGCCATACCCACACATAGGTGTGCGTTCGTATGCATGCCTGTTGGTAAATATTCGTGCGTTTTCATGAAGTTGTGTCAGGATCTTACATTTAACGGCGTGTACATATGATCTGCAAAAGTGAATGCAATTGAAACTTTCAGGAGGTGCATAGACAGGATTCAGAGGGGAGAAGTGTAGCACCATCGGGAAAGAAGAGGGCTGTAGAACTAATGTTCCAAAAAAAAAGCCACTATGGACACGGTGAACTAAAAGCTCTCCCGTGTGGTATCACGCCGTAAGCAAGATGCTTATCCAGTATTTATGCTAGTGTATGTTTGTGAATCTTCTGTCTTGTTAGCGCGGAGATCCGTGGTATGGATGAGTCTACGATGGGTATGTGGGCGTTAGTTTGCTACATCACTTATTTCCATGTGCAATGTATACAAATATACATTGGATGGTTAATGTGTACATGCAGTAAACGTATGACTGGAAATGAGTGCGTGACTCCAACAGTATGAATATGTTATTTGTCATTTCATGTTGGTTTAGTACATAGGTGGGGGCAAATGCATCAATGCTGAGGTATTTGAGTTGGGGGGGCACTGTTGAATTGGATTAAGTAAATGTGCATCAGTGTCATTGGTGGTTGTTATGCTATGCAGAAAGTGTTAATGTAGCTACACGTTTACTTGTTTTAGCAGTACATTCTGCAGGTTAGTAAATGGTACTTGCAATGGTGTGCTAAGATGTAACTACTAATGTTAGAGTACGGGTTTGCTGTTGTCTGGATGTAGGAGTTCTTTGCAGTGTTGGTGAATGGTTGTATATTAATGTTTACATGATTTATGTATAGTCGTGTTACTCTAATGCACCTACTGATGGTGGCCACTTTATTAAATACACCTGTATTCTGCTCCTTAATACAAGTATCTAATCAGTCAATCATGTGGCAGCAACTCAATGCATAAAAGCATGCAGATATGGTTCAATTGCTGTTCAGACCAAACATCAGAATGGGGGAAAGAAATGTGATCTAAGTGATTTTGACCATGGAATGATTGTTGGTGCCTGACGGGGTGGTTTGAGTATCTCAAAATGCTGATCCCCTGGGATTTTCACACACAACAGATTCTAGATGGTATAAAAACAAACAAACAAACAAACAAAAAATGCAGTGACTGGCTGTCCTGTGGACAAAAATGCCTTATTAATGAGATAAGTCAAAGGAGAATGACCAGACTGGTTCAAGCTGATAGGAAGGTGACAGTAATGCAGATAACCACGGCAGAACAGCCTCTCTGAACGCACAGCACATTGAACCTTAAGGAGGATGGGTTACAGCAGCAGAAGAGCACACAGGATTCTCCTGTGTACCTAATAAAATGGCCACTGAGTGTATGCAAACATTATTCTGTAAGGATCCAGATAACCTGTTGGATATATGCACAGACATTTACCTGGGCATATTAGGCTATGGTATATGCCCTAATGTCTTGCTTTGAGTGATTGCTAGTAAATATACTGATATTATTGCAGTCAGTGTATGCACAAATTCTTTGATTTGCAAACTAAGTTGATGTATCTGCAAGTGTTCATCATGTCTGTTAGCATTTAGGTACTTGTGGCAATG
Organism: Hemitrygon akajei; assembly: GCF_048418815.1. Lineage (NCBI taxonomy): Eukaryota > Metazoa > Chordata > Chondrichthyes > Myliobatiformes > Dasyatidae > Hemitrygon > Hemitrygon akajei. The sequence continues at coordinate 36,644,511 of NC_133150.1, forward strand.
GGTGCAAGTCCCTGTGTGTGAATACATGATTACTTGTTGTTGCACAGATATACCTCGATGTGTTTCAGTACAGATAAATCTCCATATTTCAAAGTCTGAAGTAAATTTTATTATCAAAGTACATATATGTCACCATTTACAATGCTGAGATTCATTTTCTTATGTGCATACTCAACAAATCTATAGAATAAGAACTATAACCGAATGAATGAAAGGCCACCTAAACAGGGTGTTCAACCAGACTGCAAAAGATAAGAACTGTGCAAATGCAAAAAGAAGAAACAATAAGTATAAATAAGCAACATACATGGAGAACATGAGATGAGGAGTCCTTGAAAGTGACTCCGTTGGTTAAGTGAAGTTATCCTCTTTGGTTCAAGAACCTGATGGTTGAGGGGTAATACTGTTCCTGACTGTGGTGGTGCAAGACCTGAGGCTCCTGGACCTTCTTCCTGATGGCAGCAACAAGAAGCGAGCACATCCTGGGTGGTGGGCGTCCTGATGATCAGTGCTGCTCTCCTGCCACAGTGTTTCATGTGGATATGCTCGGTGGTTAGGAGGGCTTTGTTTATGATGAACTAGGCCATATCCACTGCTTTTTATGCAATTTCCCATTCAAGGGCTTTAGTGTTTCCATACTAGGCTGTGATGCAGCTGGTCAATATACTCCCCACTACACATCTATAGAAGTGCATTGCTCTGACCCCATGCTCTGAAGCATGAATGTGTGCCTAAATTAACGTATGGATGTGTTTTAGCATATTTATTTATCTATATTAAGGAAAAAGAATAACCACCCCCATAATTGCATTGCTGGAACTTTGCACAATAAGAAAAAAATGGATGTCATTTGAGGTTGTTACAAAAATAGTAGATTATATTCAAAGGAGACAATACCATTGAAGGAAAAGAGGATTTGTGGGTAACAAATATCAGGGTGGCTAAAATTCTTTATAGACATCTTATGAAGGGGACCACAGCTATAATTCAAGAAAACTGACCACCAGTTGAAAAAGAGAAGCTGTAATAGGACCAGATAAAAGAAGAGATTATAGATGATCCAGCTGGCCCTTTGCATTTACCTCCCACAAGATCCCCACAATCACACTTGCCTTTGGTGAGCGTGCCGCTATCAATGTCCTCGAGGCCTTGCTGTCATTCCACACAGTGGAGGGTTCTACGGAGTGTTCTGTGAGTGGCAACTCAGTTTCACACAGTGCAAGGGAACGCCATGCCCAAGCCTCCCAGGAAAAGTTGAACCATCTTTAAATAATTACAAGAAGAAAAAACATTCTTTTGAAAAAGAAGGATTAACAATCACAATCATCATACAAATTCATTAAAAATGATTGGTATTCATTGAAATAAAGTGGGGAGAAATCCATCCAGGCCATGCTCTCTTCTTGTTCCTGCCACCAGGAAGGAGGAAAAGGGACCTTGGGTGCTCCTATACCACCGGGTTTAGGAAGCTACTGCACTTCAATCATTAGACTCCTCAATTATAGACATCTTCACGCACCTCAGCTCTGAACTGATTTCACAACCTCTGAACTCACTTTCAAGGACACTACGACTCATATTCTCAAAGTCATTTATTTATTTTCTTGGCTCAAGCTGGTAAAACCTGAGATCCGGGCATAGACAAGCATGTTCATTTGTCAGTTGCTAGTAACTTTCGTAGTATTCTGCTGCTGTTTAGTAATGTGGCTTTCTGAAGATTTACATGGATCGTGCTGTGTAGCCCTAATTATTTAATGTTGTTGTGTAGTGCCTTTGGGATGATAACAGTCATAGATATTACTATCGGGACAATGTATACCCTGTTCATGTTCCATAGTCTTTCAATTTCCTCTTTTAATTCAGCATATTTCTGGTGTTTTTCTCTTATTAATTTCTATATGTTATGTGTGTTTGGAATAGCTGTATCTATAAAATGAGCTGTTTGTGCTTGTTTATCCTGTATTATTATATCCGGACAGTTATTATGGATTGTCCTATCTGTAATAACTGATCAGTCATAATATGATTTGTGGTAGTTTGACTCTAAAACTAGATCAGGATTATATTTACAGGAAGGAATGATTTCATTTATGAGTTTGTATTTAAAAGTAAGATTCTGATGAATGATATTTGCCACTTGATTGTGCCTGTGTAAGTAATCAGATTGAGTTAAACTGCTACAGGATCCTGTAATGTGTTGGATTGTTTCTGTTATTTTCGCGGCATTTCCTACATTTATCATCTTGAATTTGTTGGTCTTTTATTAATTTTTTTTGATAATTTTTTGTGTTAGTGACCTGGTCCTGCATTGCCACAAAGAACCCTTCTGTTTCTGTGAAATTATTTATTATTATTCTTATTATTATTGTCTGTTTTGTTTTGTATTTGCTTTGTCTTCTTTTGCACTTTGGTTGCTTGTCAGTCTTTGTGTGTAAATTTTCATGGAATATGTTCTATTTCTTTGTCCTATAGTGAATGCCCACAAGAAAATAATTTTCTGGGAAGTATATGGCAACATATACATTGGCAATAAATTTACTTAGAAGTTTGAACTAGAACCAATTTATTATTACTGGCTAACTTTGTCAAATTAGTTGTTTTGCAGCAGCAGTATAATGTAATACATTGTGGTGACCCACTTTCTGCGCAGGCGAATCGGCTCACAAATAGCCAGCGTGCGGGGGGAGACTTTGGTAATGCACCTCTGACATCATTTCCGCCCGGAGAGGGCAGGCGCTAGGGATTAAATGTCAGCACCGCGAAGTTTGAATAAACTAGTCTGAAAACAATTTACCGACTGCGTGTCGTTATTTCAGTGCTGTGTGTAGCACATCGCTACATTGGTGACCCCAACAGTCCAAACGGGATTTGGACCAAAGATGACCGACTCTTCATCTGTTCACACAGTTTTGCTAAAACTGCCAACTTTCTGGATGCTGTGACCACGCGTGTGGTTTAGCCAAGCAGAAGCCCAGTTCCAGATTCGGCAGATATCTTCTGATTTCATGCGTTACTATCACGTGGTGCGCGCCCTTGACCAGGAGATGGCCGCCCAGGTTGCGGATTTCATACAGTCGCCCCCGGAAGAAGGCAAATATGAAGCATTCAAAGCGCTGCTCATTGGGACCTTTGGCCTCTCACGGCGTGAGCGAGGTGCCCGCCTGCTTCACCTGGACGGTTTGGGAGACAGACTGCCGTCAGCATTGATGAATGAGATGCTGGCCCTGGCTGACGGACACAAGCCCTGCCTCATGTTCGAGCAAGCGTTCCTAGAGCAACTCCCCGAGGACATACATCTGCTGCTGGCCGACGCAGATTTCAGTGACCCCCGGAAGGTGGCGGCCCAGGCAGATGTGCTGTGGAAAGCCAAGAGGGAGAGCGAGGCGTCCGTCGGTAGGATTACCAGGCCACGCGCCCAACCGCGGACCAGACCAGGCCTGGCAGGGGGGCGCACACAACACAGAGGCAGGAGTGAGGAGGCCAGTGAACAGTGGTGTTTCTACCACCAGCAGTGGGGCACAAAAGCCCGCCGTTGTCGCCCACCCTGCAAGGGCCAGGACCAGGGCCAGCTGCCGCTGATGACTATGGCGGCTGGCCACCAGGACAGCCTCTTGTACATCTGGGACAAACAGTCGGGACGCTGCTTCTTGGTCGACACCAGAGCGGAAATCAGCGTCTTGCCCCCGACGGGGTATGACACCCACAACAGGAAGCCAGGACCCACCCTGCAGCTAGGGATTGGAGACCATGCGGCGACTACCACAGACTGAACGAGGCTACAACTCCAGACCGCTACCCCATGCCGTACATACAGGACTTTGCAGCAAACCTGCACGGGGCAAGAATATTTTCCAAAGTAGACCTCGTCCGGGGATACCATCAAATCCCGGTGCACCCTGAAGACATCCCCAAAACAGCACTTATCACCCCGTTCAGCCTGTTCAAGTTCCTCTGAATGCCGTTCAGCCTGAAGAATGCCGCACAGACGTTCCAGCGGCTAATGGATGCAGTGGGACGCAACCTGGACTTTGAGTTCATCTATTTGGACGATATCCTTATAGCCAGCAGTAGTCCCCAGGAGCATCTGTCCCACCTCCGCCAGCTCTACTCCCGGCTGAGTGATTTCGGCCTCACGATCAACCCGGCCAAATGCCAGTTCGGTCTCGATACCATCGACTTCCTGGGCCACAGGATTACCAAGGACGTGGCAACACCTCTGCCCGCCAAGGCAGACGCGATCTGCCACTTTGCCCGGCCCAACACGGTCAAAAGCCTACAGGAGTTTGTTGGTATGGTGAACTTCTACCATCGTTTCCTCCCCTCAGCGGCCTGTATCATGTACCCTTTGTACACCCTGATGTCGGGTAAAGGCAAGGACATTACTTGGGACGAGGAGGCCACGTTTTCGTTAAAGCCAAGGAAGCCTTGGCAGATGCCGCGATGCTGTTGCACCCCAGAACGGACGTTCGACCGCACTCACGGTGGACGCATCCGACACAGCAGTCAGTGGGGTGCTGGAGCAGCTCATCGAGGGGCGCTGGCAACCCCTGGCGTTCTTCAGCAAGCACCTACGACCACCCGAACTCAAGTATAGTGCTTTCGACCGGGAGCTGTTGGCACTGTATCTGGCAATCCGGCATTTCAGGTACTTCTTAGAAGGCAGGCCGTTCACCACGTTCACGGACCACAAACCGTTGACCTTCGCGTTCACAAAGGTGTCCGATCCCTGGTCGGCTCGCCAGCAGCGACATCTGTCCTACATCTCCGAGTACACGGTGGACATCCAGCATGTCTCGGGAAAGGACAACGTCGTGGCGGATGCACTCTCCAGACCAGCTGTCCAGGCCCTGTCCCTGGGGGTGGACTATGCAGCACTGGCGGAGGTGCAGCAGGCAGACGACGAGATGCCCAGCTACAGAACTGCAGTCTCGGGTTTGCAGCTGCAGGACTTTCTCGTAGGCCCAGGTGAGAGGACCGTCCTGTGCGACGTGGCTACCGGCCAACCTCACCCCATCGTCCCAGCAGCCTGGAGGCGGCGAGTTTTCGACTCCATACATGGTTTGGCGCACCTATCTATCAGGACAACCGTCTGGCTGGTCTCCAGCAAGTTTGCGTAGCACGGACTTCGCAAGCAGGTCAGTGAATGGGCCAGAACGTGCACGCAGTGCCAAACAGCCAAGGTGCAGCGGCACATTAAAGCCCCACCGCAGCAGTTCGAACCCACTCACCGGAGGTTTGACCACATTCATGTGGATATCGTGGGCCCCCTACCAGTGTCCCGAGGAGCGCGGTACCTCCTAATGGTGGTAGACCGGTTCACGAGGTGGCCAGAGGCGGTCCCGCTCACCGACCCATCTGCCGATTCCTGCGCCCGAGCACTGATCGCAACCTGGGTAGCACGCTTCGGGGTACCGGCCCACATTACCTCCAACAGAGGTGCCCAGTTCACCTCCAGCCTGTGGTCGGCTGTGGCCAGCCTGTTGGGAACGCAGCTACACCACAGTACTGCCTACCACCCACAGTCGAACGGACTAGTGGAACGCTTCCACCGTCACTTGAAGTCGGCTCTCATGGCCCACCTGAGAGGACCTAACTGGTGGACGAGCTTCCCTGGGTCCTGCTTGGAATTTGCACAGTGCCCAAAAGAGGATCTGCACGCCTCGTCGGCTGAGTTGGTGTACGGCGCACCCCTGGCTGTCCCAGGAGAGTTCATGCCAGCCCTAAGGGGGCAAGAGGAAGAACCCGCAGCAGTCCTGGACAGACTACGCGAGAGGCTCGGCAACCTGGCCCCCGTACCGACTTCACACAGCACGGATGGACCCCGACCCATGTACCCAAAGACCTGCAGAACTGTAAGTTTGTGTTTGTACGAAGGGGCGGACACCGGGCACCGCTACAGTGGCCGTACGAGGGGCCGTTCAAGGTGATCAACAACAACGGGTCCATGTACGTTCTGGACATTGGGGGGAAAGAGGAGGTTTTCACGGTGGACCGACTCAAACCAGCCCATGTAGACTTGGCGCAGCCAGTCGAGGTTCAGGCACCGTGGCGCAGAGGCAGACCTCCCAAACAGAGGCTGATCCAGACTGTGGACATTGGGGGGTATATCACCAGTTCTGGTGGGGGGGGGGGGGTTATGTGGCGACCCACTTTCTGCGCAGGTGAACCGGCTCACAAATAGCCAGCGCGCGGGGGGAGACTTTGGTAATGCACCTCTGACGTCATTTCCGCCCGGAGAGGGCGGGCGCTAGGGATTAAATGCTAGCGCCGCGAAGTTTGAATAAACTTGTCTCGAAACGATTTACCAACTGCGTGTCGTTATTTCAGCGCTGTGTGTAGCACATCGCTACAACATAAAAATTACTATAAGTTATGATAAAAAATATAAAAAATAAATAAGGAGAAATAGTGATGTAGTGTTCATGGACTCTTCAGAAATCTGATGAGAAAGGAAAGCATTCTGCTTCATTTGGAGGACTCAAAGGTCTGGAACCAATGTTGAGTTTAGAGATGCAGCGAGAGGTCCAATATGTCCGTCGGACTGCTATGCATTGCAAGGCCATTGCTAACCATCAGCACCATCTTGCCCAAGCTGTCCTAGCATTGATGACTGTGGGACAAATACTGACTGGAAACCAGGGAGAACTCGGCATCCCTTCAGAACCAAGCTGTAGGATATGATGTTTCCTCCCTGAACAGGGATTGCCTGTTTCTAGTAGCCTGCAAGTCTGATCCTGCTTAATATCAAAGATGAAGTAAGCTGACTCCTGGTTAGTACAGGAATGTGGGATATCACAGGAATAGCAAGTCTTAAACAGAGAGGAGATGTATGTCAGAAGGTCGTGGTGTGGTGCACGAGATATGACCCATAATGTAAAAAATATATATATATCAGCAACATTTAACTTGTCGTGAGGCCTTGGAAAGGTCTCCGATTGATTTCTTGAGAGGTTAAAAGAGGCCTTGGCACTGCATCTCCCAGGAGACGGCTGCTCAGCTAGATTTCATGCTTAAGTGTCTTGAGTGGGAGTTGAACCTATAACCTTCTGATTCAGATGTGAGAGTGCTGCCACAGAGAGGATGCATTTACCATTATAAAATGCTGGACACAAGGGGTGCCAGCTACAACTGATGTCAGCATTGTCGAGACAAGCAGCAACGTGTTTCATTTTGAAAGATTCCATGCAGAAGGTATAAATTGCAGAGGGAGATCTGGTGCTTTCTGGGGCTTTGCTACTGAAACCTAATGCACAAAAAAAATACAAAGAGATTCTGCAGATATCCTAGCAATATTATCTCTCATCCCACGTAACTAAAAGCAGGCACTCATTGACCACTTCCAACTATCTAATCAGCCAATCATGTGGCAGCAACTCAATGGATAAAAGCTTGCAGATATGGTCAAAGATTCAGTTGTTGTTTGAACCAAACATCAGAATGGGGGAAGAAATGTGATCTAAGTGACTTTGACCGTGGAATGATTGTTGGTGTCAGACAGGGTGTTTTGAGTATCTACAAAACAGGTGACCTCCTGGGATTTTCACACACAACAGTCTATAGAGTTTACAAGGAATGGTGTGAAAAACAAAAGAAAATCTACTGAAAGTGCCTTGTTGGTGAGATTAAGTAAGAGGAGAATGACCAGACTGGTTCAAGCTGACAGGAAGGTGACAATAATTCAAATAACTACGTATAACAACAGTGGAGTGCAGGAAGGCATCTATGAATGCATATCACATCAAATCTTTGAACTGGATGGATGGGCTACAGCAGCAGAAGACCATGAACATATACTCAATGGCCACTTTATTAGATACAGGAGGGTACCTAATAAAGTGGTCTTTGAGTGTACTTAGCTGGTCATTATTTCATTACTGTTTATAGGAGTTTCCTAGGTGTAATTGAGTACTGCCTCTCATATTATAATTCACAGCAGCTAAACTTCAAAACTACATTTATGGTGCAAAGTGCCAAGATACAAAAACCATATAAATTAAAATTTTGTTTTCTCCCCTTTGAATATTAATAGCTTTCCTACCTAGCCCAAGGAGTACAGCAGCTAGTTTTCTTTCTCTGGACAGCAGCCCTACCATCCGTTGGAAGCTTCTCCATTGTAGATGGAATCATAGCAAAAAAGTATTTATTGTTTCATTGTTAAACCCTCCATGCACTCTTGATCCCAGGCACCCACCTCTTTTAGGTAAGTTAGAGAAAGGCTTGCATTTATTTAAGGACCTATCATTTTCTCAGTTTTTTCTAAAATTGCAGTCATCAGTCAAGTGCTTGTTTTTTAATGGTTCAATTTAATATCCGAGAATGTATACAGTATACAACCTGAAATTCTTATTCTTCACAGACATCTACAAAGCAGAGAAAAATATACCCAAAGAATGAATGACAGGGATCATTAGAACTCCAAAGGCCCCCTCCTCTCTCCCATGTACAACCAGCAGCAAAAGCATCACTGTCCTCCCACTTGCTCCAGCAAAAACATCAGCCCCCCCCACCCCCCACCACCAGCCACCATGCAAGCCATTGCAAAGCACCAGAGTGCATTAAAAACTACTGCCCATCCCAACTTCGACATCTCAGACAGGCTGCCTCTCTCATTAACAAGGGAGGGAGAAAGAGATATATCGCTCCTGCCACAATGAGGGGAGACCAGCAACGCACTGTTTCGATGTTGTAATCTGCTGCGTCGTTTGTCCGAATTCTCCCCACTCTCCAATGTAACATGGGAAACGCAGCAAGAAGTATGTGCCCTGCAAAGATCTACAGAAAATGTGGGATTTTCTATTGGGTCATGTAGACAGTTGGTTGACATTGTTTTTTTTGGGGGGTTTTTTAAATTAGTTTTTTAATACATTTTCTACATCGCTACAGATTAAAAAAAAACCCAGATCGAAATGAAGAACATTAATACAGTGCAAAAATAAACATACAATAATAATATAATACAAAAGAAGATAATTGAGAAAGCACCCAAATTGAAGACATGGAAAATTAGTATCCTCCCCAAGCCCCGCAACAAAAAAGAACTCCAGACCAACCACAACACAATCTAGAGAGTATACATCAGGACATTCAAACCCCCAAAACTGTAAATACACTTAGCAACAGAAGATATTAATGCCTACTACCAACAAAAAAGGAGCTGAAAGCAAGGGACCGAAAAAAAAAACCTTAGTTAAGAGGAAGGTTATGAAAATACTCAATAAAAGGTCCCCAGACCTTATGGAACTTTGTATCTGAATTAAGAACTGAATAATGAATTTTTTCAAGGTCTAAGCAGGACATAATATCATTAAGCCATTGAGCATGCGTGGGCGGGGCAACATCCCTCCATCTAAGGAGGATTAAATGTCTAGCCAGGAGAGAAGCAAAAGATAATATTCGACACTTAGTCGAACTCAGACGTAAATCTGTCTCACCCAAAAAACTGAACAAAGCAATTAAAGGTTTAGGATCTAGGTGGTGATTCAGAATACAAGATAACGTTATGAAGACGTCTTTCCAAAATTTCTCCAAGCTAGGACAAAACCAGTACATATGAATGAGAGAGGCCTTGCCCCTTTTGCATTTATCACAGAGAGGACTAATGTTAGGGTAAAATCGGGATAGTTTAGATTTAGACATATGGGCTCTATGAACAATCTTAAACTGTAAAAGGCAATGGCGAGCACAAAGAGAGGTTGAATTAACCGATTTGAGAATCGAATCTCAAGTCTCATCAGATAAGGAGATATTTAAATCATGCTCCCAAGCCATTCTAATTTTATCCACAGGGGCACGCCGTAAGGATGCTAATTTATCACGAATAAATGATATTAAACCTTTACCTAGTGGATTAATAGAAAGAAAGAAATCCATAACATTTTTCTCAGGCATTTCAGGGAAGTTAGGAATTAAAGGATTAATAAAGTGTCTAATTTGGAGATATCTAAAAAAATGAGTATTGGGCAGATTGAACTTAGCAGAGAGCTGTTGAAAAGATGCGAAGCGATTATCAATAAAAAGATCTTCAAAATGTCTAATGCCCTTCCTATACCAATCATGGAATGCTGAATCATACGTAGTAGGTAAAAAAAGGTGATTATGTAAGATAGGGCTAGAAAAGGAAAAACCATGGAAATCATAAAACTTCCTAAACTGAGCCCATATACGCAAAGTGTGTCTAACAAGAGGATTAACAATTAATCTGGACAAACTACTAGGGAGTACAGAGCCAAGAAGTGCAGAGATAGATAAATCTTTAGTGGAACTCAACTCCATTGCCACCCAATTAGGGCACTCGGGTTGGCCATGGAAAAAAGACCAAAAGGTAGCACAGCGTATATTGGCAGTCCAATAACATAAACGAAAGTTAGGTAAAGCCATGCCACCCTCTTTTTTAGATTTTTGGAGATAAACTTTATTAATTCTAGAGCACTTATTCTTCCACAGATATGACAAAATAATAGAGTCTAAGGAATCAAAAAAAGATTTAGGAATAAAAATTGGGATTGATTGAAATAAATATAAAAGTTTAGGGAGAACATACATTTTAACAACATTGATACGACCTACCAAAGACATAGATAGAGGTGACCATTGTAACAGACTCTGTTTTATAGTATATGAAAGATTGGCAAAATTTTCACAAAAGAGATCTTTAAACTTCCTTGTGACTGTAATCCCAAGATAAGTAAATTGATTATGAACTAGTTTAAAAGGGAGATCACGAAATGTTAATTCTTGTGCTTCTTTATTAATTGGGAAAAGTTTGCTCTTATGTAAATTAAGTTTATAGCCAGAGAACTGGCTAAACTGATCAAGAAGTGAAAACATTGGAGGTAAGGATGTAGACGGATTTGAAAGAAAAAGTAATAAGTCATCAGCATAAAGAGAAACTCTATGCTCAACACCCCCTCTCCAAATCCCGGTCAATTCAGGACAATTTTGAAATGCTATCGCCAAAGGTTCTATAGCCAAATCAAAGAGAAAGGGACTTAAAGGGCATCCCTGGCGGGTGCCACATTTGAGATTAAATAACTGGGATTTCTGAAAATTAGTCAAAACAGAGGCAGTAGGACACGAATACAGCAATTTGATCCAAGAGATAAAACTTTGACCGAAGTCAAATTTTTCTAAAACTGCAAAAAGGTAGTTCCACTCTATACGATCAAATGCTTTCTCCGCATCGAGGGAAATAACACATTCAGGAATCCCAGTTGAAGGTGAATATAAAATGTTAAATAAATGCCGAATGTTGAAAAAAGGAAGACGATTTTTAATAAAACCAGTTTGATCATCAGAAATAATAGAGGGGATAACAGTTTCTAATCTATAAGCCAGAACTTTGGCCAAGATTTTAACATCAACATTGAGCAAAGAAATCGGCCTATACGAGGAACACTCTGTTGGGTCTTTACCCTTTTTTAATAATAGATGCCTCATTAAAAGAGGGTGGCAATTTACCGTAATTAAACGAGTCAGATAATACTGAGAATAACTGAGGGGAAAGAAGTGAAGAGAATGATTTATAAAATTCTATGGGGAACCCATCAGGTCCAAGAGATTTCCCTGAAGACAATGCAGAAATTGCAAAAGATATTTCTTCTGATGAAATAGGCGCATTAAGTTTGGCTTTAAAATCAGACGAAAGCGAAGGAATATTCAGATTATTTAAAAAGTGATCAACAGAGATATTGTCATTCAAAGATTCAGAGGAATAAAGTCGAGAATAGAAATTTTTAAATGCGTCATTGATTTCTAAGTGATCCGATGTAAAGTCTCCATTCTCCTTCCGGATCTTTGTAATATGTTGTTTGGCTTTGGAACGTCTCAGCTGATTGGCTAGAAATTTACCAGATTTGTCACCATGAATATAGAAGCGACTCTTACTTTCAAGAAGTTGGCGTTCGACAGGTTGAGTAGACAGAAGATTAAATTTAGTTTGAAGTTCTACACGCTTCTTGTATAATTCAGGATTCTTAGTTTGAGCATACAGTTGATCCAATTCTTTAATCTGATTAATGAGGTCTAATCGATCTGCACAGGACTTTCTATTAAGATTTGCTGTATAGGAGATTATTTGACCCCTCAAATATGCTTTCATGGCATCCCAGACAATCTGGGATGACATTTCAGATGATGTATTGGTGTTAAAATAAAAGGTTATCTGATCCTTAATCAATTTTAGAAAATCATTATCCGAAAATAAAGTCGAATCAAAATGCCAGTGTTTATTCCTCTGAGGGAGACCAGGAAAATTTAAAGACAAAGTAATTGGGGCATGGTCAGAAATCAGTATACTCTGATAGTCACAAGAATAGACAGATGGAATAAGTTGATTATCGAGTAAAAAGTAGTCAATTCTAGTAAAGGTATGGTGAACATGTGAAAAAAAAGAGTAGTCTCTCTCAGTGGGATGAAGGAAACGCCATATATCAGAGATACCATAGTTAGAGAGAAAAGAGTGAATAGCTAAGGCAGATTTAGTTAGTAGTCTAGTAACAGAGGACGATCGATCCAAATTAGGATCTAATCAACAATTGAAATCATCACCCAGTATAAGAGAGTATGAGTTTAAATCTGGTAGCGAGGAGAAAAAACTTTCAAAAAAATTAACATCATCAAAATTGGGAGCATACAGGTTTGCTAGTACAACTTTAGTATTGTATAATTTACCAGAAACAATAATAAAACATCCATTTGTATCAGATATCTTATTATGGAGTTCAAAAGGAATATTTGAATTAATAAGGATGGAGACCCCCCTTAGCTTTGGCAGCAAAGGATGAATGAAAATGCTGACCCGCCCACTTTGACAGAAGCCGAGAATTATCAAAACTACGAATATGAGTTTCTTGAAGGAAAGCAATGTCAGCTTTGAGTTGTTTAATATGTGAGAAGACCTTCCTTCTTTTAACAGGATGATTCAATCCCTTTACATTCCAGCTCACAAATTTAAGTGAATTAACCATTATCAATTGTTAGTGCATAGAAGGTAGCAGGCATATAAAAAATCAAGCAGTACAATAACAGTCTGGGAGCAAAAATGTAAACATAGATCCGTAGAATCAAAACAGAGACATGTCCTGAGTAACAAAGGAAAACAAAACAAACAGTGAGTAGAGTTGGAACTGGAGAACCCACCCCCCTTTTGCAATCCAAAATTAGACGGCTACCTAAAAAAGCAGCTAGCTCTACCAAAATAATTAACCCAAGTATGACTTCCAGTTCTGTGTCGTTAACAAAAGTTCTGTATAAATAATATAGCAAATAATAACTAATTTATGCACTAGAAAACAGAATTATAAATAGGAACAACTTCAACAGAAGTATAAAACTTAATACAAAGAAAATCAGAAGAAAACTAAAACTAACCTACCCGTGAAAAATTATAAAAGATTAAAAGAAAAAAAAAGAGGGGGAAAAGGGGGAAATTATAAAATTCAAAGAGAGTCCTTATCAACCATTTACAGAAAAAAAAAGCAAAACTTGAACTATGAATCAACCAACAGGGAGGCCTTCAATAAAAACTCCAAACCTCCAAAACAAGTTAAAGGCAATTGTAGTTCTCTATAGATAAGGTTATACAAAAATAAAATAGATTACACAGGTAAAATCTAAAAGTTCGCAGGGAAACATTAAACTTAAATTATCTATTTAGAAAAAATGCACCAAGTCCAGGGAGAGATTGACTACAGCCCTTAGAGTTTCAATAGATAATGACTGAATTATTCAAGTAAAGTCTGAGTTCGGAAAAGATAGTTTTACTTCGAGAAGTACTTATCAACCATTTTAGAAGGTCAGGCTGGTTCCGAAGAAGACGAGGTGACTGGGAGACTTCCAACAAACGCCTCAGCCTCCTTCACTGATTTAAACCACTTATAATCTCCAGTAGTAAGCGTAATTCGAAGATCAGCTGGGTTTTGAAGAAAGGGTCTGAATCCGCTATCAAAAAGCACTTTCATTACACCTTTAAACTCAGCATGCATCTTCAGAACCTGGGGGGCAAAATCCTCCACAAAACGAATGACTGTATTTTGAAAGGCAAAAGTTCCTCTGTGGCGTGCTTCCATCATCAAACAGTTTTTCACCTGGTATTGATGAAAGCATAAAATAATCGGCCGTGGGCGGGAACCCAGAATTGCTCGAGGAACATAGATCCTGTGTGCCCTTTCAAGCTCAGGTGGAGTCGGAAAAAATTCTTTCCCGAAAATCTCACAGAGAAACTTGGAAAAAATTTCAACGGGAGAGCCCTTTTCGGTGGCCTCTGGCAAACCAAGAATTCGTAGATTGCAACGTCTGCTCCGATTTTCAAGATCCACCATTTTGGAAAAAAGTTTATTATTCTTCTCCTCTAGGTTGGAGCAGAGAGTTTCAAGATATTGAACACGGCGTTTTAAATCTTCCAAAGTTACGTCAATGCGAGATAAATGTTCATCATGATCATCCACTCTAGCATTAATCTGATCCAGTTTGACATTCAGCTGGTTGAAAGAAGTTCTCAATTCAGTTCTAAAATCCATTAAAGTATCTTGTCGATGTTGTTCCAGAACAGCGAGAATGTCAGCCGACAAAGCCGTAGAAGTTTCCTTTTTCCCGGTTTTAGTACTTTTGGTAGCCATTATAAGGTAGATGTGTTCACAGGCAGGTAGAAGAGAACTAATAAAATACCTAACTAAGGTTTAAGAAGGGAGACACATAGTGCAAAGGTAAGAAGAATAACGGAGCAGAAGTTCGGAGCAACTAAGCAATCGCCATCTTACCGGAAGTCTCCGGTTGACATTGTATTAAGGACACAAGTTACTCTGAGCTAGATTGATAACTCTCCTAATAGTGCACCATGACCATTCTAAGAGAATGGAAGGATCTTCTCTTTAACTTGGTAACTCATTTATTATTGTCAGGAGTACTGAGATACAGTTGAAAAAAAATTCTTTTTGCAGGACATCCAAACAGATCATTCCCTACATAAATACAATGAGGTCATACAAAAGGGAAAACATGCATAATATGTTGCAGAAAATGGGCAGTGCAGGTATCCAAATAAAGTGACAAGGTAGACTGGGAGACAAGGAAACTGTCTTTAAAGTACAAGTGTCCTGTTTAAGAGTCTTAGAACAGCAGGGTAGAAGCTGCTCTCAAGCCTGGTGGTATGTGATATGTGATTTCAGATTTTTGTATCTGATAATTGATGGAAAGGGGGGGGGGGGAGAATGACAGACAGACATACTTTATTGATCCTGAGGGGAAATTGGGTTTCGTTACAGCCGCACCAACCAAGAATAGTGAAGAAATATAGCAATATGTCTGGTGTGGGAAGGAACCTTGATGGTATTGACTGATTTCTAGAGGCAGCAGGGAGTGTAGCAGTCTGACAACACCACAATCCCCCAAGATCTTACCAGTATGGTAACCCATCATTCTCAAAAGTAAATTTATTGTCAAAGTATGTAGATGTCACCTTGAGATTCATTTTCTTACTGTCATTCACAGTACAACACAGACATACAATAGAATCAATAAAAAACTACTCAGACTGGCAAACCACCAATGTGTAAAAGTAGACAAACTATGCAAGTAGAAAAAATATTATTATTCATACTCATATTTATTACTCATTCACAGGTTCCTGGAGTAGGAATGGGGGGAAGAATAAGTAGTGTTCAGTATCCAGATGGATTAATCTGCCACAGGGTACATTCAAATGACCACCAAAAATGCTGCCTTTTGATCAAGGGGCTATTAAGTTCCCATCCACTTTTGCACACAGACTAAATCTCTCTCTCAACATCAGCAAGACCGCACAACTGATTGTAGACTTCAGGAGAGGGAAACCAGTGGTCCATGAGCCAGTACTCATCGGAAGATCAGAGGTAGAGGGGTCAGTAACTTTAAATTCCTGGGTTTCACTATCTCGGAGGACCTGTTCTGGACCCATCATATAAATGTAATTGCAAAAAAAGCACAACAACACCTCTACTTCCTTGGGAATCTCTGGAGATTTGGTTTTCATCAAAAGCATTGATAAACTTCTAAAGATGTGTAGTGAAAAATGTATTGACTGGCTGAATTATGACCTGGCATGGGAACACCAATGCCTTTGAGCAGAAATTCAATAGACAATAGACAATAGGTGCAGGTGTAGGCCATTTGGCCCTTCGAGCCAGCACCGCCATTCAATGTGATCATGGCTGATCATCCACAATCAGTACCCTGTTCCTGCCCTCTCCCCATATCCCTTGACTCCACTATCTTCAAGAGCTCTATCTAACTCTTTCTTGCAAGCATCCAGAGAATTGGTCTCCACTGCCTTCTGAGGCAGAGCATTCCATAGATCCACAACTCTCTGGGTGAAAACGTTTTTCCTCAACTCCGTTCTAAATGGCCAACCCCTTATTTTGAAACTGTGGCCTCTGGTTCTGGACTCCCCCCAACATGTTTCTTGCCTCTAGCATGTCCAATCCCTTAATAATCTTATATGTTTCAATCAGATCCCCTTTCATCCTTCTAAATTCCAGTGTATACAAGCCCAGTCTCTCCAATCTTTCAACATATGACAGTCCTGCCATCCCGGGAATTAACCTTGTGAACCTATGCTGCACTCCCTCAATAGCAAGAATGTCCTTCCTCAAATTTGGAGACCAAAACTGAACACAATACTCCAGGTGTGGTCTCACCAGGGCCCTGTACAACTATAGAAGGACCTATTTGCTGCTATACTCAACTCCCCTTGTTATGAAGGCCAACATGCCATTAGCTTTCTTCACTGCCTGCTGTAGCTGCATGCTTACTTTCAGTGACTGATGAACAAGGACACCTAGATCTCGCTGTACTTCTCCTTTTCCTAACTTGACACCATTCAGATAGTAATCTGCCTTCGTGTTCTTGCCACCAAAGTGAATAACCTCACATTTATCCACATTAAACTGCATCTGCCCACTCACCCAACCTGTCCAAGTCACCCTGCATTCTCCTAACATCCTCCTCATATTTCACACTGCCACCCAGCTTTGTGTCATCTGCAAATTTGCTAATGTTACTTTTACTTCCTTCATCTAAATCATTAATGGAATTAAATTCCTACAAAAGATAGTGGATTTGGCCCAGTACGAGTAAAGTCCTCCCAACCATTGAGCTCATCTAAATGAAACACAGTCATATGAAAGCAGCATCCATCATCAAAGACCCTCACCACCCAAGCCATACTCTTTTCTTGCTACTGCCATTGGGTATAAGATACAGGAGCTTCAGGACTCGCACTACCAGGTTTAAGAACAGTTACTACTCCTCAACGATAAGGCTCCTGAACAAAAGTGGATAACTACACTCATCTCTTGAGATGTTCCCAGAACTAATGATCTCACTTTAAGGACTCTTTATCTTGTTATTTCATGCTGTCGTTATTTATTGCTGTTTATTAATGTTTGCATAGTTTGCTATCTTCTATGCACTTGCTCTTTCATCGATCCTGTATACAGTTACTATTTGCCAATTATGCCCAGAAGGAAAAGAATCTTAGGGTTGTATATGGTGACATATATGTACTCTGATAATAAATTTTACTTCACTTTTGAACTTTGAAAAAGGTCCCATGGTGCAATTTCAGTCAAAAATCCAGGGAGTTCATAACTGTTGAAACAACACACACAAAATGCTGGTGGAATGCAGCAGGCCAGGCAGTATCTATAGGAAGAAGCACTGTCGACGTTTCGGACCGAGACCCTTCGTCAGAACTAACTGAAAGGAAAACTAGTAAGAGATTTGAAAGTGGGAGGGGGAAAATACAAAATGATAGGAGAAGATCAGAGGGGGTGGGGTGAAGCTGAGAGCTGGAAGGGTGATTGGCAAAAGGGATACAGAGCAGGAGAAGGGAAAGGATCATGGGACGGGAGGCCTAGGGAGAAAGAAAGTGGGAGGGGAGCACCAGAGGGAGACGGAGAACAGGCACAGTGATGGGCAGAAAGAGAGAGGAAAAAAAACAAACAACTAAATATTGTCAGGGATGGGATAAGAAGGGGAGAAGGGGCAATAGCCAAAATTAGAGAAGTCTAATGTTCATGCCATCAGGTTGGAGGCTACCCAGCCGGTATACAAAGTGTTGTTCCTCCAACCTGAGTGTGGCTTCATCTTGACAGTAGAGGAGGCTATGGATAGACATATCAGAATGGGAATGGGACGTGGAATTAAAATGTGTGGCCACTGGGAGATCCTGCTTTCTCTGGCGGACAGAGCGTAGGCGTCAGTTCTTCTCCCTATAGGTGCTGCCTGGCCTGCTGCGTTCCACCAGTATTTTGTGTTTTGCTTGAATTTCCAGCATCTGCAGATTTCCTCATGTTTGCTTCTTAACTGATGAAGGATAGTTCTCCTGGAGAATATGCATCACTCAGTTACATCAGTAAACTAGGTTGACTTCAAATGAAAAGTACTTTATTGACTGCATGGAACTGTCACAAGGGGACAGGAGGCTGGACCCAAATGCAGGACGCAGGCACTGAAGTACTAGGGGCAGGACAGGAACAACTAAAGGATAGAACCAGATGGGGAGACCAGGGCATGCTAGGTAATCCTGGGGTTCAGAGGGAGTTCATGACTAGGCTGGATCCCAGAGTCCGTGGCTAGGCTGGGTCTTGGGGACTGTGGCTAAGCAGGAAAGCTCCCTGGGCGGCCACATAACTCCTGGGCAGGGCCACCTCCCAGGCAGGAACACGGAGGCCCAGGCAAGACACAGAACACCTGGGCAGGTGCAGGCACAACCCATAGGGAGCAAGGGGTAGGAAGGGGCAGAGACCTCAGGGTGGGCCACATACTCCGGGGCGGGGCCACCTCCCAGGCGGGAACACAGAGGCCCAGGCAAGACGCAAGACACCTGGGCAGGTAGTGGGCACAACCCATCAGAGGTGAGGGGTAGGAAGGGGACAGAGTCCCCCCACCAGGCAACAGTAGTACAGCCTGCTACGTGACAGAGGCAAGGGATCAGAAGGGAACTTGGTCCAGGGTAACTCCAAGGCTGACTCACGGAACTTGAGGATGAAGCCGTGGGCCCTCCAAGCCAGAACGACCAGAACAAACAGAGCCAATTGGATGAAACACCTCAGAACATGGCAAACCAGCTCATACCGGACAAAACAGGTTCAAAGCAGGACAACCCCCCAACTAGGCTCCATCCCAGAGTCCCTTATATCCACCTGCCAGCTGATAGGCAACAGGTGCACCTTCTTAAGCCAAGATGATCCTATTTGCCTTAAGGGTGACAGGAGGGATAGCTGCAAGACCCAGAGTCCGGAGTCCGCGGACCCAATCAAGACCCGGAATGCGGGCTCCAGACCGGACCATAACAGGAACTAAGAGAGATACGGACGCAGTCAAAGGTTCTATATATTTACAAAAGTCCTTCTTTCTTTGTGGTAGTCACAGAGCCTGAAAGTGTGCTTTCAGAAAAATTCGAACGGAAATAATGTGGCTTTGGAGTGTTTGAGTGGGAATGATGGCGTTTAGTAATGTAACACTATGGCTCCCATTTCCAAGGTCATTATGCAGTGAATGGAAAATGTAATTGTGCATTGATTTGTATGTCTACATCTCTGTGTCTGTGCTGACAGGAGTGCAGATGTTTGTTACAGCTTTGCTATGCGTGGGAGTGGCTGTTTGCACATTAGCTTAACTGCGCAGGCAGCCTCACAAACTGCAAGTTAATCTCAGTCACCCTCAGCGTTAATTAAAACAATGCATCGGTGACATTAACACTCTGCCTGTTGTTCTGGTCAGGCAGGTGTTGTTTGTGACAGCTTGTAAAAAGCCTTCAGTTCGGTCTGTACCTCACACGCAGGCTGCTATGCGTCTGCAAGTACAGATCTCAGTGACTGTGTTTATCTGAAACCCCCTACACAGTACCTTACCAGCAAGTTATTCATGGTTAAAGGCTGTGGTAGAGTAGAGTGGAGTAGTAGAGCATGCAACCAAGCCCTTTGGTCCACACCATCCTCCCTGCTACTCCCAATTTCCCGCGTTCAACCCGTAATTCACCAAGCCCCTCCCTCCATGTACTTATTCAAATGCCTCTTAACTGTTGCAATAGTACTGGCCTTGACCTCTTCGTCCAACAGCTCTCAAACCTCTCTATGTAAAGAAGTTACATAGAATACAGAGTAGTACAGCTCGGTACAGGTTCGAATTCCCACAATGTCATGCCAGCTTTATCACCTACTCCAAGATAAATCTAACGCTACCCTCCCACACAGTCTTCCATTTTTCTTTCATCCGTGTACTTATCTAAGAGTCTTTTACTGTCTGATGTATCTGGCTCTACCACCACCTCTGGCAGTGTGTTCCACACACTTCTGATATCACACACTATTCTTGCCTCTAATCACACCAAGATTATGCCTTTCATATTACCCACTGACTCCCAAGGAATAAGGCACTGGCTGTTAATGCCCATTATCATCTTGTACACTTTTACCAAGTCAACTCTCATCTTCCTCCTCTCCAAAGAGAAAAGCTCAATCTTTCTCCTCAGATCTCTGCTAAATCTCTCCCCTCTTGTATCTGTGCACTGTAGTTTTGGACTTGTATTGGGCTTCGCAATGGTTGTATTCCTTTTAATACACTATTGTGCAAAAGTCTTAGGCACATGTATATAGCTAAGAGAGTCTTAAGATATTTGCAGAGTACTGTATTATCAACTTGGAGCAGAGAGCAAGTTTGTAAGTTTGGCAGGAGAAAAGGATGTTGGGAATGGTGAAGCTGGAGCACCGCAAAAGGGGCATGGGACAGGTGGAAAGAATGCCCGGGGTGGGGGTTAGTGCGTGTGCAGACACATCCAGCACTAAGACACCAGGAAAGGCCATTTGATTGCAAACAATTGGTTTGTTGATCATTACAGAATGATCTCTCTGGTGTTTCTCACTCCCTTCCCCTCTCTCACACACTCCCTCCCCCCTCTCTCACTCTCTCTCTCACTCCCTCCCCTCTCTCTCTCACACTCCCTCCCCTCTCTCTCTCACACTCCCTCCCCTCTCTCTCTCACACTCCCTCTCCTCTCTCTCCCACACTCCCTCCCCTCTCTCTCTCACACTCACTCTCCTCTCTCTCCCACACTCCCTCTCCTCTCTCTCCTACACTCCCTCTCCTCTCTCTCCTACACTCCCTCCCCCTCTCTCTCACATTCCCTCCCCTCTCTCTCTCACACTCCCTCCCCTCTCTCTCTCACACTCCCTCCCCTCTCTCTCTCACACTCCCTCTCCTCTCTCTCCCACACTCCCTCCCCTCTCTCTCTCACACTCACTCTCCTCTCTCTCCCACACTCCCTCTCCTCTCTCTCCTACACTCCCTCTCCTCTCTCTCCTACACTCCCTCCCCCTCTCTCTCACATTCCCTCCCCTCTCTCTCTCACACTCCCTCCCCTCTCTCTCTCACACTCCCTCCCCTCTCTCTCTCACACTCCCTCTCCTCTCTCTCCCACACTCCCTCTCCTCTCTCTCCTACACTCCCTCCCCCTCTCTCTCACATTCCCTCCCCCTCTCTCTCACACTCCCTCCCCCTCTCTCTCACACTCCCTCTCCCTCTCTCTCACACTTCCTGTCCTCTGTCTCCTACACTCCCTTCCCTCTCTCTCACACACTCCTTCCCTCTCTCTCTCTCTCTCTCTCTCTCTCTCTCTCTCTCTTCTCTCTCTCTCTCTCTCTCTCTCTCCTCTCTCTCTCTCTCCTCTCTCTCTCTCTCTCACTCCCTCCCCTTTTCCCAACCATGATTCCCCTCTCCCTGCCCCCTTCCCACTCTCAGTCCACAATAGAGACCCATATCAGAATCAGGTCTATCATCACTCACGTAAGTCATGAAATTAGTTTTTTTGGGGGGTTTTTGTGACAGCAGTACAGTGCAATGTATAAAATTAATACAGTGCTGTGCAAAGGTCTTGGGCATACTAGCTATATATTTAATATCAGACTTTTGCACAGTACTGTATCTCATATCATACGCCAGCTTTGTACATGATCCTGAACAGTGAGAACTCCCACATGCTGCAATATTATCTTAACCTCCTCGCTAACTCTAAAAGTCTCAAGTGTTCAATGTTCAAAGTAAATTTTATTATCAGAGTACATACGTGTCATCACATACAACTCTGAGATTCTTTTCCTGCGGGCATACTTAACAAATTTGTAGAACAGTAACTGTAAACACGTAATATAAATTGTAAACAAACTGTGCAAATGCAGACATAATTAAATAGCAATAAATCACAAGCATGAAATAACAATATAACAGAGTCCTTAATGTGTGTGGCTAGCCCCATTTGTTCAAGAGCCTGAGGGGTAGTAACTGCTTTTGAACCTTCTATCTGATGGCACCAGTGAGAAAAGAGCATGGACTGGGTGCTGAGGATCTTTGAAGGTGTTTAGTAGAAATTTGTCCTAGGTCATGAGGCTAAACATGCCACATTGTAATGACTGTCCATAATACCCCCCCTTCCAGCTGAGCTAAATTGTGACAATGGATTATAAAGTGCCATTGCATTGCTTGTTGTACTGGATATTCACTGTCCAGGGCTGGGGGTGGGTGGTTGGGGAGTACTCTTTTGTCAAGCTCAGTTTTCTATCACAGTAGCTGACACTTCCAAGGATCAAAAAGTTGTTTTTGAGCAAGTTAAACTCCCAACTGATATTCCCTTGCTCAGCTTCCTGTCATAAACGAGAACTAAGTCTTCAGTTCCTAATGCAAATGGCAAGAAATAATCAAGTGTGAAGTTAAATGGATAGATTTACAAACAAACTGCACCATCTATAGAACACAGGATGCTGGCCATCAGTTCTGGTCTGGCTGTTCAAGATTTGCAGTGTAAGACAATGGGGTTATGTCAATTGGCATGCATCAAACTAGACAATACCAGCCTACTTATTTAGTTCAAGGAAGCCTGCAAACCAGACTGATGCCATCACTTAGCACATCAAATGCCTGATCTATCAATAGTTGGGAGATGTGTATATGCAGAGTCAGCCCTCACTCTGTTGGTGTCTGGGGTGTCTGTTCCCAGAGGTATTTGGACCATCTGTGTGTAAAGGGTTCTGAGGAAAAATTCACATGCGTAAGAAGTCACCGAGAAGCAATGAAACAGTATAAATGTAAGAGAGCAGTCAGGCTTGCTTGGAATGGTCAATGAGTAGCAAGACAAATGACAGAAGGATGGGCTGAGTAGAATCCATCCCTCTGTACTGTTTTTGGTGGATGGAGCGGGAGCACTCAAAGAAGCTGTCCCCCAATTTGCAACTGGTCTCACCAAGGCAGAGGAGGCCGCATTGGGAACACCAGATACAATAGACGTACCCAGCAGATTCGCAGGTGAAGTGCTACCTCACTTAGAAGGACTTCTGCGGCCCTGAACGGAGGTGAAGGAAGAGGTGAAGCTACTTGCAGGGATATGTGCCGACAAGGAGATTAGTGGGGAGGGTCAAATGGAAAAGGAATCACAGAGGATGCAATCCCTGTGGAAACGGGAAAGTGGGGAGAAGTAAAGATGAGTTTAATGGCAGGATCCCTTTGGAGATGGTGGAATGATGTGTTGGATGTGGAGGGTCATGGGGTGGTAGGTAAGGACAAGTGGAACTCTACCACTGTTAAGGCGGCAGGAAGATGGGTGAGCGTGGATGTTCGGGAAATGGATGCAGAAAATGAGGGTGAAGGCAACATCAGTGGTGGAGGGTGGAAACCTGTAGTTTGAGGAAGGAAGATACCTTTGATCAGAGGTGAATGACCAGATTGTTTCAAGCTGACACGAAGATAATTGTAACTCAAATAACCACACATTACAACAGCAGTGAGCAAAAGTGCATCTCTGAATACAAACACGTTGAACCTTGAAGTGGAAAGGCTACAGCAGAAGAAGATCACAAACATACAATTAGTAGCCACTTTTTTAGGTACAGAAGGGTGCTAAATATATAGGTGATTGTATAATTGTATAAAATAAATTGTATATGATTGTATAAAATTACACACAAGCATAGAAAAGTTATTCTATAAGAAAGGTAGCAATTCTACATCCCTATCCAATAAAGTTAAACTAGATCAACATTTCCCAATGTTTTTTTATGCCATGGACGAATACCATTAAAAAGGGGTTTGTTGACTGCAGGTTGAGAACCTCTGAATTAAATTCTGTTAGTCTTTAAATGTTCATTCATTCCTTACGTGCTGTGTCATATGACGTGGGCGATCACGGTGTTATCCATGACCATGATTGCTCTTGGCAAGTTTTTTTTACAAAAGTGGATTGCCATTGCCTTCTCCTGGGCAGTGTCTCTGCAAGGCCCCAACTGTTCTCAATCCTCCTCAGAGATTGTCTGCCTGGTGTCAGTGATCACACAAACAAGACCTGTGATATGCACCGGCTGCTCACACGACCATCCACCACCTGCTCCCATGGCTTCCTGTCACCCTGATCGGTGGGGTGTGGTGTGTGGCTAAGCAGGTGGTACACCTTGATACACCTTGCCCAAGGGTGACCTGCAGGCTAGCGGAGGAAAGGAACACCTTGCATTCCTTGGGTAGAGACGTTGGGGTGGGGGGTGTGAAAAATAAAACTCTTCAGATAAGATCCTGGACAACATTTAATCCTCTGTTAACATCACAGGATAATTTCTCAGCTCATCAGCACCCATTGTGTGCAGTTTCAATTTCCTATATTACTTCAGTGACTCGACTTGAAAAGTGCTTCATTGGCTATAAGGGCTTTTGGAGGCTGTAGAAATTACAAGTGATCCTTTTTATCCAAGCATCTTGGAAGGGGCAGCATCTCTGAGATTGCTTAGCACAGATTTGGTGATGTAAACAGCAGCTAGTTCATGTGGGTGGTGTGAGAATGTATTTTATTTTACAGGGACATACTCAATTACACACTGTCTTGTACATGATTCCTCTTTTTTTTCTTTAATCCTCATTTAGTGATTCTGTGGTGTGAAACTGTTCTCATCTTCCACTGCAGAATATTAAGCAGGAAACAGCAGCCATTTATAGAATATCAATCGACAGCTAGGTTAACACAACCACCTGTCAATCAGGGATTAATTTACACCTTTCAGGAACAGAATGAGGCATACTGTTTTTTTTTCTTCGCTGTTGATGATGTTGGGTTCATTAGCAAGGAAAGTTGTGTTCTATTAGCCTTCTGCAGTCACCTTCTGGAGGTGGTTTCCTTTTATTGGAAAGATGTGCAAACTTTGACCTTCCACTTCCTTTGAGCCAATGGGGAGAATTACTCTGTTGCAACTGTACGTTGCTCAGGCAACAGAATTGAACCGTGGTCACTATGGTTTTATTTTTCAGGATCACTGGAATGAGTGGGCAGTATATGCCACATTGTGGTTTTGCAGAGCTTGTAGAATGTGCTGTGAGAGAGACTGTGAGTGTGGGAAGTGGTACGAGACAAAATTCAGGAGGGCTTTACCAGTCACAGATGCGGACCTCGTACGGCTGGACACGAAGTGGGTCAAACGAGCAGAACCCAAGGTCCTAAATCTCTCTTCATTTTCTTAATTAAGGGTAGAAATAGATGGATCGAGGCCAGTATTGTAAATAAACACAAGAGCTGCTGCAGATGTTGGATATCAAGAGGAACACACACAAAAAGCTGGAGGAACGCAACAAGTCAGGCAGCATCTATGGAGAGGAATAAAGAGGCGATGTTTTGTGCCAAAGCCCTTCATCAGGACTCTTGAAGGTCGTGATGAAGGTCTAGGCCCAAAACATCAACTGTTTATTCCCCTCCATAGATGCCGCCTGACCTGTTGAGTTCCTCCAGCTTTTGTGTGTTACTCAGTAAATAGTTTTCTCTCTCTCTCTTTTCTCCATCCACCAACATCCATTCTTTTAAGAAAACTTGCAGATTTCTCTGTGGTACGATTTCACAGATCCAGGCGTCCTCCCATGTGTAACACTGCTGTTAAGGCTCAGCCTGAGTAACTGTGGCCAAAGGATGCATCATATCATTCACCAATGTACATGGTAGCCTCACGGCCTGGCATGGAAACACCAAAGCCCAAGAATGGGAAAGCCTACAAAAAGTGATGGATACAACTCAGTCCATCACAGGAAACAAGCTCTCCACCATTGAGCACTTCTACAAGGAGTGCTGGCGCAAGAAAATAGCATCCATTATCAAAGATCTCCACCGTCTAGGCCATGCTCTCTTAACACTGCTGCCATCCGAAAGGAGGTATTGGAACTTTATATCCCACACCACCAGGTTCAGGAACAGTTAATACCCTTAACCAGCAGACTTCTGAACCTGCATGGATAACGTCATTCACCTCAGTGCTGAACTAATTGCACAGCTTTCAAAAACTCTACAACTCATGTTCTCAGTATTAATAATTTACTTATTTATTATTATTATTAGGTTCTTTTTTATTTTTACAATTCGTCTCCGTTTGCATGTTGGTTGCTTGTCAGTCTTTGTGTATAGTTTTTCATTGAACCTGTCGTATTTCTTTGTTCTACTGTGAATGCCTACAAGAAAATTGACCTCAGGGTGACATATACATACTTTGATAATAAACTTAATTTGAACACCTTTCCACTTGCAGAAGCATGGATGGAGGCTGGAAGTACAAGTTGCTGAATAGCCTAGACATTGAGGGTAATTACAACACCCCTGTTAATAATGATCTAGTCAGCATCAGCAGGACAAATAAGGTTTTACAACCTACAGGCCACATGTCAAAACCACTTAGAACAAGAACCTGCAGAAGATTGCTTACAGTGCGATTTGGACACAGGTGCTAAGAGAGGTTGGTCATGCCCGCAGAGGATAAAGCATTTTGCCATATTAACCTCAAATATAACTTGGGTGAGATTTATAATTTGTTTTAAGCAAATACGGTAGTAAAGTGAGACCATGCAATCATTCTGACTCCATTTCAGCTGGACACCCTGTGCAGTGTGCAAAACCTCAGGTTGCCTGAGAGGCTGATTACAAACATAATTGCTAAAACACAATAAAACGGCAAGAGCACATTGCCTTTAAAAGAATCCCCAATTCAGTTGTCAAAGGGAAACAGTGGCTCGCACACATTGGTGCAGATTACAAAGATGTCACACAGCAACATAAAACAGCATCAATCTAAAGACTGCAATCAACACTCAGCGAGCATATACTCACTTCCAACCTATAAAAGGAGAGTCACTTAATAAGAAGTGACACAACTTGCACCTGGAAGGGGGGAAGGCCCAATGTATCCTGAAGCAATTGCCAGCACTGAATGCAAGGAGAATATTAAATCATTATGGAATTATATTGCCTCCTTGCAGTGGGTTGATAGGAGATAGATCTCAGTTCATGGGCATACTCAGATTCAGATCCATATACTTACCACATGGTACATTGGAACATGCAGTGAAGTAAATTGTTTATGTCAACAAACAATAGAACTTGAGGATGTGCTGGGGGCAACCCACAAGGTTCGCCATACTTTCTGGACCAGAACTGCCCACATGCCCACGATGTTCAATAGAATAAACACCAGCAACAAAACAACAGCAGACAAGTGCCTTTTCTCCCTCCCATGTGTACACACACACACACACACACACACACACACACACACACACACACACACACACACACACACACACACACACACACACACACACACACACACACACACACACACACACACACACACACACACACACACACACACACACACACACACACACACATCTCCAGAGACGACGGACTGTTATTGTAGATATGGGCCATTAGGTCCACCAAATCTGTGTCGACCTTCAAGAGCCCATTTATGCTAATCCCATACTGATCCTGGATGGCAGGGTGGAGATATGTCTCTGCCAAAGGAGGTGTTAAGTTTCTCCTTCCATCCACTAGCCTGCAGGTCACCCTTGGACAAGGTGTAGCACCTGTTTGGACACCCCCCTTCCCGCCGGATCAGTGTCAAGTGAAGCCATGGGAGCAGGTGGCTGATAGTCAGATGAGCAGTTGGTCCAGATCTGGAAGGCTACCAACATGATGCGAGAAGGACAATCTCTGAAGAGTATTGATAATGGTTTGGGATCAGCCATCTTGGAAAGACACTGCCCAGAAAAAGACAATGGCCAACCACTTCTGTAGAACAATTTACCAAGAACAACCATGGTCATGGAGACCGTGATCGCCCACGTTATATGACACGGCGCATGATGATGATGATACTGATCACCATTTCTTCTCCCAATGCCACTAAAGCTCCCCAGATTCTTACCACTTTGGTACATGCAAGTGTCATTTTACAGTAGCCATTTAATCTACTAACCTTCTTACTTTGGAACGTGGAAAGAAACCGAAGCACACAAAGGAAACTCATGCAATCACAGAATTCAGCTGTACATCGAACATTGAAATATACAGTAAAATGTGTTGTTTGTGTCACTGACCAATACAATCCAAGGTGTGGTGCAGGCAGCCCACAAGTGTTGCCATGCTTCCAGTGATGCCCACAACTTACTAATCAGTATGGTTTTGAAAGGTGGGAGGAAACTGGAACGTCCAAAGAAAATTTGTATAAACTCTTAAACTCAGCAGCGGGAATTGAACTTCAGTGTTACAGCTGATGCTGCAAAGCCATATGCCACCTACTACATTTTAGTGCTGCCACTGTCAGTGATACTGGCGCAGCTTATTTGCTTTGTTTCTCTTTTTTTTCCCCTCTTGGAGTAGAAAATGTGCCACCTTATATTCTATCTGGATAGCTTACAACTGGATAGCATAAATATCAATTTCTCCTTCTCATAAAAATATTCCCTCTCCCCCTCCTTCTATGGCCTCTTACATTGCTCATCTGCCTCCCCCTGGTTCCTCTTCCCTTTCTCCTATGGTCCACAGTTTGCTCTCATCAGATTCCTTTATCTCCAACCCTTGACTTTTCCCACCCACCTGGTTTCACCTATCACTTTTTCTTCCCCTCCCCACCACCTTTTTATTCTGGCATCTTCCCCCTTCATGTCGAGTCCTGAAGAAGGGTCTCGGCCCACAAACATCAACTGTTTGTACATTTCTGTAGATGCTGCCTGACCTGAATTCCTCCAGCATTTTTGTGTATGTTGCTTTGGATTTCTGGCATCTGCTGAATTCCTTGTGTTTATGATTTCCATCTCTGACCTCTCTTATTAACAAGTCAATTTCACCCAGAACTGCTACTCACTGGGTGTCTTGTTTTCATTTCTCAGACTACTTTTTATGAATTTTAGAAAGCTGTTGTGTGTGAAAATCCCAGATCAGTAGTTTTGGAGATTCTCAAAGCCCCCCCACCTGGTTCCAACAATCATTCCATGGTCAAAGTCACTTACATTACATTTCTTCCCCATTCTGATGTTTGGTCTAAACAATGGAACCTCTGCATGCTTTTATGCATTGAATTGCTGCCACATGATTGGCTGATTAGATATTTGCATTGATAAGCGGATGTAAAGACGTACCTAATAAAGTGGCCACTTATGGTATGATATTATATTTGAAGAAGTAAGATGAGATTTATTTTACACCTCTCCCCTCCCCAATTTAAAGACAAACAGGGTCTCAATTCAACTTTTCACCTGACAGAACAGAACAGGAGTCCTTCAGCACTGTAGTGTGTGTGCCAGCCTGGATGATATGCTTTTGAGTAAGCCTTTAGGATGGGCTTACTCACATCCTTCTGTTAAGTGGCAAGATTATTACTAACTGACCCATCATTGTCAGGAATTACACAAGGAAAATCTAATGTATCCAGTAAATTGGCAGTGTTTCCCTCTTGCTAATGCTGTTTTATATTCATCTTGTGACAGTGCTCTTAATGGAACAAAAAAAAAATTGTAGGAGCTACAAATCTGAAATAAAATGAGGAATGCCAAGAATCACTCAGGAGATCAGGCAGTATCCATGAAGAAAGAAACAGGTTTGAGATCCTTCATCAGAACTGGAAAGAAAGAAAACAAATTAGCTTTCAGTGACGGTGAAAGACCATAGGAACAGAATTAGGCCGTTTGGCCCTTCAAGTCTGCTTTGCTATTTCATCATGGCTGATCCAATTTTTCTTTCAGCCCCAATCTCCTCCCTACCCCACGTAAGAGGGGAAGGAATTGTTAGAACAAAAGGAACATCTCTGATTCGTTGAGACCAAATGAGTTGAAGTAACAATTAGTGTACATTACGCTGTTTTGCCTGTGCAATGTGTTGTTGATGGCACGACTGCAGGCTGCAGGATATATTCAGCAAGCTAGACTATACTAATAGAAAGTGGAAAAACGGAATCAAAATAATAACTGATGGAACTGCCCATTTTTGAAGCAGACAGAAAAATTGTGAGCAACACACACGCAAAATGCTGGTGGAATGCAGCAGGCAGCATCTATAGGGAGAAGCACTGTTGACGTTCCGGGCCAAGACCCTTCTTCAGGACTCATTCAGTCAGGAAAAATTGTGAGTTACCTAAAGTTGGAGTATTCTTCCAGAAGGCTGCAACATGTCCAGACAGAAGGTGAGTTATTGTTCCTCAAGTTCACATTTGACCTCATTGGATCACTGCAGGAGGTCACAGATGGAGTTGGGTGGAGAATGGTGGCAGATAACTAGAAGCCGAAGGTCTCTCCTGTAGACTCAATGCAGCTCCTCCACAAAGCGTTCACTCAAACTGCATTTGGTTTCTCCAATGTTGAGACCACAACATGGCCACTGAATGTAGAAGAAGTTCAAGTGAGTTTCTGCAATGCCTGGAAAGACTGTTTGGGTCACCAGGCAAAGAGGATGGAAGATCTGGAAGCTCAAGTGTTGTGTCTCCATTCCCATGCTGTCTCTGACTCGTGACCACCCACAGTGGAGGAAGAGCATTTGGACAAGACGGAGAACCTCAAAGTCACACATCAGGAGCTACGTAAAGGTCAGAAACAATGGATCTCCTTAGAAATTAACTATAGGTCCCTGACCTGATCAGTTCCACCAACTGCAGAATCTCTTGTGTCTAAAATTCACCCATTGGCCTAATCAGTCACCTCAGAATGCAGAAAGCCAGAAAGCATACTGCATCCCATTCCAATCAACTGTCTATGAAAAGAGGTCATATTCAGAAAGAGTCATGACCTCTCACCATCACTGTGACATTGATACACTGCAATCCATTAATCTACCAGAGATTTAGTAGGTATCCTTCCCTATCATGTTGACATATGTAGTGTAGCCTGACAGGGAAAATATGGCCCTTACTCAAAGATGCAAGTGTTTCTAAGCACTCCACAGTGTGGTTAGAAATAATAGCTGACAGTCTGATTTGATTTTAAAACAAATAAATGTGCACTATAATCTATAAAGGATCGGAAATGTCTGGCATTGAGTTAAAAAGACAATGATTCAATCGATTGTTCCTAAGGACATCATAAACTATATAGACCCGAAATAGATGTTAACCTCAGCACTCTGTGAATATGATACTTGGAAAAAAAATTGCATTGCCTATTCATTTCAAAGAAGTATTTGAGGTTTTGAGTTTGCTTTATGTCTGTACTGACTGCCTGTCAGGCATGATTGATCCAGTGAGATAGCAAAATAGTAAAGATTTCAGAGGTAAAAAGATATTTGCTTTTCCATTTTGCCTCGCCATTATACCCCAAGCTTCCAGCCTAGTTCCTACTATGTGCAGAAAGTAAAGATCGAACTTTGACCTCAGCACTTCACTGAGAGAAGTAAAATTTCCTCCAATTGATTAGTGTACATTCAAATGAGAAGTTTCTTCAAATAACGTGAACACCAGAGATTCTGCTGATGCTGGAGTTCCTCCAGCATTTTGTAAGCTTACTTGCTTACTGCCTGTTATGCCACTAGCATTGAGGGTAACAATGAAAGTCCTCCATCTTCGGCGGTGTTCAGGGCTTCCTTTATTATGTCAGTAGCTTCCTCTCATTTTTCACTACTGTCAGTCATGCAAGTCCCAGGTAGAGACTCAGGAATGTCATCACAGTCAAATGGGAAGAATTCTTCATTGCTGTTCCATAACAATGTCGTTTTACCAGTTAGGGTTGCTAGCCCTGAGCTGAACCCCTGACCCTGCAGGACCAGCAGACCACTCTTAGTCTGTCCTCTACCCTTTGACCTCTTTGGCATGGGTGACCCAATCAAGAGCCAAAGCACAAAGTCCTGATTCCAGCCAACATAGCTCTCTGAGTCACTGTGGCATGCAAGCTTCCAAACCACGACAAGGTTGTGGTTCTCTTGGAGAAACATTTTGTATGCGTTACTTCAAATGACATATACACACCTACATTCATTACAGAGGGAATGTAGACTGGTTCCATGTCATTTGAAGAGAGATTTAGGCTAGACCTCTATATAGTGTGTAGAAGGATGAAAAGTGACCTCATCAAGATTTTTAAAGGGCTCAGCAAGGCTGATGCAGGGAAAATGATTTCCCTTGTTAAGGAGTCTGCATCTAGAGGTTATGGTGTCAAAATAAGACAGAGGCCATATAGGTTTGAACTGAGAAAATTTATTCACTCAGAAGGTGGTGAATCTTCAGAATTCTCCACCCCAGAGGACTCCGGAGATTCATTTGCTTGCTGAGTATATCTAAAACAGAGATTTATGTATGTTAAAAGTTCCAGGAATAAGGAGGAAAATGGTGCTTGAGCTAGAAGCGGAATGGCAGAGCAGGTTGCAGAGGTGAAGGGGCAAGTAGTCACTTCCTGTTCCTAACTTCCTTTGTCCTCTCCTCTCGATAGATCAGCTGTGATTAACAAGCCTACACCATCCCTGCATTGAAACCCTGCAGGGGGACATAGATAGGCTGAGTGATTGGGCAGACATTTGGCAGATGAAATATAATACTGACAAGTGTGAGGTCTTGCACTTTGGCAGGAAAAATAATAGAGCAAGTTATTATCTAAATGGAGAGAAACTGGAAAGTGCTTCTGTGCAAAGGGATCTGGGGGTCCTGGTGCAGGAAACACAAAAAGTTAGTATGCAAGTGCAGCAGGTGGTCAAGAAGGCCAATGGAATGCTGGCTTTTATTGCTAGGGGGATGGAGTATAAGAACAGGGAGGTCTTACTGCAGTTGTACCGGGTATTGGTGAGACCACACCTGGAGTACTGCGTGCAGTTCTGGTGTCCATATTTAAGAAAGGACATACTGGCTCTCGAGGCAGTGCAGAGAAGGTTCACTCGGTTAATTCCGGGGATGGGTGGGTTGATGTATGATGAGAGGTTGAGTAGATTGGGACTCATTGAGTTCCGAAGAATGAGAGGCGATTTTATTGAAACATATAAGATTGTGAAGGGGCTTGATCAGGTGGATGCGGAGAGAATGTTCCCAATGATGGGTGAAACTAGGACTAGGGGGCATAATCTTAAAATAAGGGGATGCCGTTCCAGGACTGAGATGCGGAGAAATTTCTTCACTCAGAGGGTAGTGGGGCTGTGGAATTTACTGCCCCAGAGAGCTGTGGAAGCTACTACACTCAATAAATTCAAAACGGAGATAGACATTTTCCTGCATAAAAATGGCATTAGGGGATATAGTGAGTGAGCAGGTAAGTGGACATGAGGCTAGGTTTAGATCAGCCATGTGATCTCCTGGACCAGTTTTCGATAGCCTGGATAGGTCGGAGAGGAATTTTCCAGATTTTTTCTCCTCAATTGGCAACTCGGTTTTTTTTCCCGGGTGATCACATGGGTTTGGGCGGGATGAATAATAAAATAAAATGGACGGCATGGTGCCCTGTTGGTTGGCACTGTTGCCTTGTGGGATTTGGTGAAAACTAGAGTTAAGATTGGATCAGCCATGATCTTGTTGAATGGCGGAGCAGGCTTGAGGGGCCGATTGGCCTACTCCTGCTCCTATCTCTTATGTTCTTATGTTCTTATCCTGTCTCAGCCATCTCCACCACTCACTGTGTCCTTCCCTCTCTCACGGTATCCACCCAACACACAGATGTTTCTTTTGTTCTCTCTGTCCCTCCATCTTTCTGACAAATTACAGTACATTTAACTTCTAACTGATCCCAGTTCTGATGAAAGGTCATCGAACTGAAACATTATCTCAGTGTTCCTCTCTGCATGGATGCTGACTGACTTGCTGAGTACTCCAGATGTTTTCTGGGGTTTCGAATTTCCTGCATCTGCAGTTTGATTTTCAGCACAAACATCATTTGCCCTCACGTTTCACACTTCAACTGGCTCAACACAGAACCGTACAGTACAGCACAATGCAAGTCCTTTAGCCCACGATGTTGTGCTGACTTTATAACTTCCACTAAGATCAGTCTAACCCTTCTCGTTTATAGTCCTCCATTTTTTTCTTTCATCCATGTGCATATTTTAGAGTCTCTTAAATGCCCCTAAAGCATCTGTGAGGGTGCATGGATGTTCATAGTATTTACAATATTCATAAACATCTGCGCTTTCAGGATTGCCTTGACGTATCCCTTTACTAAGTACTCTTGCAACCCTGCTTTTAGTTTCTGTTTGATCATGATGTTTCTGATCTGGGGCTCTTCAGAAGTCAAGAATGAGTCGCAAAACTTGTTGCTTACAGCCATTTTTATTAAATGCGAAAAGAACAGAATAATAAGGGAAAGAGCGAAAACAAAGCCTAGTAGAGAGGGGAAGACAAAGGTGAAAAGAGACCAATCTAACGTCGTCTGATTTTATACCAGTTTACTGAGAAATTCAAATTCCATTGCTTGACACAGCCACTAAAATAGCCCCCATTCAAGTAATGCAATATCTGCCTCAAAAAACCAAGAGGTTTCTACAAAGATACAAAGCAACTGCTAGCACTAAAAAAAAACCACACTGAACAATTACATTTATGTAGGTAATTGTATTAAAAAACACACACAAGCATAAGAAAGTTAAACTACAAGAAAAATCACAATTATACAGTCCAATCCAACATTGCTCAAGTCTGAAAGATACGAGGGGATGGTGGGGCTGGGTGCATCAGCAGAAAAATACAGCGCTGAGGGAGGTCAGAAACTAGGGCTCGTGTCTTGTATCACTGTCTGCTTCAGCAGAAAAAGACCGCTGTTTTATTCAATTAATGCTGCTGTCAACTGTGCAGAGAATATAAGGAGAAAGTCTATCAAAATACTCAGCAATGGTGAGTGTCTGAATCTGCCTCTGGGTAAAAAGAAAGGAAGTGGGATGTATATGGAGTTAGGATGTGGAGGTGGCATTGTTGGGAAGGATCCACAAAATCAACACTATTTTGAGCCTAACTCAGTTCTATGAATAATTTTCGCCAGCCTGCTGGATTTAACCAGGTTTGATCTGGACAAGATTTTCAGTGTCACCTAGCAGACCCCGGTGGGGCATTTTACAGTAAAGATGTGATAGTCACTACAGCCTTCAGACTAAAGCAGGGGTCCACAGCATAATAAAGGTTGGGAACTCCTGGACAAAAGGGATACTGATTCTATTTTAGAAGCCACTGGAATATTGAGCAAATGAGTCAAAAGCAAAAGCACATCTCAGATATCTCATTGTGAGTTATTTCATGATCTGAACTAATCAATTAGATTCCGGTTTGTAATTCACTTCTGGGTATTTAATCCTTCATGTTGCAGTAGTTTGAACCTTTCTATTGCAATCAAAGCTGCAAATCACTTGCAAATGCTTGTAGCCACAATTCATTTTCAAATGTAGATGATTCTAAACCACACTTCAAAAAGTACACAAATGCAAAGTGTTTTGTGACATCCCAAGGATGGGATGGGCAGGGCGACCTTAGAGGAGTTTCGAGACCGTTGGGCTCCGTGGGGTGTAAATGCCATCGTGGATAGAGATGGCAACATTTTGGTGTAATGTCTATTGTCTATTTGTAGTGAAGTAATTGTGTTTGCCACTGTTTTGTATATATTTTATAGCACCGATATTTGTAATAAAGGATTCTGTAATAATAAAAAAATTTTAAAAAAGAGGTGAAGAGTAAGGGATGGTGCCTAGCAATATTGATGTTAAGCTCCCAGAAGAGCAGCTACTAACCTAGACTATTGATCTGGGATCAAGAGGTTAAATGCCCTATCAGCTGGGAATTTGAATTCAAGTAATAACAACATTTTGAATTTAAAAGTTTGGTATTGGTAATGTAAACCACGAAACTACTGGACTGCCATTAAGAAAAAGAAACAAGCTGTTTATTGACATGAGACGAGCATGGTTCAGTAAGTCAATTCAATTCAGGATAGGTATCAAATTCCATCCTTGTACACTCTACATAAATAAAGATATTTCTTTATTGAAGGCTCCAAATTAGATTGCATTTCTAAATTTGCACTAAGAAATCTGCAGTCTATTGTTTTAATAAGGTTTAAAAAAACTGTATTTATATGGATTCTTTTACCACTTAGAATGTCTGTTTTCCTTATCTCTACTGATGTCTGAAGGGCAGTCATGGTTATGATATCAAAAAGCCGGATAATAACTTAATATTCAAAATGGTCCACCAACAGGACTGAGATAATTATGAGATAATCTGTGCCGTAACGGTAGTTTAAGGATCCACCCATCCAAGATAATTATCTGGAGTGCTGTATATGCAGGGCCCTCAGCATTGTCAAGATTTCTGCCCATCCTTCTACAATCTCTTTGTCTGCCTACCATCAGGCTGGAGGTATCATAGTATTAGAACAGGACTGTTAGGATGGGAAACAGCTTGTTTCCCCAAGGCTGTGAGACTACTGAACTCCCAGATCTCCTCACTTATGAAGCACCAGTAGCATCGTACGTCACTCAGAAATAAAATACTGTTTACTCTTTAACTTGAGTCGTAAATGCACCTTATACTAAATCTCAGTCTTCTGGAATGTAATTTATTTTATGTTAGTTTATTTGTGGGAATATTACTTGATGTGTTGTGTGTGAGCTGTAACAATTCTGTGTTGTTCAACTGGGTTCGGAGGAACACAGTTTCATTTGGTGGTATACATGTGGTTGAATGACAATAAACTAGAACTTGAACTTGGGAGCCGCCAGCCAGGTGAACAGGAGAACATAGTTTTCTTCTCAAATAGTGATCAGGTAGCTTCCGTGTTAACTTTAGGGGACAATAGAGACTAAAAGAAAGCACTTGCATCTCTATAGTGTTCCCAAATTAGTCACATGGTGTAATGACAACAAAATTTCCCATTTGTTGGGGAGGGGGGGGTTGGAGAGGTGGAGCAGTGCATCGAAGTGTCAGAATTGTTTCCGTGCTATTGCTGCGGCATGAAAGTCAACTTGTGATTCAAGATCAAGAATGCCACCAGCTATAAAAATGAAGTATTGCAGATGCTGGAAATCTGAAAGAAAAGAACATTCTGGGTTGAGAGAAATGGAGATAACATTCATGACCTTGTATCAGAAGCATGTTGGTTCCAGATGAGCACATACAAAACACTGGATGAACTCAGAAGTTCAGGCAGCATCTAGGGAAATGAATAAATAGCTGAAGTTTCAGGCTGAGATCCGGCTGCCTGACCCACTGAGTTCTTGTGTGTGTGTGTGTGTGTGTGTGTGTGTGTGTGTGTGTGTGTGTGTGTGTGTGTGTGTGTGTGTGTGTGTGTGTGTGTGTGTGTGTGTGTGTGTGTGTGTGTGTGTGTGTCTAGGAGAAGAATCAGGCCATTTGGCCCATCGAGTCTGCCCCATCATTTCATCATGGCTGATCCCATTTTCTTCTCCGACCCAATCTCCTGCCTTCTCTCCATGTCTCTTCATGCCCTGACCAATTAAGAATATCAATCTCTGCCTTAAACATACTTAAAGACTTGACCTCCACAGTTGCCTGTGGCAAAGAATTCCACAGATCTACCACTCTCTGGCTAAAGAAATTCCACCTCGTCTCCATTGTAAAAGGACGCCCATCTATTCTAAGGCTGTGCCCTCTGGTCTTAAATTCTTCCACCATAGGAAACATCCTCTCCACATCCACTCTATGAAGGCTTTTGAATATGTAGCGCTCCTGATAAATAGATAGATAGATAGATAGATAGATACTTTATTCATCCCCATGGGGAAATTCAACATTTTTTCCAATGTCCCATACACTTATTGTTCCTGATGGATGGTAGGGAGATCCCTATGATCCCCTCAGCTGTTCCCACAGCCCTTTCTGGGGACTTCCAGTGCAATTTGTGACTGTTCCCATACCAGACAGAGATGCATCTTGTCAGGACACACTCAATGGTACTTGCAGTTAAGATTGGGGAGGGGGAGCATTGCTTGCCTTAATCTTCTTGAGAAGTGGAGGTGCTGCTGTGCCTTCTTGTTCGGGGAGGTGATGTTAAGGGACCAGATGAGGTCTTCTGTGATGTGAACTGGTTATTTTTGTTTTCAGCAGACCCCTTGACTCCATTCCTGTTTATACCCTGATTCCATTTCAACATTTGACTCTTGTGCTCTAATTTGGGTATCAATTATGAAACATTCATATCTTATTTTTCTACCATTACTTACGAAAAATTATCTAGCTCAATTTAAATATTTAAATTGACCTAGCTTCCACAATTTCCTGAGGGAAGTGAGAGATGCAAATTTTTGTAACTTTTTGATTGGATTCCAAAAGAGTAAAGCTTTCATTTTACGAGTATTTTCCTCTCTTTGCTGATTCCCCAGTCGGAGGAAATGGTTTTTTCTTAGAAATTTTTTTTTGCATTGCTAAACCCTTAATTAGACCTAACTGTAAACATGAGGGAATCCAAGGCTCAGTGTGGCAAATTTTCATTGTGCTCCCTCTGAGCAGGCTTATCATTACTTCAGGTAAGAAAACCAAAACTGTGTGTAGTATTCCAGAAGCAGTCTCGATAGACCCAATATAAATGCAGTAAGATATCCTTTGTGATGAAGTGCTAAAAAGACCTTTCTTCTCCTACATTCTTGTTCTCAGGGACTGGTGTACATAGTCAACCTGGTCCAGCTGAATGTTAATACCTCCTAATTTGACATGTTTAAAACATAAACAAAATCTGCTTTTCTGTTTTGCGAGCTTTTTAAGTGGGAAATTTTGCTTTTTTTTTCCCATTATTAAATTTCATTCATGCCAATTCAGGCTGGCTGCAGTGACTAATGACAGGGGTCGGTGTTGGGACCACTTCTTTTTACGTTGTATGTCAATGATTTGGATGATGGAATTGATGACTTTTTGGCCAAGTATGTGGACAATATGAAGATAGGTGGATGGGCAGTTAACGTTGAGGAAGCAGTGAATCTGCAGAAGGACTTAGACAGATAGGAAAATCAGGCCAAGAAGTGGCAGATGGAATACAGTGTAGGGAAATGTATGGTCATGCACTTTGCTAGAAGGAAAATAATTCCGAAAACAAGTCGGCGAATTCAGAAGTCAGAGCTGCAAAGAGACTTGGGAGTCCTCGTGCAAGATTCCCCAAAGGTTAAATTGCAGATTGAGTCAGTGGGAAGGAAAGCAAATGCAATGTTAGCACTCATTTCGAGAGGACTAGAATATAAAAACAGGGATGTAATGCTGAAGCTTTATGAGGCTTTGGTTAGACTGCTCTTCAAGTTTTGTGAGCAATTTTGGGTCCTTAACTAAAACAGGATGTGTTACCATTGGAAAAGGTCCAGAGGAGGTTCATGAGAGTAGTTCCAGGAATGAAAGGGTTGATGTATGAAGTAATTTTAATGGGTCTGGACCTGTACTCGCTGGAGTTTAAAACAATGATGGGGGATCTCATTAAAATTTATTGAATATTGAAAGGCCGAGATAGAGTGCACATGGAGAGGATGATTCCTACAATGGGCGAGTCTAGGACCAGAGGGCAATGCCTCATAGTATAAGAACATTCCTTTAGAAAAGAGATGAAGAGGAATTTCTTCATTCACCACCAGCCAGAGGGTGGTGAATCCAAGGAATTCATTGCCATAGATTGTGGAAGCCAAGTATATTAGCAGAGATTGATAGATTCTTGATTAGTATGGATGTCAAAGCTTACAGGGAGAAGACAGGAGATTGGGTTAGAGAGTGATAATAAATCAGCCATGATGGAAGGGTAGAGCTGAGTCAATGGGCCAAAGGGCCTCATTCTGCTCTTACGTTTTATGATTTTATGGTCTTTATTTATTTACCTTTCCATATCCTTTAGAAGCATCTTCTCATCCTTCTCCCTGCTCACAATTCCATCTGATTTTGGATCAAAAGCAATTTTGGAAATATGACATTGAACTCCCATAGCCAAATCTGAAGAAGAGATCATTAGTAGTCGGGGTCCAAGCACTGTTGTACCCGACTTATCATGTGTTCTACAGTTGTTGACTTACAAAATATAAATATGCACACCGTGCTCCCATATCTATGGTAAAGCCCTCATCCTGAAAGAACTCCAGCAGATTTTATAGGAAGGTGTTGGGCAGGTTAGAATCCTATTCTTTGGGGTGTAAGAGGTTGAGAGGTGACCGTATGAAATCATGAGGGGTTCAGATGTGTACACACAATACAGGTTGAGGACCTCTTATCCAAAATCCCAAAATCCAAGATTTTTTTTGAGCCCTGACGTGATGTTACAAATTGAAAATTCCACCAGGCTCGGGGAAGGTTCCCAGGCGACGCACATGTCTCTGTGCATCTCAGACAGTTCTGAGAAGTGACCCCACATATTTTAATAAACAAAAGTTAATGAAAAATAGAAAACCACTGCATAAAGTGGAAAAGGGAAGATCCCGATCATGTATCGAAAGAGTGCATTCATCAGCGTCGGAGTGAAAGTATTCCACTTAATGATCTGCTGCCTATTAAACAAGCAAAGATCTATCACAACAAACTGAAAATTGGAAGTAATTGTGAGTATTCAGCAGGCTGGTTGCAGAAATTTTGGATAAGGCATGACATTAATGTTTTAAAGATTTGTGGTGATAAAGCATCTGTTGATCACGAAGCAGCAGAGAAATTCATTGATGAGTTTGCCAAAATCATCACTGATGAAAATCTAATATGCTGAATGGCTATGTTAGTATACACCACACACACAAAATGCTGGTGGAACGCAGCAGGCCAGGCAGCATCTATAGGAAGAAGTACAGTCGACGGTCTCGGCCCAAAACGTTGACTGTACTTCTTCCTATAGATGCTGCCTGGCCTGCTGCGTTCTACCAGCATTTTGTGTGTGTTGTTTGAATTTCCAGCATCTTCAGATTTCCTCGTGCTTATGTTAGTACATATGTGTGTTTAACAAATGTAAGACAAAGACTGCTTCCTGATAGCACATAAATTCAGAGTTGGAAATGAAGGCGCTCCCAAGCTATCTCATAATGTATTCCAAAATCCAAAATCATTCCTGCCCCAAGCATTTTGGATAAGAAGTAGTCTTTTTCCCTTGGTAAAGGGAGCTAAACTAGAGGTCATTGGTTTAAGGTGAGAGGGCAAAGATTTAGAAGGGACTAGAGGGGCAACTTCATGAAAAGGATGGTACTTATATGGGATGAACTTACAGAGGAAGTGGTTGAGGCAACTGCAATAACAACATTTAAGAGACATTTGGATATATATATGGATAGGAGGAGTTTAGAGGGAAATGGGCCAAAAGCAGGCCCATTGGATTAGCTTGGTGGCCACCATGGTCAGTGTAGATGTTAAAAAATGGCCTGTCTCCATGTTATATTTCTCTATGAATTCATGACTCTATGAATATGACTCTAGTAGAATAATCAAACATAATTTCCTTTTTTCATAAAAATGATTCTGTACAAACCCAGTAATTCCCATTACAATGCATCGGAAATGCTGGAGGAACACAGCAGGCCATGCAACATCTACAGAAATGCATCAGCAGTTGACATTTCAGACTGAGACCCGTCATCAGGACTGGAAAGGAAGGAAGAAACCAGAACAAGAAGGTGGGAGGAAGGGAAAGAGTACATGCTGGCAGGTGATAGGAGAGACCAGATGAGGAGGAGGTTGGGATGAAGTGAGAAGCTGGGAGGTGATGGGTGGAAAAGGTAAAGGGCTGAGGAAGAATAATACATTATTTTCCATATTTTCTCTGGGACCAAGTCCAATGGGAGAAAATTGCCCAGTGTAATGGCTGGAATAAAGGCCGAGGAGGGGTTGAGGAGTCAATAAATGCTAACTATGCCTATCTTGTAGCATTTAACTTAATTTATTGAGATACAGCAGAGTAGACCCTTCCAGTCCTTTGAGCTATGCCACCAGCAACCACTGATTTAATCCAAGCCTAATCAATTTACAATGACTAATTAACCTACCAACTGGTGCGTTGAGCACACAAAGGAAACTCACGCAGTTATGGGGAAAACGTACAAATTCCTTACTGGCAGCGGTGGGAGTAAATAACTTAAATAAAGACCTTTACAATTACTCCATACTTTGCTAAAGTGTTAAAAACAGCACTGTGACTCACCCTGGTGCTATTTGTGAAAGTTACGTAAGGAGTGGGAACTGTGCTTGTGAGCTTCTGGGTTTTCCTTGTGAAACACTACACTAAAGCTGAGATTGTCAGTTTCGGCACAACCTCCCAATGGGTATATCCAAGTTCTTGCAGTTGTTACTATGTAACGCTGCAGGTGCTGTCTTTGAAAGCACTGCTTAAAAGGGACAGCTTTTATTCCTCTAGTTACAGGTGAGTGCTGCTGGGTGTTACGGTAGCGTAGCAATTAGCGTAATGCTATTACTGCGCCAACGACACAGGTTCAGTTCCCACCGCTGCCTGTAAGGAGTTTGTATGTTCTCCCCGTGACTGCGTGGGTTTCCTACGGGTGCTCCAGTTCCGTCCCACAGTCCAAAGGCATACGGATTAGTAGGTTAATTGGGTGAAATTGAGCATCACAGACTCTTTGGGCCTGAGGGGCCTTTCACAGTCCCGTACCTCCAAATAAAAATAATTAAATAAATGATGCCTTGGTGGTGGGAGACTGCTCTGAAGGTCAGAAAAACCTAGTGAAGAACTTGAAAAGAACCATGGCTGCCAAAGACACGGTCTTTATGAAATGGGCAACATGGGAGCCCTCCAAGGCTCCTGCAAAAGCTCCTCATGCACCAGCATGATCACCACCCCCCCCCCCCCCGCAAGACTATAAGCTTCTGAGTTAGTCGTTTCAGTCTCTGAGTCCAAACACTCTCATCATCGGAGGTAGCGCCTTTAGCTGTTGATGCTCTAATCACAGCAAATCCTTTCCTAAACCTTTCCACTTCTCTCTCTTTTCTCCCTTAAAATGCACCTGAAAACTGATATTTTTGATCAATTTCTTAATCCTTAATCTGTGAGTAAAAAATCCATGGACCTTTTGGGCCTTTGTTATTCATTACTTCCTTCACGCCTCCTCGAAGGTTATGAGGAAGGCTTCGATTAAAACATCTATGAACTCCTACACTTCAAAGAATGCCTGTGCTCTTCTACCTGCTCTTGAGGGCTGGAGGGAGAATAAATGAAGAAACCATAGCACCAATTGTCCTTCTTCCTCTCTGAGTCTGACCATTTGCAATCTTGACCTAGATACCATCGTGCCAACAGTAATTCCACATCCATGTACTGTATCTCCATCTTACCTCAAGTTCATCTACTATGGAAATCAATGTGTAATCATTTGGTAACCTCTGGACTTGATTATTCTACAACATCTCTTGTTGTCTTTGGTGACTTCTGATCGAGAACCCATACCCTGACCTGCTTTATCCTACCTCGAAACCCACCACCACTGGTCTCTACAACGTCGAGGAAGGGAGTCACAATGGCACAGCTAGTGAAGGTGCTCCCTCACTGTCCCAAATATCAGGATTCAGTCCTGACCCCCAGATACTCAAATCTCACATTTGGAATGTTCAAAGCTTTTGAACTTTGAAACATCCCAAAATGCATTCTATCTG
Organism: Hemitrygon akajei; assembly: GCF_048418815.1. Classification (NCBI taxonomy): domain Eukaryota; kingdom Metazoa; phylum Chordata; class Chondrichthyes; order Myliobatiformes; family Dasyatidae; genus Hemitrygon; species Hemitrygon akajei. The sequence goes on from NC_133150.1 coordinate 36,688,328, forward strand.
GTGGTTATTTGGCTACTGTAAATTACCCCTGGTGGGTAGGTGGGTGGTAAAATCTGGGGAGTGGGGGCTGATATTGATGGAAACAAAGTACCAGGCTCCTGAAGTGGCAAGGACAGCTTCACTCACTACAACTATGAACCAATTCCACAACCTACAGATTTACTTTCAAGGACTCTATTCAAGATTGTTTAATGTCATTTTCAGTACAAAAGTGTACAGGAGAACAAAATGATCCAGATCCGATGCAGCACAAAAAAACACACACAATAAGAAAATGAACACAATAATTTAAAAAAAACATGTAAATATAAAGGATAGCTTATACCTGGAGTGATTGTGTGGACATAAAGTGACTCTTATGTATAGGAGTGTTTTTACATAAGGGCACTCTGACAGGAAATGATAAAGTAGTGGCGGGTGGGGGTGTGATGTACAGCTCGTGTACTTGGTATTTTTTTCTATCTGCACAATTTGTTGTTTACACAATAGTTGATTGTTAGTCTTTGTTTATGTATAGTTTTTCATAAATTCTATTGTGTTTTGAATTTACCTGTAAATGCTTACAAGAAAATGATTCTCACGGTAATATATGATAGCATGCACATACCCTGATAATTAGTTTGACTAAATTTTTTTCTCTTTTTAATAAAGTTAATGTTAATATAGGTTTATATAATAAGCAGCATGGTGTTATGTACTGCACTGCTGCTGCAAGAGGCTAATTTTCATGCAATTTATACCCTGGATATGTATGCCCATAGCAATAAACTTAAATGTAGATCAGTATAGGATTAAATGGATGGGTGATAGCATAGATTCAGTGGGTTGAAGAGCCTGCTTCTGTTCTCTATCTATAATTAGCATCTGCTAATATGACTCAGTATCCGAAATTTTTGTTCAGTGAGGCTCCTCAAAGTCATTTTGTGATTCTTTTTTCACTATAGAGGCATTGGCTGCTTTACACAGGCTCTGAAAGTCAAGGGATTCGAAAAACTTGACCACCCATAAATCTGCGATTTTGTGCTGAATGTGTTCAGTCCATTTATAACTCATCCAAGCTGCTTGATTAGATTATGATCCAATCAGATTATCTTGCACTAGATCTGGTCGTAGAAAATTAGATTACACCACAGTGGTTCTGGGAATGTTCTTCAAAGACAAATTGAAGCGCGCAGCAATTGTCTACATGTCACAGGTCTCTCTTTCACATCCTGGTGGCACTCTTGAAATGAGTGAGGTTTCAACTATGGAGTGGCTATGAAGATGTTCCTCTTTCTCTACATAAGCGTGGCTCCTTTCTGTGCCTTGCAGCACATCGGGCAGCAACCTTGTCGTTTCTTTAGGAAACCCCGCTGGTTTCCTTGGCTGCGTAAGTCTACAGTCTTGCCAAACCCGTGAGATTGAGACGGCTCTCCCACTCCACATCCCGGTTTGTGTGGATGCTGTGTAATTTGCTATCCTGTTACAACTCAGTGCCACAAAATTACATGCAGCACACTACATATGAATAAAGGAATTGTGTTTATGAATCTTATCTAAAGGGTTAATAAAGAAAAGAGAAAAAAGGGCCCACTATAGTTAAACAGTGAAATGTGCACAAGTTGGAACTCAACTCTTCCAATAGTCATATATATTCACTGACCCTCAATAGACCCCAGCATTTTGCTCCATTGAATCATGGTCCCCCACCGGTTCGAATTAATGACCTACACAGACCGAGATGTGCTGATGACAGCTCGCAACTATAGCCATGCTTCCAGTGGCAACATAGCATGTCACTAATTTACTAACCCTAATTTGTATGTCTTTGGGTGTGGGAGGAGACTGCAGCACCTGGAGGAAACCCACGTGGCCACTTTGAGCATACCTGTGTTCTGTCACCTCACTGTTAGCTAGCCATTCACTTCTTCACTAAAGGCAGCACAGTAGTGTAGTGGTTAGCACAATGCTTTACAGTTATCAGCGAGTTGGGTTCAATTCCTGCACGTTCCTGCACGTTCAATTCCGCACGTTCTCACGTGAGTTTCTTCAAGATGCTCCCATTTCCTCCCACAGTACAAAGATGTTCTGTTGGTTGGTTAATTGGTCACTGTAAATTGTCCCTTGATTAGGCTAGGATTAAGTCATGGGATTGCAGGGTGGCATGGTTTGTAGGGCCAGAAGGGCCTATTAAATGCTGTACGGCAATAGGTAAATAGATAAATAAAATGATGTGCTCACAGATGGCACGGGTGTATTTACAAACACAGGAATAGGCCCTTCGCCCACTACGTATGTGCCAACCACAATGTCAATTTAAACTGCACATCTACACTACCAACCAAAGGTTGAGGGGTAATCCGATTGATTTCTTCAAAGTACTTGCAAGGGATTAAGTTCAAGGTAATATGGCAGCTGTATAAAACCCTGGCTAGACACACTTGGGAATATTGTGTTTGGTTCAGGCCACCTCATTACAGGATGGATGTAGAAACTTTACAGAGGGTGTAGAAGAGATATACCAGGATGCTGCTGGCACAGAGGGCATGTCTTATGAGGATAGGTTGAGTGAGCTTCTCTCTTTGGAGTGAAGGAGTATGAGAGGTGACATATATAGAGAGGCATAGATTAGAATGGATAGCCAGAGACTTTTTCCCAGGGTAGAAATGGCTAATACAGTGGGGAATAATTTTAAGGTGACTGGAAGAAAGTGTAGGGGGATGTCAGAAGTAAGTTCTTTACACAGAAAGTGGAGGATATGTGGAATACCCTACCAGGGGTGGCAGCAGAGGCAGATTCAAAGTACATTTATTATCAAGGTACGTATTGTTACGTACCCCGTAACTGGGTCACTTACCAGCAAAGATAGAGAGGTCCGTTGAAGTCTGATGGTACTATTTTTAAAATTCTTTATTGAGAAAGGGGCACAAAAATAAGATTAATACAAACATTCAGATAATATACGTTGTCAATACTCCATCTAAAAGCGCAGGTATAATCATAATCATCAATAAGAAATAGCTCTATCGTTTGTCTAGGGGATACTGTATTGTCCGATGGAAAAATAAAAGTCAATTGTCATTCAAGATGCAGCTCTTTGGATTTTTAGAGAGAGACAGTCTTAAACTTGCCCGTGTCTTTTATGAGGCCAATCCGTTGAGTCGGGGGAGTTGGTTCCCTGTTGTTAGTTCAAAATCGTTTTCCATGGTACCAGCCACCGGTTCCCAGGCAAGGGAACCGAACACACGTGGCTTCCTTCAAATGGCTTCCCGCTGTTACGGGATCGCTAGCGTTTCTTCTGGTGCGCCTGAGGGGGCTGTTCCTACAGCCCCTCTTTTATCCTGACTTGCAGGGTTGTAGATGTCAATCAGGTTGGGGGGATGATGCAATCTCTCCCCTTCACCCAGCCCACTTTGCCTGAGGGCTGTCACGTAGCATAGCATCGCAATCCACAAACGTGTCTCCAAGAGACAATGGCCAATGTCTCGTGACCTTACATCGCTGGGGAACGTCTTTCTCTCATTTCCTGGGTCCCCTGACGCAACCCAAGAGTGCTCTTGCAATTCTCACAAAGGAGGGGGCTGTGGGCATAACAGTATGTGGTATACAACCTTGAGATTCATCTTCCCACAGACAGCCATGAAAAAGAGAAAACCGTTGAACCAGTTCAAAGAAAAACATCAAACCCCCTTGCACAAAAAAATGAAACACACAAATGAGTGAAAAAAGAGTGAAAAACACAAAATCGAAAGAGTCTTGGCATATTCAGTTCTGCACAGTGTTCGTTATCTGTGGACTGCCCCAATCAAAATCGCCCAAAATAGCAACAGAAAAAGGAGCAAGCAGAAGGCAGAAGCACATCATAATGATACATCAGGGACATTTAAGAGACTCTTAGATAGGATAGAAAAATGGAGGGCTGTGTGGGTGGGAAGGGTTAGATTGACCTTAGAGTAGGTTAAAGGGTTGGCAGAACATCGTGGGCCAAAAGGGCCTGTACTGTGCTGTAATGTTCTCTGTTCTAGAATGAGGTGGTTCGATTGGGTAGATAAGGACAAAATGTTTCTGTCTGTATGATATCCAACATAAGTGGTGTTAAATTTAAGACTATAATTAGTGAAATAAAGTTAAGACAAAATAAAATAAAGATAGACATCGAACTCTCTATCACAACTTGGGGTGAATAATATGAATGCATTTAAGGATTATTTGGATAGGAATGAGGGGTAAAGAATAGAAAACTATGGTGATAAAGTGAGATGAATTAGAGAGGGCTAGTGTGTGAACACAATAACACAATAAGCAGAATGGCCTATTTTGTTAGTATATTTCTAACGTGGGAGCTAATGTGTGCCCAGAAATCTCCCACAAACTGTTACATGTTAATGACTGTAATCTGTTTTAGTGATGCTGATTGAGAGTTACAATTAACAAGAACTCCTCTTTTCACCTTCATAATGATGCAGCCAGCTCCTTTACTCTGAGAAGGTAGGCGAGAATTCAGTTTAATATTTTATATGAAGGACAATTAATGCATTAGAGTGTCGGCTTAGATTTTGTACTTGAGACTCTGAAATAGCCCACAACCTTTAGCTCGTAGATGAGAGAGCGACCAAATTATAACAATAACAAAGTGAGGAGGCTTAATAGTTGTACAATGGTCTTTCACTATTCACAAGAAAATTATGTCATTTCTTCCACTGGAAGGCAAAATGAAGCACAGAAATACTAAGTTCTTAATAGAATTCCTCGTGTAATAATTTGACTCGATTGATAAGGAATATATACTTTGTCACAATTCACAGGTTTCCAAGTTTTTGTTTGTGAATGCATCAGATCAGAACTAGAAAATCTGTGTTGGCTGTGTTACTGAACTGAGCCTGTAGCAACTGTCTCAGCGACCAGTGGCACAGACCATGCATGCTGGAATGGAACAAAGAGTGGAAAGCACATCATGTTTCACCATCCCTTAAGTAGTGTAACGGTTAACGTAGCACCATTATTGCGCCAGCAACATGGGTTCATTTCCCGCTGCTGTCTGTAAGCTTTTTGTACGTTCTCCCTGTGGCTGTGTGGGTTTCCTCCAGGTGCTCTGGTTTCCTCCCACATACCAATGATATATATCCGGGTTAGTTGGTAATCGTCTAGTGTGGGCTCATTGGGCTGGAAGGACCTGCTACCATGCGTATCTCTAAATAAAATTAAAACAAAGTTAACTAAGTAGTCCATCACGCTTTACAATTTAAATTTATTCATTACTGGGGGTGAGGACAAGACATAGGAACAGAATTAGGCCATTTGGCCCATTGAGTCCACTCTGCCATTCTATCATGGCTGATTTATTACCCCTCTTGACTGCATTCTCCGGCCTTTTCCCTGTAAACTTTGACACCCTTACTAATCAAGAACTACCATCCTCCACTTTAAATGTGGCCAGTGACTTGGCTTCCGCAGCCTCCTTGCTTGTTTGAGTTAGCTGAGTAGTTGATGGGGTCACTCTTTAGAGCCAGCAGCTGCGAAGTGGGACTGGGGTCATACATGTGCCCAGAGCAGCGAAGAATAAATCATCTTCTTCACTAAAGTATATTAGTAAAGCACTTGGAGGTCCATGCCAATTAGTTGTTGTTACCAAAAGCATGGAAGGCATCCAAAGCAACTTTTTCCATCCTCTATTGAAATATTTCTTGTAATGGGTTAATATCAGGGAGCCTTCAGAAGCCAAAAGCCTGACTTGGAGTGTCGTTAATGTCATGGTTGGCCAGACTAAGTAAGCACTGACTGATGAGTACAACCGTAGTACTATATTACGACTTGGAAATTTTCAAAGTCAAGGACAAAGAAGGAGCTGTACCCCACATCCCTCCGATATCTGACTTCAACCAGTTTATCATTCAGTCTCATATAATGCAGTGCTTTGCTAAGCTTATGTAGAAAATTTCCCAGAATGTTGCCAAGAATAGGGGAAAAAGCATTTATTGTGATAGACAAGATCATCTGGAAAAAGTCTTCCTTGGTGCATTAAGGTTAACAGAATTTACTCTTTTTTTGAGATTAAGAGGTATGTTTAAGATCATAAAGCAATTAGATTCAACAAGACAAAACTGTTTCACCTATACTCAGAGGGCACCCTATTAGGGTACACACGTGCACCTGCTTGTTAATGTGAATATCTAATCAGCCAATCACGTGGCAGCAACTCAGTGCACAAAAGCATGCAGGCATGGTCAAGAGGTTCAGCTGTTGTTCAGACCAAACATCAGAATGTGGAAGAATTGTGATCTAAGTGACTTTGACCACGGAATGATTGCTGGTGCTCGACTGGATGGTTTGAGTATCTTAGAAACTGCTGATACCCTGGAATTTTTATGCAAAAAATTCTCTAAGGTTTACAAAGAAACAAAAAAAAAATCCAGTGAACGGCAAATTCTGTAGGCTAAAACACCTTGTTAGTGAGAGAGGTCAAAGAAGAATGGCCAGACTGGTTCAAGGTGACAGGAAAGTCACAGTAACTCAAATAACTATGCATTTCAACATTAGTATACAGAAGAGCATATGTGAATACACAACCATCAAATCATGAAGTGAATGGACTACAGCAACAGAAGACGATTTATCTCCTGTACCTAATGGTGGATTGGATAGTGGACTACTTGACAGATAGACCTCAGTATGTGCGGTTGGGAGACTGTAGGTCTGACACGGTGGTCAGCAGCACAGGGGCGCCGCAGGGAACCGTACTCTCTCCGGTCCTGTTCACCCTGTACACATCAGACTTCCAATATAACTCAGAGTCCTGCCATGTGCAGAAGTTCGCTGATGACACGGCCATAGTGGGGTGTGTCAGGAATGGACAGGAGGAGGAGTATAGGAAACTGATACAGGACTTTGTGATATGGTGCAACTCAAACTACCTGCGTCTCAATATCACCAAGACCAAGGAGATGGTGGTGGACTTTAGGAGATCTAGGCCTCATATGGAGCCAGTGATCATTAATGGAGAATGTGTGGAGCAGGTTAAGACCTACAAGTATCTGGGAGTACAGTTAGACCGAGAAGCTAGACTGGACTGCCAACACAGATGCCTTGTGCAGGAAGGCACAGAGTCGAATGTACTTCCTAAGAAGGTTGGCGTCATTCAATGTCTGTAGTGAGATGCTGAAGATGTTCTATAGGTCAGTTGTGGAGAGCGCCCTCTTCTTTGTGGTGGCGTGTTGGGGAGGAAGCATTAAGAAGAGGGACGCCTCACGTCTTAATAAGCTGGTAAGGAAGGCGGGCTCTGTCGTGGGCAAAGTACTGGAGAGTTTAACATCGGTAGCTGAGCGAAGGGCGCTGAGTAGGCTACGGTCAATTATGGATAACTCTGAACATCCTCTACATAGCACCATCCAGAGACAGAGAAGCAGTTTCAGCGACAGGTTACTATCGATGCAATGCTCCTCAGACAGGATGAAGAGGTCAATACTCCCCAATGCCATTAGGCTTTACAATTCTACCGCCAGGACTTAAGAACGTTTTAAAGCTATTATTAATGCTTTTTGAGATGGTGATTTAGATGCATATCATATTTTTTACTGAGTTAAGTATTGTATGTAATTAGTTTTGCTACAACAAGTGTATGGGACATTGGAAAAAAGTTGAATTTCCCCATGGGGATGAATAAAGTATCTATCTATCTAACTATCTATCTATCTAATAGAGTAGTCATTGAGTCTATTTTAGACTGTTGTGAAGGTGCTTTCAGACCAATAATGGTTACAATGCAGTTCTGAAAGTTCAAAGTAAATTTTATTATCAGAGTACATATATGTCCCCATATACAATCCTGAGATCCATTGTCCTGCAGGCATAGTCAGGAAATCTGTAGAATAGTAACTTTAACAGGATCAATGGAAGATCAAGTGGAGTGCAGAAGAGTACTGTGCAACTGTGCAAATGTAAATTTAAATAAATAGCAATAAATAATGAGAGCATGAAATAACATGATAAAGAGTCCTTAAAGTGAGATCATTGATTGTGGGAGCATTTCAACAGATGAGTGTAGTTATCCCCTTTTGATCAAGACCCTGGTGGTTGAATCCATGAAGTTTGCTCCTTCCAAAGACAGCATCTATTTGCAGCCTGCAGTAGAGTGAACTGGCTCATAAATCTTGAAGAAGATCTTGTCACTGTTGCCAGCTTGCCTGGCCCTAACCCAATGTTCCCCCACAGGTATGCACAGTCTTTTTATTCCACTACACCGAGCACTGCCTTGTCTTGGTGAACTTAATTTCCATCTCAGCTCACCTTGCAGTTGCCCTTCTGTTATTGCTGCCTCAGGTCTGTCCTTCACAAAACTCTACCCCTTGTAAATTCCTATTTTTATTTATCGTCTGCCCTTTGACTTTTAACTCATCTGGTTACCCTGTTTCCATTTCTCAATCACTAAGTCACCTCCAACTACTCACTCGCATCCACCACCATCTATATTTCCCTGTATTCCTCTGAAGAAGGGCTTTCTTGCTTTCAGGAATTCTGTATGAGATAAGGAAAGTCAGGCACTGAAGGAGTTACTGTTGTAACACACAAGGGACTCAGGCTGCAGGACTGATGTCGAAGTAAGCAGCCTGCTGTGTGGAACAGCTTGTTATCGCAAGCAGTGCAGGTGATATTTTAAAAGTAGGATGCAATGTGTGTGATAAGCCACTTTTAAATTTATAAATTACTGTCACCTTTACTTTAAAAGGATGGAAATTGCCAAGAAAAGATTTTCTGATAGTCCTTCACCGTAGCTGTGAGATAAAATGTCAGGAACAAGGCAATTCAGAGAGGCAGAGGAGCAGGATGAGGTAGTGTGGAATCAAATTTCCATCTCCAAGCAAAAAATAGAGCCGGATGCTGGAGGGGCTCAGGAGGTTCTCTCAGTGTTCCGATAACAGCAGCGATACAGCTTCAGATGCAAGTCTCAACACCCCCCAGCTTCAACTTCAATTTATTTTATTTTTATTTAGAGAAACAAAACAGGCCCTTCTGGCCCAACGAAAGCTGCTACATGGGTTTAGGGTAAGAGCTAAGTTCATTTTGAGTGGCTCTGAGGAAGAGGGTGGCTGGAATCTGGAACGCGCTGCTTGATGGGGTATGGAGGCAGGTACTCTCGTAACACTTTAAGTAAATAGATGAGCACTTGAATCACCAAGGCAACTGGCTAAGTGCTGGTAAGTGGGATGGTATTTGATGGTCAGGAGGGACTAAGTGAGCCAAGGGCCTGTTCTTTGCTGAATGATTCCACGATTCTGACTGATTCTCAAGTAATGGTGAGGATTCATTCATTGCTTCCTCCTGTGATAGTGATTCTGATTCTGTTTTTGCACTGTGTGCTTTTAAAAGGTACTGCAAGAGATATTGAGTCAACCATATTCCTGGCAATTTCATCACAGACCTCTCTCTTCAAATCCCCCATTACTACCCTTAGGTTGATTTTCAATGCATTTATGACAACTAATCACACATAGTTACTGCTCTACCCCGTTGAGTGTGCGTAATTCTAAATGAGAGATCCTGAGCGACACACACAAATTGCTGGAGGAACTCCCCAGGACAGACAGCATCAATGGAAAAGAGTAAGCAGTTAACATTTTGGGCCAAGACCCCTCTTAAGGACTGAGAGGATAGGGGGGAGATGCCTAAGTTAAGAGGTGAGGGTGGAGGGGAAAGAGGCAAGCTGGAAGGTGATAGGTGAAGCCAGGTGGGTGGGAAAGGTCAAGAGCTGGAGAAGGAATCTGATAGGAGAGGAGAGTGGACAGTAGGAGAAAGGGAAGAAGGAGAGGACCAAGGTGGAAATAATAGGCAGGTGAGAAGAAGTTAAAAAGTCAGTGTAGAATAGAGCGGGGGGGGGGGGGGAATTTTTGATCACTGGAAGGAGTAATCAATATTCATGCCATCAGGTTAGGGGGTATCCATTTGAAATATAAGGTGCTTCTCCTTCACCCTGAGTGTGGTTTGTTTTTTTTTTATCCCGCTCCAAATATACTTACCCACTATTCAATAGAAATAAGGCATTAATATTTTGAATTTTTCAGTTTTTCTGCTTTCCGCAGTTTAGCGTAAGACTGACTTTGGGAACTCCTTCTCTTGATATGGATACTGTTATAAAGTCGTGGATGTAAATGATGAATAAAACGTCGGGGATGGGCCCCTTAATCCACACTGTTACCATACGACATAGGAGCAGAACTAAGCCCCTTGGCTAACTGAGACTGCTCCACGATTTGATCATGGCTGGCTACTCACTTCTATTGTTTTCATGATCTGTGTTTTATCTCTTTCCCTCCGCATTGTTTATTTATTTTTTAATTGGGTTCTTGTGGGTTTCTTGCCTTGCGGCTGCCTATAAGCAAACTAATCTCAAGCTTGTATAATTTATGCAGTCTTTGATAATAAATGTACTTTGAACCTTTTGAATCTTTGATTTATTATCCCCTTCAACCACATTCTCCTGCTTTTTTCCTGTAACCTAATCACCTTACGTTTATAACGTACTCAATTACTTGGCCTCCACTGCTATTTGTGGCAGTGAATTCCATAAATTCACTATCCTCTGGCTAAAGAAATTCCTCTTCATCTGTTCTTTTATTCAGAGGCTGATTCCTCTGTTCCTGGACTCTCCCACTATTGGAGACATCCTCACCCATCGTCTCCGTGTCCACTCTATCTAGGTTTATCAATATTCAATCGATTTTAATGAGATTTCCTCCACCCCCCACCCCCCCCCCCCCCCATTATTCTGAACTCCAGTAGGTAAGGCCTAGAGACATCAAATACTCCTCATACATTAACCCTTTTATTCCCACGATCATTCCCATAAACCTCCTTTGCACCCTCTAATGCAGCATACCTTTTCTTAGATATAGGGCCCAAAACATTCTCCTGTTTCTGAGAAACTTTTAGTTCTTCAATTTGCTTATCTTTTCACTTGAGTGATGATTTGTTTCTTTACTTTGTTATGTGGTAACATTAACTGGACAATATCTGGATTCTATTATTATTCTGACCAGAAGACGTAGGAACAGAATTAGGCCATTCGGCCCATTGAGTCTGCTCCGCGATTCGATCGCGGCTGATTTATTATCCCTTTTCAACCCCATTCTCCTGCCATCTCCCTGTAACGTTTGATGTCCTTACTAATCAAGAACCTACCAATCTCCGCTTTAAATATACCCAATAACTTGACGCCTACAGCCATCTGTGTAAATGAATTCCTAAGGACCACCATTCTATGGCTAAAGAAATTCCTCCTTATCTCTGTTCGAAAGGGATGTCCTTGTATTTTAAGGCCATGCCCTTTGGTCCTTGACAATTGATTGGTTTAAGAATATGTATTACTTTAAAATTATTCCTTTTTTTGGATGTGGCACCAATTGACAAAGCAGCTTTTCTCGATTAATGGTAGCTGCCTCACAGAAGTCACAGTATGCCACAATCTTGTGCTGACACACAGCTTGTACAGATGGTCCTCACAGTACCGGAGGTACAAGAAAGACTGTGGATGCTGCCTGACCTGCTGAGTTTCCCCAGTGATATTTATACATACTCACAGTACAGTCAGAGATGGAGGCTCAGTACTTAAACTGAACAATTCCATTTTTCCCCCTCGGGTTTGGCGGACAAATTGCACGTGGTGACACAGTTCCTGTAGGTCATAGAGGGTGCAAGTTTGAGAGACTTTTTTTGAAGTAATTTTCATTAATGTCATATTAAATCCTGGAGGACCAGATTTTAGGGATATTTAAAACAGAGATTGATATGTTTTTGGGCGTCAAAGGTTATGAAGAGAAGAGAGGAGAATCGGTTTGAGAGAGATAGTAAATCAGTCATGATGGAGTGAATGGCCTCAATCTGCTCCTATGTTTTATGGTCTTATTTTAAAACAATTATGCAGTCTTCCTGCTATTTTCCCAGTTCAGCCTGCAAATATCAAGGCAGAGTGACTTCCACTTTTCACTTTGTCTTGCGAGTAGTTTGAATTCATAGGCCTTGGTTGGTTAGCCATAGATAATAACCACCGTATTAATACACTTCTGTCCATAGAAACCTGGCAGAGTATTCACCCTGATGCTCATATGGAACCCAAAAGAAGGCAATTAAAACAACCTACCCGAAATGCTGAAGGAATTTCAGCATCACTGGAGAGGAATGGAGTGTTCATTCCTCTCCATCAATCCTGCCTGACCTGCTGAGTTCCTCCAGAATTTTCTGCGTGTTGGTCTGGATTTCTAGCATCTGCAGGATCTCTTGTGTTTCCAATTTGAAAATGTCCAATGGGAACAAGGCGAAATGGGTTGTTGTTCTGTTTTAATTCTTCTTTGGGTTCTCTAACAGGACTAAGAAGACCGAACTGGCCTGCTTTTTGAACTGCTGCCTATCCCTTCTGGTGAAAGGAATGCAGTTGTTGTAGAAGTAGTAGTAGTATAGTAATCACTCAGGTCGAGTGTGATGTTCTTCTAAGGGTGTATCTGTTGGTGGGTGACTGAAGAGACCAATCCAGTATCACCACAGGACTTAATCCAGGATGTAATGGTGGATTACATTAATGGAGAATGCATGTGAATTACTTGGTTTAACTTGGGGAGGGCGATGCACGGGCAGCCACCACACGGTCCATTGGCATGGAGTGCAAGATGATTTCAAACCCTTCACTGCTGCAACCATCCGTCACCTTCACTGCCATTGTGATGTGTCTTCATCTTCCAGCAGCTCCACCACTGAGGTCTTGCTGAAAGTACTCCCACAGATTACTGGTTTGGGAGTCCCGGATTTACGCCCGGCAATAACGAAGGAACCGTGGTGTATTACAGGGTCAGCATAGTATGAAACTTGAGAATCGGTGAAGATCTCTACCACCAATCCTACAGTCTCTTTGACCCACCTACCATCGGGAAGGAGGTACACAAGTGTCAGGACTGGGTAACAGCTTCTTCCCCCAGGTGTGGGTCAAATGAATACCCTCCCATCACTGAGGTCTCGTCACTAGGACAGCGAGCTGCTCACTGTTCACTGGATTACCTGTGCTGCACACTTCACACGCATTTTGAATTATGTATTTTTAAACTTATTGTAATATTTTGTTACATGTGCTTTGTGTGATAAATGTATTTTGGATGTACTGTGGTCTGGAAAATCACTGTTTTATTTGCTTATCTATATGTACAATCAGATGACAATAAACTTGAACTTGAAGTTGAGAGAAAATTATAGAAGGTGAAAATCCTTTCTGCTTGATAGACTATGCTATGGTTTGCAATGTGTTGTTGGATTAGACTAGCAGATTAAGTACAGTGCATTTTGCAGATGCATGGTGTAGGGCATGAAGATTTAGATTGGTAAGCAGGAGTACCAATCAAATAGGGTTGTTTCAGGACATTGAGGAACTCCTGCTGTGATGTCCTGGGGCTGGGAGCTCCAACAACGACAAGCATCTCAAGACATGACTCTAACTAACCACCAGTGTATTTTCCTTATCTTTTTGTGTAATTGAGATCTTCAGATTTACTGAGTCTACCTGTGCTATTCCTGAGGCATCACTCTTCTGGAAGTTGGTTATCCAATCCTGGTTTTCTGTGGCAGCTTGGATTATCTATATCGGAATCAGATGTATTAGCACGATTTATGTGACATGAAATTTACTGCTATGTCGCAGCTGTACAGTGCAAAGACATAAAATGACTGTAAATCACAAAATAAATAAATAATGCAAAATGAAAAGGAATAACAAAGTATTGATCATAGGCTCATGGATCGCTCAGATTTAAGGGCAGCGTGCAAGTTAGAGGCAAAGTTGAAGAAATTGACGAGGTCAGCATGGGTATAACTAGCATTTGCATGGTTCTTTTAAGATTCAAGATTCAAGTTTATTTATCGTGTACATCGAAACATACAGTGAAATGCATTGCTAACAACACAAACACCCAAGGGTGTGCTGCGGGCAGCATGGGGGAAGAAGTCGAATGAATCATTGAGTGTGGGTCTTGAGGCTCGTGTACCACCTCCCCAAATGGTAGTAATGAGCAGAGGGCATGTCCTGCACAGTGAGGGTCCTTAATGATGGATGCTGCCCTCTTGAGGCATTGCCTCTTGAATATGTCCTTGTGCCTAAAATGGAGCTGGTCAGGTAAACAATCCTCTGTAGCCTCTTGTGATCCAATGCATTGGAGCCTCCATACCCAGCTGTGATACAACCGGTCAGAATACTCTCCTCTGTACACGTATATACATTTAGGAGTCTTTAGTGATACACCAGATCTCTTTAAATTCCTGATGAAGTTGAGCCATCTTTGTGATTGTATCAATAAGTTGGGCGCAAGATGAATCCTCATCCTTGATAATACAAATTAACATTTGTCAAGCTTTTAGGAGGGTTCATCCTAATCCTGTATTTGTGATGTGGTCCAGTTTTGTTCAACAATGCTCCCAGAAAACACTTTGGGATGTCTTATTATTTGACATATATTTGGTGTCAGAAGGTGTGGTGCCACTTGTGGGCTGCCCCCAGTATACCCTTGGGTGCTTTGGTTGTTAACAATGCATTTCACTGCATATTTCAATGTACACATGGTAAATAAACTTGAATCTTGATTCTTAAAAGGACCATGCAAATGTAAGTTATACCGTTGTTGACCTCGTCAATTTCTTCAACTTTGCCTCTAACTTCCACACTGCCCTTAAATTCAGTATGTCCATACCTAACACCCTTCTCCCCTTTCTGGATCTCTCTGTCTCCATCTCTGGAGTCAAACTGCCTACAGACACCTTTTATAAACCTACCGATTCCCACGGCTATCTTGACTTGGATCTTTTCTCACCCAGTCTCCTGTAAAAATGCTATTCCATTTTCTAATGTGTCGCTATTTTTTCTTTCCCCATCACTGGGTCTAAGCCTGTTAACTCCAAGGACTGTGGGAAATGTTTCCTCAGAGGCACAGCAGCAGTTCAAGGCTCACCATTCAAAGGCACTTAGGGATGACCTCAAGACATAAGTGCAGAAAGAGGCCATTTGGCCCATCGAGTCTTTTCCACCATTCCATCACGGCCTATTTATTATCCCTCTCAACCCCATTCTTCTGCCCTCTCCCTGTACCTTTAATGTCTTTACTAATCAAGAAAGTATCAACCTCCACTTTAAATATACCCAGTGACTTGGCCTTCACAGCTGTCTGTGGCAATGAATTCCAAAGATGCATCACACTTTGGTTAAAGAAATTCCTCCTCATCTCTGTTCTAAAGGGACATCCTTCTATTCTGAGGCTGTGCCTTCTGGTCCTAGACTCCCCCACAATAGGAAACATACTCTACCTAGGCATTTCAATATTTGATAAGTTTCAGTGAGATCCCCCTTCATTCTTCCAGACTTCAGCGTGTACAGGCCCAGAGTCATCAAAGGCTCCTCATTCCTGGATTCATTCTTGTGAACTTCCTCTGGACCTTCCCCAATGCCAGTACATCCTTTCTTAGCTAAGACATGATGAACAATCTATTATACTCAATGATTAGCTGCAAGCGATGGATTTTGTTGAATCCAAACTAGTCCATATTGACATGAGTAAATTGGTTTATTGTCACATGTGCTGAGATATAATGAAAAACTTCTCTTGCATACAGATCAATTCATGACAACAGTGCTTTGAGATAGTACAAGGTAAACAGCAATAGTGAAGAAAAGGCATTACAGTTACGGAGTAACTGCCATACAGTGTAGGACAATAAGTTGTAAGGTAGTTACAAGGTAGATTGTAAGGTCAAGAGTCCGTTGTAACTGGCTGCATCACTGGCTGGTATGGAGGCGTTACTGCACAGAATTGAAACAAGCTGCAGAGAGTTGTAAACTTAGTCAGTTCCATCATGGGCACTAGCCTCCATAGTATCCAGGACATCTTCAAGGAGTGATTCCTCAAAAAGGCAGCGTCCATCATTAAGGACTCCCATCACCCAGGTCATGCTTTGTTCTCATTGCTACCATCAGGTAGGAGGTCCAGAAGCCTAAAGGCACACACTCAGTGATTCAGGAACAGCTTCTTCCCCTCTGCCATCCAATTTCTGTATGGACATTAACCCCACGAACACTACCTCACTACTTTTTTATTTCTATTTTTGCACTACTACTATAATACACAATTTTTTTCTCGACATATGCCAGTGATATTAAACCTGATTCTGATTTAGCATACTAAGAAACTGTTCAATAGTTAACAGTGGTCAATAATGGTAGGATAGAAGCTGTGCAGGAGGTTGATGTATATGCTTTCAGGCTCTTTGCAGAAGTTTTGTGGTCATTACCTGACCTTTTTACAGCCAGCCCAATTGGTTATCATTTGCTTCATCATTTTCAATAGGTGTAGTGACAATATGGGAAGTTTGTTTTATCATAGAAAATACAACAAAGATTAAATTTGATTAACTATTCCTGACATCATTTTAGACAGCAAAGTAATGAACACGATGTTTATTCTAAATATTCAATGTTTTGTACTTTTATGTGTCCCAGAATAAAAATTGTAGCTTCAGGAATTGCTTAGAGCATGGCGTTGATGCATTAATATTGAAAGCCAGAAAATAAAGGCTTGGAAACAGTTTAATTTCCATAATCTACTTGGAGTATCGGTTAAAGTTTAACAAATATTAAACTTCAAATCTGTAAGAAATTTAATGTACTCTGATAGTTTATCAGTTGGCTATATATTGGAAATGTGCTAAAATAGAATTTGAACTTGTAGCTGAAAGGTTTTCATAAGCTGGTCTCTGACAGCAATTCATTATCATTAATTGTAGGTTGTAGAATAAACTTGCATTTATAGAGTGCTATTCATATGCTCAATAATTGACAAGAATGAAACAAAGTCTTTGGTTGCTTTAGTATTAATAATGGTTGCTTGTAGAATGGGAAATGCAACAAAATGAAAGTACATAAATATATGTAAATATTGTATACATAATGAAAATGTATAAAATATATTAGCATTGAATAATGGTGCAGAGGTGATTTATTACAGATAATATTTTTACTTTGTATTATTTTCTGTCCAATTAATTACAGACAGACAGACATACTTTATTGATCCCGAGGGAAATTGGGTTTCGTTACAGTTGCACCAACCAAGAATAGAGTAGAAATATAGCAAAATAAAACCAGAAATAATTAAATAATAATAAGTAAATTATGCCAAGTGGAAATAAGTCCAGGACCAGCCTATTGGCTCAGAGTGTCTGACACTCCAAGGGAGGAGTTGTAAAGTTTGATGGCCACAGGCAGGAATGACTTCCTATGATGCTCAGTGTTACATCTCGATGGAATGAGACTCTGGCTAAATGTACTCCTGTGCCTAACCAGTACATTGTGGAGTGGATGGGAGACATTGTCCAAGATGGCATGCAACTTGAACAGCATCCTCTTTTCAGACACCACCGTCAGAGAGTCCAGTTCCACCCTTACAACATCACTGGCCTTACGAATGAGTTTGTTAATTCTGTTGGTGTCTGCTACCCTCAGCCTGCTGCCCCAGTTCACAACAGCAAACACGATAGCACTGGCCACCACAGACTCGTAGAACATCCTCAGCACCATCCAGCAGATGTTAAAGGACCTCACTCTCCTCAGGAAATAGAGACGGCTCTGACCCTTCTTGTAGACAGCCTCAGTGTTCTTTGACCAGTCCAGTTTATTGTCAATTCATATCCCCAGGTACTTGTTATCCTCCACCATGTCCGCACTGACCCTTTGGATGGAAACAGGGGTCACGGTGCCTTGGTCCTCCTCAGGTCCACCACCAGCTCCTTAGTCTTTTTCACATTAAGCTGCAGATGATTCTGCTCACACCATGTCAAAGTTTTCCACCGTAGCCCTGTACTCAGCCTCAACTCCCTTGCTGATGCATCCAACTATGGTAGGGTCATCAGAAAACTTCTGAAGATGGAAAGACTCTGTGGAGTAGTTGAAGTCCGAGGTGTAGATGGTGAAGAGAAAGGGAGACAGGACAGTCCCCTGTGGAGCCCCAGTGCTGCTGACCACTCTGACACAGAGTGTTACAAGCGCACGTACTGTGGTATGTGTGTTTTTTGAGTCTGGTTACTGGTAGGTGATATAGCAGTGGTTTATAGTCTTCGCAATATTGAAGGAGTTTGCAAAGATTGATGCTGAAAGTAAAGCGACTAGGCATCAGATATGTATGTTGAGGTAAATACCTTGACTTCATACTGAAATTCAACCCTTGGAAATTCAATAACGAGTCATCAATTTACACAGTTTGAAACCATCTCAGGTCTTCAGGTGCACAACTGAAGCTTGCTGGCATTCGTGTACCAATATGGGAACAACAAAAGCAGACCTTGTGTTCAGACAACACACACAAAGTGATGAAGAAACTCAGCAGGTCAGGCAGCATCAATGGAAAGAGTAAGCCGTCGCTGTCTCGGGCCGAGACCCTTCATCAGGACTGAGGACAGGTGCTAGAGTAGTGGAGCAGTTAGCATGATATTATTACAGCTTGGGCATTGGAGTTTGGAGTTCAATTCTGGCAATGACTATAAGGAGTTTGTACGTTCTCCCCGTGACCGTGTGGGTCTCCTCCGGGTGCTCCGGTTTCCTCCAACAATCCAAAGACCTACCAATTAGTCAGTTAATTTGTCATTGTAAGCTGTACTGTTGAACAGGTGTGGCTCATTGGGCTGGAAGGGCCTGCCCTGTGCTGTATCTCCAAATAAAATAAATTCATTAATTTAATTAAATTTAACAGTTTTCAGAAAGGACTGTAGAGGACAGGGGCTGGGAGTTAGGTTGGGATCACTTTTACTCTGTTGTAATTACTGTTCCTGTCTGATATCATCATCGTAAGTGGATCAGACTTTAGGTTTGCAGTAGATGAGAAATTAAATTTCTGGTCCCAGAAGATTTTCTTCTAAAAATATATTAATAACATATAGCAGCCTCTCCGGACTCTGGATTGGGGATTGCCAAACGTTATGTGGATTTTCTGGTGTAGTCTGTTTTGTGATATGCTTTTGTGATATCATTCTGCGGGAACGTTGTCTCATTTTTTAACTGCATTGCATTTGTGGTTTCTAAATGACAATAAACTAAATCTGAATCTGAATATAGAGTATTTACTAACGGGATTACAGTTGTTTTCAAACACTGCGCCAAGTAATTCAATATATTCAAAGTATATATATTATCCAAGTATGTGTACTGAATACAACTCTGAGATTCGTCCTTTCACAGACAGCCACGAAACAAAGAGGCACCATGGAACCAGCTCATGGAAACATTAAACTCCCAATGCATGAAAAAAGACCAAATCTTGCCAATAACAAAAAGCAAGCAAACAACACGTAGAATATCAAACATCAAACCAGTGGTCCAGTAGTATTCGGTTTAGTTCAGTGCATCACCGTACTTCACAATGGTGCACCAGTCTGCTCAAAAACAGCAAAAAAAACCCAAACAGAATCCAGGAACACAAAATCCTCCCAAAACGAGTCCACAGCCTCGCTGATCAATTTTTGCAACTTGGATCCCAAGACTCTGGCACTTCCCTCTGACAGCAGAGGGAGAGGAAGACGGGTCAAATGCAGGCAGATAGCACCAAAGGCCCACCCGTCCTCCGCTCTCATCCTCGTTGACCTTCAACCTTGCCTAACACCTTACTCGGAGTGAGGCAATGGAGTCAATCACGAGCTCGGACCCTCCCTTACAATACAGTATTATTATTCTCAAAGTATGTGTAAATTATACAACCTTGAGATTCATCTATTTTCAGGCAGTCACAAAACAAGAAACTCCAAAGAACCTTATTAAAAAGAGAAAGACCAACACTCACTGCACACAGAAAGAGGTAAAAAAAAAACACATAAACCATGCAAGCAATAGAAGCAAGCGACAACATTCCGAACCGAATTGAGTCCGTTGACCTGAATCCTGGAACAGATGGAGTAGGCCCAAAGCCTTGGTCTCAGTTCATCACCGCGCACCTTGCAGCACAAATCGCATAGCAGCTGGAGTAGTCTTGCAGCCTCAGTGCCACGGAGAGAGGATTGATCATGTGGAAGACTGAGCGGAATTGGCCCAACCCTCACCTCTGATCCCGACAGCCTGCCTTTTCAGTCTGTCCAGGCCAGTGTTTGCAACACAGTAATGCCCAGTGGTGTCCGGATCTTGGATTTAGGCCTGGAAAGGTATTTCACCTCCTTTAGAGATAAGAAATGATGTAGAAGAAACAGAGGAGGTACTATGATACTCAAAGTGAATAGAGTTTCAATTCAGTAAAGAAGAACATTGAGCAACCCCAGACCCAAAATTATTTACAACACCAATACTTAGAAACCTTTGAAATTATTCATATCAAGTATCATTCTTGTCTGCTGTTTGAAATCATCACAATTCTATTCATACGACATAATAAATGACTTGTAAATGCTGAGGATTGAACACAGGGGGGTGGGATAAGGGTTTCATACATCAGGTACGTCCCCAGTTAATACTGAATTGCAGTTTAAATGTAAAGCAAGTACATTTTCTGCTGTCCACCTCCCAGTTAGCAAAGTGCTGCTAATTATCACAGTTCCTCATAGTGCGACGTAGCTCAGTAGTCGTGTGTGTATTGTGTTGTGTGAGGGCTGCTGCATTCAATCTCTAATACCTCCAGTCAAGTTATTAAAGATTTCATTGTAACAGTTAATGTGTATGAAAACTTGCAATCTGATTTACCAAACATATTTACCACAACAGCTGTCTCGTACTTGGTGCTACACAATAGATTCCCATTGGGGTCTGTATCTTAAACCCAAAGCACTTTAATGGTTTGTATTTGACTGAAGGTTGGAGACCAGTCTAGTCGTCAGTTGTGCACTGCAGATGAGCTGAATGAAGGAGATACTCAAAAGATGGGAATTATATTATACCTGTTCAGAACATCCCGGTTTATAGGCAATTAAGTACTTCAGAAGCCATTACTACTCTTTGAATAATGCCATAGATACTTTCTTCCTCAACCTGCAAAGCTGTAGGGGCTTCAGTTTAGCTATTAAAACACAACATCTTCAATTATCCAGTATCAAGTATCTGCCAAATTATCTAAGTGTGTCCTGGTGTAAAGATTATCATTTCAGCTCAAGAGGTACTATTCATCTGATCTAATGTGAGGTTGCTACTAAAAGAACTAAAATGAGAGCTTCACAAAGTTTTCTGTCAGATTGATCAGATGTGTATAGTACTGAGGGAGCCATAAGGAGCCATAAACTTCAGCTTATTCAAAACTCAGTAGCCTATATTAAGTCCCAATAGAACATCATTTGCTTAATTCATGTTTTATATTATGTACCATAACTTCCTTGCTTTTCCTTTCTGTGCCACAGCAAATGACGCCAGGCTTCTATAAGCCACTGTCATTACCTTATCTACCTGTGTGTCTGCTGTCTGAGTTCCTTGGACGTGCACAGCAAGGTTGCACTGTTTCGCAGTACATCTACATTCAGTGGCCAATTTATTAGGTACCGCTTTGTAATGTGGGAGAGCAGATTCGAGGATCCAGTCAATGAAGTGAGGCACGGATTTAAAAATGGGTGTGCGAAGCACTAAATTGGGCTACTAGCTAAACAAGTATTCATCTGAGCTAGCCATACCCACTACACGATACATTCAGTGACCTTTTAAATTAACGGATACTCTGCCGAACTTCCCTGATTTATAAAACCCAATAGGTAAGTATTTTATGAACGGATGCTTAACTAAACACACTGTGGGGAGCCCATCTATGTCTGCAATGCTCTTTCTCAATGGTCCTTCAGTGCCAGTCGCTAATTCAGCCTGAAGTAGTTCAGCCCCGTGAGCAGCAAGAAAGAAAAGGAGATAACCTCTTCATGTGCTATCTTTTATACCCCCAAGGTGCCCAGAACTGGAGATGGTCTCTATTGCGCCCATAAGCCAACAAATGGGAAAAGAGCATTGCAACTCTAAACAAACCAGTCAATATGATGGAAGTGGCTTTTCAAACAGAATAAACTACGCCCTCCAAAGGACACTCTTCTACCTAATAAAGTGGCCACAGAGTGTATGTCTGTGGTGTTCTGCTGCTGTAGCCCATCCACTTCAAGGTTCAACATGTTGTGCATTCAGGAATGCTCTTCTCCACACCACTGTTGTAACACATGGTTATAACAGTTAGTCACCTTCCTGTCAGATTGAATCACTCTGACCATTCTCCTCTGACTTCTCTCGCTAACAACAGAACTGTTGTTCACTGGATAACATTTAGTTTTTTTGCACCATTCTCTGTAAACTCTGGAGACTGTTGTGCATGGAAATATCAGCAGATCCTGAGATACTCAAACTACACCGTCTGGCACCAACAGTCATTCCACAGTCAAAGTCACTTAGATCACATTTACTTTACTTTATTGTCACCAAACAATTGATATTAGAGCGTATAATCATCACAGCAATATTTGATTCTGTGCTTCACGCTCCCTGAAGTACAAATCGAAGTAAATATAATAAAAATTTAAATTATAAATCATAATTAGAAAATAGAAAAGGGAAAGTAAGGTAGTGCAAGTCAGGTCTGGATATTTGGAAGGTATGGCCCAGATCCAGGTCAGGATCTGTTCAGCAGTCTTACCACAGTTGGAAAGAAACTGTTCCCAAATCTGGCTGACAAATCTTCAAGCTCCTGAACCTTCTCCCGGAGGGAAGAGGGACATAAAGTGTGTTGGCTGGGTGGGTCGTGTCCTTGATTATCCTGACAGCACTGCTCCGACAGCGTGCGGTGTAAAGTGAGTCCAAGGATAGAAGATTGGTTTCTTCCCCATTCTGACATTTGGTCTAAGTAACAACAGAACCTCTTGACCATATCTGCATGCTTTTGTGCATTGAGTTGCTGCTACATGATTGGCTGATTATATATATACATTAACGAGCAGGTGTACCTAATACGTGGCTGCTGAGGGTGTTTTAAACATTTCATCCTCATGTAAAAAAACATTGCTGTGCCTCGCTGCTCTCTATCTCTGTAATATATCCCAGCCCCACAATTCTCCAGGTTGGCTGAGCTCCACCAAATCTGATCTCTTGCTCATCTCCTCTTGACCACAGGGCATTGTACCTTTTCCCATAAAAGTCCCAAGTTTGAAAAGTATTTATGTAAATATGTAGGCCTTCAACTCCCTACTGCCTAAAGAAATTGCCAAGAAATGTGAGCACAGCTTAGACCGTCTCTCAACTCAACCTCTATTCCATTGATTCCATCTATACGTCTCTCTGCCTCGGGAAAGCAGCCAACGTAATGAAGTTCTCTGTCTCCCCTCTCCAGTTGGGCAAAAGATACAAAAGCTTGAAAGCCCATTGCACTAGACTTGAGGACAGCTTCTATCCTGCCGTTTATCACTCTGTCACAACCAGGGGTTGTTAAAAAAAGAAAACATTTTTCAGTTAGTATGTGGATTGTATTTTCTTAGTATAATCTTGTGGGCACACACTGTTCCTTGGATTGTTTACCTCATATGTCTAGTTGTTTGTCCTTGGATTGGCTCTGGGTTTTTCACTTAGTGTTGCAAGTGTCTCATTTGGTATCGTGGGGATTGTTAAGCTCTCCTTGTATTTATCATTTTTATTCAATTTGGGATAATTAAATTAGCTCGGGACTTTCAATGTCTTGCATTGTATTTGTTGTCTTTGGGGTTATTGCTTCATTTGAATACAGGGGCTGTCTGATTGGCCCTGAATTCCTATATGCTCCAGGGTGGCTTTTGGGGGGTGGGGGGGTGGCAGGCCTGTTTGCTGGATCGTTGTGGATCCTTTTCTGGTGAAACTCTGAGTTCTTTGATATATCATGAGTGATTTCAGTTCTTCAAGATTCTGTCTGGTTTGCTTGTGTTCTCATTAGTTTATGCTGTTTAATTTCAGTAATCCATCTTTTGTTTGAACTGCTGAAGTGTCAGTGGTTACTACACCTCAGCTGCTTCATCAATGACCTTCCTTCCATCATAAGGTCCAATGTGGGGATGTTCACAGACTGCACAATGTTCTGCACCATTCATGATTCCTCAGAGTGTGAAGCATATCACACCCAAATGCAACAGGACCTGGACAATATTCAGGCTTGGGCTGACAAGTGGCAAGTAACATTCGAGCCACGCAAGTGCCAGGCAATGACCATCTCCAACAAGAGAGGTTCTAACTGTCTTTCCTTGATATTCAGTGGCATCACCATGACTGAATCCCCTACCATCAACATCCTGGGGGGTTACCATTGACAGGAAACTGGACTGGTCTAGCCATATAAACACCATGGCTTCCAGAGCAGGTCAAAGGCTAGGAACCCTGGAGCACATAACTCACCTCCTGACTCCTTAAAGGCTGTCCATCATCTACAGTGCTCAAGTCACGAGTGTAATGGAACACTCACAACTCGCCTGGATGAGTGCAGCTCCATCAGCACTCAAGAAGCTTGACACCATCCAGTACAAGACATCCCACTTGATTGGTACCCATTCCACAAGCATCCAATCCCTCCACCATCGATGGACAGTTGCAGCAGTGTGTACTATCTACAGGGTGCACTGCAACAACACACCAAAGGTCTTAAGGCAGCACCTTCCAGACACACGACCATCTAGAGGGACAAGAACAGCAGATACCTGGGAACACCACCACTTGGAAATTTTCCTCCAAGTCACTCACCATCCTGACTTGGAAACATATCGCCATTCCTTCATTGTCGCTGGGTGAAAATCATGGAATTCCCTCCCTAACAGCACCGTGGGTGTACCAACACCTCAGGGGCTGCAGCGGTTCAAGAAGGCAGCTCATAACCACCTTCTCAAGGGCAACTAGGGATGGGCAATAAATGCTGGCTTAGCTGGAGATGCCCATATCCTGTAAATGAATAAATTTAAAAAAAAAACTTGAGTTTACCAGTGACCCGACATATTCTGTTGAATGGACCTCTTGTACGTTAAAAAATGAAAACTTGATCTCCAACTGACCACTTGATTGCCCTTTCATTTTCCTTGTCTATCTGTACTGTGCACGCTCTATAGCTGCAACATTATATTTTGCGCTTGTTTTTTCCTATTACTACATAAATGTACTTTATATATGGCATAATCTGCCAGGATAGCATGCAAATAAAGCTTTTCACTGTATCCCAGTACACACGACAAAAATAAACTAATAGCAACTCTCTGAGAGTCTTACCCATTTCAGTTACTTGTATTCCATCAAATGCCCAAGGGAGTTTCATCATGACACAGTGGAATATAACTTTTCTGATTCATTTATTTATCACATGAACTTCAAAACATTCAGTAAAATGTTAACACAAGAAATTCTGCAGATGCTGGCAATCCAGAGCCACACATGCAAAATGCTGGAGGAACTCAGCAAGTCAGGCACCATCTATGGAAGTGAATAGATAATCAATGTTTCAGGCTGAGACCCTTCTTCAGGACTGAGAAGGAAGGGGGAAGATGCCAGAATAAAAAGCTTGGAGAAGGGGAAGCAGTCTAGCTGGTAGGTGATAGGTGAAGCCAGGTGGGTGGAAAAGGTTAAGGGCTGAAGAGGAAGGAATCTGAAGGGAGAGCAGTGTGAACCATAGGAGAAAAAGGCTCAGTAAAATGTGTTGTTTGTGTTAACAACCAACAAAACCTAAGGATGTGCTGGGGGCAGCCTGCAAGTGCCGCTACACTTTCCAATGCCTGCATAGCGTGGCCACAATGTTTGGTAGAACATCACAAACAACCCAAACAACACAAGAGCATCAAAACAACGAAAGCAAAGTAAGCTTCTTTCCTCTATTCTAAAAACACCCACAAGCTCACACACAGAGACAGGCCTCCAATCCCAGGACAGGCCACCTCTGGGCCTTCAGCCTCCAAGGTACTCACAGAAGCTGGGCTTCCGACATGCACAGTGGGCTTGCTGACCCAGGGCTTTGAACATCAAGACTCAACTTACTTGATTTTTTAACAATTCTCTTTCCAGATTTAAATGTTAAACAATTATTGCCCCTTCCCAATTGCTCTCAAAGATGGCTCTCATTTCTTGAACAACAGTAGCCCTTCTTCTGGAAGCACTTCCACCTCTCCATGTGTAATTGTTGTTTGAAGCACCAGAATGTAGACACAGTGATGAGAAAGCATCTGCAGTTTCTAATCCAAACCTGGAAGATACATAATGTGGAGAGAACCTCAGGTGATAGTGTCCCCTTGCATCTGAGGACAATCCTTGACCTTGGAAAATTCTTGAGCAATTTTGAGTTCCATATCTACGGAAAGATGTGCTGGCCCTGGAGAGGGTCCACAGGAGGCTCACAAAAAAGATCCTGGGAATGAAAGGCTTAATAAATGAATATTTTATAGTTCTGGACCTATACTCAATGGAGTTCTTAAGGATTGGGGGAAATCTCACAGAAACCTACTGAACAATGAAAGACTGGATAGAGTGGACATGAAAGATGGAGTAGGAGTCAGAATAAAGAGACGTACCTTTAAAATTGAGATGAGGAGGAATTTCTTCAGAGGGTTGTGAATGTTTGGAATTTGTTGCCATGGGGGCCATAGAGGGCAAGCCTCTGTGAACTTAAGACAGGGATTGTTATAATCTTAATTGTTAAGTAGGTTAAGAATTATGAGAAGATTGGAGAATGGGGTTAAGCAATATAATCACCTATGGTTGAATGTTGGAGCAGACTTGATGGGCTGAATGGCCTAATTCCATTCCTTTGATGGTCTTGTGGAGAATTTAAGGTTTGAGGAGAAGTTGATAGTGAAGCCAGTTCAGTTTCAGTTTAGGAATGACAAGTCCGTGTTATCTTCAAGGTTTGAAAGTGGTTGATGTTCTAAATGTCATTAGTTTCTAAATTACACTTAGTGTTCTGGGAAATTTAAGCATTCACCGATCTGCTGGATTACGATGCTGGCTCTGCTCAGTCCTCATGATATTTATTGTTCATGATGTTGAGTAAAGCAATCAGATCAGAGTAGGATAATCACCATGTGGCACCTTAACAAGCAGGAAATGAGTCTGCTGAATCTTTAAAGAAGGGAACTGTTGCCTAATCTGAATACTGTGATTGAAAATTCAAATCTATGTCTCTAGAAATGCTCTTGATAGGGAGATTACCAACATCCAAGATCTATGGGCCAAATGGCATCAGCACAATCTGTGACATTCCTTTGAAAACAAAGGTGGTGGAAAAGCAGACATTACCAACATATTCCAATAAAATTGAGTTTTCCCTCTTTTTGGTGCATTAACAGGATGATGAAAAACACCCCCTCATGCCTTCTGCGTAAAGAAAAAGCCATTTTAACAGTTGTGACATGATCAGAGCGCAGCAATCCGGAGGTAGAGGCCTGTAGGTCGAAGACCAGATGCAGAGGCCCAAATGAGTCAAGTGGGCCCCGGTCACTGGGATTGAATATCTGTGTGAGTCAGGAATACGTAGCCCAAAGGTTAAACCCATAACGAGCTGTGAGGCAAAGTGTGTCGTTGGAGGCCTGATATCTGCAGGTCTGAGAATCCGCAGCCAATGACTGGAAAGGGGGGGGGGGGGGAGAGAGAGAGAGAGAGAGAGAGAGAGAGAGAGAGAGAGAGAGAGAGAGAGAGAGAGAGAGAAAGAAAGAAAGAGAGAGAGAGAGAGAGAGAGAGAGGAGAGAGAGAGAGAGAGAGAAGAGAAAGAAAGAAAGAGAGAGAGAGAGAGAGAGAGAGAGAGAGAGAGAGAGAGAGAGAGGAGAGAGAGAGAGAGAGGGAGAGGTGTGTGTGTGTGTGTGTGTGTGTGTGTGGGTAGGTGGCTGAAAAGAAGGGTGAGAAAGGAGTTTGTTGTGCTGTGTGTTGTAATGTGAATATTATTAAAAGTAAGTTCATACTAACTGGGAAGCTGTTGGTAACAAGAGGCAGGTTCTAGGGTTTTTTACTTCCGGAATGCATTGTATATAGTTCCACCACCCATGCGGCACGAGATACCTGAAAGCCTCTGTATTGTAAATATCATTTGCCGTCCCAGGCAAAGATGCTCTTTTGGCCATAAAGTTGTCGAGTGGTCCTTTTGTAAAGTAGAATTTACCACACTGTGGTTGGCTTGTTTTGTTATTGTTGTTGTTTGTGTTGCTTTACTGAACATTGTGGGCATGCTATGTTGGCAGTAGAATGTGTAGTGACATTTGCAGGCTGCCCCTACCACATCCTTGGCTGTGCTGGATGTTAACACAAATGACACATTTTTGCTGTATATCTCAGTGTACTGTACCTGTAATAAATAAATAAATGTGAATCTAGTTCAACTTTAAATTCAAGCTTATTGTCATTCAACATTCACATGAATAACATCAAACGAACAACATTTCTCCAGACCAAGGTACACAGCACAGTACTTAAATTAACAAATAATAAGGTGCACATACTTCATGTTCTTAATATCTAGCAGAGTTTTGCGATCGTAACAAAAGGACAAACAATAACATCATTAGCTGGAGACGGAGCAATTGGGCACACCACCATCTTGTTCCAAGTTCCCTTTACTCCACTTTGAAAATCATGTTCTGACATAGAATGTGTCTGCTTACAAGTCCACACCACTAATGATCTTGCAGTTGCCATTATTGCCATGAACCTTAGAAAGGGCATCAGGTCCTCAAAGAATTCTCCTTTGATTGGAGCGTATTGATTGGACAGCACTGTACAGTCTGATGTGGTAGCAATAGAGAGGCAGTACAGAAGAAATTCAGGATGTTCCGAGGAATGGGGGGGGGGGGGGCTGTAGTTTTGAGGAAAGATTGGATAGGTTGGGAGAACTTATAGAGGTTTACACAAATGAGGGACAGAGGTAAGATCGAGAGCCACAGCTCAGGGGAGTCTAGAAGTAGAGGGTCTGAGTTTAAAGGGAGAGGGGAGAGATTTAGAGGATGCAAGTGCGGTGGATATGTGGAACAAAGGTGACATGGTAGCTTTGGCTTTGGTGCAATCACGTTGCAGAGCCAGCAGCCACTGGTTGGAGCTTGATTTCTGCCACTGTCTGTAAGGAGTTTGCTCATTTTCCCCGTGGCGGCATGAGTTTCCTCTGGGTGCTCCGGTTTCCAGTTTCCTTCCACATTCCAAACATGTACAGGTTAGGGTTCATGAGTTGCAGGCATGCTATATTGGTGCTGGAAGCATGGCGACATTTGAGAGCTAGCTCATCTCAGACTGTGTTGGTGTTGATGCAAATTATGCATTTCACTGTATGCTTCAGTGTTTTGATGCATATGAGACAAATAAAGCTAACCTTTACATTAACCATGTCAAAACCCCGAGGAGGAACTGTACTGGGTTCCATTCTGATAACATTGAGAACTTGCAAAATATTAATGGCAACGTTTTGCAGATACCATCAAATGTCAGTGCATTGCACATTAACATGGGGAAACCCATTTTTTCTGCTCTGTGATTTAACAATATAATACACTGAGAATAATTAGCAGATCATGCATCATCTATGGACTAGGAATTAGAGTTAAAGTTTTATTAGAACTGGATATGTAAGAAAACAAGTTTGTTTTAAGGTAGGAGGAGTGGAGAAGAATTGAAAATATCTGGTAAAGTGAGATTGAGATGGTCTAGGTGCCAACTATAGAAGATGAGAAATCATGCTAGAATACTGGAAGACATCTCAAAATAAGTCTCATTCTTAGAAGCAGCAGAACCAGAGAAACTAAAACTGAAAGAAGGGAATAAAGTCTTTTATTGAAAGGAAGTGTATCTAAGATAGCTCAACAAACAATCTCCTGGAGGATCTCAGCGGGTTGAGCAGTGTCTGTACAGGAGGAATCGGCGATATTTAGGCTTGAAACCTGTTATCAGGACCATTCAGTCAGCATCTGTGGGGAACAATCCCAGGGCATCTTTAGGGAGCGGTGTCTCAGAAAGGCAGCGTCTACTATTAAGGACCCAAGGCATGTCCTTTTCTTACTGATACCTTCAGGTAGGAGATATAGAAGCCTTAAGACACACACTCAGCGATTCAGGAGCAGCTTCTTCCCCTCTGCCATTCAATTCCTAAATGGACATTGAAGCTTTGAACACTACCTCACTTTCTTCTTAATATACAGTATTTCTGTTTTTGCACATTTTAAAAATCTATTCGATATACAGTACATAATTGATTTATTTGTTTATTACTATTTTTATTTTATTCATTATTTTTTCTGCTAGATTATGTATTGCATTGAACTGCTGCTGCTAAGTTAACAAATTTCATGTCACATGCCAGTGATAATAAACCTGATTCTGATTCTGATTCTGATACCCCACCCCCCCCCACCAATGGTTATTAACCTCCTGAGCTCCAATGGCAGATTATTGCTTTTGAATCCAGCCTCTGCAGCCTCTTGTGAGTGTGTACCTAAGGTAGTATTTCCAGACATTCACAGACATTTACAAGGTCACACATGTTCAACCACAGATGAGTAGTTAATTCCTACACTTTTTTTTCTGTTCTCATCAACCAATCCACAATCGACAACAATATATTATTGCCAAGCTCAGATGTTCTACAGTTGTTTAATAACCTCTTGCATGGCACTTCATTGAAGGGCTTCTGAAAGTTTAAATGCAGCACATCCACTGGGCTCTCTTATCAATCCTGCTGGATATACATTAGTGAAAAAAACTCAAAAGCTTTTCCCTTTTGTAAGCTTATGTTAACTCTGTTCAACTCTGTTATTGTTTTCTATTTGCCCATGGCCACTTAGTAATATAGTCTACCATATTCCATACTGTGGATATCAGGCCAGCTGGTACGTAGTCCCTTGTGTTTTTTTTCTCTCTATCTCCTTTTATAAATATTGAGGTTACATCTGCTTTCTTCCAATCTGTGGGAATTGATTGAGAGCATATTGAATGTTGAGGGATAACAACAAATGCATCCACTATCTTCATAGCTGTCTCTTTGGATGCAGGCCCTGTGAATTTATTGGCTTTCAATCTCATTAATTTCTCCAATACTTTTTACGCTGATGCTAACCTGAGCTCTGGTTGGTTACAGTGTTGTCACCACATGCAGACTTTAAGTCATCAATTGGTAGCTTCTGAGTTATTTTCCATTACCGAAAGACCACTCAACCATTGAACACAGATCAAGCAATCCACTGGATTTACCATTTCTGAATAAAATCTATTGAAGGGTTATATACAGAACACAGCAAAATAGTGATGGAAAGGGTGATTTCTCATTAGGAGTGGTTCAAGATTCAAGATTGTTTATTGTCATTCTTTAATATACATGTGTAAAAGAGAATGATATAACTGTTACTCCAGATCCACTGCAGCATTAAAAAACACAATAAAAATACACTACAAATATAAATATAAAAGCAATCCTACAAAGCACAATGTACGAGTAACTTTAATATACTGTACATAGACTGATTGTATGTACATATACTGACAATGTGTGATGGGGAATGGTGGGGTGGGTTAATGGGTGATCAGACTGATGGTTTGGGAAAGTAGCTGCTTTTGAGTCTGGTGGTCCAGGTGTAGATGCTATGTTGCCCCCTCCCTGATGGGACTGGGTCAAACATTTCATGAGCAGGATGAGTGGGATTCCTCATGATATTGCTGGCCTTTTCCCAGCACCTTTTTGTATATAAAGGTTATTACAGGCTAAGCAACCAAGCAGATAAGATGGAGTTAAGAATCGGATCAACTGTGCAAAATGAATGGCAGAACAAGCTGGAGCAGCTGAACGCTGACTTCTGTTTTTACATTCCCACATTTGGAGCTGAATCCTATCAAATTTGACTTGCAGCATAACTATTATTTCCTGATCAACAAGATCACAATATTAAGACAAATGATGAAGCTGTTCAGAACACTCATAGGAATCTCATTATATAATTCTGCAGGAGTTTGAACGAATAAAACATTTTTTTCCTTCACTACCCTATCCAGACCGCTATAAAGGAAATTTCTTTGTGGCATTTGTTTGAAATTAACCAAGCACTGACAGTCCTGGAGAGTATTAGGTCATTAGTGTTGCCTGGTGTCACTTTAACATGCTGGCTTACAATGCTGTGACTTCATTATACATGATGTAAAATTTGTTGTTTAGTAATGAGGGCAAAACCAATCATTGAAAGGGCATCCTCGAGACTGCTGAAAGAGGAGGGATGAATGACCATCGAGGAGGGATGAATGACCATCCAGGAGGAGGTGCAAGAGCCTGAAGACACACTCTCAAAGTTAGATAGATAGATAGATACTTTATTCATCCCCATGGGGAAATTCAACTTTTTTCCAATGTCCCATACACTTGTTGTAGCAAAACTAATTACATACAATACTTAACTCAGTAAAGAATATGATATGCATCTAAATCACTATCTCAAAAAGCATTAATAATAGCTTTTAAAAAGTTCTTAAATCCTGGCGGTAGAATTGTAAAGCCTAATGGCATTGGGGAGTATTGACCTCTTCATCCTGTCTGAGGAGCATTGCATCGATAGTAACCTGTCACTGAAACTGCTTCTCTGTCTCTGGATGGTGCTATGTAGAGGATGTTCAGAGTTATCCATAATTGACCGTAGTCTACTCAGCGCCCTTCGCTCAGCTACCGATGTTAAACTCTCCAGTACTTTGCCCACGACAGAGCCCGCCTTCCTTACCAGCTTATTAAAACGTGAGGCGTCCCTCTTCTTAATGCTTCCTCCCCAACACGCCACCACAAAGAAGAGGGCGCTCTCCACAACTGACCTATAGAACATCTTCAGCATCTCACTACAGACATTGAATGACGCCAACCTTCTTAGGAAGTACAGTCGACTCTGTGCCTTCCTGCACAAGGCATCTGTGTTGGCAGTCCAGTCTAGCTTCTCGTCTAACTGTACTCCCAGATACTTGTAGGTCTTAACCTGCTCCACACATTCTCCATTAATGATCACTGGCTCCATATGAGGCCTAGATCTCCTAAAGTCCACCACCATCTCCTTGGTCTTGGTGATATTGAGACGCAGGTAGTTTGAGTTGCACCATATCACAAAGTTTTAGGAACAGCTTCTTCACCTCCGCGATCATATTTCTGAATGGTTCATGAACCCAGGGACGTCAACACCACCTCACTAGTTTTGTACCGCCTGTTTATTTTTTTAATACTTCTTTAAGTATTGCACTGTACAGCTGATGCACACAACAGATTTCATGACTTGCTGTATGTCAGTGTTAGTAAACCTGATTCTGATTCTGAATATCAGAAATGTTTTCTCTTTCAAACCACGTCAAGATCTAAGAAGCTGTCTAACCTGGTGAGTTTCCCCAGCATTTTATGTGTGTGACTCTGGATTTCCAACATCTGCAGCATCTCCTGTCTATTTTGCATTTGTGCACTCAGTGGCCACTTTATTAGGTACACCTGGGCACTCGGTTGTTAATACAAATATCTAATCAGCCAATTGTTTGGCAGCAACTCAATGCATAAAAGCATGCAGACATAGTTGAGAGGTTCAATTGTTGTTCAGACCAAAAATCAGAATGGGGGAGAAATCTAATCTAAGTGACTTTGACTGTGGAATGATTGTTGTTGCCAGACAGGATGGTTTGAATATCTCAGTAAATGATCTCTGGGGATTTTCTTGCATAGCAGTCTCTAGAGTTTACAGAGAATGTTGCAGCAAACAAAACAAAAATCCAATGAAAGAACATGCCGTGAGTGAAAACGCCTTGTAATGGGAGGTCAGAGGAGAATGGCCGGACTGGTTTAAGCTGACAGGAAGGCAACAGTAACTCAGTAACTCAAATACTGTAACTGGTGTTCAGAAGTGCATCTGTTAACGCACAACACACTGAACCCTGAAGTGGGTAGGCAGCAACAGCAGAAGACCACGAACATACACTCAGTAGTTACTTTATTAGGTACAGGAGTTCTCACTCAGTCTGTATTTTCTTTATCTCAGATTTTCAACATTCTTGTATTTAGATAGATAGATAGATACTTTATTCATCCCCATGGGGAAATTCAACATTTTTTCCAATGTCCCATAGACTTATTGTAGCAAAACTAATTACATACAATACTTAACTCAGTAAAAATATGATATGCATCTAAAATCACCCTCTCAAAAAGCATTAATAATAGCTTTTAAAAAGTTCTTAAGTAGTTTACTTAAATACATTGAGTCCTAACCCCGGCACTTTAACATATCTTACTCCTGGCGGTTGAATTGTAAAGCCGAATGGCATTGGGGAGTAATGATCTCTTCATCCTGTCTGAGGAGCATTGCGTCGATAGCAACCTGTCGCTGAAACTGCTTCTCTGTCTCTGGATGGTGCTATGTAGATTTAACCATGTTGTTAATAAAGCCAATAGTGTAAACTTCTGTACAGGTTGAACATTATGCAATATTCATTTATTCTAGCCTTTCAATTAAATGGTGAAATCTGCCAATATGTCTAAGTGTCAGCTTCACCACATTTGTTGGAGGAAGTTAACATGACAGCAGATGCATTTATTTTTCAAAGGTAACTCTACACAGGTTGTGAACATCATTGGTAAGGCCAATATATATGATCAATGTTGAATTGCTCATGAGAACATGGTAGCCAGTGCGTCCTCCTCTGCATCGGCGAAACCCGACGCAGATTGGGGGACCGCTTCGTCGAGCACCTCTGCCACAACAGGCAGGATCGCCCGGTTGCCACCCACTTCAACTCTGCTTCACATTCCCATTCGGATATGTCCATACATGGCCTCCTCTACTGCCATGATGAGGCCAAACTCAGGTTGGAGGTGCAACACCTCATATACCGTCTGGATAGGTAATTCCCTCCCCCTCCCAGTTTCTCTCTGCCTCCTCCTCCAGCTGCCTATCACCTCCCTCATGGTTCTGCCTTCTTCTACTATGCATAGTGCTTTTCCCTTACATTCCTTCTTCACCTTTCCTCCCTATCCCCTCCCTGCTTCCCCTCCCCCACCCCTTGATCTTTCCTCTGATTGGTTTTTCACCTGGCACCTACCAGCCTTCTCCATCCCACCCTCCCCCACCTTTTTTATAGGGCCCCTGCCCCCTCCTTCTTCAGTCCTGATGAAGAGTCTCGGCCCGAAACGTTGACTGCTCATTTCTACGGATGCTGCCCGACCTGCTGAGTTCCTCCAGTGTGTTGTACGTGATAGGAGGTTTATTTTGAACTGCTGTAGCCCGTATGTTTTAGGTGCAGCCAAGCTGCTATGAGACAGGCAGTTCCAGAACTTAGACCCAGAACATTAAAGGAACTGCAATTTATTTCCAAATCAGAGTTCAAAGTTAAAAGTACACTTATTATCAAAGAATGTATAAATTATACGACCTTGAGAGTGGCTTGCTCACAGGTAGCTACAAAGCAAGAAACCCGAAAGAATCCAATTAAAGAAAAAAAGTAAAATAAAAGATCAAAACCTGATGCACAGGAGAAAAAAAACACAAATCAAGTGAACAATTGAAGTGAACAACAACATTCCAAACCAAACTGAGCACTCAGATCCACAGCCCGGAGTAGGCCCAAAGCCTCGCTAAGCAGTTCATCATATTAGTGGGCACATAGCACAGCAGCAATTTAAACTCCGGCCTGGATGGGAGGCGAGAGCTGATTTCACTTGCACTCCATGTTGTTCACTCCTCTCTCCAGGGTGCTGGAGGCTTTCACTGTTCCATTGTTTGGGCAATTCAAACGCTGGCGTAGAGAGGCTCAAAAGACAGGGTGTCAGGATCCGAGACAAGAGCCGATTTCGCTTGCTGCCTGCGATGGTCAATCATGAGTAACTTGCCTCTTAGGTGCTAATATTCTAGTACAACAGTCAATCTGCTGGAGGAGACTGTTAATTGCATTAGAATATTGCCACCTGCAATTCCTCCAGTAGAGATTTTGTTGCTCCATTTTACAGCATCTGCAGTCCTGGCTAGGAGTTGGTAAGTGAATGACACACCATAAAATACTCTGATCCAGATAGGTTTCTCATCAACATGGGGTAGAACAGAGGGATCTGGGAATACAGATCCAAAACTTCTTGAAAGTGGCATCTGTTAAGGCATATTCTGGAGATATACAATACAGCAAATATTAATTTCAACAGAATCCACTCATCAGATCTAAATATGGATTGTAGATTGAATTTAAAATGCAGCTTGGAACAATGGTCTTCTTGGAAATGCATTTTAAAGTAATGCATTTTTGAATAGGTCAGGGCTTTGTACCCTAGAATGTAGGATAATGAGGGGCATTTGCTGGAGGTATACAAAATTATGAGGGGTATAGTTAGGGTAAATGCAAGCAGGTTTTTTCCACTGAGGTTGGGTGAGACGAGAACTAGAGGTCATGGGTTAAAGGTGAAAGGTGGAATATTTAAGGGGAACATAAAGGATAACATCTTCACTCCGAGGGTAGTGAGAGTGTGGAACGAGCTGCCAGCACAAGTGGTGGATGCAGGTTTGGTTTCAACATTTAAGGGAAATTTGGAGAGGTACATGGATGGAAGGGATATGGAGGACTATGGTCTGAGTGCAGATCAATGAGACCAGGCAGGTTAATATTTTGGCATGGACTAGTTGGGCCAAAGGGCCTGTTTTACACTGTAGTGTTCTATGATTCTGTGTGTCTATGTGAGCAATGGAGAATGCAGTGGTAGAGAGAGACTGCACAGAAACAGGCCTTTGGCACAGCAAAACCACACCACCCATCAAGAATCCAGAGTTATACTAATCCTCCCCGCTTTCTCATCAACTGACCTAGACTCAAGACTCAGCCACCCACTTGAAACAAGTTTCTTCTTAACCTGCCAAAGGTCGGGTCGGTCGAGGTATGAAGGTCAAGATCTCGATTGGCGAGTCCTTGTCTTGAGTCTTGAAGGTCACATCCGTAATTAGCGAGTCTTGAGGTTGATACCCAGAGGTCAGTGAAGTCCAGAACACAAAGTCAAAGGTCAAAGTCCTGAGCTTGGCAAGTCCAGAGGTAGAAAGCCCAAAAGGTCAAAGACTGAAATCCGTGAGTCTGGAGGTAGAGAGCAAGTCCAGGCTAGAGACTGGAGATTGCAAGCCCAATATCTGTGAGTTTGAGAGCTGGGGCCAAAGACTGGCACCCAAGAAAAGCTTGCCTTGGAGTTGGAGGCTTATCCGTGTATGAAGGGATGCGAGAGTGGGAAATTATTGCCAATAATTACAATCTGAATTGATCTCCTCCTCTTTCTTGCTTAAAACCTATCATTTTGTCTTTTGTCTTGCGCTTTGACTATCTTTATTTTGTTTATGCATCAGTTAATTGCCCAATGTAACTTTTCTTTAATGAGTGCAGTTTCCAGGCACTCCCACACTTTTGCTTCCAAACACTGGTGTAGCATCCATTGTCTTTAGCACATGGGCACCTTTTAACTGATGCCCTACTCCCTCCATTCATCCCACATCACTAACAAATACCTCCACTTTTCCTTTTAAGAGTCACTTTATTAACTCCTCATTGTAAACATCTCTTTGACGTGGGCTTCTATTGTCATACATTCCATTGAGAGTCTTCTCTATATTAAAGATGGTGCCTAAGTACATAAGGTGTCCGATTCTGTTCAAAGATGTACCGTCTGCTTGCTTTGTTCTGTTCTGTAACTATTGTTGTTGCTGCTTGTGCTGTTCTGTCACAAACACAAGAAAATCTGCAGATGCTGGAAACCTAAAGCAACATACAAAATGCTGGAGGAACTCAGCAGGCCAGTCAGCATCTATGGAAAAGCGTAAAGAGTCGACATTTCCTGAGAAAGAGCCTCAGCTTGAAATGTCAACTGTTCACTATGTTTCCATAGACACTGCCTGGCCTGCTGAGTTCCTCCAGCATTGTGGGTGTGTTGTGTTGTTTTTATGTTGAACATCACAGGCATACTTTGCTGGCGCCCGGAATGTGTTATGCCACTTGTGGGCTGCCCCCGGCACACCCTTAGGTGTGTTGGTCGTTAACACAAATGAGTAATTTCAGCGTGTATTCCGTCTGTGATAAATAAATCTGAATCTGAATTAGCACCTCGATGTCTTTGTGATGGGGGAGAAATGCAGACATGGACGTGCGGAGTTCGCACAGAGCACTAGAGGTCAGAATAAAAGCCTGGTCACTGGAGCGCTACGAGTTGCTCCCCTGTACCGACACTGAGGAGGAGAGATGCAGAACGGGTCTGCCGGCAGGCTCAGAAGTGCAGGGTGTTCACACTTGCTGCCACCATCTGCTTCAGAGTAAAATCAGCCAGCTTACTCGCTGGGCAACGGTGCAGTTTTGGTGGCAGCTAGGAATACCTGATTTAAAATGTAAAAGAGACAAATATATAACCTGCAGAGCTACAGGCAGCACAGCTCAGAGTATAATCAGTTGATTAAATCAGATAACCTTGTTGAACTTGAAACCAGACAGCAATTATCTGTCAGTGCCTAGAGCAACTGTAGACACAATTCGATGCTGTGTACTGTAAAGAGAGAGAGAGAGAAAATGTTCCTACAGAATGACAAGGGGAATGAATGGCTGGAATTTATTGTGGAATGACATTATAGGGAAGAGCACTTTAAAAAAATAATAATTTTTGATTGAATGATTAGCACTGCATACATACACAGAGCTAAACGCCAAATGCGAGATGCTAAGAGTGTGCTGGCCAATATTTATCCATCAACTAACATCACTAAATCAAATTGTTATCACACTGCTGTTTGTGGGAGCATTATATGCATGACTAAGCTGCATTAAATTTCAAAATAATTTTATAGGCTATAAGGAACTCTGGCAAGCCCTAGCATCTGAAGAATAACGTTCTTTTTATTGTTTAATTATTGTATCTGAACATTAAAATATCTCTTGTGCTTACATATGTGTTTCATGAGCTCAGAACTTAACAAAATACTTTTCAGCCAATGAAGAGTTCTTGGGCAGTAGTCAATGTGATGTCGCTATCAGCCATTATTGTATGGTTTGGTACGGCATCCTCTCACAATATACAAAAACTACAGCAAACTGTCAGGTCAGCTGTAAAGGTCATTGGCTACAGTCTACAATCACGTCAGGATTTGTATTTGCTCAGGGCAAAGAAGTGGCAGGACTAACCACCCTGCAAACTACCTTCTGGAAAGTGCTGTAAGACTATTCAAACTAGAGCTTCTTCTTAAAATGTCTTCCCCCAGGCAGTTAATCTGATCAATCATTAAGGTTAGCCACCCTCCCATCTCCCATCTCTGTACTGGACTGTAAACACTTTAAACCAATTTTTATAACGCTGCTTACATTGCAAATAGATGCTGGTATTTATGCACATTTTATTCCATATCTGTACCTTAAGCTCCAACTTAATTTTTAATATAATTATTTACTCTTATATTTGTTGTTGTTTTTGGTGCATGTTGTGCCAGCAAGTTCCGAATACATATAAATGTATATGGTGAATAAAGTTGACCCTTTAAATCCCACAAGAAGCACCACATTAATGTTTGAACATCATTGTAGTGATGTTGACAGAGAGATAAATAGCAGCCAGAAGTTATGAAATAAATCTTTCTGCCTTTATCAAAATCATAGCTTGGGATACTTTACGACCACATCTGAATGCTGAAGGGGTCTTTATCT
Source organism: Hemitrygon akajei (assembly GCF_048418815.1). Taxonomy (NCBI): domain Eukaryota; kingdom Metazoa; phylum Chordata; class Chondrichthyes; order Myliobatiformes; family Dasyatidae; genus Hemitrygon; species Hemitrygon akajei. The sequence goes on from NC_133150.1 coordinate 36,727,911, forward strand.
AATAGGTGTCACTCTGGATAGTGAGATACTCCCTCAACACTCCACTGGATTGTCGGTCTGCATAGCTGTGCCCGGCCAACTGAAGTGGCTGGGAAACCCACCATGTAATAACACAGTGGCTTGTGCTCTACTGCTGGAGAACAGTCACTCAGAATAGATAAGTACTTGACAGGTATGTCTTCAAGGTCTTTAAATGGCGCAAGAGTTAATAAGAAAACCTGGGCAGGGACATGTCAGTGATAACCCCCCTCTCTGTAAACTACATTATGTTGTTTAACATCTGTAAGAACAGGGTGCTCTAGGCAAAGAGGGGTGGATCTAATGAGTGACAAGAACAATTTAAACCACAGAACCTGGTTGTATGGAGTCTTGAATAGGTTACCAGAAAATCATTCATTCTGCTGTATAATGTTGCCGGAATTTAATTACAATGCACCTCAATAAGAAATCTTTGACATTTACTTGTTGCAATAAATGTCACGGTAATCCTTTCACTTTTACAATTTTGTGTAATTTCTTTTTCTCCCCACAGAGATTATTAATTTGAGCAGGAGAACAGTATCAACCTGCGAAATAAAACAATGTTAAAATAATTAAATGAAGTACAATATTCCTCGCAGATGGAGACCGAGCTCTGTACTCCACCTGAATTGGTTATTTCTCCTGAACGTAGCTGAAACAAGTACTCAGATAGATACACTCAGTGGCCACTTTATTTGGTACATTTGTACACCTCCTCGTCAATGTAAATATCTAACCAGCCAATCATGTGGCAGCAACTCAATTCATACAAACATGCAGACATGGTCAAGAGGTGAATTTGTTGTTCGGTGCACACATGAACAATGGGGAAGAAATATGAAGTAAGTGATTTTGACCTTGGTGGCGGAGCGCCCATGCTGGATTAAGGGCAGGCCCCTCCCGTCGGTACTGCTCTCCAGTGTTGACCCAGTGGAAGACATTGCATGCACGTGTGTTTACATTCATCTGCATACTGCTGAGAACTGCTCATTCTTGCCAGTAACACCCACACGTAATCAATTTACAGGACTTGGCACTCAGGGACTTGGGCTATCTATACTTCTTTGTGTGAGTGTGTGTTTACTACTATCTTGTGCGTACTATATGTGTGTTGGGCTGTGTATGACCGTTGGTATTGTGTTTTGCACCTTGACCCTGGAGTAACACTTAGCTATATTTATGGGTATTTATGGATAGTTAAATGATAATTAAACCTGAACTTGTACAGGTGGCCACTGGGTGTATATCCAATGCCCCTTATAAACTAAATCTGTACTATCAACCTTACAGGGACTGCATTCCAAAACATTATAGCTCATGAGACAACACTATGTCTCTCTTCTTGTTCATTTTAAGTAATATTCAGTCTGTGCCCTCTGGTTTATTATTGTTGTTTTGTATTTCTTCCTTTTAATTAATCTAAACCCATAGTAATAAGTCTGAAAATAATGAATTCTGGAAGTATATGCTCCTATTCAAATTAGGGATAAAATTAGTCTCTAAGATCAGGGGTTCCCAAACTTTTCTATGCCCTGGACCCTTACCATTAGCCGAGGGGTCCATGGACCCCAGGTTGGGAAGCCCTGCTCTTGATTAAATTCACCCCTAACTTGAACAGAATGAGCAGGTACTTAATCCAAATTGATTATCAGTTACCATACTAAGGCAGACCTTGGGAGGAAAGTGAGAAGGAAAGGTCCATCATCGTACATGTTAGAAATGATGAATGAGCTAAAGCATTGCAGAATATGAACAAGAGTAATGACTGTAAGATAAACTGGGTTACCTTATGCCGTTACGACAACATTCTGCAGTTGATTAGACAATCAAGATTTGAATAGCTCAGACTCAGCAGAAAGCAGCTGATTGGGCAATCGAGGCCAGGTGACCAAGCAGTTTGAAAAGCTCAAACAACTAAATAGAGGGGTAGCTCAAGTGGAGCAGCCTGTGGAAAGTGATCAGTGAGTTGGTGGGCCAGTGAAGGAGTGGAGATTTGAGGCTTCGACTCGAGAGGCTTCAACGAAAAGAGGCTGAGGATGAGCTTCACTCCAAATGAGGTAAGGCTGGGTAAGTTCCTTTCAAAGGAGAAAGTTTCAAAAGTTGAGGCAAGTATTGGGTAGGTCATGGCAGCTGAGATCGGCCCTGTGGTTTGTTCATCCTGCAGCATGTGGGAAATCAGGGATATTTCCAGTGTCCCTGATGACTATGTGTGCAGGAAGTGTGTCCAACTGCAGCTTTTGGCAGACCGCATTGAGCGTCTGGAGCTGCGATTGGATTCATACTGGAGCATCCGCGATGCTGAGAAAGTTGTGAATAGCATGTTCAGTGAGCTAGCCACACCGCAGGTAAAGGCTACACAGGCAGAAAGGGAAGGGGTGGCCACTAGACAGTGTAGCAGTAGGCAGGTAGTGCAGGAATCCTCTGAGGTCATCTCCCTCCTAAACAGATATACTGTTTTGGATACTGTTGGGGGAGATGTCTCATCAGGGGAAGGCAGCAGCAGCTGAGTTCATTGCACCATGGGTGGCTCTGCGGCACAGGAGGGAAGGAAAAGGAGTGGGAGAGCTATAGTGATAGGGGATTCGATTGTAAGGGGAATAGATAGGCGTTTCTGCAGCCGCAAACGAGACTCCAGGATGGTATGTTGCCTCCCTGGTGCAAGGGTCAAGGATGTCTCTGAGCGGCTGCAGGACATTCTGGAATGGGAGGGTGAACAGCCAGTGGTCGTGGTGCACATAGGTACCAACGATATAGGTAAAAAATGGGATGAGGTCCTCCAAGGTGAATTTAGGGAGTTAGGAGATAAACTAAAAAGTAGGACCACAAAGGTAATAATCTCTGGATTACTACCAGTGCCACGTGTTAGTCAGAGTAGAAATAGGAGGATATTTCAGATGAATACATGGCTTGAAAAGTGTTGCAAGGGGGAGGGATTCAAATTTCTGGGGCATTGGAACTAGTTCTGGGGGAGGTGGGACGGGTATAAACAGGACGGTCTGCATCTGGGCTGGACTGGAACCAATGTCCTAGGGGGAGCGCTTGCTACTGCTGTTCAGGAGGCTTTAAACTAATGTGGCAGGGGGATGGGAACAAGTGCAGAGAGACAGAGGGGTGTAAAATGAGGGTAGAAGCAAAAAGTAGTAAGGTGAAAAGTAAAAGTGGCAGGCAGGCAAATCCAGGGCAAAAAGCAAAAAGAGCCACTTTTCAACATAATTGTATAAGGGCTAAGAGTGTTGTAAAAACAAGCCTGAAGGCTTTGTGTGTCAATGCGAGGAGCATTCATAACAAGGTGGATGAATTGAATGTGCAGATAGTTATTAATGAATATGATATAGTTGGGATCACAGAGACATGGCTCCAGGGTGACCAAGGATGGGAGCTCAATATCCAGGGATATTCAATATTCAGGAGGGATAGACAGGAAAGAAAAGGAGGTGGGGTAGCATTGCTGGTTAGAGAGGAGATTAATGCAATAGAAAGGAAGGACATTAACCCAGAGGATGTGGAATCGATATGGGTAGAGCTACATAACACTAAGGGGCAGAAAACGCTGGTGGGAGTTGTGTACAGGCCACCTAACAGTAGTAGTGAGGTTGGGGATGGCATTAAATAGGAAATTAGAAATGCGTGCAATAAAGGAACAGTAATTATAATGGGTGACTTCAATCTATATATAGATTGGGTGAACCAAATTGGTAAGGGTGCTGAGGAAGAGGATTTCTTGGAATGTATGCGGGATGGTTTTCTGAACCAACACTTCAAGGAACCAACTAGAGAGCAGGCCATTCTAGATTGGGTATTGAGCAATGAGGAAGGGTTATCGTGCGAGGCCCCTTGGGTAAGAGTTATCTTGGGAAGGGTTATCCTTGTCGTCCAAGAGGCCCCTTGGGAAGGGTTATCTTGTCATGCGAGGCCCCTTGGGTAAGAGTAACTATAATATGGTGGAATTCTTCATTAAGATGGAGGGTGACATAGTTAATTCAGAAACAAAGGTTCTGAACTTAAGGGTAACTTTGATGGTATGAGACGTGAATTAGCTAAGATAGACTGGCAAATGATACTTAAAGGGTTGACGGTGGATATGCAATGGCAAGCATTTAAAGATCACATGGATGAACTACAACAATTGTTCATCCCAGTTTGGCAAAATAATAAACCAGGGAAGGTAGTGCACCCGTGGCTGACAAGGGAAATTAGGGATAGTATCAAGTCCAAAGAAGAAACATAAAAATTAGCAAAAAAAAGCGGCACACCTGAGGACTGGGAGAAGTTCAGAGACCAGCAGAGGAGGACAAAGGGCTTAATTAGGAAAGGGAAAAAAGATTATGAGAGAAAGCTGGCAGGGAACATAAAAACTGACTGTAAAAGCTTTTATAGATATGTGAAAAGAAAAAGATTGGTCAAGACAAATGTAGGTCCTTTACAGTCAGAAACAGGTGAATTGATCATAGGGAACAAAGACATGGCAGACCAATTGAATAACTACTTTGGTTCTGTCTTCACTAAGGAGGACATAAATAATCTTCCAGAAATAGTAAGGGACCGAGAGTCTAGTGAGATGGAGGAACTGAGGGAAATACATGTTAGTAGGGAAGTGGTGTTAGGTAAATTGAAGGGATTAAAGGCAGATAAATCCCAAGGGCCAGATGGTCTGCATCCCAGAGTGCTTAAGGAAGTAGCCCAAGAAATAGTGGATGCATTAGTGATAATTTTTTTTAAAACTCCTTAGATTCTGGATTAGCTCCTGAGGATTGGAGGGTGGCTAATGTAACCCCACTTTTTAAAAAAGGAGGGAGAGAGAAACTGGGGAATTATAGACCAGTTAGTCTGACATCGGTGGTGGGGAAAATGCTAGAGTTGGTTATCAAAGATGTGATAACAGCACATTTGGAAAGAGGTGAAATCATCAGACAAAGTCAGCATGGATTTGTGAAAGGAAAATCATGTCTGACGAATCTTATAGAATTTTTTGAAGATGTAACTAGTAGAGTGGATAAGGGAGAGCCAGTGGATGTGGTATATTTAGATTTTCAAAAGGCTTTTGAGAAGGTCCTACACAGGAGATTAATGTGCAAACTTAAAGCACACGGTATTGGGGGAATGGTATTGATGTGGATAGAGAATTGGTTGGCAGACAGGAAGCAAAGAGTAGGAGTAAACGGGACCTTTTCAGAATGGCAGGCAGTGACTAGTGGGGTACCGCAAGGCTCAGTACTGGGACCCCAGTTGTTTACAATATATATTAATGATTTAGACAAGGGAATTAAATGCAGCATCTCCAAGTTTGCGGATGACACGAAGCTGGGTGGCAGTGTTAGCTATGAGGAGGATGCTAAGAGGATGCAGGGTGACTTGGATAGGTTAGGTAAGAGGGCAAATTCATGGCAGATGCAATTTAATGTGGATAAATGTGAGGTTATCCACTTTGGTTTCAAGAACAGGAAAACAGATTATTGTCTGAACGGTGGCTGATTAGGAAAAGGGGAGGTGCAACGAGACCTGGGTGTCATTGTACACCAGTCATTGAAGGTGGGCATGCAGGTACAGCAGGCGGTGAAAAAGGCAAATGGTATGTAGGCATTCATAGCAAAAGGATTTGAGTACAGGAGCAGGGAGGTTCTACTGCAGTTGTACAAGGCCTTGGTGAGACTGCACCTAGAGTATTGTGTGCAGTTTTGGTCCCCTAATCTGAGGAAAGACATTCTTGCCATAGAGGGAGTACAAAGAAGGTTCACCAGATGGATTCCTGGGATGGCAGGACTTTCATATGAAGAAAGACTGGATCGAGTAGGCTTATACTCACTGGAATTTAGAAGACTGAGGGGAGATCTTATTGAAACGTATAAATTCTAAAGGGATTGGACAGGCTAGATGCAGGAAGATTGTTTCCGATGTTGGGGAAGTCCAGAACGAGGGGTCACAGTTTAAGGATAAAGGGGAAGCCTTTTAGGACTGAGATGAGGAAAAACTTCTTCACAGAGAGACTGGTGAATCTGTGGAATTCTCTGCCACAGGAAACAGTTGAGGCCGGTTCATTGGCTATATTTAAGAGGAAGTTAGATATGGCCCTTGTGGCTAAAGGGATCAGTGGGTATGGAGAGAAAGCAGGTACAGGGTTCTGAGTTGGATGATCAGCCATGATCATACTGAATGGCGGTGCAGGCTCGAAGGGCCGAATGGCCTACTCCTGTACCTATTTTCTATGTTTCTGTGTTTCTATTCTGTGAGCTAGCAGTATATCGGGTCCAAGAGAAATTCATAACAGCTCCAAATGAACATGAACAGCTTAAAGTGAGAATAAAAACTAAATGATTAAAAGGAATAAGAATCCTTGTCCAGAACTGACCAATAAATATACAGTAAATACATTCAACTAGTCCTGAGATGGACATATAATAGTTAAGACCTAATTTGTTTAAATTAGTTGCCATTATTACAATGCAGTGTCTGAAAATAGACTGTCTTTTTCTTAATATACAGCACAAAATAGGTCCTTCCATCTCTTCCAGCAATCCCCCAATTTAGGCCCAGCCTAATCAAGGGAAAATTTACAGTAACCAATTAAACTACCAAACATAGAGCACCTACAGCACAATACAAGCCCTTCGGCCCACAATGCTGTGCCGAACGGTAACTGTGCACTGTGGGAGGTAACCAATGCACCTGCAGGCAACCCACATGGTCATGGGGAGAATGTACAGACTCCTTGCAGGCAGTGGCGGGACTCGAACCAGGGTCGCTGGTACTGTAAAGCGTTGTGCTAACCACTACACTGCTGTGCTGCCCTGTAAAGTATGAATATTGAAGGACATACTGAAAAATGTGTCAAATATTTTAAAATCCAAGTTATATTGATAGGAATTGAATTGACTGATTTTTAAAATTTTTATATAATTACTGTCAATTTTGAAATTTATTGCCACTGTGTCTAATTGTTTGTAGGAACCTGTGCAAAATACACCAGGGAAAACCATTTTGTAAAAGGGGCATTTATGCCCATAAATTTAGAGATATTGGAAAAGAAATACACTTGACCTTTGGGCAGTGTAGAGATCTCATTAAACAATCAGTATCATCAATCTTCCGGGCACCAGTTGTAACAAACTCAGTTTAAAATTGAAAGAAGATTTAATATTGCATTTATTTCTCACTTGCAAAACCATTTGCTCACATTAAATGCCACTCCTTGCAGAGCTCAACGACATTTCAAGTTGAAAGACACATGGAATTTTATAGCTGTAATTCAGTCACTTATAACCTTATATGACCTTAGCAACTCAAAGATTAAGCTCCAAAGGACCTTTCAAAGTCTTTCATCTCCAAAAGACTGCAGCTTTGCAGAGAAAACTATCCATACATAATCTTAACTCCAGAAGATAGCATTGTGCTTGATCATCTGAAGAAGCAGAGGTCTGATCAGGTATAAATTTGAAACCTAACATAAGCAAGCTCTTGGTTCAGTCATATGGATGCTATGACCAAGAAATTGGATCACATCCTCAGAAAGCTAAGGAAGTTTGTTATGTCCCAGATATCTCTCCCCAATTTTTACAGATGCACCATAAAAGGCATCCAATATGGATGCATTATAGTTTGGTATGACAGTTGTTCTGTCCAAAAACATAAGGAATTGATGAGTTGTGTACAAAGGCCAGCCCATCACACTAACCAACATCCCCTCTATTGACATTATCTACACTGTCCGCTGTCTTGGGAAAACAGCCATCTTGGGCGGCACGGTAGCGTAGTGGTTAGCACAATATTTTACAGTGCCAGCAACCTGGCTTCATTTCCCACCGTTTACTTTAAGGAGTTTGTCCATTCTCCCCACGACCGCACGGTTTTCCTCCGGGTGCTCCTGTTTCCAAAGACGTACCATTCGGTAGATGAATTGGTCATTATAAACTGTCTCACGATTAGGTTAGGGTTAAATCAGGGGGTTGCCAGGTAGCACAGCTCAAAGGGCCGGAAGGGTCTGTTCTGCACGATTTCTCTAGAAGTAAATAGATAGTTAATCAAGGACAGTCCCACGTGGTCAATTAGCGTAATGTTTTACAGCGGCAGTGATCCGCGATCAATTCCTGCCACAGTCCGGAAGGAGTGTGTATGTTCTCCCCATGACCTCGTTGGTTTCCTCTGGGTGTTCTGATATCCGGTCACATTCCAAAGACGTGTGGGTCTGTTGTGGACCTGCTCTGTTGTGGCAGAAGCATGGTAGGCTGCCCACCCCCCACACTGCCCGTTAGTAAATATCAGACTTCGTTGTTGACGTGAAGGACACAATGTTTCCGTGTACCTGTGACAAGTAAATCTTCATCTTCGTCACTTCTTTAAGTGCAAGTTGCATGGGTGAGCAGTCAGCACATAAGAATTAGTAAAATATGTTGGTAGGTTAGCCAAAAAGGGGCGGAAAAAAGGCTAATGAGGAAGATAGATCAGTTGGGCTAAATATCAGCATTGGATAAGTGTGAAATAATGTATACAATATCTGCACTCTCCTGGTATGGAGATGGCCTTGGATAGACGTAAAAGAAGAAAGACCAAATTCACCCTCCTCCACGCACAAACACACCCATCCAGGACATATTGCTGTGTTGGCAGGGCCCTCCCAATCTCTGTGACCTCCTACCATCATGTAGACAGTCTAGGATTGTTAGGCTGGATAATAGCTTCCCCCAGGCTGTGAGACTTCTGAACGCTCTGCTACTACCCAGTACACATTATTTATGGCAGTGCCAGTGGCATTATACTGGTGTATATTTAACTAAATGTTGTATATCAGTTTATTCCATCTTGTATATCTACAGAATACTTTTTTATCTGTTCATATTATTGTGTTCATATTATTTTACGTGTGGTATGTAATACAATACATGCACTGCGTTTTACACCTGGGTCCCTGATGAAGATTGTTTCATTTAGCTGTATGCATGGGTAATGACAATAAACTTAAACTTGCCTGAGTTAGTTGCAGCTGTTACAATGCTACTCTTATATCAACAAAGAGATTGTCTTAAGTATATTAGATTTCACCCACTTTCTGGAGAGGTAAATCAGCTCAACTTCCCTCCCTACTGTGAAATTGAGTGAAACCAAACAAAACTCAGGAAGTTGGAGCTTTGATATTTAGAAAATGCCTGTTTCACTTTTTTTTACCCAGATGGGAGGAGCTTATTTGCAGGACCATGGTCAGCACCTGGCTGAGCTCACAGACCCACACCATTCACAGCATGCCCATCAGGAAAGTGTTGTTAAAGAGCTCTCTCTGTGGCAGCCTGAATGGTTGCAGTGGAGGCGAAGGGAAAACAGGGCTTAAGGTTAAGGCAGAAATTGGGAACTGAAGGCAGAACGAGGTATTTGGGATTGGGGAGGAGGTGGAGAAAAACACCTTAGTGATCAGCGAGGAGGCACAGGAGCCTGAAGACACACTCAATGTTTTAGGAACAGCTTCTTCCCCTTTGCCGTCAGGTTTCTGGATGAACAAAGAACATTATTCTTGTTCTCATTTTTTGCACTACACACATATAACACACATATTTATTATCATTTATATATTTAGCGATACAGTGCAAAGCGGGCCCCTCTGGCCCTTTGACCCACACTGCTCCATCAACCCCACAACCCCAAAAACTCTAACCTGATCATGGGATAATGTACAATGATCAATTAAGTACCCAGTATGCCTCTGGGCTTTGGGAGGAAACCAGAACACTCAAGGAAAACCCACATATTCTATGGGGTGAAATACAGAACAGTATCAGAAATGAACTCCAAATTCCACAATGCCCCAACTTGTATTAGTGTCACCCTAACTATGACCCCATACTTTCGTATATAGTGAATTCAGTACCAGTACAACAGTACCAGTACATTTGGGTACAGTAAAGCAGCTGCCCCAATTAACTATGTCATGGAAATAGTTAAAAAGGTATAAAAATGACAAACTACCATTTAACCTAGTAAAAAATTATGTATTTAAATGAAATACAGAGAAAATTGAGTACACTCCTGCAGTACTATAACACTGTATTAACCTCTAAAAGTTGTTGGTGGAAGAATTCATCTATGGATGCTTCTGTGTTCTTTTGATTGACAATGAACAAACAAAATCAGACACTGAATGCAGATAATGGACTGCCTTTCACAAAATGTTTTTGATGACTGCATCTTCCAAGTCTTCAGTTTCAGTGTAACTTCCAAGACAATTGTTGATACTTTCAAATTCTTCATAGTTCCGAAATTACTGAAGTAGTGGAATGGTTTCATTCTTACTCCCAGCTGTTTCTGGCATCTCCAAGCCTCAGTGCTTGAAACCACAGTGAGCAAAACGGTTCTGAATTGTCTTACTGCTTATTTCTCATCTTTTTGAAAACACACATATATATTTATAATATATAGAAGGCAGTGCAGGCCAAGTCTCTGGATGCATTCAAGAGAGTGTTAGATAGAGCTCTTATAAATAGCGGGGTCAAGGGATATGGGGAGAGGGCAGGAACGGGGTACTGATTGTGTATGATCAGCCATGATCACAGTGAATGGTGATGCTGGCTAGAAGGGCCAAATGGCCTACTCCTGCACCTACTGTCTATTGTCTATTGTCTATTGTCTGTACCTCTGCCACAAAACAACAAATGTCACAATATTTGTCAGTGATAAATTTCTCAACTGATTCTGATTTTGATTCTCCTTGCACTATGGAGTAGATATATTGGATCTGGAACCTATAGTAATTGTTTAGGTCACAGATTGCAATAATTGGTTTACAATCACTACAAGGTCTTCTGTGCTCTCAAAGGGCAGCTCTTTTGAAATTAATGTTGGGGTGTCAATGGAAATAAAATATTATCCTATTGGGGACCACAAAATCAACATGTGGTTTTAGATATGTTCCTTGTTTAATTATGAGTTGCCAACAAAAGTGGCAACTTTCAAGCTTACCATCTAATTCCAGCTGGTAAGTCAGAACATGTGTACTGAATGGAGTAGGACAGGAGTGAAAACCTCACCAGGTGAATCATGAGAGGAAGTGTAGTCTAATTTCTGATAGGGAGGGATTCCAATGGGAAGTTGGTGTAAAAATATACCATGCAAAAAATGTTTTTTTTTGGCTAAATTCGTTCATTCATTGTGTGCCATGTCATATGACATGGGTGATCATGGTCTTTCCATATCCATGATTGTTCTGGACAAATTTTTCTACAGAAGTGGCTTGCCATTGCCTCCTTCTGGGCAGTGTCTTTACAAGACAGGTGACACCAGCCATTACCAATACGCTGCCTGGCATCAGTGGTTGCATAACCAGGACTTGTGATGTGCACCAGCTGCTCATATGACCATCCACGATCTGCTCTCATGGCTTCAAGTGACCCCGATCGGGGGGGGGGGGGGGGGGGGATGGCACTAAGCAGATGCTACGTGTTATCCAAGGGTGATCTGCAGGCTAGTGAAGGGAAGGGGCACCTCACACCTCTTTTGGTGGAGAGGTTATCACCACTCTTCCACCCTTTGGTTAGGTTACCACAGAAAAACAGGCACAATCAATTTCTTTCTAATTTTTAGATTCGTTTTCAATGGCAATTCTGTTAAAGACGACATACTTAACATGTAAAAGACAGTCACGGTAGAAGAAATGTTATAATTTGAATATTTTTGCTTCAATTATTTAATGAACAGATGGCATTGGATTGGTTTATTTTCCTGATTTAATTATCAAAATGGCTTCTTTGAAGCAAAACAAGCTGGTTTATTCAATTGAGTAGATTGCTTAACCCTGACATAAACTTTTCATATTCTTTCCAGATATTCATTACTATATTTGTGAGGTCTGTGTACTGCTGTTAGGTAGATGAATGTATGAAAAATTGATGTCTGGGAACCTTCACAACAAGGAGTTAGCATAAAGAAAGCTATTTGTACTTCATTACTGAAGTGTTTTTGAAGTATAACTTCAATTGAAAGATAGAATGAAGCTGACAAGTTGAACGCAGCAAGGTCCCATATATACCTCTAAGATAGCGGTCTATTTTAGTGTTGTTGATTGAGAGATAAGCATTGGCCATCACACTGGGGAAAAGCTGGCATGTTCTTCCTCAATAGAGTATCATGAGATCCCTTCTGCTGCCTTGGTAAAGCATCCAGTATAATCAAAGACCCAAACCCACTCCACCATTCCCTCTTCTCCCCCCCCCCCTTCCAGAAGATGCAGAAGTACAAAAATACGTATCACCGGGCTGAAGGGCAGCTTCCGTCCAGCTGTTTTAAAAAAAGTCTTATACAATAAGACAGATTCTTGATGTCACAGTCTACTTTGTTGAGACCTTGCACCTTTATGTCAACCTGCACTGCGCTTCCTCCGTAGCTGCAACACTGTATTACACACTTTATTATCATTTTATCTTGCACTACCCTGGAGTGGCATGGTAGCATACCAGTTATCACAACACTATCACAAAAGTTCAAATCTTCAAAGTAAATTTATTATCAAAGTACATATGTCACCATATACAACCCTGAGGTTTATTTTTTTGTGGGCATTCTCAACAAATCTATAGAGCGATAACTATAACAGTATCAGCGAAATACCACACCAACTTGAGAGTTCGAGCAGTGTGCAAAAGACAACAAACTGTAAATATAAAAACAAAGAAATAATAATTATAAATAAATAAGCAATAAATATTGAAAGCATGGGATGAAGAGTCCTTGAAAGTGAAGGAGCTTTCGAGGGAACATTTCAAAGATGGGGCAAGTGAAGTTCAAGAATCTGATGGTTGAGGGATAATAACTGTTCCTGATCCTGGTGGTGCGAGTCATGAGACTCCCGTACCTTCCTCCTGATGGCAGCAGTGAGAAGAGGGCATGTCCTGGATGATGGGGGTTCTTAATAATGGGCATCACCTTTCTGAGGCATTGCTTTTTGAACATGTATTGCAGACTACGGAGGCTAGGCTCCAAGATGGAGCCAAATAATTTTACAACTTATCTATAGCTTCTTGAAATGAAATGAAATGAAATGAAATGAAATGATATATCTTTATTGTCATTGCATAGTACAATTTTCATGCACCAATACAGCGAAAATGAGTTTGCAACTCTTGTACTCAATGCTATAAACAATAAATAAAATCAAGTAAGCAGCCAGTACAAGCAATGTCCAGCAGTACAAATGCGCAACTCAGATGCACGACAGCCATAAAACCAGGATTAAAAGTAGCAATATCACAAATTTATGGACGATGCTTGATCGATTGGTTCAGAGCAATTATAGCTCTGGGGAAAAAGCTATTTTTCAGTCTGGAAGTGCGGGCATAGAAAATCTTATAACGTCTGCCAGATGGAAGAAGTTCAAACAGATGATAGCATGGGTGTGTGTTGTCCTTACAGATGCTTGTAGCTTTCCTTGGGCAGTGTAAGCTGTAGGTGTCCTCCAGGCCTGGAAGCTGTGTCCCAATGATCTTCTGTGCACTGAATCTTTCCATCCTATGCAGTAGCCCTTCCAAACCAGACTGATACAACCTGTGAAGATGCTCTCCATGGTACATCTATAGACGTTTTTGACTGCTTTAGGTGACAAACCAAATCTCCTTAAACTCCTAATGAAATATAGCCACTGCCTTGCTTTTGTTATAGTTGCATCAGTATGTTGGGACCAGGTTAGATCTGCAGAGATCTTGACACCCAGGAACCTGATATTGCCCACTCTCTCCACTTCTGATTCCTCTGAGGATTAGTTTGTGTTCCGTCGTCCTACTCTTTCTGCAGTCCGTAGTCAGCTCTTTGGTCTTATTAACGTTAAGTGCAAGGTTGTTGCTGCGACACCACTCAACTAGCTGGTGTACCTTGCTCCTGTATGCCCTCTCATCTCCATCTGAGATTCTGCCAACAATGTTTGTATCATCAGCAAATTGATAGATGGCATCTGAGCAGTAACTAGCCATACAGTCATAGGAATAGAGAGAGTAGAGCAGTGGGCTAGGCACATATCCCTGAGTTGTGCCAGTGCTGACCATCAGCGAGGATATTATTACCAATCCATACAGATTGTGGTCACATGATCATACAAAAATAATTTGAAGAAAAAGACGTGAATGGGGAGTAAGTAGACTATACCATTAGCACGGCTTTGTTCAACGTGTATCGGAAACTTGCACTGAGCTAAAAATCATTACCATGAATAATTAGCTCATCATTAACTGTTCTTGAATGCTGAAGGTCTTTGTTGCATGTTTTCTGTCAAAGTACATCTACAAGTAAAGGGTTGATAACTGTAGCTGGAAAACAAACGAGGTTTTATTTCATGCACCTCTGTCTCTAACTCCAGTCACTGGTTAGCCATCCTTGTGATGAAACAGCTTTCCTTGGGCCACTTGATGGCAGAACAGTCTCCTCATTTCACAGTGACTGATTCAAGAACGTTAGTCAAAATCTCATGAATCAGCATAAGCTGGCAGGATTTTAGAGACAAGAACTCTTTGGTCAGCAGTAAAACATACCATTTTAAAGAGAGATTAGGAAGCACGTCATCATGAAAAGCCATCAGCTGGAAATAAGCTCTCTGCTACTTCCTCCACAATTGTTGAGTATATCCAGCATTTTCTGTTTGGTTTAAGCATGTTTGTTATAAGATGGTTGTGTCGGCAGACTTTTCAACATAAATTTATTATCAAAAGTATGCACATGTCACCATCTGCCACCATCTTTTATTTATTATTTATTTATTGAGATACAGAATGGAATAAACCCTTACGGCTGTTCAAGTCACGCCACCCAGCAACCCCCAATTTAATCCTAGCCTAATCATTGACAGTGATCAACTAACTTACCAACCTTTGGACTGTGGGAAGAAACCGGACCTCCGTGCGGTCACAGGGAGAACATACAAACTCCTTACAGACAGCGGCGGGAATTGAACCCTCTTCGCAGGTGATATAAAGCGTTGTCCTAGCCATCATCCTACAGTGCCATCCCAGTGCCTCCTGAAGGCATTCACATTACGCAAAACCAATGAGAAACTATACACACAAAAAAGACTGATGAGCCAATGAGCAGAAGGCAAACTGTGCAAATAGCAAAATAAAATAATTCCTAAAACACGAGTTGTAGAGTTCCTGAAAGTGAGTCCATAGGTTGTGGAATCAGTTCAATGTTGAGGTGAGTGAAGTTATCCATGCTGGTTCAGGAGCCTGATGGTTGAAGGGTAATATCTGTTTCTGAACCTGGTGATGTGGGACCTAAGGCTCCTAATGGCCAATGCACGTTGTATTTGCCAGCACATATTGTTTTGTATTAGCATATTATAAGATAGTGGTGAGGGCAGACTTTTGTCATAGTATTTGTAAAGTCAGTTTATTGAGAAGGTGAGTTTTATTTCATGGATGAACAGTTTGATGTATGGGCTTCCAAGCCACTGGAACCAGACTAGAACACATTATTTTTAAGTACTGTAACGTATTAAGGATAAGTTAAGGATAAGATGGTGTGGAAAAATGGACTACTCTTTGACATATTGGTCAACCAATAGTTGAAGAGTGGGGCAGGGTAATCAGAGGCAAAAAGACGCAAGCTAAAATCTCCAAGAGATTATTCAAAATTAGTGACCTACTTACACAAATCAATGCAAGGTTACTGTAGTACAGGGATGGCCAACCTACGGCGCATGCGCCAGAAGTGGCGCATTGGATGATTGGAAGTGGCGCATTGCACTCCAATGATAATAATACAAAAATAAGCCTACTCATGCAAAAAGTATTAACCGAAAACCGATTTGTAGGAAAAAAAATCTATAACAGGAATTCAAGTAGCTTAGAGCTAGAAATAGGCTTTACTGAGAATAAATCTAAAACTTAGCAATTATTTTTAGTGGTTTTATTATTCCGTGCACATCTTTTGGCGAATGTTATCTTCTTTCACATTAATCTGTTTTCAATTTTAAAAACTGTTCAATGAGTCAAACTAGGAAAGAAGGACGTTTGTTCTGCAGTCGTTCCATAACTGTTCAATACACGTTTGATACTTGTTTGATCCTGAGGCGCCAGGCGTCTGCACCAGCAGTGCATCGCAGGTTTTTGCCAGTCAGTTTACAATTGACACTCGTGCACTATGGAGTTGTGCTTTGTTCATCCTTTGTGAATATTTACAGTTTTGGACTTTTTCAAAAATTAAGCCTTGCTTTTACATTCAGTTACCCATCACAGTGCAAAAGAAAAGCAGAAAGTGATAGTAAGCGTGAATTCAATGAACAGTGGGAAAATTAGTTATTATTTATAGCGGGTCTGTCAGGAAAACAGTTGTGCATTGTTTGTGAAAACACTTTCTCACATAATAGAAGACATGATCTTAATAGACACTATAAAACACAACATCAGACTGAAATAAAAGGAAAACTGAAGCTTGTGCTTGGGTCTGAGTTGCGGAAAGAATATGTAATTAAGAAAAAGGAAGAATTCAAAAGAAGACAAAATATATTTGTTAAAAGTCTCATTAAGGTAAGTAATGTTTGTCTTGTTTTTATATTAAATCAATATATCTTGTAAAAATGCTAAATATGTCTATATTAACATTTTTACAAGAATTGAATGGGGGTACAAGAGTTGTATGGCGCATCTGAACTCATGTGAAAAAATTGACGCATAGAATGTAAAATGTTGGCCACCCCTGCTGTAGTACACAGTCAAAAAGCAAATTTAAGCAGGCTCAAAGGTTCAATTTAATGTCAGCAACATGTATACAATATTCATCCCGAAATGTTTTTTCTTCGCAAAACATCCATGTAGAGAGAGAGGTGCCTCAAAGAAAGAACGACAGTTAAGCATGAGAACCCCGAAGTTCCCCCCACTGTGTGTACGCGGCGGTGAGCAACAATCCCCCCTCTCCCCCCACCTGCAAAACAAAAAGCACACCCACCACTGAGCACAAGCGTGAGCTAAGCGATAGCAAAGACACAGACCTTGCAGTTACCTCAAAGACTATCGCAATTCATCCGGCATTCGGCAACCCACAGGTTCTCTCCCTCCCTGGCAGGAGAGAGGGACGTGTCCCCCGTTTTCACAGCGAGCGGGAGATATAACAACAACCCGCTGATTTACAATGTTAGAAGTCCGTTTCATCGCTTTTTTCGAGCTCAGTGCCTGAAGATCACAAAGATATCGGGTCTTCGGGCCCACAGCGAAAGACTTTCCAGCCTCCCCGATGACACGCAAGTCTCCTGCCGTGACACTGACCCTCTATCCGCCCGTCTCCAGAGCCCCAAGGTCTTAGGCTTCCGAACACTAGGCCGCCTCTCAGGCCTACCCCTTGGTGTGCCGAACAACGGCCAGTCCTGAAACCCCAAGAACGGGTCGCATTCCTGCAAAGAACTGAAGTCAGCTTGTAACTCCAGGTCAGGGTCTTCAAAAGAACCCTGAAAGGGGAAAATAAAGATATTAAAGATGGAAATAGAGATGTTTTCGAAGATGCAAGCAAAGGAAACGCCATTTAGTGCCATCTTGCAGTTAATTTAATTCACATTGCTTCATAGAAGCATTATCAGATAAAATTTAACACCAAGATACAAGAGAAGGTATTAATGGAAATGACCAAAGGTTTGTTTGAAGGTGGTGATTTTAGATGAGGTAAAGTTGGAGCTCTATAAAACTCTGTTTAGACCACATTTTGCGTATTGTGTTCATTTTGGGTTGCCATATTACTGGAAGGATGTGGAGACTTTGGAGAGAGTGTAGAGGAGGTATGCCAGAGCGTTGCCCAGATTAGGGAGCACGTTTTAGGAAGATAAGTTGCGTGAACTAGTGCTTTTCTCTTTGGAGAGAAGGAGAATGAGAGGTGACTTGATAGTGGTGTACTAAATGATAAGAAACATAGTGTATAGCTGGAGACTTCTTCCTATTGTGGGAGTGGCTAATACAATGGGGCATAATATTATGGTGATTGGAGGAAAGCATGGGGGGGGGGGATGTTAGGGTCATTTGTTTCCCACAGAAGAGTAGTGGGTGCAGAGAACACCTTCCAGGTGTGGTATTTGAAACAGATACATTAGGAATATTTGAGAGCATCTAAGATAGGCACATGGATGAAAGGAAAATGGGGGGGGGGGGCTCTGTGGAGGGAAGGGTTAAATTAATCTTAGAATAATTTAAGTGGTAGAATAATATCCTGCATCAAAGTGCCTGTATTGTGCTGTAATGTTCTATACTCTGTAAAGGGGAAAAGGATGGTGGAGAAGATTGATGAGGAAGAGCCAGGACCTTTGCTGGAAAAGATAGCATTGCCAAGTGGTAAATGAACTTGGAGATGATCAATAAGCCAGAGGTGGCAGAAGTCAGATATCTCAGAGTTTGTAGGATTGGAGATTCAAGAAGGGAGGAATTCCAGGAGCCAGGCTCTTTGCAGTTAATATGACGCAGTCGAAAATACTGGAACAATTGAATCGGGAGATGATCCAGAAATCGAGAAGCTCTTGTATCTCAGATGTTTGGGAAGATTAAGGACTGCTGAGGAGAGAGGATAATGAGTGGAGTGCAGAGAGGCAATAGTTGAGTTGAAAGTAAGGATAAGAACACTAAAATGTAAATATGGCTCAACAAAAAGCTTTGCGGTAAAGGCTTATTCAGAATTTCATAGAGCCAACTCGACAGTCATCTCATTAACACTGCACCCTGAGAAAGATAGGTGACCAGTGTGACTGCTGCTTTTCAGTAGTACTGCAGCACGTTGATGAAGACCTACTGTCTGACTCAATGAATCTAAGCCATCGATACAGGCACTAGCACAAGGATTAAGTTGAAACAGAATGCTCCAAGTATTCCAACAACCTCATTTTTCATTGTGTCACACACAGGATTGTCTTGGAATCAAAGATTAATCTATTAGATGCTAGTGAAAGCAAGTTGGGAGAAGAATCGCAGGGGGCTTAAGAAAAATTGTGTCCTAGTTTTCATTTGCTATTGAATATTTGCATGTTTTAGTTCCTGGGAGGGTGAGAAGTGATGGGATGAAATATCTGATTGGGCACCCAGAGTGCTTAAGGTCGTGTAGTAACGTTTCAATAAATGCAGCTAGTCAGTTGTAGCCCAAGTTATTTCCAGAACTTGGCAGTTAAACCCAATCCTACAGTGTTATCAAAACACAGAAAGACTCGAATAAGCAAGCTACAACAGCAAATGGGTATTACTCTGTCAATACTAGCTACTCTCCTCCAATGTCAGAAACAAGCTGAAGATCTTGTAGTTTGCCTTCACTACAACCAAAGAGAATGCAATCCATGATTATGGTAGCCTTCAAAGTTCAAAGCAAATTTATTATCAAAGTACATGTATGTCATCATACATACTACCATGAGATTTATTTTCTTGCAGGCATTTACAGTAAAATGAAGAGATACAATAGAATCAATGAAAAACTACACACAAAGATTAACAAACAACCAATGTGCAAAATAAGACAAACCATGCAAATACTAAAAATAATAAATAAATAATCTCAGTCAAAAAATACCAAGGTACCGTAACATCTTCAATCCTCTGTCTTATGATAAGATCCAATCACCTGCCATTTTGTCACAATTACCCGCTGTAATTCTGCCATTTTATCACAAATGAGTTTCTGTTGCATGAATTTCTTCAGGCCTACTTATGATAGATGTCTACCTTCAATAATAATAATTCCTTACTGCATTTTAAAAAGACTTAAAAAGTTGGCTTGGGGCCGATGTGCTATGGATATTAAATGCTGGTGAAAGAGATCCTTTGTCTTCTTATACAGCACTAATTGGATACCAGATTCTCTGCAAACATCCACTTCCTCCTGTTCCAAGGCCTTGTTGGTTTATCTCAGAATGCCATTTAAAATAAAATACATCCTTGTGAAGTAGCATTAGTTCATTTTGCTTCTCAGATCTTATTTGGACCCTCATTCATTAAGATCATAGCTGCTTTCTCCTTGCTTTCCCAAAATGCTGTGCTTCCCTCATTAACTAACCTAGTTACATAAATCTTTAGTATAATAAGTGATTGGATATCCATAGTCCATTAACTAAGGCAGAGATTTGAAAGAAACCTCAATCCTTTCTCTTTATCTCAGCCCTAACTTGTAGGCACATTGTTTTGAGATTGTAAACCTTTGGTTTTTCTCCCTCACCAACAGAAGTATTTGCTGTCTCAAGCCCTTTATGAATTTTATTAGTTTTTTGTGCAATTGTCTTCCATCCTTCAAACTCCAAGACAATGAGGGGAGATTTGATAGACATATGCAAAATGATGAGTATAGACAGAGTAAATGTAAGCAGGCTTTTACCACTGAGTTTGGGTGAGACTAGAACTAGAGGTCATCGATTAAGAGTGAGAGGTGAAATATTTAAGGGGAACCTGCATTGGAATCTCTTCACTCAGAGCGTGGTATGCGTGTGAAAGGGGCTGCCAGTGGAAGTGGTGAATGTGGGTTCGATTTCAGCATTTCAAAGTAGTTTCAATAAGTAAATGGATGGGAGGGTTATGGAGGGTAATGGTCTGGGTGCAGGTCAGTGGGACTAGGCAGAGTAAGAGTTCGGCATGGACTAATTGAGCCAAAAAGCCTGTTTCTGTGCTGTAGTACTCAATCTACTTTGAACCTTGAACCTGACTATGACTCCAGAGAACTTACACCCACCTCATTTCCTATTATCTTGGGATAATCCTCTATATTAAATAAATCAGTACATTGGGTCTTTGCGCACTGCCACAAAAGCAAGTGTATCCTTCTTTAAAGAACAAGACCAAAGCTGTACATGATATTTACTGCTGCATCAACCAGTCCCTTTATGACCTGTTCAAGCTCAAATTTCAAGTGTAGTTACCATTCAGCCATCCATGAATACCCATCAATACAGCCAAACGAAAAGTCTTCCTCCAGGGCCAAGGTGCAAAACACAATACCAACAGGCACATATAACACATATAAATTAGCAGTAAATATACAGTCACTCAAAAATAAATATATATATGGCCCAAGTCCCTGAGTGACATGTCCTGTAAATTGACTGTGCATGGGTGTTGTTGGAAAGAACAAGGAAATCTTAGTTTGCAGACTAACATATGGACACACACAATCCAGCTGGTATTCCACTGAATGAACACTGGAGGGCAGCACTGACAGGAAGGGCTAGACCAACCCAGCATAGATGCTGCACCGCACCGTCTCTGGCATCTCCCGTCCTTGACTGCTGTAACAGGCAAGCCCTCAGCACGAGGCCTAGTCCTACCCACAGCCGGGGCCATGCAGCTCCCCTGCTGTTGGTCTCTCCAATAAACCAGTGAACTGAACTTAGTGTAGTTTACATTACCAATGTCCAACAGGGGTCTTGTAATCGCAAGAGAAATATCCAAGACAATCGTTGTTGGACTGCGCACCACCTTTGTACACTAACTCCAACACATTTCTGTAGCAGGCAACAACACGGTCAGCACCTAGAACAGCTCCTCCACCAACAAGCAAATCGCTGATGGGATAAACCTGCAATATTTGAAGTTCTTAATGTCCAGCATTTTCTTGTGATTGTAAAAAAGTTGGCAGGCCCCAGAGAGGCCACTGCATCTGAGCATGCTGCCATCTTACCGGAAGGTATGTTCACGAACACAGCTCAATCCTACCTTAAAGGTTCACATTCCAATTTGTGTGTAGTTTACAGACAGTTTACATAGCGTGGCTTTCTTCCGCCCCTCAGCAAAAATGGGCTTAAACTCCTTCTCCAAATCTTCCAGTGAAGCTGCAGGAAGCAAATGGAAGGATCAAAGTGTTCATGTTGGTGGAATGTTCATGTATACAAAGCTCACTCATGGCAGAAAGTCTTTGACAAAAGAGTTTATACCAATTAAAATCCCCGCATGCATTGTTGTAAGGCCTGGGCAGGTGCCATAAGGCAGCAGAGGAACATAAAACCTAGAACAGTATAACATGATGCGGGGCTGAACTTTTAACCTACTCCCTGGTCAATCTAACCTTTCCTTCCAACATACTCCTTAACCCTCCATTTTCTTTCATCCATGAGTCTCTTAAATGACCCTAATATATCAACATCTTCACCATCCCCAGCACTGCATTCCAGGCACTTTACACTCCATGGAAATAGATGACATCTCCCTTGAACTTTCTTCCACTCACTTTAAAATGATGTCCTCTGGTATTGGCCATTTCCACCCTGGGGAAGAGGCACTGGTTGTCCATTTGATCCATGCCTCTTATTACCTTATACACCTCTATTAAGTCACCTCTCATCTTCCTTCACTCCAAAGACAAAAGTGCTAACTCATTCAACCTTTCCTCATAACACATGTCCTCATTGCTTATATACAAAATTAGGCAATTCAGCCCTTCAAAACATTCTGTTAAATCTCCTCTGCACCTTCTCTAAAGCTTCCACTTCCTTATTATAATGAGGTTACCTGAACCGAACACAGTATTCCAAGTGTGGTCCAACCAGAGTTGTTATGTTCTGTAACTCCAAACCAATAAACTAATTCAAAGAAAGACAGGGAAGTCCATGGATGTAGGTGTAACTTCATCTTTATTTTGAGGGAGGCACGTTCATGTCATGTGGCAGTGTAATGTTGTGTGCAGTGAGGGTGAGGGCCTCTGTCAGTCAGAATTGACCATGGATATTGCATCCTACCTGTCTAGATATGGAAGCTTGAACAGTACGATATGGAGAGCAAGCTGTTGCCCATGTAGCAAGCTCCGCCTCTCCACGCATCTGATGAACTCAAAGCAATGCCATTCAGCATTGAACTCAATGTAGGCCTAGCTTAGGGACTCCAGATCCAGATTTTTCCCTCAGGGTTTACTCCCGATGCCTTCCCTACCAGTGGGTATAGCCACAGAGCAGCAGAGGCTTGAGATCAGAGCTTTCCTTGCCCTAGATGAGCTGCCAACTACAGCTGATGAAACCCACCTGCCGGAAATGACTGGTTTTAAGGTACCACTAACCTGCCTTTGCCCCTTCTCCTGTCAGTAGAAACGGTTCTGCCGGGCTTAGTAGCTAAGCCACATGTGAAGGCCAGGATCTGGGCTTGGTTGTCAGAGGCTATTTGAGGCACTCATCATTGGGAGTATTTAATAGATAGTGAGAGCTTGTCCCCATCTCCACCCCTGGCTATAACAACCTTATGGACTATTGTCGTATGCAATTAATGTATTTTTACATACAACCTGTAATGAATTACTTAAATGGACAAGAATGCTTACTCAACCAATACTGCTGTATATAAGATTACTAAAATGTTATTGAAATATCAAATACACAATCAAACCTTTATGGGATTGTAATATTACCTCCCAACTCTTGAACATTCCCCAGGAGCCAACAAGTGAAACGAAATGTTAGGGTAGGCATTCACCCGATCGGTTGCACAAGCAGAAAGCTTTGCATTGGGTTCCTGATTTATACCCGTCCTTGCCATTATGACTGACCCATTCTATTACTGCTCCAATAGCAGTGATGATATTATCATCATTTAATCAGTTAACCAATGAGGATCTATTTAAAAAAGTTGTCTAGCTCCAGTCCGAAGTGGGAGAGGACAGTATTTGTACAACCTTTATCCAAGGATTCCTCATTATGACTATGAATAAAGTCCCCTCTGGAAACTTACACCTAAGTCTCTGCCGAAAAATAAACATTTAACATCTTAGATTATAATTTCTTGCAAATTTTTAAATAAAATAGGAGTTACACAGGAACTTGGAAAGTGGAGTAGGGTACTCTCAAGCTTGAAACCAACTCCAGTATTCTATGGGTCAATTGCATGTCAGTATAATCTGCTTGTTTTCACCTCAAAATCCCAAGACAATGCCCGATCATTCATATTCTTCTTTCTACAGATGGCAGAAGGTTCTTAGTTTCTATTACGCTTTGTTTAAAGCAATGTATGTTGATTTTTCCTGAATGACTAAGCCCTGGCATTGGACTCACCCCATACTGCTGCTCCATATGCTTTCAGTGATTTGAAGATCCTTGACTGAATCATCTCTCTGTCTTCCAAATTAATGTAAGTTTATGCAAATTAGTCTAATAATGTAACCATTTAAACCCTGTATACTTAGTGCCATTTTTTTTGTTTCTTGCAGTATTGATGGTTTTGTTCAACCGTTTCCAGCGCTGAAACAGTTGCTTAAAATGGATTAGGTGGACAACCTACCTTGGCTCTGGTGAGAGCTAAGCGGGAAATTATGGATTCTGGAGTACAGTAACTCTCTTGCTCCATGCATCGGAACAAGAGGGGTGAGTTTACTTGGAAAAGAGTCCAATTTACTTTAAAGTACAACTTACACTCTGATGTTTTGAAAGCATCAGAATGCCATACAACTGAATTAGGAAAAGGTGGAACTCACTTGCCTTTGTGCTTTGCTCCATTTTTCATGGCTGATCCGATTGTAATCTGCCTTTGCTCTCCAGCTCTCGTAATCTTCACTCCATTGCTCACCTCTGCCTCAAAAATAACTCTATATTTTCAACATCCCTTCAGGGAGACAGTTTCAAAGAACCTGAAATATCTGAGAGCGAAAAAAACATTGTTACTCTGCTGCTTTAAACGGGTGACATCTTAGTTTTAAACAGTAGCAGCTAGTTTTAGAGCAATGTGCACGATTTGCTGAAGGGGACTGAAGCCAGAATAAGAAGACAAAGGAGTTCTGTGGTCAGGTCACCTGCAGAGTAGATGTGTCCACCAGCTGTGTGGGACAGTATCTTCACCGACTCTTATCCTGTAAAAACCACAAACTGAAATACATCCAGCAACAGCTAAACTTTGCCTCTGAGGCAAACAGAGAACAAGTTCCAGGAAAGGAGATATGGTTAACAAGTTCTACTTGTGAACAGAAGTGTCTGAATTGCTGGAATAGGGAACAAGAACATAATGCTGGAAGAACTCAGTGGGTCATGAGTTTTACATGTCATCCTCTTTCACGCACTGCAGATTTGGATGTATTTTCCCACGCAGAGTATCTGTCTCACAGCCCTGGCGTGAGCAGTTTCCCTTCAGCCCTTTACCTCTTCCAACTCCCAGCTTCTTACTTCATCCCCGCTTCCTCACACATCCCACCCATCTATTGCCAGCCTGTACTCCTTCCATTTCCCCCACCTTCATATTCTGCCTTCTGCCCCCCCCCCCCCGCCGCACTTCCTTTCCAGTCCTGGTGGAGGGTCCTGGCCAGAAACATTGGTTGTTCAGTCCCCACCATGGATGCTGCCTGACCTGTTGAGTTCTTCCAGTATTTTGTCGGTGTTGCACCTCTTTCAACTCCCCTTCCCAGTGGTGCCATCACGTTCTCGAACATTTAATTCTACCTCTCGGTTATTCCGCTATTGCCACTGTAGTATTTCTCCAGTGCCACTGCTACCTTTGCACCATCCCACTACTTTTATACTGGCCGCTGTATTTATTGTTGTAGTTATTACAACTATGCATGCTGTATACTCGGCAAGCTTCATGCAAGCAAGGAATTTCACTGCACCCTGGTGTATCTGACAATAAATTAATCTGAATCAGAAGAATAGGTTTATAATTCTCTTGCAGCCTGAGGTTGTCCCATCCATCCTAATACTAAACTGTTTTTTTCTTATCTCACTGATTCTGTTCATTTTACAAATAGTGAATGCTTAAATAATGAATTGGAGAATCATTGCCTGGAAAAGCTTCTGAGCCCAATAGCCCAAGGAAGTTGCATTATCATCAATTAGGAATGCAATAATTAGTTCGTACTGATTTAACAACATTGGCTACAATGTATTTCTGACAAGAAATAACAGACATAAATGACTGGGAAAAAGTGATTAGTTGGAAAATACGTAACATGTGAATATGAAAAGCATATTCGATCAAAGAAATTGTGCTCTTGAAGCCTAATTAGTGATTCAAGATTCAAGTTTGTTTAATGCCATCTCCAGAACACAAGCATAAAGGAGAACAAAGTAAATAATACTCCAATCCAATGCAGCACAAAAAAAAATTACTTTGTAAATACATGGAGTCTATGTTGGAACCATTAACCCTGAGCCAAGTCTCAGAAGGATTTAGAAGGATGAGAGGGGATCTGATTGAAACATATAAGATTATTAAGGGATTGGACACGCTAGAGGCAGGAAATATGTTCCCGATGTTGGGGGAGTCCAGAGCCAGAGGCCACAGTTTAAGAATAAGGGGTAGGTCATTTAGGACGGAGTTCAGGAAAAACTTTTTCACACAGAGAGTTGTGCTGTGGAATGCTGTGCCTCAGAAGGCAGTAGAGGCCAATTCTCTGGATGCTTTCAAGAAAGAGTTAGATAGAGCTCTTAAAGATAGTGGAGTCAAGGGATATGGGGAGAAGGCAGGAACGGGGTACCGATTGTGGATGATCAGCCATGATCACATTGAATGGTGGTGCTGGCTCAAGGGGCCGAAAGGCCTACTCCTGCACCTATTGTCTAAGTCACTCCCAACCATTGAACACGTCTACATGAAACATTGCCATAGAAAAGCAGCATCCATCATCAAAGATCCTCACCACCCAGGCCGTGCTCTTTTCCCACTGCTGTCATCAGGTACAAGGTACAAGAGCCTCAGGACTTGCACCACCAGGGTCAGGAACAGTTACTACCCCTCAACCATCAGGCTCTTGAACTAAAGGGGATAACTACGCTCATTTTACTTATGGTGTTCCCACAATTGATGGTCTCGCTTTAAGGGCTCTTTATCTCGTTATTTCACACTTGTTAGTTATTGCTGTTTATTTATATCTGCATATGCATAGCTTGTTGTCCATCGATTCTGTTTACAGTTACTGTTCTATAGACTTGCCAAGTATGCCCCCAGAAAAAGAATCTCAGGGATTTATGTGGTGACATGTTTGCACTCTGTTAATAAAATTTTACCTTAAATTCGATACTTTGCTGTGCTGTAGCTGTGCTGCAGACAATTCTTCAAAGCTAAAGCATTTGGCTGAATATTCAAGCAGCAAGGAAGTAACAGATAAGAGCATAAATCTTATAATGCTCTTACTGTGCGAAAGGCATGGTATTGTAGTGGTTAGCACAACACTTTACAGCACTACTCAGTGATCAACAAGCGGGGTCCAATTCCCACCATTGCCTTTAACAAGTTTGGACGTTCTTATTGTTATTGCATGGGTTTCTTCCAGGTGCATCAGTTTTATTGTGAACTCTTAATTTTGAGCGTTTTAGTGTGGAGGAGGTATGCACACACAAAATGCTGAAGGAAGTCAGTCCTGATGAAGGGTCTCAGCCTGAAATATTGACTGCATATTCCTCTCCGTAGATTCTGCCTGGCCTGCTGAGTTTCTCCAATATTTTGTATGCTACTCTGGGTTTCCAGCATCTGCAGAATCTCGTGCTTATGGAGGAAAATCATGTGGTAAATGACCAGGACAGCTTCTTCCTAGAAAGGGAGTTATTGGATAATTCTTTCCCTCAGTCACTTCTGCAGAGAACTCTGTTTTTAATCGTAAGTATGTGAAAGTCTGTAGATGCTGGAGATCCAAAGCAACACACACAAAAAGCTGGAGGTACTCAGCAGGTCAGGCAGCATCTATGGAAATGATTAGATTGTTGAAGTTTTGGGCCAAGGCCCTTCATAAGGCCTGGAGATGAATGAGGGAAAATTCCAGAATAAAAAGGTGAGGAGAGAAGAAAGAGGATAGCTAGAAGCTGATAGGTGAAGCCAGGTGGAAAAGGAAATGGCTGGAGGGGAAGGAACCTGATTGTAGAGGAGAGTGGACTACAAAAGAAAAGGAAGGAGGAGAGGAACCAGAGAGAGTTAATAGTCAGGTGAGAAGAGGTAAGAGGCCAGAATGGGGAATAGAAGAAGAGGTGAGGGGGAAGGGGAAAATAATTACCAGAAGGAGCTATCAATATTCGTGCCTTCACTGTAGTAAGCTATAGCAGAATTTTACTGTTAAATGAAACCATTCCCTTTGTATTTACTGGAGAAATCAACCACTTTTATTGAAAGACAGGACTAGAGTACCATTTCTATTTTTAAAAACTTTATCTAGACTCTGTGGATTGTTGTGGGTTGTTTATTGTGAAATAGACTGCTGAGGAAATTGGCCTTGCTGTCAACACAGCTGTGAATTCATAAACAAAAACAGAAAATCCCTGGGAAATAAAAGCATCGGGAGTGGGGTAGTGTCTGCGGAAAGTCGATATTTCAGGTCTGCAATGCTTCATCAGTGCATACATATCTTGGAGGATTGTCAGGAAGGAGAAATTACAAAGAAAGGGAGAGATGAGATTACAATGAAGATTACAATTACAATTAATTTGAAAGCTAGGATGAGAATTCTATAACCACAATGAAGATTGGTGGACACTTCTACAACCACAGTCAACATTGGTGGACACGGCACTGAAAAGAGTTTCTGGAAAGAATGCAGAAAAAGTCCAAACAACAGAAGAACATGCAAAATGAAGACGTCGAATTAGGTTAAAGTGTAGAGTATCTAGCAGGTACAGCAGACACTGAAATCTTGACCTTATGGAAACACTGTTTAAAATACGGGTTCCCAAACATTAACAGAGGGATCCGTGGACCCCAGGTTGGGGACCTCTGATCTAAAATTAGGGCGAAACAAACTGAAGGCACAAGCCTTGGGGAAAACAGAGGTATGAAGAAGAATGAGTTAAAACCTGGGTAAATATCTCAAGAAAGGAAATGTAGTTAATTGGCTACCATTATGGAAGTAGTCTTCCCTTAGTGTTGCAATATTATTAACCTTTATTGAGTAAAAAGCCATTAGCTTCTTGCTGTTCAAAAACAGGTTCAATTACTTAAATGATAAAATACAAAAGGCATCTGATTTAGTAATTGACTTTTTTTGCATTTGTGTTTAAGTTATTACAGCTATAGAAATTATTTATAGAAATGAACACCACAGTAAGTTGCTGTAAAATGAGGAAGGTCTTTGATCCAGCTTTTATTTTGGGAGTCATCCTTGAATGTGTCAATAGTATGGGTGATCACGGTCTTATGTATGACCATGATTGTTCTTGGCATTTTTTTCTATAGAAACAGTTTGTCTTTGTCTTCTTCTGGGCAGTGTCTTTACAACACAGGTGGCCCCAGCCATTAGCAATGCTCTTCAGAGATTGTCTGCCTGCTGTCAATGGTCACATAACCAGTACTTGTGATATGTAGCAGCTGCTCATACAACCTGCAGGCTAGGGGAGCGAAGGAGCACCTTACACGTCCTTTGGTGGAGACGTATCTCACCCAACTAGATGGATGTAAGTGTACAATACAAGCCACACTGCAGAGAACAATCAAGGGACAGTGCCATCTAGAGATGAGGAAGAATGTTGTAATTAATCAATATCTTATGATGGTAATGCATTAAAATTTCAAATTTGGAAAAAAATCATTGACATTCTGTGTGCCTCATTCTGTCTTTCATCTTAGTCTGGACAAGGAAGAAATTCCTTGCTTCCAGGTGAAACTTTTTGCATTGGGATTCTTAAAGAGGAAATTCAAGCCTGTTGTTGAAAACAGTTACTGATTTAAAAATAAAACCAGTTTCAGTGGACTGTTCTTAAACATGTTCCACCTGCAAAACACCCAAGAACAGGGGTTCCCAACCTGAGGACCATGGACTCATTGCTTAATGATACTGGTCCATGGCATAAAAAAGCTTGGGAACCCCTGCCCTGGAGGTAAACTTTTAGCTGCAATGTATGTGGTGATTTCCCATTTTGGAGGAAGATCCAATTTCCTCACCTCAGAATATTGCTGGGATGTGCCAACTCCATTAAAGCCAACTTCTGACACTTATAGTGCATTTATTGAAGGGGGTGGTTCTGCAATGGAGAAAGTCTGTTGTTTAAGACTTATACTCCATACCTCATCTGCGCTCTCCCAGAATTGTCATAAAAAAATCCCATATGACAAGGAAGTGGAGAGCCCTGACTAATATTTAATTCTCAGCCAACATCACCAAAATTACTTAAGCATCAGGCACAATGTTATTTACAGAATTTATACAAAATGACTGCCAAGCACCCAATGTTACGATAATGTCTGTACTTGAAAAAAACACATCATTGGCACTTTTAGAGAATGTAAGTGCTATGAATTCCATGTTTTTTTTTCTTTTTGTTCAAGTATTCAGGAGAAAATTAAGCAAGTATATTTTAAAATGTCTACTCATAAATAGTCGAGATGAACATGCTGATAAAATGAGTTCATCTAGAAATTTATGTTCCATTTGTGGTTAACCAGAGGGGATTGAAGTTGGCTCAGTCTAAAAGCATATTGAACAATATGACTTTTAGTAGTCCTCACCCAATTAGTAATGGGCATGAATTCACAAGATACAGCTGTTAATTAAATATCAATCAATGCGGCATCATGTGCAAGATCTCTCAGGAATAATGTTAGCACATTTGATGCAGAAACTGAAAATGTCAAGATGATGCAGCGAAGAGCTTGATTCAGGCTCTTACTGATACAAGGGAGAGTCTTTCACCTTTTGTCTATGTGCACTTAACCTGAAAGGAGGAGTTACCCGTGAAAGGGCATGAGGGAATTTCCAATTCTCCTTGCATATCCCTCAGCTTGAAGAAATCATCCTCAGTATATTCCTCAGAGGTCTACCTTCTGAATGCAGACGGTGAATGGTAATCCTATCATAGCTTTTCCGTTAACAGTATGGATGGTGGCGATCAAACGCACGAACGATGACTTTCACTGGGCTACCATACCCTGCAGCTTTAAGGACAAGTTGCACCCCACATATTTTGGTTGAACAAAGAGACAAGTACATCCAAAGTATATACTATTCTTATTTGTAAGTATATTTATTAGCTTTATTTGTCACGTGTACATCAAAACCTCAGAGCCTACACTGAAATGCATTGTTCTGCATCCGAGGATTGTGTTGGGGGCAGCCCGCCAGAGTCGCAACATAACATACCCACATCTCACTGACCCTAACCTGTACATCTATGGAAGGGGGAGGAAACTCACACATGCATGGGGAGGATGATGGGTAGCAGCGGAAATCGAACCCTAAACAGTGATTGCAAGTGCAGGAAAGCAGCCGCCTTAACGGCTATGCTACTAGGCTGCCCAAATATATCTTCATATTTGCATTGTCACCGAGTCTAAATACTGAACTCCTAATCCATGATCTGCCTTCAGCCCAAGGATAAAGACAGATCATAAAACTTAATAAGCACCATGTTCGTGAGCCTGGTTAAGGATTCAGAATGAGCTCTTATTAGTTTGCATGCCTCATGTCTCTACCAGGCCAACTTAAACAAGAGCTGGGCCTTTTCCAGATTAAAACAGGAACTATTTATTAAATTGGAAAATATCCATCGAGGCAGAAGAGCAGAGGGACAATTTCAGGTCAGTAGCACAAGTTATGACCAGAAACATTATCCTTTGTTTCTCTCTTTACAGATGCTGTCTGACAAATGCCTATTGCTTTATTTTAGATTATGAGCATCCAGACTATATTGGTTTTAGATTACTGACTCTGGCTAAGGAGGTGATCACTTCCCTTGACAGAACTCTTTCAAGAAGAATCATCTCCTCGATTCAGGATGGTCTTTGAGTGACTAAGACTGCAGGAAGAAGGGGGGCAGGGAATGGGGAGGGCTCGGTTCAGGAGATGGAGAAGGGTTGGAATGAGGGGAGGGGCAGAGGGGGTTGTGGAGTGTATATGTGTGGGGAGGGCTGGGGTGGAGATGGGATGTGAGAGAAGGGCTGTGATTAGGGGAGATGTGTTAAAGGAGGACCGGATGAGTGAGATTGTCTTTTCCAAATCTCTTCCCCTCACTAACTGCCCCCCCAGATTTTATGTTACTACATTTCTCCCCCTTTTAAGTTAGAGTGGAGAGAGTGTCTCATAGAGTCATACGAGTCCACACTGGACCGCAGACTGCCCATGTTAAACTAATCCTACATCAATTCAATTTTTTTGTTTTCCGTACATACTCATCAAATGCATTCGACATCCTACCAGTCAGTATCACACAAGGGGTAATGTACAGTCAGTGGTCACTTTATTAGGTACCTCTTGTTCCTAATAAAGTGGTCACTGAGCATATGGTCTTTGGTTTTCTGATGCTGTAGCCCATCCAGTTCAGCGTTCGATGTTTTGTGTGTATTCGGAGATGCTCTTCTGCATACCACTATCGCAACACATACTTATTTGAGTTATTGTCGGCTTGAACCACTCTGGTCATTCTCTTCTGGCATCTCTCATTGTCACAGCATTTTCTCCCACAGAACTGCTGCTCTTGTATTTACATTTTTGCACCATTCTCTGTAAACTTTAGAGACTGTTGTGTGTGGAAAATCCCAGAAGATCAGCAGTTTCTGAGATACTCAAACCACCCCATCTGGCACCACTTGAGCACTGAGTCACTTAGATCACGTTTCTTCCCCTGTCTAATGTTTGGTCTGAACCTCTTGTCCCTGTCAGCATGCTTTTATGCATTGAGTTGCTGCCAGATGATTGGCTGATTAAATATTTGCATTAACGAGCAGGTGTACAGGTGTACCTAATAACTTGGCCACTGAGTGTGCAGTGGCCAATTAACATGAAATTGAATTGAATTGACTTAGCAATCTGCAGGTGCTTGGGATGTGGTTGGAAATCAGTGCACCCAGAGGAGACTCATGCAGAGAATGTTAAAGCCTTCTCGGACAGGAGCCGAGGTCAGGATTGAACACAGTTCTTTGGCACTGTGAGGCAGCTGCTCTACCAGCAGTGTCACTGCACCATCCCATCTCTCCTGTGAAATACGAGCGGCCATAACCGCGTTTGCATGTAGCTCACTAATTTGGACAGCAACTGCGTTGTTTTGTTCTATGTGGGTACTTAAACATATAATGATGCAAATTTTCAAAGCACTCAACAAAAACCGAACATGGGAATAAGCTATTAGGATGTTGAAGAACAGAGCTAAAGTCCCAATGACCGTGAGAATCACCACTCTGGTTATAGCTTCAGGTTAAAATGGTTTCTCTGCATTAGCTTGACTGCTAATAATCCTGGAGGGAACTGGCAATTGCACAGATTCTTTGCTCCATAAAGTTCTTCTTCATAAAAGTAACAGATTAAATTCCAGCCACATGTTCTGTCAATGAGACCTAAGATAAGCCTTTGCAATGTAAAATGATCTCCACAATACAGAGGTGTTATGATGATACTAATTACCATCGCACAAAATATTGAATTATTGAATTTTACCATTTCCTCACTGAATATGGAGAAGGCCAACATTTACTGCTATCCTTAACTAGGCTCAAAAACGTGGTGCTCAATATTTCCTTGATCTAGCCCAATCCTTGGGCTGAAGGTAAATGTGCTGAATTAGGAGCTACGGCATTTAAACTCAGTGACAGGGCATACAGGAGTGAGACAGATCAGCTGGTAGAGTGGTATCTCAACAACCTTGCACTCAACATTAGTAAGATCAAGGAATTGATTGTGGATTTTACGAAGGAGAGTTGAGGGAGCGTGCAATGGTTGTCATTAAAGGATCAGAATCAGGTTTAACATCGCCGGCATATGTTGTAAAATTTATTTTCTTTGCGGCAGTAGCACAATGCAATAGATAACAATAGGGAAAATGTGAATTGCTGTAAGAATATATTACAGTAATATAAAAACTATATATATAAAAATATATAAAGTAATATAAAAAGTAATGAGGTAGTGTTCATGTGTTCAATGTCCCTTCGTCCATTCAGAAATCAGATGGCAGAGGAGAAGAAGCTGTTCCTGAATCATTGAGTGTGTGCCTTCAGGCTCCTGTACCCCCTCCCTGATGGCAGCAATGAGTACAAGGCATGACCTAGGTGATTGGGGTCCTTAATGATGGATGCCATCTTTCTGAGGCACTGCTCCTTGAACATGTCCTGGATACTATGGAGGCTAGTGCGTATGCTGGAGCTGACAGGTTTACTAATCTCTGTAGTTAATTTCAATTTGGTGCTGTAGCCCCCACCCCCCACCATAACAGACTGTGATGCAGCCAGATAAAACAGTGGATCTGTAGAAATTTGTAGATGTCTTTGGTGACATACCAAATTTCCTCAAACTCCTAATGAAATATACCCACTGTCATCCATTCTTTGTAGCTGCATCGATATGCTGGGTCCAGGATAGATCCTCAAAGATGTTGACACCCAGGAACTTGAAGTTGCTCGCTGAAGAAGATCAGCAGGGGAAAGGGTGAGCAACTTCAAGTTCCTCTGTATCTACATCTCTGGAGATTTATTCTATACCCAAAATATTGTTGCAATTACAAAGAAGGCATGCCAGTTATAGTTGCTTAGAAGTTTGAAGAGATTTGGCATGTCACCTCTAGCAAAGTTCTACAGATGCACCATGAGTAACATTCTGACTGCTTGCATCTCTGTCTGCTGTCGAGAGGCCAGTACTTAGGATCAATAAATGTTACAAAAGGTGGTAAACTCAGCCAGCTCCATCACGGGCACCAGCCTCCCCAGTATCAAGGACATCTTCCAAAGGCAATGCCTCAAAAAGGTGGCATGGATCATTAAGGAACCCCACCAGCTGGACATGTTCTTCTCTCATTACTACCATCAGGATTGAGATACACAAAAGCTGAAAATAAGCACACTCAGCATTTTAAGAACAGTTTTTTCCCCTCTTCCATCAGATTTCTGAATAGTCCATGAACACTACCTCACTATTTTCCTCTCTTTTTACACTTATATCTATTTATCTTTCTATTTATTCATTGATACATACAGCGAAATGTGCCATTTGCACTAACCACCAACAAGCTAAAGATGTGCTGAAGGCAGCCCGCAAGTGTTGCCACACATTCCAGTGCCAACATAGCATGCCCTCAATGTTTACAGAACCCACAAACAATAACAACAGAGGACAACAACAAAATAACAACAGCAAAACAAGCTCCTTACCCGCCCCCCCCCCCCCCGAACACACGCTCCACTAACCCTATGACAGGCTGTCTTAGGGCCTCCGATCCCCAGTTGACTCGGACTTGGTCCTGTGTTGCCTTCCCCAGCATACCTGGTGTTGGAGATGTGTAAGTGTGTACGTGTTGTTTGTATACTCTATTTAAGGTAGATACTTCTGTTTATTTTGTAATATGATTGTAACTACATTGTGGGGCGCATCATATTCTAATTCATGTGTAGTCTTAAGTAACTGTGGGTAACTAAAGATGGCATGTCCTTGTGCCTTATAAATGGGGATTGATGCTCTCAGTAGGAGACAGAGATCAAGGCTGCCAGGAGTTCGTAATGGACAAAGTATGGAGCTATTATTGGGTTTTCTAGTAGATATCTTTCTGTAAATATTGGCAGTTTTCTTTTTGTTAAGATTCGCTAATTCTGGTAAGTTTGATTTTTGACGTTTCACGGTAGCATAACTTTACAGTACAAGTGACCCGGGTTCAATTCCTGCCGCTGCTTGTAAGGAGTTTGCACGTTCTCCCTGTGACCGTGTGGATTTCCTCTAGGTGCTCCGGTTCCCTCCCACATTCCAAAGATGTACCCGTTGGTAGGTTAATTGGTCATTGTAAATTGTCCCGTGATTAGACTCAGATTGAATCGGGGGATGGTGGACAGCATAGCCTGAAGGGCCGAAGGGCCTGTTCTGCACTGTCTCTCAATAAACAAACAACATACATAAACACCCTTGCACCATAGTAATAAGTGACTCCAGCCATTTTTTTCCCCCTTTGGTGTCTAACAGTATGGAATATCTATGTGGACAGCAATGCAAACAAAGGCTTTTCTCTGTATTTGGCAATAATAAACCAACTATTCAATGATTGAAAAAAATACTAGTGTGTTTGCAGTACACCCCAGAAAGCTTTCACAAAGTCTTAGCATTGGCAGTTTGAAAACGTAGGACTTAAAAGCAAAGCAAATTCTCTGTAGTACCAATGTCTAATGGAATCTATTAGAATCCATGCCAGCAGACTGCACTTGGTAGAGAGTAAATGATAAAAGCAATCAGTTCACATACTACTAGGTCAGTAGCTGCAGAAATTTAATCAGAAATGTAAAGTAAGCACAAATTACCTGGAGCAGAACGATGACCCGCCATAAGAGGAACGTTAGGAAAGTGTAGCATTTTCTTATTTTGTCAATTTTTGCTGGTTTTTGAACTAAATAAAGGGTGAAAGTGTTCATCAGCTTCAAAGAAAAAAAAATTTCAGTAAATACCAGAGTAAGAACATGCCAGTAAAGCTCCATATGATCTTAGTAGTAGTAGAAATTAGACCCAACACTTGAGAGGCTATGTAAACAGGAGTTAAAATGTGTTATCACTTTGGCATTAGAAGCTGGGCTCATGGCTTACTCTTGTGCCGAGATGAAGCCACCCTCAGGGTGGAGGAGCAACACCTTACATTTCGTCTGGGTACCCTCCAACCTGATGAATATCAATTTCTCCTTCCAATAAACAAATTCCCCGCCCCTTCCTTTGACCCCCCACTCTGACCTTTTACTTCTTCTCTTCTGCCTATTACTTCTCCCTGGGTCCCTCCTCCTTCTCTTTCTTCTATGGTCCACTCTCCTCTCCTATCAGATTCTTTCTTCTCCAGCCCTTGACCTTTCCCACCCACCTGTCTTCATCTATCACCTTACAGCTACCCTCCTTCTCCTACCGCGCCCCCCCCCCCCCACCTTTTTATTCTGGCATCTTCCCCCTTCCTTCTCAGTCCTGAAGTAGGGTGTCAGCCCAAAACATTGACCGCTTATTCATTTCCATCGATGCTGCCTGGCCTGCCAAGTTCCTCCAGTGCTTTGTGTGTGTTGCCTTAGAAGCTAGGCTTCTGCCTGTTAGAGAAACCTAAATTACGATGTGGTGCAATTTATCAATAAAAATCATTGTCATTTCTCTGAGTGGGAAAGCTTGCTGTGTGATTTTTGTACGTATTTAGAGATGCAGCTGGTGCAGGCCCTTGGCCCATTGAGCCTGACCCGCCTAGCTGAACTCATGTGACCCATTGACCTATTAATCTGAAACCCACTTGATCACGGGAAGAGTATAAAAGCTTTTTACAGGTTAGTGAACTTGAACCCAGGTTGCTAGCACTGTAATAAACTTACGCTAAGGCACTTAGTTTCTCCCAGGGTGGGAATATACTTGGTTCCTTGGTCCACAGGTGGACTGAATGCTGACGAAGGCTTTTGACTGGGTTACTAGGTCAGGTTGGCAGGGTGGAGATACGTCTCTACCAAAGAAGATATAAGACGCTCCTTACCTATGTTAGCCTACAGGTCACCCTTGGGCGAGGTGTAGCACCTACCTAGCCCCCCTCCACCCCAATCAGGGTCACGTGAAGCCATGGGAGCAGGCGGTGGATGGTCATATGAGTAGATGGTGCATATCACAGCTCCTGGTTATGCCACCACTGACGCCAGGCAGACAATCTCTCAGAAGTATTAATGATGGCTGGGCTCACCCGTCCTGTAAAGAAGCAGGCAATGGCAAACCACTTTCTGTAGAAAAATTTGCCAAGAACAATCATGGTCATAAAACATGATCATCCGTGTCATACAGCATGGCACATGATGGTGATAGTCTATGTTGCTGGTGTCCAAGATGTTGGTGAAGCTGTACTTGGAATATTCTGTTCAGTATTCATCACCTCGCTGTAGGAAAGATGCCATTAAGTTGGAAGGAGCACAGATGGTTTACAAGGACGTTGCTGGACTCAGGGTACTGAGTTATAGAGTAAGATTGAGCATATAGGGACTGTTTGCATTGGAGTGTAAGAGAATGTATAAAATCTTGAGGGGCATAGATAGGGTCAAGGCACACAAGTCTTTCTCCTAAGGTTGGGGAATCAGAACTAGAGGGCATAATTTTAAGTTACTGGAGGGAGATTTAATCATGCTTTTTTTCCACTTTTTCACCCCGACAGTGGTCTGTATATGGAATAAGCTGCCAGAGGAAGTGGTGAGTGTACCGTTTAGAACAACATTTAAAAGACACTTGGACAGGTACATGGATAGGAAATGTTTTGAAGGATATTGACCACATGTAGGTAAATGGTAATTGTTAGATGGGAATCGTAGTCAGCAAGGACCTATTTCCATACTTTATAACTCTGTGATTCTACAATGCACCAGAATACTCCAGAGGTGTGTCCGTATTTGTAGGTTTATCTCAAGTGTGTCTCAATATTTCTGAAAGTTCCAAAGTCTGAGTGTGTCATTGGTTGCAGGGTAACCTTGCAACACAGAAAGGTTTCAGATCCATCCCATTCAATCCGAATCTGAATGCTGTTGTTCTGCTGGCAGTTGCTGAAGAAATGTGGAAGTGTCACCTTGCATTACACTTCAGCCACGTAAAGCAGCGCTTACTGATGTGCTCAGAATCCCATTTAATGAACACCCAAAAGTCAGAAACCTTTGCAAGACTTACAAAGACACCGGAACAATCAAGTTCTTCTCATTAATTGAAAGACTCTGACTTGAAGATCAGCACAAATTGTCTGGAGTTAAGCCAGTGCGCAAAGACTTTCTGTAGTAGTGTTTACCGTAGGGTAATCACAAATGGTCATCGGTTTGCAAACTCACTGTTCAAAGATGTGAACAGGAATTGGGGAGGGGGGTAAGTTGTAAGCTAGCTCCAGGAATAAAATGACCATGAAGGCTTTTGGAGTGTCCTAAGATCCAGCTAGTTCATAAATATCCCTCAGAGAGAAGAGTCTCTTTATGATCTTAGTCCACACAGCATAGTTGAATCTTAAAGAGATGATCTCAAAAGCAACCAATTGCTCCCTAAAAGTCATTTATTTATTGAGATACAGTATGGAATAGGCCCTACCAGCCCTTCAGGCTGCACCCGCAGCAACCCTCGATTTAACCCTAGCCTTGTCATGGGACAACTTACAATGACCAATTAACCTACCAACCGACACATCTTTTGACTGTGGGAGGAAACCAGAGCACCCACAGAAAACCCACGGGGTCACTGGGAGAACATACAAACTCCTTACAGGCAGTGGTGGGAATTGAACCCGGATTGCCTGTACTATAAAGCGTTGTGCTAACCACCACACTGCCGTTAGCCCGCTGTCTTTTCTTCTTCTGTCCATCACCCCTACTGAGGCATAGGCTGCCACCATCAGCTCCGCTGTCCTGGGCCAGTCTTTAAACTTGTCCCCACACGTAGCCTATGTTCTTAGTGTCCTTCCTTTTCCAGGGATAAGGTCTTTGGAGCTTCTGCTAGCATTTCAGTAGCTCTGGGGTTTGACGCGATGGGGTTGCTAGCCCCATGCCCAACCCTCCTCCTTTTGCACCAGGCTTGGGTCCGTCCATGACGGAGTTCTATTATCTCCTGCAATGAGCAAAGCAGCACCCCTTGGGGAGCTGCCCACAAGTAAATGGCTTGCAAAGATTTTATCAAGGCAATCTATCAAGCCTGTGATACATCAAGTTAGATTAAACATGGTTCAAAACTAAAAATAATTCACATTAATAAAACTCAAAATTGTTAACTTTATTATATTAGTAGAGGACAGTATAGTAAAGATAAAAATCAGATTCTGGTATACCCAACAAACTTGAATAAGGTTGATGGTTTAATCATTTATCTTCAAAATGTATAATGAGCTCACTGTAGCTCAATGATCAATTACCTTTGCAATGAAAAGAAGAATATAAACTGTATACCAGTGCACAGCATTTAAATTCAGGAAGATCTGCGAAAGTTTAACAAAAGTTATGCCTGTATTTATTAATTACCTTTTATTGGAACTGTTCAGAGAAATAAATTGCATGAATGGAAGGGAGCCAATCTTGGCCTCAAGCAGATAGCAGTCTGATAGGTTTTAACTATTTACAGGAAAGGGAAGTATTTCTTTGCAAAATATTTACCCCCATCTCATTCTCCTGCACTCCCTTTTAAAGTTTTGTAACTATTGCTAAGATTAAGGAATTTTAGTTCATAACTTTTGATCATCTGTAAGTAGCTGCTGCGTGTAAAAACGTATTTTAAGTTTTGCAGTGAGTGTTTTCCTTAAGCCCAGAACATGTGGGATGTGTGCCAGGTCCAGGAGAATTCTTTCCCTACTCATTCTGGTTGATTGTGTTATGCTCTGTAAATTCACTGGAAATCCAAGATCATAGAACAGTACAGCACAAGAACAAGCTCTTCAGCCAGCATTGATACCAAATGAAGATGTTCCCATCTGCCTGTATCTGAACCATAACTCTCCATCCTTTGGCTCTTCATGTGCCTGCCTACACACCTCTGAAACATTGCTATTATATCTTCTTCCAACACTCCTGGGCAGTGTGTTCCTTAAGACCATAAGACATAGGAGGAAAATTAGGCTATTCGGCTAATCAAACCTGCTCCACCATTCCATCGGGACTGATTTATCATCACTCTCAATACCACTCTCGTACCTTCTCCTTGTAACTTTTGACGATTTACTAAACAAGAACTTATCGACCTCCACTTATAATATACCCATTGATTTGGCCTCTATAGCCATCTGTGGCAAAGAATTCTACAGATTCATCACCATCTGGCTAAAGAAATTCCTCCTCATTTCCTTGTATTCCAAGACTGTGCCCTTTAGTCCTAGACTCTCCTCTATAGGAAACGTCCTCTCCATGACAATCCTATCTAGGTCTTTCAATATTCAATAGCTTTCAATGAGATACCCCTCCTTCCACTCATTCTTCTAAACTCCAGTGAGTATGGGCCCAGAGCCATCAAATGCTCCTCATCCCTTTCATTCCTGGGATCATAATTGTGAAACTCCTCTGGATCACCTACCATTTTCTGTGTAAAATTAAAATTAGCATCACACATCACCTTTAGACATTCCCCTCACATTTTTAAAAGGCAGTGCCTCATGAAGGCAGCATCTATCAGCAGCAGCTATACTTCATTAAGAATATGAGGCGGTTTGGTATATTACCAGAGACTCTAAAGACCGAACTTTCTACAAACTTTCTCAGTATGTGCGGTTGGGAGACTGTAGGTCTGACACGGTGGTCAGCAGCACAGAAGCGCTGCAGGGAACCGTACTCTCTCCAGTCCTGTTCACCCTGTACACATCAGACTTCCAATATAACTCGGAGTCCTGCCATGTGCAGAAGTTCGCTGATGACACGGCCATAGTGGGGTGTGTCAGGAATGGACAGGAGGAGGAGTATAGGAAACTGATACAGGACTTTGTGATATGGTGCAACTCAAACTACCTGCGTCTCAATATCACCAAGACCAAGGAGATGGTGGTGAACTTTAGGAGATCTAGGCCTCATATGGAGCCAGTGATCATTAATGGAGAATGTGTGGAGCAGGTTAAGACCTACAAGTATCTGGGAGTACAGTTAGACGAGAAGCTAGACTGGACTGCCAACACAGATGCCTTGTGCAGGAAGGCACAGAGTCGACTGTACTTCCTTAGAAGGTTGGCGTCATTCAATGTCTGTAGTGAGATGCTGAAGATGTTCTATAGGTCAGTTGTGGAGAGCGCCCTCTTCTTTGTGGTGGCGTGTTGGGGAGGAAGCATTAAGAAGAGGGACGCCTCACGTCTTAATAAGCTGGTAAGGAAGGCGGGCTCTGTCGTGGGCAAAGTACTGGAGAGTTTAACATCGGTAGCTGAGCGAAGGGCGCTGAGTAGGCTACGGTCAATTATGGATAACTCTGAACATCCTCTACATAGCACCATCCAGAGACAGAGAAGCAGTTTCAGCGACAGGTTACTATCGATGCAATGCTCCTCAGACAGGATGAAGAGGTCAATACTCCCCAATGCCATTAGGCTTTACAATTCAACCGCCAGGACTTAAGAACTTTTTAAAAGCTATTATTAATGCTTTTTGAGATAGTGATTTAGATGCATATCATATTTTTTACTGAGTTAAGTATTGTATGTTATTAGTTTTGCTACAACAAGTGTATGGGACATTGGAAAAAATAAGTTGAATTTCCCCATGGGGATGAATAAAGTATCTATCTATCTATCTATCTATCTAGATATATCATGGAGACAATTCTGACTGGTTGTATCATGGTCTGATATGGAGGCACCAACGCGCAAGATTGTAAGGGGCTTCAGGGGATTGTAAACTCAGTCAGCTGCATCATAAGCACAACTTACCCCACCACTGAGGACATCTTCAAAAGGTGGCATCCATTATTGAGGATACCCCCCATCCCGGATATGCCCTTTTCTCATTACTACCGTAAGGGGGAAGTACAGGAGTCTTAAGACACACACTCAACAATTGAGGATAAGCTTTTCCCTCTCTGCCATCAGATTTGTGAAATGTCTATGAATTCATCAACACTACCTTGTACTATTGATATATTTGTTATTGTAACTTACAATATATTTTATGCATTGCACTGTACTGATGCTGCAAAACAACAAATTTCATGACATATGTTAGTGATAATAAAGGTGATTCTGGTTTTCACACCTTAAAGTTATGTCTGCTGGTATTAGAGATTTCCACCCTAGGAAAAGGATTGTGACTATTTTTTGAGGATGTGACTAAACACATTGATGCAGGAAGAGCAGTAGATGTAGTGTATATGGATTTCAGCAAGGCATTTGATAAGGTACCCCATGCTAGGATTATTGAGAAAGTAAGGATGCATGGGATCCAAGGGGACATTGCTTTGTGGATCCAGAACTGGCTTGCCCACAGAAGGCAAAGAGTGGTAGTAGATGGGTCATATTCTGCATGGAGGTTGATCACCAGTGGATAGATAGATAGATAGATAGATAGATACTTTATTCATCCCCATGGGGAAATTCAACTTTTTTCCAATGTCCCATACACTTGTTGTAGCAAAAACTCATTACATACAATACTTAACTCAGTAATAATATGATATGCATCTAAATCACTAACTCAAAAAGCATTAATAATAGCTTTAAAAAAGTTCTTAAGTCCTGGCAGTTGAATTGTAAAGCCTAATGGCATTGGGGAGTATTGACCTCTTCATCCTGTCTGAGGAGCATTGCATCGACAGTAACCTGTCGCTGAAACTGCTTCTCTGTCTCTGGATGGTGCTATGTAGAGGATGTTCAGGGTTTTCCATAATTGACCGTAGCCTACTCAGCGCCCTTCGCTCAGCTACCGATGTTAAACTCTCCAGTACTTTGCCCACGACAGAGCCCGCCTTCCTTATCAGCTTATTAAGACGTGAGGCGTCCTTCTTCTTAATGCTTCCTCCCCAACACGCCACCACAAAGAAGAGGGCGCTCTCAACAACTGACCTATAGAACATCTTCAGCATCTCACTGCAGACATTGAATGACGCCAACCTTCTAAGGAAGTGGATCTATTCTGGGACCCTTACTCTTTGTGATTTTTATAAATGACCTAGATGAGGAAGTGGAGGGATGGGTTAGTAAGTCTGCTGATGACACAAAGGTTGGAGGTGTTATGGATAGTGTGGAGGGCTGTCAGAGGTTACAGCAGGACATTGATAGGATGCAAAACTGGGCTGAGAAGTGGCAAATGCAGTTCACTCCAGATAAGTGTGAAATGGTTCATTTTGGTAGGTCAAATATGATGGCAGAATAAAGTATTAATGGTAAGACTCTTGGCAATGTGGAGAATCAGAGGGATCTAGGGGTCCGAGTCCATAGGACACTCAATGCAGCTGTGCAGGTTGACTCAGTGGTTAAGAAGGCATATGGTGTATTGGCCTTCATCAATCGTGGAATTGAATTTAGGAGCTGAGAGGTAATGTTGCAGCTATGTAGGACCCTGGTCAAACCCCACTTGGAGTACTGTGCTCAGTTCTGGTCGCCTCACTACAGGAAGGATCAAGAAGCCATAGAAAGGGTGCAGAGGAGATTTACAAGGATGTTGCCTGGATTGGGGAGCATGTCTTATGAGAACAGGTTGAGTA
This sequence comes from Hemitrygon akajei, assembly GCF_048418815.1. Lineage (NCBI taxonomy): Eukaryota > Metazoa > Chordata > Chondrichthyes > Myliobatiformes > Dasyatidae > Hemitrygon > Hemitrygon akajei. The sequence goes on from NC_133150.1 coordinate 36,771,804, forward strand.
AACTCGGCCTTTTCTCCTTGGAGCAACGGAGGATGAGAGGTGACCTGATAGAGGTGTATAAGATGATGAGAGGCATTGATCGTGTGGATAGTCAGAGGCTTTTTCCCAGGTCTGAAATGGTTGCCACAAGAGGACACAGGTTTAAGGTGCTGGGGAGTAGGTACAGAGGAGAAGCCAAGGGTAAGTTTTTTATTCAGAGAATGGTGAGTGCGTGGAATGGGCTGCCAGCAACGATGGTGGAGGTGGATACGATAGAGTCTTTTAAGAGACTTTTAGATAGGTACATGGAGTTTAGTAAAATAGAGGGCGACAGGTAAGCCTAGTAATTTCTAAGGTAGGGACATGTTCGGCACAACTTAGTGGGCCGGAGGGCCTGTATTGTGCTGTAGGTTTTCATTGTTTCTATCTGTCCTTAAACTCTGACTCAACCCTGAGATATTACCAGAAACCATAACAGCTACACCAATGACAGCTTTTTGTCAGAATGGAGGTTAGTAGACTTGGTGGACCTCCAAGAGTCAGTACAAGGACCAATGGTCTTTTATGTTACAACGATGATAGTATGTTACAACTTATGGTAGTAAGCAGTAGGAGGGAAGTATTAAACTGCAGGAGGACAGATATGCTGACAGAATGGGCAAAGAAGTGACAGATGAACTCTAATATAGAGAGGTTGTAGTGATACATTTAGAATTTTAAAAACACACAAGCAGAACAATGTATTCCTGACCATCATAAATAAAGGGAATGTTTTATATGGTGTGGAAACCATGTGGCACTTAATTGTTTTTTGTAATGAGCATAATATGAATATTTAAAATGAAAATTGAATTACACACACTTTTGATTTTATTTATTAATTAAAGGGTATAATGAAATACAGTATAACAAAGAAAGCCTTTCATGTTTGTAAACTTTTAAAATTAGATGGCATGGGCGGTTTATTAACCGTGAGCAACCGATTTCCATTCTGTGTTTATTGTTACAATTTGTAACAGTTGTAACTTGAAACACTGACAACGTAAATACTTTGAAGCTCTATAATGTTTCAAAGTAAAGATGGTGGTACATTTATTATTTAGAAAATTTATGAATTATATTCATTAACATATAATCAATTACAAGGTATTTCACAATTATTTTAACATAAATTTCAAAATTATATTAGCATAATTTCAAAATTATATTAATATAATTTCAGGTTATATTTACATTAAATAAAAGAAATTCCAGCTGCGTGGCAACAAAGGCTTTGTGTGCGGGATCATTTCAGTTACCACGGGGCCATGCACCCTAGAGGGAACAGTGCCTCTGGCACTCTTGCATTTCTGGCATTGTGCTAGTACCTTCCACAAAGAATGACACAAAATATTTATTAAGTTTGTCAACCATTTCTTTGTTCTTCCATCCAGTACCTCTCCAGTGTCATTTTCCAGTGGTCCAGCATCCACTCTCTTCTCTCTTTTACTCTTTATGTGTCTTAAAAATGTTTTGTATCCACTTTTATATTATTGGCTACTTTACCTTCATTTTTCTCTGTTTATGGCTTTTTAGTTGTTTTCTGTTGGTTTTAAAAAGCTTCCCAATCCTCTACCTTCCCACTAATTTCTGCTGTATTATATGCCATCACTTTTGCTCTTATGCTCTTTGACTTCCCTTGTCAGTCACATTTGCCTCATCCTCCCTTTAGACTACTTCTTTACTTTGGGATATATCTTTCCTGTGTCCTTCAAATTGTTTCCAGAAACTTCAGCCATTGCTGTTCTACCATCAACCGTGCTAGTGTTCCCCTTCAATCAATTTTGTCCAGCTTCTCTCACGTGCCTCTGTAATTCCCTTTACTCCACTGTAATACTGATACTTCAGATTTTAGCTTCTCCTTCTTAAACTGCGGGGCGAATTCTATCATATTATGACAGAATTGGACAAAGCGATAAATTGGCCAAATAAAAGCTTGAAGCAGCAGTGGGATGGTTTTCACCCAGAAAGTTGTACTGAAATGGGACACATATTTCCAAATGGGTGCTGCGGAGATCTAATTGCAGCATACATTAGCTACAGATTAGTGGCTTTCTGATGCCTCATGGGTGGTTCTGTAGCATAGCAGTTAGACTAATACTTTACAGTGCCAGTGACCTGTACCATTTTCCGCTATTATCCGTACGGAGTTTGTACGTTCTCTTCGTGACAGCATGGGAATCATTCAGCTGCTCCAGTTTCCTCCCACATTCCAATGATGTTCGGCTAGGGTTGGTGAGTTGTGGGCATGCCATGTTGGTACTGAAACATAGAAACAGAAACATAGAAAATAGGTGCAGGAGTAGGCCATTCGGCCCTTCGAGCCTGCACCACCATTCAGTATGATCGTGGCTGATCATCCAACTCAGAACCCTGTACCTGCATTCTCTCCATACCCACTGATCCCTTTAGCCACAAGGGCCATATCTAACTTCCTCTTAAATATAGCCAATGAACCGGCCTCAACTGTTTCCTGTGGCAGAGAATTCCACAGATTCACCAGTCTCTGTGTGAAGAAGTTTTTCCTCATCTCGGTCCTAAAAGGCTTCCCCTTTATCCTTAAACTGTGACCCCTCATTCTGGACTTCCCCAACATCGGAAACAATCTTCCTGCATCTAGCCTGTCCAATCCCTTTAGAATTTTATACGTTTCAATAAGATCCCCCCTCAGTCTTCTAAATTCCAGTGAGTATAAGCCTAGTCTATCCAGTCTTTCTTCATATGAAAGTCCTGCCATCCCAGGAATCAATCTGGTGAACCTTCTTTGTACTCCCTCTATGGCAAGAATGTCTTTCCTCAGATTAGGGGACCAAAACTGCACACAATACTCTAGGTGCAGTCTCACCAAGGCCTTGTACAACTGCAGTAGAACCTCCCTGCTCCTGTACTCAAATCCTTTTGCTATGAATGCCAACATACCATTTGCCTTTTTCACCGCCTGCTGTACCTGCATGCCCACCTTCAATGACTGGTGTACAATGACACCCAGGTCTCGTTGCACCTCCCCTTTTCCTAATCGGCCACCGTTCAGACAATAATCTGTTTTCCTGTTCTTGAAACCAAAGTGGATAACCTCACATTTATCCACATTAAATTGCATCTGCCATGAATTTGCCCACTCACCTAACCTATCCAAATCACCCTGCATCCTCTTAGCATCCTCCTCACAGCTAACACCGCTGCCCAGCTTCGTGTCATCTGCAAACTTGGAGATGCTGCATTTAATTCCCTCATCTAAATCATTAAGATATATATTGCAAACAACTGGGGTCCCAGCACTGAGCCTTGCGGGTACCCCATTAGTCACTGCCTGCCATTCTGAAAAGGTCCCGTTTACTCCTACTCTTTGCTTCCTGTCTGCCAACCAATTCTCTATCCACATCAATACCATAACCCCAGTACCGTGTGCTTTAAGTTTGCACACTAATCTCCTGTGTGGGACCTTGTCAAAAGCCTTTTGAAAATCTAAATATACCACATCCACTGGCTCTCCCCTATCCACTCTACTAGTTACATCTTCAAAAAATTCTATAAGATTCGTCAGACATGATTTTCCTTTCACAAATCCATGCTGACTTTGTCCGATGATTTCACCTCTTTCCAAATATGCTGTTATCGCATCTTTGATAACTGACTCTAGCATTTTCCGCACCACCGATGTCAGACTAACCGGTCTATAATTCCCCGGTTTTTCTCTCCCTCCTTTTTTAAAAAGTGGGGTTAAATTAGCCACCCTCCAATCCTCAGGAACTAATCCAGAATCTAAGGAGTTTTGAAAAATTATCACTAATGCATCCATTATTTCTTGGGCTACTTCCTTAAGCACTCTGGGATGCAGACCATCTGGCCCTGGGGATTTATCTGCCTTTAATCCCTTCAATTTACCGAACACCACTTCCCTAATAACATGTATTTCCCTCAGTTCCTCCATCTCACTAGACCCTCTGTCCCCTACTATTTCTGGAAGATTATTTATGTCCTCCTTAGTGAAGACAGAACCAAAGTAGTTATTCAATTGGTCTGCCATGTCCTTGTTCCCTATGATCAATTCAGCTGTTTCTGACTGTAAGGGACCTACATTTGTCTTGACCAATCTTTTTCTTTTCACATATCTATAAAAGCTTTTACAGTCAGTTTGTATGTTCCCTGCCAGCTTTCTCTCATAATCTTTTTTCCCTTTCCTAATTAAGCCCTTTGTCCTCCTCTGCTGGTCTCTGAATTTCTCCCAGTCCTCAGGTGTGCCGCTTTTTTTTGCTAATTTATATGTTTCTTCTTTGGACTTGACACTATCCCTAATTTCCCTTGTCAGCCACGGGTGCACTACCTTCCCTGGTTAATTCTTTTGCCAAACTGGGATGAACAATTGTTGTAGTTCATCCATGCGAGCTTTAAATGCTTGCCATTGCATATCCACCGTCAACCCTTTAAGTATCATTTGCCAGTCTATCTTAGCTAATTCACATCTCATACCTTCAAAGTTACCCTTCTTTAAGTTCAGAACCTTTGTTTCTGAATTAACTATGTCACTCTCCATCTTAATGAAGAATTCCACCATATTATGGTCACTCTTACCCAAGGGGCCTCGCACGACAAGATTGCTAACTAACCCTTCCTCATTGCTCAATACCCAATCTAGAATGGCCTGCTCTCTAGTTGGTTCCTCAACACGTTGGTTCAGAAAACCATCCCGCATACATTCCAAGAAATCCTCTTCCTCAGCACACTTACCAATTTGGTTCACCCAATCTATATGTAGATTGAAGTCACCCATTATAACTACTGTTCCTTTATTGCATGCATTTCTAATTTCCTGTTTAATGCCATCCCCAACCTCACTACTACTGTTAGGTGGCCTGTACACAACTCCCACCAGCGTTTTCTGCCCCTTAGTGTTATGCAGCTCTACCCATATCGATTCCACATCCTCCAGGCTAATGTCCTTCCTTTCTATTGCGTTAATCTCCTCTCTAACCAGCAATGCTACCCCACCTCCTTTTCGTTCCTGTCTATCCCTCCTGAATATTGAATATCCTTGGATGTTGAGCTCCCATCCTTGGTCACCCTGGAGCCATGTCTCTGTGATCCCAACTATATCATATTCATTAAAGCATGGCAAAGCTCGTGGGCTGCCCAGCTCAATCCTCACTGATTTGATTTTGCACAAATGATGCATTTCACTGTGCTTCAGTGTTCACGTGACAAGTAAAGCTAATCTTCTGCTTTATCTCCAAGGTCAGTAGACCTTAAAGGACCCATCCAGCAGAGACAAGCTACGTAAAAGACAATCATGAAGGTGGGGGGGAAATGCGGTGGAGAGGGAAATGCTTACCGTTATTGTGCATGGCTAGCCCCAAGCAATCCGCTGCGTTGATGGAAAAATGGAATGTTATGTAGGAGGGAAGAGTTAAGATTGATCGTAGATTGGGCTTAAAGGTCAGAACGACAAGGCCTGTATTGTGCTGTAATGTTCTATGTTCTATGTCATATTTCTTTTGAAAGCTAAAAAGCAACTAAACTTGTTCCAAGGCAGGCACAGAGAATGCTTGAAGTGCTCAGCTGGCTAGATAGTATCAATGGGAAGAGAAACAGAGTAGTTATTTCTGGTCAAGGACCCTTTATCAGAACTGGAAATGTAAGAAGACAAACATGTTCTGTATTAACACACAAAAATAGCTGGACCTGCTGGAGGGTCTTGGCCTGAAATATTGACTGTTCACTCTTTTCCTTAAATGCTGCCTGGCCTGCTGAGTTCCTCCAGCATTCTGTGTATTTAGCTTGAATTTTTTTGTGTTTGATGTTCTGTGTTAAGTTACAGAGAGGGTAAAGAGTGGAGAAAATAGTTGGAAAAGCAGAAGTTAGTGTCAGAAAATAAAATCTGAAATGGGAAGGTACAACCAAGTCAATAGGCAAGAATGGGAAGAAGGGTGTGGGGTTACATGATATTATTAAATTCTGATGACAGTAAGATATCCCGACAAAAGAAGATATTGTTGCTTGAGTTCACTCTGGGTTGTGGCTGAAGCAATGAATGGAGTGGAAGACAGTGTGGGACTGGGAGAGAGAATAGAAGTGATGGGAGACTGGAACTCCACAGTCACCCTTGCAGACCACAAAAAGGAATCATGCATGACAGGTAACTAATCTGCATTTAGTTTCTCCATTGTAGAGGAGACCATGTCGTGAGGACCAAATCTAGTTCACTTGATTGGAAGTAAAGGTGTGTTGATGCGTTACCGGAAATAAATGTTTTGGCCCTTAGATGGCAGGGAAGGAAGAGGTAAAGTTGCAGGAGTTGAATCTCCTGTGTTTCCATGGGAGTTCCTGCGTGATTTTAAACTCCACACTGGAGGAACGAAATGTGGATAGGGTGAACACTTTGCAGAATCTTTATGTACTTTAGGGTGATTCTAAGCTTCCAATCTTGTGACACATTAATCCCCTCCCCCCCCCCACTTGGACCTCACTAGTTTCAAAGATCAAAGATCAATTTATTATCAAAGTACATATTTGTAATCATATACTACCCTGAGATTTATTTTCTTGCAGGCACTTACAGTAGAGCAAAGAATAGAATCAATGAAAAACTACACACAAACTAAGGCTGATAAACAACCAAGATGCAAATGAAGACAAACTTTGCAATAATAAATAAATAATACTGAGAATATGACTTGTAGAGATCTTGAAAGTGAGTCCATAGCTTGAACAATCAGTTCAGAGTTGAAGTGAGTCTTAGGACCAATTGCAGGTAGGCTCCCACTCATTTTTCTCTCTTGTGTTCACTCCAGAGATGTGGCTGTATCCTTCCCTTTTAATTCACCTTATTTTGCTATTCTCTTTCTAAATGCCAGTTGTTCAAGTAATTGATACCTTGACAACTTTGGTCTGCACCCTGTCACAGACATCCTTTCTGATCTTTCATCCACTTCCCTCTTTATAACTTAAAACAGGCCAGTATTCTCACTTGCCCACTTCTGATGATGTTCCTTAATCTGAAACAACTTCCCCACATGCACGTCAAAACATATCATGAAATGTGTAGCTTGCATCAGTGACCAGCACAGTCCAAGGGCATGCAGGGGCAGCCCACACGTGTCACTTCCAGCATCAACATAGCCAGCCCACATCCCATGTGTCTTTGGAATGCGGGAGGAAACAGGAGAACCCAGAGGTACAAATTCCAGACAGAGTTGGGAATTGAACCCCTATCACTGGTGCTGTAAAGCATTATGCTAACCACAGTACCACCATTTCTCCCCTCAGATGCTGTCAGGTGTTCTGGGTGCTTTTGCCATTCCCTCTTTCTCTTTCAGAATTAAATCCTTTGCTTCAAATTTAATTCCAAGACTTTGATATCAAACAGTTCTCTTACTGAGCCTTGAAGACGTTGGGCTCCCACTCACCCACCCACGTCACAAACATCCACATAACAGCCTCCCACGTTGTTATTTTGAACAGCTGTTTAAACATTAACACCAGCCGTGAGCAGATTGTTCAGCCCTTACCGTATCCCCAGTTGGCTTCATGCAGGAAAATGTCACATCCTTGCTACTAATTGTGCTACCACCAAGAGAGTTTAGGCTCAATAGCAAACTTTGTCAAGTTTGAATGTAATTAAAAGTTGGTAGCACAGCTACAGTGTAGCACAGTATTCCAAAAATGTCATCAGCGTGTGTCACCATTTAATGCCCACAATTGCTTCACAGAAGATGTAAGATGACAGAACAAAAATGACACAGAGCCATAGAAGTGCACATTAGGCCACAGAAACAGAACTTCCTGGAAGATTTCAGCTAGTCAAGCAGCATCTGCAGAAAGAGAAACCATTTAATGTTTTGGAACAACACGCACAAAATGTTGGAGGAACTCTGCAAGTCGAGCCGTATGGAGGGAAATAAACAGTCAATGCTTTGGCCTGAGACCCATTCAAACATGTGGGATGGCATGGCGGTGTAGTGATTAGCATAATGCTTTACTGTACAAGTGATCAGGGTTCAATTCCTGCCTCAGTCTGTTAAGTCTGTGTATTTTCTCGGAACGCTCCAATTTCCTCCTGCATTCCATAGACTTACAGGGTAAGTAAAGTTTAGAAAGTTGAGGACATACAGTGCTGGTTCCAGAAGCATGGTGGCATTTACAGCCTGCCCCAGCCCATCCTTGAACTCTGCTGGTTGTAGATGCAAATGATGCATTTCACTGTGTATCTCAATGTCTCCATGTACATGTGACAAATAAAGCTAATCTTTGGTAAGGCTGATCTTTAAACATCAACTGTTTATTCCCCTCCGTAGCTCCTGCTGACTTTTTGAGTTCCTCCAGCATTTTGTGTGTGTGTGCTGCCTCAAGATTTCCAGCATCTGCTGAATCTCATGTGTTTTTGTTTTGGTTCAACTGAGCCATCTTCAGTTCCTCTGAACTGAGGCCAGTTTATCAGAGTTTGGTCACCCAGGTAGCATGAGTTATAAACACAATCTTAATGGAGGAGACACACCTTAAACCCATCTCTTTGTCCAATCTGTAGTGACTCCCTGCTGTATCATTACAAAATTTTGGAGAGACAACATGTCATGGTGTGTGCTGGTAATATCAGAACTCAAGTATAGAGGAAAGACAGATTCTGATGTAGGGACAGCGATGAGAGTTTATTCATAATAATTCCAAAAGAACATCAGGGGCTAATCTAAGCAACAACACAGGAAATAACATTCTCCAAACTAGGACCCCGTGATTAGTGTTAATCAGACATCCACTTAAATAACAGAAGTAATACAGAATCCCTGAGCCTGTCAAAATAAATATAACAAGCTTAAACGGTAGGCACCAGGAGACTACATTACATAGAGCAAGTCACTAAAGAAAAACACAGGGAGTTCTAAATGATTAACAACTGTCGTTAAGCAACAATTACCCAATTTGGGTGTCCTAAAAATCTCGGAGCCCAATGCTCTCTGGCGCCCCACACAGGTCTGAAGAACTCATTACACAACAGGCTGGAATTTGGAGCGACAATCAATCTGCTGGAGAAACTTAAGCAGGCCGAGCAGAATCTCAAACCAATTATATTTGGTAGCACTCCAAATAAGTACCTTGGAACATTTTACTACATTATACATAATTTTTTGTTACTTCTCTTATCGTGGTGCTATTTGTGGTAATGTGCTATGCACAACCTGTCCACTGTATTATTATGTCAGAGAGATGGCCAATTGTCCACAACTACCTATAATCAGCTTGACCAGATAATCATCATATCTTTTTTCCCCTGTGGGATAGCTGAATTTCTTCTACTTCTACCCAAACATTTCAAAACTATGTGGCGCGGTAGCGTAGTAGTAGTCTTATAATGCCAGCTGAAAGATTGGCGTTCAGTTCCCACTACTATCAGTAAGGAGTTGGTATGTTCACCCTGTGACAGCGTGCTTTCCTCCCACATTCAAAAGGTTAGGGCTAGTGAGCTGTGGACCAGCTATGAGTGACTGCTGAAGAGTGGCTTGCGGGCTGCCCTCAGAACAATCCTCACTGTTTTGATTTGACGCCTTTCACAGCGTGTTTCAATGCACATGTGACAAAAAAAAGCCTATCTTCATCCTTCATCCTCATACTTCAAACTCAATCAAAAAATATCATTTGCTTTGAGAGCTTTTACTTTCAAATGCTGAGGATCATTCCAACTATTAATAACATTGGAGTAATGAATAATGAATGCTCACCGGTCAAGTGCATTGTACACAGCAGAAACATTCTCATCATCATTAGTGGTAAATAAAATATATTTTCCAACTCTGAAGCCCTTTCTGAATTGATTACATTTGCAAGTTTTAAGGCTGTGCCGCCATCCCACAGAAACCTTTAAAGATTATTCAAATCCCTTATTGGATTTCTTATACTTTGCACCATATACATTTCTGTTCATCCAATGTGAAGATGAGGCCATTCAATTCGTCTTCTTGTTCTGGCTCTTTCGATGGGCTATCCAATTGTTCCTTTGCACTTTCCCCATAACCTCCTGTAAATATCTGTCCAGTTCCCTTTAGAGGTTGTTATTGAATCTGCTTCCGCCGTGTTGTTGACAGTTCAGTTCACTTACTAACAATTTGCTGCATGAAAACAGATCCCACTTTGCTTTCATCCAGGATGAAAGGATCGATGCCTCAAAGAGGCGGTATCTATCATTAAGGACGTCCACCACCCAGGACATGCCCTCTTCTCATTGCTACCATCAGGAAGGAGGTACAGGAGTTTCAAGGCGCACACTCAGTGATTCAAGAACAGTGTCTTCCCCTCTGCCATCAGATTTCTGAACGGATATTGAATCCATAAACACTGCCTCAGTTATCTTTTTTCTCTTTTTGCACTACTTATTTAATTTATATATATTTCTTATTGTAAGTTACAGTTTTTATTGTTATGTATTACGAAGCACTGCTGCCTCATAACAAATTTTACGAGGTGGGCTGGTGATATTAAATCTGATACTGATTCTGATTGGTTCTGAATACCAATAAAATAGTTTCCTGCAAAAGGAAGCACATTTTTGGATGGTAGACACCTCTTTTAATGTTTCTGGATAGTATTAACATCAGACACTCTGTTGTGGGTCCAGATCATAGAAGCAATCTCAAGGAAGGCACACCTGTGTCTATACTTTCTCAGGAGGTTAGGAAAACCTGGCTTGTCAGCAAACACTCTGGCTTCGTTGGAAGTATTCTGACTGGTTGCCTTATGGTTTGCTACAGCAATCTGAACATTCGAAACATAAGCAGCTGCTGGGTATTGGAACTCAGCCCAATACGCCACAGGCACAACCCTCCTCAGCATCGCTCAGAGGTGCCACCTCAAGAGTGCAAGACCCACTAACAATGATCCCCACTGGGTCATCTTCTTGCTCTACCATTGGACAGGAACACCAGAGATGTCTGGATCCGTACGTAACACCTTCACCCTGGACGTCAAGGCTACGCAAATTCCTCTTAATTGTTTTAATTGAGTTAAAGTTAACAATGAAGATTGGGTTCCAAAGTAGTTTTACTAATACTGTGATAATGGGCTATTCTATCCCTCAGTTACAATGGATAGAGTAGTCCCTTGTGAGTTGCACACCATTAATTGAAGTACATGCTGATACAATTAATTTGTTTCTTAAAACTGTACCGGCACTGATAGTGCAGTTATTGTGGACTGGGATTTCTTTTACCGGAACAAATGCTCTTATCTTTGTTTATCCACGGTCAGCCTCATTTAAGGAACTAATCTTCATTTACATTGGTGATCCAAGCTCTCCAGTGAAGCATTCGTGAGACTGAATCAGCAGCTGTCTTAACCATGGCCCATTAGCGAAAACCCAGCGAACTGCAATAGCACATTGTGTATTTTTAATCCCAACTGTTTTTTGTTCCCCTGAAGCGATGGATTACCTCAAGGGAATGCAACACGCTTACTGAGCTGAGATCACTGCATTAACCCGGTCACTGCCCAATTTCCATTTGTCATTCTTTTTTAATAGGTACTTCTTTTTTTTATTCTTAATGTCCCCGACTGAGAAATATTTATGCATGGAGAAATGAATGACTGTGGATTTGGTGCAAGGAGAGCCCTGCAGAGACACAGCAAGCCACCGTGTTCCTGGGGTAAACAGAATAAATAAGATAAAGTCTTACAACTAACCCATGCCTTCAGATGACATCTGCTCAAGTAGGATGAATCTGAAAATGATTTCTTGCATCTCTGATTTTAAATATTTTTAAAGAAAGATTTTTTAAAACATTTAAAGATTCTAAGAGATGATTTTAAAGATTTAAAGGTAAGTTTTATTTGTTACACGCACATCAAAGCATACAGTGAAATGCATTGTTTGTGTCAACAACCAAGACAGTCCAAGGATGTGCTGGGGGCAGCCGGCAAGTGTTGCCATGCTACTGGTGCCAACATTGTGTGCCCAGAACCTATTAACCCTAACTCAAACATCTCTGGAATGTGGGAAGAAACCGGAGCAGCCAGAGCAGTCAAGAGAAACTCCTTTGTCTGAACTTCGTTGTTATATTTTTGATAGGTTTCCCCACAGCCATCTGTCTGGAGATTAGGATTAGCAGCAAGGGGGTATAAGACGATGAACAGAGGGCTTGCAGGATAATGTCCTGTGATCAATTCCCACCACCGTCTGTAAGAGGTTTGCACATTCTCACCGTGACAGCGTGTGTTTCTTACCGGTGTTCCAGTTTCCTCCCACATTCCAAAAGCATAGAGGTTAGGGTTAGTATATTGTTACCATGCTACGTTGACACCAGAAGTGTTGGATGCCTCAGACTGTGTTGGTTCTTAACACAGATGGCTCATTTCACTATATATTTCGATGTTTTGATATGCATCTGAAAAATTTAGTTAATCTGTAACCTTTAACACTGAACCTTTTCCTGTGTTACAGCCCAATGAAGCTCCACTCTGGCCCATCCAAACCTTAGTCAATCCTGTTATTTGGTTTGAAAATATTAGAAATATTGAGAAAACACAATGAACTTCAAACTGCTTCTCTGTGTTAGTATAGTGTCACACTTACTTCAAATGGTTCAGTTTATTATCAGAGCATGTATACATTATACAGTCTGAAATTCTTACTCTTTGCAGACATCCACGAGAAATAGATGAACCCCAAAATAATGAATGACAGAAAAACATTAGCACCCCAAGGACCGCTCTACCCCTCCCCGCACAAGCACCAACTTCTCTCCTCCCTCCACCCATTTCAGCAAAAAAGCGTCAATAACCACTAGGCAACAGCAAAGCACCCAAAAAGAGACCGTGATCTGCAGTTAACAAAAACTATTGTTTACCTGACTGTTCGACATGCCACGGGCTCTCTCTCTCTCTCCTTGATAGGGGACAGAGAGATGTCACCCATTTCACAGTGAAACGGGAGAATAACTGTCGCTGTTATGGTGTTACAGTCTGCTGCACCGGTTTTTTATTGCGAGATTCTCTGATACTTGAGTTCTGAGCTCACTATCGTCCACTGAAGTAACAACTGGAAAATCCATGAGTGTGATGGATCCGTGTCGTGCTTCCTGCACTTAAGTTTTAAGCCATTATGTATGAAAGATTTACCAGGATGTTGCCTGGATTGCTGATGAAGCTGAGTTCATGAGGTAACCCAGAACAGGTAGAATTATTTAAACAATGCACAAGGAATACGGTCAAGGGAGAAGTATGAAGACTAAGGTAGACATGAACAGTTGCTGAATACTTTGAATCCATTACTATCACTAGGATTATGGAAATGAATTAGCTTCATACTTCTCTGACAAGGCCCTGATTTTATTATAAGGTGTTTGACAAATCTTTTGCTCACAAATCACAGAACACAAAGAATTGAATTACAGGAAAGGACTGGGCCATTCAACCACCTGGGCCTGTTCAGCTATTCAATTAGATCATGGCTCACCTCTGTTTCAACTTCACTTAACAACTTTGTTCTGTATCTCTGAATCCCCTTACCCAACAAAAGTCCTTAGGCTTCTATATGTTTTGACGTTTTAATTCACGTCTGGCTTCAACAGTTTTCTGGAGAAGAGTTTTGCCGACTTCTTGTCAAAAGCATTATTGAATGTATAAGACAAGATATCCAGTCTAATCCTGACTAAGGAATGCTGAGATGGAATTCAATCATAAAAAGTGCAAAGTGAAGACATTTGTGAAGCAGAACAGGGGTAGGGTATATACTGTAAATGGTAAGGCACTACGAAATGTTCTGGGGTCTAAGTCCATAGTTCCCTTAAGGTGGCATCAGGGTTGATAGGATAGTAAATAAAGCATTCAGCATGCTTACCTTCAAAGGTTGGGGTATAGAGTTGGGATGTTACACTCTGTGGCCACTTTATGAGGTACCTCCTTTATCAGTTGCTGCCCATCCACTTCAAGGTTCGATGTGCTGTATGTTCAGAGATGCTCTTCTGCACACTACTGTTGTAACGTATGGTTATATGAGTGACTGTCACCTTCCTGTCAGATTAAATCAGTCTAACCACTCTCCTCTGACCTCTCTCATTAACAAGGCATTTTTGCCCACAGAACTGCCATTCACTCAATATTCTTTTTATTCTTTTTGCACCATTCTCTGTAAACTCTAGAGACTGCTGTGCATGAAAATCCCAGGAGATCAGCAATTTCTGAGATACTCCAAAACAATAGATCCGGCACCAACAATCATTCTAGTCAAAGTTACTTGGATCACATATCTTCCCCATTTTTGAACAACTGAACCTCTTGACCATGTCTGCATGCTTTTATGCATTGAGTTGCTGCCACATAATTGGCTGATTAGATATTTGCATTAATGAGCAGGTATCCAGGTGTAGCCAATAAAGTGTCCACTGAGTGTATGTTCCAACTTAACAAACCTCTGGTTAGCCTGAACTTAGAGTACTCTTTCCAGTTCTGATCATCACATTATAGGATGTGATTGCTCTGGAGAGAGTGCAGAGAAGATTTGCCAGGGGATGTTGCCTGGACTGGAGTTTTTTTTTTTGCTAAGGCAAGAGAACGGAAAGTGTGGATTTCTTTCCCCTGGAGAAAGGAGGCTGTGTGGTGACCTGACAGAAGTGTATAAGATTATGAGAGGCATAGAGAGGGTCACTTTGCATGGTTGGGTATCAAAAACAAGAAATGAAAGGGGTTTAAAAGAGACCTGAGGATTTTTACAGTCCAAATGCTCTGGAAAGTTGTAATGTGCCTGATTCCACTATCTCCTCTAGTTAATTACAGCAACACGCTGCTAGAGGCAATGGTCCTAATGTGGGGAAAGGGATTAATGTAGATGGCTGAAGACATCGGCCAGGACTGGTAAGCCAAAGGCCTGATCTCTGTGTGCTGCAACTCTGTGACTTAGACCACACTGAATCTCTGAACACAATGATGCAAACTGCAGTACCGTGTGTTGTGATGGAAATGAGACAGATTTTTTGGGTCTCAAAGGCAAGGGCTCTGGACACACAGTTTTAATAATGAGTTTATTTACAAGGGGAGAAAACCTTGGGAACAACACAAGCAGCTGCAATAAACACGCTTAGAATAGACGAGTGTTGGAAAAGTCGGGTCGGCAGTTCAATACATGGGAAAACAGTGTGGGGACAGAGTACAGGTACACATACAAGCAAGGGAAAAGTAACTACGATATCTGTCAACCCTTGACTATGGGCAGGCACGGCTCTCTACTACAGGGACAACAATAAATGTTCCCACAACCCTATTCAATGCACAGCTTACCACGTGTCTCTAGCACTGTTCTGCAGTCTTCAGCCTGGAGTGAAGCAGGGTGGTCCCTTGAGGATAGCAAAAAGAGAGCGAGCCAAACACATGTAGCACCCTTTATAGGTCAGGGGCTGGAGGGTCCAGCCCAGGTGATTCATCGGGGGGCCAACGGCTTGGTGCTAGATGGGTTAATCCAATTAAGGTGACCAATGGTTAAGTGTGCATTGATTAGTTGGGAGGGGCGAAATGTTGACTGGCATGTGGTGTGACCTCCAACCAGGTGAGGGCAGTGCTGTCATGTGACAGGCACGGCTCTCTGGATACACTGTGCAAAAGTCTTAGACATATATATATATATATATATAGCTAGGGTGCACAAGACATTTGCACAGTACTGTATTTGTCAGTGTGGAGCAGAGAGCAAGTATATAAATCTGATGGGAGCAAAGGATGTTGGTAATGGTGGCCGAGAAGGGGTGCCATGAGCAAGGGGTGCAGACACACCCAGCCTTGAGACACCAGGCAAGGTAATTTGATTCCAAACAATTGGTTTATTGATCATTACAGAATGTCTCTCTGGTGCTTCCCACTCCCTTCCCCCTCTTTTCCCCTTTTTCCAACCATGATTCCACTCTACACACACAAAATGCTGGTGGAACACAGCAGGCCAGGCAGCATATATAGGGAGAAGCGCTGTCGACGTTTCGGGCTGAGGCCCTTTGTCAGGACTAACTGAAAGGAAAGATAGTAAGAGATTTGAAAGTAGTGGGGGGAGGGAGAAATGCAAAATGATAGGAGAAGACCGGAGGGGGTGGGATGAAGCTAAGAGCTGGAAAGGTGTTTGGCGAGGCTACCTAGCCGGTATATAAGGTGTTGTTCCTCCAACCTGAGTTTGGATTCATTTTGACACTTCTCCAGCTCTGTATCACTTTCGCCAATTACCTTTCCAGCTCTTAGCTTCATCCCACCCCCTCCGGTCTTCTCCTATCATTTCGCATTTCCCCCTCCCCCCACTACTTTCAAATCTCTTACCATCTTTCCTTTCGGTTAGTCCTAACGAAGGGTCTCGGCCCAAAACGTCGACAGTGCTTCTCCTTATAGGTGCTGCCTGGCCTGCTGCGTTCCACCAGCATTTTGTGTGTGTTGTTTGAATTTCCAGCATCTGCAGATTTCCTCGTGTTTGCTCTTATGATTCCACTCTCCCTGCCCCCTTCCCACCCTTAGTCCACAATAGAGACCCATATTACAATCAGGTTTATCATCACTCACATATGTCATGAAATTTGTTTTTTACGGCAGCAGTACAATGCAATACGAAAAATTACTACAGGACTGTGCAAAGGTCTTAGACACCCGAGCTATATATGTCTAAGGCCTCTGCACGGTACTGAATGTCAGGTATTTTACATACTTACCTTTACGTATTCCCAAGCCAATGTTGCTTCTGAACCCAAAACAAACCCTGATTCATCTCCCAAAGTCAGTACCCCAAAACCCAACACCGACGCCAACCATTCTGACCGTCTGAACTCAACCCCAGACCAGACTAACCAGACAGCAGATTCTCAGAACAAAGTACTTGTTACGCCTGTTTGTTTGGTCCTGAGTCCTTGTCCCTAAAGTGCAATTGCAGTTTGTAGCAGGGAGGAGATTGTGACCAGACCAATGATTAGCACTTCATTGCTACACCACTCCAGCATCATTTCCAAGTGTACTAGACTTTCAAGGACACTGTTGAAATCAAGAAAGAGCCAATTAAAATCAGTTATATCAGCAGAATTGTATCTGGTTCATAACGTACAGATCTGTAGGACCACCATCACCCAGATCATGCCCTCTTCTCATTGTTACCATCAGGGAGGAGGTATAGGAGCCTGAAGACACATACTCAATGATTCAGGAACAACTTCTTCTCCTCTTCCATCTGATTTCTGAATGGACATTGAACCCATGAACACTACCTCACTACTTTTTCTGCACTACTTATTTAAGTTAACTATTTAATATATAAAACAACACACACAAAATGCTGGAGGAATTCAGCAGGTCAGATCTGGTCAAGACCCTTCTTCAGGACTGAGGAAATATAGGAATTGATTTTATTACTTACACCCTTAATATACAGGAGGAGTAAAAATCTTTATATTACATCTTCATCTGAATGTGCAATGTGCAGTTTCTAGTAACTTGTAATAAATTGTATGTACAACAGGATAGTAAATATAACACAGAAATATAGTTGTGTCAGCATGAGTTCATCAGTCTGATGGCCTGGTGGAAGAAGCTGTCCTGGAGCCTGTTGGTCCTGGCTTTTATGCTGTGGTACTGTTTCCCAGATGGTAGCAGCTGGAACAGTTTGGGGTTGGGGTGATTCGGGTCCCAAATGATCCTTTGGACCTTTTTACACACCTGTCTTTCTAAATGTCCTGAATAGTTGGAAGTTCACTGGGCTGTCCACACCACTCACTGCAGAGTCCTGTGATTGAGGGAAGTACAGTTCCCATACCAGGCTATGATGCAGCCAGTCAGGATGCTCTCACTTATGCCCCTGTAGAAAGTTCTTAGGACTTGAGGGCCCATACCAAACTTCTTCAAACGTCTGAGGTGAAAGAAGCACTGTTGTGTTGTTCACCTTCTCAAGCCCAGATCCATTGATGTCAATAGGAGTGAGCCTGTATCCATTACTCCTGTAATCCACAACCAGCTCCTCTGTTTTTGCAACATTGAGGAAGAGGTTGTTTTCTTGACACCACTGTGTCAGAATGATGACTTCTTCTCTGTAGGCTGCCTCATTGTTATTTGAGATTAGACCAATCAGTGTAGTGTCGTCAGGAAATTTAATTAGCAGATTGGAGCTGTGAGTGGCGACACAGTCATGGGTGTACAGAGAATAAAGGAGGGGGCTTAGGGGCACCCTGAGGAGCACCTGTGTTGAGGGTCAGAGGAGCAGAGGTGAGGGAGCCCACTCTTACCACCTGCCAGAAATCTGACAGGAAGTCCAGGATCCAGCTACGCAAGGCAGGGTGAAGGCCGAGGTCTCTGAGCTTCTTATCGAGCCTGTATATATATTTACTATATATATTCACAGATTTTTTTTATTATTATGTATTGCAATGTATTGCTGCCGTAAAACAACAAAACTCACAACATACGTCAGTGACATTGAACCCAATTCTGATCAGCAAATTTACCTACTGTGCAGAAGGACTTGAGGTATTTTTTAAAGAATACATTCAGTTCACTTGCATGAAGGTACATTGGAGGGGTGGCAGGGGTGGAGATACATCTCTACCAAAGGAAGTGTAACTGAAGTCCTCTCTAATGTGCGTGCACAAAGGAATTTAAACTGCACACAAAAGGTTGTCATCCTCTACCTTGTTGGCATAACCATATAACTATATAACAATTACAGCACGGAAACAGGCCATCTCGGCCCTTCTAGTCTGTGCTAAACGCTTACTCTCACCTAGTCCCACCGACCTGCACTCAGCCCATAACCCTCCATTCCTTTCCTGTCCATATACCTATCCAATTTTTTTTAAATGACAAAATCGAACCTGCCTCTACCACTTCTACTGGAAGCTCGTTCCACACAGCTACCACTCTCTGAGTAAAGAAGTTCCCCCTCGTGTTACCCCTAAACTTTTGCCCCTTAACTCTCAACTCATGTCCTCTTGTTTGAATCTCCCCTACTCTCAATGGAAAAAGTCTATCCACGTCAACTCTATCTATCCCCCTCATAATTTTAAATACCTCTATCAAGTCCCCCCTCAACCTTCTACACTCCAAAGAGTAAAGACCTAACTAGTTCAACCTTTGTTGAACTTATACTTAACCATATTAAATATATTCCACGATCATACACAATCACATTTCCTTTTCTGGTTTCTGATGCAGGCAGTGTTGGCAATGTGGAGCTTGCAATCATTTATCTGCAGATTTTACAACTGGCTTATTTATACTGTTTTTATTGAAGAAATTGGTGATTCACTATGTCGAATTCCAAAAAAAAGCGAAGTGGGTGAAGCACAAAAGAACTGCTAGTTCGTTTAAAGTGGATTGGCTTAATGAAACAGTAGAAACTGCTGCACCAAAAGGTCATGAGGTCAGGAACATGCAGCTACGAGAAATACTTATGCACAATACAGAAACTGGTGTTACCCGCGTGCATTGATGCGATGGAAAAGTTGCTGGAGAATTTGCAAGTGGGAAGATGTGGAGGTGATATTTGGAAACTTGACTTTTTAAAGCATCATTTAGCAAGCAATTCACATACAGACAATGTGCAAAAGCTCCAGTGAGAAAATCCTTCATTACTCGCTACAGAACTGCTGTGTACGTTTTGTGAGAGTGCAGATGAAAAAAAATGAAAATGATCAAACCCAGAGGAGATCAGAGTTATTGTTGACAGTTATTTTATTTCTTTTAAACAATGACAACAAACTGGATTTGGTAATTTATTATCCTTAAAATAGCTTCAGGATTACTTCCACGTAAAAATTCAGTGCACACATGTTGTCATTGGGCAAAAGAATTGCACAGCACAAGATTTTAGCCCCTACTGGTCATTACAAATTAGAGGGAACATTGGGCATAAGGCACTCTTTCCCTCCGCTAGCTCGCAGGTCACCCTTGAAAAAGCTGTAGTACCTGCTTAGTTCCCCCGATCAGGGTCACGTGAAGCAGTAGGAGCAGATGGCGGATGGTTGTATGAACAGCTGATGCGTATCACAAGTCCTGGTTGTGCGATCACTGATGCCAGACAATCTCTGAAGAGTATTGTTAACGGCCGAGGTCACCTGTTTTGTAAAGGCACCGCCCAGAAGAAAACAATGGCAAACCACTTCTGTAGAAACAATTGCCAAATACAATCATGGTCGTGAGACCAGGATCACCCAGGCCATATGACACTGCACTAAATGAACGAATGAATGAACATATGGAGACTAATCTCTTTTTAACATACTGATGAATGGTTACTCTTATACCAGATTGTACTGCAGAATTAACAGGGAATGTTTAAAGTTCTCTCATTTTATATCCAGCCATGTCTACTGATCTAAAGACTTTTTTTTTGTTTCATCAAAATGTCAATCAGTTTAGTTCAATCCTGTGACTTCTTTATTAAAAACCTATGTTGTAGAGAAGCTTTCACAGCAGAAGCATTTCACTCTCTCTGAATGGTCATGCCAAGAAAATCTAAAGCAGTCCATTATTATCTCAATGGGAGGAGGTAACTCAGATCACCAGATGATTTATGACCTATTGTAGCTGCCTGCCAGCCAAATCAAGTTATCACTCATGACAGTGAATGTTGGCACAGAGCGCTGTGTGTGTAATTTTAAAACGTACAACAGAAGTTCAAAAACACTAGGGGGCAGAGAATTAAAACTTCACGTGTCTAAACTGAGAAGCGATTATTGAAGGGGTTCTAATCCCCTCGCTCAGAATTCATTTCCCCTAACACTACAGAGGAGTCTTGATAGAGTAATACAAGATGACAAGAACAAAGATAGAGTGGACAGCCAGAGTCTTTTTCCCAGGGGGGTAAATGGCTAATATGAGGGGGCATAATTTTAAGGTGATTCAGGGAGCGTATAGAGGGGATGTCAGTGGTAAGTTTTTTACAAAGAGAATGGTGTGTGTGTGGAACAGCCTGCCAGGAGTGGTGTTGAGGCAGGTACATCAGGGACATTTAAGAAACACTTACATAGACACATGGATGATGGAAAAATGCAGGGTTATGTAGAAGTGAAGGGTTGGATTGATCTTAGAGTAGACTAAAAGGTTGGCACAACATTGTGGGCCATGGGCCTATACTGTGCTGTTGTGTATTATGTTCTATCTACAGACTGTTGAAAGGGAAGAGCTAAGCTATGGACAGCCAATGGATATAGTATGAGTAGAATACTGGAAGGAATAATGGGAAGATGTACAGGGAGCTGCCTGTTTGAGGGCAAGGAACAGGCAGGGTATAGGCAAGGGCTATACAATGGAATGGAACCGTTAAGATACAAATGGGCAATGAACTAACAGAGGAGGAATGGCCATGTCTCAATGATCTACAAGAGTGACAGGCTACTTCTGGAAAATGGCCAGCACCCTCACAAGAAGAGAGTAAACAACAATGTAATCTGTGAGGTCATGTGGAAAATAAACATTTTACCTCATTCCACTGCGTTTATCAAGATGAAATGAGAGAACCTCCAATGGAGACTGTCGCAGTCCTCTGCACTGCTCTTCATCCCTGGCATGATTCTTTACCGTGGATGCCTTCTTGACGATATTACAGCCTAGAATATGACCTGGTATGGAAGCACCAATACCCAGGATTCAAAGATTCAAAGTACATTTATTATCAAAGTATGTATGCAGTATATAACCCTAAGATCCATCTTCCTACAGACAGCCGCAAGACAAAAAAAACCACCGTGTTAAAAAAACATCACAACCCCTAACATGCAAAAAAAAACCAAATCACACAAACAGCAAAAAAAAACCAGTAAAAAACAAAATACAGAACACCAAATCACAAGGATATCAAAAAAGTCCAAGCATGGAAATGTATACAAAAGGTGATGGATACAGCCCAGTCCATCACAGGAAAATCCCCCCCACCATTAAGCACATTTACAAGGAGCACTGCCAGAAGACAGCAACATTAATCATGAACAATCCTGCTATCCAAGCCATACTCTCTTCTTGCTGCTGCCATCAGGAAGGAGGAACAGGAGCCTTACCTCTCACACCACCAGGTTTAGGAATCATTATTACCCTTCAATTATCAGCCTTCTAAACTGGCATGGATAACATCACTCTCCTCATCTCTGAACATATTCCACAACCTTTAGACACACTTCCCAAGAATCTATAACGCATGTTCTCGGCATTGTTTATGTATGTATGGATGTATGTTTTTATAATTTGCACACTGATAATTTATACATTGATTGTTTGTCAGTCTTTGTTATAGTTCTTCATAACTTCTATTGCATTTCTTTATTTTCCTGTAAATGCTTGCAAGAAAATGAATTTCAAAGTAGTATATGTGACATGTATGTACTTTGATACAATATTTACTTTGACTTACTTAATGCAATAAGCCTGTGTAAGTTAGTTACTGCCTGTTACACCACAGATGTTTAGGGTGACAATGAAGGTCCACCATCTCTGTCTGTCCTAGAACATCTTCTCTATTGTGCCTCAGTTGTGGTTCAGGGTCCTCATTTCTGCCTCTATGGTATGGTGCCAAGTTGACTTTGGTCTCCCATGTTTCCTCCGCCCTTCACAGATCCAATGAAGTCTTGATTATGGAGTTGGCTTTGACTATCCAAATTTACTTTGACTTTGACTTGCTTAATGCAATGGACCTTTTGTAAGGGACCAGATTTTCAATGGGACCAATCTACTCTTCTTCAATATTTGCTACTTGTTCAATTAAAAATAATAGTACTTTTAATTGAAGTACAGTAATTATTTCTGCTCAATAGGCACCAAAGTAGTATACTTTTATAAGAGTGCAAGAATAGGAAGATGAATACTTTGCAGAATATGTAACACCAGCAAAGTCCCCAATGATGCATTGGTTTAAGCTTAGGGAAAATTCCTTGAGAAGGTTAAAGATATTGGCTTATGCCTGTCAAAATTTTTAAAAAGTTTTGTCTTTCTTCAAAGATCAATTCTTCAATCACAGACTACCTTCTGTATATTTAAGTGTTGGTGGGAAGGGATTCTAGTGAGTTTTAAAATGCTCCACCACAAATGACAGGAAATGAATTTTTATTAAAATTAACAATATCTGCAGGTTACAGAATATATTGTGTCATTCAAACCTTCCAGCTTCCGGTCAGTAGAACTATTCCTTTGATGCGAGTGGGTTTGAAATATCAACCTAGTATTGTACTGCTTTATTATTATGGTGTCATAAGTGTCAAATCTATTGCAACAATTTATGGTTCTTGAATTCTATTATTGAGGTTTACTTAAGTTCACAGCTGAGATTATCTAGCAAGCATAGTATTTGTGGCAGTCAATCTTCTATTGAACTGCAAACACAATGAAAACCAGGAAACAAATTATATCCACGTGAGTCAAGCTCTTTAGAGCAGGAGAAACCCACCAATTTTAATCTAGCACTTCTCTTGGTAGCTGCAACTTGCATACAACATACTCATCTTAATGAAGTTGGTGATGGGGGCATCAATAACTTGCCTTGATATAGTGCCGGTAGCAGAGTAAAATATTCCCAAGGTGACTCGCCAAGTTGGTTGCATTTCACCGAATGTTCTGATGTATATGTGGTAAATGAAATCTCAAGGTTTCAAGGTTCAGGGTACATTTATTATCAAAGTATGTGTGTAGGATACAACTCTGAGATATATAAATCTGCAGTAGAGTCACATAGAGCTATAGAACACTGCAGTGCACAAACAGATCATTTTGCCCATCTAGTCCATGCCAAAATATTAATCTGCCTAGTCCCATCAATCTGAACCCAGAACATAGCACTCCACACCCCTCCCATCCATGTACCTGTCCAAATTTCTCTTAGATGTTGAAATCGCATCCACCACATCTGCTTGCAGCTCATTCCACACTCTCACCGTCCTCTAAGTATCATTGGAATCAGATAAGATCTGACATTAGGACAAAGGGAAAGCTGTGGATAGGAATGATTAAGTGATGGCATTTATGAAGTTTGTTAAAGAAGAACATCGAGTCGCAGAGGGAATCTAATAGGTCATAACCTGTACAAAAAAAAGCAAGAAATATCTTACAATTTATTGGAGACATAGATGATCTCAAAACATCTGAAGTTCTTTATGGCTAGTGCATACTCTAAAAAGGTGACAGGTCTGATGGCAGCATCTTTGTGCACTAACAAGTCTTGGGGGCATTGTGATAATGGTCAGTTGTTTCCATGTTATTAATGGTGGAAATACACATCAGGTCAGGCAGCATCTGTGAAGAGAGAAATACTGGCTTCAGGTCTTGGATAACCTTCCTTCAAAACCCAATTTTTCATCAACATTTAATTCATCTGTTTGCTCCCTATAGTTGTTAACCCAGCCATTCCTCTGCTTTTAAACTTTCTTTTCAAGCTTTTAGCATCTGTATCTTGCTTTTGGAATGAGAATCAGTGATGTTGTTGGAAGCATCAAGCACAGAAGAAACTGAAGAGGCTGGTTTGGGTGAAAACACAAATCTCAGGAGAGGATTGCAAAGGTACTATGACCTAAATTTCATCCCTGGGTCCCAGGCGACAATAGTTGGCTGGCCCCTAGCCCCAATGGAATAGATTCAAAGTCTGATTTCTCAGGCAGTAGAGGAATGTTTTGCTTTAATTGCAAGTCTTTTGATGCATGGGCATCTCCAATAAGGACTTGATAGAGGTGGAAGATGGGGAAAGAGGAGTGGTGAGGGCAAAATAGGATCTAATTAAGCCAGAGAGAGTGAAAATCTGTGTATGCAGAGATGGGTTTAGGACTCCAACACGTTCTCCTCAACCTATAGACTCACTTTCAAGGACTCTACAACTCGTGTTCTCAGTATTATTTATTTACTTATTTGGTTAATACTATTATTATTTGTTTATTATTTTGCATTTGCACACTGGTTGCTTGTCAGTCTCTGTGTGTTGTTTTTCATTGATTCCTATTTCTTTGTTCTACTGTAAATGCCTCCAAGAAAATAAGTCTCAGGGTAGTATATGTGGCATATGTACTCTGATAATATATCTACTTCGAACTTTGAACTTCGAACCAGAGGAAGGGAAAATGTGGAAAATGAAAAATGAATCGGAGGGAAAAGGGCATCTTAGCAGAAACCAGGGAATGAGGTTGGTCACACCAGGGAAAGATAAAAATGGGAAGGTGAGGTAAAAATGAGAGAGCCCATTAAAGTGATTGTATTCTCTCAACAAGCTTCCAGTTCACAAAAAAAATGAAGCAAAACTGAAGAAATCTCATCAGCAAGGTGCCATAAATCCTCAAGATTTATTAATATTCATTAGAATTCCACTCGGAATTATTAGCCTGAGGCCAGACTCAATTAATTTTGCACTTGAGCCTGCTGAGTTGCCTCAGAAAATAAGTTTAAAGAATAAAGAACGAGGCACTTGCTGGTCTGCCTGAACACAGCTGAGAGATTTCACGGTGAATACCACCCACAGATTTACATCATTGATCTCAACAGTTGCACGCTTGTTCTCCTACAGGGAGCCCTGGTAAACTTTGGTGTTGTTCAGTACGTGGCAAATGACAGCGGGGGAAAATAAAATGTTCCTTGTTTCTGTCACCACCAGCCCTTCAACCCTCAGAGCATCTGAGCCTCTCCCATTCTGGTTCCTTGCAGATCCTTGACTGCTTGACTACTCCACATGGTGGGTCAATGCCCTAAACTCTGGAACTTATTATTTATGCTTTTATTTATTGAGATACCATGTGGAATAGGCTCTTCCGGCCCTTCAATCCACGTTGCCTAGCAACCCCAGAGTTAATCCTAACCTAATCATCAAGACAATTTACAATGACCAATTAACCTATCAACTGGTACGTCCTTGGACTGTGGGAGGAAACCAGAGCACCTGGAGGAAACCCACACAGTCACAGGGAGAACATACAAGCTCCTTACAGGCAACGTCAAGAATTAAACCCAGGTCTCCTGCATGGTTAAGTGTTGTGCTAGCCCTATACCTTTTTCCATCCCCTCTCTCTCTCTGCCGCTATGATCCTCTCTTGCCATCTCATTCTCTTATTCCCTGTATTGCTTGGTGTGTCATACCCTTCCTTGCACTTTCATTCTCTCTCTCACTCTCTTTCTGTTTATTTCTTGTTATCTCTCTTCCTCTCCCTCTCTCTGACTTCATTTCCCTGTTTCTCTTTGTTCCTCTCTCCTTATTTCTCTCTCTCCCTATTTCTCTCTCTGTGTCTCTCTTTCTCTTTCATACACACATATACAGTCTGTCTCTCTCTCAATCACTCTCTCTATATCTCTATCTCTCACCCTTTCCCTCTCCCCTCTCTCTTTTTTTTTTCCTCTCATTTCCAAAGCTGACCTTCTGGCTGGGAGATTTTGTTTCAATATGAACCTGCCTAAGGTATTTGACTGGGTTGAAAGTGCTATTTAAATGCAAGTTATTTTTGTTTGCATTCATATTTGTGTCTGACAGCTCCCAGAATGGGATCACTCCAGGCTGCTCTCCAATTTAGAAGCTTCCAGCACAAGGACAGACCCTTTGGCCCATGGTGTCTGTACCAAACATGATGCATAATTAAACCAAATCCTTTCAGCCCTTACTGATCCATATCACATCATTACCTGCACATCTATGTGTCCATCTAACAGTCTTTTAAATGCCACTAACCTAACTGCTTTCACCTCACCCCTGGCAGTTTGTTCTAGGCATGGACCACTCTCTGTAAAAAATCTTGCCATGCACATTTCCTTAAAACTTTCCCCTTCTCACCTTAAATGCATGTACTTTAGTGCATGATATTTCTACCCAGGAAAAAGGTTCTCCGCATCTAATTGATTCTCATTATTGAGTAAACTCAGCCTCTGACACTCCAGAAAACAAAAAATCAACCCAAGTTTGTCCAACCTCTACTTGTAGCTTACACTCTCTAACCCAGGCAGCATCTCAGTAAACCCCTTCTGCACCCTTTCTGAAACTTCCACATCCTTCCTATAAAGGAGTGACCAGAATTCTACCCTGACCTCACAGATTTAAGTTTGTACAATGGGGCATTTCTCTTGCTAAATTGCCAAAGTGGTGCTAATTAACGTGGCATCATCTAAAATAGGCCAGAAGTTCAACTCTATGAGCTGGTTAGCTGTGTGCTCAGTGACTAATGAGCCACTTTTCCTGGTGTGAAGTATGAGAACAATTTTTTCCAAATTATTTACAAAGACAAAAAATTTAAATGAATGTTACGAGGTCTGAGTGGCCTGAATTATAAGGAAAGATTGTATAAGTTAGGACTGTATTCTTTAGGATGTAGAAGACTGAGAGGAGATTTGATAGAGGTATACAAAATTAGGAGGGGTATAAATAGGGTTAATGCAAGCAGACCTTTTCCACTGAGGTTGAGTGGGACTACAACTAGAGGTCATGTGTTAAGGGTGAAAGGTGGGAAGTTTAAAGGGAACATGAGGTGAAACTTCTTCAGTCAGAGGGTCATGAGAGTGTGGATTGAGACGCCAACACAAGTGGTGCATGTAAGCTCGATTTCAACGTTTAAGGAAAGTTCGGATAGGTACGCGGATGGTAGGGGTATGGAGGGATATGGTCCTGGTGCAGGTTGATGGGAGTAGGCAGTTTAAATGGTTTCAGCATAGACTAGATGTGCCGAAGGGCCATATTCTGTGCTGTACTTCTCTATGACTCTATTTTGAACCATTTTGTAAATTTAACTGGGCATTTCATAGAACACAGCGCAGGAACAAGCCCTTCACCCCACAATGCTGTGCTGAACTAATTAAGCTAATGACACCTAATTAAACTAACTAATTAAACTCATTTGCTGGCAAGAATTTTGCTTGTGCCTCTGTCACAATTTCCCCATGGGACACACATCAGATAACTTCAAATCGCTCTGCCAATAAAATTAATTCACATTATACCAAGCAGCAGCCAACAGTTGTTATTCCCAGAAGTAACTACAGTACTCTTGATTAAGTTAAGTTATTAGTTAGCAATCCTCTGATCTCATCCTTCCATATGTCATCTTATGCCCTTTCATTACCGATTAAGGTATTGACTATCAAAGTAGTGTGGTCCTGTGGTAAGTGGGTAAAACACCAACAGAGGGACAGTATCTCGAATACCACTCTCAGGCTGATAGAGCAACACCTCATATTAAGTAGCCTCCAACATGATGGCATGAAGGTTGATTTCTCCATCCAGTAATTAATTAATTCCAAAACATCCCCCACCTTACTCTCTTCTTCTATTCCCCACTCTGAACTCTTACCCTTTCCTCACCTGCCTGTCACCTCCCCCAGTGTCCCTTCTTCTTCCATTTCTCTCACTGTGCTCATTGTACTCTCTCTTCTCCTGTCAGATTCCTTCTTCTCCAGCCCTTTACCTTTCCCACCCATCTGACATCACCTTCCAGCTAGTCCTCCTTCCCCTCCTCTCACCCTTTTATTCTGGCATCTTCCTCACTTATTTCCAGTCCCAATGGAGGGTCTCAGTCCAAAACATTGACTGATCAGTCATTTACACAGGTCCTGCCTGACCTGCTGAGTTCCTCCAGCATTTTCTGTGTGTTGCTCTGGATTTCCAGCATCTGCAAATTCTCTTGTGTTCAGATATACAGTATAATGTTTTAATCGCCATGTAACTGGAAATATGTAGCAGCCAGAGAGGTGACAGGTGCATGAGGAGTTCAGACTGGATAGGTTTAGTTATGGGAAAAGACTGACTGATCCACTGTTGAATTCTTTGGAACAGAAATATTGAGAAGAGATTCAATCAATGTAAAGGTTATAGAGGGAACAGGGTTCCTAAGGGTGTTATATCTATGGATGGTAGTGGAGATAAGCTCCCACTGTTAATTAAATGCTCCCAAAGTAGATGCCCCTGATAGCCTCTGACAATCAAGTCCAGCTTCTGGCTTTCATGTGTGATTTAGCTACTAAGCCTGGTGAAACTACTTCTACTGACAGGAGAATGGGCAAAGTGTGTGTGTGTGGGCGGGGGGGGGGGGGGGGGGAGGGAAGTTTACTGGCACTTTAAAACCAGTCGCTTGGGGCAGATGGGGCTCATCAGCCGGGGCTGGCAGCTCAAGTAGGAGAAGGAAAATGCCGATCTTAAACCGCTGCAGCTTTGTGTCTATACTCATTCATGGGAGAGGCTTTGGGAGAAAGCCATGAGAAACGGTCTGGAGCTAGAGTCCCTAAAGCAGTCTCATGTTGAGTTCAACAGCGACCTGCAACTCCTGCGATGCTACGGGTGTCAAACTGTATAGGTCTCTGCCGTTTTCTTGGATTAATCAGTTGCACGGAGGTGGGGAGCGTGGGCAACATGAGCCACAGCTTGCTCTCCATATTGTGCTGCCCTGGCTTGCGTATCACGTAGACAACTGGGACGCATCATCCATGGTTGACCCTGACCAAACAGAGGTCCTGAGTAGAGTGAACAGGAAGATCCTAATTCCATTCTCGAGAGATATCAGTAACTAGTGGAGATAAACACATGATAAACAGCAGAGGGACTAAAGGAGAGTTAATGAAAGTTGGTCCCACTCAATAAGCGTGAGGAACTGAAGCTCACTCTCTGGAAGGGTGGTTGGGGAAAATAACCTCTCCATTTTCGAAAACTACTTGGTTGTGCTTGTCTATGGAGGCCGAAGAACTGAAAGCTGTGATTTGCGATTAGCCTTTTCTGGGCAGGATGAAGTCAACAACCTTTTCTCTGAGATGTGGATATCAATGATTTATAGTTGTACCTATGACAGAGGCAAACTAGCCTTTGTCATACCCTCTAATCCTATCTGAAGACTATGTCACTGCCGACTATAACATTGGCTGTGATAGCTCTGCTGGCAATGCCCAGATTGATTGGATTGCCTCATCCATTCACATCCTCACTGACCTGTAAGCAGACCGTCAGACTTCAAAAGTTCAAAATAACTTTGTTACCAAAAGTACATTCAGTACATATTATGATATACTACCTTGAGATGCATTTTTGCAAGCATTTAAAGAAAAAAACCTCAAAGTTCAAAGTAAATTCATTAGCAAAAAGAAATGCAATAGAAATTACAAAAAAACTACATAAACAGGCAAAGACACCACCTCACTACATTTTTTGCACTTCTTATTTAATTACCTATTTAACATATACATACTTACTGTCATTCACATTTCTGTTTCTCTGTTATCGTGTATTGCACTGGACTGCTGCCACAAAGTTAACAAATTTCACAACATATGCCGGTGATATTAAACCTGATTTTGATTCTGATTCGGATTCGATGTGCAAAACAAGAAAAACTATGCAAATAAAAATTAATACTGAGGGTGGTGATTACCAGAATGAGCTGTCAGAGGAAGTGGTCAGGGTAGGCACAATTACAACATTTAGGAGGCATTTGGAGAGGAACGTGGAGGGGAGGCACTTGGAGTGACATAGGCCTTTTGCCCGCTTGGACTTCTCAATCCTCGCCCTCTTCTCTTGATCCAGGAGAAGTAACATTGATACATTCTGGAAATCTTTGAGAATCAAGGAATAATGGGATGAGAATGAGGAAGGGGTAGGAGATCAGCCATTATTGGCTGAGCAGATAAGTGTGGCTAATGCCAGTTATCATGCCTTATCATTCATTCATTATGTGCTGGGTCGTATGATGTGGGTGATCATGGTCTTTCCATGACCATGACAGGTTTTTCTACTGAAATGGTTTGCCATTGCCTCCTTCTGGGCGGTCTCTTTACCAGACAGATGACATCAGCCATTATCAATACTCTTCTGAGATTATCTGCCTGGCGTCAGTGGGCACATAACTAGGACTTGTGATCTGCACCAGCTGCTTGTACGGGCATCCACCACCTGCTCCCATGGCTTCACATGACCCTGATTGGGGGCTATGTAGGTGACCTGCAGGCTAGCGGAGGGGCAAGACCCCTCATTGGGACTGAGAGAAAAAAAGATGAGGAGTCAGAGTAAGAAGGTGGGGGGAGGGGAAGAAAAACACAAGTTGAGATGTAAAATGGGGAATGGGGGAGGGGTGAAGTAAAGAAGTTAATAGGTGAAAGAGATATAGGGCAGGAGAACAGGGAACCTAATAGGACAGGACAGAAGGCCATGGAAGGAAATTAAAGGGGAGGAGCAGCAGAGGGTGTTGATGAGCAGGTTAAGGAGATAAGGTGAGAAAAGGAAATGGGAATGGAGAATGGTGAAGGGGTCAGGGGGGTTGTGGGGAAGCATTACCAGAAGTTCAAGAAAACAATGTTCATGCCTTCAGGTTGGAAGCCACCCAGGTGGAATATAAAGTGTTGCTCCTCCAACCTGAGTGTGGCCTCATCGCAGCTGTAGAGGATGTCATGGACTGACATGTCAGCATGGGAAGTGGAATAAAAACGGGTGGCCACTGGGAGATCCTGCTTTTTCTTGTGGATGGAGAATAGTTGGCCACTGAGAGTTCTCTACGTGAATCCCTTGTCCATTTGTCCCTCCCCACTCTGACCTCCCTCCCAGCACTTATCCCTGCAAGCGGAACAAGTATTATGTGTGCGTGTACGCGCCCTTACTCCTGGTGGAGTCGTCAGGGTGCCGTCATGACAAGCGTTTTGCACCGATCTTTTTGGTGATCACTCATCGTACGGCGTGTCTTGGGCATCTGAAACCTGGCGGAGTCCATCCCTCTCCAGGTTTTTTTCATGAGGCCGAGTTGCTAGCTCAACACTCAACCCAGGCACGGATGGAGAGCGTGCAAGGGAGCCGGCTGGATTCGAACTCGGGACCTCTTGCCCTGAAGCGTCATCCAGCGCCGATGCCACCATGCCACCAGCCAGCAACGAGTGTTATACCTGCTCCTACACCTCCTCCTTCACTACCATTCAGGGCCCAGAACAGTCCTTCCAGGTGAGATGACACTTCACCTGTGAGTGTGTTGAGGTCATACACTGCTCCCAGTGTAGTCTCCTATATATCAACGATCTGGAGTCCTCTTTGCCAAGCTGCTACACTCCGTCTGCAAGAAAAAGTGAAATCTCCCGGTGGCCACCCATTTTAATTCCACTTCCCATTCCTATTCCGACATGTCAATCCGTGGCCTCCTTTACTGATTGCTCAAGCATATGGTAATGCCCTCCCTCCTTCACCATTCCCCATTCCCATTCCCCTCTCTCACCTTATCTCCTTACCTGCCTACCACCTCCCTCTGGTGCTCCTCACCCTTTTCTTCCTTCCATGGCCATCCGTCCTCTCCTATCAGAATCCCCCTTCTCCAACCCTGTATCTCTTTCACCAATCTACTTCCTAGCTCTTTACTTCACCCCTCCTCTCTCCCGGTTTCACCTATCACCTTATGGTTCTTCCTCCCCTCCCCCCACCTTCTTCCTCTGACTCTTCATCTTTTTTTTTCCAGTCCTGATGAAGTGTCTCAGCCCGAAACGTCAACTCTTCCCTTTTCCCCAGATGCTGCCTGGCCTGCTGAGTTCCTCCAGCATTTTGTGTGTGTTAATTTACTTCAGCGCTATGTTGAGCACTGATATCATGGATGAAAGTGCCTGTCCCTCTGCTGCTCTGTTGCTCTGTGTTCTATTGGCTAGACCCAGTGTCATGGAGAACACAGGAAAGTATTTTGAGTCCATGTTACATTTGGGTCAGCACAATGAAATTAAAATGTTATACAACACTTCATGCTTGTACAAATGTTAACATGCAAGAAAGACCATGGGATCCAACGAGCTTGAACCATGCTCACAGTAGCCTTCACCTTCTTTCCTTTCCTACGTTCACCGAGTTCTCTGACAATAAAAGGCCCCAGTATTCCCCCACCTCATCACCACAGTCCCTCGCCAGCTACGCAGGTCCTGAGCAAAGGAAAAGATCAGGGTAAAAACAACCACCGAATAATTCTCCAGTGCCCTGAAATAAATGAAACCAATCCACAAAATTGGAAAGACTATGTGTAACCTATAAAACACATTTGCCTCCAGTGAACTCTCTCCCCATTGGTCAATCTTAACCGCTGATAAAAGAGCATTTGCTACAAAGGAACTTAAATGTGAGAAGAAAATGAAGAGAAAGCAACAATTTTATTTAATGCTTTCAAAGGCATTTCTCTGAGGCTTTGCTTCAGATCTAATCTCTTCCCGGTGTTATTGGTATTGGTTTATTATTGCTGCATGTACCAAGATACAGTGAAAAGCTTGTCTTGTGTACAGATCAAATTATTGCACTGTGCATTAAGCTACAACAAGGTTAAGCAGTAATGATGCAAAATAAAGTAGAACAGCTACAGGGAAAGTGCAGTGCAATTGTAGGGGGTACATTTTTGAGGTCCAATTTATCAAACTAGGGAACTATTTCATAGTCTATGAACAGCGAGCTGGAAGCTGTCCTTGAGCCGGGTGGCGATACATGCTTTCAGACTTCCATGTCTTCTGCCGGCTGATTAAGTATTACTTTTAAAACACATTCACCTGCAGGGAATGTCATAAATACAGTGATGAGCGCTCAAAATAGAAAGCGGATCATAGCAAACACAAATTTAAATGCTCTGAAATTAATAAAGGGTGCATATTATGCTGGGGCATGTAGTCAGAACAAGATAGTGTAGACCGTGACAAGCTATTTCATCGTGTCCAGAGCTACAGAGCCTAGGATCCGAAGTGTGCCCCAAACAAGATAAGTTCAAAATTAATCTCTGCAAAGTTATTTCTTTGAGCGGGTGAGTATTTGATGTAGCAAGCTCATTTGCAAAATGGTGAAATCAGTTTCTATTGACAAGCTGAAATGTAAAGTGAGTAGATTTATTTCAGGGAGTTTCATTGGTGAATGTGGTACGCTGGTAATCTGAGATGTACGCAGTGAGTCTGGCATGCTGGAAAAAAAAAACGGAATATTTTTGCTATGTTCTTCAAAACCCTCTATGAATGGGGAGTTCATCACCACATGTCTGGGTTAACGAGATGCTGACTGATGAAGATAGGCTTATATGATTAGTCACCATATAATTATATTCTTTGTTTTGTTGCTGTTGTTCTGTTGTTCCTGAGGGTAGCTTGTCAGAGATAGAACATAGATCATTACAGCACAATACAAGACCTTTGGCCCATGATGTTATGTCAACTTATTAACGTACACGAAGATTAATTTAACCATTCTGCCTTACCTAACCCTCCATTCTTCTTTCATCCACGTGCCTATCTAAGAGTCCCTTAAATTCCCCTACCAGCACCCCTAGCAAATTGTTCCATACACCCACCACTCCATCTGTGAAGAACTTCCCTCTGACGTCCCCTCCTGTACTTTCTTTCAATCACCTTAAAGTTGTCCACACTGGTATTAGCCATTTCTGCCCTGGGAACAGGTCTCTGTCTATGCACTTGATCTAAGCCTCTTATCATCCTGTACAACTCTATCAAGTCACCTCTCATCCTTTTTCACTCCAAAGAGAAAAGTCCTTGCTCACCCAATCTTTTTTCATAAGACATGCCATCTAGTCCAAGCAGCATCCCAGTAAATCTCCTCTGAACCCTCTCTAAAGCTTCCACATCTTTCCCATGACGATCACTGCTTGGTACTTCTATAGCATGAATGTAACTTCCCAATCTATGCCTACATTTAACTGCATGTTTAATTTGCTGGAACTGAACTACACAACTACAAACATCCTCAGATCTAATTTTTAGGTGGAAAGAAATGTCATTGATGAAGCAGTTGTAGATGTTTAGGCCTGGAATACTGTTATGAGGAATTACACCAGAGTTGCCCTGGGCAGGAAAAAAAATTACCTCCAACAACCACAGATAATATCATTTCAAAGTTCAAAAAGTTCAAAGTAAGTTTATTATCAAAATACATATACTACTTCATTTTTTTGCAGGCAAGAAGAAAAAAGTAAGAAATACGACAGAATTTTCCATAAAAAATGAACAAAGATTGATAAACTGAAAATAAAATGATGCTGAGAACATAAGTTATCCAGAGTCCTTGAAAGTGAGTCTGCAGATTGTAGAATCTGTTCAGAGTACTGATGAATAAAGTTACTTACACCGGTTCAAGAGCCTGATGGTTATAAGGTCATAACTGTTCCTGAGCCTGGTGGTGTGTGACCTAAGGCTTCTGTATCCCCTGCCCAATGTCAGTAGCCAGAAATGGGCATGGCCTTGATAATGAGGTTCTTTGATAATGGATGCTGCTTTCTTATGACTTCTTGTACTCAATGGTGGAGCGAGTTTTGCCTGGATGGACTGGGCTGGATCCATCACTTTCTGTCCCAGAGCATTCATACTTCCATATAACAGGCTGTGATGCAACCAGAAAGGACAATCTCCACCATGCATCAATAATTTTTTCAAAGTTTTTCGTGACACATCGAATCTATGCAAACTTCGAAGGAAGTAGAGATGTGATCCTGCCTTCTTTGTGTTAACATTTACATGCTGATCCCAGGACAGACCCTCAGATATGTTAACACCAAGGAATTTAAAACTACTCACCCTCGCCTCTAATGAAGATTGACTCATAGATCACCGGCTTCTTCCTCCTGCAGTTGATAGACAGTGCTGTGGTTTTGCTGATGTTGAGTGAGAGGCTGTAGTGTGACACCATTCAACCACAGTTTCAATCTACCTCCTATATCCTCATTTGTGTGAGCTACAACCACAGTCATTGGAGTGTTTTGACTTTGATGTCCATTGTCAAATATTGCTTTGGTGGTATCGTAGGTCTTCTATTCAGGAACTCAGCTCTTCAATTGAAGTTTGGATCAAGGCTGAGATGAGATCTGGAGCGAGCAAAACCCAAACTGAGCAGGTTATTGGACTGTGAATATCCCTTGGTAGCTCCGTTGCTGACATTGTACGTCATTTTGCTGATGGTTGAGAGTAGAATAGTTGGTGGCAATTGGGCACGATGTGCTTAGGCAGTCTTTACCGTTGAAGGGTAGCTGTCATGAGGTAGAGATAGTGAGCAGGTTGGCTAGGCTGTGCATAGTTCTTCAGTAGGTCTTGTAAATGTTACTGTATCGACTACTTTTAGTTTTTTTTGTATTCATGTAGAGTGAAGGTCATGAGCACCATAGCAGCACAGCAGTTAACATAACTGCTGTAAAAAGCCACCTGTATGATCAGGGTTGAACTTGCACTGCTGCTTGTAAGGAGTTAGTATGTGTATTATATTCCATAACCAGATAGGTTTCCTCTGGGTGCCCCGATTTCCTCCCACATTCCAAAGGTTAGGGTTGGTGAGATACGGGCATGCTCTGTTGTTGCTGGAAGCATGGCGACACTTGTGCGCGCTCCAGCACAATCGGCACTGATTCGATTTGACGGAGGCAGCACATTTCACTTAGTACATGTGACAAATAAAGCGGATCTTTATCTTTCTTTGAATGAAATTGTGGGAAGAGTGGCTTCTGTGATAGAGTGGATCTCAGAAGGAAGCCGGGCCGGATTATCCAATGGGTAATTTTGGCTTAACCTGATGGCGAATGTTTCAGACTTACCTCTAGCACTCACATCCTGCCCCTTGCCAGTTTTAATAGATGATGCAGTGACTTCTAATGACATCAACTCTGACCAGATTCCACAACCTATAGACTCACTGTCAAGGTCTCTCCAATCCATGTTCTCAGTATTATTTATTTATTTATTATTTGTATTTGCAGAGTTTACCTCTTTATGTGTGTAGGTTTTCATTTATTAGGTTGTTTTTTTGTGAATGACTGCAAGAACACGAACAATAATCACAGGGTAGTATATGGTGACTGGTACATACTTTGATAATAAATTTACTTTGAACTTTCAACTTTGAAATGCTATTCAACATGGAAGATTACTGATTCATCAGCCAGGAGAGGACAGTTGTTGGTCAGGTAGTTTCCTTGCAATGTTTGACTTAATGTTAAGGGACTTAATGGGTTCTGAAGTCAATAACATGAACTCCCAGATTCCCTGCCTATGCATCACTGTATCTGTCCTCCCTATGTGATTCAACATACTAGGGATTCTTAAGGAAGTGTCTAATGCATGATCTGAAAAGGATGATTCTTTAAGGATATGGGAGAGCAGTAGAACAGAGGGATCTGGGAATACAGATCAATAATTCTTTGAAATTGGCATCACGTGTAAATAGCGTTGTTCAGAGAACTTCTGCACGTTGGTTTCTTAAATCATAGTAATGGGTATAGGATAAACAGGAGAAAGTCTGCAGATGCTGAAAGTACATGGATGGGAGGGATATGCAGGGCTACGATCCAGGTGCGGGTTGATGGCACTACAGAACGGATTAGACGGGCCAAAGTTCTGCATCTGTGATGTCGTGCTCTGTGACTCTATGATTCTAAGATGAATGGAGTTTCATAGCAGGATTCAAAATTGCAAGGGAATTGTGCAAATGGGAGAGAAATAGCTTCCACTGGCAGGAGAAAGGGCACAGACTTAATTTCCAAAAGGTTGAATAGTAAATAAGGAGAACTACTAAATGGGACTGGGCAGAATAACACTTTGGCATGGACTAGATGAGCTGACGGGACTATATCTATACTGTAGTGTTCTATGACTCTAATACTAAGTAAGACTAACTTATCTGTGAGATAATGCTTCCAAATTAAGTGTCAGGAACAGTTCACATGTTTTACATAACTGTTCCAGTTATTTGCCCCCATTTACTCACAGGGGCTCATAACTAATCCCAGCCCCATGCTTGTGTTTGGCAATAAGACCCAAGCCTTCCAGATACTTTCAATTCTAGTGGTGCATCTCCAAACAAAATAGCTTCTCTGTGCATCAGTTTGTTTAAATCGGCTCTTGGTCTAAACTAATTACTGCCTCTTGCAATATAGGAACTGTAGTGCAAGAGAAATACGCATTCAAGAGCTTGCCAGAAACATAATTAAATAACATTAAGGGAGCATATATCTTCAGCTGATTCTTAACATTACATAATTATTCTTGGAATTGGCAAAGAAAACACACAAATAGAAGGCAACATTAGATGAAACGCAGATGGAAAATATACACAACGAAGAGGAGTCATTTTGCATGGAGATAACATTAGAATGTCGTAAGAAGGAAGATTTAAAGAGAGTGGGAATAAGCAAGGGCGCTTTTTAGCTGTAATCCACAGTGACATCCATCAGCAGCTGGAGTAAAATGCATTTAAATTTATGAGCAATGCATGGAAGAACAACTGGTAAAAAATTAATTGGTGTAGATAAGGCAAAGTCCCTGTAATTCTTCAAAGTAAGCCATGAAAACAAAGCTCAAGAAGATAAATGTAAAAGCATGATAAGGCAACGTAAAACAGGGCCGGAAAAGAGGAACATTTTACTCAAAGTGATGAATATTTCAAATAACTCACCATGCTAATTAATAGTGGCTATGTACACAAGATTCTACAAGAAGTGGTGGAGATGGTCCAGTTCATCACGGGTAAAGCCCTCTCAAGCGTTGAGCGCATCTGTATGAAAGGCTGTTGTAGGAAAGCAGCATCCATCATCAGGGACCCCTGCCGGCCAAGTCATGTTCTCTTCTCACTTCTGCCATCAGGAAGAAGGTACGGTAACCTGAGGACTCACACCACCAAGCTGAGGAACACTTATTACCCCTCCATCATCAGGCTTTGATCTAGAGGGGATAATTCCACTCAACTTCACACGCCCCATCATCGAAATGTTCCCACAATGAGTTCACTTTCAAGGACTCTTCATCTCATGATCTCGATATTTATTGCTTATTTATATATTATTATTATTTCCTCAGTTTGTTGACTTCTACACTCTAGTTGAACATCCAAGTTGGGCAGTCTTTCATAGATTTATTGAGAATGCCAACAAGAAAATGAATCTCAGGGTTGTATATGATGACATATATATACTGTGATAATAAATTTACTTTGAATTTCAAATTATTGAAAGTGCATTTATTGATATTCTAGAAGAATTATCTTTAATGGGCTGAATGGCCTTGAGCTTTAAAGTTTTTTTATTTGTTTATGGAGATCATATTTTAATCCTATTTAAGAAAACTTAGCATGTCTCGTAAAACTGAGCATAGAGAGGTAACGGACTCTTCTTTGAGTCATGACCATAACTTTATAAAATGTCCAATAATGTAGAATTCAGATCAAGTTACATTCCTTGGTCGCTTTATCAGATACCTCCAGTACCTAATAAAGTAGCCACAGAGGGGATGTTCATGGACCTCCACTTCAAGATTCGAGATGTTGTGCATTCAGCAATGCTCTACCTCACACCAGTGTTGCAACACGTGGTTGTTTGAGTTACTGTCATCTTCTTGTCAGCTTCAGCCAGTCTGACCACTCTCCTCTGACCTCTCTCATTTAAGAGACATTTTCACTCTCAGAACTGCCACTCATTGTATGTTTCTTTTGTTTTGCACACCATTCTCTGTAAACTCTAGAAATTGTTGTGCGTGAAAATCTCAGGAGATCAGCAGTTGTGAGATACATTTCTTCCCCATTCTGACGTTTGATCTGAACAATGACTAAACTTCTTGACCATGTGTGCATGCTTTTATGCATTGAGTTGTTCCCACGATTGGCTGATTAGATAGTTACGTTAATAAACTGGTGAACAGGTATATTGAATAAAGTGGCCACTGAGTGTACATGGGGCTACAGACAAACCATCAATAGTAACAAGTAGCAGTACAGGCTCAGTCTTCCTAAAGTTCATCACCATCTCCTTTGTCCTACTGAAGCTGAGCTGCAGATGATTCAGCTTGCATCATTTGACAAAGTCCTCCACCATGGCCCGGTATTCATCCTCCTGTCCTCCCTTTATACACCCAACTATTACTGAGTCATCAGAGAATTTCTGCAGATGGCATGACTCAGTGTGGTATCTAAAGTCCAAGGTATACAGGATGGACAGGAAGGCAGCGGATACAGTCCCCTGTGGGACCCCAATGCTGCTTATAGCCATGTCTCTATGTACTCAAGGTGAAGTCTTCTATTTAAGGATATCTGAAATACCCTCCTTTCCCAGAAACTTGTGTATTTCCACTGATTGCCTTTTTCAGCCTCAAAATAGTTCACATTTTTCTTTACAGAGCATTAAATATTGCAGCCAATGCTGTAATATATGGAAGTGTAGAGCCAATTTTCAGTATGCAACAAGATTCTGTGTTGACACTGACAAAATAATCTGATATACAAATGTTAACTGAAGGATATACTTGAGCTAAAGCACTGGGCATAACTACCTTCCCCTCTGTAAAATAGTGGCAAGGAGTCTTCTGTGTATTTCAGACTGACAAGCCCTTAGATTAATGTCTTATCAGAAGGACTTGAACTCATCGCTTCTGAGAATGAGGTGAAACACACTGGCAAGGGTTATTACAAAGCTATTCAGCTTTCAGATTTTAAATTTAAATATATGTCTGGCCATTAGACTGGCAGCAAATTACATATTGCTTCTCCTTTCTGAGGAAACTTTCTCTACAACAGCTTTTATTTGTTTGTTTATTTATTTTATTGTATTTTATTTAGAGATACAACATGGTAACAGGCCCCGTACACAAAATGCTGGAGAAATTCATCTGTAAAAACGTAAACAGTCGGCGTTTCAAGCAGGGACCCTTCATCAGAACTGGAGAAAAAAGATGAGAAGTCAGAGTAAGAAAGTGGGTGGGGAGGAGGGGGGAGGGTGGAGGAAGAAATACAAGGTGGTAGGTGATAGGCAAAACCGGGAGGGGGCGGAAGTGGTGAAGTAAAGAGCTGGGAAGTCAATTAGTTAAAGAGATAAAGGACTGGAGATCGGGGAATCTGATATGACAGAATAGAAGGCCACAGAAGAAAGGGAAGGGAGGGGAGTGCCAGAGGGAGGTGATGGGCAGGTAAGGAGATAATGTGAGAGAGGGAAATGGGAATGGGGATTAGTGAAGGGAGAGGGTGGGAGGCATTACTGGAAGTTCGAGAAATCAATGTTCATGCCATCAGGTTGGAGGCTACCCAGACGGAGTATAGGGTGTCGCTCCTCCAAGCCGCGTGTGGCCTCATTGTGGCAGTAGATGGCCTGCTGAGCCCTCCAGCATTTTGTATGTGTGTTGCTCGGATTTCCAGTGTCTGAGATTCTCTCCCGTTTGTGATGGTAACAGGC
The DNA here is from genome assembly GCF_048418815.1 of Hemitrygon akajei. Taxonomy (NCBI): domain Eukaryota; kingdom Metazoa; phylum Chordata; class Chondrichthyes; order Myliobatiformes; family Dasyatidae; genus Hemitrygon; species Hemitrygon akajei. Next base: position 36,812,864 of record NC_133150.1, read on the forward strand.
TCTTCTTGTCCAACGAGCCCGCATCGCCCAATTATACCCATGTAACCAACTAACATCATAACCCACACGTCTATGGAATGTCTTAGGAAACCAGAGCACCCCGTAACATACAAACCCCATACAGACAGCAGCAGGAATTGAACCTGGGTTGCTGGCACTGTAATAGAGTTATGCTGACTGCTACGTCACCACTTTCCTTCTCTGCTGCCTGAATGGCTTGTCTAAAACCGTCTGTTCACAGTTGGTCTGCATTGTCTGAAATCCTCGCTCACAGTAGTCCAAATGCCTTTTCCTTATTGTGGGTTGCTGGACCTGAGTTGGCTCCAGGCTTCCCCATAGGTACCACGTGCAAATTCTTCTTTACCCTTTCTATGCCCAGCAGCCACTGATGTCAATTCTGTGGGACAGCTGTTATTCACCTCAATTACCCCCAGCTGGAATAGGCTGAATGCTACCTAATTACATATAACACTGTAAATTATTTAGAGAGCCATAAAACTCTTCTCAAATCACTTCTCAGAGAAAACCGATCATGCTTGTTATCAAAGGAGAGCATTGGCTGTATTGATCCTCAACAGTGTCTACACTTATCTACAGTCTGTCTACACTCCTCGCAGTCTCAGTAAAGCAGCCTACATTATCAATGACCCCACCCACCCTGGACATTCTCTCTTCTCACTCCTCCCACTGGGTGGAAGATACAAAAGCCTGAAAGATGTACCACCAGGCTCAAGGACAGCTTCTGTCCCGCTGTTCTAAGCCTTTTGAACTGTCTCTTTGTATGATAGGGTAGACTCTTGTCCTCACGATCTTCCTTGTCATGGCCTTGCACCATATTGTCTACCTGCACTGCACTTTCTCTGTAACCGTAAAACTTCACTCTGCATTCAGTTACTGCTTTATTGCTTTACCCTTGTGCTAGCTAATGAAATGATTTGTATGGATGTTGTCAAAGCAAAGTTTTCATTGTACCTCTGTATATGTGACAAGAATATAACCAATTTGCCAATCTCTTTTGCTAATTCACAGGATGTGCGAAGCACAGTCAAGGCCAACATTTGTCGCCTGTGCCTAACTGCAGTTAAGAGTCATCTGTTCTGGTGGTCTGGAGTCACATACAAGGCAAATCAAGGTAAGGATGGCAGATTTACTTCCCTGAAGAATTTATCAGTGATTCTGTTTTCATCATCACTGTTATTGAGATTACATTTTTTCAAACCATACTGGAATTAAAACTCCCTTTGGTCAGAGTGAGGTTTGATTCATGTCTCTGGGTACCAGTTCAATAATCTAGTATTAATGCGACAGTACCATGTCCCTAAAAGTTAGCCACAGATATTGCTTCATACCGTTAATGGGCACTACCTGTTTTGTTTAGGATTAAAAACAGATAATATCGAGATCAACTGCTCCCCAGGGGTTTTATTCTACTTTGTTTCTTCATCTCACACTCTCAATTTTTGCTTCTTCAGCTTTTTTAGAACAGAGAACACTACAGCACGATACAGGCCCTTCAGCCCATTGTGTTGTGATGACCCTTTAACCTAATCTAAGATCAGTATAACTCTTCCCTCCTACATCGCCCTCCATTTTCCTTTTACCCATGTGCCTATCAAAGAGTTTCAAGATTCAAGATCGGTTCATGTCATTTCCTGTTAATAAGTGTAAAGAAGAACGAAATATTAGTTATTCCAGATCTGACACTGCACAGAAAGAAAGCACAAAAGATAAAGAACATAATAATAATAAAAAACACAAAAAATATTAACAGTGCATATAAAAAGTATTTACCCTCCCCAGATGTTTTAATGTTTTATTGTTCTACAGCATTGAATCATAGTAGATTTAATTTGGCTCTTTTGACTGTGATAACAGAAAAAGACTGCCTGTCTAAGCAAAAACAGATCTCTGCAAAGTGATCTAAATTAATTACAAATATAAAACACAAAATAATTGATTGCATAAGTATTCACCTTCTTTAATATGACACACCAAATCATCAGTGGTGCAGCCAATTGGCTTTAGAAGTTACATAATTAGTTAAGTGGCATGCAGTCAAGGTGTTTCAACTGATTATGGTAAAACTACACCTGTATCTGGGAGCTCCAACTGCTGGTGAGTCAGTATCCTGGCAAAAACTACACCATGAAGACAAAAGAACACTCCAATCAACTCTGAAAAGGTTATTGAAGAGTACAAGTTAGGAGATGGATACAAAATAACTTTCAAGACACTGAATATCCTTTGGAGTACAGTTAAGTTGATCATCGAGAAATGGAAAGAATATGGCACAGCCTAGAGCAGGCCATCCTCAAAAACCATGCAAGAAGGGGACTAGTAAAGGCTACCACCAAGAGACCTATAAAAACTCTGGAGGAGTTACGAGCTTCAGAGGCTGAGATGGGAGAGACTGCACATACAACAACTGTAACCCAAGTGTTTCACTAGTCACAGCTTTAAGGGAGAGTGGCTAAAAAGAAAGCCAGTGTTGATAAAAACTCAGATGAAATCTCTGAGTTTGCCAGAAGGTATGTGGGAGACTCTGAAGTCAGCTGGAAGAAGGTTTTATGGTCTGATGAAACCAAAACTGAGCTTTTTGGCCATCAGAATAAGTGTAAGCTGAATACCTCACATCAACAAAAACACACCATCCCTACCGTGAAGCCAGGTGGTGACTGCATCGTGCTGTGGGGATGCTTCACTGCAGCAGGCTCTGGAAGGCTTGTGAAAGTAGAAGGTAAAATGAATGCAGCAAAATACAGGGAAATCCTGGAGGGAAACCTGATGCAGACTGCAAAAGAACTGCGACTAGGGAGAAGATTTGTTTTCCAATAAGACAATGACCCTAAGCATAAAGCGAAAGCAACACGGGAATGTCTTAAAAAAACAACAAAGTTAATGTCCTGAAGTAGCCAAATTAGAGTCCAGACCTTAATCCAATTGAGAATTTGTGACTGAACTTGAAAAGGGCTGGTCACGCACAATCCTGATGCAATCTGACAGAGCTCAAGCAGTTTTGTAAAGAAGAATGAGGGAAAAATTGCAGCATCCAGATGTGCAAAGCTGATAGGGACGTACCCACATGGACTCAAAGCTGTAATTGCTGGCAAAGGTGCATCTACTAAATACTGACTCGAAGAAGGTGAGTAATAATGCAAATAATTATCTTGTGTTTAATAATTGTAATAAATTTAGACCAGTGTGTAGAAATTTCTTTTCACTTTGACACAAAAGAGTATTTTCTGTTGATCAGCGTCAAAAAGGCCAAACTAAATACACTGTGTTTCTATGTTGTAAACTAATGAAACATGAAAACTTCCAAGGAGGTAAATACTTTTTATAGGCACTGTACATAAGATAGCTTATATACATATAGATTGATTGCATGTCTGTAAAGTGATGCCAGGCTGTACATAAAAGTAAAAGAAAATCTGCAAGACAGATGGATGGAGCTGGAGGGTATAGCAAAGCAGAGGTATCTGGTTCTCAACAGTGAATGAAATGCTGCATAAAAGCAATGCAGACATGGTCAAGAGGTTCAGTTGTTGTTCAGACCAAATGTCAGAAAGAGGGAACCAATGTGATCTAAGTGACTTTGACTGTGGAATGATTGTTGGTGCCAGATGAGGTAGTGTGAGTATCTCAGATCCTGCTGATCTCCTGAGATTTTCATGCACACAGTCTCGTTTACAGAAGGCGGTGTGAAAAAACAAAAAACATCCAGTGAGCGGGAGTTTTGCAGTTGAAAATGTTAATGAGAGATATCAGAGGAGAATGGCCAGACTGGTTCAAACTGATAGGAAGATGACAGTAACTCCAATAACTACATTTTACAACAGTGGTGTGCTGAAGAGCATCGCTGAATGCACAACACATCGAACCTTGAAGTGGATGGGCTACAGCAGCCAAATTCCACGGATATAAACATACAGATACAGGGGGTACCTAATAAAGTGGCAACTGGGTTTAGATGACTAGATAAAATACAAACAAGCATAGGAAAACTTTTCATAGGAAAAGTTAAACTACGAGAAAAATAAGTTTTTACATAATAATCCAACAAAACCATTGAGGGGTACTCTAGCTTGGTTTCTTAAATAAAACTTAATTTACTGGCTGGTCTTTTTAAGTATCTCATACAAAGTAAGTTAAAAGTAACTTGGTGGCCTTAGCCTGTGGTTGAAATGCAATAGACATTTTGAAAAGGGGAAAAATAATAAACATGATGGAAAGTTGATGGAATCACAATTGACACTGTAAGTGTCAGCTTGTTGCATCAGGTTTCTTTATAATGGACTTAAATTAATATAAGATGCAGTAGACTGTATATAAGAAACACATTTGTCAAATTGCTTACAAAAGTACGCAGCAGAGATCTAAAAGCTGACCTTTTTCTCACTTAAAAACTGCAAAACTTCAACAAAACTTCAAGCCAATGCTTGCTGTATTGTGTACAATTTTGCTTTCCTAACCACACGAAAAAAATGTAGAAAACAAAACAAAGAAAAAAAAATGACAACACACACAAAATGCTGGAGGAATTCAGCAGGTCGGGCAACATCTATGGAGGGAAATGAACAGTCGACATTTCAGGCCAAGATCCTTCATCGGGACTGGAATGGAAGGGGGAAGAAACCAAAAGAAGAAGGCAGGAAAGGGAAGGAGTACAAGCTGGCAGGTGATGAGTGAAGCCAGGTGAGAGGGAAGGTGGGTGAATGGGAGAGGGGGATGATATGAGATGCTGGGAAGTGACAGGTGAAAAAAGGTAAAGGTAAAAAATGAGGAATCTGATAGGAGAGAAGAGTGGTCAATGAGAGAATTGGGGTGGACAAAGGAGGTGATGGGCAGGTGAGGAGAAGGTAGGAGGTGAGAGTGAGTCAGAATGGGAAATGGAAAAAGATTGAAGGGGAGGGAGGGGAGATAAATTACCAGAAGTTAGAGAAATATAATGTTATATTATGATATATAAACATACAGAGGAGCCGGAGTGCTTCCAACCTGTTCTACAATAAAAGGAGTCCAGTGATGGTTCACTAGATTGGTTCCAGGGATGGTTGGTTCACTACTTAAGGAGAAATTGTGTAAACTGGACTTGTATTCTCTGAATGAGATCATAAAAACTTGCAATTGCTTGCTAGAAGACTGGGTAGTGAAGATATTTCCCTTGACTGAGGACCCTAGATCTAGGGGTCAGATTCTCAGAATAAAGAGTTGGTCACATAGGACTAGATGAGATTGAAGTTTCTTCACTTAGAAGATGGTGAATCTTTGGAACTCTGTACCCCAGAGAACCATGGAGGAACGTTCACTGAGTTCATTCAAAACAGAGACTGCTAGATGTCTGGATAAATAGAATGGACAGAAAGGTAGCAAAAAAGGAAGGCTATGTGAGAGGGAATGGATGGATTGATCTTGGAGTAGGGTAAAAGTTTGGCACAACAATGTGGGATTACTGTGCTGTAATGTTCTATGTTAATATGAAAGGAGAGCAAGAAATACCTGGACAATAAAGATTTTGCTTGCTGAATAATATTTTCTTGACAACTACAGCACACCAAACTCTGCGCAGCTGATTGACAACATGCTTCAAGCATACAAAACCATGAAGTGCAACATGTCACTGAAGATTCATTTTCTGCATTCCCATTTAGACTTCTTCCCTGCAAATCTCGGCCCTGTCAGTGACGAGCATGGTGAAAGGTTTCACTAGGACATAGAGATCATGGAGAAGTGGTGTCAGGGCAACTGGAATCCATCAATGCTAGCCCATTATTGTTGGACACTTAAGCAAGAAACCTCAGACACTGAGCACAAATGAAAATCGTCAACAAAACATTTTTAGCTTAGTTATGAGTCAGCATCGTTATGCAGTTAAACACATTACATTCAATGAAAGTTAATCTCTTGTTTCCCCAAATTCCTCCATGATACAAGTAGTCTGACATTATATTTGTGTTCAGCTTCACGCGGTCTATCATAAACAAAAGAAGTGCAGAGAGAGCAACACTTTCACAAAGATTGTCCAGTGTAGTCAGACATGTTCGTAATAAATGGAAGTATAGACTCAATGGGCCAAATGGCTCTCCTGCTCCTAATCTTGATGTTCTTGTATTCTGATATAGCACAGAATGACAGATCAGACACAATGACCAAAGCTGAAGAGTGCATTGTAGCAATTCAACAGTCAGTGCTATCTGTTCCTGACTGGCTCTGTAATTACTGAGCGATCCAACTGGGAAAGCCCAAGGCTTGAAAACTGAGCAGACCTGGTTAATGAATCCAAGTCAGGCTGACAATAGTTTCATCAACTTCATGAAGCTGAGCAGGATAAACAGTGACTAGGATGCCGATGCACGATCAATATCAGGCATTCCTTGCTGGAAGCAATTGTTTGTTTAAGTGAATGGAATGTTGTTCACTACATGGTCAAGGTGAGAGGGGGCTGTCACATCTGTTGAACTCTACTCCAGTCTGCGTATAAGAGGTGGATTGAAAACAAAAACTGGAAGGTACAAAGAAACATCATAAAGAAGTACAGCTGAGGAGTTGGCCTCCTTTTCAATTCCTGGAAGTCTGCTGATTGGAGCAAAGGAGGATGAGAGGCGACTTTGGAGTGAAGGAGGATAAGAGGTGACTTGACAAAGGTGTATAAGATGATAAGAGGCATAGACAGAGTGGATAACCCAGGGTGAAAATACTTAACAAAGAGAGACCAATTTGAAGGTGAATGGAGGAAAATATAGGGTGCATATCGGAGGTAAGTTTTTTTACACCGAGAGTGGTGTAAAACAGCAACACCCTGCCAGGGGTGCTGGTAGAGGCAGATACATTGAGGGCATTTAAGAGACTTGGATACATGGGTGAAAGCAAAATGGATGGCCGTGTAGGAGGGGAGCATTAGATACATCCTGGAGCAGGTTATGGGGCGGCATGGTAGTGTAGTGGAAAGTACCCATGACCCGGGTTCAATTCCCACCTGTCAGGAGTTTGTACGTTCTCCCTGTGACCGCGTGGGTTTCCTCCGGGTGCTCTGGTTTCCTCCCATGGTCCAAAGACCAACCGGTTGGTAGGTGAATTGGTCATTGTAAATTGTCCTGTGAATAGGCTAGGGTGAAATTAGGGGATTGCTGGACAGCACGGTTCAAAGTACCAGAAGTGCCGATTCTGCACTGTTATGTCAACAAACAAACAAACAAACAAATAAATAAACTAAAAGCTCACCACAGTATTGTGGGCTGCAGTGTCTGTAATGTTCTGTGTTCTATTTTCTACGTTCTAACTTTTTTTGTCACACTTCCTCGCTTTTACTGCACAGCCCTGAAAATGACCCTTTTTCAAATATGTATCAACTTATTTTTCAATATTTGTAAATATTTCTTCACCATTCTTCTAATGCAGGGGTTCCCATCCTGGGATCCACAGACCCCATGGCATAAAAAAGGTTGAGAACCCCTGGTCTAAGGCATATCTTCCTACAGAGAAGTACTTCTCCTCATTTGCTGTGCAGCTTTTAGGCAATTAAATCTGTATCTTGTCTCTTGCCAGTGTAAACCACCTTCCTTGCAATTTTGAATCCCCCTTACCCCAATAAGACAAATGCAAGCTGCTGCCATATTTCTTTTATCGAGATAGAGCATGGAATATGCCCTTCAGGCCCTACGAGCTGCACAGCCCAGCAATTCCCCGATTTAACCCGAGCCTAATCACTGGACAATTTTCAATGCCCAATTAACCTACCAACCGGCACATCTTTGGACTGCGGCAGGAAACTGGAGCACTTGGAGAAAACCCAGGCGATCATAGGGAAAACATACAAACTCTTACAGGCAGCAGTGGAAATTGAACCGGGGTCACTACTGCTAACCACTACACTTCTGTACCCACACTACCTTGATAGCAAACTTTGAGCTTTACCAGGGCATTGACATCCTATCCTTGGATGGTGCTGGCACCGTGAAGTTAACACCCCTTCATTATCCAGAATCTCACCTAAGTGGCTGCATTAAACGGAAATGCTGTGTGGAAGGCAGAACGCTAGCTGCTTGTTTGCTACAATACTGAGTGACTGAAAGACAAGAGTGGAAGATGACATTGTGCTTGTAAATGACAGCAGCAATTGGGAACCGCGCACCAAAGTGAGTAGTTCTAATCAAGCCTAAATGGGTACCATGGCACCTTTTCCTTTGATCATGTCATTAGTGAATTAATAGTTATGAATCATTGATTACCTGTGCTTCATTAGGAGGAGGCGGTTGATTCAGTACTGCAACTTCCTTCCCGATACTAAATACAGTACTGTGCAGAAGTCCTGGCACATGTACAGCTAGGGTGCCCCAGACTTTGGCACAGTACTGCATTTGTCAACATGGAGTGGAGAGCGAGTTTGTAAATCTGGTGGGGTTAAAGAATGTTTGAAATGGAGAGGGTGGTGCGCAGCAGGAGGGGTGTGGACAGGTGGCAGAGGAGGAGTGCCGGGGTGAAGGGAAGCGCGGGTGCAGACACACGTAGCCCTGAGACACCAGGCCAGGTCATTAGATTCCAGACAATCGATTTATTGATCATTACAGAATGTCTCTCAGGTTCTTCCCACTCCCTTCCCTTTTCCCAACCATGATTCCCCTCTCTGTGCCCCCTTCCCAATCCCAGTCCACAATAGAGAACCATATCAGAATCAGGATTATCATCACTCTCGTATGTCATGTTTTTTTGTGTGGCAGTAATACAGTGCAATACATAAAATCACTACAGTACTGTGCAAAAGTTTTGGGCACATGTTTATAGTTAGAGTGCATAGACTTTTGCACACTACTGCAGTAATTTTATGTATTGCACTATACTGCTCCTGCTATAAATATGTGCCTGAGATATTGCACAGTATTGTAGATGACATGTATCTTGCATTAAATTAGTCCTGGGTGTGAGAAGGCCGTCACGCCCTCTCTTCAGTCTGATGCAGTGCGTGCCTCCATGATATCCACAGCCCTCTCTTTTGATGGTTACTATTTTGATAATAAAGAACCATTACACCAATCTCTTTCTGTATGGAACAAAATCAAATAGAAGACGTGAGTCAAAGTTATCTTAATGTAGTAACATGTATCTTTTGACTACATATATTAATGGTCTGAATGAGGAAATTGAACATAGTCACATGAATCTTACAGATGGAGATTCTTCACTTATATTTTCATCATTTTGCAGCATTACAAATGCTCTACTGCCAAAGCGTTTCTTCTGAAGTGCCCCCAATGTTGTAGAATGATCATTCATTTGTTCATTATGTGTCATGTCAAATGACATGGGTGACCATGGTCTTTCCATGACCATGACTGTTCTGGGCAATTGTTTTCTACAGAAGTGGTTTGCCATTGCCTTCTTCTGGGCAGTGTCCTTACAAGACGGGTGATCCCAGTCATTATCAATACACTTCAGAGATTGTCCGCCTGGCGTCAGTGGTCACATAACCAGGACTTGTAATGTGCACCAGCTACTCATACGACCACCCACCTCCTACACCCACGGCTTCACATGACCCTGATCGGGGGTGGGGGGCTAAGTATGTGCTACACCTTGCCCAAGGCTGACCTGCAGGCTAGCAGAGGGAAGGAGCACCTTACACCTCCTTTGGTAGAGTTGTAGCTCCACCCTGCCCACCCCCATTGAATGATGCTCAGGCTAAAAATGTAATTAAAAGGACATGTTACATCAGCTGTGTTTATGTCCCTTTATTATAGAAGGCTCAAAAATGGTTTAATTGAGATGCAGAGGTAATTCAGCTGATTGAAGAATTTGAACTGGTAAACGAGGACAAGTCTTTTCCTCGGGTGGGAGAGTGTAGGGCAAAAGAACATAAACTTAAAAATGAGAACCAAGCCCTTCAGGATTGATCTCAGAACGTACATCACAGAAAGGAAATGTAGAATAACCCCCTTCAAGAGTCTGATGGAGTTAAAGGATTGTTTAGAACAAAGCAGCAAGTTATGTTAGTAAGCAGAGAGACTGATGGTATTGGGAGCACAGAACTAACTGGTGGAATTCAGCAGAACCTAGCTGCGTCTCTGGAGGTGAAGGGATGGTCACCACTTCAGGTCAAGAAATTGCCTTGGCCATCTCTTTGCTTCTATGACCCACTGAGTGTTTCCAGCATCCTGTTTTCTGCTCGAGATTTTAAGAGAAGATTACCTTTATTTGTTACATGTACATTGAGACAAATGCTTCATTTGCATCAAATCAGATCATTGAGGTTTGTACTGGGCAGCCAGCCAGCGTTGCTATGCTTCTGGCCACAACAGAGCATGTGCACACAACACGCACAAAATGCTGGAGGAACTCAGCAGGCCAGGCAGCGTTTATGGGAAAGAGTACAGTCAATATTTCAGGCCAAGGCCTTTCATCAGGACAGGGGAAAGTAACATGAGAAGTCAGAGTAAGAAGGTGTGGGAAGAGGAGGAAGAAACACAAGGTGATAGGTGAAAATGGGAAGGTGGGGGGAGATCTGAAGTAAAGAGCTGGGAAGTTGAATGGCGAAAGAGAGAGAGGGCTGGAGAAGGGGGAATCTGATGGGAGAGGGCAGAAGGTCATGGAAGAAAGAAAAGTGGGAGGAGCACCAAGGGAGGTGGTGGGCCGTTAAGGAGAGAAGGTGAGAGAGGGGAATGTTGAAAGTTGGGGGCATCACCAGAAGTTGGAGAAATCGAAGTTCATGCCACCAGGTTGGAAGCTACCCAGGTGGAGTTTAAAGTGTTACCTCTTCAACCTGAGTGTGGCCTCACCATGACAGTAGAGGAGGTAATGCCCCCCACTTCTTCACCAGATTAGCAGTTTCTGAGATACTCAAAACCACTGGGTCTGGCACCAACAATCATTCCACAGTCAAAGTCATTTAGATCACACTTTTTTCACCATCTCATGTTTGGTCTGAACAGCAACTGAGCCTCTTGACCAGATCTGCATGCTTTCATGCATTGAGTTGCTGCCACTTGATTGGCTGATTAGATATTTGCATTAACGCACAGGGGTATGGGTGTACCTAATAAAGTGGCCACTGGGTGTAACTGAATATTTGATTCAGCTACGTTCAGAAGAAATAAACGGACAAGGGATTTTGTAGATGCTGGAAATCTTGAGGGGAAAAACACACAAAATGCTGAGGAACTCAGCAGGTCCAATAGCAACTATGGAGGAAAATGAACAAACAAGAGAAAATCTGCAGATGCTGGAAATCCAAGCAATGCACACAAAATGCTGTGGGAGCTCAGCAGGCCAGGCAGCATCTATGGGAAAAAAGTACGGTCAACCGAGACCTTTCGGCAGGACTGCTGGCCAACACAAACTATAGACTGTTTTATGAGGGAAATGAACAGTTGGTTCTGATTATGGGTCAGAAATTATGACTTAAGGAGCAGGTGTACCTTATAAAGTAGCCTTTGAGTGTAATGTTCTGGTACCAAGTATAATGCTTTGGAGGAAGCCATTTTGGCATGAGTGGAGGCAATAGAAGGAGCAAGAGGCCGAGAGGTTTATACCAGAACTTAGACACAGGCAACGACATTATAGTAGAGAACGTCAGAAGCAAGTAAGTGGGAGAAACAGAAAAGTCAGTCTGGTGGGGATTACGGGTTTGATGAGGAGAATGCTACTGTTGGGATGGCAGTGAGCAAAGATATTTCTGCATTTGAATATAATGGTTTTAAAATCATGGTGTTAACATATAAATATTCACCCAAATTCTCAATGTAGAATCTTGCAGTGTACAAAATAGCTGTCTTATTTCCCTGTTTATGTTTAAATGTTTGATAGGTTCTTGATTAGTATGGGTGTTGAGGGCTGCAGGGAGGAAACAGGAGAATGGGGTTGAGAAGGAAAATAAATCAGCCATAATGGAATGCCGGATCTTGATGGGTTGAATGGCCTAATTCTGCTCCTGTGTCTTATGGTATTATAGTTTAACTGCATCACTGTTCCACTGCATGAAGCACTTTGACATGTTTGGCAAATGTGGCTGTGTAAATGCAAATCCTTATTTATTCTCCCGGTGAGGTAAAGGTTTCTTGGGGGTCCTAAAACTATCCAAATCAGTAAGTCTTGGTTTGTGGTGGATTTGAGCTGCTTAGAAGGCACAGGAAGTTACTTCAACAGCAGTGGCAGGCCAAGCATGTGATCTTCCAATTATTCCAGGGCACTTCCAGGGTCAAAAGAAAATGCGTGCACTGAATGTTTGGAGGAATCCAACTGTTCAATCTTCAGTTCCGAAACTAATCTCGGGGGATGGCTCTTTAAATGCACCGTGGCTCCCGTCGTACATGAGCGAGCTGATAAAGCAGAGCTGCATAAGGGAGCAGAGCTCGAGATTATACCAACATCAATGAAAAGAAGTGTGTGCCATTTAGCTGGTGATTGGAATTTTTAAAAATCTGGAATGTGCAGCTAACAGTTTGCTAAGAACAATGTCAAATCCACACATGTGCCATTTAGCCGATGAAAGAGAAATAATGTGCCCACGCATGGGCAGTAATGTGAATCTGACCTTGGCTTTGTTGTGCAATGCCATAGCTTTGTCGTCAATCTTACTTCCGTGAATCTGACGTTTGATCAGCTGGGGACTGCAGTTATCAAAGACAGCTGAGGATTCACTCACCTGGAGACCACCATACCCCCACATGACTTGTTCTGCTCCAAAGGGACTCAGTAGGAAACACAACGGCTCAGTCCATTACACCTGCTGTTCTCCATTGCATGCCCGACTGCTTCCAAATCAAACATCCCTTCTGAGCTATCTAACACACCTTTCCAATTTAAAAAAAAAACTGGCCTGCTTTGTGCCCGTGTGTATTGGGAATCTGATCCAAAAGTACCATAAGATACACACTGGAGAGTAGAGGAAGGCATTATTCTAATTGCATCGTAAAGCAATGCATTGCGAGGGGTGGGGGGGGGGTGGATGTGTTCTTGTTTTCTAGAAAACAACTAATTTGTCAAACTAGCTTATTCTTGCTCTACAGTCCCGAAAATGTTCCCTCTTAAGAACCCACTGAGTGGCCACTTTATTAGATTCCTCCAGTACCTAATAAAGTAGCCACTGAGTATATGTTTGTGGTCTTCTCCTGCTGTAGCCCATTCCCATCCACTTCACAGGTTCGACATGTTGTACATTCAGAGATGCTCTTCAGCACCCTACTGTTGCAAAGCATGGTTATTTGAGTTCCCTGTCAGCTTGAATCAGACTAGCCAATCTCCTCTGACCTCTCTTGTTAACACTGTGTTTTCACCCAAAGAACTGGACTCTAGACAGATCCCTGAAACTTGCTTCACAGGTAGATAGGGTAGTTAAGAAAGCTTATGGGGTGTTAGGTTTCATAAGTCGAGGGATAGAGTTTAAGAGTCGCAATGTAATGATGCAGCTCTATAAAACTCTGGTTAGGCCACACTTGGAGTACTGTGTCCGGTTCTGGTCGCCTCACTATAGGAAAGATGTGGAAGCATTGGAAGGGGTACAGAGGAGATTTACCAGGATGCTGCCTGGTTTAGAGAGTATGGATTATGATCAGAGATTAAGGGAGCTCGGGCTTTACTCTTTGGAAAGAAGGAGGATGAGAGGAGACATGATAGAGGTGTACAAGATATTAAGAGCAATAGATAGTGGACAGCCAGCGCCTCTTCCCCAAGGCACCACTGCTCAATACAAGAGGACATGGCTTTAAAGTAAGGAGAGGGAAGTTCAAGGGGGATATTAGAGGAAGGTTTTTTACTCAGAGAGTGGTTGGTGTGTGGAATGCACTGTCTGTGTCAGTGGTGGAGGCAGATACACTAGTGAAGTTTAAGAGACTACTAGACAGGTATATGGAGGAATTTAAGGTGGGGGGTTATATGGGAAGCAGGGTTTGAGGGTCGGCACAGCATTGTGGGCCGAAGGGCCTGTAATGTGCTGTACTATTCTATGTTCTAGATGCCTACAAATGCATACATCCTCTCCTTGTTTACTCTATCCAGCCCTTTCAGCAATCTGTAGGCTTTAATGAGTACGTTCTCCTGTATGTTTTTCTTTTATGATACCCAAGCCCTATTTTAGCTAAAGGCAAGTCAGGAATGGAACAAGCGCTAGACCTGGGTCACCTTCTACGACCAGTCCCATCTTCTGCCCAAACTCACATGAAGGCATTGGAAAAGGGCAAATGAGCATGGCTGAGTTTCACGTGTTAGGGATCAAGATACCATTCTCTAGGAGAAACCAGACAAAGAACGATGTGACATGTTTATGGGAAGAAGGGCATTAGCCAAGTCTTTGTTAATGGGGAAGCCTTGAGACACTTCCTCCTAATCCACCTTTAAATCACAGTGAGTTTAGCTCGATAACTGGCGCTAGTGGTACCGCGGACTCCGATTCTGGTAATCGGACCCAATTATTGACCAGCGGGCAGCGTAACCTGCCTGTGACAGACTCCACGGTGAAACGTATCCATAGGACCAAGTGTTCACTCTGATCAGAAAGGGTGAACTTTGCAACGTAAAACCCTCTGAGTCATAACTTTGCAGAGAGCTGCCTGTCCCAAGCACTGCTGCAACTCGAGCAAGGTGCCAGTAAAGGCAAGGAAATAAATCAGCCACGTTCAAATAGCAGAGCTAACTCGATGGGTCAAATGACCAAATACTGCTCCTTACGTAAGATGGTTTTGCTCATTAACTCAACACTTGCAGTCAAGATTTTTTGCAATCAAGGGCATCGGGCATCTTAACTTCCAGCTGCAGCTGATGGTTTGCTCTCAGTGACTGGTGTACACGGATACTCAAACATCTTTGTTCAAAGTAAGTGTATTATCAAAGTATAGATATGTCACCATATACAACCCAGAGATTCATTTTTCTTATGGGCATTCACAGTAAATACATGAAACATAGTAGAATCAATGAAAGGCCTCACCCAACATGATAGACAGAGAACTAATGTGCAAAAGACAACAAATTGTGAAAAGAAAGAAAAAAATAATTATAATAAATAAGCAATGCATTACCAGGGGTTGAGGGGGTATGTTCCTGTTTTCTGGAGAACTACTAATTTGCCAAACTAGCTCCATCTTGGGTACTGCCTACGAAGTACCCAGGACATCTTCAGGAAGTGGTGTCTCAGAAAGGCAGCGTCCATTATTAAGGACCTCCAGCACCCAGGGCATGCCCTTTTCTCACTGTTACCATCAGGTAGGAGGTACAGAAGCCTGAAGGCACACACTCAGCGATTCAGGAACAGCTTCTTCCCCTCTGCCATCCAATTCCTAATGGACATTGAACCCTTGAACACTACCTCACTTTTTTAATACATATTATTTCTGTTTTTTGCACAATTTTTAATCTATTCAATATGTATGCAATTAATTTACATATTTTTAATTTTTTTTCTCTTCTATATTATGTATTGCATTCAACTGCTGCTGCTAAGTTAACAGATTTCATGACACATGCTGGTGATAATAAATCTGATTCAATAAATATCGAGAATGAAGAGTTTTTGAAGTAGTGACATTACCCATTCTGTCACTATTTAGATAATCTAAGAATCTGTTTCTCTACTAAAGTTGGTGACTTAACATTTACCTGCATCTTGCGTCTGCTAAGTATCTTGCACACTGACACAACAAGCCTAAATTGGTTTGAAGCCTCTCTGTGTCCCATAATTCTTCACAGTTTCAAGTTGCCAGCAAATGAGAAATGTTACACTCGGTTCTCTAATCCAAGGTGTTGATGTGCATTGTGAAAGGCAGGGTCAAGCAATACACAAATCAACCCGTTATACTCCAAGGAAGCCTAATTTATTCTTTCTCTTTTTCCTGTATGCCAACCAGTTTTCAAATTATTTCGGGTTATTACCCTAATTCCTTTAATGTTAGACTTTATCAGAGACCTAAAAATCCAAATGCTCCACATCTCCATTATTTATTCTACCAGAATCAAAATCCTGTTTAATATCACCAGCATATCTTGTGAAATTTGTTGTGTTTGAGGCAGCAGAACAATGCAATACATAATAAAAACTGTGAAGAACAGTAAATGTATATGTAGATAGTTAAATTAAATAAATAGTGCAAAAAATAATGAGCTGGTGTTGACGGATTCAGTGTCCATTGGGAAATCGGATGGCAGTGGGGAAGAAGCTATACCTGAATCATTGAATTTGTGTCTTCAGGCTCCTGTACCACCTCCTCGATGGAAGCAATGAGAAGAGGACATCTCCTGGCCAACAGGGGGTCTTTAATGATGGATGCTGCCTTTTTGAGACATCACTCCTTGAAGATGTCCAGGATGCTACTGAGGCTAGTGTCCATAATGGAGCGGACTAAGTTCACAACTTTCTGCAGCTTCTTTCGATCCTGTGCCTCCACCCTCCCCCATACCAGTTATGCCCTCAAAACTTTCCAGTAGTTTTGTCAAGCATAATTCCCTTTTCAATAATCAATTTGCTGGGACTCAAGGACATGAATTATAGAGAAAGGTTGAATAGGTTAGGACTTTATTTTCTGGAGTGTCGGAGAATAACAGGAAATCTCAGAGGTATACAAAATTATGGCTGTTATGGATAGGCTAAATATGTAGCCTTTGTCCCCTGAGGTTGAATGAGACTAGAACTTGAAGTTCTTATCTTAAAGGTGAAATAAACTCAGTGATATTTTCTATGGGTGCCATTATATGATGTTTGCTAACCAATCTGCAGTCCTTTGTTTTATCTGTCCCTCTTTGTTTAAGCAATTATGTTTTATTTCCCACTGTTTGATGATCTATAGACAACTAATCCATCACTCTTCATTGTTGCCTTCTCTAATACTCTGGAAAGCAGATTGTCAGGACTTGGGAATTAGTGGCTCTAAGGGCCATAAATTCCTCCATCACTACTTTT
The DNA here is from genome assembly GCF_048418815.1 of Hemitrygon akajei. NCBI lineage: Eukaryota > Metazoa > Chordata > Chondrichthyes > Myliobatiformes > Dasyatidae > Hemitrygon > Hemitrygon akajei. The sequence goes on from NC_133150.1 coordinate 36,829,743, forward strand.
TTTGCAAGTGTTATTGTTCTTTAATTCCTCTTTTCTGTTGGACTTGTGGTTTCTTGACATATTTATTTAGAGACACAGCACAGTTACAGACCCTTTAGGCCCAACCAACCCCTGCTGCCCAGTTACACCATGTGACCAATTAACCTACTAACCAGTACCTCTTTGGATTGTGGGTGGAAACCAGAGCACCCGGAGGAAATCCACATGGTCACAGTGAGAACAGATAAACTCCTTAGAGTTTTTTACGTTCTCACCACCTGTGCTTCCTCCAAGTGGTCCAGCTTTCTCCCACATTCCGAAGATGTATGGTTAAGGTTAGGAATTTGTGGTCTCGCTATGTTGGTAGCAGAAGCAAGGCAACACTTGCAGGCTGCCTCCAGCAAAATCCTTGCTGATTTGACTTGGCACAAATGATGCATTTTACACCAAGTTTTCATGTAAATGTGACAAATTAAACTCATCCCTTTTCTTTTTGTGTATCAGACAACAACCATGTATTTATACCGTTTTTAACATGGTAAAACGTTCCAAACGGGAGCAAATAGTGTTATAATAGTGTTACACCAGTGGTGTGCAAAAATACACTCAAAATGTACAGGTGACACCTAATAAAGTGGCTGCAGAATATGTATCAGATAGCGTGAATGAAAGTTTAGCCACAGATAATGGTTTCGATGAGAAAGTGTGGAAAAGCAGGTAGGTTTGCTTCAGAATACAGACAGCGAGAAGCACGCCTGACAGCAGAGACAATGAAATAAAATTAGAAATGGAGAAGTGAGCGGAATTTAAAGAGTACAGAGAATCATTTTTATCGTCACACATGACTCGGCATGCAACCAGACAAAGAGCTCAGTCCAAAGCATTAACCTTTTATCTCTCTGCAGACCTGGACTATTCTGCTGAGTAATACTATCATTTTTGTAGTTGAGATTTCTGGCCACTGCCTATTCCTTCCTCTGCTTTCAGTGCACGTATTCTCTAAATCTTTTTCCCTGCCACAAATCACGTTGGTCAAATGAGCAGTTGGACGCAGCAGTAGGGTCAAGTACGGACATAGCTTATGGAGAGCTGACACAGAATAAGAAGGAAAGTCATACTTCCCTTGGAACAGAGATCTATTTTCCTTCACATGGAAGTCAATAATCAGTGAGCATAGCATTGTGATGTGAGCAAAGTCACCAGAGAGACACTGAAGCTAATGGATATAGAAGTGTTTTATTCAACAAAAATGAACAACGGGCATCATACTGAGACACCTTCTAACAAGAAGCCTCCCGACCCAATATTACAAGACATTTTTACATGCTAAAGGTCTAAGGTAACAGCAGGACAATTCTATAGTTACAGCGTATCCGCAATGTTTCCTTTGAATTACATATAGTTGTCACACACTTCCTTCTTTGCACCCACACTCCAGACACCCAAAATGAATGTTAATCTCCACAGACGCTTGGCCGCACATGCAGGTGTCTGAGGTCTAATTGTTCTGAGCTGCTTTTTTAAATTCTATCTGCAATCCACCTTCAAACCTGAACATTGGTTGCTTGTGTAATTAATATTTGCTATATACCCTAACTCCAGAATGTGGCCTAACGCATAGAAAAAAGATGATGGAAATGAATTCATCTTCCATAAAGGATATAGATTGATGTGACGGGGGGAAAAGGTCCTGTCAGACATGTGGCAACCTACAGAAGGATGGGGCCAGCTGGATAATGATCTGAAAAAGCCAGTACAGAATAATTGCACCAAATGGCTTCCTTCTTTGCTGTGATTCTATGTACAGAAATTAAATTTGCTTCCTAATGCAACTGATCCATCCATTTCTTTTTACAGACTTGCTTTAAGTTAATTCACTTCAACCTTTATGAAGTTTTTTATATTAAGTACAGTACTTTTTTAACTTATTATTCCATTTCAACATTTTAATGAATCATCAAAAATGGATAACACATAGACGCACAACCTTTTTATGATTTAAAGGAATTTGCACCAAGATCCAATATTAATTTGTTAAATGTCACATGTATCTTGATTCAGGCTATAAATTTCAGGAAAGCTCTATTTTCTTTCAGCAATTCATTGAGGTAATTGGTTAATAGGAACCTGGATTAGTATCGCCGGCATATGTAGCTGCAGAGGAGGGAGGGCTTCAGGTTTTTAGATAATTGGGCTTTGTTTCAGGGAAGGTGGGATCTGTTCCGATGGGACAGTTTACACCTGAACTGGAGCAGACCTAACATTCTTGCAGGAAAATTTGCTAGTGCTTCTCGGGGGTGGGGGGGGGTTTAAACTAAATTTGCAGGGGGCAGGGATCCAGAAGGCGAGAGAGGATAGCAAGATGAAGAATAAAGGACAGGTGGGGACTACACGGTTCCGGAATATTAAGTGTGTAGTAGAGAAAGGTGAGGCGGAACAAGTGATAAGGAGGACACATGTACAGAGGGATGGTTTGACGGAACATGGAGTTAAATGTGCAGAAAGAATAAGTAAATTTAGGAAGGACAACAAAATCCAAGGGGCGTATAGCCCGATGGGAGTTCAGGGAGCTGGGTTAAGCACAATAGGCAGCGATTTAAACAGAGAGTGGAGAAATGGGCTAAAAATTCTATATCTGAATGCACGAAGTGTCAGAAATAACGCGGATGAGCTTGAAGCTCAGGTGCGAATGGGTAACTATGATGTTGTTGGGATAACGGAGACATGGCTGCAGGGAGATCAGACCTGGGAAATGAATGTACAAGTGTATACGTGCTATCGTAGGGTCGGAAATGTGGGCAGAGGGGATGGGGTAGCCCTGTTGGTGAGGAATGAGATTCAGTCCTTTGCAAGGGGGGACATGGGATCAGGAGAAGTAGAGTCTATGTGGATAGAACTGAGGAACAGTAAGGGCAAAAAGACCCTAATGGGTGTTGTCTACAGGCCACCAAACAGTAGCATGGATATTGGATGCAAGTTGAATAGGGAGTTAACATTGGCATGTGACAAAGGTAATGTCGCAGTGGTTATGGGGGATTTCAACATGCAGGTGAACTGGGAGAATCAGATTGGTGCTGGACCCCAGGATAGGGAGTTTGTAGAGTGCCTACGGGATGCATTCTTGGAACAGCTTGTACGAGAGCCGACTAGGGACAAGGCTATTCTGGATTTAGTGTTGTGTAATGAACAGGATTTGATAACCGATCTTGAAGTAAAGGAACCATTAGGAGGTAGTGACCATAATATATAAGTTTTTATCTGCAATTTGAGAAGGATAAGGGCAGATCGGAGGTGTCAGTGTTGCAGTTGAACAAAGGAGACTATGGAGCCATGAGGGAGGAGCTGGCCAAAGTTAAATGGATGGATATCCTAGCAGAAAAGACAGTGGAACAGCAATGGCAGGTACTCTTGGGAATAATGCACAAGGTGCAAAATCAGTTCATCCCCCAGAGAAGGAAGGATTCAAAGGGGGGAAAGAGGCCACAGTGGTTGACAAAGGAAGTCAGAGATTGCATAGCATTAAAAAAAAAAGTATGACAGAGCTAATGTGAGTGGGAAGACAGATGATTGAGAAATTTTTAAGGAACAACAAAACTTAACTATAAAGGCAATATGGGGAGAAAAAATGAGGTACGAGCGCAAGCTAGCCAGGCATATAAAGGAGGATAGCAAAAGCTTTTTTAGGTATGTGAAGAGAAAGAAGATAGTTAAGAACAATGTTGGGCCCTTGAAGAATGAATTGGGTGAAATTGTTATGGGAAACAGAAATGGCAGAAGAATTTAATAAGTACTTTAGATCTGTCTTCACTAGGGAAGACACAAGCAATCTCCCAGATGTATGGATGGGCCAAGGACATAGGGTAACAGAGGAAATGACACAGATTGACATTAGGAAGGAAATGGTGATGAGTAGACTGATGGGACTGAAGGCTGACAAATCCCCAGGTCCAGATGGTCTGCATCCTAGGGTACTAAAGGAGGTGGCTCTGGAAATTCGGATGCATTGGTAATCATTCTCCAATGTTCCTTTAGATTCAGGATCAGTTCCTGAGGATTGGAGAATGGCTAATGTTATCCCACTTTTTAAGAAAGGAAGGAGGGAGAAAACAGAGAACTATCGACCTGTCAGCCTGACATCGGTGGTGGGGAAGATGCTAGAGTCCATTATTAAGGATGAAATAGTGGCATATCTAGATAGCAGTGATAGGATTGGGCCGAGCCAGCATGGATTTACCAAGGGCAAATCATGCTTGACTAATCTGTTGGAGATTTTCGAGGATGTAACCAGGAAGTTAGACAAGGGAGATCCAGTGGATGTAGTGTACCTCGATTTTCAGAAGGCATTTGATAAGGTCCCACATAGGAGATTGGTGAGTAAAATCAGAGCTCATGGCATTGGGGGGAAAATATTGACATGGATAGAAAACTGGTTGGCAGATAGAAAGCAAAGGGTAACGGTGAACGGGTGTTTCTCGGAATGGCAGGTGGTGACTAGTGGGGTGCCACAGGGATCAGTATTGGGACCACAACTGTTTACCATTTACGTTAACGATTTAGATGAAGGCATTGAGAATAACATCAGCAAATTTGCTGATGATACTAAACTGGGTGGCAGTGTGACGTGATGAGGATGTTAGGAGAATTCAGGGTGACTTGGATAGGCTGGGTGAGTGGGCAGATACTTGGCAGATGACGTTTAATGTGAATAAGTGTGAGGTTATCCACTTTGGGAGTAAGAACAGGAAGGCAGATTATTATCTGAATGGTGAAGAGTTAGGTAAGGGAGTAATACAAAGAGATCTAGGAGTCCTTGTTCATCAGTCACTGAAGGTGAATGAGCAAGTGCAGCAGGCAGTGAAGAAGGCTAATGGAATGTTGGCCTTTATTACAAAGGGAATTAAGTACAAGAGCAAAGAAATCCTTTTGCATTTGTACAGGGCCCTGGTGAGACCACACCTGGAGTATTGTGTACAGTTTTGGTCTCCAGGGTTAAGGAAGGACATCCTGGCTGTAGAGGAAGTGCAGCGTAGATTCACAAGGTTAATTCCTGGGATGTCCGGACTGTCTTACGCAGAGAGGTTAGAGAGACTGGGCTTGTACACGCTGGAATTAAGGAGATTTGAGAGGGGATCTGATTGCAACATATAAGATTATTAAGGGATTGGACAAGATAGAGGCAGGAAATATGTTCCAGATGCTGGGAGAGTTCAGTACCAGAGGGCACGGTTTGAGAATAAGGGGTAGATCATTTAGGACAAAGTTAAGGAAAAACTTCTCCCAGAGAGTTGTGGGGGTCTGGAATGCACTGCCTCGAAAGGCAGTGGAGGCCAATTCTCTGGATGCTTTCAAGAAGGAGCTAGATAGGTATCTTATGGATAGGGGAATCAAGGGATATGGGGACAAGGCAGGAACCGAGTATTGATAGTAGATGATCAGCCATGATCTCAGAATGGCGGTGCAGGCTCGAAGGGCCGAATGGTCTACTTCTGCACCTATTGTCTATATGTTATGAAATTTGTTAACTTTGCAGTAGTAGTACAATGCAATAGCAAGGTGGAGAAGCTTGTGTGGTCCTGAGATCCCGAGAGCGATGCCGTCTGGAGCTATGCTCCTGGTAGGGTCACCCATGGCAGTAAGGTCAAGGGTGAGGTCCCTGATAAAGAACGATCCAACTAAGACCTCAACAGTGGAACAGGCGGACAAAGTAACTTCGAACTCAATGGCTGTGAAGGCGGGTGAAGGCTGCAACAAATCCATCAGCTCCAATCATCGTGGTTTCCATGCCTTTGGAATCAGCTGGTTGATTTGTGAAGTATCGTGTGCTGCTTGGAGTGCAACATCAAGTACACGTTAAACAAATACATGCACAGGCGTCTTCGCTCTGTGATAGTTCAATGGAACGAAGACCATCATCCTCGAAGGATAGCCATGATGACAACAATGCAATACATAATACATTTGTAAAAAGTATATATTAAATAGTTACATTAAGATAACTGGTGCAAAAAAAAACACAAAAAAGTGGTGAGGTAGTGTTCATAGGTTCAATGTCCATTTGGAATTCAGATGGCAGAAGGGAAGAAGCTGTGCTTTCAGGCTCCTGTAGCTCCTTCCTGATGGTAGCATTGAGACAAGGGTATGCCCTGGGTGGTGGGAGTCCTTGAGGATGGAAGCCACTTTACTGAGGCACCACTTATTGAAGTTGTCTTGGATACAATGGAGGCTAGTACATTAGTTACATTGTGTTGTGAACTTTGTCAGAGTTTCCCAATTCCTAAAGCTTTTGCAGTTACTGCAGCTGGAATATACAGGTATGGATTCTCTTAGTCATAGACAGGTTGAATGCATGGGAATAAACACTTGGAAAATAGAGTTTAATGTGGAAAAGTAGGATGTTGTGCACATTGGTAAAATGAATCCAAAGGCAGTCTGTTATCAAAATGGAAAAGAATACAGGTAAGAAAAACAGAGGGTTCAGTGGTACAAAGGGACTTGGGGGACCTCGTTCAAAATTCTGTAAAGGTTGACTTGCAGGTTGAGTAGTGGTAAGGAAGGCAAATGCAATGTTAACATTCATTCTGAGAGGACTAAAGCATAACAGCAAGGATGTAATGAATAGGCTTTGTATGGTCATTGGTCAAACTGCACTTGGAATATTGTGAGCAATTCTGGGCCACTTACCTAAGAAAGAACATGATGGCATTGGAGAGGGTGCAGAGGAGGTTCACAAGAATGATTCCAGGAATGTAAGGGTTAACACTTAAGGGGCATTTGATCACTGAGCTTGTACTGGCTGGAGAATGAGGGAGGATCTTATTGAAACTTTTTGAATATCCAAAGGTCAAGATAGAGTGGACATAGAGAGGATGTTTCCAGTAGTGAGGGAGTCTAAGACTAGAGGGCACAGCATCAGAATACAACAACATCTCTTTAGAACAGAGATGAGGAGCAATTTCTTTAGTTAAAGGATGGTGAATCTGTGGAATTCATTGCCATGGATGGCAGTGAAGGCCAAGTTATTGGGTATATTTAAAGTGGAGGCTTATAGGTTCTTGATTAGTAATGGCATCAAAGGTTCTGGGGAGAAGGCAGAAGAATGCAGCATTAAGAGGGGAAATAAATCAGTCATGCTTGAATGGCAGAGCAAAGGCAATGGGCTGTTCTGCCCCTGTATCTTGTAGTCTTAAGAGAAGTCTTATAGTCATTTGAGAGGTCAAACTCAACTCTTTTTTTTAAAAAAAAAATGGATCAAGCCCATTGTGTGCAAACTCATGCGTGCTTTGGGCCAACTCATCCATACCAACCAAGGTGCCCGTATAAGCTAGTCGCGTTTGTCTGTGTTTGGCCCATATTCTTCAACCTTTCCCATCCACCTACCTGTCCAATTGCCTTTTAAATGCTGTCATTTTACTGGCCTGGACTGTTCGCTCTGGTAGCTTTTTCCATATGCACACCACCCTCTGCATGACGAAGGCATCTCTCAGGTCTCTCTTAAATCCTTCCCTTCTCACTTTAAATCTATATCCTCTAGTCTAGGATTCCCTCTCCCTGCAACAGTAGACCGCATATATTCCCCTTAATCTATCCTCAAGATTTTATACACTTCTGTAGTGACTGTGAGTGAAGTCACTGTGGTGATACAGAAGTTTTTATTCAGTAAAAAAGCTGGCATCATACTCATTTTTAGATCACGTTTTTATATGCTAAGGATCAATGGTAACAGCAGGGCAATTCTATAGTTACGATGCATTCATGAGGCTCCCTTTTGAATTAACCTTCATTTTCAAAGACCTGGATTTTTACACCAGCACTCCAGACACCCTAGATTGAACGTTAATCATCATTGTCTCTAAACTGCATTCATGCATATGCAGACGTCTCAGGTCAATGGGGGGGGCTTCCTGTTTTGAAACCAGCCCCAGTCTGCAGCTCCAGGTAGACCACTGTTCTGAGCAACATTTCAAATTCAATCTGCAATCCATATTCAGATCTGAAGACTGGTTGTTGTTGAAATTAATATTTTCTCTGTTCATAACACCAGAATATGTGCTAACACTCCAAAGGAGGTCTAAGGAAATAAAGGTCCTAGATTGCTCACCCTGCCCTTATAGTTAAGGTCATCGAGTCCTGGCAATACTCATATGTATGTATTTAGAAATACGATACAGTAACAGATCCTTCAGGCCTGGTGGGCGCACGCTGTCTTATTACAGATGAGTACGCCAATTGGTTACATGGATGTATGTCTTGAGTATGTGGGAGGAAACCGAAGCACCCGGAGAAAACACCGCGGTCACAGGGAGAACATACAAATATCTTACAGACAGCAGTGGGAATTGAACCCTGATCGATGGTAATACCATTATTCTAACTACTACACCCCGAGGCTGTCTGATGTCCCCTGATCATCGGGAGGGGTCATTTATTTGCAGGTAGGCAGGGAAACAAATGGTTAACCAAGAGGTAACAGTAACTAGGGTAGGTAAATGTAAGGTCTCCCTAATAACCTCATTCTTTACCTGGGCGCTAACTCTGAACCAGTGAAAAGCTAATATGTTGAGTCAGGATGTCTACAATTAACCTTTGATGCTGCATAAACACTTCAGCCTGTGGTCTTGGCATCTGTCCAAGTTGGTATAATTAGCTTGAATACTATCCCCATAAAGTTTTCCATTTAATTGTGACATATCTATGACATCCTCCCTCTCAGGACCCACTGAGCTACAGAGAGAACCAGAGACAGATTGCCTGCATTTGTCATTTAACATTATATAAACACACTCCTGCTCTGTGAAGCCAGATGACATCCCACTGACATCGCAGCTGGTTCAAATGCTAAGCCACTGTATATTAGTTCTGATCCCCTTCCTATAGTGAGGCAGTGGGTTTCAGCTTGCATGGTGACTGAGATCCCAGTGCAAAATATACCCACCATTCTCTCTGCTAGCTCTGAGCTCATTGACATTTATTCATTCCCTTCCTCTCCTTTCTAAAAATTATTATTCTTGTTTGCCATCCACCCCCAGTCTTCCCTGTTTCTACTTGCATTATCACTTGCAAAGCTCCAAGTTATCTGCTCTCCTGGCCTCATGCATGTCCCTGATTTTAACAGCTCCCCCATTTTCTCCAGGTGCCTGTGTAACACCTCCCCGGATGTCTGAATCTCATAGCACTGAAATACTCCCAGCCCAGACATGCCCATCAAGGGCCCACCTAAGCAGTCCCATTTACCCACATTTGTCCCATATCTCCTATAAACCTTTCCTGTCCATGTACCTGTCAAAAAGGGGATAGAAAAAATGATTAGCCATGATTGAATGGCGGAGCAGACTCGATGGCCTAATTCTGCTCCTATGTCTTATGGTCTTATGGTAATTGTACCCACCTCCACCACTTTGACAGCTTGTTTCACCCCCCCCCCCCCCCAGCATGCTCTGTATCAAAACATTGACCCCTCAGGCCTCCTTTAAATCTTTCTCCCCTCATCCTCTTTAAATCTCTCCCCTTTCAACTTCGTGCAATGCCTACTAGTTTTTGATGCAGCCCAGTTTTAGAACATATTTAGGGAGGTAATTTCACAGAGCTGTGAAAAAACTAAGGGAAATGGGGGAATGAACGTAAGACTGTGAAGCAAGAATCATGGGCAGGATTTTAGGTTTAGCTTCTTTTAATATCAGAGAATGTATACAATATACAATGTGAAATTCATACTCTTGACATACATCCATGAAACAAAGGATCCCATAGAATGAATGATAGAACTTCAAAGCCGCAAACCCACCCTTTGCAGGAGCAGCAGCAAAAATATCAACGCCCCTCTAAACTTGCACCAACTCCCCCCCCCCCACCACCATGCCAGCAACAGCAACACCCCCCACCCCAAAGAGACCTTGATCCACAGTCCATCAAAACTACAGTCCAGATCTGGAGGTGAAGCTAGATTAAAGTGTAGTTTTGTGATCATACTCTATAGAGTGTAGTTGTGGGGCCAACATAGTAGCAGAGAGGTTTTGCGGAACGCTTCACAATGCGAGTGATCAGGGTTCAGTTCCTGCCCCGTGACCACATGGTCTTCCTCCGGGTGCTCCAGTTTCCTCCCACTTTCCAAAGTGGTGCGGGTGAGTTGTGGGCATGCTGTGTTGGCCCTGGAAGCATGGTAAAACTTGCGGGCTGCTCCCCAGCTCACCTTCAGACTGTGCTTGTTGTTAATGCAACGCGGAGCATTTCACCGATGTACGTGTAACAAATAAAATGAATCTTCAAGATCCTTATCTTTTACTTCAGAGTGAAGCAGGATTATATATACAGGAAATTATTTACATCGTCACTTGTATCAGGCAGAGTTAGGGGGCAAAAGTGGAGGAATAATGAGGAGTGAAATAAGGAAGTGGAAAGATAGGAGAGACCAGGAAGAGAGGTAGATGATAGAGTAAATGCAACTCTATGGAAAAGGTATCTGGAGAAAGCAGAAAGAAAAATGGAGACAGACTAACATTCAAGAGCCACGGTAGCATAATGGTTAGTGCCACGGAACTAAAGCTGGCATCGTCAGGTTTCGGAGTTCAATCCCACCGTCCTCTGTAAGGTGTCTGTGCCTCCTCGCCATGGAATGAGTGGGTTTTCTCCAGGGGCTACGGTTCTCCCCCCCCCCCCCCCCACAATGCAAAGACGTATGGGTAGGTTAACAGGTCATTATAAATTGTCCCGTGATTAGGTTAAAGTTAAATCGGGGTCGTCAGGGGATGCCGATGCAGCTTAACTCGTAGGGCCACAAGGGCCTACTCAGGGCCTACTCCACGCTGTGTGGCTAAATAAATAAATAAACAGGGAGGTGGTGCCCTGATTTCTGTAGGTTGGGGAGCTGGGAGTTCCCTTTAAGGGGGAATGGAGTCTTTCACCATAGCAATGGTTGTACTTAGCTGATGCTGAATTGCATTGGCGAGAGTTTGAATGGCTGAATTATTAGCCTGGTGTGTGTTTCAACAAACTGTCAAAGCTGCCTGAGATGAAAGAGATGGAGTTCAATAAAACAATTCACCCACCAAGGAATACAGATGAAGAATAGTTATTTAGAATATTTGACCATTTTCACTTCAGTCAATTTTATATTACATTGTGCAGGGCTGTTCCCTTTTGATTCACTGGCACTGACTTTATTTTTGATTGCAGGAGCAAGTAATCAGTGCAAACATCAATTTATCCTTCAATTCAGCCAGCTTATATGAAATGCTTATCTTTGTTTTCAAATGACAGGTGTAGAAAAAAAATACCCAGAACAAAACATTGTTCCAGCAAGATTTCAATTTGAATCCCGCCACTGCTTTGCTGAAGGCTCAAGACTTGGTGTATGACAGACAATGTATAATGTCTTCAAGAACAAGGTCAGAAAATGCTGGCTTTACTCAGATTAGGCAGCATCTGCGAGAGAAAAATGATTACTACTAATGAAACACCCATCAGAAATGTTACTTCTGCTTCTCGCTCCACAGATGTTAACTGACAGCCTCCGAGCGAGTAGATATTTAAATTTGAGTTGGTGATGTTGTGGTAACACAAGTTGCTCTTTATTAATTGTAGTGAGATGCTGAAGATGTTCTATAGGTCAGTTGTGGAGAGCGCCCTCTTCTTTGTGGTGGCGTGTTGGGGAGGCAGCATTAAGAAGAGGGACGCCTCATGTCTTAATAAGCTGGTAAGGAAGGCGGGCTCTGTCGTGAGCAAAGTGCTGGAGAGTATAACATCGGTAGCAGAGCGAAGGGTGCTGAGTAGGCTACGGTCAATTATGGAAAACCCTGAACATCCTCTACATAGCACCATCCAGAGACAGAGAAGCAGTTTCAGCAACAGGTTGCTATCGATGCAATGCTCCTCAGACAGGATGAAGAGATCAATACTCCCCAATGCCATTCGGCTTTACAATTCAACCGCCAGGAGTAAGATATGTTAAAGTGCCGGGGTTAGGACTCAATGTATTTAAGTAAACTACTTAAGAACTTTTTAAAAGCTATTATTAATGCTTTTTGAGAGAGTGATTTTAGATGCATATCATATTTTTACTGAGTTAAGTATTGTATGTAATTAGTTTTGCTACAATAAGTGTATGGGACATTGGAAAAAATGTTGAATTTCCCCATGGGGATGAATAAAGTATCTATCTATCTATCTATCTAGCAACACAGTAATCTCCAAAAGAGCAGCATTCCAAGGTTTCGGACTTGGGCACACTTAAGATATTTGCAGATACAGGCAGTCCCCAGGTTACGAACGTCTGACTTACGGACAACTCGTACTTATGAACGGACTGCCATAAAGCCTATTATATTAAAAATTTGAAAACATTGCGTGGCTTCAGCGGTTTGTTGGCTCGAGGAAGGAGAACGCCGTCCGCCATTTTAAGTCAGATCACATTGTCGTTAACACTGTGTTGAGTGTGTAACTTTGTATTTGGCTTAAATTTTTCTGTTATTTACCCTTGCGTCCGAAGTGTAAATCTGACACAAGTGCTGGTGATGCATCAAAGAAAAGGAAAACAATCAAGATTGAAAATAAAGTGGAAATAATAAAGCGTTCGGAAAGAGGTGAAATGCCATCAGTCGTTGGAAAGTAATTAGGCTACAGTCGGTCAACAATCGGAACAGTTTTAAAGGATAAAGTGAGAATAATGGAGCATGTGAAAGGCCCTGCCCCAATGAAAGCTACAATTATTACTAAGCAACGTAGTGGTTTAATTATTGAAATGGAAAGGCTATTGATAATTTGGTTAGACGATCAAAATCAGCGTAATATGCCGATTAGCCTTACTTCAGTGCAAGAAAAGGCTCTAAGCCTTTTCAATGATTTAAAAGCTGCACGTGCAGCAAGTGAAGGTGATTGTGATGAAGAATTTGTTGCGTTTGGGGGTTGGTTCAATAATTTCAAAGTGAGGGTGAATTTACACAATATTAAAGTGCAAGGTGAAGCAGCAAGTGCCAATGTAAGTGCTGCGAGTGATTTTCCTGAAATGTTGAAAAAAATTATTGAAGAGGGAGGTTATTTGCCAGACCAAATATGTAATGCAGATGAGACTGGCTTATTTTGGAAAAACTGCCTGAAAGGACCTACATTTCGAAAGAGGGGAAAAGTGCACCAGGGCATAAGGCATCAAAGGATAGGCTAATATTATTGCTTGGGAGTAACGCATCCGGGGATCTCAAGCTCAAGCCTTTGCTTGTGTATCGCTCCCTAAATCTGAGGGTACTTTGCCGTATCATTAAGGCATCTCTTCCCGTTATTTGGAACATTTGACTAACTGACACTAAGTAAGAACTGTATGTACCTGTTCCGACTTTACTACAAATTCGACTTAAAGACAGACGTAGGAATGGATCTCGTTCGTAACCCGGGGACTGCCTGTAATAGAAGAATGAGCTGCTGGGTTTTTACTGTGGTCTTCTCAGAGGATTGTCATCTTGTCGTGGTGGGGAGGCTTGTGAGTTTTGGAGACCACAAGAGCGATGCAGTCTGGAGCCATCAGATGCTTGGCTCCTCGGAGGGTCACCCTTGGTGGTAAGGTCAACCAGAAACTCAACGGTGGAACTGGTGGAAGACTATGCCACTTCACAATGGTGGTGAAGGCAGGGAAGGCTGCAGCAGTGAAGGGTCCCCAGTCATCTTGCATGCTGCAGGATTCAGAGGAAGAATTCTACAAAGACCAAAACCTGTTGCAAGTTGTGATAGTAGGTGATTTTAACTTTTCACACATTGACTGGGCTCCCATACTGTCAGAAGACTAGATGGGATAGTTTGTCAAATGTGTTCAGGAAGGTTTCCTTCATCAGTACCTAGAAGTCCCAGGAAGAGGGAGTGTGAAACCAGATTTCCTTTTGGGAATAGGGCAGGGCAGGTGACAAAAGTTTGTGCAGGGGAGCATTTTGCATCTAGTGATCATAATGCCATTAGTTTCAAAGGAGATATGGAAAAAGATAGGTCTAGTCTGCAAGTTGAGATTCTAAAATTGGGGAAAGACCAATTTTGATATAGGTAGGTAGTATATTGATCCAAAGGAAATTAGTGTCACAGTAGCATTACAAGTGCACAGACATACAAATATTAGAAAAGAAGAAAGAAAGAACAAAAAATAATTTACCTCAGACAGTCTAACAGCGGAGAGAAATCAACACTTCCCCAGCTATAGGTTGACTCATTATACAGCCTAATGGCTGAGGGTAAGAATGACCTCATATAGTGCTCTTAGGAGCAGCACAGTTGTCTCTGATCTGACCAGAGACTGGAAGTGAGCCAGGACCAGCCTCTCAAGGGTCTTAATGTTGTGTGAGATTAAGGCCACTGGACTGTAGTCATTCAAGAGTTTGTTTGGCCCTTCTTGAGTACTGGGACCACATGTGATGTTTTCTACACTGTCGGGACCCTTTCTGGGCTAAGACTTGGATTGAAAATGCACTGGAGAATTCCACACCACTGCTCAGCACACTCCGTCAGGACCTTCGGGTTCACGCCATCTGGGAAAAACCTCTGACTATCCACACAATCAATGCCTTTCATCATCTTATACAACTCTTATCAGGTCACCTCTCATCCTACGTCACTCCAAGGAGAAAAGGCCAAGGTCACTCAACCTGTTCTCATAAGGCATGCTCCCCGATCCAGGCAACATCCTTGTAAAACTCTTCTGCGCCCTTTCTATAGTTTCAACATCATTCCTGTAGTGAGGTGACCAGAACTGAGCACAGTGCTCCAAATGGGGTCTGACCAGGGTCCTATATAGCTATAACATTACCTCTCAGCTCTTGAACTCAATCCCACACTTGATGAAGGCCAATACACCATATGCCTTCTTAACCAGACAGCAGGTTGAGTGTGCTATGGACTCGGACCCCAAGATCCCTCTGATCCTCCACACTGCCATGAGTCTTACCTATAATACTATATTCTGCCATCATATTTGACCTACCAAATGAACCACCGCACACTTATCTGGGTTGAACTCCATCTGTCACTTCTCAGCCCAGTTTTCCATCCTATCAATGTCCTGCTGTAACCTCTGACAGCCCTCCATGCTATCCACAACACCCCCAATCTTTGTGTCATCAGCAAATTTACTAACCCATCCCTCCAGTTCCTCATCCAGGTCATTTATAAAAATCACAAAGAGTAGAGGTCCCAGAACAGATCTCTGAGGCACACCATTGGTGACCGACCTCCATGCAGAATATGACCCACCTACAACCATTCTTTACCGTCTGTGTTCAAGCCAGTTTTGGATCCACAGAGCACCCCTTGGATCCCATGCCTCCTTACTTTCTCAATAAGCTTTGCGTGGGGTACCTTATCAAATTCCTTGCTGAAATCCATATACATTACATCTATGGCTCTACCTTCATTAATGTGTTTAGTCACATCCTCAAAAAATTCAATCAGACCCGTAAGGCATGACCTGCCCTTGACAAACTATGCTGACTATTCCTAATCATATTATACCTCTCCAAATGTTCATAAATCCTGCCTCTCAGCATCTTCTCCATCAACTTACCAACCACTGAAGTAAGATTTTCTGGGCTATCTCCACTCCCTTTCTTGAACATTGGAACACAATCTCCAATCCTCCAGAACCTTTCCCATCCTCATTGATGATGCAAAAATCATTGCCAGAGGCTTAACAATCTCCTCCCTCGCCTCCCACAGTAGTCTGGGGTATATCTCGTACTGTCCCAGTGACTTGGTGGAAGGAGGGGGCTGAGGGAGTTGAAGATTGGAGCAATAGTAGTTGGTATATGGGGGTGTGGATGGTAGGTGCAGGGCAGGCAGGGGATGTAGACAGTGGTAGCATTTGTTATTCATCCACACGTTGAATTGGAGGTGGGAGGACGGGAGGTGTTGGTACTGAAGGAACATTGGGTGCTTCTGCACCTGGATTGGTGTGCTGAGTGGAGTGTGAAAAGGAGGGTAATTGTTAAACCTATTGAAGATTTGGTTTAACTCATTCTCCCATTCGTGGCTGCATTCTATGGCTCAATGGTCAGGCTGATTGAAGCCAGTGATGTTCTTCATGCCTCTCCATACCTCCTGTGTGCTACTCTGCCCAAGCTTGTTCTCCATCTCTCTCCTGTATTCCTGTTTAGCCACCTCGATCTTCTCCTTTAGCTCCCTCTGTACATGTTTCAAGGGATCAGAAAGGATTTTGCAAGTGTGGATTGGAACAGACTGTTTTCTGGCAAAGGTGTACTTGGTAAGTGGAAGGTCTTTAAAAATGAAATTTTGAGAGTACAAAACTTGTATGTGCTTGTCAGAATAAAAGGTAAAGATAACAGGTTTAGGTAACTTCGGTTTTCAAGAGATATTGAAGTCCAGGTTAAGAGAGAAAAAAGGAGGAGCAGAGCAGGAGTATTCAGGTAAGAATGAACGAGGTGCTTATGTAGTATAAGAAATACAAGAAAACACTTGCATTTGAAAGAAATCAGTAGGGTTAAAATACGGCATGAGGTTGCCATGGCAGACAAAGTGAAGGAGAATCCTAAGAGATTCTACAGATATGTTAAGAGCCAAAGAATTGCAAGGGAGAAATTAGGTCCCCTGGAAGATCAAACTGGTAATCTATGCATGGAGCCCAAAGAGCTGGGGGAGATCTTAAATGCATTCTTTGCCTATGTATTTACTCAGGAGTCTAATACAGAGTCTATAGCAGTAGGGCAAAATGACATCAACTTCATGGACTGTATACAGATTACAAAGGAGGAGGTATTTGCTTTCTTGGGGCAAATAGGGTGGATAATTCACAGGGCCTGACAAGGTGTTTCTTCAGACCCTATAGGAGGCAAATGCAGAAATTGCAGGGCCCTGGCTGAGATAGTTAAACCATCCTTGGCGACAGGTGAGGTACTAGAGGATTGGAGGATGGCAAATGTTGTTCTGGTGTTTTAAGAAAAGCTCCAAAAATATATTAGGAAATGATAGGCTGATGAGGCTGATTTTATTAGTAGAAAAGTTATTGGAAAGTTATGCTAAGGGACCGGATATATGAATATTTGGTTAGACCAGGACTGATTATGAATAAACAGTATGGCTTCATGTCTAATTATATTTATAGAGTCTTTCGAGGAAGTTACCAGGGAAGGCAGTGGAGGTTTTCTGCATGGATTTTAGCAAGGCTTTTGACAACGTCCTGCATGGGAGGTTGGTCAGGAAGGTTTAGTCGATTAGCATTCAAGATGAGGTAATAAATTTGAATAGACGTTGACTTTGTGAGAGAAGCTGGAGCGGGTAGTAGATTGTTGCCTCGCTGACTGGATCCCTATTACTAGTGAAGTGCCGCAGGGATCGATGTTGTTTGTCATCCATGTCAATGAACTGGATGATAATATAGCTAACTGGATCAGCAAACTTGCAGACGACACCAAGATTGCGGGGTGCAGTGGACAGCAAGGAAGACTATCAGAGCTTGCAGCAGAATCTGGACCAGCAGGAAAAATGGGCTGAAAATGACAGATAGAATTTAATGCAGACAAGTGTGAGATGCTGCATTTCAGTAGGACCAATGAGGGTAGCTCTTGCACAGTGAACAGTAGGCCACTGTTGAGTATAGTAGAACAAAGGGATCTGGGAATATAGGTCCATAATTCATTGACAGTGGCAGCACAGTTAAATGGGGCCATAAAGAAAGCTTTAGGCGCTTTGGCCTTCATAAATCAAAGTACAGGAGATGGGATGTCATGTTAAATTTGTAAAAGACATTGGTAAGGCCTAATTTGGACTATTGAGACAGTTTTGTCACCTACCTACAGGAAAGAAAATAAGGTTTAAAGAGTGCAGAGAAAATCTTAAAGGATGTTGCCTAGACTAGAGGACCTGAATTATAAGGAAAGATTAAATAAGTTGGGACTTTATTCCTTGGAACGTAGAAGGTTGAGGGGAGATTTGATAGGGGTATATAAAATTGAGGGGTATAGATAGGGTAAATGCAGGCAGGCTTTTTCCACTGAGGTTGGGTGGGACTCCAACTAGAGGTCATGGGTTAAGGGTGAAAGGTGAAATGTTTAAGGAGAACATGAGGGGAAACTTCTTCACTCTTGAGTCGTGAGAGTGGAGCGAGCTGCCAGTGCAAGTGGTGCATGTGAGCTCGATTTCAACATTGAGGAGAAGTTTGGATAAGTACTTGGAGGGCAATGTCCTGGTGCAGGTTGATGGGAGTAGGCAGTTTAAATGGTTCAGCAGGGACTAGATGGGCCAAAGGGCCTGTTTCTGTGCTGTAGTTTTCTATGATACTATGACTCCAAGCTATGCCACTGAACCCTTACCCTGGTCTGTCAAGGACCGCACATCTGCCTCCCACATTAGTGAAATCACAGGAGTCATACTCAACCCCAGTGATTGCACTACTACTGCTTGTAATATGGAAGGGAGCATGAGCTCCAGGAAGTCACCAACAGAGATGCTAGATGGGCAGAAAAATGACAAAAACGCCATAAAATTTTGGAGAAGTTAAGCAAGACACAGGAACAAACACAAAGCAAATGGTTAGATGATTAGATAAGCAGAGGAAGAAAAGGATTTCATGTCCTGAATAGAAATGCTGGAAGTGAAAGTGGTTCATTGGGACATAGAACATTTATTGATTGATTAAGATACAGCATGGAATAGACCCTTCAAGCCATGCCAACCAGTAATCCCCCGATTTAATCCCAGTCTAATCACGGGACAATTTTCATGAACAATTAACCTACCAACCGGTAAGTCTTTGGACTGTAGGAGGAAACCAGAGCACCCAGAGAAAACGCACATGGTCGTGGGGAGAACAAACAAACTCTTTGCAAGGGTGTCAAACTCATTTTAGGTCACGGGCCAGATTGAGCAAAATGCAGCTTCATGCGGGCCGGATCAGTCGGACGCGTGAGAACGCAGCTTTCGTTGCCTCCGTTTTTTCAGCCTGCTCTCATGTGTCTCAGTCTCTGCTATAACTACAAAGTGTTTCACTTTACAAATTCCATTTCTTATGAAGAAGACTGCCGAGCAAGACTGCCGAATAAACACTAAAAACCCTGAAAACCTGGTACCTGAATAAACTCAGCATTAGCCATATCATACGCCATAGGTGCTTCGATTACTGGGGCCAGCTTTAATAGTAATTAGATATTATCTCGCGGGCCAAAGATAATTCCACCGCGGGCCGGATTTGGCCCGCGGGCCTTGAGTTTGACATGTATGCTTTACAGGGTGTGGCAGGAATTGAACCCGGGTCATTGGTACTGTAAAGCGCTGTGTTAACCGCTACACTACCCTGCCGCCCCATAGAACGTTACAGCACAGTACAAACCCTTAAGCCCACAATGTTATGCTGACCGTTGAACGTACTTTAAGATCAATCAAACTCTTCCCCTATCACATAACCCTCCATTTTTTCAATCAACCAAGTGCCTAGGGCAGTCTCTTAAATGTCCCTAAATAGGCATATTGGACACTTCCATTCAGTGGTTCAAAGTTCAAATTCAATTTTGGAAGGGTTTAAAACAAATCTTTGGTGTGGCATATAGTCCTGGTCACCACATTCTAAGAACAATGTGTTAGCACTAGGCCAATCACACAGCAGATTTATAGTAAGATTGCCAAGGCAGGAGAGGTTTATTTATGAAAAAAGATGAAATTGTTTTCTTTAGAACAGAGATGTCAAGGGGAGATTTAATTAGATATTTGGAGACCTAACTAGAATAAAATTTCCTGTACTGAGGAGGTAATAAATAGACAAGAAACAACGGACACAAAATGCTGGAGGAACTCAGCGGGTCAGGCAGCATCTATGGAGAGGAATAAACAGTCAACGGTTTGGGTTAGACACTTCATCAGAACTGGAAAGGAAGATGGCAGAAACCAGAATAAGATGGTGGGGTTGGGGGGGTGGGGGGGAAAGGGTTCCATGATTGAAGTTGGAGGAGCAACACTTCATGGCCTTTCTGGGTAGCCTCCAGCCTGATGGCATGAAGATCGATTCCTCTAATGTCTGGTCATTTTTTTCCCCATCCCCTTTTTCTCTTCTCGCCCTTTCTCTTCTCTTCACCTGCCCATACCCCCGCCTCTGGTGCCTCGCTTTTTCACTTTCTTATGTAGTCCACTGTCGTTTCCTCTCAGATTCCTCCTCCTTCAGGCCTTTACCTCATCCACATTCTCACCAGCCAGCTTCATACCTTATCCCCTCTCCCATCCATCACCCATCAGCTGGTACTCCTTCCCCTCTCCCACCACCTTATTTTTGCTTCTTTCTCCTTCTTTTCCAGTCCTGATGAAGGGTCTCAACCCGAAACATTGACTGCTTATTCTCCTCCATAGATGCTGTCCGACTTATTCAGTTCCTCCGGCAGTTTGTATGTGCTGGTCAAGATTTCCAGCATCTGCAGAATTTCAAAGTTCGAAGTAAATTTATCGTCAATCTATGTCACTATATACAACCCTGAGATTCATTTTCTAGCGGGCATACTCTGTAAATCCAGAAACCATAATGGAATCAGTGAAAGACTCCACCCAACAGGATCAATAAGCAAAAAGCAACAAACTGCAAATACAAAAGAAAAAAAAAAGAATAAATATTGAGAACACGAGGTGGAGTCATTGAAAGTAAGTCCATAGACTGTGGGAACATTTTAATGATGAGGCAAGTGAAGTTGACTGAAGCTATCCCCTCTGGTTCAAGAGCCTGATGGTTGATGTGTCATGAACCTGCCTGTGTGAGTTTCAAGGCTTCTTTTTAGGAAGACATGAAGATTGTTTTTGTCATTAAAAGTATGACTGGGATCTGTAACCCCTTCCTGAAAGCTTGGTGGAAGTAGAACATAGAACAGTACAGCACAGGAAGAGGCCATTGGGCTCACAGTGTTGTGCCAAAATAGTGAAGTCAAATATAGAATACCCAAACACTAATCCCTCCTATCTACACCATATCCATATCCCTCCATCTTCTTTACATCCATGTGCCTATCCAAACATCTCTTAAAAGCCTCTAATGTATTTGCCTTTACCATTGTACCAGGCATCCATGACTCTGAGTTTAAAAAAAAAACGTACCCCTCACATCCCCCTTGAACCTATCCACTCTTGCCTTCAGTGTATGACCTCTGGTATTAGACATTTCAACCCTGGGAAACAGGTACTCTGTCCATTCTGTGCCTCTCATAATCTTGTAAACCTCTATCAGATCTTCCCTCGGCCTGTGGTGTGCCAGAGAATACAACCTAAGTTTATCCTGCCTCTCATGATAGCACATGTCCTCTATACTAGGCAGCATATAACAATTACAGCACGGAAACAGGCCATCTCGGCCCTTCTAGTCCGTACCGAACGTTTACTCTCACCTAGTCCCACTGGCCCTCACACAGCCCATAACCCTCCATTCCTTTCCTGTCCAAAGCATCCTGGTGAACCTTTTCTGCACCTTCTCCAAAGCCTCAACATCCTTCCTATAGTGGGGCGATCAGAACTGTGCACATCAGTGAAATAAGCATCAGAATGGAAAAAGTGTCCATATAAGCACTATGTTCCAGAGCCTTTACACAGCTCTTGTTTACTTGCAATAATGGGATTAGAACAGACAGTTCTCCTCCTGCTAGAATGAACACCTATCCATCCTGATTTAATTCTATCTCTTTTGCTTATCAGACTTCTTCCTAACTTTTCACCTCAGCTACTGCTTATGGATGTAAATTCCATCTTCATTTATCTCTTGGTAAATAAATCTCCTCTAAATCTCTGATAGGATTACTTCCATTTTAATCTTTACTTCTGTTCTTCCCAAACATGGCAGCATTCTGTGCTCACTCTCTCAAAACCTTTCCTAACTTTGAAGACTTTTGCTAAGATCCTTACAGATCTTTATTATCAAGAGGGGAAAAAAGAATCTCTGACTGTATATCCCCGTGACCATGAGGGTTTCTTCTGGGTTCTTCAGTTTCCTCCATATTCCAAAGACATGGGGGGGAGGGTCATATGCTAATTGGTCACATGGGTCTCATTAGGTGGTGCGGGCCTGTTGAGCTGGAAAGACCTGTACCCGTTCTGCATCTTGAAATAAAATTAAAATATCTTTTTTTTTTTGACAAGCTATGGGGTGAAATTCACCAACACGTAGTTGTGGCTAATAGCATGGCAGCAATACAGTAGTATAGTGGTTACTGTAACAGGTTTAGGGTTCAATTCCTGCCACTGCCTGTACATTCTCCTCGTCTCCTCCAGGTGCTCTGGTTTCCTTCTGCATTCCAAAAAGACATGCGTGTTGGGGTTAGTAAGTTGTGGTTGTGCTATATTGGCACTGGAAGCATGGCAACACTTGAGGGCTGCCTCCAGCACAACCTCGGACTGTGGTTGGGCTTTGACACAACCAACGCATTTCGCCTTATCTCCATTTTGATGTTTTGATGTGCCAAAAAAAGCTCATCTTCAGCATCAATGGAAGGTTAACTACGGTGATGAGGGAGATAGGGAAGCAGAATGCAAATCCAAAACCAAATGATTTCCTAGTGGATGCAAGGAACTGCAGATACTGGAACCTGGAACAAAAAAAAATCTGCAGGAGGAACTCAGTGAGTTGAGTAGCATCCGTGGGGACAAAGGAATACTTTGGGTCATCGGTTAATGGGGCCATGGACTAAGTTTAGAAAAGATCACTTTATTTTTATTTATTTATTGACGTGTATGGCAGAGTAGGCTCTTCCATCCCTTTGAGCCACGCCGCCCAGCAATCCTTCAATTTAATCCTAGCCTACCATGACCAATTAGCCTACCATCTGGTAGGTCTTTGGACTGTGGGAGGAAACCAGAGCAGCTGGAGGAAACCCACGTGGTCTCGGGAAGAACGTACAAACCCCTAACAAGCCGCAGCAGGAATTGAACCTTGGTCTCCTGCACTGTAAAGTGTTGTGCTTAACCCCTACACTAATGTGCTGCCCCTATGGAGCAGATTGGCCTATTTTGTAGCTTCTGTGCACACAAAATGGCATTCTTTGTCGTTTATTGGATATCCCAGCCGATTTTTCCGAGAGAAAAAAACTTCAGCGAATTTTTTTTCTAGCTCCATTGAGTTGATTGAGTGCTAAAATCTGGGACATTATTCAGCTCTGACCAGTCCATTCCAGAAATTACATTTCCACAGTCCCAATAGGACTGTGTCCATTGTATTCTGTGCAGTGTTAGATCATGTCTGTCTATACTCATCCCCAGAACATTCAATCTAGCTTGTACCTAGATAATCGATCGACTCCTTTCTAATAGAGTGTACTGATATACCATTAACCATCTTTTAAGGAAGTTTATCATTATGTTGGGAAACAAAGCTTCTCGACTGTGGACTGACTCGAAAGCTTATGAATTTTTGTAATGATATATGCCACTACTCTGATTGTAGCTCGAAACGCATAAGGCTGGATTAGCTCCGTTCCTCCACTATAATGTGATCAAGGAACTAATATACAGGATACGTATTAGATGTAATGTATTGGAAATTACATTTATCTAATGGCTTGACCTAAATGAATAATGCACTGCTCCGAGCCCAGACACAGTGGAATAATGCTTCCTCCCCATTTTGCCCTGCTGAATTATATGCTTCATCGTGGATATATCCAAATGAAAAACGTTTCCAAATCTATATCCCTCAGACTAATGTGCTCCTCCCGTCCTATACTCAAATAAATAATGTTCTCCTCTGAGCTAGAAAAAAAGCTGCCAGGTTTAAATATTGACAGTTATTCTTTCTACGTTCAATTATAAAGATTGGCTCTTTGAATGATGTGGCGATGGGCTGCCTGGGCCTGTACCTATGTTTCCATTTAATGTGAAAGACTATATACAGTATGCAACCTGAAATTCTTACTCTTCACAGACATCCATGCAACAGAAGAAAACCCCCGAAGAATAGATGACAAATAACATTAGAACCCCAAAGCCCCCCCCACACACACAACAAAGCACCAATCCTTCCCCCACTTGTTCTAGCAAGAAGCATCAGTGCCCACCAGCCACCAAGCAAACAATAGCAAGGGCCCCAAAGAGCCCATAACCAACAAAAACTACCATCCATAACCCAGCACTTCGCCATGCCAGAAGCTGTCTCTCTCACTAACAAAGGACAGAGAAGTGTCACCATTCCACAGCAAGAGGGAGACCAACAGATCGCTGTTTTGATGTTACGATCAATCGTTACTGCTCTAGAGTAGAGAAATAAATATTTTAAAAGGAAAAGCAAAAGAGATCAAACCCATTAAGTGCAAACAAGTGATATAACACAAATACGAGCTGATTATCTAATGTCTAACAGAATAAAGGAACTGAAGAATGAATGCGTGTGTGTGCTTGTGATTGAAAGTCGTCGTGTGTTTTCTGACGGAAGCCAACACTAGACACCTTAAATGCTGCAAAGTTACTTTGACAAGGGTGTTATACAACTGCAAACTGTTATTACGGTAGGATTTGCATACACAAATTTGTGCACGACTTCAATCAAGGTAGAGCTGGCCATTTAGATGATGAAATTCTCTCCTTACAAAGAGTGGAAAGCTGGCCCAGGCTTCCGCAATCTTTCATAGGAAGCACTTTGCATAAATGCGCTCCCATGCCAATGTTAATTGCTGCCAGCCTCCTATTTGACACATAGCTCCTTGCTGCTCCTGTTGGCTCCCCAAGTGCAGGTTTAGCACAGCTGGTCACACTACTTGGCTACCTCCGAAAGGTGAACTGCCAAGAAAATAGGCACAGCGAGGGATTAATTTCCGTTTCTTTTATGTTCCCTCTTTGATGCGAGACTTCCTGGCCACTGGCCTCAGTGAATGTGGCAATTCAACAGCACCAAAAAATTGTTCCCGCGGCAATCCCCTTCTGCAAGGAGAGGTCTCAGCATTAAAAGTTGGGTAGGAGAGGTTTAGTGGGGAGAAGAGTGAAACGGGTTTGAGTACACAACCACAGTTCCTTCAAAGTCGGTGTGTGAGTTGATAGGATTGTTAAGGTGGTGAATGATGTGTTGACCTGCGTTAGTTGGACGATTGCATTCAAGAGCCGTGAGGTGATGTTGCAGCTCTGGTTAGACCACATGTACAATATTACGTTCAGTTCTGGTCTGCTCATTATAGGAAAAATGTGGATGCTTTAGAGCAAGTACAAGGGAGATTTACCAGGATGCTGCCTGGATGAGAGAGCATGTCTTATGGGGATAGGTTGAGTGGGCTAGGGTTTTTTCCTTAGGAGCGAAAGGAGGATGAGAGGTGATTTGATTGAGGTGTACAAGATGATAAGAGTTCCAGAATGAAGGAGATGTCCTCCTCCTCCAAAGAAAGGGGCTTCCCTTCCTCCACCATCATCGCTGCCCTCACCCACATCTCTTCCATTTCACACACGTCTGCCCTCACCCCATCCTCTCTCCATCCCACCAGGGATAGGGTTCCTCTTGTCCTCACCTACCGGCCCACCAGCCTCTGCATCCAGTGCATAATTATCCGAAACTTCTCCAACAGGATGCCATCACCAAGCGCATCTTTCCCTCCCTCCTGCTCCAATTTCTGCTTTCCCCAGGGATTGCTCCCCACATGACTCTATTTGTCCCTCCCCACTGATCTCCCTCTTGGCACTCAATCTTACAAGTGGAACAAGTGCTACAACTGCCCCTACGCCTCCTTCCTCGCTACCATTCAGGCCCCAAACAGGTGAGTCAACACGTCACTTGAGTCTGTTGGGTTCATCTACTGTATCCAGTGTTCTCGGTGTGGCCTCCTGTATACCGGTGAGACCTGGCGTAGATTGGGAGGGCGCTTCGCTGAGCACCTACGCTCCATCTGCCAGATAAAGCAGGATCTCCTGGTAGCCACTCATTTTAATTCTAATTCATTCCCATTCCGACATATCAGTCCATGGGCTCCTCTAATGCCACGATGAGGCCATGCTCAGGTTGGAGTAGCAACACGTTGTATTCCGTCTGGGTAGCCTCCAACTTGATGGCATGATAGTAAGAGATTTGAAAATGGGAGGGGGAAGTGAATAATCAACTTTCCAGCTCTTAGTTTAATCCCTCCCCCTCCTGTCTTCTCCTATCATTTCGGATTTCCCCCTCCCCCTTTCAAATCTCTTACTATCTCTTCTTTCAGTTAGTCTGTGCTGGGCGATGCAGCTGATAGCTTTGAAGAAATTTCAACAATTTGCTGTAGCGCTTTCTTTATAAACTACATTTGTGGTTTGTCCACGGTGGATAATTTGGCTGTTCTGAGGTGGCATACCTAACAGATCTGCTACGTCAGAGCTGCAAAGTTCAAATTCAATTTATTATCGGAGTACATTTATGTCAACATGTACAACCCTGAGAAACTCAGATTAATCCGTAATCGGAGTTATGGATTAACTCAGTTAATCCATAAAAGGCCACACCCAACAGGGCGGGGATGAACAATCAGTGTGCAAAAGACAACAAACTGTGCGAACAACACACACAAAATGCTGGTGGAACGCAGCAGGCCAGGCAGCATCTATAGGAAGAAGCACTGTCGACGTTTCGGGCCGAGACCCTATTAAAGAAAATAATTAATAAATAAGCAATAAATATGGAGATCATCAGATGAAGAGTTGTTGAAAGTGAGTCCATTGGTTGTGGGAACAGTCTAGTGATGGGGCGAGTGAAGTTGAAGTTATCCTCACTGGTTCAAGAGCCTGATGATCAGGGGGTGATAACTGTTGCTGAACCTGGTGGGGAGTGTCCTGAGGCTCCAGTTATCTGGATTCATTCCTGACTTCCGGTGCTGCCTGTGTGGACTTTGCAGCTTCTCATGGGCTTTCTCAGGAGGTTCCTCCTTCCCCTAATGTGAGCATCGTGAGCTGAGAGGAATGCAGGGAGAATATAGATGGTTGAGTGCAAAATCAGTGTGAAGCATTAATTCGATGGGCCAAAAGGCATGTTTCACTGTTGTCCAACTCTGTGTTGGCAGCCAATGCCCTGGTCAAGGTTTGTACTGAACCCCTTTCTCCTGCATCCATTCACACTAGGAAAATCCTCAAAAACGCTCCTGATTGGTGCCCTGTAGGTGATGCTGACTGGAGTCAGAAGCACAGGAATTCATTGTGAATACTCAACTTGTCCTCGTAGCCATAATATTACACATAAAAGTCTGCTTATCATAGTTGAATACATATTTGGTGTTCAACTGAATTTGAATAATTTCCTCAACAGTGAGGAGGAAAAGAATGAGAAAGAAAGTCAATGCAAATTTAATATTGAAGTATGTATATGTCACTGTATGCTACCTTGAGATTCATTTTGTGGCAGGCTTTTAATGGAAAATGAAAAAGTACAGTAGAACTTATGAAAACTATACATAAAGACTGACAGATAGCCAATGTGCAAAAGATAAGTGAATGAATAAGTAAACAGATAGATAAATAAATAGAGGTAGATGGATAATAATGAGAGCATGAGTTGTAGACTCCTTGAAAGTGAGTCTAGTTTGTGAGATCAGTTCAGAGTTGAGGTGAGTGATGTTATTGATGCTTGTTCAAGAGCTTAATGGTTATAGGATAATAACTTCCTGAACCTGGTGGTATGGGACCAAAGGCTCCTGTACCTCTTGCCCAATGGTAGTAGAAATGAAAGAAAGGAGGAAAGTAAGTAGAAGATTGAAGATTGAAAGATATGCTTTTATATAAAAACTTCCATTGAAATATTTAACAGGCAATGAAATCATGTTTTGAAGTATGAACAGTGATACTGGGTTGCAAATGTGGTGACAACTTCTCAATAGCAAGGCTCCACAAAGTTATTCATAAGTAGATAAACAGTTTTAGTGACAAGGGTTGAAAGAAAATATTGTTTAAGAAGCTGGCATCTTACCTGGTGACCAATAGCTGAGCTAAATCACACTCAAGTTGAAGTTTAATTATCATTCAACCATACATGAATACAGCTGAACTAAACAGGACCAAAGTGCAACACACATTACCAGCAGCACACTACACATAGCACAAATAGCACATATAATTATGATTTCAGAAAAATATGCAGTCACAAAGAAAAAGTTTATAGCACCAGATTCCTGAGTGGCATGACTGTAGATTGTCCCTGTCCAGCTTGTTCTTCCTCCAAGCCAACACTGGAGGGCAGCAGCGAGTGAACTGTAGCAAGCCAACACTAGAGGGCAGCACCGACAGGAGGGGCCACCCCCAATGCACCCAAAGGAAGACCCTGCCCTCTTTCACTGGGAGGTTGCAGCAGGTGACCCCATAGAGAGAAAGAGAAATTGCCTTTCAATTCACAAGAGAGCATAGGCCATCAATTTTTTTGCTGTTGATTTTTTTGATGTTTCTGTAGTAGGCAATTTCTTTTGTTACGAGATCAAGTTGCTAGCTCGACACCCAACTCACGGGAGCTGGCTGGATTCGAACTCGGGTCCTTCCACCCCAAAGTCCAGCACTGATGCCACTACACCACCAGCCGACACCATGGCCTCAGTATAATCCTTGCCACAACCGAGTCAACACAGATTTCCACCCCACCATTGGTCTCACCAGTGAACTGGACTTGCATTACCAATGCCCAACAGGGTCTTGTGATCACAAGGAAAATGTACAAGACAATCACTCTCTCCATTTGTTAGATCGTGCACTGTCTCGACACGACGGTACACAAGTCCAGGCAACAACACAATAACGGTATGCAATTCATCTATCTCCATCGCCATCGAGCATCTCGCTGATGCAACTGATACAATGGATGCTCCTGATGACGAGTCTCGGCCTGAAATGTTGATTCTTTATTCATTTCTATAGACACTGCCTGACCTCCAGCATTTTGTGTGTGTTGCAAATGATAGGATGATTATCGGTTAGTGTAGGCAAAGATCTGAGTATAGGCTGCCTGTCGATGCTGTCAAAGCAGAGGAGTTCTGCAGTGCTACAGAAATCATTCATGGGCGATATCCACCTACTGAGCCAGACTTCATGCAGGAACCAAATTAGCATTAGTGATGATCACTGCTCTGGGTTGATTCAGCAGCTGTGTCATTTCCCTCAGGCATACATTAATTCATCTCCCACACACATTGCTGCAACCAAAACCTGCGGTACGAGGGTTGAATAGGCAACAATTGTTAAAGAGGCCAAAAGTCTGTAAGGCATAGGTGTAGAACTAGGCTATTCGGCCCATCGAATCTCCATCATTCTATCACGCCTACTTTATTATCCCTCGCAATCCCATTCTCCTGCCTTCTCGTAACCTTTGACACCCTTGCTAATCAAGAACCTATCAACCTCCGCTTTAAAAATACCGAATGAGTTGGCCCAAAGCTATCTGTGGCAATGAATTCCATAGATTCACCACACTCTGACTAAAGAAATATTTCTGCTCTAAGGGGATGTCCTTCTATTCTGAGGCCTAGACTCCACCACTACAGGAAATACCCTTTACACATCCACACTATCTAGGCCTTTCAATATTCAATAGGTTTCAATGAGATTCCCTCTTTTCTTCTATACTCCAGCGAGTATGGACCCAAATGCTCCTCATATAGTAAATCTTTTATTCCCAGGATCAAGAAGTTTAATTTCCTCTAGGTACTGTTCCAGGCTTTGGTTAATAACACTGTTACCTTTGAGTCAGATAATTGTGATAAAAGGGAGAGGAATACATCTGGGCTGGGGACTGCTCCCTCCCGTTGGTGCTGCCCTCTGGTGCTTGCTTGGTGGAAGAACAAGCTAGACCAGGACAACTTACCAGTTATGCCACTTTATTGTACTCTAATATATTTTTTTTCCTTGTGAATGTATGGTTTCCTGAAATCATAACCATATGTGTTGTGTGCTGTCGGTAATGTGCTTTGCGCCTTGGCCCAGAAGGAGCATTATATCATTTGTAATAGTGGCCAAAGGAACTAGGGTAAAGGATGAACTGAAGGAAATTTATATTAGGCAAGAAACGGTGTTGGATAGACTGTTGAGTCTGAAGGCTGATAAGTCCCCGGGACCTGATGGTCTGCATCCCAGGGTACTTAAAGAGGTGGCTCTAGAAATCGTGGACGCATTGGTAATCATTTTCCAATGTTCTATAGATTCAGGAACAGTTCCTGCTGATTGGAGGGTGGCTAATGTTGTCCCACTTTTCAAGAAAGGAGGGAGAGAGATAACAGGGAATTATAGACCGGTTAGCCTGACGTCAGTGGTGGGAAAGATGCTGGAGTCAATTATAAAAGAGGAAATTACGACACATTTGGATAGCAGTAGAAGGATCAGTTCGAGTCAGCATGGATTTATGAAGGGAAAATCATGCTTGATTAATCTTCTGGAGTTTTTTGAGGATGTAACTATGAAAATGGACAAGGGAGAGCCAGCGGATGTGGTGTACCTGGACTTCCAGAAAGCTTTTGATAAAGTCCCACATAGGAGATTAGTGGGCAAAATTAGGGCACATGGTATTGGGGGCAGAGTACTGACATGGATTGAAAATTGGCTGGCTGACAGGAAACAAAGAGTAGCGATTAACGGGTCCCTTTCGGAATGGCAGGCTGTGACCAGTGGGGTACCACAAGGTTCGGTGATGGGACCGCAGCTGTTTACAATATACATTAATGATTTAGATGAAGGGATTAAAAGTAACATTAGCAAATTTGCCGATGACACAAAGCTGGGTGGCAGTGTGAAATGTCAGGAGGATGTTATGAGAATGCAGGGTGAATTGGACAGGTTGGATGAGTGGGCAAATGTATGGCAGATGCAGTTTAATGTGGATAAATGTGAGGTTATCCACTTTGGTGGCAAGAACAGGAAGGCAGATTACTATCTAAATGGAGTCAAGTTAGGAAAAGGGGAAGTACAACGAGATCTAGGTGTTCTTGTACATCAGTCAATGAAAGCAAGCATGCAGATACAGCAGGCAGTGAAGAAATCTAATGGCATACTGGCCTTTATAACGAGGAATTGAGTATAGGAGTAAAGAGGTCCTTCTGCAGCTGTACAGGGCCCTGGTGAGACCCCACCTGGAGTATTGTGTGCAGTTTTGATCTCCAAATTTGAGGAAAGACATTCTTGCTATTGAGGGAGTGCAGTGTAGGTTCACAAGGTTAATTCCCGGAATGGCGGGACTGTCATATGTTGAAAGATTGGAGCGACTGGGCTTGTATACACTGGAATTTAGAAGGATGAGAGGGGATCTGATTGAAACATATAAAATTATTAAGGAATTGGACACGCTGAAGGCAAGAAGCATGTTCCCGCTGATGGGTGAGTCCAGAACTAGAGGCCACAGTTTAAGAATAAGGGGTAGGCCATTTAGAACAGAGATGCGGAAAAACTTTTTCACCCAGAGAGTGGTGGATATGTGGAATGCTCTACCCCAGAAGGCAGTGGAGGCCAAGTCTCTGGATGTATTCAAGAGAGAGTTAGACAGAGCTCTTATAGATAGCGGGGTCAAGGGATATAGGGAGAGGGCAGGAACGGGGTACTGATTGTGTATGATCAGCCATGATCACAGTGAATGGCGGTGCTGGCTAGAAGGGCCAAATGGCCTACTCCTGCACTTACTGTCTATTGTCTGGCTTTATTCATGCATGATTGAATGATAATTAAAGTTGAATTGGAACTTATGGTTTCAAGCTCTGCTCCAGCTGTTGAATATTGGCCCCCAATTCAATACGTCACTGTGAGAGACAGAAATATGGTAGGATAAAATAGTAAAGTGGGGACCCATTTGACAGTTCAAAGTAATTTTAAAACTTAGCCCTTCTTTGGAGACCAACAGGAAAACCTGCCGCTGTTTTTACCAGCCATTTACTTGTTGATGTCAAGTTCCTATTTGTGGAATATTGATGGACACAAAATTAACTATCGCATTTGACCACAGTAACAACTATCCCGTATTTCAGAAGGTTCATAAAGTAAGAAGAGCTTTGAATCTCTTCAGAAAAGTTGGACTGCATTTCTTGAGAATACTCAATATTTATTACCATTGCTTCCCCAGCCTCAGCTCTGTAACGCTGATTACAAGGAAATCTTGATTTGTCAGTTCTGTAAATGCACAGTTTCACTCTGAGACCCTCACTTGGAAGTATCCCTCTTTCGCGTGACTGAATAGAATTTCACCGTGAAGATTAAAAACTTTATTACAAAAGGCTTTTTTCTCCACACTACTTAATCGCAATCGCCACCCCAAACCTCCCCTCTCGTATGTCAGTTTCACTATCCGTTCAAGAGCAATCACACCATGGGAGTCTTACGTGGTTTTCATATATTTTAAACAATCTACCAGTTTCTCGCGGCTGATTCAGGCTCAACCAATAAATGCCATTGCGAGTGAAAAAAAAGTGTCAAGCATTTAGAATGGAGAAAGAAAGAAAATAAAGAGAAATGGGTAAAGAGAAGACAAAGAGCTTTCTTTAACAAAGCACATGGAGGAAATAGTTTAAAAAAAGTGTCTTTCATAGTCCCTTAGAAGTCCAAATGGCTGAAAGCAATGAGTTTTCTTGTTTAAAATTATGTTCATTGTTGCTGTTTAAAAAAAAGCACACAACCACTCACTGCCTCTTGCAAAAGATGAAAAGGGAAGTACTTGGAAAGCAGATTAGAATTCAGAGTGCTGTATCTCAGGGAGGCTTGGCATTGTTGAATGTACTCAACTAAGCTATGAGACAATTTCCTGTATTATAGAAGAGCATCATTTAAAGCTGCCTCTTCAAGCTCCACACAAACGTACAAAAGGCAGCACCAAATGACTCACAACTACCCCAACAAGAGTGCTGTCGAGACGTACGAGGATGTTGCCAGCACCTGAGGGACTGAGTCATGGAGGGAAGTGGAGAACGCTGGGACATTTTTCATTGGAGTGTTGGAAATTAAGGGGTGATCTTAATGCTCAGTGGCCGGTTTATTAGGTCCAGGGGTGGAAACCGGTTTGGTTATCTGCTGCTGTAGCCCAATCACCTCAAGGTTTAACTAGCTGCACATTCAGAGATGCACTACTGTTGTGTTGCGTGATTATTTGAGATACTGCTGCCTTCCCGTCAGCTTGAACCAGTCTGGCCATTCCCCTCTGTCTTGGTTGTAACATTAACAATGCATTTTCATCCGCAGAACTGCTGCCCACTAGATTTGATTTTGCTTTTTCCACACCATTCTCTAAAAACTCCAGAAGCTGCTGTGCACAGAAATCCCAGGAGATCTGCAGTTTCTGAGATACTCACACCTCTCCGCCTGGCACTAGCAATCATTCCGTGATCAGAGTCACTTAGATCACATCTTTTCCCCATTCTGATGTTTGATCTGAAAAACAACTGAGCCTCTTGGCCACGTCTGCATGGTTCTATGCATTAAGTTGCTGCCACATGATTGGCTATTAGATATTTACATGAGTGAGCCTAATACCTAATAAAGTGGCCACTGAGTGTATAAAGGTGTACAGAATCATGAGGGGCATAGGTAGGGTGAATGCAGAGTCTTTTTTTTTCCAGGTTTGGGAAATCGAGAACTAATGGAGAGGGATTCAAAGTGAGAGGGGCGAGATTTAATAGGAACTTAATTAACAACATTTTCGGCCAGAGGGTGGTGTATGTATGGAATGAGCTGCTGGAGGAAGTGATGGAGGCAGGAATATTAGCAGCACTTTAAAAGGAATTTGGACAAGCGCATGGATAGGAAGGGTTCAGAGGGATATGGGCCAAACATGGGTAAATTGGACTAATTTAGATGAGGATCTTAGTTGGAATTTACCATTTGGACTAAAGGGTCTATGTGACTCAATGATTCTTCGTAAAACTAACTCAGTAATGTCAAGAAATCCAATTGCATAACTGCGATTTTTGCAGCATTCTTCAAATGAAAATCTTTTTTTTTCTGTGAAATAGCTTTGAACTGCTTTGCATCACTTGGGAAAGTGACACCATGAGACTCCAGTGCGATTTCTGCGTAGGAGTCGCATAAGTATCGCTGTTGGCCTTGCAGTGTTTTGTAGGTCATCTTGTGGTGTGGGCATCAATCAGGGCAACTGAGAAGCCAGCAACATTTAGCTAAAGTGCTTCATTACACCCTTGGGCCTCACCTCCCTGAACCACAACCCACCCCTCCTCATCCTCCCTCACTAACTGATATCCCACTGCTTCTGATACACAGCCAATCTCCTTGATGCCCCAATGCTCATCAAGCCATTTCCATTAATTCTCAGATGCCGGTCCTTAACTCTCTCTAGTCCGGCCTGTGCTTAACTGACCAAGTGTGGATTGCTTGATTATGTACCCATTTTTTTTGAGGTATCATTACTAAATTTTCCACAAAAGAACATCTCCATACCAAAGTGCTGTCAAAGCATATACTCAAAGAGATAGCTTAAGAAATTTCATATACCATCCTGTTTACGTAGAAGAAGTATCGCACAGTAGCAGGTCCTCTGACCTATGATGCCTGTGCCAATCATGAGAACATTCAAAGATTCAAAGTGCATTTGTTGTCAACGAATGTATAAGCTATACAACCTTGAGATTTGGTTGCTTACAGGCAGCCGTGGAGCAAGAAACCGGAAAGAACCCAATTTAAAAATGAGACCAACCCCCAGTGGGAACAGGGAAAGAAAAAACAAAACAAATCATGCAAAAAGAGAAGTGAGCAACAGCATTCTGAGCCAAACGTGCAAAACTTTGAAAGGGATAGATAAGATAGAAGTAGGAAAGTTGTTTCCATTGGTAGGTGAGACTAGAACTAGGGGACATTGCCTCAAGATTCAGGGAAGAAGATTTAGGATGGAGATGAAGAGAAACTGTTTTTCCCACAAGAGTGGTGAATCTGTGGAATTCTCTGCCCAGGGAAGCAGTTGAGGCTTCTTCACTAAATATATTTAAGAAACAGTTAGATAGGTTTTTACATAGTAAGGGAATTAAGGGTTATGGGGAAAAGGCAGTTTGATGGAGCTGAGTTTACGGACAGATCAGCCATGATCTTATTGAATGGCGGGGCAGGCTCGATGGGCCGGATGGCCTTCTCCTGTTCCTATTTCTTATGTTCTTATGTTCAAACTGAGTCCTTAGATCCAAATCTCCGGAACAGCCCGGAGTAGACACAAAGCCTCAGTATTCAGTTTGTCGTATTAGCGGGGTATGTCACCGCAGAGTTCACAGACACGACGCACAGGCACTGGGGCAGTCGCAGAGAGAGGAGCCCCCAGTCTCTCTGGGCTGGCATTTAATTTGTCTGAAACTTGCAATAGAAATGGGTCCAACCACGGCAAATCACTCCAGACTAATGCCATATTGAAATAATCCGACTGCACATTGCTTCATATCCCTCCATTCCCTACAGTATCCATTTACTTATCGAAAATGCTCTTAAATATCACGACTGTACCTGTTTCCATCTCTAACCCTGACAGACCAATCCAGGTATCTACCATTCTCTGTGTAAGAAGACATTTTCCCCATGTACCTCCTTTCAAGTGTCCCCCTTTTACCTTAAATGTATGTCTCCTAGTATTTGACCTCTTTCCCCAGGGAAAAAGATTCTGACGCTCTACTCCATCTGTGTCTCCCATAATTTTATCAGGTCTGCCCTTAGCAACTGACGCTCCAGAGAAAGTAATCCCAAGTTTGTCCAACCAGTCTTTATGACTAATATTCAAACATATTGCGTCCCTACCAAAGGAGGTGTAAGGCACCCCTTCCATCCACTAGCCTGCAGGTTACCCTTAGGCAAGGTGTGGCATGTGCTTAGCCCCCTGATCAAGGCTGATTAGTAGCTGGGGCATATCACAAGTCCCAGATATGTGACCACTGATGCCAGGCAAATATTTTCTGAGGAGTATTGATAACGGCTGGGCTCACCTGTCTTGTAATGATACTGCCCAGAAGGCAATGGCAGACAGCAACTGTGGAAAAAATTGCCAAGAACAATCACTGAAAGACCATGATCGGCAACATCATATGCCATAGCCCATAACGAAAGAGCAAATCCAGATGAGGGTCCTCCACTGGATCCCACTGCCAAGCACTTTTTCCCACCCCCCTCCAACTTTCTGCTTTCTGCACGGATTGCTTCCTACACGACTCACTTGTCCATTCGACCCTCCCCACAAGTGCTACACCTGCCCCTATACCTCCTCCCTCACCACCATTCAGGGCCCCAAACAGTCAGAGACCCGGCTTAGACTGGGAGACTGTGTCGCTGAGCACCCACAGAAGAAGTGGGGTCTCCCAGTGGCCACCCAGTTTAATACCGCTTCCCATTCCCAGTAATTCCCCTCCTCTCCTTCATTCCTCATCCCCTTTTCCCTCTCTCACCTCATCTCCTTGCCTGCCCATCGCCGCCCTCTGGTGCTCTTCCCCTCTCCCTCCTACTCCTTCTTCCATGGCCTTCTGTCCTCTCCAGTCAGATTCCCCCTTCTCTGGCCCTGTATCTCTTTCACCAGTCAACTTCCCAGCTCTTGACTTCACTCCTCCCGCCCCCCCCTCCCTCCCGGTTTCACCTATCACCCTGTGTTTCTCCCTCCTCTCGCCCCACCTTTTGAAACTACTCCTCGAATTCTTTCTCCAGCCCTGCTGAAGGGCCTCAGCCCAAAACGCCGACTGTTCACTCTTTCCCATAGATGCTGCCTGGCCTGCTGGGTTCCTCCAGCATTTTGTGTGTGTTGAATGAATCCAGACTTAAGACACTTAGTCACTGTAAGACAGATCCCTCCTACTTTAACGATGAACCGTGCAACCCACACAAACTGAGTATACTCCTGAACACCGTGGGTACAGTACAGAGAAAAACATACTTCAATGCCTAATTATTAGAAGTCTGCCTATTCCGGTTCTTAATGATCTTGGTCGCTTTTAACTACTGATGTCCTGCACTGTATAACAATGACTCATCGCATACCTGATTCCCTAGAGAGGGACTGTTGCTAAACAGTAAATACACATTAAGGGAATCAAAATCTTGTGTGAGCAGTCCATGTCAGGTTCTGTGTACTTAACTTACTCCGTCAACACTATGTTAATAGA
The DNA here is from genome assembly GCF_048418815.1 of Hemitrygon akajei. Classification (NCBI taxonomy): domain Eukaryota; kingdom Metazoa; phylum Chordata; class Chondrichthyes; order Myliobatiformes; family Dasyatidae; genus Hemitrygon; species Hemitrygon akajei. Next base: position 36,866,675 of record NC_133150.1, read on the forward strand.
AGCTTAATGAATTGTGTTGAGGAAATTGTTTATTTTTTTGAACTGGGTTCCTGGGGGCATTTTCTGAAGTGAAAGTGAACCTCCTGTCACCTGAGAAAGACTACACTCCAAGCCAATCCAAGAATCCGTGATCCAGCTTGAAAAATGCAGCCACCTCGGAAATGCTGCTTCTGTTCTCCGCAAATAAAGAGGTCTTCCTTAACCAAGCTGGTGCTTATTGATGGGACCAACATTTGGAACCTCGTTAGACCGCATCTCAGTGATCCATACTGCTTACTCACTCTGCTTTCTCACTCGCGTACTTGTTGCTTGTCAGTCTTTGTGTGTGGTTTTTCATTGGTTCTGTAGTATTTCTTTGTTCTACCGTGAATGCCTGCAAGGAATTGAATCTCAGGATTCCACACAGTGACACACACAAAGTGCTGCAGGATTTCAGAAGGCCACGCAGCACCTCTGGAAAAGAGTCAATGTTGCGGGCCGAGACCCTTCATCAGCATCATGGTGACATATGTGTATAAAATAATAAATTTTCTTTGTACCTGATATTTTTCCACCCCTCCCAAGAATGCTAGAGAATTCTGATTAATGCAGCAAAAATGTCAGATTTAAATATAGCTTAAGCAAATGTAGGAACCGTAAAATGGGCGGAATGTTTTCACTGGAAGAATAATCTGTTAAATAATAACACAGTAGCCTGCTTTATGTCCAAATGTGAAAATTCAATCTGGAAGTAATTGTGAGTGATAGAAATACCCTGCCACTGAAAGTCATTGAGATACGTTTTCATTATCCATGTCTGAATAGCAATCTGGCAGGGTAGATTGACAATCCTTCCCTAGAATCCACCTGCCTTCATTCATTTCAAAGGACTGGAAAGAAGGCAGTATCTGTAAAGGTATTTCTAATTAGCAGAGTTATAAAAGATTGAGAACGTAAGGTTGTGTATCCTGTGGTGATTGTCTCATCTGATTCCTCAAAGCCTTCTCACTATCTCACTCAGATTTGATGCTCCATAGTCTTCATCAAGTTGTATAAAACTAGTAGAGTTGCTACTCAAATTCTGCTTACACAGATCACATGTTCTCTGTTGTACCTTCACCCATCCACCCCCTTCTTAAGGAATTACTGTGATTGTGTAAGCACCATTGTCCAGTCTGATATTTGGAGTGGATCGGTATCAGAGTGGTTAGCACAATGCTTTATAGTACAGGCGATCCAGGTTCAATTCCCACCGTCGACAGTAAGGAGTTTGTATGATCTCCCCATGACCGCATGGGTTTCTTCCAGGTACTCTGGTTCACTCCTACAGTGCAAGCACCTACCGGTTGGTCAGTTAGTTGGTCATTGTAAAGTGTCCTGTGACTAGGCTAGGATTAAATCAGGGTACAGTATTGCTGGGTCATGGCTCGAAGGGCCGAAAGGACTTATTCCTCATTTTATCTCAATAAATAAATAAACACAGAATCATACACAAATCTGGAGCATTGTTGAATATTCCCAGAAAAGGTCTCAGTTCTGCATTCTGGGATTGAACTGATAGCATCCACTGATTGTAAACTATTAGCATTTGTCTTAATCCACATATAGCTGTATATTGGAACACTTGAAAACAGTAAAGTTTCTCATTCACAAACAAGAGAAAATCTGCAGATACTGGAAATACAAGCAGCACACACAAAATGCTGGAGGAAATCAACAGGCCAGGCAGCATCTATGGAAAAGAGTACAGTTGACGTTTTGGGCCAACCCCCTTCAGTAGGACCCGATTCTCAAGAGCTTCTTCCAAATCCAAACCATCTTCTACATTAGCTCTGGTAATGAGAAGGCTGCCTTGGCTGCATAGAAAATACTCCATGACATGCAAAACCTTGTCCTTTGTGGACTGGAAGTTATTTGATAAGCTTAATTCCTTACAACTTGTTTTAAGAGCGCAGAGGTAGCTTCCAGGAATTATTTTTGTTTTTGCCCATCTGGAGGATGTAGGAACTCAGCAGATCAGGTAGCATCTGTGGAGAGAAATGATCAATCAATGCTTCCGTTGAGACTCTTCATCTAGACTGAAAGGTGGAGGGGAAATGGCCAGAATAATGAGGTAAAGGAAAGGGGCAGACAAGAGCTGGCATGTGATAGGTGGATCCAGGTGAAGAGATGATACGGAGACAAAGGAAGAGTACAAATTGTGACAGAGGTTCGGAGGTGAACAAACTTCAATTTTCAAAGTAAAATTTATTATCAGAGTACGTACATGTCACCACATACAACCCTGAGATTCCTTTTCCTGCGGGCATACTCAGCAAATCTATAGAATAGTAACTGTAAACAGGATCAGTGAACAACAAAATGTGTAAATGCAAACATAAATAAACAGCAGTGAATAACGAGTATGAAGTAACAAGATAAAGAATCCTTAAAGTGAGACCAGCGGTTGTGGGAACACCATAAATAGAATGAGTGTAGTTATCCCCTTTTGTCCTAGAGCCTGATGGTTAAGGGGTAGTAACTGTTCTTGAACATGGTGGTGCGAGTCCTGAGGGACTTGTACCTTCTACCTGATGGCAGCAGCGTGAAAAGAGCCTGGCCTGGGTGGGTGAGAATCTTAGATAATGGATGCTGCTTTTCTACGGCATCACGTCATGTAGATGTGCTCAATGGTAGAGAGGGCTTTACCTGTGACGTACTGGGCCGAATCCACTACACTTTGTAGGATTTTCCACTCAAAGGCATTGGCGTTCCCAGGCCAGGCCATAATTCAGCCAGTCAGCACACTTCCCACCACAAATCTATAGAAGTCTGCCAAAGTTTTTGATGACATGCTGAATCTCCACAGACTGCTGAGGAAGTACAGGCACTGTTGTGCTTTCTTTTGCAATTATATTTATGATATAACAGGTCCTCTGAGATAGTGACACCCAGGAATTTAAAGTTACTGACTCTCTCCACCTCGGATCCTCCGAAGAGTACTGGCTCATGGACCCCTGGTTTCCCTCTCCTGAAGTTCAATCAGTTCCTTGGTCTTACTGACATTGGGTGAGAGGTTGTTGCTATTACACCACTCAGCCAAATTTTCAATCTCCCTGCTGTATGCTAATCCATCATATGGCCTACAACAGTGGTGGTAGGTCAGGGGGTAATAAAGGGCTGCAGGTGGGGGATTTTGATAGGAAAGGAAAGTGGAGCAGTGATGGGTGTTTTTGCTGACATAATATTACTGCATGATTTGAGCAAAACGTGATTGTTTTATGCTTTATTCATATTATCATAAATATGGACCGTGATAGAATAATTTTCACTCATAGTAGATAATGGCTTTGCAGCCACAATTGCTGAAATTACTCAGGCGGCACAGCAAGGCATGCACCTGAAATGATTTGAGGAACATACTCCAAATGTGAATTTACAACCAGTCTACAACAGAAGATTGGAACTGTCTACTGATCAAGGATGTGTATAATGAACTCACAGAAAAGATATCCCCAATGTTCTGAGATGGTAGATTTTGGATGATTTATGTGTAGAATCAAATATGAAAGCTTTTGTCAAAATACTTGCATAAAAGCCAGATATTGTTAAGGCATTTGAAAACACTAACTTCAATATTTAATATTTAGAGTTCATCATTTAATATTCAGAATTTGCTAGGAGTGCAGAATGATGTATCTGTAAACACCTTTATATTTATGGGGATTTCCATAACTAACCTTTTAGACACTCCATGTTAATTTTTAAGGAAAAGCAACAACGCTTTGATTCTTAATGAGACATGCTCATAATAACTTGATCTCAGAAAATGTAGGGACCTCTACACAGCACTACTTAAGACTGTGAATGCATTCTTACTACCAAGGAGATAGAGTCTGCAAACTCTGAATATTATGAATTCTAAATATTAAATATTGAAGTTAGTGCTTTCAAATGCCTTAACAGTATCTGGCCATTATGCAAAGATTTTGACTAAATCATTCAGGTCACATTTCTTCCCCATTCTGACATTTGGTATGAACAACAACTGAACCTCTTGACCATGTCTGTATGCTTTAATGTATTGAGTTGCTGCCAATTCTACAAATTCTACAAATCTCAACTCTACAAATCTCTGGTGAGACTGCACTTAGAGTATTGTGTTCAATTCTGGTCACCTCATTATAGGAAGGATGTGGAAGCTATGGAGAGGGTGCAGAGGAGATTTACCAGGATGTTGCCTGGTTTGGAGAACAAGTCATATAAAGCAAGGTTAGCAGATCTGGCACTTTTCTCTTTGGAGCATAGAAGAATGAGAGGGGACTTGATAGAGGTCTACAAGATTATGAGAGGCATAGATAGGGTGGATAGTCAGTACCTGTTTCCCAGGGCATCAATAGCAAACACCAGAGGGAATATGTACAAAATTAAGGGAGGGAGGTTTGGGGAGACATCGGGGGTAAGTTTTTTACACAGAGGGTTGTGAGTGCCTGTAATAACTTGCCAGGGATGGTGGTGGAGACTAAAACATTAGGGGTATTTAAGAGCCTCTTGGACAGGCACATGGATGAAAGAAAAATGGAGGGTTATGGGGTAGTGTGGGTTTAGTACTTTTTTTTAAGGATTATATGGGTCGACACAACATGGAAGGCTGAAGGGCCTGTACTGTGCTGTAGTGTTCTATGGTTTTAAATGATTGGTTGATGAGATATTTGCATTAACGAGCAGATGCACTAGTGTACTTCCTCAAGAGGCTAAAGAAATTTTACCTGTCCCATTTGACCCTCACCAATTTTTTTGATGCACCATGGAAAACGTTGTGCCCAGAAGCATTACAGCTTGGTAAGGCAATTGTTCTGCCCAAGACTGCAAGAAACTGCAGAGAGTTATGGACGAAGATCAGCAGATCATGGAAACCAGTCTCCCTTCCATTGGTTTTGCCTGCACTTCTCGCTACCTCGGTAAAACAGCCAGCATAATCAAAGACCCTACCAACCCTGGACATTCTCTCTTCTGTCCCCTCTTCCCACAACAGGCAGAGGTACAAAAGAAAGCACGTACCACCAGGCGCAACCTGTTGAATGTTGAAAGGCCTAGATAGAGTGGATGTGAAGAGGGTGTTTCCTTTGGTGGGGGAGTCTAGGACCAGAGGGTACAGCCTCAAAATAGAGGAATGTCCATTTAGAACAGAGATGAAGAGGAATTTCATTAGCCAGACGGTGGTGAATCTGTGGAATTCTTTGCCACAGGCAGCTGTGGAGGCCACCTCACTGGGCACATTTAAAGGAGAGGTTGATAGGTCCTTGATTAATCAGGTGTGAAAATTTATGAGGAGAAGGCTGGAGAATGGGGTTGAGGGAAATAGATCAGCCATGATGAAATGGCAAAGCAGACTCAATGGTTCAATGGCCTGTTTCTGCTCCTATGTCTTATGGCACAAAGACAGTTTCTATCCTGCTGGTGTAGGACTATTGAACAGCCCCTAGTACATTAAGATGGAGTCTTGACCTCACAGACTACCTTATTATAAACTTGGACCTTATTGTCTGCCTGCGCTGCACTTTCTCTGTAACTGTAACACTTTATTCTGCATTCTGTTATTGTTTTCTTATGTAGTACCTCAGCACAGTGTTGTATTGAAATGATCTGTATGGATGACATGCGAAGTAATGTTTTCATAGAGTCCCAGTAAATTTGACAATAATAATAAACCAGTTTGCCAGAACCTCGATGTTAAAATTTTTCTGCTTCTCACCATTGCTCCATGTGACATAAACATATTAAAAATTAAATTCTCCACCTTCTGCATCGATTTTGATGTTATGCTGACGCCCCCTCTTTGTTTCCTTAATCAAGAATTTCCGTCAATGTATGGGTACTGCATTGATAACATCAATCATGTCCTCTACATTTGCATTTGCATGCTTGTTACAATACACATGTTCTTCTGACTTAAGTGCCCAGCGTAAAAGCAAACCAGTCAGCCCAAGAGATCCCTGCTGGAGTTTATTTTGTACAGGATTTGCTGTTGCTACTTTTTACCATTAATATTTTTAATACGTCCCTTTAGATCCTCTCTCAATCATGTACTTATCTAGTTTTCCCTCCGAATATCAGATTAGTTTGCTTCAACTGTTTGTGACAGTGAATGCCACATTCGAACCATTCTCCATGGGAAGAAGTTTCTTCTAAATTCCCTATTGGATTAATTGACAACGAACATAAATTTGTGACCTGGTTCAGATCTGCGTCTCAAATATAAGCATTTTGTCTATGCCTATCCTTCATTATTTATGACAATCTTTTTGGAAAGAAGAGCCCTGCAAATATGCATCTTTCTCTGTGGTTATAACCTCTCCATTCTTGTGTCAAAACATTTCATGCACCTTCTCTGGTCCATCCATAAGTTTTAGGTGTGCTACTTCTCAGATGTGAACTCAGTTCTGCATCTTTAAAATAGACAATAGACAGTAGACAGTAGGTGCAGGAGTAGGCCATTCAGCCCTTCTAGCCAGCACCGCCATTCACTGTGATCATGGCTGATTATACACAATCAGTACCCCGTTCCTGCCCTCTCCCCATATACCTTGACCCTGCTATCTATAAGAGCTCTATCTAACTCTCTCCTGAATGCATCCAGAAACTTGGCCTCCACTGCCTTCTGGGGCAGAGCATTCCACATATCCACCACTCTCTGGGTGAAAAAGTTTTTCCGCATCTCTGTTCTAAATGGCCTACCCCTTATTCTTAAACTGTGTCCTCTAGTTCTGGACTCACCCATTACCGGGAACATGCTTCCTGCCTCCAGCGTGTCCATTCCCTTAATAATCTTATATGTTTCAATCAGATCCCCTCTCATCCTTCTAAATTCCAGTGTATACAAGCCCAGTCGCTCCAATCTCTCAACATATGACAGTCCCGCCATTCCGGGAATTAACCTTGTGAACCTACGCTGCACTCCCTCAATAGCAAGAATGTCCTTCCTCAAATTTGGAGACCAAAACTGCACACAATACTCCAGGTGGGGTCTCACCAGGGCCCTGTATAGCTGCAGAAGGACCTCTTTACTCCTATACTCAATTCCTCTTGTTATAAAGGCCAGCATGCCATTAGCTTTCTTCACTGCCTGCTGTACCTGCATGCTTGCTTTCATTGACTGATGTACAAGAACACCTAGATCTCGTTGTACTTCCCCTTTTCCTAACTTGACTCCATTTAGATAGTAATCTGCCTTCCTGTTCTTGCCACCAAAGTGGATAACCTCACATTGATCCACATTTAACTGCATCTGCCATACATTTGCCCACTCACCCAACCTGTCCAAGTCACCCTGCATTCTCATAACATCCTCCTGACATTTCACACTGCCACCCAGCTTTGTGTCATCAGCAAATTTGCTAATGTTACTTTTAATCCCTTCATCTAAATCATTAATGTATATTGTAAACAGCTGAGGTCCCAGCACCGAACCTTGCGGTACCCCACTGGTCACAGCCTGCCATTCCGAAAGGGACCCGTTAATCGCTACTCTTTGTTTCCTGTCAGCCAGCCAATTTTCAATCCATGTCAGTACTCTGCCCCCAATACCATGTGCCCTAATTTTGCCCACTAATCTCCTATGTGGGACTTTATCAAAAGCTTTCTGGAAGTCTAGGTACACTACATCCACTGGCTCTCCCTTCTCCATTTTCATAGTTACATCCTCAAAAACTCCAGAAGATTAGTCAAGCATGATTTTCCCTTCATAAATCCATGCTGACTCGAACTGATCCTTCTACTGCTATCCAAATGTGTCGTAATTTCCTCTTTTATAATTGACTCCAGCATCTTTCCCACCACTGACGTCAGGCTAACCGGTCTATAATTCCCTGTTTTCTCTCTCCCTCCTTTCTTGAAAAGTGGGACAACATTAGCCACCCTCCAATTAGCAGGAACTGTTCCTGAATCTATAGAACATTGGAAAATGATTACCAATGCGTCCACGATTTCTAGAGCCACCTCTTTAAGTACCCTGGGATGCAGACCATCAGGTCCCGGGGACTTATCAGCCTTCAGACTCAACAGTCTATCCAACACTGTTTCTTGCCTAATATAAATTTCCTTCAGTTCATCCTTTACCCTAGTTCCTTTGGCCACTATTACATCTGGGAGATTGTTTGTGTCTTTTCTAGTGAAGACAGATCCAAAGTACCTGTTCAACTCGTCTGCCATTTCCTTGTTCCCCATAATAAATTCACCCGTTTCTGTGTCCTCAATGGCCCAATTTTGGTCTTAACTATTTTTTTGCTATTCACATACCGAAAGAAGCTTTTACTATCCTCCTTTATATTCTTGGCTAGTTTACCTTTGTACCTCATTTTTTCTTGGCGTATTGCCTTTTTTGTTATCTTCTGTTGTTCTTTAAAAGCTTCCCAGTCCTCCGGTTTCCCGCTCATCTTTGCTATGTTATACTTATTCTCTTTTATTTTTATACTGCCCTTTACTTCCCTAGTCAGCCACGGCCGCCCCTTACTCCCCTTAGGATCTTCCTTCCTCTTTGGAATGAACTGATCCTGCACCTTCTGCATTATTCCCAGAAATACCTACCATTTAATACCTACCATTTTTGTGCCACTGTCTTCCCTGCTAGGGTATTGCTCCATTGAACTTTGGCCAGCTCCTCCCTCATAGCTCCATAGTTCCCTTTGTTCAACTGAAATACTGACACGTCCGATTTTCCCTTCTCCTTCTCAAATTGTAGGTTAAAACATATCATATTATGGCCACTACCTCCTGATGGTTCCTTTATCTCGAGGTCCCTGATCAAATCTGGTTCATTGCACAACACTAAATCTAGAATTGCCTTTTCCCTGGTAGGCTGCAGTACAAGCTGTTCTAAGAATCCATCTCGGAGGCACTCCACAAACTCCCTTTCTTGGGGTCCAGTACCATTCTGATTCTCCCAGTCTACCTGCATGTTGAAATCCCCCATGACAACTGTATCATTACCTTTGCAACATGCCAATTTTAACTCTTCATTCAACTTACACCCTACATCCAGACTGCTGTTTGGGGGCCTGTAGATAACTCCCATTAGGGTCTTCCTACCCTTAGAATTTCTCAGTTCTATCCATACTGACTCTACATCCCCTGATTCTATGTCCCCCCTCGCAAGGGACTGAATATCATTCCTCACCAACAGAGCCACCTCACCCCTTCTGCCAGTCAGTCTGTCCTTTCGATAAGATGTATATCCTTGAATATTCATTTCCCAGGCCCTGTCCGCTTGAAGCCATGTCTCAGTTATTCCCACAACATCGTACTTGCCAATTTCCAACTGAGCCTCAAGCTCATCTACTTTATTCCTTATACTTCGTGCATTCATATATAATACTTTTAATTTGTTACTCCCCTCTCCTTTCATATCAATTCCTATTTCACTTGGCCATACTGTATGATCTCTTCTTGAGCTTTCTACTCCATTGATTCTGTTGTCCTTTTTAACTTTTCTTATTTTCACTTTCCCTTTAACTCCATCCTTATATTTCCAGTTCATCCCCTCCCCCCCACTACTTAGTTTAAACACATCCATGTTGCAGTGGCAAACCTGTCTGCCAGAATGCTGGTCCCCCGCCTATTAAAGTGCAACCCGTCCCTTTTGTACAATTCATCCCTACCCCAAAACAGATCCCAGTGGTCCAAGAACGTAAATCCTTGCTTCTTAAACCAGTTCCTCAGCCACAGATTCAGATCCATTATCTCCCTGTTCCTGCCCTCTCCAGCACGAGGAACTGGAAGCAAACCAGAGATAACCACCCTAGAAGTCCTGCTTTTCAGCCTTCTTCCGAGTTCTCTGAAGTCCCGCTGCAGAATGTCCTTCCTCTTCTTCCCAATGTCATTTGTGCCGACATGCACTACCACTTCCGGCTGTTCACCTTCACCCTTGAGGATTCCCTGCAATCGGTCCCTGTGGATTTTGTTTTCAATGGGGATGGCATTGCAGCAAAGCAGTTAGCGTAACGGATCAGTTCCCACCGCCGTCCGTAAGGGGTTTGTATGTTCTCCGTTACCTCATTGGCTTCCTCGGGGTGCTCAGCTTCCTCGTCCTATGCTACGATGTACCGGTTAGTAGGTAAATTAGTCACATGGATGTAATTGGGTGGTGCGAGCTCATTGGTCAGAATCTTTTACTTAGAGAATGCAGCATGGCTTGTTACCATCCTGTATCTTGAAATAAAAATATAAATAAATAGAAGCATTAAGGTAACTTAATTGCTTTCTAAAATGTGTTTATATGCCTTTAATACTCTGTTTATTAATAAACTGTAGCTCCCTTTCACCCACTCATTCCCCAACTCTTAATTTGTATGAATCACCTTTCCACACTCTATCATGAATGGTAATAAATCCCCAGTCAATTTTTAGCAGGAAATCTGAGAGTTCTCCTAAACATAAGTAATAAGGATTATGAGGTCTAGATGAGCATATGCAGTTTGATCACAGAATAGCATTAATCCCACTGAATGGAGGAACAGGGGCAAGGGAACGAGAGGCTTCCCACCATTCACATGTCCCCAAGTACAATCTCTCCACACAACTCAAGTCTATTCTCCCTGCTACCATTTGAAAGAAAGATTAGCTTTATGTGTCCCATGAACATCAAAATACTAAAACATACAGTGAGATGAGCCATTTGCATCAAATGAAATGAGTGAGGATTGTGCTGGGTAGCCCTTGCAGGTTGCCACATTTCCAGCAGCAACATGGCATGCCTATAACTAAGTAATCCTGACAAATGTGTTTTTTGACTGGGGGAGGAAACCTGCAGTCACAGGGAGGACGTGCAAACTCCTTACAGACAGCAGTGGGAATTGAACCCCGATTTCATAGCTGGCACGGTAAAGTGTTGCGCTAACAATGTGTTACATGTTAGAATCAGAATCAGGTTTAAAATCACTGGCAAATGTTGTGAAATTTGTTGTCACTGCGGCAGCAGTACAATGCAATACTTAATAATAGTTAAAGAATTACAGTAAACAGTTAAATTATATAAGTAGTGCAAAAATAGAAATTATAAAAGTAGTGAGGTAGTATTCACGGGTTCAATGTCCATTCAGAAATCGGATGGCAGAGGGGAAGAAGCTGTTCCTGAATCTCTTTCACCCACTCATGTAGTGATTTGTTTTCTCCCTCTCTACAAATACTGGCTAATTTATTTTGGGTTTTCTGTACATGTGAAATGTATTTACTGTTATAAAATGGGAAGTATGATACCTCTGTACATAGAGTCGGAATGAGAATCAGATTTAATATCACTAGCATATGTCGTAAAATTTGCTAACTTAGCGGCAACAGTACAATGTAATATATGTTAATATATTAAAAAAGTAAATCAATTGCAGTAAGTATGTTAATCCATATTAAATAGTTAAATTAAAAATAGTGAAAAAAGCAGAAATAATATAAGTGAGGTAGCGTTCACGGGTTCAATGATAACTTAGGAATCAGATAGCAGAGGGTAAGAAGTTGTTTCTGAATCACTGAGTGTGTGCCTTCAGGCTTCAGTTATAGGCATCCGTTAGTCTCGTAAGACCATGGATTTGCACCTTGGAAGGTTTCCAGGGTGCAGGCCTGGGCAGGATTGTATGGGAGACCGGCAGTTGCCCAAGCTGCAAGCCTTCCCCTCTCCACGCCACCGATGTTGTCCAAGGGAAGGGCACTAGGACCCAAGCAGCTTGGCACCGGTGTCGTCGCAGAGCAATGTGTTGTTAAGTGCCTTGCTCAAGGACACAACACTCTATCTCAGCTGAGGCTCGAACCAATGACCTTCAGATCGCTAGACTGATGCCTTATCCACTAGGCCACGCGCCAACACTGAAGGAGGCTTCTGTACCTCCTTTCCAATGGTAACAATGAGAAGAGAACATGTCCTGGGTGATGGGGGTCCTCAATAACGGAGGCCGCCTTACTGAGGCACCACTCCTTCAAGCTGTCTTGGATACTACAGAGGCTAGTACCCATTATGGAGTTTACAACTTTATGTAGCTTAAAAAACAAGAACTTGGATGCAGTTGTAGACTCAGTAGTAGACAATATTCTGAGGGATAAATATTGGCCAGGGCTCTTCTTCACTTCAATGCAAATTGGGGTTAGGCTGAACAGCTCATTTGAAAGATGCTGTCCCTGAAAGATCAGTATCATTCCCTATTGTACTGGATCAGCCGAGAACATTGTGGTCAAGTCTCTGGTGTAGGACAGAGGTACTCCACTGGCATGTGGCAGAGTGAATGGTGCAGAATCTTAAGCATCAGATATTGAATCAAAACCTGTCTGTACTTTCTCCCCATGACCACGTGGTTGCCCCCCCCCCCCCCCCCCCCCGGTGTGCTCCGGTTTCCTCACTCATCCTGAAGATATGAGGATTGGAAGGATTAAGTCTCTCCTGATCTGTAGGTAAGTGCGAGATTCTGGGAGGAGTTGATGTGAGGAAAATAGAAAAATTGAGTCAATGCAGGATTACTGTAAATGGTGCTTGTTAGTGACACTGACTTGTTTGCCCAAAGTGCCTGTTCCTGTGCAGTATTTCTCTGAACCTCTATCACTTCAGAAATCGCTTGTGCTAAAATATTCTCTGGTTGCCTTCCACTAAGGCAGAGGTTCCCAACCTTTTTTATGCCATGGACCAATAGCCAAGGGTTCCATGGACCCCAAGATGGGAACCCCTGCACTAAGGTCTTCCCCACATGAAGTCACAATTATAACTGAATTATTAAAGTCCAGATGAAGAGTCTCAGCCTGAAGCATCAACTGTTTATTCCTCTCCATTGATGCTGATGACGTCCTCCAGCATTTTGTTTTTGTTGCTCTGAATAATAAAAGTTTTAACTTAAAAATATAAGTGACTACGGTGTTACAGGAGTACTCTGTAACCCTTGAGTGTCATTTTGCAAAACTGTCCTAAACTCACTGTGCTGTTAAAGGCTGTACAGTAATTCATGCTGCAGAGCAACAGAGAAAAAATAACTGGAGAGAAATCATGAAATCCAGGAGTGTGTTTAATTAGCTCACAAATAAAACAGTTTCTCTTAACCCTCACCTGTTCTCTTCACCAAGTGGGCAATCGCGATGCAATGCTAAATGACAGTCACTTAACTGCAGTAGAGCAAGAACAGAGCTGCAGTCATTCATCAGATCGCTCAGGGCTGTTAGATAGATGGCAAGACCAATAGAGTATGTAACAGCTGAGAGAGCGCCGTTCAGAAGAATGATTTATCTCTCTGCTCCTTATAGGGAGCATTGCTGATGGAAGCCCAGTACATTTCTCGTCAATTAAATCTCTCTTCCAGTTGTTTCCTTTTGTATTCTAAAGGTCATCAAGTCCGACACATCCACTGTGCCACTCTCCTTGGAATCTCTCTGGGTAGAGAAGAAGCATTATGGTTACAGGCAATTTCATTCTGATTGATTTTAAGGAGATTATTTCTCTATATAACTGCTTTTGAGATCGACGCTGCTGTTTCAAAGTTATACTTTTGGAAATCCGAATAGACTAGATCCAATGATTTCCCTTCAGATAACCAACAAATCCATCAAACACGGTATGAATTTTCTGGCAAATGTGATCTAGTTTTTGACTTCATGTTGTCAATTATTCTGAAGCAGCATTTAATGGATAACTTTCAAGATAGATAAGATTTAAGATTTGCTTTATTTGTCACTTGTACATCATAACATCATGAAAAGTGTCAGAGTAAATCAGCGAGGATTGTGTGGGGCAAAGCACAAGAGCTTCCACACTTCCAGCCCCAGCATAGCATGCCCACGTCTCAGTAACCCCAGCCGTACGTCTTTGGAATGTGGGAGGAATTGAAACCCGATCAGTAATCATTGACGCTGTAAAGCGATGCGCTAACAACCACATTACTGTGCCATCCTGTATGCTACTGTGCCAGCCTCTACACTACCCTACATCTCGTAATCTCCCCGTGACAGTGAGAACATAGGGACCAAGCCCCTCAAGGGCAGTAAGCGATAAATTTAAATCGTTCATTGATTCTGTCAGCTGTTCAGCCAAGGCTTCAGTGCTGAACAGAATGGTTGGGGGATGAGGGATTTCAGCTGTAAATTAGACTGAAGAATCTGCAAATATTCTTCTCACAAGCATTGAGAGATTTGACACAGATGTGCATGTGTAAAATTCCATCTTCCCCAGAACATACTGGTGCAATTCTGCACTGCCATCATTCAGCATCCCTGCTTCAGCCATTAATCTCTGGTTGGATGCAGCATCGGCTCACAGTATATATATGAAAACTACAGCGAACAGTCAGTGCAGCTGAAAAGGTCATTGGCTGCGGTTTCCTATCACTGCAGGACTTACATACATCCAGGACAAAGAAACGGGCAGGAAAACTCACTGCAGACACTACCCACCCTTCAAACCACCTTTTTCCAAAAGCTCCCTTCCGGAAAGTGCTATAGAGCTATTAAAACAAAGACTTTACGCCATCTAAAAATTTCTTCCCTCAGACAGTTAATCTGATCAACCATTCTAGTTAGCCACTCCCACCACCCTCTATTATCTCAGTCACTGCACTGAACTTATAAACCACTGTTTATAATGCTGTTTACATTGGAAAGACATGATATCTATATATTTTTACACATTTTATTTCATATGCATCCTTATGCCTCTAACTTTATTTTTATATAATTTTTTATTCTTATAATTGGTGAATGTTATTTTTGTTGCATGCCACACCAACACACCACAGCAAATTCCTAATACATGTAAATGTATATGGTAGATAAAGCTGATTCTGGATCCTTAACGATTTAACTCAGGTAAGTATAGAGGCAATGGGGTGGAGATGCATCTCTACCAAAGGAGGTGTAAGGCGCTCCTTCCCTCCACTAGCCTGCAGGTCACCCTTGGCTTAGCACCAACTTAGCCCCCACCCCAAAAAAAGGGTCACATGAAGCCATGGGAGCCGGTGGTGGACGGTCGTATGAGCAGCCGGTGCATATCACAAGTCGTGGTTATGTGACCACTGACTCCAGGCAGGCAATCTCTGAAGAGTATTAATAATGGCTGGGGCCGCACATCTTGTAAAGACACTGCCCAGAAGAAGGTAGTGGCAAACCACTTCTGTAGAAAAATTTGCCAAGAACAATCAGTGCTGTGGATAGACCCTGACTGCCCGTGGCATATGACATGGCACATTACGAACGAGCGAAATATAGAAGGAACTGCTCCCATTAGCATCTAATTCCAGGGAAGATGGTGAAGGGCAAAAACTAAACAAAAAGCTGACAGGAGTCATATCAGGCATACAGCTCCTCAAGGCTGCTCAGCCACTCCATAAGTTAGACCCATAGAGTTGTACAACACAGAGACAGGCTCTACGGCCTACCATGTCCATGCCAACCATCAACGACTCATTTATTCCAAACCCACTTCTCAGCACAGCTCTCTATACCTAGATGATTCAAGCACATATCCAGATACTTCTTAAATGCTGTGAGTCTTTGCCTCCACCACCTTCTCAGGTAATGTGCTCCAGATTGCATGATGACAGCTTAGCAAATGTTGGCCTTGTGATTCCACATCCCTCCTTGTCATGTTAAATATTACCTCCAAAGGGATCAGGTACAATACAAGTGACCCCACACATTGCAAGGCGGGGGGGGGGGGGGGGGGTGGCATTCCTGGAAAACCGTCTGTAGGATGATCTTCTGTGACACAAAGCCATGTCATCTGCACGTGCATCAAGAAACAAGCAGGCTTTTTCCTCTGAGGTTGGGTGGGACTACAACCGGAGGTCAAGGTTTAACGATGAAAGGTGAAAAGTTTAAAGGGAACATGAGGGGAAACTTCTTCACTGAGAGGGGCTTGAGAGCATGGAATGAGCTGCCCAGCGCAACTGGTACATGCGAACTCGATTTCAACACTTAAGAGAAGTTTGGATAGGTGCATGGATGGTAGGGGTGTGGAGGACTGTGTTCTTGGTGAAGGTCGACAGGAGTAGGCGACTTAAATGGATCGTCATGGACTAGATGCGCTGAATGGTTTTTTTTCTGCACTCTACTTTTCTATGACTGTGCAAACACAAGTGAAAAAAGGTTGTGTTTATTTATTTCTCTTTTCCGTAACCTAAGACTGAATGTTATTCTGCACCTCAAATTTTAGAATAATGATTGTTGAATTCTGTAAAGGCAAATTTCCATATTTCAAATAGCTATCAAGTGGAAGTTGCCTGAATTTATTTCATATAATCATAGAGACATATAGCACAGAAACACTGAGTCATCTATGACAATCAGGCACTAATTTACAATCTTCCCTGCTTCATTCTCTCTACATTCCCACCAGCTCCTCCTAGCTTCTACTGTTCACCAACACACTAAGGAAATTTTACAGTGTTCGAGTTGCGAGAAGAAACCAGAGCACCTAGAGCAGGAGTTCCTCATCTTATTTATGCCATGGAGCCTTCCATAGTCTCCCTGACTTAGAGGGACCCAGGTTGTCCCAGGGAGAGTGTGCAAACTCCACACTGAGATCAGAATTGAATCTAGAACCATAAGTCAAAAAGCCCAAATATATATCCTGCTAGTTTCATTCATAACACTGATAAGTTCATCAAACACGATCCTTCTATCAAGATTGAGCTGAATTGGGTTTTGATTTTCTAATTATCCTGCTCTTAATTCCTTAACATTAGATTCCAGCAGTTCCCCAATGACAGCCTAATTTTCATAATGTTGGACTGACCGACCTATTGTTTCATGTTCTCTGCCTCCCTTCTTTCTGGAATATTGGCAAGTTTCCATGGTTCTGGGAACCTTCCAGAATCTAGGGGATTTTGGAAGATCATAACCAACGCATTCACAAGTTCTGCAGCTTCTTCTTTAAACTTTAGGATGTAGCCCATCGGGTCCAGAGGATTTTTAGCCTTTTGCTCCATTAGCTTTTTTTGCCACCATTAAGAACATTTACCATAAACGCCACCTGTGCAGGGTGAAAAGCATTATCAAGGATGCATCTCACCCTACCCATGGACTTTTTACTCTCCTCCCATCCGGTAGGCGCTACAGGAGCCTCCGCTCCCGCACCAGCAGGCTCAGGAAGAGCTTCTTCTCTGAGGCTGTGACCCTGCTGAACCTCACATCACGGCGCTAAGCAGTATTGCACTCATATTGTACTGTCTCAGTACTTTTATATTTGTGTGCTGTAGCACTTACTTTTTATTCGCAGTTATTTTGTAAATAACACTATTCTTTGCACTTCAGGTTAGCTGCCAACTGCATTTCATTTGGCTTGGTATCTACACTCGGCACAATGACAATAAAGTTGAATCTAATCTAATCTAATTAGTTTGGCTAATTATTTTTTTCTACTTATACATTTTAAATTCCTCCCTTCTTTTGCCCTTTAATTTTATACAAATATAGGGATGCCTTCTGTCAGTTCTACCATGAATATTGAAAAAAATTAGTGTAAGTCTCTTCCATTTCTTTAATTTCACATTATTAATTGTCCAATCCCATTCACCAGGGTCCGACATATACTTTAACAACTCTTTTCCATATTGCATATTAATAGATGTTATTATTGTCAGATCAAAGATCAAAAAGTTCAAAGTAACTTTATTATCAAATTACATACTATATGTGTTGCCATATACTAGCCGAAGATTCATTTTTTTGCTGGCAGTCTATGAAAAAATACAGAAGTCTTAGGCATTCATATATCTACTTGTATATAGCTCGGGTGCACAAAACTGTATTTGTCAACATGGAGCCAAGGGTGAGTGTATAAGTTTGATAAGAGTAAAGGATGTTGAAAATGGCGAGGGTGGAGTGCTGTGGAAGTGCTGTGGGACAGGTGGCAGAGAAGGAGTACTAGGGGTAGGAGTTGGTGCGGGTGCAGACACACCCCGCCCTGAAACACCAGGCAAGGTAACTTGATTCCAAACAACGGTTTATTGATCACCACAGAATGTCTTTCTGGTGCTTCCCACTGCCTGTCTTTTCCTTTCCCCTTTTCCCAACATTGATTCCTCTCTCCCTGCCCCCTTCCCACTCTCAGTCCACAACAGAGACCCATATCAGAATCAGGTTTAGCATCACTTACATATGTCATGAAATTTGTTTTTTCTCCAGGAGCAATACAGTGTAATACATAAAATTACAACAGTACTGTGCAAAAGTATTAGGAACCTTAGTTATACATATGTGTATAAGACTTTTGCACTGTAATGTAAATAGTAAGTAAATAAAGCATGGAACATAATTTGTAGGGTCCTTGAAAGTGTGGAATCAGTTTAGCATTGAGGTGAGTAAAGTTATCTACACTGGTTCAGAAGCCTGATGGTTGTAGTATAATAACATTTCCTGAACCTGGTAGTTTTGGATATTAGGAATATTGTCAAATTGAATTGAATTGACTTTATTTCTTACATCCTTCACATACATGAGGAGTAAAAATCTTTACGTTACATCTCTGTCTAAATGTGCAATGTCCAATTTATAGTAATTTATAATAAATAGTATGTACATTTCTTCCTAATTTCCCTATTCATCTATCTTCTCCTTCCATATTTCTTTGGTCACCTTTTGTCAGTTTGGAAAGTTTCTGCTTCTTTTCACTTCCAATAACCTTCACAGCAGTATGACCTTTTCTTTCAATGATGCCATCCTTAACTTTTCCGTTAGCTGCATTTGGATCAGTGACCTTTACTTCTCAATGAAATACTGTATCTCTTGTTGAAACTGTGAAATATGTCCATGTGCGTCTGCTATTATTTTTCTAACATCTAACTTTTTAATCAGTTTTCCCAGTCCAGTTCTACCTTCATGCCAATGTAATTTCGTTTTTTGTACTTTCATTTAAGTTTGAGACAATGGTTTTAACTGAAGTTCTTTCACCTGCTCGAGAATGGAGGTGTACAGGATGATAAGAGGCAAGGATCAAATGGAGTCAGAGACTTTTTCCCTGGTCAGTAATAGCTAATATGAGGAGAAGCAGTCCTGACCAAAGGTCAGTGGTCACATAACCAGTAATTGTTCTCAAGGCTTCACATGACCCTGATCAGGGGGCTAAGCAGGTGCTGCACCTTGCCCAAGGGTGACCTGCAGGCTAGCAGAGAGAAGGAAGGCCTTACACATCTTTTGGTAGAGATGTATCTCCATCCCAACACCCATTAGAGGATTTTAAAATATCTTAGATAGTCAAAAATATAATAGAAAAATGGAGGGCTATGTAGGAACAATGGGTTAGATTGATCTTAGAACAGGTTAAAAGGTTGCCACTACATTGTGGGCCAACGGGACTGTATGGTGCCCTAATGTCCTGTGTTCTAATAAGCTAATTTGTCATCACCATATCTCTGCAATAGAAATCAGATTGTATCTATTTCTTTTAACTGTGCCATTAATTTTCCCAGTTGCAACAAGTCCTGTGTGCATTCAGATAAATTGCCTTTAATTTTTTTTTTAAACTTTGTCTGTTTGCATGCTCAGTCCCTTCTTGTCCCATCATAGAACTCACTGCCCACATTGCAACCTACACATGGCTTTGTCCTTTCCCTTCAACACACAAAGTTCCCCCTCACCCACTCTCCTGCCCTGTTTATTTAATGTATAGCCCTATTCACAACCCTAGTTATTTATAGACACAGATGACTACAGATACTGGAATCTGAAGCAACACACAAAATGTCGAAGAAACTCAGCAGGTCAGGCAGAATTTGTGGAGGGAAAAGTACAGATGTCTTTTCATTTTCACACCCTTCAACTGGGCTAAAAGCCAGGATGAAGGATTTCGACCGGAAGTATCAGCAATGCATTTCCCTCCTCAGGGACTGCCTGAGCTGATGGGTTCTTCCTGCATTTTTTCTGTTACCCTTGCTACTTAAATCATCTATACACTGGTATGACAGGTGCCAGCCCCAGTGGAACAGCTCTCTCTTTTCCCAATACAGGTGTGGAAACCCATGGATTAAAACCCACTTTTCACAGGTTGTATAGAGATTATTACCATTGTGGTTCTGCTCTTTGGTTTTGCCCCCAGCTGATCCCTTTACAAAAGGCAAACTTGCAGATCTTGGAAATCCAAATTGAAAGCAGAAAATGCTGGAAGCAGTCAGAAAGTCAGACAGCTTCGATGGATAGACAAATAGTTCGGGTCAATGGTCTTTCATCACCTGGAATCAATCTATTTTTTTTCATCCCCACTGACGCTGACTGACTCCAGCACTTACTACCTCATCAGAATACCTTTCTTGGTCCCATCAACACTCAGTGTCCACTTTATAAGATACCTCTTGTACCAGTGGTTGCATGTTCATGGTCTTCTGCTGCTGTAGCCCATCCACTTCAAGGTTCAGCATGTTGTGCATTCAGAGATGCTCTTCTGAACACCACTGTTGTAACTCGTGATTATCTGAGTTACTGTCACAGTCCTATCAGTTCGAAGCAGTCTGGATAGTCTCCCCTGACCCCTCTCATTTACAAGGCATTTTCTCCCACAGAGCTGCTGCTCACAGGAGATCAGCAGTTTCTGAGATACTCAAACCACCCTGTCTGGCACCAACAGTGATTCGATGGGACAGAGTCACTTAGATCACATTTCTTCCCCATTATGATGTTTGGTCTGAGCAACAACTAAACCTCTTGACCATGTCTGTATGCTCTTGTGCATTGAGTTGCTTCCACATGATTGGTTAGGTATTTGCATCAACAATCAGGTGTACCTAATAAAGTGGCCACTAAGTATATGTTGTTGAAATTTTAGTAGACATTTCAGTTTCCACTCTTTACTATTGTTTCTTTGAGGTTTTATTTTCTCTGTTCTTCAAACTTAAAAGTTGTCTTGCTGCTGGTCCTGCTTATTAATTCAACCCTAATATTTTAAAATACCAACACCACATCAAACTACCACTCTTCACCTACTCAGATCTCTGCACTGTCTTGAAAACACATTCTAACAGACTGAGCTCTAGCCTATCTTCTGTACTTCTGTATGTGACCTTCTTTTCGTTGTAACTAATCTCATGGGGATATGAGGAAAAACTTTATTATGCAGGGATTGGGGATAACTTAGAACTCACGGCTTGTGAAGGTGTTGGAAGCAGACTCTATCAGTTAGGGCATCAGAAGAGAACTGGTTAGGCACAAGTGCAATAGTTTACAGCGATATGGGAGAAGATCTGTGAGGCATGGAAATAACTACAGAAAGCTGGGGCGGATGCAAAGGCCTAGCCGGCCTGCTGCAATAATCCAATAATCATATGACTGATGCAGTGAAAATCTTCCATTTTCCACCAGTTGCCAAGTGTTAAATCCAGTGATCTTTGGATTTATTTCAGCCCACTTTTCGTAGCAGACTCTCTCAGTGGTGATTAGACGAGTATCAACAGTCTGATTTAGACAGATTGCAAGATGCAGAACATTCCATAACACACATTCATAATTCTAAATAAAACACAATTCTGAGACCTCCTATCTGAACTTCTGGGGAAATGCAATGCCAAGCCAAATAAGACAGCAAGAACGATGTTTTCCTTGAGCTGAATGCACTCAAGCTATAGCTGATGGCAACTAGTAAGTTTGTGCTGACTTCTGTTGGTTCTTCCCAAGCACCGTGACCTGGATCCATCTCCACTCTAACCCCTCTTCTCTTAAAGTTAAAGTCTGTCCCGAGCCTTATAGGCTCATGAGGCCAGTGCTTATGCCAGTTTCCGTAGCGTGAAGTGACTGAGAGTACGAGACTCCCCCTGGATAGGATGCCAGTCTATCACGAGGTTAACCCCCAGCATTTTGCTGGTACCCATTTTCAGCTGGGTGGACTGGAGCAATGTGTGGTTAAGTGCCTTGCCCATGGACACAACAGGCTGCCTCGGCTGGGGCTTGAACTCACGACATTCAGATCGCTAGTCCAACGCTTTAACCACTTGGCCATACACCACACCCCTCTTCTCTTACTAGAACCTATCCCCTTCCACGAAAGAATGGATTATGATCTTATTTTGAATGCAGCATGTGAAAAGCCATCGTACAGGATGATTGCAGGATCTCAGATCTAAGGTATTGGGTAATCACAGAACCTGAGCTGCCAGAGGTAGTGATTGAGGCAGATACATTAACAAAATGTAACACCCACTTTGCCTAGTGGCATAATCGTGGGGTGATAACCCCCCCGCCCCGCCCGGCCAAACCTTAGCACTCTCATCTGGATGCTGCGTGTGATATCCCCTGTGTAGAATCAGTACCCCAAAATTAACCAGCACTACACAATGTGCAGTTAAACAATTAAGATTTTTTATTTGACTATGGGGTTAGCAGAGAAACAAAATATAAAATAAAAGGGTGCCAATAATCTCATTAGACAGTCCAGTCACAAATTGCTGGAGCTCACGGATTTTTCTCTTCATTGATCCTCCTTTGATCATCGCCGCCCCGAGCCCGGGGCCCAGAGGGTCTCGCCACCCACCGTCTCCTCAAGCCGTGTCTTCTCCCTTCACCCTCCTCATGCCTTCTCCCTGAAGCCCGTGCAAACTAACAGCTTTCACACAGACAGAAAGAATAACATCTCTTCCATTGGTTAACACAGAATTCCAAAGCCCCGTTATCTGTTATAACCCAAGCATGCTGCTCCACAGAGAAACTACTACCTCGGCATTTAACATTACAGAGAAGCCATTTTATTATAAGCCTTAGCAAGTAACATGAAAGAAGAAACCCTTACAAATATATAAAAGGAATTTGGCAGGGTACATTGATAAGAAAGGTTCAGAGGGATATGTGCTAAATGCAGACTAGTTGGACTAACTTAGATAGGAATCTTAGGCCAGTTGGACTGTTTCTCTGTTGTATGACTCTATTACTCTATGTACCTTTCGAGCATTCTTCAAATAGAAATCATTTTTATTCAGTGAACCAGCATTGACTCAGTTTGCATTACTAGGAAAATTCAACAGCATCAGACAGTCTTGAAGCTCCAGTGCGATTCTGCGTTAGAGTCACACGGGTGTCACCATTGTCATGACAGTGTTTTGCAGGACAGTTTATGGTGAGGCTGACTGGAAGGCCCGCAAAGTAACTAATGTACTTTGATCCAACATTGGGCCCCACCACACTGAACCACAACACATCCCTCCTCATCCTCTCTCACCAATTGATAAGCCATTACTTCTGGTTCTCACCAGACACAGCTGATCCAGGAAAGGTTACCAAATAAATGTACCCTGGAATCCCTGATACTCAATAATCACAGAGACTAGGATCAATTGCATACAGTAATTACAGTCCCTATGACATACAGTATCAAGAAATCACAGAGTTTGGAATGCAGGCCAATTAGTAATTACAAGGCCGAGATCTGTGTAATTACAGGCAGTGATTCATGGACTAACTAATTACAGAGACTGTGTTCCAGGTCAACGAAAAACTTGCAAGATCCAGAACCAAGGTACTCAGAAATCACATGACTACCTGCCCAATACACTTCAGCTTGACCAGACACTACCTCCAAACTTAAAAAAAAAAGACGACAAATTCTGAACACAAGAGAATCTGCAGATGCTGGAAATCTAGAACAACACATTCAAAATGCTGGAGGAACTCAGCAGGTCAGGCAGCAACTATGGATAGGAATAGGGAATTGATGTAATGGGCTGAGACCCTTCATCCGGATGGTTCAGTACAAATATATCTGAGCAAGTTTCAACCACCAGTATTTAATTGTGCAATAAATAAAGAACTCAATCAGAATCAGAATCAGCTTATTATCACAAAAGTGTCATAAAATTTGTTGTTTTGAGGCAGCAGTACAGTGCATTACATAAATATGCTATTGAATTATAGTAAGAAATGTATATTAAAAAGATAAATAATAATGCAAAAAAGAGCACAAATAGTGTGGTAGTGTTCATAGATTCATGGATTTTAAGATGGCGCCAGTGAACAACATGACCAGAGGCGATGTCCTGTAGACAGTTCATGAAACTACTTCTTTTATTTCTGTTATTTCTTCTTTTTCTTTCAAATATGATTCTGCTATTAAGCTGCATTTAATTGGAACCTGTGATTTACATTTTTATGGTGTGTTTAGGGCCGGTTGATCAATCTGGCGCTTTGCTGCCTCCGAGGGTGTTCGGTGAGGTTTGGAGCAGAGTGTGTGACCTGGAGGCCTGGAAGTCTGGATGTGGGCCAGGAGCCCTCTCTTTGACTCTCTCTATTGAGCCCAAGATTGACCCTTTTGCCTCTCTCTGACTGAGGCGATGAGCAAGGTTGAAGTCGACAAGGACGAGAGCGGAGGTCAGGTGGGCGTTTGGCGCCATCTCCCTGCACTCTTCCTCTTGATAGCTGCTGTCAGAGGAGTCTTGGGATTCACATTGCAAGAATTGATCAGTGAGGCTGCGGACTCATTTGGAGAACTTTGAGGTTCAGGTTGCATGTGTTTCTGGATTCTTGTTGCTTGGTTTTGCTGCTTGGTTTGGTCATGGTGATTGTTGTAGACTGGGGCACTTTGGTGAAGAACAGCACTGCGGCCTGCGGTGAGCTAGTGGCATGGCACTGAACTGAACTAAACCAAATACTGCTGGACTCTTGGTTTGATGTTTGATATTCTATGTGTCGTTTGTTTTGCTTTTTGCGCTATTTGCTCTCTTTTTGTGCATTGAGTGTTTGATGTTTTCTTGAACGGGTTCCATGGTGTTTCTTTGTTTCATTGGCTGCCTCCAGGAGGACACATTTCAGAGTTGTATTCTGTACTTTGAATCTTTGAATGGTCTGTTCAAAAATCTGATGGCCAAGGGGAACAAGCTGTTCCTAAACTGTTGAGTGTGTGTCTGCAGGCTCCTGTACCTTCTCTCTTATGGGAGTATTGAGAAGAGGGCATGTCCTGGGTGCTGGGGATCCTTAATGATCCATATCAATCAATTGATTGAACAATCAATATCAATGGGGGGTTAACTCTGCTGTGATTTCCAATGTCACTTACTACCTGCGCCTGTGGTGAGGGGCCACGTGTGGACAAGAAGAGAGTGAGACTGGACTAGCTTTTCCTTCTTCCCCTCCGCTCACCATCTTGGTCTGACATCTACCCCCTTCTTTCCATTCCCGATAAAGGGCCTCAGCCCTAAACGTCGACTATTTATTCATTTCCTTAGACACTGAGTTTCTGCAGCAGATTGAGTTTGTTACTCTGGATTTTCAGCATCTGCAGAACCTCTTGTGTTTATACCTTCCCTTCAGACTTGGTCCCTCTCAGTGCTCCAGCCATCTCCAGTAAAAGGCCTGCGGCCGAGACATAATGGCCCAGAGTGACCTTTTGATGACATGGTACATCTGTCCCAGTCTGATTATCTCGCATTAAAAGAATTTTGATATAATGTCTAGATATCCAAAAGTGCTTCATGGCCAGTGAAGTACATTTGAAGACTGCACATTGCCAAAGTGCTGGAATCCTGCCAACATATATAAACATAAAGGACCTTCAGCCCAAGATGTTGTACTGTCCTTTTAACCATCTGGAAGATCAAACTATCCCTTCCCTCCCACATAAATCTCCATTTTTCTATCATCTATGTGCCTGTTTAAGAGTTTCTTAAATGTTCCTAATGTATCTGCCCCACTACCATCCCCAGGAAGGCGTTCCATGTTCCCACTTCACTCTGTATAAAACCTCCCTCTGACATTCCCCCTATGCTTTTCTCCAATTACACCCCCTCGTATTAGCTATTTGTGCCTGAGGAAAAAGTCTCTGATAATCCACTTGATCTACACCTCTTTTCTTCTCTTTGCAAAACAAACATTGGGATGAACGCACAGGTCATCCTTTCTTCAATGAGTAAACACTGGTTGATGTCCAACATCGGCCCATTGTTGAGGGGAAAATCCACTGTGCTACTCAGGTTCGTGTTTATTGTCATCCAGCCATACACATGCATACAGCTAAATGAAACAACATTCCTCTGGGACCAAGGCGCAAAACACAATGTATAAATCACATACAGTACAAAACAATAATATTAACACAATAACATTAACAGATAATAAAAATATTCCGTAGATGTACAAGTTGACATAAAGTGCAATTACAACTGTATAATGCTACTGACGCTGACATAAATAAGACTACTGCGTGGTAGCAAGTTATTCAGAAGTCTCATTGTCTGAGAGAAGAAGCTGTTAACCAGCCTAACAGTCCTTGATCTTACACTGTGGTACCTTCTGCCTGACAGTAGGATGGTAAAGATAGTTCAACCACTCAGCAGGGCGGGTTCTGGAGTTAATATCTCTTCTGACGTGCCTCTTCTAGAGCGCCAGATTAAAAATTGTGATCTGCTCTCCACAGCGCAAATTACCTGGTTGTTTATTGATAATATTAGCTTCTCCTTTGGAGTTGAGTCACAAAGTGAATGGAAGTACACTTCAGAACTAAATCTCTTGCTTCTTCACCACATTCACTGACTTGGTACAAGGTAGGAAAGGTCCCAACTTGTAAGTTCTTTGGTGGATGAAAACATGCTCTGAAAAGGTTCTATGTGAGGAAACCCAAGACACTAATACTTTACCAAGCATGAGACTGGAGACACAGTGTGAGTGCTCGAAACAGCCTTTTCTCCATTATCTCCCATCACTGAGGGAAATAAAGATTGACTCTCAGGTGAAAAGAAACTTATAGTGGGCATGACTTAGGAATGGTGCAGTGTGGAAACTAGGAAAAGTATGGTAAATAGATGAAGGACTTGTTGGAAAGAGTGAAGGTTGCTGCTGGGATGGTTAGAGGGTGGGTTAAAGAGGTGAATATCAGGAGATTGGGGAAAGACTGGTAGAGTCAAGAGGGCATTTGCAGGGAAGTGGGAGAATGAGGGAAATCTCTACAGTAAGGGCTTGAATGCTCAACATAAAAATAAATTATCAAGTCATTTAGTATGTATTGAGGTGAATAAACAATCAACATTTTGGGCCAAGACCCTTCATCAGGACTGTCCTGATGTAGGGTCTCGGCCCAATACATTGACTGTAGTGTATGTGGGTTCAATATCTATTCTGAAATTGGATGACAGAGGGGAAGAGGCTGCTGATGAATCGTTGAGTGTGTGCCTTCAGGCTCCTGTACCTCCTTCCTGATGGGAGCAATGAGAAGAGGGCATGTCCTGGGTGATGGGGGTCCTTAATGAGGGATGACAGCTTTTTGAGACATTACCTTTTGCTGGTGTCCTTGATGCTGGGGAGGCGAGTGCCCATGATGGAGCTGGCTGAGTTAACAAATTTCTGCAGCTTTTTCTAATCCTGTGCAGTGGCTGCTTCATATCATGCTGTGATGCCACAGTTAGAATGCTCTTCATGGTACATCTGTAAAAATTTGCAAGGGGCTTTGATGACATACCTAGTCTCCTCAAATTCCTAATGAAATATAGCCACTGTCGTACCTTCTTTGTACTTAAATCAAACTGCTGAGCCAAGGATAGATCTTCAGAGATGTCGACACCCAGGAACTTGAAACTGCTCATTCTTTCCACTGCTGATTCCTCATTTAGGACAGTGTGTGTTCCCTTGACTTCCCCTTCCTGAAGTCCACAATCAATTCCTTAGCTTTACTGATATTGAATGCGAGGTTGTTGTTGCAACACCACTCAACTAGTTCATCTATCTCACTCCTGCACATCTCCTTTTACCATCTGAAACTCTGCCAACAGTAACTACGTAACTGGCAAATGTATAGATGGTGTTAGAGTTGTGTCTAGCCACACAATCGTGGGTGTGGAGAGAATAGAGCAGTGGTGAACTACACATACCTGTCTGGACACGCCCCCTGCTCCTGTGGCTCCTCCCACAGACCCCCTGCTGACTGCTCCTGTGGCTCCTCCCACAGACCCCTCCTGACTGCTCCTGTGGCTCCTCCCACAGACCCACTGCTCCTGTGGCTCCTCCCACAGACCCCCCCCTGACTGCTCCTGTGGCTCCTCCCACAGACCCCTGCTGACAGCTCCTGTGGCTCCTCCCACAGACCCCTGCTGACTCCTCCTGTGGCTCCTCCCACAGACCCCTGCTGACTGCTCCTGTGGCTCCTCCCACAGACCCCCGCTGACTGCTCCTGTGGCTCCTCCCACAGACCCCTGCTGACTGCTCCTGTGGCTCCTCCCACAGACCCCTGCTGACTGCTCCTGTGGCTCCTCCCACAGACCCCTGCTGACTGCTCCTGTGGCTCCTCCCACAGACCCCCTGCTGACTGCTCCTGTGGCTCCTCCCACAGACCCCCTGCTGACTGCTCCTGTGGCTCCTCCCACAGACCCCTGCTGACTGCTCCTGTGGCTCCTCCCACAGACCCCTGCTGACTGCTCCTGTGGCTCCTCCCACAGACCCTGCTGACAGCTCCTGTGGCTCCTCCCATAGACCCCCTGCTGACTCCTCCCACAGACCCGTGCTGACTCCTCCTGTGGCTCCTCCCACAGACCCACTGCTCCTGTGGCTCCTCCCACAGACCCCTGCTGACAGCTCCTGTGGCTCCTCCCACAGACCCCTGCTGACTGCTCCTGTGGCTCCTCCCACAGACCCCTGCTGACTGCTCCTGTGGCTCCTCCCACAGACCCCCCCCCCGCTGACTGCTCCTGTGGCTCCTCCCACAGACCCCTGCTGACTGCTCCTGTGGCTCCTCCCACAGACCCCTGCTGACTGCTCCTGTGGCTCCTCCCACAGACCCCTGCTGACTGCTCCTGTGGCTCCTCCCACAGACCCCCCCCCCCGCTGACTGCTCCTGTGGCTCCTCCCACAGACCCCTGCTGACTGCTCCTGTGGCTCCTCCCACAGACCCCTGCTGACTGCTCCTGTGGCTCCTCCCACAGACCCCCCCCCCCGCTGACTGCTCCTGTGGCTCCTCCCACAGACCCCTGCTGACTGCTCCTGTGGCTCCTCCCACAGACCCCCCCCCCCGCTGACTGCTCCTGTGGCTCCTCCCACAGACCCCCCCCCCCGCTGACTGCTCCTGTGGCTCCTCCCACAGACCCCCCGCTGACTGCTCCTGTGGCTCCTCCCACAGACCCACTGCTCCTGTGGCTCCTCCCACAGACCCCCTGCTGACTGCTCCTGTGGCTCCTCCCACAGACCCCTGCTGACTGCTCCTGTGGCTCCTCCCACAGACCCCTGCTGACTGCTCCTGTGGCTCCTCCCACAGACCCCCCCCCCGCTGACTGCTCCTGTGGCTCCTCCCACAGACCCCTGCTGACTGCTCCTGTGGCTCCTCCCACAGACCCCTGCTGACTGCTCCTGTGGCTCCTCCCACAGACCCCCCGTTGACTGCTCCTGTGGCTCCTCCCACAGACCCCCGCTGACTGCTCCTGTGGCTCCTCCCACAGACCCCTGCTGACTGCTCCTGTGGCTCCTCCCACAGACCCCCTGCAGACTGCTCCAGTGGCCCCTCCCACAGACCCCCCGCTGACTGCTCCTGTGGCTCCTCCCACAGACCCCTGCTGACTGCTCCTGTGGCCCCTCCCACAGACCCCCCGCTGACTGCTCCTGTGGCTCCTCCCACAGACCCCTACTGACTGCTCCTGTGGCTCCTCCCACAGACCCTGCTGACTGCTCCTGTGGCTCCTCCCACAGACCCACTGCTCCTGTGGCTCCTCCCACTGACCCCTGCTGACTGCTCCTGTGGCTCCTCCCACAGACCCCTGCTGACTGCTCCTGTGGCTCCTCCCACAGACCCCTGCTGACTGCTCCTGTGGCTCCTCCCACAGACCCCCTGCTGACAGCTCCTGTGGCTCCTCCCACAGACCCCCTGCTGACAGCTCCTGTGGCTCCTCCCACAGACCCCCTGCTGACTGCTCCTGTGGCTCCTCCCACAGACCCCTGCTGACTGCTCCTGTGGCTCCTCCCACAGACCCCTGCTGACTGCTCCTGTGGCTCCTCCCACAGACCCCCGCTGACTGCTCCTGTGGCTCCTCCCACAGACCCCCGCTGACTGCTACTGTGGCTCCTCCCACAGACCCCCCCGCTGACTGCTCCTGTGGCTCCTCCCACAGACCCCCCGCTGACAGCTCCTGTGGCTCCTCCCACAGACCCCCTGCTGACTGCTCCTGTGGCTCCTCCCACAGACCCCCCGCTGACTGCTCCTGTGGCTCCTCCCACAGACCCCCCGCTGACAGCTCCTGTGGCTCCTCCCACAGACCCCCTGCTGACTGCTCCTGTGGCTCCTCCCACAGACCCCCTGCTGACTGCTCCTGTGGCTCCTCCCACTGACCCTGCTGACTGCTCCTGTGGCTCCTCCCACAGACCCCTGCTGACTGCTCCTGTGGCTCCTCCCACAGACCCCTGTTGACTGCTCCTGTGGCTCCTCCCACAGACCCTGCTGACAGCTCCTGTGGCTCCTCCCATAGACCCCCTGCTGACTCCTCCCACAGACCCCTGCTGACTCCTCCTGTGGCTCCTCCCACAGACCCACTGCTCCTGTGGCTCCTCCCACAGACCCCTGCTGACAGCTCCTGTGGCTCCTCCCACAGACCCCCTGCTGACAGCTCCTGTGGCTCCTCCCACAGACCCCTGCTGACTGCTCCTGTGGCTCCTCCCACAGACCCCCCCCCGCTGACTGCTCCTGTGGCTCCTCCCACAGACCCCTGCTGACTGCTCCTGTGGCTCCTCCCACAGACCCCCCCCCGCTGACTGCTCCTGTGGCTCCTCCCACAGACCCCCCCCCGCTGACTGCTCCTGTGGCTCCTCCCACAGACCCCCCGCTGACTGCTCCTGTGGCTCCTCCCACAGACCCACTGCTCCTGTGGCTCCTCCCACAGACCCCCTGCTGACTGCTCCTGTGGCTCCTCCCACTGACCCCCCCGCTGACTGCTCCTGTGGCTCCTCCCACAGACCCCCGCTGACTGCTCCTGTGGCTCCTCCCACAGACCCCTGCTGACTGCTCCTGTGGCTCCTCCCACAGACCCCCCGTTAACTGCTCCTGTGGCTCCTCCCACAGACCCCCGCTGACTGCTCCAGTGGCCCCTCCCACAGACCCCCCGCTGACTGCTCCTGTGGCTCCTCCCACAGACCCCCGCTGACTGCTCCTGTGGCTCCTCCCATAGACCCCCTGCTGACTGCTCCTGTGGCTCCTCCCACTGACCCCCCGCTGACTGCTCCTGTGGCTCCTCCCACAGACCCCCTGCTGACTGCTCCTGTGGCTCCTCCCACAGACCCCTGCTGACTGCTCCTGTGGCTCCTCCCACAGACCCCCTGCTGACAGCTCCTGTGGCTCCTCCCACAGACCCCCTGCTGACTGCTCCTGTGGCTCCTCCCACAGACCCCTGCTGACTGCTCCTGTGGCTCCTCCCACAGACCCCCTGCTGACTGCTCCTGTGGCTCCTCCCACAGACCCCCGCTGACTGCTCCTGTGGCTCCTCCCACAGACCCCCTGCTGACTGCTCCTGTGGCCCCTCCCACAGACCCCCCGCTGACTGCTCCTGTGGCTCCTCCCACAGACCCCTGCTGACTGCTCCTGTGGCCCCTCCCACAGACCCCCCGCTGACTGCTCCTGTGGCTCCTCCCACAGACCCCCTGCTGACTGCTCCTGTGGCTCCTCCCACAGACCCCTGCTGACTGCTCCTGTGGCTCCTCCCACAGACCCCCTGCTGACTGCTCCTGTGGCCCCTCCCACAGACCCCTGCTGACTGCTCCCGTGGCTCCTCCCACAGACCCCTGCTGACTGCTCCTGTGGCTCCTCCCACAGACCCCCGCTGACTGCTCCTGTGGCTCCTCCCACAGACCCCCGCTGACTGCTACTGTGGCTCCTCCCACAGACCCCCCCGCTGACTGCTCCTGTGGCTCCTCCCACAGACCCCCCCGCTGACAGCTCCTGTGGCTCCTCCCACAGACCCCCTGCTGACTGCTCCTGTGGCTCCTCCCACAGACCCCCCGCTGACTGCTCCTGTGGCTCCTCCCACAGACCCCCCGCTGACAGCTCCTGTGGCTCCTCCCACAGACCCCCTGCTGACTGCTCCTGTGGCTCCTCCCACTGACCCCTGCTGACTGCTCCTGTGTCTCCTCCCACAGACCCCTGCTGACTGCTCCTGTGTCTCCTCCCACAGACCCACTGCTCCTGTGTCTCCTCCCACAGACCCCTGCTGACTGCTCCTGTGGCTCCTCCCACAGACCCCCTGCTGACTGCTCCTGTGTCTCCTCCCACAGACCCCTGCTGACTGCTCCTGTGGCTCCTCCCACAGACCCCTGCTGACTGCTCCTGTGGCTCCTCCCACTGACCCCCTGCTGACTGCTCCTGTGGCTCCTCCCACAGACCCCTGCTGACTGCTCCTGTGGCTCCTCCCACAGACCCCCCCCCCCTGCTGACTGCTCCTGTGGCTCCTCCCACAGACCCCCCGCTGACTGCTCCTGTGGCTCCTCCCACAGACCCCTGCTGACTGCTCCTGTGGCTCCTCCCACAGACCCCCTGCTGACTGCTCCTGTGGCTCCTCCCACAGACCCCTGCTGACTGCTCCTGTGGCTCCTCCCACAGACCCCCTGCTCCTGTGGCTCCTCCCACAGACCCCTGCTGACTCCTCCCACAGACCCCCCGCTGACTGCTCCTGTGGCCCCTCCCACAGACCCCTGCTGACTGCTCCTGTGGCTCCTCCCACAGACCCACTGCTCCTGTGGCTCCTCCCACAGACCCCCTGCTGACTGCTCTTGTGGCTCCTCCCACTGACCCCTGCTGACTCCTCCCACAGACCCCTGCTGACTGCTCCTGTGGCTCCTCCCACAGACCCCTGCTGACTGCTCCTGTGGCTCCTCCCACAGACCCCCTGCTGACTGCTCCTGTGTCTCCTCCCACAGACCCCTGCTGACTGCTCCTGTGGCTCCTCCCACAGACCCCTGCTGACTGCTCCTGTGGCTCCTCCCACAGACCCCCCGCTGACTGCTCCTGTGGCTCCTCCCACAGACCCCTGCTGACTGCTCCTGTGGCTCCTCCCACAGACCCCCCCGCTGACTGCTCCTGTGGCTCCTCCCACAGACCCCCCGCTGACTGCTCCTGTGGCTCCTCCCACAGACCCCCGATGACAGCTCCTGTGGCTCCTCCCACAAACCCCTGCTGACAGCTCCTGTGGCTCCTCCCACTGACCCCCGCTGACTGCTCCTGTGGCTCCTCCCACAGACCCCCGATGACAGCTCCTGTGGCTCCTCCCACAGACCCCCTGCTGACTGCTCCTGTGGCTCCTCCCACAGACCCCCTGCTGACTGCTCCTGTGGCTCCTCCCACAGACCCCTGCTGACTGCTCCTGTGGCCCCTCCCACAGACCCCCCGCTGACTGCTCCTGTGGCCCCTCCCACAGACCCCTGCTGACTGCTCCTGTGGCTCCTCCCACAGACCCCTGCTGACTGCTCCTGTGGCCCCTCCCACAGACCCCTGCTGACTGCTCCTGTGGCTCCTCCCACAGACCCCTGCTGACTGCTCCTGTGGCCCCTCCCACAGACCCCCCGCTGACTGCTCCTGTGGCCCCTCCCACAGACCCCCCGCTGACTGCTCCTGTGACTCCTCCCACAGACCCCTGCTGACTGCTCCTGTGGCTCCTCCCACAGACCCTTGCTGACTGCTCCTGTGGCTCCTCCCACAGACCCACTGCTCCTGTGGCTCCTCCCACAGACCCCCGCTGACTGCTCCTGTGGCTCCTCCCACAGACCCCCCTGCTGACTGCTCCTGTGGCTCCTCCCACAGACCCACTGCTGACTGCTCCTGTGGCTCCTCCCACAGACCCCCGCTGACTGCTCCTGTGGCTCCTCCCACAGACCCCCGCTGACTGCTCCTGTGGCTCCTCCCACAGACCCCCGCTGACTGCTCCTGTGGCTCCTCCCACTGACCCCTGCTGACTGCTCCTGTGGCTCCTCCCACTGACCCCCTGCTGACTGCTCCTGTGGCTCCTCCTCCCACAGACCCCCTGCTGACAGCTCCTGTGGCCCCTCCCACTGACCCCCTGCTGACTGCTCCTGTGGCCCCTCCCACAGACCCCTGCTGACTGCTCCTGTGGCCCCTCCCACAGACCCCCTGCTGACTGCTCCTGTGGCTCCTCCCACAGACCCCTGCTGACTGCTCCTGTGGCTCCTCCCACAGACCCCTGCTGACTGCTCCTGTGGCTCCTCCCACAGACCCCCTGCTGACTGCTCCTGTGGCTCCTCCCACAGACCCCTGCTGACTGCTCCCGTGGCTCCTCCCACAGACCCCTCCTGACTGCTCCTGTGGCTCCTCCCACAGACCCCTGCTGACTGCTCCTGTGGCTCCTCCCACAGACCCCTGTATAAAGGCGATTGAGGCCTGAGCCCGGCCTCTCTGTCTCCAGTATGTAGTATGGTGGTCAACCACTGCTTGTTCCTTCTTCCAGTCAATAAAAGCCGATATCTCACCTTTACGTCTCAGAGTGAGTTATTGATGGTGCATCAAGAGCAGAGGGCTAACTACGCATCCTTGAGGTGTATCAGTGTCGATTATCAGCGGGGATGAAATATTATTTCTCGTCGCCACAGACAGTGGTCACCTTGTGAGGAAGTCAAGGATCCAGCTGCAGAGGGAGGTACAGAGGCCCCAGGTTTTGGAGCTTGTTGATTAGAACTGAGTGTATGATAGTGTTGAACATTGAGCTGTAATCAGTGAACAGCAGATTAACATAGGTATTGCTGTTGTCCGTGTGATCCAAGTCTGAGTGGAGAATCAGTGTGGCAATAGGAAAAGACTTGCTGAGTGTTCCCCCACTTAGTGTGTGTTGTTGCTTGTGTTCCTTATTATAATGTATACAATTGCTTGTTTTTATGTATTGCACTATAGTGCTGCCACAAAACAACAGATTTCCAGACATGTCAGTGAAATTAATGACGGTTCTGATTCTGAAAGGTCGCTCCCTGGGCTAGACAGTCCCATTGCCACAATGTTTATCTCGGCAGTGAGTGCGGCAATTCTCTGCTCAAACCACGTTAATCAAGCACCATCGAGTGCGGCATCCCAATGAGTCAAAACTGCCCAGTTTAATCAAGCATCACACCTGCACCTGCGTGAACAGTTGATGTGCTCTAGTTAAAAAGTAGTCAATGCAACCCAAGTGACCAGTGGCTCAGGTCGGGTGTAAAGAGTACATTAATCCCTCTTGACTGTAATTAAAACAGGAAGGAATTACACCGTCTATCAACTTGATTATGAACTCCCACTGAGATCCCGAAACAAATCATTTTTAATTTGCCTCTTGCAGGAAAGCGTGGATAGTGAGCTGTTAGCGTGATGCATTTCAAGGACCTCTGTTGCCGAGCTTGTTTGTTATGTCATCCCTTGTTCGCTGACAGCAGTGCGCATAGTATGTGTGGAGTCAGTGGACTCATTTTAACGAACCGGAGAACAAACAGATTATGAATGTAGTTTCATTCTCCGACTACCTGCTTGTTTTGTAGTGCTGTCTGTCACGGGAAGTGTAATATGTACATTCACCTCCCTTCTGTCTTCTCTGTGCTTCTGGCCTTCGTAGAAGCTGTCCCAGCCAGATTCGTGACCATCCTATGAACCTGTCAACTCCCTTGAATTGCATCCTAAAAGTTCAAAATACACGTATTATTAAAGTATGTAT
The DNA here is from genome assembly GCF_048418815.1 of Hemitrygon akajei. Lineage (NCBI taxonomy): Eukaryota > Metazoa > Chordata > Chondrichthyes > Myliobatiformes > Dasyatidae > Hemitrygon > Hemitrygon akajei. The sequence continues at coordinate 36,902,200 of NC_133150.1, forward strand.
GTGATGTGTAACACTGTGATTCATCTTACCATAGACAGCCACGAAGCAAAGAAAACCCTGGAACCTGTTCAAAGAGAAACTTCAAACACCATCTCCCTGTACCTCACCACCACCAAGTGCAAAAGCACAAATCATGCAAAAGGAAGAGCAAGGCACACAGAATGTAAAACACAGAAATGAAAGAGTCCTGGTATATTTACCTCTTGTAAATCGGTGAGACCCGACGTAGATTGGGAGACCGCTTCGCTGAGCCTCTACGCTCCATCCGCCAGAACGAGCGGGATCTCCCAGAGGCCACCTATTTTAATTCTGCTTCCCATTCCCATTCCAATAAGTCCATCCATGGCTTCCTCCACTGTCAGCATAAGGCCACACTTAGATTGGAGGAACAACACCTTATATTCCATTAGGGTAGCCTCTAACCTGATGACATGAACTTCAATTTCTCAAACTTCCAATAATGCCTCCCCCCTTCACCATTTCCCATCCCCTTGCCCTCTCTCATGTTATCTCCTTGCCCACCCATTGCCTCCCTCTGGTGCTCTCCCCCTCCCTTTTTTTCTTTCTTCCATGGCCTTCTATTTCACCAATCAACTTCCTGGCTCTTAGCTTCATCCCTCCCCCTCCAAGTTTCACCTTTCTCCTGGCGTTTCTCTCTCCCCTCCCCCACCTTTCAAATATACTCCTCAGCTTTTTTTCTCCCGTCATGCCAAAGAGTTTCCACCCAAAACGTCGACTTTAATTTTTTTCCATAGATGCTGCCTGGCCTGCTGAGTTCCCCCAGCATCAGTTCAGTTCAGTTGAGATCAATCTAGCACTCTGTCGCTCACCATCCTGCAGGCCGGCCCAGTCAAAATCGTCCAAAGGAGCAACCAGGGACCAGAAGCAGATGATAATGTGAACTACCGAGTCCCATCCACCAACTGCACTGATTAAACATCGCCCGAGACCCAGAACACTGGCACAATCCTCCGGCAGCATCGAGAGAGATGGAGAGGGAAAGAGAGACTATCACACACAGACACCGTTCTCCGGCAACAGTGAGCAAGAGGCTGGTAGACGGCGTTGAACACCCACTCACCTTCCACTCGCTTCTCGATGATTTCAATCTCCATCGATGCTGAGATCACGCCCAACCTCCAGGCTTCTTAGCCTTGAGGCCGCATACTTCGCCTGAAACCTCACTGAACATCCTCAGAGACAGCAAAGCAGCAGATAGCTCAATCAACCCAAAAGCACACCACCAAAATGTAGATTACTGGCTCCAACAGTAGCAGAACCATATTTTAATGAAAAAAGATGTACAGTAATAGAAGTGGAAGACTTAAACTTTGTGAACTATCTGGGGAATGTCGCCCTCGGTCGTGTTGTTCACTGGTGCTGTCTTCCTGTGTCTTGATCACTGAGAAGGTCTATTTCCTAACAGCTGAACAACCCTATCCAATCCCTTTGGTTCCTTAGGCACAAGGGGCTGCAGATGCTGACACCTGGAGTAACAAACCCTGTCAGGCAGCATCTGTAGAGGGAAATGGATAATTGACTCCTTGGGTTACGGCCCTTCATGTGAAACAGATCAGATGAATGGTCTCGACCTGAAGTGTTGACCGTCCCTTTACCTCCACAGATGCTGCCTGACTTGCTGGGTTCCTCTAGAGGTTTATGTTTGGCCCCTTCTGTGTTAGTTTTAGGATAGAGGTCCTTCCAACCCTGTTCCCCCTATTTGTGACATATAAGTGCACTTTCAAATCTCTATCTTTTGTTGTATTCTGCATTGTCCTGCCAGGCATTGTGGTGTTGGTGCTAGAATGTGTGGCAATGCATCAGATGTGTTGGTTGCTAATGCAAAAGACACATTATTCTGTATGTTTCAATGATCAATTATCTTGAATCTTGATTCCATCTCTTTCACAGCTGGTCTACCATTTACCATACTAGTGTAGTTAAAAAGCTGATTTTCTCAGCCTTTTCTACATCTCCACGTCATTCCCAGTAACATAAAATTGAGTCTCCCTCCATCTCTTTTTTTAGTCCCCAGCATAACTTGAAGCATTACAGTCCTGGGTGCACAGCTAGATTTATGAAACCTTGTTATCATATCTGCTTGGACATGCCCAAAGAAATATATCCTCAGTCATAGCCCTTAAAACAAAAATAACTCCAGACTGAACTCCAGTTCTAGCATTTGGAACCAAACACCAATGTAGGGAGTACAATGTTTTACTGTTACTACAGAGTAAACTTGGCTCCGCCAAATGGCGATACAAGTGCTTTTAGACCTCTTTCTTTCCTTCCAGAAACATACGACACAGAACTGCAAATGTCGCTCAGAGTAATACACACAAAATGCTGGAAGAACTCAGCAGGTCAGGCAGCATCTGTGGAGAGGCATGAACTGTTGACATTTCAGGCCCAGGCCCTTTGTCAGGGCTCAATGTGAGTCTTGACCCAAAACGTCAACTGTTTATTCCTCTCTATAGAGGCTGCCTGACCTGCTGTGTTCCTCTTGCATTTTGTTTGTGTTACTCTGGTTTCCAGCATCTGCAAAATCAAAGGTTTCAAAGGTACATTTAACATCAGAGAAAGGTATACAATATACATCCTGAAATGCTTTTTCTTTGCAACCATTCGCAAAAACAGAGGAGTGCCCCCAAAGAATGAATGACAGTTAAATGATAGAACCCCAATGCCCCCCCCAGCTCCCCTCCCTCCTGCGTGTTAGCAGCAGCAAGCACAGTCCCCCCCACCGGCAAAAAAATATCATTGGCACTCATCACCAAGCACTCAAGTGTGAGCAAAGCATCAGCAAAGACACAGACTTTCAGTAACCCAATGATTTCACGTTCACCAAGTTCATTCTCTCTCTAATAAGGGAGAAAGAGATGTCTCCGTTTCACAGTGAGAGGGGAGACATAACAAACATCTTGCTGGTTTATGATGTTAAAAGTCTGTTGCATCGCTTTTTCTGAGCTCTGTGCCCGAAGATCTCAGGTCTCTACGCACACAGCCAAAGATCTTCCAGCTCCCATGACACACCGGTCTGTCGGGACATCGACCTTCGATCCACCCATCTCCAGAGCACTGAGATCTTAGGCCTCCAAAGGTGAGCCGAACTCTTAGGCCGCACCTTTGACATGTCGGATAACAGCCAGTCATGAAATCTCGAGAGCGGGTCCCGTTCCCAGAAAAGAACCAAAGTCAGTGTGTGACTCCAGATCAGAGTCTTCAAAAGAACCCTGAAAGGGAAAAATAGAGATATTAAAGATAGAAATAGAGCTGTTTCTGAAGATGCAAGCAAAGGAGTAAACACAAAGTACACTGCAAATGCTGTGGTCAAATAAACAGGTACAAACAAGCTGGATGAACTCAGCAGATTGGGCAGCATCCGTTGAAAGGAGCAGTCAACGTTTCGGGCTGAGACCCTTCATCATGACGGAGTCTTGCAAAGGAGTAGCCATTTAGCACCATCTTGACTAAGCTCTGCTCTCCGAATCTCTTGAGTTTGTAAATATAACCTAGATTTTACTTCACTAAGAGCTATCTCATTAAATCCAGCTCCCTTGTCCATATGTGTGAAGAGCTCATTGGCACAGTAATTTAAAAAGTACCTCTTTGACCCAGCTCTCTCTCATTCATTCATCTTTACAACCCAATTTTTCATTGTCTGGATGACCATGGATTTATTTCTTCAGAGAAAAAAAATCAAGCAGAATGATAGCCTCATTAAAATAATTAAGGAGCTTTTGTGAAATTTCATTGGTTGTTGATACAATGGTAACTCATCCAGACCACATGGATGATCAATTTCAAAGCAATAAGCACAGGGATTTCTTAAGAATGCATTAATGCTACTATTTCATAGGATATTTAACTGTCTTGATTCACAAATTCAGCAGACAAAATCTTTTACAAGCTGAGAAATAAAGCTTCAGAATCAGGTTCAATATCACTGACATATGTTGTAAAATTTGTTGTTTGTGGCAGCAATATATAAAGAAATACAATAAATTACAAATGAAATACAGGCATAGAAAAAATGAAATAAATAGTGCAAAAGAGATTAAATATAGTGAGGTAGTGTTGATGGCTTTGTTCATTGTCTGTTAAGAAATCTGATGGCAGAGAGGAAGGAGCTGTTCCCAAAACATTGACTGTGTTTCTTCAGGCTCTTGTACATTCCCTCTAATAGAGCATGTCCTAAGTGACAGGGGTCCTTAATGATGGATGCCACTTTTTTGCGGCATTGCCTTTTGAAGATGTCCTTGATGGTATGGAGGCTAGTGACCATGATGAAGCTGGCAGAGTTTACAACCCTCTGCAGCTTTTTTCTGATCCTGTGGCATTGGCCCCTCCATATCAGATGATGATGCAGCCAATTAGAAAGCTTCCCATTCTACATCCTTAGAAATTTGCTGGAGTCTTTGGTGACATACCAAATCTCCTCAAACTCCTAATGGAGCGCAGCCTTTGACGTGCCTTCTTCTTGATTGCATCAATATATTGGTCCTAGGACAGACCTTCAGAGAGGTTGATACCCAGGAACTTGAAACCGCTCACACTTTTCAGTGCTGACCCCCTCGTTGGACTGGTGTGTGTACCCTCGACTTCCCCTTCCTGAGGTCTACAATCATTCCTTGGTCTTACTGACGTTGAGTGCAAGGTTATTGTTCTGACACCACTCAACCAGCCAATCCATCTCACTCATGTCTACCTCCTTGCCATCATCTGGGATATTGGGAGCAACTGTTGACACATCAGCATGATGGTGACGAGATTCTATGATCTTACAACTAAGTTAGTTCCAATTTAATTGCATCCTAATTTACTGCTATCTGTAATAAGATTCTATCAAAATACTGAATACAGACTGTTCTCTTAACAGTATTACTGGAGTATATATTCTATAGCCTTGCTGGTCATTTGAGATGTAATCCTTATAGATAATGCCACATACTGGAGTTTATTATCAAGTCCATGGCCAATTAAAATAGTCTGCATTTGTGTGGCATCTTTAACACAGCAGTTTGCCCAGGCTTCCAGAATTGGAATTGGAATTGGTTTATTATTGTCAGATGTTCCGAAGTACAGTGAAAATTTTGTCTTGCATACTGTTCACACAGATCAAATCATTACACAGTGCACTGAGGTGGGACAAGGTAAAACAATAACAATGCAGAATAAATTTCTACAGGGAAAGTGCAATGCAGCTAAACAATAAAGTGCCAGATCATAACCATATAACAATTACAGCCCAGAAACAGGCCATCTCGGCCCTTCTAGTCCATGCCGAACGCTTAACTCTCACCTAGTCCCTCCGACCTGCACTCAGCCCATAACCCTCCATTCCTTTCCTGTCCATATACCTATCCAATTTTTTTTAAATGACAATATCGAACCTGCCTCTACCACTTCTACTGGAAGCTCATTCCACACAGCTACCACTCTCTGAGTAAAGAAGTTCCCCCTCATGCTACTCCTAAACTTTTGCCCTCTAACTCTCAACTCATGTCCTCTTGTTTGAAACTCCCCTACTCTCAATGGAAAAAGCCTATCCACGTCAGCTCTGTCTATACCCCTCATAATTTTAAATGCCTCTATCAAGTCCCCCCTCAACCTTCTACGCTCCAAAGAATAAAGACCTAACTTGTTCAACCTTTTTCTGTAACATAGGTCCTGAAACCCAGGTAACATTCTGGTAAATCTCCTCTGTACTCTCTCTATTTTGTTGGCATCTTTCCTATAATTCAGTGACCAGAACTGTACACAATACTCCAAATTTGGCCTCACCAATGCCTTGTACAATTTTAACATTACATCCCAACTCCTATATTCAATGCTCTGATTTATAAAGGCATGCACAGCAAAAGCTTCCTTCACCACCCTATCCACATGAGATTCCACCTCAGGGAACTATTACGAGATAAATTATAAGGTCAAGACTGCATCTTATTGTGCTAGGAACTAATTTAATAGTTTTATAACAGCAGGGTAGAAGCCTGGTAGTACTTGCTTTCAAGCTCTCATATTTCCTGCCCAACAGTGTTATAGAGTCCTGAAGAAGAGTATATTTAAGGTGGTTCTTGATTAGTTAGAGCATCAAACATTATGGGGAGTGGGAATGGGATTGAGGAGAATAATAAATCAGCCATGATGGAATGATAGAGTAGGTTCGCTGGGCTGAATGGCCTAATTCTGCTCCTATATCTTATGATCTTACAGTACTGCACAGAACAATCCTTTTGGCTCATCATGTTGTGACGAACTTCTAACCCCAGTACTTGAGACAGTATAAGAACAGCTGATCAAATGTTGGTCACACAATTGAACTTTAAGAAGAATCTTAAAGACCTTAAGACATAGGAGCAGAATTAGTCCATTTGGCCCATCGAGTCTGCTCTGCCACTCAATCGTGGCTGACCTTATATTCCCCGCCTCAGCCCCACTCCCCAGCCTTCTCGCCGTAACCTTTGATGCCGTGTCCAGTCAAGCAGGAGAAGAAGAATGAGTGATTTATCTTTGACAACCAGAGACATTTGGGGGGTGTCAGAGGTTCTTATTTAACACAGAGACTGGTGGGCGCATGGCACGTCCTGCCAGGGGTGGTGGTAGAGTTAGATACATTAGGAACATTTAGGAAACTCTTAGAGAAGTATATGGATGAGAGAGACACGAGGGAACAGTTAGAATGATCTTACAGTACATTAAAAGATCGGAACGACATTGTGAGTTGAAGAGCCTGTATGGTGATGAAATGTACTATTTATTCATGATGCAGGACACTGAAGTGCAGATCTTATTGAAAAAATTAAATATCCCTTGATTCCTTTTCATGTTACTCTGTAATTTTTTGCCCCTCCTAATCTTCTCATTCAACCTCACCTTGCTGCTAGCCAATGCTTTTCTCTGAGTTTCTCCCATCTTCTTTTCCCTTTGCTTATTCTCTCTGCTTCACCCAAAAAGGAACGATCTTTAATTTATTCTTCTCACCTCCTCCCCGTCTTGCTCACAACTTTCAAAAGGCTCCCGTACTCCGTGCTGGTTATATTCGAATCAAAACATTATTGCGGATGGATAACAGGTTTCTGTACTGTGCAATAACAGAGACCCTGATCTCACCCAGCCTCAATCCCCCAGTTACCCTTGCCATTCCTCCACAGACTACTCGACACTGGACAACACAATGAGACACCACCACAATGTAGGATCATCAAAATGCTTGAGTTCTTCAGGAATTGAAGACTAATGTTTAGAATTATGCTGAGGAAAATTACAGAGACATTAAATAAATTGATGCCATTTTCAACTTCTTTCAACACATTTATTTGCAGAATGGAGGAAATGCTTATTTGTCTCACAGTTGAAAATCATACATGCGAGTAACAAAGAGACCACTTAAGTAGGAAGTGAAGCGAGTGGGGTTAGAGAGAAAGGGGGCCATATCAATAATCATGCGACCAATGGTGAGGCTTTGGAGTTTCTGGTTGTAAAATGAAATCTCCCTCTAAAAAAAGTAGTGGATACAGCCCAGTCCATCACAGGAAAAGCCAGCCCCACCAACATCTACAAGGAGCACTACCACAGCAAAGCAGCTTCCATCATCAACAGCCTTCCTACCACCCAGGTTATGCTCTCTTCTCACTGCTGCCTTCAGGAAGGAGGCACAGGAACCTTAGGTCCCACGCCGCCAACGTCAGGAATATTTATTACCTTACAACCAGCAGGCCTCTGAACCAGCGTGAATAACTTCACTCACTCCGACACTGAACTGATTCCACAATCTACAGGCTCACTTTTACAATTTGTATTCGCGATAGCATTTATTTATTTATTATTGTATTTGCACTTTTTGTCTTAATTAGCACATTGGTTGTTTGTCAGCTCTTGTGTGTAGTTTTTCAATTTTGTATAGTATTTCTTTGTATCTACTATAAATGCCTGCAAGGAAATGGTGACACAGCTGTACTTTGATAGTAAACTTACTTTGAACTCTGAATTTCCTTGTGCATACTGTACTATGAAGAGTGCTTTAGAATGTTAGAATGCAATTAATTGCCCTGATGCTCGCAAACTAACTGCTTCAAATTTCAGCTCTATCCACCCTCCCCCAACTCCCAATGATCCACTCAACCAGCGTTTTAAGTGTAAATGGAATGAAATTTAATATTCTCTTTGTTTTTTTTAAATCTGAACACCTAATAATTTACAGTCAAAATTTTGGTTTAATAGCAGATGGTGTCAGAGTGCGTTTAGATGTCTCTCTGCAGATTACACCTTTTAGAAAGACATTGCATCCCATCAATTCAACAAAGAATTTATAAAAATATATTGCAATCTAAAAAAACTATGAAATATGCATCTAATTTGACAAGATAGATAACTAAAAGCAATATAATAGAAATTAGCTGTCAATGCTTTTTTCCATATCTATTTAAATATTTATTTGTACCTTTTAAGCTCATTTTTATACGGGATTTGTGACAGCTTCAGGAATGTTCCAAAGGACCTCCGGTGTAAGATTATTTGATTTTATGACAGAATTGTTCAATTTTTATCACGCCTTGAAATTCAGAATGCCAATCAGCATCCAGCAAGTGGGCGTTGGAATGACCATTCATCGTAATGTTGAGCCTCAAACAAAACCAGGTGGCAACTTCTCAAGAAATGTAAATGTTTTATTCAATTTTACTCTGCTTTGTACTTTGGAGGCATCTTTTCCTACTTGAAGGATTTGCTTTTGCTTTCTTTAGCCACAAGAATATCAGAACATGAACTCAACCATCCTACCAGGCTCAAAGACGGCTTCTATCTTGCTGTTATTAGACTACTGAATGGTTCCCCCGTATGTTCAAAATGGAAAGTGCGTTGACAGGCTGCATCATGACCTGGTATGGGAACACCAATACTTTTGAATGGTAAATTCTACAAAAGGTAGTGGATTCGGCCCAGTATATCACGGTTAAAACCCTCCAAGCCATTGAGTACATCTACATGAAACATTACCATAGAAAAGCAGCATCCATCATCAAAGATCCTCACCACCCAGGCCGTGCTCTTTTCACATTGCTGCCATCAGGTAGAAGGTATTGGAGCCTCAGGACTCATGACATCAGGTTCAAAGAACAGTTGCTACCCCACAACCGTCAGGCTTTTGAACATATAAGAGATGACTACACTCACTTACCTATCAATTGAGATGTCCCAACAACCAATGATCTCACTTGAAGGACTCTTTATCTTGTTATTTCATGTTCTCATTATTGCTACTTCTTTATATTCACATTTGCAGAGTTGTTATCTACCACATTCTCGTTGATCTTTCATTGATCCTGATACAGTTACCATTCTATAGATTTGCTGAGTACGCCCGCAGGAAAATGAATCTCAGTGTTGTATATGGTGACATTTATGTACTTTAATAATAAATTTACTTTAAATTTTGAATTTCTACTTCATTATGCCCTTACACCTTATCCTCATGCACTTCACTTTCTCTATAAATATAACTTTTTTCTGTAATCTGTTATTGTTTTACCTTGTTCTACCTCCATGCGGTGTGGTAGCGTAGTGGTTAGCGTAATGCTTTTCAGGTTCTGTCTGTAAGGTGTTTGTACCTTGTCTTTGCCCTACTGTCCTGTTTATTATTTATTGTAATGCCTGCACTGTTTTTGTGCACTTCATGCAGTCCAATGTAGGTCTGTAGTCTGTGTAGCTTTCTCTGTGTTGTGTTTTTTTTTATTACGTAGTTCGGTCTAGTTTTTGTATAGTGTCATATAACACCATGGTCCTGAAAAATGTTGTCTCATTTTTACTATGTACTCTACCAGCAGTTATGGTCGAAATGACAATAAAAGTTGACTTGACTTGACTTGTCATGACTGTGTGTTTCTCCCAGATGCTGCGGTTTCCTCCCACATTCTAAAGACATGCCTGTTGAAGTTAGTAAGCTGTGACCGTCTTATGTTGGCGTCAGATGCACAGCAACACTTGCGGACTGCTCCACAAAACCCCTCGGACTGCATTGATGCAAACGATGCAGTTCACTGTATATTGTATTTCAATGTACATGTGAGAAATAAAGCTTATCTTTGCATTGCTGTAATGTAACGATCTGTAAAAATGAGATACAAGACATTATTTTTCAGTGTACCTTGGTACCTGTGACAATAATAAACCAATTTATTAATTCATTTTGATAGTTCTGTCCTACCTCTGGAATGCCTCTTCATTGACCTCGTCCATTTTATTGCACTACCCATCCATAATTTACACTCCCCTCACGTCTTGTCTTTGCCATGTCCTTGCCTCGTTAGCCCTCCTGTTCCATCTCTATCTCTCCTGATTCTAAATGGATTAAAATTTAAAGTAAATTTATTGTCAAAGTATATATATGTCTGCATATACAACCCTGAGATGCATTTCCTTGTGGCCATTTACTGTAGAACTGAGAAATGCAATTGAATTAATGAAAAACTACACGTAAGAACTGACAAACAGCCAATGTTCAAAAAGAAGACAAACTGCAAATCAAAACTGTAAATAAGTAAGTAATACTGGAACTTAACAATCTTGAAAAGTGAGTCCGTTGTGTGTAAAGTGAATCTGTAGCTTGCAGAATCAGTTCAAAGTGGAGGTGAGTAAAGCTGTCCAAGTTGGTTTAGGAGCCTGGTTGGTTGAAGGGAATAACTGGTTTTGAACATGGTAGTGTGGGACCTAAGGCTCTTGTACCTCCTTCCCGCTGGCAGCAGTGAGAAGAGAGCATGGCCTGGATGGTGGGGATCCTTGATGATGGATGCTGCTTTCTTGTGGCAGCGCCCCTTGTAGATGCCTTCAATGATGGGGAGAATTCGATGGCCAAAACTGGAATGACCTTTGGTCTTGAAGTGAGGACAACATAAGTGGAATAGTTTCCCATTTGTCCAACCAGTCAGCTCCAATCCCGATGGCTGCTTGTTGGGTCTGAGTTTCAGTATTGCACCTAGAAAGACTGAAAAATGTTGCAGTCTTACGTGATGGGATTTTCACTGAGATTGGGTGGAATGTGGAACTCTTGGTCTAGAATACAGATTGAATGCCTCACATAGTGGATGTAAAACGAAGAAGAATTTCAGTGGCTGCCAAACTCGAGAAAGATGTTCCACAATGCCTCTCGACTAGCTGAGTTGAAGGATGTTGTGGAGTCAGTATTGTGTCTGGTGGATGGAATCACACTGTGATTTGGAGAGCAGCTCTTTAGCCAGCGCGAGGCAGTTGGGGAGGAGCTTTGCCAAACGTTTTCCCTGCAGTATTTCTTTTCCAGGTTTGGGAGAGGGCTGTGTACAGATCAAAGGGACTGGGACAGATGGTGAAGGAAAGTTTCCTCAGGATGTATTCTTTGTTAAAGGGGCCACATAGGCTCTCTAGGGTTAGAGGTTGGCCCACCTGGTGGAATGTTACCAGGAAAGTTTCTTTCAGGCGCATGTTCCATCGCAAGGTCAGATGCAACTGTTTGTGCCTGCTTCTCGGGTCTGCAGTAGAAGTACACATCTCTCCTTGAAAGTGGTATTTGGGTGACCTCACTCATGCAACAACAAGCAACAACTGTGAGACGTGACAGAAATCAGCGTAGCAGCCAGCAATGATCCTCAGGCTAAGAAGCTGAGATTGACTATGACCCTGATCGTATAGGAAAGGCAGTTAAGACATAAATAGTGTATGTATTTGAAGTCACAGATGCTTACAGATCTGTACAAGGACAAAAAAATGTGGCTGAGCGCTGATTCTTTAAGTAAGCACTAGAGATTCTGCAGATGCTGGAAATCCAGAGCATTACATACAAAATGCTGGAGGAACTCAGCAGGTCAGGCAGCATCTATGGAGAGGTATAAACAGTGGACATTTTGGGCAAAGACCTTTAACTGATGAAGGGTCTCGGCCTGAAATCTCAATTCTTTAAATAGTATGACCCAGCTGAAGCAGGATTTACAAGACTTGTTTGTTCTGCAGGAAAATAAGATCTGTTAGTTTTCAGATCTGTGCATTTTAAAATCTCATTGCTGATGAATTTTGCATGCTGTACCACTGTTGAAATAATTTTGTGGGTGGTTTGCACTAAAATAAAAGTCAGAGTCGAGTTGAAAACCTAGGAGGCAAATCTTCCCCAAAGATGCAAAGACGTCAGGAAATGTGTGGAAAATTGCACTACACTCTGATTTTCAGAGGTACAGCTCTTCTTTTTGGGTGTGAATGAATTTCTAGTCCCTGCATTTGTTTCAGTGAGAGCCAAGTGATCTGTTTATGTGAAGAGACGAGCAAGGACTGGAGCTTGATTCCGCCCAGTTCATCGAAAGAGCATATGCATCATTCTGTAATGTTCAGGCATGACAGCATTAGCAGTTACAGAAGGAAAATTACTTACTTAACCGGATTTAACGAACAATGATAGCAATAGATTATTCAGCCCCTCCCGTCTGTGGAACTGCACCAAGATTATTTATGTTGTGTGTGTATGCATTTCTCCATATCCCTTAATACTTTAGGTTTACAGGAATCTATTCAGATTAGCTTTACTTGTCACATATACACTGAAACACACAGTAAAATACATTATCTGTGTCAAACCTAAATCAGTAAGGATTGTGCTGAGCAATCGCGAGTATTGCCATGCCTCCAGTGCCAAAATAGCATGCCCTCAATTCACTAACATAGAAACATAGAAAATAGGTGCAGAAGTAGGCCATTCAGCCCTTCGACCCTAACCCGTACATTTTTGGAATGTGGGAGAAAACCAGAGCACCTCGAGGAAACCCATACATTGATGGGGAGAACATAGAATCTCCTTACAGACAGCAGCAGAAATCAAACTTGGAGATGTAAAGCATTGTGCTAACCACTACACCACCATGCTATCAATTTTTAAAAATTCTTATTTACCTAGGACTCACTAAGTTTGCGGAAGAAAATTGCAAATTTTTACCATCCTGTACATGAAAAATTCTTAGCAGTTTCACTCCTGAAGAACTGGCTCTGATGTTTTGATCTTATCCTCTCAACCCACCAATCAGCTAAAATATTTTCCCTCTGTCTCTCAATTTATCTCCATATCTTGAAAACCAATCAAATCATCTCTCAAATGTCAAAGATTCTAAGAAATGCAGCTCTTGGCTATGCAATCTCTTTGCATAATTTTGTCATTTGAGTAGAAATGTTATTCCAGCAATACTGCTTCTACCAAAGCCAACTAACTGGTAAATATAATACATAGTCCAACTGTGCCTATCACATGGAATTAGGTAATTTCATAGGAGCTTTCAGTGAAACAGTAGATTCTGCATATTAATATGCAATCCACAGACCACAATCAGTGAAAATAGGCAGCAACACCACCATCACAATTATTCTAAACACTGGTGCTCCACAAGGCTGCAGCCTCAGCTCCCTATACACTCAAGACTGTGCAATCATATTCTGTTCTAACTCATTTTACTGGCATTCAGACAATAGCGGACAGTAGTGGGCCGTATTGCTAAGGAAGTTCAATCAGTGTACAGGAAGGAGATAGGGAGCTTAGTGACATGTTGTCATGACGATAACCTTTCCCACACTCTCAACAGAATAAAGGGGCTGGTCATGGACTTCAGGAAGAAGGGAGTTGCACATGCTCCTGCCTCCATCAATAGTTTTGAGGTTGAGAGGGTTAAGAGGTTCAAGTTCCTAGGTGTGAACATTTCCAGTAGCCTGTCCTGGTCCAACCACATTGATGTTATGGCGAAGAAAGCTCACCAACTCCTTTATCTCTTCAAGAGATTAAAGAAATTTGACATGTCTCTTTCTCCCACCCACCCACTGTTCCACCACCCCACTCACCCGGTATCAGCTATTACCTACCAGATTGTACTCCTTCCCCTCCATTCACCACCTTATTCCAGCTTCATCCCCCTTCCTTTCCAGTCCCGATGGAAGTTCTCAGCTCAAGACATCAGCTGTTTATTCTTCTCCATAGATGCTGCCTGACCCGTTGAGTTCCTCCAGCATTTTGTGTGTGTTGCTCTGGATTTACAGAAACTCCCGTGTTTAGGGCCTGTTTTCATTCTGTGTGATTCTGTGTCATGCTCCTCACGTGGGAAATCCCTTATCCCTGGAGATCACTGAACTTACTCTATGGCAAGCTCATGCTGAGGGCAGATTTAAAGGCCGGTGAATGCCCTTGGTTGGAAGAAGTACTAAGCTGGTCAGGTGAGAGGAAAGGGTTACAAAGAAACATAGAGTAAGTGAAAGGGAAAATTATTTTTGATAGATTTCAAGCTGTGCGGCCATCCATTTTCAATATGAGAGAGAGAAACTAGTTATTTTAAACAGTGAAAAGTTAGAAGCTCTGGAATATCAAAATGATTTTGACACACGTGTAGCACCACAGTAGCATAGTGCTATGACACTATTACAGCTTGGGGCAGCAGAGTTCGGAGTTTAATTCCAGCATCATCTGTAAGGAGTCTCTGTATGTCCTCTCCGAGGAATATGTAGGTTTTCCCATCGTGCTCCGGTTTCCTCCCACAGTACAAAGATGTACCGGGTTTTTTATATTCAATTTGTTCAATATTGTTAATTCAAAGCTGGCTTTTATTGCAAGGGTATAAGATTTAAAAGCAAAATCTGTAATACATCACTACTGAGATTATGACCAGTGGGCCCTCGTGGAGAATTGTGCTTTTGGGAGTGTTTCTTGTAGAGAAGATTTCTCCTAGAATTGGGAAATAAAATTATGAGAGCAGGTTGCATAGCCTTTTTTGCATCTTCCTGACTGGAGAAAACTGAGGAGTGATCATTGAGTGTGCAGGATAATGAAAGGTATTCCCTTTCTTCATCTATCACTCTCTTTCTCTCTCATTCAATTCAATGGGATCGATGCAGGAAAAACTGAAGGAGAAAGCAAACAAATTGGAGATGTTAGAATTAGAGAGGAGTGATACCTCTCTCAGCTTTGGTGGATGTCGATCTGTTTGGTGAACAGTGGTTTTGATGAATTGTAGATCAAGGTCTCTCTTTGGGAGCTTTACTGTTGCTTACATGGTGGGTGGCGGGAGAGCAGATACTTCCTGCTAGAATAAGTGGGGGCAGTGGAAGGGCAGAGAGGGGAGGGTTGATGCCTTTGCTGCTGCTTGTCCATGGGAGGGGTGAGGGGGCTTTGAGGTTCTTGCCTGTTTCCTGTTATCCATTCTTTGGGGTTTTTCTGTTTCATGGATGTCTGTGGAGAATAAGAATTTCAGGTTGTATACTGTATGCATTCTCTGATGTTAAATGGAATCATTAAATCACTGAACCAACATGAAGTGGATTTAGGATTTATTTCCATGGCACAGGTAGTCTAAAGCTGGAGTCCACATTCTCAGAAGTCAGTGGATATTTGATGAAAATATTTTTACAGAACAGGTAGTATAAAAATAGACTTCACCTTTTCAAAAGTTTGTGGGTATTTGATCAAAATATTTTTCACAGAACAGGTAATATAAAACTAGAATTCACCTTCTGAAAAGGCTGTGGATACTCAATCAAAATATTTTGCACTGAACAGGTAGTATAAAACCAGACTTCACCTTCTTCTCAAAAGGCTGTAGATGATCAAAATATTTTTCACTGAACAGATAATGTAAAACTAGAATTTATCTTCTCAAAAGGCTGTGGAGATTTGATCAAAATAACATAAGGCAAAGAGGGTGGGGGAATGAAGAGGTAAGTAAATGTTGAAGAGAAGGTCAGCCATGATGAGATTCTGAAGTGGAACAGGTTTGGCAGGCTGAGTGGTTAGTTGTATTTTTTTGTAACCTAGTACCACATATGGCACTTGGACTTTTTGAGATATCCAGATATCTAAAAGCTTGAAAATTGAACTTACTATTTTGACTCTTTCCAACATCGGCACTACAGCTACATATTTCAATTCCTTACCGTTGTTGGATTGCAGCCTGGGTTCTTCAGAAGTTCAAAATGAGGCAGGCACAAAGCATATTGCTAGGAATTCTCTTAAGTGTTACGAAAGCAAAGAAAAACATGATGAGAGAACAAAGAAAGGACAAAGGAAAGAGCAGCCGTGGTCATCTCATACTAGAAATAACACAAAGTCCCATGATAATAGGTAGATTAGCCACATTTAAATGTCATTACAGCTGCTATTGAAAACTAAGAAGTTTCTAGAAAAATACGAAAGCAACTATACCGTAATTGCTAGAAAATTTTACTGAACAATCACATGTGTATACGTGATTATATTATAATACAAGCAAGCATAGAAAAGTTAAAAGTACAAGAAAAATAACAATTCTACACCCTAATCCAACATGATCATGTATTACCTGCTGGCCATCATTTTTTCTCCTTGATAGTTGCAAATATATTCATCTGGCTGGAAACCAAGAGAATTATAACTAAACTTTAAAATCAGTTAAATTCCCACTTTATTGCCAGAGTGAGACACAATTAATACAAAGTACAAAGTATATTTTATTATCAAACATATATGTCACCATATACAACCCTGAGATTAATTTTCTTGTGGGCATACTCAACAGATCTATAGAGTAGCAATGATAGCAAAATAACAGGGGATCTTCCAGTGTTCCAAAGTATACACTTATTTACACTGGAAAGCAAATAGATTATTGACTTCCCAAATGTTTCATTCTAATTAATGGCAAATTTAGGGAAAAAATACTATTGAATTACTTGTAGCAGTTGAATTTTGACAAAATGAGCAATGGGAGATCGCATTTGCTGAACACGTTCCATCTATGGAAACCCAACAAAGTATTACAAACTTCCTTGGAAAGAGGCAGTATCCCAGTAAACTGACTGCTCAAGTTCACAAGCATGTCTAAAAGGATGGTGTATCTGTGGTTCCCGGAGCCAGAAACATTTCAGAGGTAAGTTCCTTTACACAGAGAGTGGTGGGTGCATGGAATGGTCTACCAGAAGTGGCGATAGAGGCAAGTATGTTAAAAAGTTGTCAAAAACTCTTAGATAGGCGCACACTGTAAATGATAGCAAAATGGAGGGCTATATCGGAGGTAAGGGTTAGATTGATCTTAGAGTAGGATAAGATATTGGCACAATGTTCTATGTTCTCAAATCTTGTGAGATCCATAGCTGTGGGTACTATTTGTGGCACTCAGGCCTCTTAGATCGTGGGCAAGAGGGAAGGTCTATCATATTTTTTACTGAGTTAAGTATTGTATGTAATTAGTTTTGCTACAACAAGTGTATGGGACATTGGAAAAAAAGTTGAATTTCCCCATGGGGATGAATAAAGTATCTATCTATCTATCTATTTTGAAAAGAACTGGAAGGATCAAGGTATTGGTTAAGATGTGGAAAATCATGATTGGAAGTTGTGGATCAAGGGAGGAGATCGTGGAGAAGAATGAGTGAGTCAAGGATATGGGAATTTGCAGGAATGGGACTGTACCTTAGTGGTTAGTGCGTCACCCTAAAGTACCAGCGATCACCAATCAATTTCCACTGCTGTCTGTAAAATGTTTGTACGTTCCTCCTGTAACTACATCCTCCCATATTCCATGGGCGTGCTGTTAGGGTTAGGCTTAGTGAGTTGTGGGCATGCTACGTTAGCGCCAGAGAGAGCGGCAGCTGTGGGCTGCCCCCAGCACAAGTTCTAACTCTGTTGGTCGTTGATGCCAATGATGCATTTCACTGCATATTTCAATGTATATGTGACAAATAAAGCGAATCTTTGATCTTTACATCATCTCTTGGCCTCAGGACATCCTAAAGCACTTTACAATGAAGAATAGTTTCTCTTCCACCATAGAAAATCACTTTGCCCAGATTCCCACAAATGAAATGGTGACAGAGAAATAAATTGTCTTTGTCTGGGTTGAGATGGCGCTGGTGATGCCCAGGATTACTTATCAGTAGCAAAAACCAAAACAAAGAAAACTACAAAATCCCTCATTAATATCACTTTATTAAGAACAATCAATGCTAACAATGTGAGCAGTGGCAGAGGCAGAATCACAGGTGAGAAATAGTTGAGGAATGCTGAGGTGAGCGGAGGCACAGGGAAGGTATGGTTGAGGCAAGCAAAGGAGGGGACAGGGTTGAATCAAAGTCATGATGTCCCCAAGAGGGAGAAAAGTCCCGACGTCTGATCGATTTAAGAGCCAAGCTGAATTGAAAAGGTCGGGTACAGGCTGAATCCTGGCAGCGGGGTTCAGGCCTCAGAACATTCCATGAGCGAGGAATGACCTGATGTTTGGACGACTCAAGCACCGGGCCAGATTGAAAAGGTCAGGGTGTTGAAACTGGAGGTGAGGTGAGGCTGGTTCTGCTCGCTGCCCCGCAGCATTTACTCAGCTCGGCACTGAACTAAAGCTGTGGCCTGCTCCAGCTGCAGTGATGCCTGGCTTCGCAACTGTGTTTGGGTGTTTGTCGGACTTCTTCTCTTTAAAATGGGTTCTTTTAAAGTTCCTTTGTTTTGTGACTACCTGTAAGGAGACAAATCTCAAGGTTGCAAAATGCA
This sequence comes from Hemitrygon akajei, assembly GCF_048418815.1. Taxonomy (NCBI): domain Eukaryota; kingdom Metazoa; phylum Chordata; class Chondrichthyes; order Myliobatiformes; family Dasyatidae; genus Hemitrygon; species Hemitrygon akajei. Next base: position 36,920,702 of record NC_133150.1, read on the forward strand.
TCCATACCTAGATAATAAATGTACTTTGAACTTTGATGTTGATTAAGAAATACATATTGAACAGATAATAAGACTAACTCTTCAGCTTTCCCTTGAAAACTTTCTGTGAGGATCCGCAAGGCCACTTTAGAGAGCTTTCATGCCTCATTCTAAAGATAGCACCTCCCTCAATATGATATTGGCAGAGTCAGCCAACTTTCTTTCAGCCTTAAGTCTCTGGAGTAAACTTGAACTTGTAGTCTTCTTACTCAAAGGCAAGAGTTCTATCAACTGAGCAAATATTAGTATTCATTATTCATGAAGTTATAATTCAGCTGTCACTATTTTTCCTTGTTATCTTTTATTAAATTATATTACATTGTTAATAATTCCTTAATGAAAATATTGAGAGATCAATGAAAAGACAGAAAAAAAGTATGTAAAGTGTAAGGAACAATGCAGTAGAATAAAGATCGAGAACAGTATTTCTTAAAAATGATGAATTCCCAAAATACAGAATGATAAGAAAGCTGAGAGGAAATCAAAATGAGAAAGAGTGGCATAAGTATTAATTCACATTGTCTGACAGGGATGATGGATTTTGATGTATGATACTCAAAATAGCTGGTGCTATACTGTCCATTAAACAATCAAGATCAAAAATTAACATCATATAAGTTCTTACAAGATTAGTCCTACATTCTACAAAAAGAACATCCCTTTCTAAAGTACCTTATATCGACTATCAAATTATTTATATGAACAGCTGCTTGATAAGTTAATGCCCTGTAAAATTTGTTAATTTAACTTGTGTTTTAAATTATTTGTTTTTCTGTTACATCTGAAATTGGATTAAATTTTGTGATAGGTTTAGGAAATCGAGCCGTGAAACAAAAGGGAAAAATCAAAGCTAATTACTGCATATGGCAGAAGGCACCATATGTGGAGCCTGTTGTTAGGGGACACAGCTGGAGGAGCTACACTGTTAGAATTGTGCAGGCACAGACTCGCTAAGCAATTGGGTGCATTTGTGAATATCGCTGTGGCAGTGAACAAAGTCACCGGAGGGACACTGAAGCTGGTGGATATAGAAGTCTTTCCTCAGCAAAACAAGCAGGCATCATACTGGAGACACTCTTAGAAGTCGTGGTCTCCTGGCGCAATATGTTAAAGAACAAAGGTAACAACAGGACAATTTCTATAGTTACAATGCATTCATAATGATTCCTTTGTGTTGCACAAAATTTCAAACACCTAGATCTATGCTCCAGCGTGTTAATCAGCTCTCTTTCTGAGCTACATTCATCCATGTGCAGACATCTCAGCTGAATGCATGTTTCCTGGTTTGAAACCAACCCCAGTTTGCAGCTCCAGGAAGACCATTGTTCTGAGCTGCATTTTAAACTCAATCTACAGTCCACCTTCAGATCTGAAGGCTAGTTGCAGTTGAAATTAATATTTGCTATATTGCATAACTCCAGAACATCTTAGCAAATATTATCACACTGTCCCAGCACAAAGTCCATCAGTCAGACAAGAATACATAAATATTTTCCTCACACATAATGGCTTACTTATATCATGTTTATTCCCAACACAACTTCACCCGCTCCTTACTAAAGGGAAATCAGAATCAGGTTTATTATCACGGACGTACTGTATGTTGTGATGAATGGTCTTGGCCTGAAATTCATTTCCTTAGATGATGCCTGACCTGCTGAGTTCCTCCAGCATTTTGTGTGTGTTGTGGCATTTGTTGTTCTGTGTACAGCAGTACATTTGAAAACATTAAATTATAATAAATTATAAAATAAATTGTTTGTTCATTGTGTGCCATGTCATATGACGTGGGCAGTCGTAGTCTTTCCATGACCATGATTGTTCTTGATAAATTTTTCGACAGAAGTACTTTGCCATTGCCCTCTTCTGGACAGTGTCTTTAGAAGACAGGTAACCCCAGTCATTATCAATACTTCTCAGAGATTGTCTGCCTGGCGTCAGTGGTAATAAACCAGGACTAGTTTTATGTACCAGCTGCTCATATGACCATCCACCACCTGTTCCCATGGCTTCACACGACCCTGACTGGGGGGCTAAGCACCTTGCCCAAGGGTGACCTGCAGGCTAGTGGAGGAAAGGAGCACATTACACCTCTTTTGGTAGAGACAAACCTCCACCGCGCCACCCAAAAAACAAATAAATAGGGCAAAAGATGAATGATGGGGTAGAGTTCATGAATTTATGGACAGTTCAGAAATCTGATGGATGAGGGGAAGAAGCATTGAGTGTGGGTCTTCAGACTCTTGTCCTTACTCCCTGATGGTTGTAAGATGAAGAAGGCAAGTCCCAGATGGTGAAGATCTTTGATGATGGATGCCACTTACTTGAGCCACAGCACCTTGAAGATGGCAGAGAAGGTTGTGCTCATGATGGAACTTTCCTGTTCTTGATTTTCTTTATCTCCCCTCCTTATATCTCTGTCCAACATTGATGGCAGGATATTCAACCTCAACTCAACATTCTTCTCCATAAACTCCTCCAGCTTTCCCTTTTGCTCTGTAAAATGTCATATAATGTCCTAGCTTTAGGCCACACCATCAGTAGAACATTACATACTGCACAGAATAAGACCATTGTACCCATCATGTTCATGCCAGCTCTCTGACCCAACCTGTAATTATTTTATTTTTTAACCATATGCACAGTTCCCTTCTGTTGAAACTATTTCCACTGGTCTTTATTTCCATCCTGCTTTGATTTCAGGCATGAGCAAGACAAGCTCAGCTAGAATGGCAAGTCAGAAGCTGTAAATTTGGGGAAGAATAGACAAAGTTCCTGCTTCACATCTTCAGCCTGTCAGATGTCATGGATAATGGATGATAAACTTTACAAGTGTCAGGTCAGAATAGTCTGACCACACTGTAGTTCACTGACATGGTTGAGATGCCAGAAAACATTTGACTAACAGGAACCAACACTGTAACAACTTGCAGTTAACAAAGGAGAAGATCCTAAGGGATTTCATGAAGTGAAAAAGAAAGAGCAAACAGGGAAAAGTTCAAACTAAGTACACCCCAGAGGTTCTTTTTCTGTTCTTTGTAACCAATATGTAACTATTTAGAAGGTAAATAAACAGAAGACTTTATTTGAAGGACATGATGCCCCAAACCATAACCTTTGCTTATAACATATATTTCTGGTTCTCAATATCCCTTTTCAGGAAAGTCATCTTTCAATATAAGATTCTACAGCCTCAGAATATTCCAAATTGCTTTACTACCAATGAAATACTTTAAATATAATCACAACTATAAGAGTATTCTCCTCAAATAATCTTATAATTGGGGCATAGGACACGGTCAGCAGCCCAACAGAGTCCTCTGTCCTTGGCTGATGGAAGTTTGATTGGCCCTGTGGTTTCTGCGTTCACTACACTCCATACATACATATTCTAGGTGAAGATCCTTCCTCTCCCAGGAATGAGGCCTTTGGAGCTTCTGGGGCCTTTTGGAGTTTCTATAGCTCTGGATTTTTATGGGATGGGGTGCTAGCCCTCCTCCTTTAGCAACCGGGCTTGGGTGGAGTTACAATTACAAGATACGAAGTGTTAATTTATCCATAAATGCCAATGTGAAACTTAAACTCCGATTTCTTACACACTTGTGCATCACACTTCAGTATACACTGACATTCAGATGCAGGGATATGAGCTTCAAAAAAAAAATTCTTTTTACGTTTAACAGTGTGTCAAAGAACAAAAAAAAAATCTGCTTTAGTGATATTAAATTGAGAGATAAATATCAGCCGGCCTACTGATGATTAACTCATTCGAAATAATTCCGTGTTACCTTTCTCATCACCTCAGGAAGCATAGAGGTTACTCAGTGCTGTGCTGGGAATGTCACACTCTATTTGATGCTCATGCACGTGGAATAGAGTTTGAGCCCATTAACCTATGGCTCTCAATATGAATTCTAATACCAAGGTGGACACTGAAATAATCAGACTCTTCATGTTCAGTTGTATCTCCAATAACACAGGCACAGTAGCATCTATACAATTTCACAAAATTATACATGAATGAAAGTGTTTCCTTCCTTTAAGAGTTCTCCAAAGCCAGTTATGTTTAAGAGTCAGATTTATTTATTTATCACATATACATCGAAGCATACAATGAAATGCATTATTTGCATTAACAACCAACACAATCTAAGGGTCTGTTGGGGGAAGCCAGCAAGCTTCACATAACTATGTTCTTGTACTGGTATTAGTCAACATGTGATGTGGGAAGGGAACAGGAGGATGTAAGGAGGTAAGATCATGTCCTCCATTCCATAAGATCATGGCTGAACTTGTCATCATTTTCCATCTTGTTTGAATATAGCTTTATTGTTTCAGTGCCAGCAATCCTAGTAATGAATATACTAATTGAAATTCATAAGCCTCTATGTATATCAAGGGTTCCCAACCTGGGGTCCGTGAACCTCTTGCTTAGTGAACTTGGCTCATAAAAAGGTTGGGAACTCCTAGTGTAGATGATTACATAAAAGTTTTTTAAAAAAGTAAATCTTCATAAGGTATTGGTCAGACCACACTTGAAATATGCTGGGCAGTTTTGGGCACCTTGTCTAGGAAAGGATGTGCTGGCATCCAATAGGGTCCAATGGAGGTTGTGAGAATGATCCTGGGAATGAAAGGGTTAAAGTACGAGGAGCCTTTGATGGCTCTGGGCCTGCAGTAGCTGGAGAATAGAAGAAGAGAGGGACCTCATTGAATTTTGAAAGGCCTAGATAGAGTGGACATGGAGAGGATGTTTCCTATAGTGCAGGAGTCTAGGACCAGAGGGCACAGACTCATAATACAAAGATGTCTCTTTACAGCAGAGATGAAGAGGAACTTCTTTAGCCAGACAGTGATGAATCTGTGGAATTCATTGCCATGGACAGCTGTGGAGGCCGTCATTGAGTATAATTAAGGTGGAGGTTGATAGGTTTTTGATTGGGAGGAGTGTCAAAGTTTGTGGGAAGAAGGCAGTAGAATGGGGTTGAGGGGGGTAAAAAATCAGTTATGATGGAATGTCAGAGCAGACTCAATGGGCCAAATGGCCAAATTCTCCTCCTACGTATGTCTTATAACCTAAAAGGCCTTCTGCCGAGTCTCTGGCTCTCTACTACCAGGTGAAAGAACACTCTATTATCTAGTCCTTAGCAGGGGAAAACAAGACTCTTGTCAATGGTAAATTGTAAATGCCAACAAGTTCTGAAAACCATGCTCAGACGATATGTCTGGAATCGAAAAGTGATCCATGTGTTTCAGAAAAATGACCAAAAATGGAAATACCATGGGTTATATATAAAAAAACATGCTATTGGGGAAAGGGGTCAGGAGGGGGAAGAGAAGCTGGAGAAGTTCAAAGTAAATTTATTACTAAAGTACATATATGTCACCGTATATAACGCCGAGACTTGTCTTAGGCATACACAGTAAATCCAAAAAGCATAATAGAATCAATGAAAGACCACACCCAACAGGATGAGGAAACTACCAATGTGCAAAAGGCTACAAACTGTGCAAGTACAAAAGAAAAATATAAATAATAATAGTAAACAAATAAGCAATAAATATCAAGAACTTGAGATAAAGAGCCCTTGAAAGCGAGTCCATAGGTTATGGGAGAAGTTCAGTGATGGAGTGAGCGAAGTTATCCCCACTGGTTTAAGAACCTGATGGTTGAGGGACAATAACTGTTCCTGAACCTGGTGGTATGGGTTCTGAGGCTCCTTCATAATGGCAGAAGTGAGAAGACAGCATGGCCTAGATGGTGGGGATGCTTAGTGATCGATACTGGCTTCTTGTAACAGTGCTGTCTGTGTAGATGTGCTCAATGTTGGGGAGGGCTTTACCCATGATGGACTGGGCCATATCTACTGTTTGTAGGATATTCTGCTCATGGGCATTGGTGCTTTAACACCAGACTGTGATGCAGCCAGTCAATATACTCTCCACCACATCTATATAGAAGTTTGTCAAGGTTTTAGATGTCATGCCGAATCTTCGCAAACTTTTAAGGAAGTAGAGGCACTGCTGTGCTTTCTTCATAATTACTCATATGTGCTGGGCCCCAGCGCAGATCTTCTGAAATGATAACACTGAGGAATTTAAAGTTGCTGACCCTCTCCACCCCTGATCCCATGCACTTCTGGTTTTCTCTTCCTGAAGTCAACAATCAGCTCCTTGATCTTCTTGACATTGTGTGAGAGGACGTTGTTGTGGAACCACTCAGCCAGATTTTCAATCTCCCTTCTATATGCTGATTCATCACCACCTTTGAGTCGGCCAACATGAGTGGTGTCATCAGCAAACTTGAATAAGGCATTTGAGCACTGCTTAGCTATACAGTCATAGGTGTAAAGTGAGTAGAGCAGGGGGCTGAGCACACAGCCTTGTGGTGCACCTGTGCTGACACTGATTCTGGAGGAGATGTCGTTGCCAATCTGAACTGACTGAGATCTGCAAGTGAGGAAGTTGAGAATCCAATTGCACACAAAGGTATTGAGGCCAGGGTCTTGAACCTTATTGATTAGTTTTGAGGGGGTGCTGAGATGAGTGGAAAAAATCAGAAATCAAGATTATAAATAAATAAAGAAAAAAGAATAAAAGTTACATCAAAGGGTAAAGACAGAAATGCACAAATGACAAAAGGGATCAAATATTGCAAAGCAAAAGTTGCATTAAGAAAATATTTAAAAAATGAGTCAAGGAGAACTGGAAATAATAGCAAATGGTTGTTAATTTGCATTTAACAATGAGCCTGGTTAAGCTTTACAGGAAGGAGCAGTAGAAATATGATTGGGGCCATGAGGATAGAGAATGAAAATCAATAAAGCCTAACTTTTTTATTTCTTTTCAATCTCCTGCTGTAGATTGGAAATTAGTTTAAACAATCTGACAGTAGGACTTCTGTGGCTGGGAGGCAGGGTGGGGTATTTATTGTGGAGAAGTAATCTGTCAAACTAGCCCATCCTAACGTGACTTTTTGTGGTTCAGAACTGCTTTGTCTTGGGGCTATACCACCTTGCACTGATATTGTCGGCTCTGATTGGATGATGATCTCACAATCCTTAGCCAACCCCACGCTCCTGACACTTGATGCCGAGGACAATCATCACACTACTGACCATTTTCCCATCTCCACTGGAAAGCAAACAGACTGCTAAGGACCAATTGCACGATCCTTGGTTGTTAGTTGAACAGCTTTTTTTTAATCAATAAATAAGAGTTCTAAGAAAACCCACAATAGTGTGAAAATGAAATTGATAGCCTGTTGTTCACGCTAAGTGCATGGTTTTAATTTATGCACATTGATCTCTGCTTCTGAAACAAGTAGTCAATGGAGCCAAATTTCAGGGGTGAGTACATTGAAAATATATTATTTTGTGTATTAGTGCCTTTAAAATTGTTTTAAAGTTCTGCTGCAGTCAATATTCCCTCTAATTTGTAGTGACCAGTGTGCGCAAAAATCTTGTGTTGTGCAATTTTTTGCACAGTGACAGCAGCATGTGCGCACTGAATAATTTCTTCAATAAAAACAGTTTAAACAAGCCAGTTCTAAAATCTGCAGACAAATCATAACAAACTCTGCATTGTCAACACCATCCACATCAGAAACCAAAAGGGAAACGTGCTTGTGTATGATCATGAAACATACTTAACATGCCAACAGGCTAGGAGGTGACGACCTTTTGTGCGCAGTTTAAATTCCTTTGTGCGCTGGTAGCAAAAAATGTGTGCACGCGCACGCGTATTCCTTAGAGGGAACGTTAGCTGCAATATATTTTTAAATCTCTCTGATCTTCCTTCTGGATTCTTCACAGCAGAGTCCTGGAACTAACCACAATCTCTGCCTACCTTTTGTGAACGTTTCATCAACGATGTTAAGTGTCTGTGATGCTACTGCACTGCTGCAAGTTTTTCATAGCACATGTGGTACTTGTGCACAAAGCAATAAACTTGGCTTGGATTTCAATTGCTTGCAATTCCGGGAAAGTCCTGGAGTTTAGGCAATCCTAGTGTAATGCCTCAAATTATGAAAGCACTAATAATTCTATGTGCATTTTCTGCACTGCTTGGTAAACCTTAAACAACACAAGGTTGCGATCTCATCACTGGAGCCTAAGGAAAGTTAATGGCCTAAATTTCCTCAATTTAAGGTCTGTCTCAGACTCTTCCTAAGAGCTATTTATGAGTAATTTATAAAAATTATTTTCAATCTCCCCTTATCACTGCCTAATGGACTGGAAACGTTAAAAGGAAGAAATAACCCTGAGCTATAGAATCAAAACAACAATTACATACGTGTTTTGTGTGTATTACAATGGTGGTGGGGATCTGAAGTGATGAATGTAGTCCAGGGTCCTCGCTCTTTAGTACTCCCCAGTGACCAACTCTGGAAAATAAATAAATGTAAATGTAAAAGGTGAGCAAAAGGATCAGGTTCATTTAGTTGATCCCTGATGGTTAAACAGACACCCCTGTCAAATTTGAGGAAGACTCACTTTATTTGTCACATGTACATCAAAACATATAGTGAAATGCATCATCTATGTCAAATCCAATCAGCAAGGATTGCCCTGGGGGCAGCCCGAAAGTGCTGCCATGCTTTCAGTGCCAAACTAGTGATTCATTAACCCTAACCATGTGTCTTAGGAACGTGGGAGAAAACTGGAGCACCGAGAGGAAACCCATGTGGTCACATACAGGGGAGAACATACAAACTCCTTTCAGTGAGTGGAAATTTCACTCATTTCCAGGTAGAATCATAGGGCTTTTTAGCACAGGGATCAGCTATTTGGATGCTAAGCAATTTAGTCCTAAATCCTAGCATTTTCCCAAAAAACTGTCAATTGGTTTTTAATATGTGAATATCCAATTGCTTTGTGTAAGTTCAAAGTAATTTTTACAGTGAGAGCAAATATATAGAATTATAACTATAACAGCATCAATGAAAGATCAAGAGGAGTGAAGACAACAAAATATGCAAATACAAATATAAATAAATAGCTATAAATAACAAAGATATCAAATAACAAGATAAAGAGTACTTTAAGTGAGATCATTGGTTGTGGGAATACTCCCATGGAAGCTGCTTGTGACAATTTTTCAGTGTGTATATTTTAGAATTTGTGTGAAACAAAAATCTCAGCTGGTGCTTTTGCCAATCCTTGGACCCCAATGGCAGAAGTAGTAGTTTCCCTGCTTAGTCACCCCTAATTTCTTGTGTCCCTTCGGTCTACTCATCTCTGATCCAAAAACAATCATAACACCTCCCGACTCCCCGTATTATTGGCATTCCTCATCATTATTATTACCTTCGGGAAAAAACCCTGAATCTTCCATTCTTCTGAAAGTTTGTTAATCATAGTCATAGAAAAGTACAGTGCAGGAACAGGCTACTTGGCCCATGGTCTTGCCCATGCCGAGCCACTTAAACTAGCTAGTCCCATCGATATGCCATAACCATCCATATCCATACCATCCATGTACCTATCCAAACTTCTCAAACGTTGAAATCGAGTTTGCATGCACCACTTGCGCTGGCAGCTCATTCCACACTCTCACGACCTTCTGAGTGCTGCTAAAGGTTTAGTATAAATATTTTTTTTCCTATTGTATTAGTGTCCTTATTTGCAAAGCCGTAAATCCAATGCGCATTCTTAAGCTGCGTAAACCTGCTCTTCCACCTTCAGACTTGTGAATATGTATGAATCCTCTGGGCTTACACTCCCACATGTTTCTTTCAAAATAGTTCCAGATTCTCCCCGCGTATTTTTCCCTTCTGAAGTATCTGACTTTAAACTCATATTTAAATGAATGTGCTATACTTCTGCTCATTATAGTTTGCCCACCTCTTCCTGAAACCTCCTGTAATACTCACTGTTTCTTACACTATTAATTTCTGTTTCATCAGCGAACTTCAAAATTGTACCCTCCGCAAACCTAAGGCAAACTAATTCCAGTTAACGAGAAAAGTAATTTCCTAATACAGATCCCGAGTGTAAACCCCAATATGTATGTATCTCCAATCACAAGAATCTCTGTACACCATTACTCTCTGCCTCTTTTCCCTTAGCCAATTATTACCCATTGTCTTTTTTATACTTTGTACTCCTACCTTCCAGATAAGACGATTATCAAAAGCAATTTTAGAAGTCCAAATATACATTTACCGTATCAAACCCTCACAATTATTCTTTAAAAGGACTCAATCAAGCTAGTCAGACATAATTTACCTTAAACAAATCCATTCTCATTGTTCTTCATGAAATTGTGTTTCACCAAGCAAATATTAATTTTGTCCTTGCTTGGAGCCTCTATAAGTACAGGGTAAAAATTTTAAGTACATACACTGTATATAGCTAGGATGCCCAAGTCTTTCAAACAGTATTGTATTTGTCAAAGTGAAGCATAGAGAGAGTTTGTAAATCTGCTAAATGATTTTGGAAATGCTGAGGTTGGAGCACTGCAGAAGGGGTGTGGGACAGATGGGGGGGGGGTACAGACACACCCAGCCCTGAGGCATAATTTGATTCCAAGCAATTGGTTTATTGATTATTACAGAATGTCTCTCTGGTTCTTCCTGCTCCCTCCCCTCTCCCTTCCCCTTTTCCCAACCATGATTCCCTTCTCCCTGCCCCCTTCCCACTCTCAGTCCACAATAGAGACCTATTATCAGAATCAGGTTTATCATTAGGACATAGAACAAAGCTTGCCAAATTCCCATTCACATAGTGTGTTGAAATAACTGTCGAGTTTAGATTTGAAAGTCTCTAAGGTACTACTCTCAACTAAACAACTAGGTTGTTTGTTCCACATGTCCACAACTCACAGTGTTAAGAAATGCTTCCTGATGTCAGTCTGAAATCTCCCTTTAACCAGTCCACCTATGCCCCCATGTCCTCGTTGATGGTTTAATTTTGAAGTAGAAGCTGGCATCCATCTTGCTTATATCCTTAATGATTTTAAACACTTTTATCGTGTCTCCCCTCATTCTATGTCTACTTGACTAAAAAAGATTTAATTTCAATCTTGCTTCGTAGCTTGTGCCCTGCAGACCAGGGATGAGTCTCAGCACCCTTCTCGGAATCCTCTCCAGTGCCCTCACATTCCTCACAATATATGGAGACCAAAACTGTACACTGTATTCAAAGTGAGACCTCACAAGCACATTCCACAGCTTAATGAGAACATCTCTGGACTTGAACTCCACTGAGCGCATTATATAGCCCAACATTCTATTACCCTACTGTGCTTTGTCTAGATGTTGATAGTGATGAGTCTGCCAGGATGCCCAAATCCTTCTCATACAATGCACTTTCTAACTCGACCCCCCCCCCATTATATATTTATGTCTAATATTTCTACTTCCTATATGTAATATTTTACATTTACAGTACTTACATTAAATTTCACCTGCTATTTATCTGCCCACATCTGGGTTTTGTTTAGATCTAACTATTGATTCTGCTGTCTGAATGTTATGAGCCCATCCCCATAAACTTATTATATCAGCAAACTTTACTAGTTTATTTGTTATGTGCTTATCCAAATCATTAATGTAAATTAAAAACAGCGGTGGTCCCAAAACCAATCCCTGTGGAACCCCAATTTTAACATCTTCTAGGTGTGAAGATTATCCTCGCACCATAACTCGTTGCTTTCTATTTTTTAAGCCAATTCTACAGCCATTCACACACCATACCCTGAGTCCCTATCTCCTGTAATTTGATTATTAACCTCTTGTGAGGTACCTTGTCAGACACCTTCTGAATGTCCAAGTAAATGATATTGTTATCATAGATTGTAATTGCCTCTTTCATAGAATTTCAGCATATTAGTGAAACATGATTTTTCCTTTATGAAGCCATGCTGACTTTCTGCTAACATGCCTGTTCTTATCAGTTGCTTTTCCAACTCATTGTTTATTAATGTTTCCATTATCTTACCTACGATACATATTAAGCTTACTGGTCTATAGTTACCGGAATAAGTGTGGTCACCCTTCTTGTATACTCGGACAGCATTAGCCCATTTCCAGTCCTTAGGGATTTCGTCAGTCTTCACTGACTTTTAAAAAATATATTTTAGGGGTTTGCATATATACCCATAGACCTCTTTATGTACCCTTGGATATATGTTGTCTGGCATTGCAGATTTATTAACTTTCAGTCTTTTCAGCAGAAGCAGGACCTCACCTCCTAAGATCTCTAAGTCACTTAGTACAACCTTATTTTTCTCTGCACTTACCGGCAGATTGCTGACATCTTCGTGGGTAAATACTTCAGCAAAATATGAGTTAAGAGCATCCGCTATGTCCTTCTCTGCATAATTTATCACCCCACTATTATTCGCAATACGCTTCACTTCCTCCTTGACTTTTCCTTTACTACTAAAGTACTGAAAAAAGCATCACTCACATATGCCATGATTTTTTTTTTGTGGCAGCAATAAATAAAATTACTAAAGTACTGTGCAAAGGTCTTAGGCACCCTGGCTGTGTATATATGCCTCAGACTTCTGCACAGTACTGTATCGTTTTCCTCCTAGTGACATTAGACTGACTAACGTGTTTGTCATCTATTTATCTTTTATTATTGTTTATTTAGAGATACAACGTGGAGCAGGCCCTTCTGGCCCAACGAGCCACCTGTTTAATCCCAGACTAATCACAGGATGATCTGCTATGACCAATAGGCATGTTAGTCTCGCGAGCCCATGGATTTGTGCCTTGGAAAGTTTCCAGGGCGCAGGCCTGGACAGGGTTGTATGGGAGACTGGCAGTTGCCCATGCTGGGAGTCTCCCCTCTCCACACCACCGATGTTGTCCAAAGGAAGGGAAAGGGCCAATACAGCTTGGCACCGGTGTATACGCAGGGCAATGTGTGGTTCAGTGCCTTGCTCAAGGACGCAACACATTACCTTAGCTGAGACTCGAACTAGCAACCTTCTGATCACTGGACCAATGCCTTAACCACTTGGCCACAAGCCAACACACTGTGACTAATTAACTTACTAACCAGTAGGTCTTTGGAATGTGGGAGGAAACCAGAGCACCTGGAGGCCACTAGCACTATATCATATTCAGGGAGGATTGAAAATTTATGATGAGAAAATTTTCTTTCTCCATTCTTTTCTTTCTTAGCAACCCGAGCCTTAAACCATAAGACAGAGAAGCAGAATTGGGCCATGCGGCTCATCAGGTCTGCTGTGCCATTCCATCATGGCTGATATATTATCTTTCTCAATCCTATTCTCCTGCCTTCTTCCCATAACCTTTGATGCCCCTTCCTAATCAAGAACATATCAACCTCTGCTTTAAAAAGCTGTGCAAAAAATTAGGGTGATAAAAATGGTTTGCTTGCCTGTATTAGTCAAGGCATTGAATTTAAGAGTAACACACACACACACACACACACACACACACACACACACACACACACACACACACACACACACACACACACACACACACACACACACACACACACACACACACACACACACACACACACACCCCCCCCCCCCCCCCCCCAAGACCCTTCAGCCTCAAACGTCGACCATTTGTTCCACTCTGTAGATGCTACCTGACCTGCTGTCTCTCCCCAACATTTTGTGTGTGTTACTCTGGATTTCCAGCATTTGCAGAATCTCTTGTGCTCTATTGATTCAAGAGTCAGGAAGTTAATGTTGCAGATTTATAAAACTCTGGGTTTGCCACATTTGGAGTATTGCATTCAGTTCTGGTTGCCCATTGTGAGAAGGATGTGAAAGCTTTGGACAGAGCGCCTAAGTGGTTTACCAAGATGCCACTCGGATTAGAGAACAGGTAGAGTATGAAGAGATTGCACAAATGAAAGTCATTTTCTGGAGCAGCAGAGACTTTATAGAAGCTTATAAAAATGATGGGAGGTACAGTCACTCGGTTTCTTTTTCACAGGGTTGAAACGGCTAATACACGTATTTAAGGTGCAAGGAGAAAAGTCTAAAGGAGATGTGCAGGGCAGGTGTTTTACACAGTGAGTGGTGGATGCCTGGAATGTGCTTCCAGGGGTGATAGTGAAGGCAGATATGACAGGGGCTTGTAAGAGGCTCTTACAAACGTAGATAGACCTACGAAACTACAGAGAATGGAAGGATATGGACCATGTGCAAGCAGAAGGAATTAGTGCAATTAGGAATAATTAGTTTAATTAGATCAACACAATATTGTGGGCCAAAGATCCCGTTCCTGTGCTGCACTGTTCTATTATGTTAAACGCCTCCCATCTGGACTAAATGCCTTGAAACTGTGCGTGATAATAATTCACCTTGCACATCCTTCCTTTCCATTTTTACCCTAACCAATATCCTTATTTCCCTCATGGGTATCCAATGCTGGATGAGTAATACAGAGAATGAAATGCAAGTGTTCACAAGAATCAGAACCAGAATCAGGTTTATTATCACCGGCACGGGACATGAAATTAGTTAACTTAGCAGCAGCAGTTCAATGCAATACATGATCTAGCAGAAAAAAATAGTAAATAAAATAAATCATAATAATTAAATAAACAAGTAAATCAATTACATATATTGAATAGATTATTAAAAAATGTACAAAAAGAGAAATACTGTATATTAAAAAAGTGAGGTAGTGTCCAAAGCTTCAATGCCCATTTAGGAATTGGATGGCAGAGGGGAAGAAGCTGTTCCTGAATTACTGAGTGTGTGCCTTCAGGCTTCTGTATCTCCTACCTGATGGTAACAGTGAGAAAAGGGCATGCCCTGGGTGCTGGAGGTCCTTAATAATGGACGCTGCCTTTCTGAGGCACAGCTCCCTAAAGATGTCCTGGGTACTTTGTAGGCTAGTACCCAAGATGGAGCTGACTAGATTTGCAACCTTCTGCAGCTTCTTTCAGTCCTGGGCAGAAGCCCCTCCATACCAGACAGTGATGCAGCCTGTCAGAATGCTCTCCACAGTACAACTATAGAAGTTTTTGAGTGCATTTGTTGACATGCCAAATCTCTTCAAACTCCTAATAAAGTATGGCCGCTGTCTTGCCTTCTTTATGACTACATCAATATGTTGGGATCAGGTTAGATCCTCAGAGATCTTGATGCCCATGAACTTGAAGCTGCTCACCCTCTCCACTTCTGATTCCTCTATGAGGATTGGTATGTGTTCCTTTGTCTTACCCTTCCTGAAGTCCACAATCAGCTCTTTCGTCTTACTGCTGTTGCTGCGGCACCATTCCACTAGTTGGCATATCTCACTCCATTACGCCCTTTCGTCACCACCTGAGATTCTACCAGCAATGGTTGTATCATAGCAAATTTGTAGCAGCCACACTGTCATGTGTATATAGAATAGAGCAGTGGGCTAAGCACACACCCCTGAGGTGCACCAGTGTCGATCATCAGCGAGGAGGATATGTTATCACCAATCCGCACAGACTGTCATCTTCTGGTTGAGAAGTCGAGTATCCCATTGCAGAGGGAGGTACAGAGGCCCAGGTTCTGCAACTTCTCAATCAGGATTGTGGAAATAATAGCTCAGTAATAAATGCTGAGCTATAGTCAATGAACATCATCCTGATGTAAGTGTTTGTGTTGTCCAGGTGGTCTAAAGCCGTGCGGAGAGCCATTGAGATTGCGCCTGCCATTGACCTATTGTGGTGATAAGCAAATTGCAATGGGTCCAGGTCCTAGCTGAGGCAAGAGTTCAGTCTACTCATAACTAACCTCTCAAAGCATTTCATCACTGTCGATGTGAGTGCTACCGGCCGATAGTCATTAAGGCAGTCCAGATTATTCTTCTTTGGCACTGGTATAATTGTTGCCTTGTTGAAGCAAGTGAGAACTTCTGCCCATAGCAGTGAGGGGTTGAAAATGTCCTTGAATACTCCTGCTAGTTGGTTGACACAGGTTTTCAGAGCCTCACCAGGTACTCCATCAGGACCTTCTGCCTTACAAGGATTCTCTCTCTTTAAAGACAGTCTAACATCAGCCTCTGAGACGGAGATCACAGGGTCATCAGGTGCAGTAGGGATCTGCACAGCCATAGTTGTGTTCTCCCTTTCAAAGCGGGCATAAAAGGCGTTGAGTTCATCTGGTAATGAAGCATCGTTGCCATTCATGCTGTTGGGTTTCGCTTTGTAGGAAGTAATGTCTTGCAGTCCCTGCCAGAGTTGCCATGCATCTGATATCGCCTCCAACCTCATTCAAAATTGTCTCTTCGCTCTTGAAATAGCCCTCCGCAAGTCATACCTGGTTTTCTGGTACAGTCCTGAATGCCACAGATCTAGCCTTCAGCAGACGACGTACCTCCTGGTTCATCCACAGCTTTTGGTTTGGGAATGTACCGTAAGTCTTTGTGGGCACACACTCATCCACACAGGTTTTAATGAAGTCGGTAACAACTGCAGCATACTCATCCAGATTCGAAGATGAATCCCTGAATACAGTCCAGTCTACTGATTCAAAGCAGTCCTGTAAGCACTCCTGTGCTTCCCTTGTGCAGACTTACTTTGTCCTCACTGCTGGTGCTGCAGTCTGCAGTCTCTGCCTATACTCAGGGAGTAGTACAGCTAGGTGACTTCCTGAAGTGAAAGCATTGAATTTAGTTTTAATAAATATGCTGAATGGACTACTTGTACGACAAGACCTCACAATTTACCTCATCATGGCCTTGCACTTTATTATTTTGCCTCTTCCCCATCTTACCATCACAAGAAGTGATCCCTAGGGCATTTTTCATAATATCAGAACATCTCAAAAGTCACTTAATGCCAATAATATATTTCTGTTATAATGCACTGATCTCAGCCATAAATTTGCATCCAGCTAAACCTCAACAACAGTATTAAAAAGAATACCAAAGGTATTGTAGGGTCAGGGAAGCCTGAGTACACATTAACATGCTAGTGGATATTTTAGTTTTATTTAGAGATACCGCATGGTAACAGGCCCATCCGGCCCACTGAGCAGAGGGACCCAATTACACCCATGTCTCCAATTAACCTACTAACCTGTACATCTTTGGACTGTGGGAAAAATTCATGGCACCTGGAGGAACCCCACGCAGTCATGGGGAGCACAGACAAACTCCTCACCGGCAGCGGCAGAATTGAAACTGGGTTGCTGGTGCTGTAATAATGTTATGCTAACCACTACGCTACTGTGCCAGCCATTTTGTATACTGCATATGCCAGAGTAAATCGACAAGCTTACTAATAAATTACATGGGACTCTTGATTTTGTAAATAGAACATAGAAGCAAGTCCAACTGCATCTTCACAACTTACTGGAAGGTTCTCGCTGGGGGGTGAAGAGGAAATGTTTGAACAATCTCAGGAATGAAGGATATAGCTAAATGATTAGATAAAAAGATAGAATAGAAGACAAGCAAGAGAGACCACTGGAAAATGATGCTAGAGAGGTAGTAATGGGGAATAAAGAAATGGCAGACTAACTGAATCGGTATTTCGTGTCTGTCTTGACTGTGGAAGACACCAGCAGCATGCCAGAAATTCACGTGTGTCGGGGGTAGAAGTAAGTGTAGTTGCTATTGCTATGAAGAAGGCTTTTGGGAGGCAGAAAAGACACCAAGAACAGATTAATTACACCCCAGGGGTTCTGAAAGAAGTAGCTAAAACAATTGTGCTGGCACTAGCAGTGATCTGTCAACAATCACTAGATTCCGGAATGGTTCTGGAGGGCCGGAAAATTGCAGATGTCACTCCACTCATTAAGAAAGGAAATTATAAACTAGTTATGCTGATTTCAATGGATGGCAAGATGTTAGAGTCCGTTATTAAGAATGAGGTTTTGGAGTACGTGGAGGCACGTGATAAAATAGGTTGAATACAGCATGGTTTCCTTCGGGGGAAATCTTGCCTGAAAATTCCTATTGGAATTTCTTGAGGAAATAGCAAGCAAGATAGACAAAGGAAAGTCTGTGGATGTTGTTTACTTGGATTTTCAAAAGGCCCCTGACAAGGCTGCTAAACCAGGTAAGAACCTATTAAATTATAGGAAAGATATTAGTTTGAACAGAAGATTGGCTGACTGACAGAAGGCAGATTGGGAATAAAGGGGAGCTTTTCTCATCGGCTGCCAGTGAGTAGTGGTGTTCGCTGAGTCGGTGTAGGATCTTGCTACTTTTCATGTCGGGTGCTCCCAGTGTGGCCTTCTGTTTATTGCTGAGACCTGACGCGTATTTGGAGGCTGCTGTGCCAAGCACCTGCACTCCGTTCGCCAGAAAAAGCGGGATTTCCCAGTGGCCATCCATTTTAATTCCACTTCCCATTCCCATCGTGACATGTCAGTCTATGGCCTCCTCTACTGTCATGGTGGGTCCACACTCAGGTTGGAGGAGCAGCGCCTCATATTCCATACCTCCAACCCGATGACATGAACATTGATTTTTTTGAACTTCCGGTAATGTCCCCCACTCACTTTCACCATACCTCATTCCCAATTTTCCCCTCTCAACTTATCTCCTTACCTGTCTATCACCTCCCTCTGGTGCTCCTCCCCCTTTTCTTTCTTCCATGGCCTTCTGACCTCTCCCATCACATTCCCCCTTCTCCAGCCCTGCATCGCTTTCACAAATCAACTTCCCAGCTCTTTACTTCATCCCTGCCCCTCCCAGTTTCACCCATCACCCATTACCTCTTTCTTCCTCCCCTCACATCCCCCCCCCCCCTTACTCTGACTCTTACTTTTTATTCTAGCCCTGATGAAGAGTCTTGGCCCGAAACATCGACTGTATTCTTTTCCATAGATGCTGCTTGGCCTGCTGAGTTCCTCCAGCATTTTGTGTGTGTTGCTTGGATTTCATTTGTTTTTGAGTCTGGTGGTCCTGGCGTGGATGCTACGTAGCTTTCTCCTTGATGGGAGTGGGACAAACAGTCCATGAAGAGGGTGGGTGAGATCCTTCATGAAGTTACTGGTGCCAGTGATGCGTAGAGCAGTTCTGACCAGCCAATGTGGAGCCTTCCCATCAGTTAGAGTGGTGTTTCCATGCCAAGCAGTAATGCAGCTTGTTAGCATGGTCTCTGCTGCACATCTGTAGAACGGCGTGTGCCGGTGCAGAGTCCAGCTCTTTTCTGCCCCCTTAGAAAGTAGAGGCATTGGTGAGCTTTCCTGATTGTGTAGGATGTGTTCTGGGACCATGAGAGATTGTACATGATGAGCAGTCCAAGGAGTTTGAAACCGCTCGCAGTTTCCACTGCTGTGCAACCAATGTAAAGGAGGTGTGGGTGATGCGAGTTCTCCTGAAGTCGATGACCATCGCCTTTGTTTTGTTGACATTAAGGAAGAAGTTATTTGCCTGCCTCCAGGCCTCAAGATCTTCCACTTCCTCTCTGTTGGCTGCCTCATTGCTGGTAGTGATGAGCCCCAGCACTGTCGTGTCATCGGCGAACTTGACAGTGTGATTACCCGGGTGTCTGGCCGGGCAGTTATGTGTGAGCAACATATACAGCAATGGGCTCAGCACACAGCCCGGGTGGGGTGGGGGGGGGGGTTGCCCGATGATGCGGACGGAGGTAGGGTTATGCATCCTGACTATCTGAGGTCTGTTTGTTAGGAAATCTAACACCCACAGCAGCACAGTGGTCTACTTAGACCGAGGAGTAGGAGCTCATACACAAGGTCTGTGGAGCAATAATGTTGAATGCCAAACTGAAATCTAGAAACAGCATTCTGACATAAGTGTCCTTGTTTTCTCAGTGTGTCAGGGCCAAGTCCATGACAGATGCTATGGCATCTGTCGTAGAGTGGTTCTGTCAGTTAGCATACTGGTGAGCGTCCAATGTGGCAGGAATGGAGTTTTGATTATGGAGTGCCATTATCAGCCATTTAGGAATGATAATTGGCATCAGTGCCACTGGGCAGTAGTTATTTAGCTCTGAAGATGTTGACTGTTTTGGTACAGGGATGATGGTGGCTGATTCGAAGCCTGTGAGGACAGCAGCCTGGATGAGTGAAGTGTTGAAGATGTCCATGAAGACATCAGGGAGCTGGTCTGCCCACTCCCTGAGTATTCGGCCTGGGACGTGGTCTGGCCCAGCAGCCTTAAGGGGGTTGATTCTCCACAGAGTCCTTCTCAGGTCTGCTCCAGTTACAGACAGTGGGGTAACGTTCGTGGCCAGCGTCTTGTTGCGTGCCTCAAGGCGTGCACAGACGTTATTTAAAGCACCAGGAAGAGAGGAGTCACTGGTACAGTCGATGCTGTTTTCCCTTGTGTAGTCAGTAGTGCTCTTGATGCCCAGCCACATACACCAGGGATCACTATCAGACAGGTCTTCCTGAACTTTTTGTGCTTAAGCATTCTTTGCCCTCTTGATGCCTAAGGAAGGTTTTCCCCTGGCTGCCCTGGGAGCTGTTCTGTCACTGGACTTGAAGGCAGCATCCTGGGCTTTTAGTCGGGAGCACACCTCTTCATTTCAGCCAGGGCTTCTTGATGGGCCGTGAGATGACCGTGGAGAAGAGATTCCCAATGGGAGAGCCAGAGGGTACAGCCTCAGAATAGAAGGATATCCTTGTAGAGCAGAGTTAGGGAGGAATTTCTTTAGCTCGTGTGGGGCATATGGGGAATTTATTGGCTATATTGGCTGTATCATTGGCTATATTTGAAACAGAGGTTGATTTGTAAGGGGTCTAAAAGGTTATAAGGAGATAACATGAGAATAAGATGGAGAGGGAAAATAAATCAGCCATGATCAAATGAAGCAGCAGATTCATTAGACCAAATAGCCTAATTCAGTTCATAGGTCCTATCTTCTTATATCCCTTGGAGCAGAGAATGTTGGGAGGAGATTTACTAGAGATGATCAAAATTATGAATGGTTTTGAAACGGTAAATAAGGAGAATCTGTTTTCATAGCTAGAAGCCATCAGTAACAAAGACATATTTAACCAGAGTTGTCAGTAACCTATTTAAGTTGACTGGCAAAGGATCCTGAAGGGACCCAATAAAAATGTTTTGCAGCAACTTGTTAGGACCTGGAATTCACTGCCTGAAAAGCTGATGAAAGTGGATTCACTTAAGTCTTTCAAAAGGAAATTGGATAAATACTGGAAGAGGAAAAGTTTAAATGGCTACACTTGGGGAAGAGCACATAGAGTGTGATTAATTGGATAATTCTTTCGAACAGATGGCATAGGTGCACTGGATGCAATGACTACTTTCCATGCTTTTACATTTTCCACACAAGTAAAACCTCTCATTCCTGACATCAGCTCTTTTTGATCATTTAAAGGTGTATTTGGGGATTATACTATGCTTTGACTGCATTTTTATTAGTCTCTTTGCATTAGTTCTCTTTAGCCGACACCACTGCTGCTCTACTGATAAGATTATTTTCTTCAAAGACCTTCTGATAAAGTGCAAATTACGCAGTTTATTGCCATAGCATCGTGTTTATGGCGCAAAGTGACACTAATTATAAAGTTAATACAATAAATCTCACACTTAGGATTTAGCCAGTGTTACTTCACTGAGTCAACCAGCTACCAAAAAGCATTGCTGCCTGGTCTAGATGTGCACTCACAGCCAAAACTAATTGGCAATTTATATGGCTCAAAACTCCAAAGGGTGTGTGTGTGTGTGTGTGTGTGTGTGTGTGTGTGTGTGTGTGTGTGTGTGTGTGTGTGTGTGTGTGTGTGTGTGTGTGTGTGTGTGTGTGTGTGTGTGTGTGTGTGTGTGTATAGACAATAGGTGCAGAAGTAGACCATTCGGCCCTTCGAGCCTGCACCGCCATTCTGAGATCATGGCTGATTATCTACTATCAATACCCGGTTCCTGCCTTGTCCCCATATCCCTTGATTCCCCTATCGATAAGATACCTATCTAGCTCCTTCTTGGAAGTATCCAGAGAATTGGCCTCCACTGCCTTCCGAGGCAGTGCATTCCAGACCCCCACAACTCTCTGGGAGAAGAAGTTTTTCCTTAACTCTGCCCTAAATTACCTACCCCTTATTCTCAAACCATGCCCTCTGGTACTGGACTCTCCCAGCATATGGAACATATTTCCTGCCTCTATCTTGTCCAATCCCTTAATAATCTTATATGTTGCAATCAGATCCCCTCTCAATCTCCTTAATTCCGGAGTGTACAAGCCCAGTCTCTCTAACCTCTCTGCGTAAGACAGTCCAGACATCCCAGGAATTATGAGAGAGAGAGTGTACATGGGGGGGGGGGGGGTGTGATTGCACATGGAAACATAGGGAAGACTTTGTTAAGCGGGAAAGAGTGCAAAAGTGCAACTTCTCTTCTTAACGTGCCCATCACCTCCCACTGGTGTTCCTCCTCCTTTCCTTTCTTCCATCAGATTCCCCTTCTCCAACTCTTTATCTCTTCCACCACTCAACTTCCCAGCTCTTCACTTCATCCCCTCCCCTTGTCTCAGTTTCACTGATCACCTGCCTCCTTGTGCTTCTTCCTCTCTTCCCCCCGTCTTTTATTCTGACTCTTTTCAGTCCTGATGAAGGATCCCAGCCTGAAACGTCGACTGTGTATTCCCATCCATAGACACTGCCTGACCTGCTGAGTTCTTCCAACACGTGTGTGGATCATTCTAGATTTCCAACATCTGCAGTACTTCATGTGTCTAAGATTTAGACACATGTGAATGCACATAGTCTTGTTACCAAGGACAGGGGATATAAAAGCTAGGGGGCATAGGGAAAAATTTTAACAGGGGCCTGAAGGGTAACTTGGTCACACAGAGGGTGGTGAGTATGTGGAACGAGCTGCCTGCCAGAGGAAATGGTTGAGGCAGGTAATCGGAACCGGAATCAGGTTTATTACAGCCCGTGTGCCATGAAATTTGTTGTTTGGTGGCAGCTGTACACTGCAATACATAAAAAATACTGTAAGTTACAAAAAGAAATATAAAAAATATGTAGTGCAAAAAAGGGAGCGAGATAATGAGGTAGTGTTCGTGGACTGTTCAGAAATCTGATAGCAAAGGGGAAGAATCTGTTCCTGAATCGTTGAGTGTGTGCCTTCAGGCTCCTGTACCTTATTCTGGATGGTGGCAAGGAGAAGAGAGCATAATAATGACATTTAAGGGACACTAGTTACTGAGAGAAAGTGCCTGTGGCATGTTGAACTGTTGGGCTGAACAATGACTTTTGATGGGCTTTAGATCAAAAGATCTAAAAGATCAAAAGATCTTTAGATCACACACACACACACACACACACACACACACACACACACACACACACACACACACACACACACACACACACACACACACACACACACACACACACACACACACACACACACACACACACACACTTTACTATATAATACATCTACCATACAGAAATCTACAGCATAGTAAATTTTAAATGGGATCAGGATCATTCGGGCCTAATAATTTAATCTCTGTGCAGGATTTCTTACTCTTGTGGGATAATACCTTTCCTGTAGGAGAGTGGTCCAGTTCTGTCCTTAATCTCTCCCGGTACCTACTTTTGATCATCTCTGTCAACCCTCACCAGGACATCTTGTCCAAGAGTGAAACATCAGACCTCCTTGTTTGAGGAGCCCTCAATTCACCTCAGTTGTTTGTCCTGCATACTCCTTCTGAGAGTGGTTTTGAGGAAGGCCAAGCACGAGCACAAGGGATGGCCCAGGAACAGCAGAGCTGGTGAGTTGTTAGGTGTGGAGTGTGCTGCAGGGCAATGTGCAAGGAGGAAGTGCCTGGGCAGTCTTGCAGCACCTGGTCCGTAGCTTTCTGCCAGAGATCAAATGCAGATCCTACTCTAAAATAAGCCTATTATAGTGATAAAGCCATTTGTGAGTGTTACTGGTGAGAAACATTTTAGACTCTTCTTCCATCTCCATCTTTAGGTAGGTCTTAGCCAAGTTCACTTTGCTGAAGTGAATCCAGAAAGATTTGCAAAGATACCCTCTATCCTGGGCAGGGGATATTGATCTACTTTCAGTACTGGGTTGATGGTGACTTTAAATAACCACAGATCCTGACAGACCAATCCTTCTTGGCTACTGGGACCACTAGTGTTGTCCATGGACTTCACTCAGGTTTGGAAAGTATTCCTTCAGCCTCTATGCAATCTAGTTCACTGGCTGCATTATCATGGATGGTGTAAAGAACTGACGGGCTTTGTAAAACTTAGGTGTGGCATTTTCATTTAACACTATTTAACCCTTGATATGTTTGAGTTTTCCAACACCATCCTTGAACACTGCTGTGGCATCATCCAGCACCTTTCTTAACTCGCTTTCTGTTGACTATACTGCTGGGAATGTGGCATGAAAATTGTGAGGGATCTCCAATCAGGTTTTAGTCGTCTCAGCCCATCATGGCCCCTCAATTCGGGACCTCCTGTTTTTACCACGTACAAGCCCAGTATGACTTGTTAGTTGTTGTATTTCACTGTTACAAAAGTCATTCCCACAGGAGTCATCTTTTCTCCAGATTAAGTTCTTAGTTGGATATCTGCAGGCTTTAGTTCAGTATCTTTGAAATACCTTTCAAACTGGTTTTGTGTAATGACTGAAACAGCCAAGCTAGTGTCTAATTCCTGTTTTAACTAATTTGCTGTTCACTTCTGGTGTAAGCCTGTCTATTTTTCGTTTTTACATTGTAAATCTCTAGGCTACTCAGTCGTGTGTCACTCTCATCATTATCAAATCTTTCATCCACAGCGTGCAGATTACTGCTCTTTTTGAAACTGCAACTTGACTTTTTATCTTTTTCTCTTCCCTGTGCAGTCCATTTATTTTTATCTGCCCAACATGCTTTTTATATGTGTCTTACTTTGTCCTGTTCTGTCTTTAAACCTGCATTGGTCTGATGTCTGTGAGCCCCTGCCACAGCATAATACAATTTATTCAACCAGGCATGTTTCTGTTTAGATGCTGAAATTTTGTTCATACTCACTTTTATTCTTGACTGTAACTCAATTTTGTCTCTGGCTGATGTTTCCATTGATACAGCAATTTCAACTGCTCTTTTAAATGTGAATTGTGCTTCAGTAAGGAGTTGTTTTTGAATGCTTTCTTGTAAGATTTCAAAAACTAAAAAATCTCTCATTGCATCATTACGGCCACCACTGAACTGACAATGTTCAGACAAACACCTCAATTCAGCCACATAAGTTGTAATGGACTACCTCTTCCTTTTGATTCTGCTTATGAAACCTAAAACTGTTCTACATCAACAGTGGTTTCAGTTCTAAATGTTCCAATTTTTTCCATGATACCACCAACACTCATTTCAGCTGGTTTGGTTGGAGCAGTTAAACTTCGAAGCAAGCTGTAGGCTTTTCCTCCAATTGCACTTAGCAAAACTGACACTCACTTTTCATTAGTTATTTCATTTGTTTCAAAATACTGCTCAATTTATTTAGTATACATCACCCTGTTATCTGTGTACAATCAAATACATATATTCTTCCGATGTAGCCAGCCATTTCTGTTATTATCACTCAGTGCTCGCTGTTTACGAACCTGTGAGTTTTATCCATTTTCTGCCTTTTTTAACTCAACTGTCTTTCTAGTCCTCTGAAGAAACACGTGCTGCACTTTTTTTTTTAACTAGAGCATGTCGCTGCACTTCAACATTAGGTAGTTGGCTCAGGTTCGTTTCAAAACATTCTCGTCGCCACTGTTATGTTTTGTAATTCTAAAATATAAAATTAATTGAAAGAAAAACACTAGCTTAGGATAACTTGTGTATGTTTAGTTTTACTTTAGTGAGGTGTACATGCATATGACGTGGTGGCATATTGATGTATGCCATTCACGTACTTCACACATATAACCCATAATCAATTATATAAACAAAGAATGCTTAATCAAACAATATGTTTACAATATTCCTCCATTATTACTGAAATATTAAATACAGTACACACTGGGCCTCTGGTAACTATATAACTTAACCATCCAAAGCCTCTCTCTTCTTAAAAAAAATTACTAGGTCTTGCAACAAACTCTAATTTATTCTTCTAGCCAAACAAAAATCAATTTTGTCTTTTTATTGATAGAAAATATAATTGAACTTACTGGTCTTATCTATTATCATAATTGTTCTCGACAAGTTTTTCTACAGAAGAGGTTTGCCATTGTCTTCTTCTGAGCAGTGACTTTACAAGACGGGTGACCCCAGCCAATATCAATGCTCTTCACAGATAGTCTGCTTGACGTCAGTGGTCGCATAACCAGGACTTGTGATATGCACCAGCTGCTCGTATGACTATCCAACACATGCTCCCATGGCTTCACATGACCCTGATCAGCAGGTGCTACACCTTGCACAAGGGGGGCCTGCTGGCTATCGGAGGGGAGGAGCACCTTACACCTCCTTTGGTAGAGACTTATCTCCACCCCACCACCCAGGACAGGCTGGAAATGCTTAGCAAGTCAGGTAGCATTTCTAGAGGGAGAATATTTCAGGTCTGAGACCCATTGTCAAAATGTTATTTCACATTTCCAGCATCTGCAGGTTGTCTTAGTTTTGTATCACCGGATGCTGCTCTGATTCATGGTTTTGGGCAGGGGGAGGTGGGGGGAAGGAAGGAGGGTGTTCAGTTGATTTATTTCTGCTGTGTGCTGAGTTAAGGCTGATTTATACTTGTGCGTACGGGCTACACAGCAGCCTACGCTGTAACCCTGATTTTCACTTCTGTGTCGCTCTACGCCACAGTGAGCATGCGTTGGTGTGTGCCAAAATGCTAGTTGGCGGTGGGGTTTCTATGCCACTGTGTTGAGTTTCTTCGTGAGAGACATGGACGAGGAAATGCATTTCAAACATTTTCGCATGTCGGCAGGTAGATTTGATGATTTGTTCATCTATTTTGTATCGGTGTACGCACATCCTACAGACATGGCGGAGAAGAAGCAACCAGAAATGCGTAAGAGGAAATGCGATGCTACCAAGTGGACCAATCACAGTCATTGCGGTCTGCATTGCCACGATGCGTGAGTTACTTTTCTGGAGAGGTGCACGTCACCCTACGGCGTAGGGTACAGCGTAGGTACGGCGTAGGGTACATGATACCTATGGCGTAGATGCAACACACAAGTATAAATCAGCCTTTAAGCTGAGGTGACATGGTACAGTTTGGGGTGGCACCATTGTGTAGTGGGTTCACGCATGACTTCACAGTGTCAGCGATCACCGATTGGGGTTTGTACATTCTCCCCATGGCTGGGCGTGGGTTTCCTCCAGGTGCTCCAGTTTCCTCCCACGATCCAGAGGCTTACGGGCAGGGTTAGCGCTAGCGAGTTGGCAACATTTGTAGGCTGCCCCCAGCACAATCCTCGGACTCTGTTGGTTGTTAACGCAAAACGACACTTGCACTGTATGTTTTAATGTGCGTGTGAGAAATAAAGCTAATCTTTTAAGATTTTTATCTTTGATATCTACATCAATAATTGGCTTCTGCTTTCTTGATCATAAGGATGGTCTGGAGTTCGCTTTCCTGTTTGATTTCTCTGTAAGTTGCTTTTGGCTTGAATTTGATTTTTGGCCCAGAATGTAACAGTGGAATTTGATTGTAGCTGGCAGTTGTAAGTCTCTTCCTCCTTGTGATGTCAAGAGAAAGTTGATCAGTAGAGATGTGTGATGGCAGCTGATCTGATTTGCCTATTTCACGCTATTTCATAAAGTCAGAATGACCTTCATTGTGTGGATTTTGAATTGCGTGGGTTCCAACACTCTCCTGATATGTCAGTGCTCACTTTCTGGAGATACACAAGTGATGACAAGTCTCCATATGAGTCACACACTTAAGAGGCAAGGAGAAATTAGAGAAAAACAAGTTTATCGGAATTTTCCAGAAATCTTGCCCTCACATTGATGGATAGGCGAGCATTTCTTTTGCACTTCTGTCGCAGAATCCTTCAACGTGTGAAAAGAATCTCAGGTAGTGATGAGAGGGCGTACAGGAGTGAGATATGCCAAATAGTGGAGTGGTGTCGCAGCAACAACCTGGCACTCAACATCAGTAAGACGAGAGAGCTGATTGTGGACTTCAGGAAGAGTAAGATGAAGGAACACATACCAATCCTCATAGAGGAATCAGAAATGGAGAGAGTGAGCAGCTTCAAGTTCCTGAGTGTCAAGATCTCTGAGGATCTAACCTGGTCCCAACATATTGATGTAGTTATAAAGAAGACAAGACAGTGACTATGCTTTATTAGGAGTTTGAAGAGATTTGGCATGTCAACAAATATACTCAAAAATGTCTATAGTTGTACCGTGGAGAGCATTCTGACAGGCTGAGTCACTGTCTGGGTATGGAGGGGCTACTGCACAGGACCAAAAGAAGCTGCAGAAGGTTGTAAATCTTGTCAGCTTTATCTTGGGCACTAGCTTACAAAGTACCCAGGACATCTTTAGGGAGCAATGTCTCAGAAAGGAAGTGTCCATTATTAAAGACCTCCAGCACCCAGGGCATGCCCTTTTCTTATTGTTACCATCATGTGGGAGGTACAGAAGCCTGAAGGCACACACTCAGCGATTCAGGAATAGCTTCTTCCCCTCTGCCATCCAATTCCTAAATGGACATTGAATCTTTGAACACTACCTCACCTTATTTTAATATACAGTATTTGTGTTTCTGCACTTTTAAAAAATCTATTCAATATACGTAATTCATTTACTTGTTTATTTATTATTATTATTATTATTATTATTTTTCAGCTAGATTATGTGTTGCATTGAACTGCTGCTGCTAAATTAATAAATTTCACATTACATGCTGGTGATAATAAACCTGAAAACCTGAAGTTAACATGTTTAGCAAAGGAGTTTACAGATTTAGAAGGAGTGATTAAGGTCGTAATTCAAGAAACAGCTTTTAAAGAAGTGTGTGGGAGTGGGGTGGTTGTATTGGTTGCACACGTGGCGTTTTGTTATTTTTTTTCTATTTAGAGATACAGCACAGTAACTTCCAGCCCGACGATCCCACATCAGCCAGTTACACCCACGTGACCAGTTAACCTGCTAACCCGTACATCTTTGGAATGTGGGAGGAAACCCACGGACAGCACAGTCGTGCAGTGGTTAGCACAACACTTTACAGTACAAGTGACCCAGGTTCAATTCCCGACACTGCCTGTAAGGAGTTTGTACCTTCTCCCCACGACTGTGTGGGTTTCCTCCATACTACACATCTGTTAGTAGGTTAATTAGTCATTGCAAATTGTTCTGTGATTGGGCTAGGATTAAAATCAGGAGATTGCTGGGCATGGCGCAAAGGGCCGGGAGGGCTTATGCCGTGCTTTACCTCAATAAAACAAGTAAGTAAATAACATGGTCACGGGGAGAAGGTAAAACTTTCTAGGTAAAGATAGTGGCAGGAATTGGACCCTTGGCACTGGCGTTATGCTGACCACTGCACCACCGTGCCATCCCAGCATGTTCTGCTGAGCATGGTGGGCATGCTATGTTGGCACCGGATTGTGTGGCGACGTTTGAGGGCTGCCCCCAGCACATCCTTGGGTGCGTTGGTTCAAGGTGATAAATAAAAGAACCTGATTCTGCATCTGAGCAGGCTGGAGAGAGGAAAGATAAGTATCACTCCTTATGGATGGTATGGATGAAGGCACTGGTCCTGATTATGGAATAGAAATGGAACAGGAAACATAGTGTAGGGCAGGGATCTATATCTTAGAAGCACAAGCAATTTTGATAGAAGGCCCTTCAAAGTGGGAGGCACATTGGCCACCAGATTAATACATATCTCTCTCTCTCTCTCTCTCTCTCTCTCTCTCTCTCTCTCTCTCTCTCTCTCTCTCTCTCTCTCTCCTCCTCCTCCTCCTCCTCCTCCTCCTCCTCCTCCTCCTCCTCCTCCTCCTCCTCCTCCTCCTCCTCCTCCTCCTCCTCCCCCCCCCCCCCCCCCCCCACCACCACCACCACCACGCTCAAGTGCAGCTTCTATCCTACTGTTATCAGACTATTGTACAAATAAGACTTCGGCAACTTTTAGACTTTGTTCTGCAGCTGTTATTGCTGTACCTTATTCTACCTCACTGCATTGTTTAACAAACAGTAGAGTCATAGAGAAGTACAGCACAGAAACAGGACCTCTGACCCATCTAGTCCATGCTGAAACCATTTAAACTGCCTACCCCCATCAACCTGCACCGGGACCATACCCCTACCATCCATGTACCTATCCAAACTTCTCTTAAATGTTGAAATCAAGCTCGCGTGCACCACTTGTGCTGGCAGTTCGTTCCACACGCTCACGACCATCTGAGTGGAAGAAATTTCCCCTCATGTTCCCCTTAAGCTTCTCACCTTTCACCCTTAACCCATGAACTCTGGCCATAGTCCCACCCAACCTCAGTGGAAAAAGCCTGCTTGAATTTACCCTATCTATACCCCTCATAATTTTGAATACCTCTATCTGTCAATGTGGTTCCGATATGGCCCAAGTGCGGAGTGAGAGGTCGATAGTCCACAGACTTTAATGCGAACAATGTTAAAGGAGAAGGAAACAATAAACGCTAGGCCAAACAGGGCTGTTAACTAAAGCTCTCAAATGGAAATCGAAGCCTACACTGTGACTGAAAAGAACAACCAAGAACAAAACGAATACCGCTAGTCATGTACAGGGTTCATGAGGTCCATGAAGTTGATGTCACGTTGCCTCACTTCCATATGCTCTGTATCCACGTAATACAGATGCAAAGAATTCATTTAAGCATGCAAGACAAATGTTTTACTGTA
Source organism: Hemitrygon akajei (assembly GCF_048418815.1). Lineage (NCBI taxonomy): Eukaryota > Metazoa > Chordata > Chondrichthyes > Myliobatiformes > Dasyatidae > Hemitrygon > Hemitrygon akajei. The sequence continues at coordinate 36,951,445 of NC_133150.1, forward strand.
CCTTGGTACATGATACAATAATAAACCAATACCAATGCACACTAATACACACACACACACACACACACACACACACACACACACACACACACACACACACACACACACACACACACACACACACACACACACACACACACACACACACACACACACACACACACACACACACACACACATTTAGCGCAGGTACATTGGACCATTGCCTCTCTTCTGGTTTAGCCACATCTTTACCAGCTTTTGCCTTGATCCTCATACCAACAATGCTCTCGATTCCTGAAATTCATTTGTAATCTGCCCCCTACCTCAGGAACCGATCTCCTCTCACCCTTCCACAGAGCTTCCCTCTTCCCCAGCACCGCAGCCTGAATATAGCCCCATTCTCTGATACGCCTGCCTGTGCTCATAGCCACCCTCTGAGGAGCAGTGTGACCACTGGAGTCGAGTATGACGTTCAAAGTAAATTTATTAACAAAGTACATATTTGTCACCATTTACAACCCTGAGATTCATTTCCCCCCAGGCATACTCAGTAAATGCAAGAAACCTAATAGAATCAATGAAAGACCGCATCCAACAGGACTGACAAACCACCGAGATGCAAAATACAACAAACTGTGCAAATACAAAAGGAAAAAGAAATAACTAATAAATAGATGGATAGATAAATAAGCAATAAGTATTGAAAGTTTGAGATGAAGAGTCCTTGGAAGAGAGTCCATAGGATGTGGGAACAGTTCAGTAATTGTCCAAGTGAAGTTATCCCCTTATTCAAGGGCCTGACGGTTGAAGGGTAATAACTGTTCCTGAGCAGGGTGGTGTGGGACCTAAAGCTCCCGTATCTGAGCATGGCCTGGATGGTGGGTGTCCATCCAATCGGGGTGGCTTCTCAATGGTCTAATGCTTCACATGGTTCGATGACAACTTGCTGGGTGCAATGCTTAAAGAGCATGAGGTTCTCGGAAAATTTAAACTAAGCTCCACTTTGAAGAAATTCCAGCAAAAGCAGAACACGCTGGTCACGGAATGAAAGTACACTGAAACTCCTGACTTTGACTACTTCACAATGGTAACTGCACTTCAAAAGTAAGTCATTGGGCATCCAGTGGAAGGGAAAGGCTCCCGATGTTAATGTAACGCTTCACCATGCAGGTCATGTCTCCCTGCTCAGGACCTGTCATCTATTGGGCTCTGGCGTCTTCTTGTCATTTCCTTCATTAATTTGCTTGAAAATCTTTGCAAAAAGGGTTTATTTCACTGAGAATTTTTCATCCGTAAGGAGTTTCCTTTTGCCAAGACGGGGCTTATTGTGATTAATAACAGTGTGAGGCGAGTACTGCAGCGCTACACAATAACGTATTACAGACAAACCACAAATGGAGAAGCTAAAAATAAGAAGCAGAGTAATGAGGCTGAACACAAATCTCAGTGGGGGTGTGATAGTAAGCTATAAAAACCAAGTGTAAATGTCTTCTTTCACGGTCCTCGATGGAACTTCATGTGCCAAAAGCATGTACTATGAGTTTGACATTGAAGCTGTAAATGTAATAGCACTCAATCAAGATGATGCTATCTTTCAGATAAAATTTTCAGCTTCTGCCAATTGTGCTTGTCCTATGCCTTTGAATTCTCAGCTAAAGAAATTATCTATTTTATTTCATGATTTCTTATTACTACAAAGCTCTGATAATCCGTGATCTGGTGATTGGAAGTTCCGTTGCATAGGAATCTCCGATGCATAGGGTCGGTGGAAGCTGCAGAGGGTTGGAAACTCAGCCACCTCCATTATGGGCACTAACCTCCCCACCATCGAGGCATCCTTCAAAAGGCAATGTCTCAGGAAGGTGGCATGCATCATTAAGGACTCTCACCACACAGACCATGCTCTCTTCTCATTGCTATCATCAGGGAAGAGGTAAGGCCATAAGACACAGGAGCAGAATTAGGCCATTCAGCCCATCGAGTCTGCTCTGCCATTCCATCATGGCTGATCCTGGATCCCACTCAACCCCCAAACACCTGCCTTCTTGCCATATCGTTTGATGCCCTGGTCAATCAGGAAACAATCAACTTCCACCTTAAATATGGCAGAGCATTCCACAGATCCACTACTCTCTGGCTAAAAATAATCCTCTTTACATGTGTTCTAAAAGGTCACCCCTCAATTTTGAGGCTGTGCCCTCTCGTTCAGGATATGGCTACCATAAGAAACATCCTCGCCACATCTACCCTATCTAGTCCTTTCAACATTCAGTAGGTTTCAATGAGCTCACCATATTGGTAGTGACCATGGATCTGCGCCTGGAAGGTTTCCAGGGCGCAGGCCTGGGCAGGGTTGTATGGGAGACCAGCAGTTGCCCAAGCAGCGAGTCTCCCCTCTCCACGCCACCGATGTTGTCCAAGGGAAGGGCAAGGGCTGATACAGCTCGGCACCAGTGACATCGCAGGAGTTGCCAGAGCGAGGTTGAAGGCAACATCGGACTGCCTTAGGGACTCCAGCTCCGGATTTGTCCTCGGGATTTACTCCCGAAGCCTTTCCCATGAGTGGGTATAGCCGCGAGGCAGCGGAGGTTTGAAATCAGAGTTTTCCCTCTCTTAGATGGACTGCCTTCCCAGACTGACGAGTTCCATCTACCCGAAGCACTGGTTTTAAGGCACCAGGACCTGCCTTTGCCCCTTCTCCTGTCGGTAGAAACAGTTCCGCCGGGCTTAGAGGCTAAGCCACACAAGAAGGCCAGGAGTTGGGCTGCGTTGTCAGAGGCTATTTGAGGTACATGCCATGAGGAGCACTTTTAGGTAGTGGGAGCTTGTCCCCACTACCACTCCTCAGCTTGACAACCTTGGAACCCCATAAATGCCAACATTACATTTGCCTTCTTTACCACAGACTCAAACTGTAAATTAACCTTCTGGGAATCTTGCACGAGGACTTCTAAGTCCCTCTGCACCTCTGATGTTTGAACCTTCTCCCCATTTAGATAATCGTCTGCACTATTATTCCTTTTAGCTAAGTGCATTATCATACATTTCTCAACATTGTAATCCATCTGCCACTTTTTTGCCCATTCTTCCAATTTGTCTAAGTCCTGCTGCAATCGCATTGCTTCCTCTGCACTACTTAACCCTCCACCTATCTTCATATCATCCGCAAACTTGCCACAAAGCCATCAATTCCATTATCTAAATCACTGATAAACAATGATGTTCACACAGAGAGTGGTGGGTGCATGTAACGCCATAGGATTTTAGTTTGTTAAACAGCCTCATGTGTGGCACCTTATCAAATTTGTCAGGCAAGATTTCCCTTTACAGAAACCATGCTGACTTTGACTTATTTTATCATTAGTCTCCAAGTACCTCAAAACCTCATCCTTAATAATAGGCTCCAACACTTTCCCAACCACTGAGGTTAGGCTAACTGGCCTATCATTTCCTTTTTTTTTGGCTTTCCTCCCTTCTTAAAGAGTAGAAGACACAAACTTCAGGTGGAGCAATTGATGCAACGGCCTCTTTGGGTCCAACCAAAAGTGTGGTTATACATCCTTTATGTCTTTTTTACAATTGCAAGACACTGGTGGATGTTAAAAACATCAAGTACTGCAGGTCCACCCCATCATCGAGTTGCTCAATAGCAATGGAGCTGGACAGATTGCATACCACCGTTGTGCTGTTGCCTGGATACCATTGTTCTGCCAAGGTGGTGCACTCTGATTGTCCTGGACGTTTTTCTTGTGATCACAAGACTTTGGTGGTCATATGTAATGTAGAATACTGCAAGTCTGATTCACTAGATCATTGGCAGGACCAATAGTAGGGGAGCTGCATCGCCTCGGTTGTAGTGCAGATTCAGCCCTCATACCACGGAGCTGTCTGTTGCATCCGCCCCAGGGAGGAGACGACAGAGGCAGTGTGGGAGAGAGCAGAGGCCTCTGTCGGCACTCTGGAATCTGTACTGGGCTGAAGGGTTGACCTCCTTGGCCACTGGTGTCACTCAGAGACTTGGGCTATATATTTTTTGTTACTCTCTGACTGTATGCTCTCATAACCATAAGTGCTTATGTGTCACGTGCTGTTGGTAATGCGTTTTACACCTTGGCTCCAGAAGAACACTGTTTCTTTTGGCTATATTCATGTATGATTGAATGATAATTCAACTTAAATATAAACTTAAACTCAATGATTTAGGAACAGGTTGTTTCCTCTGCCATCAGATTTCTAAATGGTGCATAAACCCATGAACACTACCTCAGTATTTTGCTCTCCTTTTCCTCTCGCCTTTTTATGATTTTTGTTGTAAGCTACAGTAATTTTAGACCATAATACCAAGGAACAGAATTAGGCCATTCAGCCCATTGAGTCTTCTCTGCCATTCCATCATGGCTGATTTATTATCCCTCACAACTCCCATTCTCCTGCCTCTCCCCCGTAATCTTTCACCCTCTTACTAGTCAAACTTCCAATTTAAATATACTCAATGATTTGGCCTCCACAACCATCTGTGGCAATTAATTTCACAGATTCACTACCTTCAGGCTGAAGAAATTCCTCCTCATCTCTGTTCTAAAGGGGACGTCCTTCTATTCTGAGGCTGTGCCTTCTAATCCTGGAATTTCTTTATGTACTGCACTTCTGGTGTCGAATTTACAACTGTTCACCAGCACCTTCTCTGTTACCCCTCAAGAGCCACATCTAGATCCCAAAAGATAAACACAGTTGTGGAAATGTTCAAAAAGGTTCTTTCTAACATTGCAGAAAACATCGGCAAGCACTAAAACTGCAGTCTAAATTTCAGAGGCCATCCAAACACATCTCTCTGGTATCTTGTAAACAGTTCAGCAGGGAATTCTCCGTGCTGAAAATCTGTGCTCCTGTAGTGGGGAGTGGATTAAAGAGCAACAGCAATGTGTCCCCAATTCCAGACTCAGCAGAGTTAACACACAAAATGTTGGTGGAACGCAGCAGGCGTTCCACCAGCATTTTGTGTGTGTGTTGCTTTAATTTCCCGCATCTGCAGATTTCCTGGTCCCAGCAGAGTTAGTCCCAGTTCGCAGAGTATCAGTAAACAAGTGCCACAAAGAGAAATGTGGCGAATTAAAAACACCCCACAAGCACTGATGTAGATAAAGCAGGGAACAAAAGAAATAGATGTGAAAATAGACAGAAACATAGTTAAACAGCTTCATGGGATATAAAGGAGGGTGGCCATATTATCCAATATTCAGAAAAATAAATGAGGCATTTATTTGCATCGAATGCAAATAGGCTAGTAATAAATTAGGGAATAGAAATACTCAGGAGCATTTTATAGGTCAACATCTCTGTTTAATTATCTTCTAAAGGACATCTATGTGGAGTCTACTCCTGTTAACTACTCCCCAGTCTATCACATCTAACCCCGATGCCCTGTAAATTTCTCTGTTCCCTTCTTGCTTACTGACTGCTGTACAAAGCGAGTCCCAAGCCAATTTGACTGAATCTTAAATTTGGCTGCAGATTTAATTTGCAGTGACTAGTTTCATTCCTTTACCTGTCATTCATCTTCCCTTTTCCCATACCAATAACGTTTCTACCCAGCTTATCTGGCTAATCATATGTTTTAGCATAACAAACATCAATAAAGAATACACCGGAACAATAGAGACACTGATCTGAGCAATCTTTTCATTGTGAGAGCTCTTCTAAGTGGAAAATTCAGAGTATCAGTTAGACTGTGATTTCAGAATTGGCTGGTTGAATAACAAGCCATTCAGTCTTGTCAAATAACAACAGGTTCTCTGGGCACCAGCAACAGGTTGTGGCTTCATCTACCATCTCAGCCAAGCCAGCTCCTGAAATTCGGTCCTTACCACGTACCTGTTAAGGGGTAGAACAGCCAAGGATTGTCCAGTCTTCGCCTGTCAGCAGGTGGTCTGTGCTCTTCTCTGTGAGAATAGGAGACAGAAGGATCAAGCACAGGACACCAATCCACTTGTCTCTGGCTCGCTACTGCTGGAAGAAGTGCCTGCGTTTGACCGGTCTCTCGCTCGAAGCCGCTGGTGGAAGGTGCCTGCGTCTGGTCGGTCCCTCTCTCCCTCTCATTCAGTGCTGCCAGGGGATGGTGGTTGAGTCTTGGACAAGGTTTAATTGGTTTGTAGATTGGACTCCGCTGTTCATGTTATCATGTTTGGGCCCTGGTTACTCCTTTTGCTATTTTGACCAAGACTGACTGGCTCTGGAGCCTGCAGTCAACCAGCAACACAGCACTAAATTAAACTGAACTGAACTAAATTGAACATTCCTAGACTGTATTAATGATTCTGTGGTTTGATGTTTTATATCCTTTGAGCGGGTTCCATGACATTTCTTTGTCTCGGGGCTGTCTGTGGGGGAGGACGAATCTCAGGGTTGTATACCACATACATACTCTGATAATAAACGCACTTTGAATCTTTGAACGAGACGTGTGAGTTGTTCATTCCTGAGTTGCTCAATCCACAGAAGTGTGGGTTTCCTTTAGGTGCTCCGCATTTCCTCCCACATTCCAAAGACATGTGGTCAGGGTTAGTGAGGTGTGGGCATGCAGTGTTGGTGTTAGAGGCATGGTGATACTTACAGGGCTGCCCAGCACAATGCTTACTGATTTGATTTAAAGCATTTCACTGTATATTTTGACGTATATGTGACAAATAAAACTAATCTTTAATAATTCCTTGTGTTTCTTTACAGCAGAAGCAAGTTTTCAGGAAGAAGCTACAGAAGTCCATTCCTTATTCCAGAGGACTTCATTTAAGACTACTGGGATTGATTTGTACTTTTGTCACCTTTGCCCCTGATTCCCAAATCCATTTGGGCCTTGCGCCAAGATTTTGTCCGTGCCAGGTAAGGTTAATGATAAATTTCAAGGAACTTAAGTTTAAAATAAGAAGTAGACATCAGATGCTGAGGTCACCCAATTGGAAATTGAAGTTGTGTTTTTCTGTTCCTAAAAGATAGTCATGCTACAACACACTAATTATATTTTGAGTAAAATTGTTTATGTAGTCATTTTGGACTCATTCATCAATTATTCAATATTAGCAACGGTCTTATATGTACATATATACTGTACTGTGAAAAATTCTTAGGTACCCTAGCTACGTGCCTAAGACTTTTTACCATAGTAATTCTATACATTGCACTTTAATATTGCCACAAAAATAACAAATTTCATGACATATGTGAGTGATGATAACCAGGATTCTGATACGGGTCTCCATTGTGGACTGAGAGTGGGAAGGGGGTGGGGAGAGAGGAGTCATGGTTGGGAAAAGGGAAAGAGAAAGGGAAGGGAGCAGGAAGCACCAGAGAGACATTCTGTAACGATCAATAAACCAAATGCCTCAAAACAAATTACATTCACTGGTGCCTCAGGACTGGGTGTGTCCATACCCACACAAACCTCCTCAGCCGCCGCAGCACTCTTTCATTGCCACCTGTTTCACACCCCTCATACAGTGATCCTCCCTCGCCATTCCCAAAATTCTTTGTTCCCGCCAGATCTACAAACTCGCTCTCCACTCCACTTTGACAAATCCAGTACTGTGCAAAAGTCTTAGGCACCCTAGCCTAATATATATGCCTAAGATATTCTGTGCAGTACTCTGTGTGTAGAACATAAACAGCAATATGAAAATAGCCATTAGCAATTCAGACATGAACAATCCTATGACCCTCCGGGTAGAAGATATGACCTTTCCCTTCCACCTGGTTCTGATTTATCTTTCCAAATCCTTGGTGAGCTTTCCACACTTCAACAAGATTCCCTTCTTATATATTCGTCCTTTAAACTTCTCTCTATCTCTCTCCCCCATCATTCAATCCCTGTTGTTTTTCTCTCTGCACTTCTTTCTGCCTCATTTGTCTGAATGCCTCACCTCTCTCATTCTGCCTTTCCTCTTTCTATCCCACCTCTTTCTGTCACACTTTTACACTCTATCCCTCCTCCTTACTTTCTCTCTCCCTTCTCTTACTCTCTCTCTCTTGCTTTATTTTCTCTCTCTCATTCGCTCTCACTCTCACAGTCCTCCAATTACAAAACACTGTCTTCAATGTTCCCTGGACAACCACATGCGGTATTTTATGACTTTAATACTACTCCAGCCATTAGTATGTCTGTAGCATTCATTTAAAGGGCAATTTATCTAACAGGACAGGAGTTCCAGCTAAAACATGTGTTCAACCCTCTCAGTACCAATCCCTCTAGATATCTGCATTCCTCCAGATAGCTGAGAGTGAATATATCTCCTCCTCCTAAATTGTCAGACTCATTGTCTGAAGGGAGTTGCCCAGCCATGTGTTTCCAGTGGCGAGTGTACACAGGTAGTACTGAGAAGTAGTAAGTTAATGCAGCGTGACGTTCTGCTAGTTACTAATTGAACTGCTACAGGGAAAGGAGACGGAAAACAGAGGAAAAAAATCTGTAAAACCAGTTTGATTACACAGCCAGAGTAAAGTGATTGTGATAAAGGATTCAGAATCTAAAAATGCCTCCGAGTCAGAAAGTTGTGAATTGAAGATCTCCTTCAACCTGTTTTGGGCGCATCCTACATTGTTAGCACTGAGGAGTGTGACACTGTGTGCTTATCGATGGGTCAGCAGTGGAAAGGTTGAGCAGTTTCAATTTTATTTCATTAGGAGTTTAAGGAGATCTGGTTTGTCAGCAAAGGCAGACAAAGCAAGTTTCTACAGATTTACCATGGAGAGTATTCCAACTGGTTTCCTCACCACCTGGTATGGGGGGGTGGGGGGGAGGGCATTGCACAGGATTGGAAAAAGCTGCAGAGGGTTGTAGATTCTGCCAGCTCCATCACAAGCACTAGCCTCCCCACCATCGAGGACATCTTCAAAAGGAGAAGACTCAAAAAAGGTTGCATTCATCATTCAGGACCCCCAATCACCCTCTTCTCATTGCTACCATTAGAGAGGAGGTACAGGAGCCTGAAGGCACACACTCAATGATTCAGGAACAGCTTCTTCCCCTCTGCCACTGGACTTCTGAAAGGACAATGAACTTACGAACACTGCCTGACTAATTTTTGCTCTCTTTTCATGGTGCTTATTTTTAATATAGATTTCTTATTGTAATCTATGGTATATTTTATGTATTGCACTGTACTATTACCTCAAAAACAACAAGTTTCACTACATATGTCAGTGATAATTGTACTGATTCTGATTCTGTGCTGTTTTAAACCAAGGTCCTACTTGCTTTTCAGCTGATGTAAAAAATTCAAATGGTGCTATTTCAAGGACCAGAGATGGTTGTCCTGGTGTGCTGCCCAATCTTTATTCCACAATCAACATCATATTACATTGCTGTGGCAGTTTCCTGTGCTCAAAGTTCAAAGTAAATTTATAATCAAAATACGTACTTGTCACCATAAACAACCCTTTCCTTGCAGACATTCACAGTAGAACAAAGAAATACAATAGACTCAACAAACATCTACACCCGGCGATAAAGCAATGTGAGGGAAAAAAGACAAACTGTACAAACACATAAATAAATAACTAAATAATAGATAAATTATTTTAAAACAAACAAATAAATAAATTGAAATTAAATACATAAATAATCTAAAATAAATAAAGAAAACTGGCAAATTAATTAATTAGACTGACAAGCTATTTTAATAAATAAATGGATGGCTGGATGGATGAGAGAACAAATCAATCAATTAATCGATCAGTCAGAGAACATGAGTTGTAGAGTCCTTGAAAGTGAATCCATGGGTTGTGGAATTGGCTGAGTGTTGAAGTTATCCACCACCACGTTGGATCAGGAACCTAATCGCTGAAGGGTAATAGCTGTTCCTGAACCTGGTGGTATGGGACCTTAGGCTCCTGTAACTCCTTCCTAATGGCAGCAGTGAGAAGAGAGCATGGCCTGGATGATGGGGTTCTTTGATGATGGATGCTGCTTTCCTGTAGCAGTGCTCCTTGCAGATGTGCTCAGTAGAGGGTGGGGAGACCTTTTCCTGTGATGAACTCATTTTTCTGTGGTTAGTTTTCATTTTAGGTATGGTATTTCCAATGCTATAGTAGTGACTACACTTTAAAAATCACTCTGCAGCATATGGAGTAATGATGGGTATTATATGAATTCAAGTTTTTCCTTCTTTGAAGAGGTACCATTTTTGAATGGGTCTTTGCAAGTAGGAGCTGCTCTTTTTTCTGCGCAGCACAAAATCCTCCCCAGGGAAACAATGAAGATTGTCTTTTAAATCAACACCCGGAACCATAGAAATGAACAGCAACTTGTCAAGCTGCCTGTATATAAGGTTCTATTTATTTCTCAGCAGCCAAGGTTACCCATTTCTTAGCTCCCGAGGTCAAACATTTAAAGCAAAAACAATGGAATCAAAAGAGTGAAAGTATTTGCATAAGCAATCAGGACCCTGTATTCCATGAGAAGAAACATTTCCCTGGTGGAAATCCCAGTGTAGCTGCCGTAATGAAAATATCATGAAATATCTGGTTCGTAATGAGTTGTGCTCTACGAAGCAGCTGTAAATCCAGGCCACGAGTCACAGTAGGAAGTGCCTCGCTGTTCACAATGTATTGTGGCAATTAATGAGACCAAATTCAAATAAACTGCTTGCACTGGGGAATGAGGTATAATCGGGGGTGTTAACTATATCCTGCCCTGATGAATTTTCTATCCATTTTTCCTCCATTTGTACCTGAAGACACAACCCCAGACTCATCATTGTTCTTCACTACCTCAGTCTTCCTTTTTTTTGTAGCTATTTATTTTTTGTAATATTGCATAATAGGTCTGTCTTTGCACTGTACTGCTGCCACAAACAAGTTCCACGTCACATAAGACAGTGCTAATGGTGGACAACAGTTTTTTTTAAGAAGTGTTGCCTTCAGAGTGTTTTTTTTAGTTTATGATAGACCACTTGAAGCTGAACGCAAATATAATTTCAGACTGAATCAACACACACAAAATGCTGGAGGAACTCAGCAGGCCAGGGAGCATCGATGGAAAAGAATAAACCGTCAACGTTTCGGATCGAGACCCCTCATCAGGTGTCCTGAAGAAGAGTCCCGGCCCGGAACATCGACTGTTCATTCTTTTCCTTAGATGCTGCCTGGCTTGTTGAGTTCCTCCAGCATTTTGTGTGTGTAGCTTTGGATTTCCAGCATCTGCAGATGTTCTCGTGTTTATAATTTCAGACTACTTGAATCACATAGGAATTGGGAGAAACAAGAAATTAACTTTTATTGAATATAATATGTTTAATTGCATAACAGCACTTTGCAATAGATCAACTAAGCTAAAAATTATTTCTTGATGATTTTCATTTGTACTCAGTTTCTGAGGCTTCTCGCTTAAGTGTCCAACAATAATCAGCCAGCATTGATGGATTCCAGCTGCTTTGATGTTTTTCCATGACCGCAATGTCCTGGTGAAATGTTTCACCGTGCTCGTCACTGACAGCGCCAAGATTTGCAGGGGAGAAGTCTAAATGGGAATGCAGAAATGAATCTTTAGTGACATATTGCAATTCATGGTTCTGTATGCTTGAAGCAGGTTGTCAACCAGCTGCATGTCACTTGGTGCTCTGAGGTTGCCAAGAAAATTTTCAACAACACCCTTAAGTGCCTTCCATGTGAGTTTTTTCCTGGTCCTTCTAGAAGTTTTTCAAATTGCCTGTCATTGATGACCTTGCTTAATTTGTGGACCAACAAAACTGCCTTTCTTAATCTTGACATCAGTTATTCTGACTTGAAATATGAATTGAACTACCACATATAGATAATTCTTTTAAAAAATGGTGAATGATAGGGTAATTCCATGGTCGTCGTCTTGTTCTTGTTCTTGGTTTTTGGTGCTCCAAAATATTCTGCATGGAATTTAAACTGGAGGTGGCGGAGGGTGGACTTAAGAAGGAGATTTTTGAAGAAGAAGAGTTGTCTTAAATTTAATTGGGTTTGATTGTGTGACTATGGTAGGATGAAGATTATTCCATGCTTTAATTGTGCAGGGGAAGAATGAACTGCTGTACACATCTGACTTGGTAGTTAGTATTTCAAATTGAAATGAGTGCCCTCGTCTGCTCCTAATAGCTTCGGGTTTGGTGTAGGATTGGTAGTCTATGTCAAGCTGACAAGTGTTTTTCATGATCAGTAGCTCAAAATCCATAAGATACACCCAAAAGCATTCAGGAAGTAAAATCTTTGTTGTCCAGTGTAATAAACCATGGACATCAGAGATCCCAAAGAGCTCTGCTGATCTTTCTTTTTATTTTCACTCCTGTAAATCAGGATATTTGACTGTAAAAAGCATGATCCCATAAAGTCTGACCCAATCGTTAGTCAATATCTGCCCTTGTTGGTAGAATCCCAGATGGCAACAAGGATGCGTACAGGAGTGAGATAGATCAGCTGGTTGAGTAACGACACAGCCGCAACCTTGCACTCAGCTTCAGCAAGGCCAAGAACTGATTGTGGACTTAAGGAAGAAGAACCCAAAGTTCACAGTAAACTTGTTATTAATATATACTATCTTGAAATTCATTTCCTTGCAGATATTTATAGGAAAGTAAAGAATTACAATCGAATGTATAAGAGATATACATCAACAAAGAGACAAACAGCAAAAGTGCAGAAGATTCTTTGGGTTGTAGAGTCAGTTCAGCATTCAGGTGAGTAAAGTTATCTACGCTGGTTCCGGAACCTGATGATTGTGGGGTGATACCTTTTCCTGAATCTAGTGGTGTGGGACCTAAGGCTCCTGTACTTGCTAACCAATGGTAGTAGCGAGAAGAATCTGGAGCACACACACCAGTCTTCATTGGGAAGTCAGCAATGGAAAGGGTAAACAGCTTCAAGTTCCCGGGCGCCAACGCTTCAGTGAGTCCAACACATTGATGCAGTCAAGAAGAAGGGATGGCAGCATGAAGAGTTTGAGGGGTTTTGGTATGTCACTCAAAACTCCTACAAAGTTCTACAGATGTATGGCATTCTGACTGGTTGCATCACCAGTTGGTATGGAGCCTTCAAAGCACAAGATTGCAAGAGTCTTCAGAGGGTACAGTCTCAGCTGATTCCATCACTGCCACAAACCTCCTCACCAGTGAGCCCTTTGATAAGACGTGGTATTCAGGAAGCTGGCATTCATCGTTAAGGACACTCACCATCCAGGACATGCCCTTCTTCTCATTGCTATCATCCGGCATGAGGTAGAGGAACCTGCAGAAACGCACTAACGATTTAGGAGCAGCTTCATCCTCTCCTCCATCGTATTTATGAACAGTCCATGAACCCATGAATGCTACTTCATTATTCCTTTGTTTGCACGGTTTATTTTGGTAACTTATAGATATTTGCGTCTCGCACTGTAATGCTGCCGCTAAGCAACTTTTATGTCATACATCAGAGACAATAATTCTGATTGTGCACTTTCCAGAAAAAATAATTAAAACAATGAATTTGAGCTGGTTAGAAAGAACCACATTTGGGAGTGAAGGCCATGTCTCAGATTGCTTAACCCCAGGTGGGTATCAAGCGCTGGCCTCTTCTTGCTCAAGACCACACATGTGCGCCTTTAATTTCTGGTGGAGTTGTCAGGGCACCGTCATGACAAACGTTTTGCACCGATCTTTTTGGTGATCGCTCATCGTACGGCGTGTCTTGGGCACCTGAAACCTGGCAGAGCCCATCCCTCTCCAGGTTTTTTTTTTACGAGGTCGAGTTGCTAGCTCGACACTCAAACCAGGCACGGATGGAGAGCGTGCAAGGGAGCCGGTCGGATTCGAACTCAGGACCTCTCGCCCCAGAGTCCAGCACTGATGCCACCAGCCAGCTACCACACATGATACCTTCACTCAATAAGCCATCCGAAAAATAGCCTGTAAATTCCAGGCCCCATTTGTAAGTATTAAGGCTCCACCAATGATCACAAGGGAGAATGCTGGCAAGAGTGAGGTGGGAAGCAGCGAGAAAGCCCCGAAGGTCATATTTCCCACTGTTACTTCCAAATTTAAAGGCAAGACATATTTAAAACATCTTCATTTCGCTTTCCAGTCACAACCAAATTGAAAGAGTCTCCGAGTGTCTGACAAGGTTATCCAGGGATTGGAGATAAACCTGAAGTGGGAGGAGGGTGATTGTGAATGCTTGGCAGCTCAGTGGGATATAGGTTTCCTTTGTGGACCGTAGTGGGGGTAGAATATGGAGCAAGGGAGTGTCTTATTGCTTCTTCTGTATGCAAAGCTTTGAAGGCATTAACCTGAGGGATCCAGTCTAGAAGCCTCCCTTGAGTGCCCTGAGGTCCTGCAGATGTCAAAACTGAATTAAAATTAGACAGGCAATCTCCTTAAAATGATTCAGTAATCCAACCATCAAATGATTATAGTTTGGCCTAAATCCCACCTGACTAGATTAAAGGTAGCAGAGGAGTAGGGGTCATTTGGAATATTTTTTTTAAAATATGGCTATTAAAATACATGAGGGAAAATGTTACCAGAAACAAAACAGGCTGCTAGAGTTAAAATGAAGAATATCGGTGATGTAGCTGAATAGCAGAAGGGACCAAAGGGCTTCTCCTGCGGTTATGAGCCAATGGGAATTTCTGTTGCAACTTCCATAGTGTTTGCTAAATGTAGTATGATGGAGACCCTTCTTGCATTCGGTCTGCTGATTGGGCCATTTCTGTCCCAATGCAGCAAGCTAACCACACCAGGTATTCCCTGTTGATCACACATGCAAGCACTGAGCAGGCCTGCGGATGTTAGTCACAGGGAGCACAAAGAGCTTTCTGGCCATTTCTGATGGGCAAGTTTTACAGGCAAAAGCACACAAGCATCTGTGTATGAACAGAAAACACCCACAGGGATATAATCGAGTGGTGTTAAACATTAGTCTGATACCTTTTCCAGTCAGGAAATATGCATCCATTCGTCTAAATGTTAGTAGAAACAAAGCAGACTGAATGGACCTCTATTTAAATTTGTGGAGCTGACATGAGCATTAATTCTAATATGTCGTCACTTTGAGCTGCAATTGCTCAGGCTGCTACTGACAAAAAATGCCATTAGCAGTCAACCACTCGGTGTGGATTATAGTCAAGTGAAGGCCAAATTGGGCAAGGAAAAACAGCTCCCTTCACTAATGAACCAGCAGATTTTTTTTATAATAATGTGGCAGCTTTCATTGTCATTTTATGTCTAGTCTCAGCCTGTAAGTCACTTCATTTATTATGTTCTGAGAAACGCACACAAAATCCTGGAGGAACTGCAGAGGTCAGGCAGCATCTGTGGAAAGGAGTAGTCAATGATTCAGGCCAAGACCCTTCATCAGGACTGGAATGAAAGGGGGTAGAAGCCAGAATAAGAAGGTGGAGGCAGGGTGGGGGGGGGCGAAGGGGAATATGTACAAGCAAGATGGTAATAGCTGAAGCCAGGTGAGAGGAAAAGTAGGTGGGTGGGTTTGAAATAAGAGCTGGGAGGTGATTGGTGAAAAGAGAAAGAGCTGAAGAAGAAGGAATCTGATAGGAGAGGAGTGTGGACCCTGTGAGAAAGGGAAGGAAGAGGAGACCCGGGGGGCGGGGGGGAGGTGACATAGGCCCATAAGTAGAAGAGGTAAGTAGGGAGCCAGAATGAGGAATGGAAGAAGAGAGAAGGGGGGGAGGGGAGAAACTATTTGAAGTTAGAGAAATCAATGTTCATCCGATCAGGCTGGAGGCCACCCAGACAGAATGTGAAGTGTTGCTCCTCCAACCTGAGAGTGGCCTCGTCCTGGCAGTGGAAGAGGCCATTGATCAACATGCAGTCTTCAGCACACAGTGAGGATGTCTGAGAACTTTGCACAGTACTATATTGACTAAATATTTTCCAACATTAACAAAAACTGAGGGTTCACATATATTGCTGGTTCAAGGGCAAATAAAGAGAGGATGGAGATGGATGTCTTTCCACTGTGTGCTTCAAACTGAGTCAAAATTAACCCACACAGGAAATGATATAAAAATCAGCTTACAGTACTGTACAAAGGTCTGAGGCATCCTGTCTATATATATGCACACACACACGCATATATACAAACATATATATATATATAAACGTGTGTGTACCTAAGACTTTTGCACAGTACTGTTGATAAATTTAATATATTCAAATCATGATGCACCATTTAACTCAACCTCAGGATTGCCAGGGGTCTAAGGCATTGTCTTTTCAGATCCCAGTGAGCTTTGTGACCCGGCCATTTGTGAGCACATTTATTGAGCTGTACACCTGCCATTGCAGAACGCTGAATAGAATTTCACAAACTCACTTGATTTTGATGTCGGGGGAATGGAAGTGAGAAGAGTTTCAATCCAACACACTATATCTACTGAGGAGAGGGCAGCATTCACTTCCATGTCGAGACCCCCTTTAATCCATTGTTAATAGCCTTGTACCTTCAGAATCAGAATCAGGTTTAATATCACCTGTATCATACAGTACAGTTCAATACATAAATAAAACTATA
This sequence comes from Hemitrygon akajei, assembly GCF_048418815.1. Classification (NCBI taxonomy): domain Eukaryota; kingdom Metazoa; phylum Chordata; class Chondrichthyes; order Myliobatiformes; family Dasyatidae; genus Hemitrygon; species Hemitrygon akajei. The sequence goes on from NC_133150.1 coordinate 36,967,945, forward strand.
AATTACAATAATAAAAAAATACAGCGCTGTGTAAAAATCTTGGGCTTATATACATATATAGCTAGGGAGCCCAAGACTTGTGCACAGCACTGTATTTTTCAGCGTGGAGTGGAGAACACACTTGTAAAGGATGTTGGAAATGGTGAAGCCGGAGTGAGTGTGGGACAGGTGACAGAGAAGGGGTGCCAGAGGTGGGGGGGTGGTGGCATGAGTACAGACACAGCCAGCCCTCAGACACCAGGCAAGGTCACTTGATTGCAAACAATTGGTTTATTGATCATTGCAGAATGTCGCTCTGGTGCTTCCTGCTCCCTTTCCAGGGCTTGAAAGAGCAGATGGAAAGGATGTGGAATGTTAAAGCCAGAGTTATCCCGGTGGTGATGGGAGCACGTGGAGCTGTGACTCCTGGACTGGGAGAGTAGCTCCAACAAATCTCGGGAACAACTTCTGAGATCTCAGTGCAGAAGAGTACACTACTAGGAACAGCAAGGATCCTGTGTCAAACTCTCAAGCTCCCTGGCCTCTGGTAGAGGACCCAAGATTGAGAGAAAATACACAAACACACCACCCATAAGGGTTGAGAAAATTAAAGAAAAACACACACACCCACGTGTGTGTGTGTGTGTGTGTGTGTGTGTGTGTGTGTGTGTGTGTGTGTGTGTGTGTGTGTGTGTGTGTGTGTGTGTGTGTGTGTGTGTGCGCGCCAAAGACTTTTGCACAGTAGATTAGATTCAACTTGATTGTCATTGTGCCGAGTACAGATACCAAGCCAAATGAAATGCAGTTAGCATCTAACCAGAAATACAAAGAATAGTGTTATTTACAAAATAACTGCGAATGAAAAGTAAGTGCTACAGCACACAAATATAAAAGTACTGAGACAGTACAATATGGGTGCAATAGTAGCGTTGTGATGTGAGGTTCAGCAGGGTCACAGCCTCAGGGAAGAAGCTCTTCCTGTTCCTGCTGGTGCGGGAGCAGAGGCTCCTGTAGCGCCTACCGGATGGGAGGAGAGTAAAAAGTCCATGGTTAGGGTGAGATGCATCCTTGATAATGCTTTTCGCCCTGCACAGGTGGCGTTTGTGGTAGATGTTATCAATGGTGGGCAATTGGGTGCCGATAATCTGCTAGGCAGTTTTCACCACCCGCTGGAGTGCTTTGTGGTCCGATGCGGGACAATTGCCATACCACACTGAGACGCAGTTGGTGAGTATGCTCTCAATGGTACAGTGGTAAAAGTCCATCAGTATCCTGGGACAGAGGTGAGCTTTCTTGATGCTCCGCAGGAAATAAAGGCACTGTTGCACCTTTTTGATCAGGATGGAGGAGTTCAGGGATCAGGTGAGATCCTCTATATATAAATTAACTACCTAGTGAAATGTGTTGTTATGAGGCAGTAGTACAGTTCAAGACATAAAATGTACCATAAATTACAATAAGAAATATATATTAAAAAATTAAACAGGACAGAAAGAGAGCTAGAAAATAGTGAGGTGGCATTCGTGGGTTCATTGTGCATTCAGAAATCTGATGGTAGGTTTGAGTGTGTGTCTTCAAGCTCCTGTACCTTCCTCCCTAATAGTAGCATTGAGAAGAAGGCACGTCCTGGGTGGTGAGGTACCTGCTGGCTCGGACTTGTATTTTGCATCAAACTATGAAGGCACTCTTGGTTCAACAGTACAATTCACAGAAGAATTACTATGAGTTACCATGAGAATATATTAACAGTAATTCAAAAAGAGAGCTTAATAGTGAGGTAAAAACATTCATGGGTTTATGGACTATTCAGAAAGTTGATGGTGCAGATGAAGAAACATTAGGTGTGTGTCTTCAGGCTCCTATATCTCCTCCCTCATGGTTGCAGTGAGAAGAGTTGTTAAAAGTATCAACCAAACTGAAAATGCAAAACTTACTAATACATATTTCTTTCCAGAAGTGCCTCAGTAGTCACTCTGAGGTAAATAAGTAGCATATTGATTAATGATATTGTTTTTAATTAATTAATCTAATTCCATCAGCACATAAAACACTATTTAACCAAAAAAAATGCACCTTTTCCAAAGCAATTCACTAACCCGGCTTATTTTTTTTCCCTTTCAGTATCAGCCCACTGAGACGGCGATCAGTCGCTTCCTACAAATGCTGAATGAAGCATAATTCACAAAGCACTGCCAGAAACCGCCAGCTCATGGAGTGAGATGCCATTTGCTCGCGAAGTGTGGATGAGTTTTTAGAGCGGGTGTAGCCAGCTGGATCTATCTTTACCACTTACAACATGCATTAAGATGCCCTCTTGACACTTAAGAGATTTTGCTTCCAATTTTACTCCACCGCACTCCCCTATTATTGCAAGATTGCACCTTGAAGCACTCTTGAAGCTTGGGTGACAGCTTTAGGATCGGTGGGGAAAATGTTTCTGAAAGAGTACATTTTTATTAGCTTGGCAATTGTTACATTAGCTCAAGCAATACCCTGGCATGTCAGATGCCCTGATATGTGTGTCTGTGAAATTAAGCCTTGGTTTACACCGAGGTCCGTGTATCGAGAGGCACCAACAGTGGACTGTAATGCTTTTTTCATGTACAGAGTTCCTGCTGATTTGCCTGACGGAACACAGACATTACTCCTACAGAGTAACAGGATCAGCAAGATCGAACCAGGTGAGCTACATCACCTGGTGAACCTGACAGAACTAGACCTGTCCCAAAACAGTTTCTCGCAGATTGAGCACTTCAGCTCGACAAACATGACTAACCTTCTGGTCCTTCATCTGGAAGAGAACCAGCTGACTGACCTGACGGAAAAATGTTTCTCCGCTCTCACCAACCTTCAAGAACTTTACTTAAACCATAACCAGCTCAGCACCATTTCTGCCGGAGCTTTCTCTGGCCTCGGGAACCTGCTCCGGCTTCACCTGAACTCTAACAAGTTGAGGAGCATTAGAAGTGAGTGGTTTAATGCTTTACCTAGCCTGGAGATCCTCATGATTGGAGAGAATGCTGTGGAGAAGATCCAGAACATGAACTTTAAGCCTCTCGTCAACCTAAGAAGTCTGGTTCTAAGTGGAATGCGACTGAAAGAAATCTCAGATTATGCTCTTGAAGGTCTAGAGCATCTAGAAAGCATTTCTTTCTATGATAACAAATTATCCAAGGTTCCAAAGGTGGCCCTCCAGAAAGTTCCAGGTCTTAAATTTTTGGATTTGAACAAAAATTTGATTCAAAGGATCCAACAGAGTGATTTTACGGATATGCTCCATCTTAAAGAGTTGGGGATTAACAATATGGAGGAACTGACCTCCATTGATAAATTTGCTTTGGACAATTTACCTGAATTGACCAAACTGGAAGTGACCAACAACCCAAAGTTTTCCTACATTCATCCCAATGCGTTTCGGCTTGTTCCTCAGATGGAAACTCTGATGCTGAACAATAACGCCCTGAGTGCCTTATACAAAAAGACTATCGAGTCCCTATCTAAACTCCAAGAGATCAGCATCCACAACAATCCCATCAGGTGTGACTGCGTCATTCGCTGGGTGAACACTAATGAAAATCGCATTCGGTTCATTGAGCCACAGTCAACCTTTTGTGTGGACCCTCCGGAATTTAGCAGGCGTAATCTGAGAGACGTCCCATTCAGAGAGATGACAGACCGATGCCTTCCTCTCATTTCCTCAGAAGCCTTTCCCTCACATCTCAGCGTTGAAATGGAAGAATCCCTTTCCCTTCACTGCCGAGCTTTTGCTGAGCCAGATCCTGAGATTTATTGGGTCATGCCCTCTGGTGACAAGCTTTCAGCCTATACTGCATCAGACAAATACAGGCTGCGCCCTGAAGGCACGCTGGAGATATTCAATATAAGTATGGATGAAGCAGGACTTTATACCTGTGTGGCTCACAACCTTGTAGGAGCTGACTCGAAGAGTGTCACTATCACAGTGAGTGGGTTCTATCCAGAAAACGAAGACGACATTCAGCTCTATATACGAGAAACAGAAGCTCACCATATCCTGCTGTCATGGATAATCACCTCCAACATAATATCGTCAAACATCTCTTGGTCACGTATACTGAGCAATAGCAGCTTGAATGTTGCCTCCTCGGCTCGCATCCCTGCTGGCGTGCACAGTTATAATTTGACACGGCTGGAGCCGCTTGCCGAATATGTGATCTGTGTGCACGTGTCCCACGTCAGTCTCCACACTGAGACGTCCTGCATCAGGGGCAGGACCAAAGAGGCCCGCCCGGCAACCGGGCCGCGCGCCATCAGGCCACAGTTTCTAATTGCCTTGACTGTCTGCGCGCTCTTTGCGGCGATCAGCGTCCTGGCCCTCCGTAGGCTCGCGTCTGTCAGGCCGAGGGTGGTGGAGGATCACCAGCCACTGTCCGTGAGTATGCAGAGGAACCTGTCCACCTCGCTGCGCCGCATTTACCCTCTGTTCATCAAGCACTGGGAACCTGGCAGCACCTCAGGCAAAACAATAGCGGTAGAACTGCAATCCACCCCGCTGGGCTCTTCGAACGCCGGCTACTGCAGCACCATCTGAGACGAGCTCAAAGTGAGCCAAGGAGAAGTGGAACCGCAAGCCAACCTAATAAAGAGACACGTCTCCCCTTTCACTGTCCAGATGAAAACAGACAAAATGGGTCAAGGAAACAAATCTCAGCAGAAGAGGAAGTAGATCCGGATTCCAATGAGTTCTTGTAGACATAAGAGGGTGGCAGTTTTTTGGCAGTAAACCCTCCCGGTAGAAATCCCCCTTCTCTGTGCAACTGATGTCAATGTGTTTGTTCTGTACAGGTTATGAACTCTGTTAATTGGAGACATATATAGGAGTCTGGGAAAGATATTAAAAAAAAACAGGGATCTCACTGTATCTGATTTCTTATGTAAAAAAAATCCTTTGTGATCATGTCGATAGAAAATCTGTTTTTTTTTCGAGCTAGGCACTTGAAAATCTGAAAGGAAATCGAGAGCAGGTTTACAACAATTTTATACAGGAAGTATGTGCATATTTTTCTAGGTTCAGACTGTAACGTCACACACTTTGCTTTGAGCTCCCTTCTGTCCTTCGCAACGCTCAGAGAGAGAGAGAGACGAGTCACGGAGCACCTTTGAGCACCGCAATGAGTTTTGCAGTTTTGAGGCGACGCCAGTGTTTTGTATCACTGCACCATTTACCAACCTCATTTTTTCTGTAGTTTTCCTGTACCTCCGGCCATTACTGCACAAAACCGTATGTGCAGAAACGCAAAGGACTCATGGAAGCGTTTCTTTTGATTGCAGTATTTTCTGAATAAACCACAACAAAAAAAAAGTGCAAGCAAAGCTTGTCATAGTTCATTGTTGTCCTTCCATCCTGTAGGGAATTGCGGACAAACGTGAAGCCTCCTTTCTGCTGGGGCAAGATATCAAGGCAATCGCATTCTTTTGAAACTTGGGGGGGGGGGGGTAACTTAAATGCAGCCTACCCATCAGAGTCATAGATTTAATAAGCATTGGTCAGATCACACTTGGAGTGTTGTGAGCAGTTTTTGGCCCCATATCTAAAAAAGAATGTGTCAGCATTGGAGAGAGTCCAGGAGTCCAGAGAAGGTTCATGAGAATGATCCCAGGAATGAAAGGGTTAATGTATGAGGAGTGCTTGATAGCTCCGGGCCTGAACTCTCTGGTGTTCAGAAGAATAAGGTTGGGGGGGAGAGGATATCATTGAAATCTATGAGGGGCTACATAGGCAGAATGTTCCCCATTGTGGGAGAGTGTAGGACCAGAGGACACAGCCTCAGAATAGAAGGATGTCCCTTTAGAAAATAGATGAGGAGGAATTTCTTTAGCCAGAGAGTAGTAAATCTGTAGAATTCACAGTCACAGATGGCTGTGGAGGCCAAGTCATTGGATATATTTCAAATGGAAAGGTATAGGTTCTTGATTAGTAAGGCTGTCAGAGGTTATAAGGAGAAGGTGGGAGAATGGTGTTGAGGGGCAAAATTCATCAGCCATGGTTGAGTGGTAAAGACTCAAAGAGCTGAATTCTACTGCTATGTCTTTTGTTTTTTTGACTCCATTACTAAGAGAATTAAAGCCCTTTATTCTACCTAGGCGTCTTATAACTTATATACCTCAATTAAGTCTCCTCTTAGCTATCTCCATTCCAAAGAAAACAATCCTGGTTTATCCAAAGCAACACACACAGAATGCCAGAACTGAGCAGATCAGGCAGAATCTATGGAAATGAATAAATAGCCAATGTTTCAGGCTGAGACCTTTCATCGAGATTGAAAAGGAAGGGGGAAGACTTCAGAGTAAAAAGGAGCAGGGAGGGGAAGGAGGCCAGCTCGAAGGAGAGAGGTGAAGCCAGGTGGCTGGGAAAGGTAAAGCAACACACACAGAATGCTGGAGGAGCTCAGCAGGCCAGGCAGAATCTATGCAAAAAAGTACAGTCAACATTTCGGGCTGAGGCACTTCGGCAGGGCTCGGCCCGAAACGTCAGCTGTACTATTTTTCCCATAGGTGCTGCCTGGCTTGCTGAGTTCCCCAAGCACTTTGTGTGTGTTGCTCGGATTTCCAGCATCAGCAGATTTTCTCTTGTTTGCTTGGGAAAGCTAAAAGGCTGGAGACGAAGGAATCTGACAGGAGAGGAGAGTGGACCACAGGAAAAGAGAAGGAGGAGGAGACCCAGGGGAAGTGATAGGTGGGTGAAAACTTTCCAGTCATGACAATACCTTCATAAATCTCCTCTGTACCCTTTCCTGTGCAATCACGTCCTTCCAATAATGTGATCAGAACTCCATGCAGTATTCATGCTGTGGTACACCTAGTGTTTTGTACAGTCCCAGTATAACCAATGCCCTTCTACCACATCATTCTCCTAATAAAGTAAACCATCCTATACACCTCTTTGACCACCTTATTGATTAGTTTTGTTTTTATTAGCCACATGAACGTTGAAACATACACACAGTGAAGGGTGTCATCTGCATCAAATCATTGCAGCGAGAATTGTGCTGGTCGGCCCACAAGTGTTGTCATGCTTCCAACGCCAACATAGCAAGCCCACAACTTACTACCCCTAACCCATACGTCTTTGGACTGTGGGAAGAAACCAGAGCATCCACGTGATCTTTACAGAACTCGTTACAGACTGCGGTGGGAATTACACCCCGGTCTTAACAGCTGATGCAGTAAAGAATTGTGTTAACCACTACACTACCATGTTACCCTGTCCTGTTACCTTAATGGCTTTATACAGACTCTTCCACACTGTTTGATATCCTGCCATTATTGGAAGTTCCTTGTGGCGCTTTTCCAAATGCATTCCATAGACAAGTCCAGACTAATGAGCCAATTCATCAAACAGCATTAAACTTCATAGATATAATGGTTCTTACATGTAATGACCCAAAATGCTTTCTGAAAAGCACAGGACACAGAGAAATGTTAGGGCAGATATTCAAAAGCTTGTTGAAAGAATTAGGTGATAAAGAACATGGGAAGCTTTTAGACTGAGGCCAGAATTGGGGAAGACAAGATCACCTATCATCATCATGTGCCGTGTCTTACGATGTCAGTGATCATGGTCTTGAAACATGATTTCCTTTGGCAAATTTTTCTACAGAAGTGATTTGCCATTGCTTTCTTCTGGGCAGTGTCTTTACTTGAGGGGTAACCCCAGCCATTATCAACGCTCTTGGGAGATCATCTGCCTGGCATCAGTAATCACATAGCCAGAATTTATGATATGCACCACCTGCTCATATGACTATCCACCACCTCCTCCCATAGCTTCACATGACCCTGATCAGAGGACTTACGCAGGCGCTATACCTTGCCCATAGATGATCATTTAGCAGAGGGAAGGAGCGCTTTACACTTCCTTTAGTAGAGTCATATCTTTACCCTGCCACCCAAAGATCACCTATAGCTGGTTCTTAAACAAAACTGTGGCAAAATGTAAAATTTTTCAGCTTCATAAGATTCAAGGTGGTTATAGAAAAAAATGAGGCCAAAAATTATAGTTTTACAAACTTACCTAATGGTTAGCAAACTCAAAGAAGACTTACACCCTTATTCAACTTATAAAGGTCCTATTAGATGTTGTATATCATTTGGGCATGAATAATACAACAGATTGTTTTTGTGATTCATAAAACTGAATTTGTTGTTTTAGCACAAAGAATTGAAATAGAATTTGATTCAGGTCATTATAATAGCCAGAGGCATGGTTAGCAGAGAAATGAGTACATTATTTTATATAAATTTTAATAATATAACAAAAAGAACATGAATACAAATGAATAGACCTGAAATGAAAGTAGGAATCAGACTAAAATCCAAAACATGGAAATCTTTTGCAGTATCAGTTTTTAATATTTCAGGTATGGAACTTTAATCAGGACCAGAATATTTCACAAAGAACTTCAGGAAGCAAAAAAAAAATTGGAAAAGGGCAAAGAAAAAAAGAAGTACAAAGAGCCTTCCTTCAGGAAGGCCCCTATGTGATGAGAGGCATATGCCAGGAAGGTAAGGTCTCGAGTGGTAGAGTATCCGACACTAGAACTGAGACACGATTTTGAGACCAAGATGAGAACAGAGTTCTTGACTTGATGATAAACGAGAACCCGGCAAGACTAGACGAGAATCCAAACAAGACAGAAATCTTAAGTGCAATTGCTTTCTGAACCAAAGTTGAGCTGAAGATTGAGCACCAACCCTGAGCTCAGGTGCTCTTTAAATGTCCAAATCTTGGTGCCAAAACATGGCCACCAATTAGCAGAGCAGGCTGGAATCTTTAAAGGGACTGTGCCAGCTATCAGTATTCCAGAGAATCGGAGGCTGGTAACACCCTTGATGCATTCACACACTGAAATGCACTCTGCATACAGACAAAAGTTATTCATTTCACAGTGTCTCTGCTTCTTCATCATTTTGTCAAATATCTTTGCTTCCTAATTAGGGATTGGATATATGTTTGGCTACACTATATTTAAAGCCACTAGTTTTGGAATTCCCATCAGAAAAAAAAGGGCCCTACCAGGCCCTTTAATTACTTTAAAGAGTTCTATTGATATAAAGAAACAATTAATTTATATCATGTGACAGACTGACTCAATGTGCTATTTTTAAACATTATCAATCCCAGAAAGAGGCATCAGGGTAGGCAATCAATAGATTAGTCATAGGAGAATGTATTAAGGAGTATCTGGTGAAGAGGCTAAAAGAGAACACCAAATGAATACACAAGGCAAGAAAATAACATGGTATGTGATATTTTCTCCTACTGATGTCTCTTCATTTGCCACGATGAGGCCTCCCTCAGGGTGGAGGAGCAATACGTATTCCGTTCGGGTAGCCTCCAACCTAATGGCATGAATATCAGTTTCTCCATCCAATAAAAAAATTCCCTCCCCTCTTTCCTCTATTCCCCACTCTGGCCTTCTACCTCTTCTCACCTACTTATCACTTCCCCCTGGGACCCCTCCTTCCCTTTCTCCTATTGTCCACTCTCCTATCATATTCCTTCCTCTTCGGCCCTTGACCTTTCCCGCCCACCTGGCTTCACCTATCACCTTCCAGCTAACCTCTTTCCCCTTTCCCAACCTTTTTATCCGGCATCTTTGCCCCTTCCATCTCAGTCCCGAAGAAGAGTCTCGGCCCGAAACATGTCTCTATTCATTACCGTGGATGTTGCCTGACCTGCTGAGTTTCTTCAGCATTTGGTCTGGATTGCGTTGGATTTCCATTACCTGCCGACTTTGTCGTGTTTATGATGTGTACAGTATTTAAATGATATTAGAGAGACTACAAGGTGTAAGAAGAAAATCAAAGAAATGGAAAGAGTGAAGAGAGAGATTAAAGCAACACGGGTCCTGATAAAGGATGTCTCACCACGAAACATAGACTGCTTTGTAAATGCTGCCTGACCTGCTAAAGTCCCTCCAGCAATTAGTATGTTGCGCTTGATCTTCAGCATCTGCAGAAACTCTTGTGTTAATGAGAGGGATTTATTTGGCATTTGAATGAAAGCAATGGGGACAGGTAGCTTAAGAAGAGAGAGGCTCTGATCTCAAGCCAAACTGGACCTGTTGAGAAAAATGTCTTCATATTCAGTCCTTCAGGTAGGCAATTCATCCTGTTGTTTAAATCCCTGAATGAGCTATCCACTGTTTGTTCTTTTCTGTATCCTAATCTATCAGAAAATCCCTTTATTCCTTTCATCCATGAGTTTACATTGCTTGGACAGCTAAGCTGTCCAGTCCAACAGCTCCTGCAATTACATTTCCACATTCCAGCCACACTTTGGTAAAGAAATTGCTTCCTAATTCTGGATTCAATGTTCACAGTAAATTTATTATAAAATTACATATATGTCACTCTTTAAAATCCTGAGACTCATTTTCTTGAGGACATACATGATAAATGGTTAGACTATGAGGAGAGATTGAGTTGCCTGGGACTGTACTTGCTGGAATTCAGAAGAATGAAAGGAGATCTTATAGAAACATAAAATTATGAAAATTATGAAATATGATAAAGGCAGGAAAGTTGTTTCCATTGGTAGCTGAGACTAGAACAGGGGGGACATAGCCTCAGAATTAGGGGTGTAGGTTTAGGACAGAGATGAAGAGGAACTGCTTTTCCCAGGGAGTAGTGAAACTGTGGAATTCTCTGCCCAGTGAAGCAGTGGAGGCTACCACAGTAATTATATATTTAAGACAAGTTTGGATAGATTTTTGCATAGGAGGGGAATTAAGGGTTATGGGGAAAAGGCAAGTAGGTGGAGATGTGTCCATGGCCAGATCAGTCATGATCTTATTGAATGGCAGAGCAGGCTCAACATGCCAGATGCTCCTGTTTCTTATGTTCTTATGTTCTAAAATCCAGGAAACACAATAGAATCAATGAAAGACCACACCCAACAGGATGGTGAAACAACCAGTGTGCAAAAGGCAACAACTTGTGCAGATACAAAAGAAAAAAAGTTCAAAGTACATTCATTATCAAAGTATATGCTGTATACAATATACAACTTGGAGATTCATCTCCTCACAGGCAGCAACAAGAAACACAATAGAACCCATTGAAAAAAGACTGTCAAACACCCAATGTGCAGGATAGAAACAAGTCGTGCAAACAATAAAAGTAAGCAAATAGCATTCAGAACTGGAGTTCGTGGAAGTGAGTTCACAACCACAAAGTCCAAGGCAGGCCACAGCCTCAGTTCAGCTCTCTATAAGCAATAACTATCAAGAACGTGAGATGAAGAGTCCTCAAGAGTGAGTCCATAGTTGTGGGAACAGTTCAGTTTTGGGGCAAGTGAAGATGAGTGAAGTTGCCCCATTTGGTTCCAGAGCCTGATGGTCGAGGGTTGATACACATTTGGCTATTCTATTTGTAAAGTCAGTAGTTCTGGAATCCCTATTAGATGAAACATCATTTCTACTCTGCCAGGCCCATTATTTATTTTTTTATGTATTTAATGATACAGTGTGGAACACGCCATTCTGGTCCTGTGAGCAACATACTCAGTAACACACCTATTGAACACTGGTTGAACCACAGAAAAACTTGCAATGACCAATTAACCTGCTAACCGGTACATCTTTGGACTGTGGGAGGATACTGGAGCACTTGTCATGGGGAGAACATACAACTTCTTTACAGACAGCACCAGATTTGAACTCTGAACTCTGACCCCGCCCCCATGACACTAACCACAGCGCTACCATGGCTCTAGTAATTAGCTTTAAGAATTCTGCATTGTGAACAACAAGAGAAAATGAGTTGAACACAAGAGATTCTGAAGATGCTGGAAATCTAGAGCCACCCACACAAGGCACAGGGCTTCAGCAAGGCATTGAGGTCCTTGAGTCTTCACTGGAAACATAGAGAATGCTGTGTAAATGGATGGATCCACCACCTTCGATATTCCCCACCCATCTACCCCACCAATGGCTAGAGTTCGATATTCCCCACCCATCTACCCCACCAATGGTTTGACTTCGATATTCCCCACCCATCTACCCCACCAATGGTTAAACATCGATATTCCCCACCCATCTACCCCACCAATGGTTAAACATCGATATTCCCCACCCATCTACCCCACCCATGCTTAGACTTCAATATTCCCCACTCATCTACCCCTCCAATGGTTAGACCGATATTCCCCACCCACCTATCCACCAATGGCTAGACTTTGATATTCCCCACCCATCTACCCTACCAATGGTTATAATTCAATATTCCCCACTCATCTACCCCACCAATGGTTAAACATCGATATTCCCCACCTATTTACCCCAACAATGGTTAGACGTTGATATTCCCCACCCATCTACCCCACCAATGGTTAGATGTCAATATTCCCCACCCATCTACCCCACCAATGGTTAGACGTCGATATTCCCCACCCATCTACCCCACCAATGGTTAGACTTCAATATTCCCCACCCATCTACCTCACCAATGGCTAGACTTTGATATTCCCCACCCACCTATCCACCAATGGCTAGATTTTGATATTCCCTACCCATCTACCCCTCCAATGGTTAGACCGATATTCCCCACCCACCTATCCACCAATGGCTAGACTTTGATATTCCCCACCCATCTACCTCACCAATGGCTAGACTTTAATATACCCAACCAACTATCCACCAATGGCTAGACTTTGATATTCCCTACCCATCTACCCCACCCATGGTTAGACTTCAATATTCCCCACTCATCTACCCCTCCAATGGTTAGACCGATATTCCCCACCCACCTATCCACTAATGGCTAGACTTTGATATTCCCCACCCATCTACCCCACCAATGGTTATAATTCAATATTCCCCACTCATCTACCCCACCAATGGTTAGACTTCAATATTCCCTACCCATCTGCCCCACCAATGGTTAAACATCGATATTCCCCACCCATCTACCCCACCAATGGTTAGACGTCGATATTCCCCACCCATCTACCCCACCAATGGTTAGACTTCAATATTCCCCACCCATCTACCTCACCAATGGCTAGACTTTGATATTCCCCACCCACCTATCCACCAATGGCTAGACTTTGATATTCTCCACCCATCTACCCCACCAATGGTTATAATTCAATATTCCCCACTCATCTACCCCACCAATGGTTAGACTTCAATATTCCCTACCCATCTGCCCCACCAATGGTTAAACATCGATATTCCCCACCCATCTACCCCACCGATGGTTAGACGTCGATATTCCCCACCCATCTACCCCACCAATGGTTAGACTTCAATATTCCCCACCCATCTACCTCACCAATGGCTAGACTTTGATATTCCCCACCCACCTATCCACCAATGGCTAGACTTTGATATTCCCCACCCATCTACCCTACCAATGGTTATAATTCAATATTCCCCACTCATCTACCCCACCAATGGTTAAACATCGATATTCCCCACCCATTTACCCCACCAATGGTTAGACGTCGATATTCCCCACCCATCTACCCCACCAATAGTTAGACGTCGATATTCCCCACCCATCTACCCCACCAAAGGTTAGACTTCAATATTCCCCACCCATCTACCTCACCAATGGCTAGACTTTGATATTCCCCACCCACCTATCCACCAATGGCTAGACTTTGATATTCCCTACCCATCTACCCCACCAATGGTTATAATTCAATATTCCCCACTCATCTACCCCACCAATGGTTAAAATCCGATATTTCCCACCAATGGTTCCCACATTGGCCTGTTAGAACTTGGAGAACTGTAGTGACTTTGAGAGACTGCTCTTGGAGAAGCGGGTCCATCTGTAAACCATGGCTGTGATCATCATTAAATCAAACAATCACAGACAGTACCATTGCTATTTACTGTTTCCCGCCATGTAACTGGGTGTTGGACTTCCTAACCAAAGGAGTTCAGATGGTCAGTATGTGCAGCCGCACCTCTCCCCCCCCCCCCCATCGGTGCCTCCCACCCCATCGCTGAACACTCCGCTCACACATAACTGCACAGCCAGACACCCGAGTAATCAGATTGTCAAGTTCACCAATGACATGACAGTGATGGGGCTCATCACCAAGAAAGGTACCAGAGAAGGACCAGTAACATCAAGAAGGATTCTACTCACCCTACTAATAGACTGTTTCTCCCACTCCCGTCAGGGAGGAGGCTATGCAGCAATCACACCAGGGCTACCAGATTCAAAAACAGTTACTTTCCCCAAGCATTAAGTCTAAACAACACTCCACCCACTAAACCACCCCTCTACACCCCCAACTACCCCTACTTTATCATTTCTCGTCAGAGTCACCTTATATACAGACTCTCCTGTGCATAGTATCATTTTATGGACATACAATCTATGTATATAAGCTATTTTATGTATTTATAATTTTTTTTTAATTGTGTTCTTATTGTGTTTTTGTGTTGCATTAGAACTAAAGTAACAATTATTTCATTCTCTTTTACATTTGTGTATTGGGTCTGACATTAAGAAATCATGAGTCCTGAAACTTAAATTTTCAAACTCATCCAAAGCTTTGCAGTTTGGATCCTGACTTGCATTTACCTATCACTTTTGTGCTTTCTGACCTAGTGAAACAGAATCTCAATTCTAAAATTATCACTCTTGTTTTTAAAGTTAGTGTAACACTATTACACCTCCATCGCCATGGGTTCAATTCCACCACTGTCTGAATGGGGTCTGTACATTCTCCCCATGACCACGTGTATTTCTTTTGAGTGCTGTGGTTTCCTCCCATGTTCCAAAGATGTACACATTAGAAGGTTAATTGGTCACTTTGACAGCACAGGCTCGTCGAGCCAGAAATACAATAAAATTAACATTCATTGAGAAAGAATGGCAAGCAAACTGTATACCTTGATCCTAGCATCATTGTGTCAGAGAAACTACATCAAAGCAGTCTCCCAATGAAGTCTCGAGTAGAATGGACCCCATTTTGAGTGTTAGTACAAGAGGAAGATGGCTACCAAGGTAATGAAAATGCCTGTCTCCAAGGTTTGCCCCTTGATGGTAAATTGCAAAGGAATGCTTTCAGGGACAATTTTCATGGAGGATAAAATAAAGTAGACAGGTCTGTAAAAATAGACAGTCAGTGATGGTGTGGATATGTGAATTGAAAAGCCTTTTGGAGTCAATTTCTGGCTTCTTCCCCTTTCCTTTCCTTTTGGAATGAAGAGTCTCGGCCCAAAATGTTGACTGTTTGTTCCTCTTCATAGATGCCTCCTGACCTGCTGAGTTCCTCCAGCGTTTTGTGTTTGTTCTTTTAGAGTCAAATACAGTTAATTGAGTTCAATTCACACAGATAGCAGGGAATGGAATGTTTTGTTGGGGGTTATAAAGTTACTGATCATTAAAAAAATAGCCATAAGATCACTCTTAACCTTTTTTAGTTTCCAGAGGAAAATTTAGCCTTCCTTGTTCTCTCAGCTCTGGTATTATTCTGATAAATCGCTTTCACACCTTCTGCAAAGCTACTATATTCTTTTTTTATAGAATGTGGAAACTAGAATTCTGCATTACAAATGTACAGTAATCTAACCAAGCTTCTTAAGAAACTTGACATAAATTTTCAGCTTTACAATTCTATCATTCTAGAAATGAACCCCGGTGGGTTTGCTTTCTTTTATTGCCTTATTAACATGTCGTTACATTTAATGATTTGTTTGTCTGCATTCCCGGATCCCTTGCTGCTTCATTCAAATTCTTATTATCCAAACACTATTTGGATTCCTTATTCTTATATAATGTATCTCCTCTGACTCAGCCTCGCTGAAATTTGCTTGTCAATTTCATGTGCATCCTGCAAATTTATTACCGCATACCTGGATATGTTGCATTGTTCCATTAAGTCAACTCCATCTCCATATTTGACATCAGCAGCAAATGTTTAAAGAGATATCCAAGTCCATATCAATAACATAAATTATAGACAGGAATGGTTTTTGCATGAATACACATGAACACAACTCCATATCTTTTGCTAACCTGAACAGCGTTCTTTAGACCAGGGGTCACAAACCTTTTTTTCTGTCGTGGACAAATACCATTAAGCCAGGGGTCCATGAACCCCTTCTTTAGACTCTATTCTGGGCTCTGTGTTCAGCTTATTATCCACTCTCTGGATAGTTCATGTCATTTGGATGCCTAAGTCACATCTCCCCAAACAGATCCTTAACTCCCAGTTGAAGGAAGGTCAGTGAGCCCTTGGTGGGTAAAGGAAACACTTCAAAAGTAATATCAGAATCAGCCTGAAGAAATTCAACATTACATCAAAAACTTGGAAAGATACTGCACTCAAGTTCAAGTTTATTGTCATTCAACAGTATACATGTAAAGGCCCAAACAAGATAATGTTCCTCGGAATAAGGTGCACAATGCAGTACGTATAACTCACACACACAACACATAAAGTAATATTACCACAAATAAATTAACAAATAACAAGGTGCATTTACAACACAAGTTAAAAAATCAACAGTATAATGCAACTGGCACTTCAAAGGTGATGAGACTTAGAAGTTAGCAGGGAGCTCAATAGCCTTACAGCCGGAGAGAAGAAGCATTTCCATCCTTTTTATATATATATTTTTTAAATTTAACTTTTCTTTTGCTCAGCATAACAAAACTTTCAATTTCCAGATACATTTACATTTATTTCCCTCACAGATATCAGCTATCAGAACACTTCCATCAAAATACAGACGTCACCACAACATCCTGTACGAGGGCTGTTTCCACCCTAACAGCTCGTGTCCTAGTGCTACAGTACCTCCTGCCAGATGGTAGGGGGTCAAAGAGGTTGTTGGATGGATGGGAGGGATCGCTGATAGTGCTAAGGGTACTCAATAAATACACCTGGAGGAAATCTCTACAACAGAGAGTTGTCCGACTTGAGAACGACCACCACATACTCTTGTCCACCAGACTATGTGGATACAGGAATGGCCTCTACAGCCCCCAGAAGACCCAGCAAAAGATAACCTCTTAAGTCTTTAGGGTCCCCAATCTTTTTTATGCCATTCATCAATACCATTAAGCAACGGGTCCATGGACGCCAAATTGGAAACCTGTGCCTTAGGAGGATATCATAGCCAACTCGAATGATCACAACATTTCTACTGCTACTGTCTCTGTCTCCTGACTCCACACATTCTGAACTTGGTCATGAGCCTACCCTCAAGTATCATATCAAGGGCCCTTCGAAAAACCCCATCTGCACTTTGAATTGGATCTTAGAGAATTCAAAAAGCTTAGATAAGCCAACTCTTGTCTTTTGAAACTTGCACAAGTATATTTTCAATTTCTCAATGCATTTTTATTATTTTGCAGAGCAAAAATTCCATTACCTTCCCTACCAAAAACATTACATTAAATGGTCTTTAGTTTCTGAGATTCCTTTTCGTTATTAAATGTAGAAATAATATTATCATTTTGAAAACCATCTGAGTCTAGTCCTTTCTCCAATGTACTCTTATATCAATGAATGTAACAATGTTCCTTCCACACCCTCCATTTTAATGGGAGGATCTGATCCTTGCAGACATGAGGAAATAACCACTCCCATCAATCCTTTTTGAAGAGCATTTTATCCTTTTCGATCTCTCTTTGTAAAGTCATGCCCATGGTGGTTTCCCCTCGGATAGAAGCGAAGTGCTTCTCTAGCTGTGAAGTGCAGAGGATTCTGACTGGTTTCATCATGGTTTGGGAAGGAAACGTCAATCCCCAAGAATGGAAAGGTCTACAAAATGTACCGGACACAGCCCAGTCCATCACAGGACAAACCCTCACCACTATTGACAAGAAGCACTGCCACAAGAAAACAGCATCCATTTATCAAGGACAGCCCCATCCAGACCATGCTCTGAACCAGATGTAATGCACCTGTGAGTGTACAATATGCACCTGTTTAAAATTTTCCAACAAAATGTTCAAATTTACATTCCCACCTATGCCCCGGTGGAACTGTGTGTAGACATCGAAAACAAAACCAAGAAACGTATCCCAGGAAAAATGCTTGAAACACTCAGCAGCAGGTGAAACAGTTTCAGATAAGAAGAGAGGCAGAAGGAGATATCACTATGGTGCTAATATTTTTGTTTCAGATTTCCAGCATCTTCAGTTATTTTGAGCCTCAAGAAATAGATACTCTTCTGTGACACTTAAAGCCCATAGAACGGTAAACTCCGGTTCTGAAGCAGAATATAACATGCTCCTTTCCCTCTCTAATATGTTCTACACTTCAACCAGGGATGAATTTAGATGGGGTTCTTTTGCCAAATATTTCCATTTAATTTGAATTATTCTATATGGTTTCCTTCCAGTTTTATTTTTTTTATAAATATGAATTGGTGGTTGATGACTCTTTTTCTTTATATATTTAGATGATGGTTAAACGTATTGCTCTGGGGGGGTTGATTCCTAATGGGTTTTTTTTTTCTTTTTTTTGTAGTTAGTGGGTTTTTCTTCCTCGTTAGACGGGGTTCTTTTTATTCCTTTTTTCTATATATAAATTTTTTTTTCCCATTTTTATATATTACTATCAGCTTTTTTCCTTCAGCTTTATTAATTGTATACATATTAATCTGTTGAAGTTTTGTATCATTCTATAGCTGTAGAAGATTATGTACCAATAAAAAAGATTCTAAAAATTAAAAAAAAAGAATTTCTCAGCACCTGCATCTTCAGATGGTGCTACACCATACATGGCATGGTATGTCACCAAAGACTCTGGCAAATTTCTACAGTTGTACGGTGGACAGCACTCTGACTGGTCTGGTTTGGAGGCACCAATGGATGGAATTGGGAAAAGCTGCAGAGGGTTGCAGAGTCAGCCAACTCTATCATGGGCACCAACCTCCTTACCATCGAGGACATTTTCCAAAGGTCATACCCAGAGAAGGTGGCAGATATCGTTAAAAACCCTTACCGTCCAAGACATCACTTGTCTCATTGCTACGATTAGGGAGGAGGTACAGGAGCCTGAAGGCACACACCCAACATGTTAGGAACAGCTTCTTCTCTTCTGCCATCAGGTTTTTGAACAGATCATGAACACTACCTCACTCCCTTTGCTCTCTTTTTGCATTATTTATATTTTATATATACTTATTGTAATATACAATAATTTTTATGTCTAGCATTGTACTTCTGCTGCAAATCAACAAATTCCATAGCGCCTGATGAAAGGTCTCAGCCCCAAACATCAGCTGTTTATTCCCCTCCATAGATGCTGCCTGACCAGCTGAGTTCCTCCAGCATTTTCTGTGTGTTCCTCTGGATTTCCAGCAACTGC